>NC_064566.1:78877500-80127500 GCF_937001465.1 Orcinus orca | reverse complement strand
AAAAATCCCCAAAGGTAGCAGAAGGAAAGAAATCATAAAGATCAGATCAGAAATAAATGAAAAAGAAATGAAGGAAATGATAGCAAAGATCAATAGAATGAAAAGCTTGTTCTTTGAGAACATAAACAAAATTGATAAACCGTTAGCCAGACTAATCAAGAAAAAAAAGGGAGAAGACACAATTCAATAGAATTAGATATGAAAAAGGAGACGTAGCAACTGACACTGCATAAGTAAAAAGGATCATGAGAGATTACTACAAGCAACTATATGCTAATAGAATGGACAACCTGGAAGAAATGGACAAACTATTAGAAGAGCACAGCCTTCTGAGATTGAACCAAGAAGAAATAGAAAATATAAACAGGTGAATCACAAGCATTGAAACTGAGGCTGTGATTAAGAAACTTCCAACAAGGCTTCCCTGGTGGTGCAGTGGTTGAGAGTCCTCCTGCCAATTCAGGGGACACAGGTTTGTGCCCCGGTCTGGGAAGATCCCACATGCCGCAGAGCAGCTAGGCCCATGAGCCATGGCCGCTGAGCCTGCGCATCCTGAGCCTGTGCTCCACAATGGGAGAGGCCACAACAGTGATAGGCTCGCATACCCCCCCCAAAAAAACCAACCACCCAAAACTTCCAACAAACAAAAGCCCAATACCAGATGGCTTCACAGGTGAATTCTATCAAACCTTTAGAGAAGAGATAACACCTATCCTTCTCAAACTCTTCTAAAATATAGCAGAGGTAGGAAAATCCCCAAACTCATTCTACAAGCCCGCCATCACCCTGATACCAAAAGCAGACAAAGATGTCACAAAGAAAACTACAGGCCAGAGCGGAGGGGAAGATGGCAGAAGAGTAAGACGTGGAGATCACCTTCCTCCCCACAGATACATCAGAAATACATCTACATGTGGTACAACTCCTACAGAACACCTACTGAACGCTGGCAGAAGACCTCAGACTTCCCAAAAGGCAAGAGACTCCCCACGTACCTGGGTAGGGCAAAAGAAAAAAGAATAAACAGAGACAAAAAAATAGGGACGGGACCTGCACCAGTAGGAGGGAGCTGTGAAGGACGAAAGGTTTCCACACACTAGGAAGCCCCTTCATGGGCGGAGACTACGGGAGGCGGAGGGGGGAGCTTCAGAGCCGTGGAGGAGAGCACAGCAACAGGGGTGCGGAGGGCAAAGTGGGGAGATTCCCGCACAGAGTATCTGTGCAGACCAGCACTCACCAGCCCGAGAGGCTTGTCTGCTCACCCGTCGAGGTGGGCGGGGCTGCGAGCTGAGGCTCGGGCTTTGGTTGGAGCACAAGGAGAGGACTGGGGTTGGCTGCGTAAACACAGCCTGAAGGGGTTAGTGCACCACGGCTAGCCGGGAGGGAGTCCGGGAAAAGGTCTGGAGCTGCCGAAGAGGAAGGAGACTTTTTCTTCCCTCTTTGTTTCCTGGTGCGCGAGGAGAGGGGTTTAGGAGCGCTGCTTAAAGGAATTCCAGAGCCGGGCGCGAGCCGCAGCTAAAAGCGCAGACCCCAGAGAGGGGCGCAAGCCATGACTAAAACCACGGACACAGAGACGGGCGGGAGACGCTAAGGTTGCTGCTGCCGCCACCAAGGGGCCTGTGTGCGAGCACAGGTCACTATCCACACCCCTCCTCTGGGGAAACTGCAGCCCGCCACTGCCATGTTCCCGGGATCCAGAGACAACTTCCCCGGGAGAACGCATGGCGGGCCTCAGGCTGGTGCAACGTCATGCTGGCCTCTGCTGCCGCAGGCTCACCCCACACTCCGCGCCCCTCCCTCCCCCCATCCTGAGTGAGCCGGAGCCCCTGAATCAGCAGCTCCTTTAACCACGTCCTGTCTGAGCAAAAAACAGACACCCTCCAACAACCTACGCGCAGAGACGGGGCCAAATCCAAAGCTGAGCCCCTGTGAGCTGTGAGAACCAAGAAGAGAGGGAAATCTCTACCAGCATCCTCAGAAGCAGTGGATTAAAGCTCCACAGTCAACTTGATGTACCCTGCATCTGTGGAATACATGAATAGACAACGAACCATCCCAAATTGAGAAGGTGGACTTTGAGAGCAAGATTTATGATTTTTTCCCCTTTTCCTCTTTTTGTGAGTGTGTATGTGTATGCTTCTGTGTGAGATTTTGTCTGTATAGCTTTGCTTCCACCATTTGTCCTAGGGTTCTATCTGTCAGTTTTTTTTTAAATTTTTTTCTTAATAATTAATTTTAATAACTTTATTATACTTTACCTTCTTTCTTTCTTTCTTCCTTTCTTTCGTTCTTTCTTTCTTTCTTTCTTCCCTTCCTTCCCTCCTTTAGACAATGAATCATCCCAAATTGAGGAGGTGGACTTTGAGAGCAAGATTTATGATTTTTCCCCCTTTACCTCTTTTTGTGAGGGTGTATGTGTATGCTTCTGTGTAAGATTTTGTCTGTATAGCTTTGCTTCCACCATTTGTCCTAAGGTTCTATCCGTCCTTTTTTTTTTTTCTCTAAATAATTATTTTTTAATTCAATAACTTTATTTTACTTTACTTTATTTTATTTTACTGTATCTTCTTTCTTTCTTTCTTTTTTCCTTCCTTCCATCCTTCCTTCCTTCCTTCCTTCCTCCCTCCCTCCCTTTGTTCTTTCCTTCTTTACTGTTTTCTTTTTCTTTCTTTCCTTCTTTCTTTCTTTCTTTCTTCCTTCCTTCCTTCCTTCCTTCCTTCCTTCCTTCCCTCCCTCCCTCCTTTCTTTCTTTCTTTCTTTCTTCCTACTTCTACTAATTTTTTCTCTTTACTTTTTCTCCCTTTTATTCTGAGCCATGTGGATGAAAGGCTATTGGTGCTACAGCCAGGAGTCAGTGTTGTGCCTCTGAGGTGGGAGACCCAACTTCAGGACATTGGTCAACAAGAGACCTCCCAGCTCCACATAATATCAAATGGTGAAAATCTCCCAGAGATCTCTACCTCAACACCAGCACCCAGGTTCACTCAACGACCAGCAAGCTACAGTGCTGGACAACCTATGCCAAACAACTAGCAAAACAGGAGCACAACCCCACCCACTAGCAGAGAGGCTGCCTAAAATCACAATAAGTCCAGACACCCCAAAACACACCACAAGACATGGACCCGCTGACCAGAAAGACAAGATGCAGCCTCATCCACCAGAACACTGGCACTAGTCCCCTCCACCAGGAAGCCTACACAACCCACAGAACCAACCTTAGCCACTGGGGAGAGACAAGAACAATGGGAACAATGAACCAGCAGCCTGGAAAAAGGAGACCACAAACAGTAAGATAAGCAAAATGAGAAGACAGAAAAACACACAGAAGATGAAGGAGCAAGATAAAAATGCACCAGACCTAACAAATGAAGATGAAATAGGCAGTCTATCTGAAAAAGAATTCAGAGTAATGATAGTGAAGATGATCCAAAATCTCGGAAATAGAATAGACAAAATGCAAGAAACATTTAACAAGGACCTAGAAGAAATAAAGATGAAACAAACAACGATGAACAACACAATAAATGAAAGGAAAAATACTCTAGATGGGATCAAAAGCAGAATAAATGAGGCAGAAGAACGGATAAGTGACCTGGAAGATAAAATACTGGAAATAACTACTGCAGAGCAGAATAAAGAAAAAAGAATGAAAAGAACTGAGGTCAGTCTCAGAGACCTCTGGGACAATATTAAACGCACCAAAATTTGAATTATAGGGGTTCCAGAAGTAGAAGAGAAAAAAAGAGACAGAATATATTTGAAGAGATTATAGTTGAAAACATCCCTAATATGGGAAAGGAAATAGTTAATCAACTCCAGGAAGCAAAGAGAGTCCCATACAGGATAAATCCAAGGAGAAATATGCCAAAACACATATTAATCAAACTGTAAAAAATTAAATACAAAAAAAGCATATTAAAAGCAGCAAGGGAAAAACAACAAATACCACACAAGGGAATCCCCATAAGGTTAACAGCTGATCTCTCAGCAGAAACTCTGAAAGGCAGAAGGGAGTGGCAGGACATACTGAAAGTGATGAAGGAGAAAAAACTGCAACAAAGATTACTCTACCCAGCAAGGATCTCATTCAGATTTGATGGAGAAATTAAAACCTTTACAGACAAGCAAAAGCTGAGAGAGTTCAGCACCACCAAACCAGATTTAAAACAAATGCTAAAGGAACTTCTCTAGGCAAGAAACACAAGAGAAGGAAAAGACCTATAATAACGAACCCAAAACAATTTAGAAAATGGGATTAGGAACATATATAACGATAATTACCTTAAACATAAATGGACTAAATGCTCCCACCAATAGACACAGATTGGCTGAATGGATACAAAAACAAGACCCATATATATGCTGTCTACAAGAGACCCACTTCAGACCTAGAGACACATACAGACTGAAAGTAAGGGGATGGAAAAAGATATTCTATGCAAATGGAAACCAAAAGAAAGCTGGAGTAGCAATTCTCATATCAGACAAAATAGACTTTAAAATAAGGACTATTAGAAGAGACAAAGAAGGACACTACATAATAATCAAGGGATCGATCCAAGAAGAAGATATAACAATAGTAAATATTCACCCAACAAAGGAGCACCTCAACACATAAGGCAAATACTAACAGCCATAAAAGGGGAAATTGAAAGGAACACATTCATAGTAGGGGACTTTAACACCCCACTTTCACCAATGGACAGATCATCCAAAATGAAAATAAATAAGGAAACACAAGCTTTAAATGATACATTAAACAAGATGGACTTAATTGATATTTATAGGACGCTGCATCCAAAAACAACAGAATACACATTTTTCTCAAGTACTCATGGAACATTCTCCAGGATAGATCATATTGTGGGTCACAAAACAATCCATGCTAAATTTAAGAAAATTGAAATGGTATCAAGTATCTTTTCTGACCACAATGCCATGAGACTAGATATCAATTACAGGAAAAGATCTGTAAAAAATAAAAACACAAGGAGGCTAAACAATACACTACTTAATAACGAAGTGATCACTGAAGAAATCAAAGAGGAAATAAAAAAATACCTAGAAACAAATGACAATGAAGACACAACGACCCAAAACCTATGGGATGCAGCAAAAGCAGTTCTAAGAGGGAAGCTATAGCAATACAAGCCCACCTTAAGAAGCAGGAAACATTTCAAATAAACAACCTAACCTTGCACCTAAAGCAACTAGAGAAAGAACCAAAAACCCACAAAGTTAGCAGAAGGAAAGAAATCATAAAAATCAGATCAGAAATAAATGAAAAAGAAATGAAGGAAATGATAGCAAAGATCAATAAAACTAAAAGCTGGTTCTTTGGGAAGATAAACAAAATAGATAAACCATTAGCCAGACTCATCAAGAAAAAAAGGGAGAAGACTCAAATCAATAGAATTAGAAATGCAAAAGGAGAAGTAACAACTGACGCTGAAGAAATTCAAAAGATCATGAGAGATTACTACAAGCCAATAAAATGGACAACCTGGAAGAAATGGACAAATTCTTAGAAATGCAAAACCTGCCAAGACAGAATCAGGAAGAAATAGAAAATATAAACAGACCAATCACAAGCACTGAAATTGAAACTGTGATTAAAAATCTTCCAACAAACAAAAGCCCAGGAGCAGATGGCTTCACAGGCGAATTCTATCCAACATTTAGAGAAGAGCTAACACCTATCCTTCTCAAACTCTTCCAAAATATAACAGAGGGAGGAACACACCCAAATTCCTTCTACGAGTCCACCATAACCTTGATACCAAAACCAGACAAGGATGTCACAAAGAAAGAAAACTGCAGGTCAATATCACTGATGAACATAGATGCAAAAATCCTCAACAAAATACTAGCAAACAGTATCCAACAGCACATTAAACGGATCATACACCATGATCAAGTGGGTTTACTCCAGGAATGCAAGGATTCTTCAATATATGCAAATCTATCAATGTGATAAACCATATTAACAAATTGAAGGAGAAAAACTATTTGATTATCTCAATAGATGCAGAGAAAGCTTTTGACAAAATTCAACACCCATTTATGATAAAATCTCTGCAGAAAATAGGCATAGAGGGAATGTTCCTCAACATAATAAAGGCCATATATGACAAACCCACAGCCAACATCATCCTCAATGGTGAAAAAGTGAAACCATTTCCACTAAGATCAGGAACAAGACAAGGTTGTCCACTCTCACCACTCTTATTCAACATAGTTTTGGAAGTTTTAGCCACAGCAATCAGAGAAGAAAAGGAAATAAAAGGAATCCAAATCAGAAAAGAAGAACTAAAGCTGTCACTGTTTGCAGATGACATGATACTATTCATAGAGAATCCTAAAGATGCTACCAGAAAACTAGTAGAACTATTCAATGAATTTGGTAAAGTAGCAGGATACAAAATTAATGCACAGAAATCTTGGGCATTCTTATACACTAATGATGAAAAGTCTGAAAGTGAAATCAAGAAAACACTCCCATTAACCATTGCAACAAAAAGAATAAAATACCTAGGCATAAACCTACCTAAGGAGACAAAAGACCTGTATGCAGAAAATTATAAGACACTGATGAAAGAAATTAAAGAGGATACAAATAGATGGAGAGATACACCATGTTCTGGGATTCAAAGAATCAAAATTGTGAAAAATGACTCTACTACCCAAAGGAATCTATACATTCAATGCAATCCCTATCAAACTACCACTGGCATTTTTCACAGAAGTAGAATAAAACTTTCACAATTTGTATGGAAACACAAAAGACCCAGAATAACCAAAGCAATCTTGAGAACAAAAAACGGAGCTGGAGGAATCAGGCTAGCTGACTTCAGACTATAGTACAAAGCTACAGTAATCAAGACAATATGGTACTGGCACAAAAACAGAAAGATCAATAGAACAGGATAGAAAGCCCAGAGAGAAACCCACGCACATATGACCACCTTATCTTTGATAAAGGAAGCAGGAATGTACAGTGGAAAAAGGACAGCCTCTTCAATAAGTGGTGCTGGGAAAACTGGACAGGTACATGTAAAAGTATGAGATTAGATCACTCCCTAACACCATACACAAAAATAAGCTCAAAATGGATTAAAGAGCTAAATGTAAGGCCAGAAACTATTCAAACTCTTAGAGGAAAACATAGGCAGAACACTCTATGACATAAATCACAGCAAGATCCTTTTTGACCCACCTCCTAGAGAAATGGAAATAAAAACAAAAATAAACAAATGGGACCTGATGAAACTTCAAAGCTTTTGCACAGCAGAGGAAACCATAAACAAACCCAAAAGACAACCCTCAGAATGGGAGAAAATATTTGTAAATGAAGCAACTGACAAAGGATTAATCTCCAAAATTTACAGGCAGCACATGCAACCCAATGTCAAAAAACCAAAAATCCCAATCCAAAAATGGGCAGAAGACCTAAATAGACATTTCTGCAAAGAAGATATACAGATTGCCAAAAAACACATGAAAGGATAGTCAATATCACTAATCATTAGAAAAATGCAAATCAAAACTGCAATGAGGTATCATCTCACACTAGTCAGAATGGCCATCATCAAAAAATCTACAAACAATAAATGCTGGAGAGGGTGTGGAGAAAAGGGAACCTTCTTGCACTGTGAGTGAGAATGTAAATTGATACAACCACTATGGTGAACAGTATGGAGGTTCCTTAAATAACTAAGAATAGAACTGCCATATGACCCAGCAACCCACTACTGGGCATATATTCTGAGAAAACCATAATTCAAAAAGAGTCATGTACCAAAATGTTCATTGCAGCTCTATTTACAATAGCCAGGACATGGAAGCAACCAAAGTGTTCATCAGCAGATGAATGGATAAAGAAGATATGGCACATATATACGATGGAATATTACTCAGGCATAAAAAGGAATGAAACTGAGTTATTTGTAGTGAGGTGGATGGACATAGAGTCTATCATACAGAGTGAAGTAAGTCAGAAAGAGAAAAACAAATACCGTGTACTAACACATATATATGATATCTAAAAGAAAAAAAATGGTTCTGAAGAACCTAGGGGAAGGACAGGAATAAAGACACAGACATAGATAATGGACTTGAGGACAGGGGCGGGGGGATGGTAAGCTGGGACAAAGTGAGAAAGTGGCATGGACATGTATATACTACCAAATGTGAAATAGATAGCTAGTGGGAAGCAGACACATAGCAGAGGGAGATCAGCTCAGTGCTTTGTGACCACCTAGAGAGGTGGGATAGGGAGGGTGGGAGGGAGATGCAAGAGGGAGGAGATATGGCAATATATGTATGTGTATAGCTGATTCACTTTGTTATAAGGCAGAGACTAACAAACCATTTTAAAGCAATTATACTCCAATAAACATGTTTAGAAAAATAAAGATATTTTAAATATACAACCAGAAAAAAAGTGGTCAAATTTATCAAGATACAGCAATTATAAACATATGTGGACCAAGCAACAGAGATCCAAAATATATGAAGCAAATATTTAAAAGTTGGAGATTTCGATTATTTTTAATAATGGATGGAACATCTAGCCAGAGGTCAATAAGGAAATAAAAGAGCTGAAAAATATAAAACAAATAGATATGAGATACACAGTTGCTTGTCTTTATTTACAGTAGTTATATCGACAAAATCTCATGAACACTGAATTAACCAATATTAAATCATTACTCTTCAGAGAAATACAGGGTTTGGTTTTTGCATGAGCCTGGTGACAGAATTTTCTTCAACTGATCAATACTAAACCTTTTTTTTAATGTGTGTTTCTGCTTAAGGACACTTTGTTTAATATGTATTGTTCATTTATTAACTTGAACTCATAGCTAAGAGCACTATAACTCATACCTAAATAAAGCATGTCTAACACACACTTTTTCTGTAAGGTACATCACACCCTTTTTGCACTTAGAAACACTACAAAACACTTCTGCAGTATGCTTGGAAGTCATTTTAAACAGAAAAATCATTAATAAAAAAGCAAAAACTGTGAAAGATATGACACTAGATAGGTCTCATAAAGGACACTTTATATTAAGAGAGCTGAAACATGAAGGCAGAGCTGGGAATATGGACTTAAGACAATACATTTTTCATCCTTCTCAGTAAGCACATGTCCACAAATGACTGAAAACCATCATGAGCATTCATTTAAGGATCACAGATAAATTTTAATGGGTAGGGTAATTGGGAAATATGGAAGCTATGAATAATGAAGATTGACAGTATATGAAACATTTCACTGAACAACATAATACATATTTATCTCAAGTGCACATGGAACATTCACTAGACAAGCCCATGTGTCACACCACAAAACAAGTCTCAATAAATTTAAAAATATTTAAATTATGCAAAGTATTTTCTCTGAGTATAATGGAATAAAGCTAGAACAGAAGTAACAGAAAGAAAACTGGAAAATTCACGATTAGTTGAAATTAAACAACATACTCTTAAACAACCAATGGGTCAAAGAATAAATCACAAGGGAAATCATAAAATACTTTCAGATGAATAAAAATGATGACACAACATACCAAAACTTATAGGATGCAGCAAAAAGTCTTGCAAGAGAAATTTATGGCCATAAATATCTACAATAAAAGAGAAAAGGGACTTTCCTGGTGGTCCAGTAGTTAAGACTCCATGCCTCCACTGCAGGGGGGGCAGGTTTGATCCCTGGTTGGAAAACTAAGATCCCACATGTCGTGCAGTATGGCCAAAAAAAAAAAAAAGAGAAGAAAAATTTCAAATTAATAATCAAAAACCTTTCAACAAAGAGATGTCTAGGACCAGATGGCTTCACTGGTGAAATCTACAAAACATTTAAATAAGAATTATCACCAATGTTTCCCAAACTCTTCCAAAAAATATAAGAGAAGAAAACATTTTCTTACTCATTTTATAAAGCCAGCCTTACCTTGATGTCAAAGACATAATAAGAAACCTATAGACAAATATCTGTTATGAATATAGATGTAAAAATCTTCAATGAAATACTAGCAAATTTAATCTAATGGCATACTAAAACTATATTCACCATGACCAAGAGGGATATATTTCAAGAATGCAAAGGTGATTCAATATAAGATAGTCAACAAATGTAATACACTATATTAATACAACCAAGGCAAACAACCACAATCATGTCAATTGATTAAGAAAAAAGCATTTGACAAAATTCACCACCTTTTCATGATAAAAGCATTCAGAAAACTAGGAATAGAAGATAATGTCTTCAACATGTTAAAAGATATTTATTAAAAACCCAGAGCTAGTATGATACTAAATGGTAAAAGACTGGAAACTTTCTCCCTAGATCAGAGAGAAGACTAGAATATACACTTCCACTGTTGTAACTCAACACTGTACTGGAAGTTCCACCAAAGAAAATCTGACAAGAAAAAGAAATAGAAAGCATCCAAATCATAAAGAAAGAAATGAAAGCATTTCTATTCACAGATGTCATGATCCTATATATAGAAAATCTCAAAGAATTCACAAGAAAGTTTTTGTAGTTAATAAACAAATTCAGCAAAATTATAGGGTAAAAGATCAACACACAAAAATTTATTTTGTTTCTATACACTAGCAATGAACAATCTGTAAAGGAATTTAAGACAGAAATTACATTTTCAATAATATCTAAAAGAATAAAATACCTAGGAATAAATTTACCCAGGGAGGTGAAAGACTTATACACTGAATACTACGAAACATTATTGAAAGAAGTTAAAGAAGCAAAAATAAATGGAACTATACCCCATGTGTATAAATGGTGTAATTTATTACTATGAGATCAATACAACTTAAAGTAATAAATATTCAAAGTAACCCCTATCAAAATTCTAACAGCTTTTTTTTTTTAATGGAAAAGCTGATCTTCAAATTCATATGGAATTGCAAAGGGGTCTGAATAGCTAAAATGATCCTGAGAAAGAGGAACAAAGTTGTAGGACTCACACTTTCTGATTTCAAATCTTACTGCAACGAATATGGTCAAGATGGCTTAGTAAGATTATCCTGAGCTCACCTCTTCCCACAGCACACTAACATTACAATTATTTGCAGAGTAATTATCTTTGAGAACAACCTGAAGACTGGCAGAAAAGATTTTCCATAACTAAAGATATAAAGTAACCACAATGATGTGGGGGAGAGGGCAGAGATATGGTATAGTCAAGATCCACACTTCCAGGTAGGCAACCCACAAATGAGAGGGTAATCACAATTGCAGAGGTTCTCCCCAGGGAGCAAGGAGTCTGAACCCCACAACAGGCTCCTCAACTCTGGGGGCCCTGTACTGAAATGAACCTCCAGAATGTCTGGCTTTTTAAGGCCATCAGGGCTTGGATACAGGAGAGCCTGAGGGCTGTAGGAAATAGAGACTCCACTCTTAAAGGGTACATACAAAATTTCACATGCTCTACGTCCCAGTAAGGAGGCAGTAATTTGAAAGAAGCTTGGGTCAGACATACTTAACTGATGTTGGGAAGCCTCCTATAGAGGTAGGACACAGATGCTGCCTGGGGAGATAGATGAGAGTGGCAGCCATTTTGAGAGCTCATTCAACTAGGAAGATAGTGGTGCTAGCAAGCACCAGTTTTAAGTCACCCCTCTAACCTATTAATGCCAGGGATTTCCCACCAACCAGCAGGATAGCACCAGTGCCAGGACCCCTGCATCATGTATCCACCAATAGCAAGACTCATCCCTGACCATAAGTGGCCAGCAGTCACTGCATGAGGCTGGGCGTGGCATCCAACAGGCCTGGGGACCAACTCCACCTACCAGCATGCTCACAGTAGTTGGCCCTGACATGACACAGCCCATATAAAGGACAATTCTAGAGCATATTGCTCTGATTACCAGAGTGTAGTGTGTTGCTGGGCCTGATAGCACACATCCTAGGTAAGGCCACTTCTCCAAGATGAGGAAACATAACTGACCTACCTAATACATAGAATGAAACACAGAAAATTAGGAAAAATGGAGAGAGAGAGAAATATCTTCCAAATGAAGGAACAATAAAATACATCAGAAAAATAACTAAATAAAGTGGAAATAAGCTATCTATCCAATAAAAAATTTAAAGGTAATGATCATAAAGATGTTTACTAAACTCAGGAGAAGAATGGATTAATACAGGGAGGAGTTTAACAAGGAGAAAATAAAAGAAGAACAAAACAGACCTAAAGAATACAATAACTGAAAGAAAAAACACAATAGAAGGAATGAACAACAGATTAGATGGTATAGAGGAATGGATCAGTGAACTGGAAGACAGAATAGTGGAAATCACCCAGACTGCACAGAAAAAAGAAAAAGAGTTTTTTTAAATGAGGATAATTCAAAACACTTCTGAGACAAAAGTGTACTAACATTTGTATTGTAGGGCTCCCTGAAAAAGAAGAAAGAGAGAGAGAGAAAGGGACAGAGAACTTATTTGAAAAAGTAATAGCTGAAAACTTTCCTAATCTGGGGAGGGAAACAGACATTCAGGTCCAGGAGGCACAGGGAGTCTCAAACAAAATGAACCCAAGGAAGTCCACAATAAGAAACGTTACAACTAAAATGGCAAAAATTAAAGATAAAGAGAGAATGTTAAAAGCAGCAAGAAGAAAACAAGTAGTTACATACAAAAGAACTCCCATAAGACTATCATCTTATTTTCAACAGGAACTTTTCAAGCCAGAAGGGAGTGGCACAATATATTCAAAGTGATGAAAGGAAACCAAGACTGTTCTACATAGCAAGATTTTCATTCAGATTAGAAGGAGAGGTAGAGTTTCACAGAGCTAAATAGTTTATTAAGCTAAAATAGTTTATTACCTCTAAACTCTCTTCACAAGAAACATTAAAGGGACATCTCTAAGTGGAAGAGACCATGAATAGAAATATGAAAATTATGAAAAGAAATATCTCATTGGTAAAGGCAAACATACAGTAAAGATAAAAGATCAACCAAATATAAAGCTAGTAGAAAAGTTAAAAGACCAAAATAGTAAAATCATCTATATGCACAATAAGTAGTTAAGAGATACACAAAACAAAAAGATGCAAAGTACAATGTCAAAAACATTAAATGTAAAGGAGGATACTAAAAATGCAGGGTTGTTAGAATGTATTCTAACTTAAAAGATGATCAACTTTTAAATATATATATATATATATATATATGTGTGTGTGTGTGTGTGTGTGTGTATGTATGTATAGTTTTAGATGAACCTCATGGTAATCACAAACCACAAACCTATAATAGAAAACACCACAAAAAGATAAATCCAAACATATTCCTAAAAATAATCATCAAATCACAAAGAAAAAGAAAAAAAAGAAATAAAAAAGAATTATGGGGGTCAAGATGGCAGAGTAGGAGGATGTGGAGTTTGTGTCTCCTCAGAACCAGGGCACCTACTAGGCACTGGTGGGGGACCTCATACACCTAAGGGGATGGGAGGATTCTCTACATGACTGGGTAGGACATGGCCAGGATAGAGTGCAGAGGAAATGCAGAGATAGGAAGGGAACAGAGCCCTTGAGGGGTGGCTGGGAAAGGGGAGGGGTTCCCACATTCAGAGGGTCCCACTCACAGAGAGGGAATCAGCAGGGATGGGGAGAGATCTTTGGGGGATTGGAGGGGAATGCAGCCAGTACCTTCACAGCCTGCTCAGGACCCAGTGAGACTCCCTGGGTCCAGGGCATGAAACTTCACCCTTTGGGGCCCCCTACAGCTGTGTGGGCCCTGAGGATGTGGGAAGGAAGAGAGGGAGAGGAAAAGTAGATGTGGGATAGGACTGATGCCCCTGAGGGATGGCTGTGGGAGGGGAGGGTTTCCCACTTTTGAAGGGACATAGTCACAGTGAAGAAATCAGCAGGGTTGGGGCAAGACCTTCAGAGGATTGGGGAATCAGAGAGGAGCATAGAAATCATCTCCCCAACCCACTTGGGCACTTGAGCCTTCTGGGGTCCTGGGTCTGAACCTCTGCTCTCCAGGGAGCCCTCTGGCTGTGCAGGTCCTGACCCTAAGCACCCCTCCAAAGGCTTTTTCTGGCCGTATGGGTCCTGAGCCTAAGCCCCACCAACCTCATCAGGGCCTTATCTGACCACATAGGTCCTGGACCTAAGCCCCCTCACCACCAGGGCCACTTGTAACATTTTTTTTTTTTTTTTGCTGTTGTGGATCTGTTTTGCTTTGTTCTTTTTTTTCCATTATTATTTCTTCTAATATTTTTCAATTTTTAAAATCTTATTTTGTTTGTTATTCTTTGTTATGGATGTGCTCCTTTTTACTGGTTACCTATTTTTTTCTTTTCTCTTTTTGCTGTGATGTATAGCTTGCAGGGTCTTGGTTCCCAGATGGGGGGTTGGGCCTGAGCTCCTGTGATATGATTGCTAAGTCCAAACCAGTTGACTAACAGAGAACCTCAGGTCTGAGGGAATATTAATCGGTGTGAGCTCTCCCAGAGGTCCTCATTTCAGCACCAAGATCAATCTCCATCCAACTGCCTGCAAACTCCATTGCTGGACGCCTCAGGCCAAACAACCAGCAACACAGGAACACAGTCCCACCCATCAAAAAAATAAAAAATAAAAAAGAGATGACAGGGCTTCCCTGGTGGCGCAGTGGTTGAGAGTCCACCTGCTGGTGCAGGGGACATGGGTTTGTGCCCCGGTCCAGGAAGGTCCACATGCCACAGAGTAGCTGGGCCTGTGAGCCATGGTCACTGAGCCTATGCATCCGGAGCCTGTGCTCCGCAATGGGAGAGGCCACAGTAGTGAGAGTCCCGCATACTGCAAAAAAAAAAAAAAAAGATAACAAAAAATATGTTACAGATGAATGAGCAAGGTAAAAACCTACAACACCAAATAAGTAAAGAGGAAATAGGCAAACTACCTAAAACAGAATACAGAGTAATGATAGTAAAGACAATAAAAAACTTTGGAAATAGAAGGGAGGCAAGGATCGCAAAAATACAAGAAGTGTTTAACAAGGAACTAGAAGAACTAAAGAACAAAAAATAAGTGATGAACAACACAATAACTGAAATGAAAAATACACTAGGAGAAATCAATAGCAGAATAACTGAGGCAGAAGAATGAATAAGTGAGCTGGAAGACAGAATTGTGGAAATAACTGCTGAGGAGAAGAAGAGAAAAGAATGAAAAGAAATGAGGACAGTCTCAGAGACCTCTGGGACAACATTAAATGCACCAACATTTGAATTATAGGGGTCCCAAAAGAAGAAGAGAAAGAGAAAAGGTCTGAGAAAATATTTGAATAGATTATAGTTGAAAACTTCCCTAACATGGGAAAGGAAATAGCCGCCTATGTCCAGGAAGTGCAGAGAGCCCCATACAAGATAAACCCAAGGAGAAACATGCCAAGACACATATTAATCAAATGACAAAAATTAAACACAAAGAAAAAATATTAAAATCAACAAGGGAAAAGCAACAAATAACATACAAGGGAATCCCCATAGGATTATTTTTCAGCAGAAACTCTGCAGGCCAGAATGGAGGGGCAGGATATATTTAAAGTGATGAAAAGGAAAAACCTATAACCAAGATTACACTACTGAGCAAGGATCTCATTCAAATTCAACAGAGAAATCAAAAGCTTTACAGACAAGCAAAAGCTAAGAGAATTCAGCACCACCAAATCAGCTTTACAACAAATATTAAAGGAACTTCCCTAGGCTGGAAACACTAGAGAAGAAAAAGACCCATCAAACAAATGCAAAACATTTCAGTTAAGAAAATGGTAATAGGAACATACATATCAATAATTACCTTAAATATGAATGGATTAAATGCTCCAACCAAAAGACACAGGCTTCCTGAATGGATACAAACACAAGACCCATATATATGCTGTCTACAAGAGATCCACTTCAGACCTAGAGACACATACAGACTGAAAGTAAGGGGATGGCAAAAGATATTCTATGGAAATGGAAATCACAAGAAAGCTTGAGTAGCAATTCTCACATCAGACAAAATAGAATTTAAAATACAGACTATTACAAGAGACAAAGGAGAACATTACATAATGATCAAGGTCTCAATCCAAGAAGATATAACAATTATAAATATTTATGCACCCTACATAGGAACACCATAATACAAAAGGCAAATGATAATAACCATAAAAGGGGAAACTGACAGTAACACAATAATAGTGGGGGACTTTAACACCCCACTTACACAAATACATGATCATCCAGACAGAAAATAAACAAGGAAACACAAAATTTAAATGACACAGTAGACCAGATAAACTTAATTGATATTTATAGGATGTTCCACCTGAAATCAGCAGAATACATTTTCTTCTCAAGTGCACATGGAACATTCTCCAGGATAGATCACATCTTGGGTCACAAATCAAGCCTTGGTATTAAGAAAATTGAAATTGTGTCAAGCAACTTTTCTTATGGAGGCTAAACAATATGCTACTAAATAACCAAGAGATCACTGAAGAAATGAAAGAGGAAATTAAAAAATGCATAGAAACAAATCACAATGAAAATACAATGACCCAAAAGCTACGGGATGCAGCAAAAGCAGTTCTAAGAGGGAACTTTACAGCAATTCAATCTCACCACAAGAAATAAGAAAAATCTCAAATAAACAATCTACCTTTATACATAAAGCAACTAAAGAAAGAACAACAACAAGAACAACAACAACAAACCCCCAAAGTAAGTAGAAGGAAAGGAATCCTAAAGATCAGAGCAGAAATAAATGAAATAGAAACAAAGAAAACAATAGCAAAGATCAATAGAACTAAAAATTGGTTCTTTTAGAAGATAAACAAAATTGATAAAAGTATAACCAGACTCAAGAAAAAAAAGGGAGAGGATTCAAATCTATAAAATTAGAAATGAAAAAGGAGAAATTACAATTGACACCACAGAAATACAAAGGATCATAAGAGACTACTACAAGCAACTATATGCCAATAAAATAGACAACCTGGCAGAAATGGAAAAATTCTTAGAAATGTACAACCATCAAAACCAGAACCAGGAAGAAATAGAAAATATAAACAGACCAATCACAAGTAATGAAATTGAAACTGTAATTAAAAATCTTCCAACAAACAAAAGTCCAGGACCAGATGGCTTCACAGGTGAATTCTATCAAACATTTAGAGAAGAGCTGACACCTATCTTTCTCAAACTCTTCCAAAAAATTGCAGAGGAAGGAACACTCCCAAACTCATTCTACAAGGCCAAGATCACCCTGATACCAAAACCAGACAAAGATATCACACACAAAAAAGAAAATTACAGACCAATAACACTGATGACCATAGATGTAAAAATCCTCAACAAAATACTAGCAAACAGAATTCAACAACACATTAAAAGGTTCATACACCATGATCAAGTAGGATTTATCCTAGGGATGCAAGGATTCTTCAATATATGCAAATCAATCAATGTGATATTCTATATTAACAAGTTAAAGAATAAAAATCATACGATCATCTCAAAAGATGCAGAAAAAGCTTTTGACAAAATTCAACACCACTATGATAAAAACACTCCAGAAAGTGGGCACAGAGGGAACGTACCTCAACATATTAAAGGCCATATATGACAAACCCACTGCCAACATCATTCTCAATGGTGAAAAACTGAAACCATTTCCTCTAAAACTGGAACAAGAAAAGGTCATCCACTCTCACCACTTTTTTTTCAACATAGTTTTGGAAACCCTAGCCATGACAATCAGAGCAGAAAAACAAATAAAAAGAATACAAATTGGAAAAGAAGTAAACAGTCACAGTTCACAGATGACATGATACTATACATAGAAAATCCTCAAGAAGCCACCAAAAAAGTAATAGAGCTAATCAACGGATTTGGTAAATTTGCAGAATATAAAATTGATGCACAGAAATCCCTTGAATTCCTGTACTCTAACAACAGAAGATCAGAAAATGAAATTAAGGAAACAATCCCATTCACCACTGCAACAAAAATAATAAAATACCTAGGAATAAACCTACCTAAGGAAGCAAAAGACCTGTACTCAGAAAACTATAAGATACTGATGAAAGAAATCAAAGATGACCCAAACAGATGGAAAGATATATCATGTTCTTGAATTGGAAGAATCAGTACTGTGAAAATGACTATACTACCCAAAGCAATCTACAGATTCAGTGCAATCCCTATCAAATTACCAATGGCATTTTTCACAGAATTAGAACAAAAAATTTTACAATTTGTACAGAAACACAAAAGACCCCGAATAGTCAAAGCAATCTTGAGAGAGAAAAACAGAGCTGGAGGAATCAGGCTTCCTGACTTCAGACTATACTACAAAGCTACAGTAATCAAGACAGTATGGTACTGACACAAAAACAGAAATATAGATCAATGGAACAGAATAGAGAGCCCAGAGATAGCTCCACTCACCTAGTGTCACCTTATCTATGACAAAGGATGCAAGAATATCTAATGGAGAAAACAGTCTCTTCAATAAGTGGTGCTGGGAAAACTGGACAGCTACATGTAAAAGAATGAAATTAGAACACTCCCTAACACCATACACAAAAATAAACTTAAAATGGATTAAAGACCTAAATGTAAACTGGACACTATAAAACTCTTAGAGGAAAACATAGGAAAAAAACTCTTTGATGTAAATCACAGCAAGATCTTTTTTGACCCACCTCCTAAAGTAATGAAAATAAAAACAAAAATAAACAAATGGGACCTAATTAAACTTAAAAGCTTTTGCACTGCAAAGGAAACCATCAACAAGACAAAAATATAACCCCCAGTATGGGAGAAAATATTTGCAACCAAAGCAACCGACAAGGCATTAATCTCCAAAATATACAAACAGCTCATGCAGCTCAATATCCAAAGAACAAACAACCCAATCAGAAAATGGGTGGAAGACTTAAAAAGACATTTCTACAAGGAAGACATACAGATGGCCAAGAGGCATATGAAAAGATGCCCAACATCACTAATTATTAGAGAAATGCAAATGAAAAGTACAATGAGGTATCATCTCACACCAATCAGAATGGCCATCATCAAAAAATCTACAAACAACAAATGCTACAAAGAACAAAGGGAGAGGGTGTGGATAAAAGGGAACCCTCTTGCACTGCTGATGAGAATGTAAATTGATACAGCCACTATGGAGAATAGTATGGCGATTACTCAAAACACTAAAAATAGAGTTTCCATATGATCCAGCAATCCCACTCCTGAGCATATATCTGGACAAAACTATAATTCAAAAAGATACAAGTACCCCTAAGTTCATAATAGCACAATTTATTACAACCAAGATGTGGAATCACCTAGTTGTCCATTGACAGCTAAATGGATAAGAAGATGTGATACCTATATACAGTGGAATATTATTCAGCCATAAAAAAGAATGAAATAATGCCATTTTCAGCAACATTGATGGACCTAGAGATTATCATACTAAGTGAAGTAAGTCAGAAAGAGAAAGACAAATACCATATGATATCCCTTATATGTGGAATCTAAAATATGACACAAATGAACTTATCTATGAAACAGAAACTGACTCACAGATATAGTGCACAGACTTGTGGTTGCCAAGGGTGCGGGGGAAATGGAGTGGGAGTTTGAGGTTAGCAGATGCAAACTATCATATATAGAATGGATAAACAAAAGGATCCCACTGTGTAGTACATGGAACTATATTCAATATCCTGTGGTAAACCATAATGGAACAGAATATAAAAAGTATGTATACATATGAATAAATGAATCACTTTGCTGTACAGCAGAAATTAACACAAAATTGTAAATCAACTATACTTCAATTTAAAACAAGAAAAAAAATGTAAATGCACTAAATGCTCCAATCAAATGATAGTGAATGACTAGATAAAAAAAAAGTCAAGAACCATGTATATGCTGCCTACAAGAATCTCACTTCAGATGTAAAGACACATGCAACTCAAAGTGAGGAAACTGAAAAAATATTCGAAGGTTTGGTATATCTATGCAGTTGAATATTAGCCATAAAAAAGAATAAAATAATGCCATTTGCAGCAACATGGATGTACCTAGATATTATCACACTAAGTGAAGTAAGCTAAACAGAGGAAGACAAATATCACATGATATCTCTTATATGTGGAATCTACAAAGAAAAAATACAAATGAACTTATCTACAAAACAGACCCACAGACACAGACAACAAACTTATGGTTACCAAAGGGGAAAGGGGGGGAAGAATAAATTAAGTATTTGAGTTAACATATACATACTACTATATATAAAATAGATAACCAACAAGAACTCACTACATAGCACTGGGAACTACACTCAAAATTTTGCAAAAACCTATAAGGGAAAAGAATCTGACAAAAATAAATATATATGTATATATAACTGAATCAGTTTGCTGTGTACCTGAAACTAGCACAACATTGTAAATCAACTATATTCCAATAAAAAAAGAAAGAAAAGATATTCCATGCAAATGGAAATTTAAAAAAGTGAGGACAGCAATACTTATATCAAACAAATGAGACATTAAAACAAAGACTGTAACAAGAGACAAAGAAGGACATTACATAGTGATAAAGAGATCAATTCAACAAGATGGTATACCAATTGTAATTATATATACACCCAACATAGAAGCACCTAAATACATAGATCATGTGCTTTATTATTAACAAACATAAAAGGAGATATTGACAGTAATGTAATGTTAAAAGGGGAATTTAACACTGTACAAACATCAGTGGACTGATCATTTAGACAGAAAATCAATAAGGAAACACTGACTTTAAATGATACATTAGAGTAGATGAACATAATAGATATATAAAGAAGAATTTTCGAAAAGCAGCAGAATAACATTCTTTTCAAGTGCTTATGGAATATTTTTCAGGATAGGTTATATCCTAGGCCACACACCAAGTCTTGCTAAAGTTAAGAAGGTTGAAATCATGTAAAGCATCTTTCCCAACCACAGTGGTGTGAGACTAGAAATCAACTACAGGAAAAAAGCTGCGAAACTCACAAACACATGAAGCTAAAAAATTTGCTATTAAACAACCAGTGGGTTACTGGAGAAATCAAAGAGGCAATCAAAAACTACCTGAAGACAAGCAAAAAGTGTAAACACAATGATCTGAAATCTATGACACAGAAAATGTAGTTTTAAGAGGGAAGTTTATGGTAATGCAAGCCTACCTCAGTAAATAAGAAAAGCTCAAATAAACAATGTAACCTTACCTAAAGGATCTGGAAAAAGAAGAACAAATGAAACCCAAAGTTAGTTGAAGAGAAGAAATAATAAAAATGAGAGCAGAAGTAAAATAGAGACTAAAAAAATAGAAAAGATCAAAGAAAGTAAGAACTGGATCTTCTTCTCTTAAATTTATTTATTTTATTAATTGTTATTTTTGGCTGTGTTATGTCTTTGTTGCTGCATGTGGGCTTTCTCTAGTTGCAGCGAGTGGGGATTACTCTTTGTTGCAGTGTGCAGCCTTCTCATTGAAGTGGCTTCTCTTGTTGCAGAGGACAGGCTCTAGGCCTGTGGGTTTCAGTAGTTGTGGTGCACAGGCTTAACTGCTCCGTGGCATGTGGGATCTTCTGGACCAGGGCTCAAACCTGTGTCCCCTGCATTGGCAGGTGGATTCTTAACCACTGTGCCACCAGGGAAGCCCCAAGAACTGGATCTTTGAAATGATAAACAAAATTGATAAACCTTTAGCCAGACACATAATGAAAAAAAAGAGAGAAGACCAAATATATAAGAAGTGAAAGAGAAGAAATTGCAACCAACCCCACAGTCATAAAAAGTATCATACGAGATTACTATGAACAATTATATTCCAATGAAATGGAATTTCAGCTTCAGACCAGGCAGCTTCAGGTGAATTCTACCTAACATTTAAAGAAGAGTTAATACCTATCCTTCTCAAACTATTACAAAAAAATTAAAGAGGAGGGAATTCTTCTGAACTCATTGTATAAGTCCAGCAGCATTCTATAAGTCCCAGATACCAAAGCTAGACAAAGACACCACAAAAAAAAAAAAGAAAAAGAAAAAAAAAAAAGAAAATTGCAGGCCAATATGAACACACATGCAAAAATCCTCAACAAAATATCAAATTGAATTCAACAATACATTTAAAGGATCACACACCACAATCAAATGCAATTTATCCAGGATGTAAGATTGGTTCAGTATTTGCAAATCAATCAATGTGATATACCACATTAACAAATTGAAGAATAAAAATCATATGATTATCTCAATAGATGCAGAAACAGCTTTTGACAAAATTCAATATCTATTTATGATAAAAACTCCTAACAATAAAGTGGGTATGGAGGGATCAAACTGAAGTAATAAACACCATATATAACAGACCTACAGGCAATATCATACTAAAAGGTGAAAACATTTCCTCTAAGATCAAGAATAAAACAAGGATTCCCATTCTCACCACTGTTATTCAACACAGTATTGGAAGTTTCTAGCCACAGTAATCAGGCAAAAAGAAAAAAAAAAAGAAAGGTAAGAAAGAAATCCAAACTGGAAAGGAAGATATAAAACTGTCACTATTTGCAGATGACATTATACTATGTATATGAAATCCCATAAAGACACCACCAAAAATCTATTAGTATCAATACTAATAAATGAATTCAATAAAGTTGCAGGATACAAAATTAATATACAGAAATCTGTTGTGTTTCTATACACTAATAACAAATTATCAAAGAAATTAAGAAAATAATTCCATTTACAATTATTTATTCAAAAAGAATAAGATACCTAAATCTAACTAAGAAAGTAAAAGTCTTGAATTTGGAAAACAATATGACATTGATGAAAGAAACTGAAGATGACACAAACAGAAAGACATACCATGGTCATGGACTGAAAGAATTAATACTGTTAAAATAATAAAATTAAAAAGCCATCTACAGATTAAATGCAACCCCTATCAAAATATGAATTTCTAGCTGTCACAGAGCTAGAACAAATAATTCTAAAATGTGTATGGAGACAAAAGGACCCTGAATAGCCAAACAATCCTGAGAAGGGAAAACAAATCTGGAGGTATCATGCCTCTTGATTTTAAACTGTACTACAAAGCTACAGTAAATACATCAAAACAGTATGGTATTGGCACAAAAACAGGCTCATAGATCAACACTACACACAGTATAGTATAGAGAGTCCAGAAATAAACCCACATTTATATGGTCAATTAATCTATGACAAAGGAGGCAAGAATATACAATGGGGGGAAAAAGCCTGTCTAATAAGTGGTGTTGGGAAAATTGTACAGTGACATGAAAAAGAATAAAACTTGGGCTACTTTCTCACATAATATACAAAAATAAACTAGAAATGGATTAAAGAATTACATGTAAGACCTGAAACCATAAAACTCCTAGAAGAAAATATAGGGAGTATGCTCTTTGACAGTAGTGGCTGCAATATTTTTTTGGATTTGTCTCTTCAACCAAGGGAAACAAAAGCAAAATTAGACAAATGGGACTACACCAAACTAAAAAGTATTACTCAGCAAGGAAAACCATTAATAGAACAAAAAGGCAACCTACTGAATGGGAGAATATATTTGCAAGCAGTATATTAGTTAAGGAATTCATATCCAAAATATACAAACAACTCATACAACTCAACACCAAAATAACAAACAACCTGATTTAAAAATTGGCAAGGGACCTGAATAGGCATTTTTCCAAAGAATACATACAGATATCCAACAGACACATGAAAGGATACTCAACATCACTAATCATCAGGAAAATGCAAATCAAAAGCACAATGAGAGAGTACCTCACACTTGTGAGAATGGCTACCATCAAAAAGACAGCAAATAACAAGTGTTGGTAAGGTTATGGAGAAGAGAGAAGCCTGGGGCACTGTTGGGATTGTAAATTGGTGCAGCCACTATGGAAAACAATATGGAAGTTCCTCAAAAATTTTAAAATAGAAATGTTATAAGATCCAACAATTTTACCTCTGGATATTCTCCTGAAGAAAACAAAAACCCTAATTTGAAAATGTAGATGTGCATCAATGTTCATTGCAGCATTATTTACAATAGCCAATGTATGGAAGCAACCTAAATGTCCATCAATAGATGAGTGGATAAAGAAGAAGTGGTATATTGAGATTCATGAGCTATTTGTATATTTTGGAGATTAATCCCTTGTTGGTCACTTCATTTACAAATATTTTCCCCCATTCTGTGGGTTGTCTTTTCATTTTGTTTATGGTTTCCTTTACTACACAAAAGTTTTTAAGTTTAATTAAGTCCAATTTGTTTATATTTGTTTTTATTTTCATTACTCTAGAAGGTGGATCCAAAAAGATATTGCTGCAATTTATGTCAAAAAGTGTTCTGCCTATGTTTTCCTCTATTTAGATCTTTGATCCATTTTGAGTTTATTTTTGTGTATGGAGGTTCTAATTTCATTTTTTTACATGTAGCTGTCCAGTATTCCCAGAACCACTTATTGATGAGACTGTCTTTTATCCATTGTATATTCTTGCTTCTTTGTCATAGATTAATTGACCATAGGTGCGTGGGTTTATTTATGGACTTTCTATTCTGCTCCATTGATCTATATTTCTGTTTTTGTGCAGGTACTATACTGTCTTGATTACTGTAACTTTGTAGTATCATCTTGAGTCAGGGAGCCTGATTCCTCCAGCTCCATTTTTCTTTCTTAAGATTGTTTTGGCTATTTGGGATCTTTTGTGCTTCCATAAAAATTTTAAGACTTTTTTGTTCTAGATCTGCAAAAAAATGCCATTGGTAATTTTATAAGGATTGCATTGAATCTGCAGATTACTGGGTAATATAGTCATTTTAACAATATTGATTCCTCCAATCCAAGAACATAGTATATCTTTCCATCTATTTGTGTCATATTCAATTTCAGAAGGATCATTTTTGATGGGGAAACAAAAACATTCTCTTTAAAATGAATAAGACAAGGTTTATCACTTCTATTCAACACTTTTTAGAGATCCTAACCAGCATAGAATGACAGGAAAAATAAAGGTACAATTGAAAAATGTTCTTATCAAGATAACAAGTGCTGGTGAGGATGTAGAGAAAAAGAAACCCTCCTACACTGTTGGTGGGAATGTATACTGGTGCAGCCACTATGGAGAACAGTATGAAGGTTCTTTAAAAAACTAAAAACAGAGCTACCATATGATTCAGCAACCCCACTCTTGAGCATATATCTGGAGAAAACCATAATTTGAAAAGATACATGCACCCCAATGTTCATTGCAATACTATTTACAATAGCCAAGACATGGAAGCCACCTAAATGTCCATCGACAGAGGAATGGATAAAGAAGATGTGGTATATATATACAATGGAATATTATTTGCCATAAACTACAATGAAATAATGCCATTTGAAGCAACATGGGTGGACCTAGAGATTATCATACTAAGTGTAATAAGTCAGACAGAGAGAAAGACAAATATCATATAATCACTTGTATGTGGAATCTAAAATGATAATACAAATAAACTCATTTACAAAAGAGAAAAAGACTCACAGACTTTTTGAAAACAAACTTATGGTTACCAAAGGGGAAATGTGGTGGGGGAATAATATACATGCTTCTATATATAAAATAGATAATAAAAAAGGACCTACTGTATAATACAGGGAACTCTATGAAATATTCTATAATAACCTATATGGGAAAAGAGCTTGAAAAACAATGGATATTTGTATATGTATAACTGAACCATTTGCTGTACACCTGAAACTAACACAACATTGTAAATCAATTATACCCCAATGTAAAAAAAAAAAGAAGAAATGGTACACATATATACAATGGAATATTACCATAAAAATAAATGAAATCTTGGCATTTGCAACAACATGGATTGATCTAGAGAGTATTATGCTAAGTGAAATAAGTCACACAGAGAAAGACAAATACCATATGATATCACTTATATGTGGAATCTAAGAAAACACACACAAAGAAAACAAAACAAAAGCAGACTCAGAGATACAGAAAACAAATGGGTGGTTGCCAGAAAGGGGGGTAGGGCTAGGGGGTAGGCAAAGTAAGTGAAGGAATTAAAAGTACAAACCTCAAGTTATATAATATATAAGTCACAAGGATATAATATACAGCATAAGGAATGTGACCAATATTTTAATAATATTTATGTGGACATTGTTATTAGACTTTTTGTTGTAATCATTTCATAATGTATCAAATCATTATGTAGTACACCTGAAACTAACATTACTTTGTATGTCAACTGTACTTCAATTAAAAAATAAAACTTACTGCAAAGCTATAATAATCAAGACTATGTGGTTCTGAAAGATTAGACATATTGACCAATGGAATAGAATGAGATTCTAAAAATAAACATATACATCTATGACCAGTTGATTTTTGATATGGGTATCTGATCCATTCAATGGGAAAAGAAGTGTCTCTTTAACATATGGTGATTTCCACTGCAAAAGAATGAAGAATTCCACTGGATTTCCACTGCAAAAGAATTCCACTGGATTTCCACTGCAAAAGAGTGAAGCTTGATCTCTACCTCACACCATATAAAAGAATTAACTCAAAAAGAATCAATGGCCTAAATATAAGAGCTAAAACAATTAAACTCTGAGAAGAAAACGTAGGAGTAAATCTTCATATCCTTGGATTCGGTAACAGTTTCTTAGATACAACATTAAAAGCACAAACAACAAAAGAAAAAATAGGTAAATTGGACCTCATGAAAATTAAAACTTGTGTGCATTATCAAGAAAGTAAAAAGATAACCTACAGAATTGTTAGAAAAATATTTGGAAACCATGTATCTGATAATGGATTAATTTCGTGAATATATGGAGAACTCATACAACTTAACAACAAGAAGACAAACAACCCAAACAAAAAATGGAAAAGGACTTGAACAGGCATTTCTTCAAAGAACCTATACAAATAGCCAATAAACACATAAAAAGATGCTCAACATTCTAGTCATTAAGGAAATGTAAATCAAAACCACAATGATATACCACTTCACACACATTAGGATGGCTATAATCAGAAAAAAAAATAATAACAACTGTTGGTAAGGATGTGGAGGAATTGGAACATTATTCATTGCTAGTGGGAATGTAAAGAGGTACAGATGCTGTGGAAAACAGTTTGGAAGTTGCTCAAAAAACTAAACACAGAAGTACCATATGACCCAGAAGTTCTACTACTAAATATATACCCAAAAGAATTGAAAACAGAGACACAAACTTTTATTTGTACCCCATTGTTCATTGCAACATTATTCACAATAGCCCAGATGGGATCAAAGCAAGTGTCCATCAACAGCATGGATAACCAAAATGTGGTATATACATATTATGGAATATTATTCAGCTATTAAAAACAACTTAGTTCTGATATGTGGTACAACATGGATAAACCTTGAAAATATTGTGTTAAGTGAAATAAGCCAGATATAGAAGGGAAATATTATGCTTGCACTTACATAAAATATCTAGAGTAGATAAATGCATAGAGGAAGAATGTAGGTTAGTAGGGCTTGGAGTGAGAGGGAAATGCTGAGTTATTGCTCAATGGTTACAGAGTTTCTGTTTGGGGTAATGAAAAAGATTTGGAACTAGGCAATGGTCATAGTTGCACAACTTTGTGAATATAATCAATGTCACTGGCTTGCAGGTTTAAAAATGGGGTAAGATGGCAAATATTTGTTACATATATTACCAAAATAAAAAAAGATGTCACCCATAAAAGAAACTGACTCTCTTTTATAATTCTTAGTTATTCAATAACAATTCCCAAAATAGTGTATTAAAAAGAAACATGCTAAAATAAGTGATACTTAATTATGTATGTTGCCTCCCAATGGGGATACTTTGAAGGCTAACACCCTTTTAGCTCTCCTGGTCTTCTTGAAAATATTATCACATCTCCCTGCTTTATCCCTGCTTACTTGGAAATAAAATGTGTAATGCATGGCTGGCAGATTGATACACCAGCTGCCTTCCTAGAATGACAAGTGTTATTCCAAGATAGGCTCTGCTGCAGGCCCCACAGCAGACACATTTTCAAGGGAATGTTGTTCTTTATGAGTCACTCCGCTGAATTTTCAAGTAATAATATGAAAGCACACAAGAAATGTAAAGTTCTTTAAAATGTATCAACAACTTGTAGACTTAGATTCTTTTACCTTTTCTTCACTTCTAAGCCTTGTAGTGCCCCAGGACTCAGCCTCCAGGGATGTCACCTTTTCTATCTACTCTCACTCCCTATGTGACCTCATCTAGTCATATGGCTTGAAATAGCATCTATGCTCTGATGACTCCAGATTTATAGCCCAGACATCTATTCTGAACTCCAAACTCATATATATGCTTATTCAATATTTTATATAACTTATTATTATATTTTATTATTTTATTGGCATATTATTTCAGTGTTTACTTTGCTCCATGCACTATACCAAGCACTTTACATGTATTAAATCCTCATAACAATTTATTATTATTCTCATTTCACAGATGAGGAAACTGAGGACAGAAAGGTAAAGGAAATATCAGAAACTCACACAAGCAAGTAAGTGGCAAAGCTGGGATGTGCACCAGGAAGTCAGGCTGTAGAATCCATGTTCTCTGCTGGGTTGAATAATAGACATTACAAACTTAACATATAGAAAACTCAGCACTTGCTTTATCCTGAAAAGCCTATTCCTCCCTAACTCTTCCCCAAATCAGTAAATGACATATTCAGTTTACCAGTTACTTAGTTCAAAAATATTGGCTGATCCTTGAGTCTTTTCTTTCTTCTGTAGCCCACATCCAATCCATGGGCAAATCCTTCAGGATGAATCCAAAACTTTCTCACCAACTCCACTGCTACTTGGATCAAGCCACATTCACTTCTCCCCTGGCCTCCTAACTGGCCCTTGAGTTTTCATTCTTGCCTCTTCAGCCCATTCTCCACATAGCAGCCAGAATGATCGCTTTAAAACATAGTTCAGATCACATTACCACTCTGCTCAAGACTCTCCCTGTCTAAGTAAAATCCAAAGCCCATGCTATAACCTACATAACTTCAGGCAATCTTGTCCCTGCTGCTTTAGTGATGGTAAAAAGAATCTAGTCTCAATCTCCTTGCTTACTCCATTCTTGTCTTACTGACCACCTTGCAATTCCTGGAGCACACAAAGAGTATTCCTGCCTTTTATTTCCTCTTGCCTGTCTGGCTCTTCCTAGAGATGTCCTATGACTGACTCCCTTTCTCTAAATCTTTGTTCAAAAATACTCTTATCAACATAACAAGTGCTGGTGAGGATGTGGAAAAAGGGGGACAATGGTGCACTGTTGGTGGGATTGTAAATAGGTACGGCCACTATGGAAAACAATATGGAGGTTCCTCAAAAAATTAAATATATAACTACTATATGATCCAGGAATTCCACTTGAGGGTACATATCCAAAGATGAAATCATTATCTTTAAGAGATACCTGAAATCCCATGTTCACTGCAGCATTATTTACAATAACTAAGACATGAAAACAACATAAGGATCCATCAATGCATGAAAGGGTAAAGAAAATGTCATATGAATATATATATATATATATATATATATATATAGGGAGAGGAGGAAGATGGCGGAAGAGTAAGACGTGGAGATCACCTTCCTCCCCACAGATACATCAGAAATACATCTACATGTGGAACAACTCCTACAGAACACCCACTGAACGCTGGCTGAAGACCTCAGACCTCCCAAAAGGCAAGAAACTCCCCATGTACCTGGGGAGGGCAAAAGAAAAAAAGAAAAAACAGAGACAAAAGAATAGGGATGGGACCTGCACCAGTGGGAGGGAGCTGAGAAGGAGGAAAGGTTTCCACACACTAGGAAGGCCCTTCACGGGTGGAGACTGTGGGTGGTGGAGGGCGGAAGCTGTGGAGCCACAGAGGAGAGCGCAGCAACAGGGGTGCAGAGGGCAAAGTGGAGAGATTCCTGCACAGAGGAGCGGTCCCGACCAGCACCCACCAGCCCGAGAGGTTTGCCTGCCGGGGCAGCCCGGGGCTGGGAGCTGAGGCTCCAGCTTCAGTTGGAGCGCAGGGAGAGGACTGGTGGCATGAACACAGCCTGAAGGGGTTAGTGCACCATGGCTAGCCCAGAGGGAGTCTGGGAAATGTCTGGACCTGCAGAAGAGGCAAGAGACTTTTTCTTCCCTCTTTGTTTCCTGGTGCACGAGGAGAGGGGAATAAGAGTGCTGCTTAAAGGAGCTCCAGAGACAGGTGCGAGCCACGGCTAACAATGTGGACCCCAGAGACAGGCATGAGACGCTAAGGCTGCTGCTGCCGCCATGAAGAAGCCTGTGTGCAAGCACAGGTCACTATCCACACCTCCCCTCCCAGGAACCTGTGCAGCCTGCCACTTCCAGGATCCTGTGACCCAGGGAAAACTTCCACGGGAGAACACATGGCACACCTCAGGCAGCTGAAACATCACGCCGGCCTCTGCCGCCACAGGTTCACCCCGCATCCATACCCCTCCTTCCCCCCCAGCCTGAGTGAGCCAGAGCCACTTAATCAGCTGCTCCTCTAACCCCGTCCTGTCTGGGTGAAGAACAGATGCCCTCAGGCAACATACATGCAGAGGCGGGGCCAAATCCAAAGCGAGGCCCTGGGAGCTGTTGCTACCAAAGAAGAGAAAGGGAAATTTCTCCCAGCTGCCTCAGGAGCAGTGGATTAAATCTCCACAATCAACTTGATGTACCTTGCATCCGTTGAATACCTAAATAGACAAAGAATCATCCCAAATTGAGGAGGTGGACTTTGAGAGCAATATTTATGATTTTTTTCTCTTTTCCTCTTTTTCTGAATGCCTATGTGTATGCTTCTGTGTGAGATTTTGTCTGTATAGCTTTGCTTTCACCAATTGTCCTAGGGTTCTGTACCTCCATTTTTTTATTTTTACTTAAAAAAACATTTTTTCTTAATAATTGTTTTTTATTTTAATAAATTTATTTTATTTTTTCCTCTTTCTTTCTTTCCTCTTCGTTCTTTCTTTCTTTCTTTCTTTCTTCCTTCCTTCCTTCCTTCCTTCCTTTCTTTCTTTCTTTCTATTGTTTCTCCCTTTTATTATGAGCCGTGTGGATGAAAGGCTCTTGGTGCTCCAACCAGGAGCCAGTGCTGTGCCTCTGCGGTGGGAGAACTAACTTCAGTACACTGGTCCACAAGAGACCTCCCAGCTCCACATAATATCAAACAGCGAAAATCTCCCAGAGGTCTCCATCTCAACACCAGCACCCAGCTCCACTCAATGACCAGCAAGTTACAGTGCTGGACACCCTATGCCAAACAACTAGCAAGATGGAAACACAACCACACCCATTAGCAGAGAGGCTGCCTAAAATCATAATAAGGCCACAGACACCCCAAAACACACCACCAGATGTGGAACTGCCCACCATAAAGACAAGATCCAGCCTCATCCACCAGAACACAGGCACTAATCCCCCCCATCAAGAAGCCTACACAACCCACTGAACCAAGTTTAGCCACTGGGGACAGAAACCAAAAACAATGGGAACTACAAACCTGCAGCCTGCAAAAAGGAGACCACAAACACAGTAAGATAAGCAAAATGAGAAGACAGAAAAACACACAGCAGATGAAGGAGCAAGATAAAAACCCACCAGACCTGAAAAATGAAGAGGAAATAGGCAGTAAACCTGAAAAAGAAATCAGAATAATGACAGTAAAGACTATTCAAAATCCTGGAAATAGAATAGAGAAAATGCAAGAAGTATTTAACAAGGACCTAGAAGAACTACAGAGGAAATAAGCAATGATGAGCAACAAAATAAATGAAATTAAAAATACTCTAGAAGGGATCAATAACAGAATAACTGAGGCAGAAGAACAGATAAGTGACCTGGAAGATAAAAGAGTGGAAATAACTACTGCACAGCAGAATAAAGAAAAAAGAATTGGGGACAGTCTCAGAGACCTCTGGGACAACATTAAATGCACCAACATTCAAATTATAGGTGTCCCAGAAGAAGAAGAGAAAAAGAAAGAGACCGAGAAAATATTTGAAGAGATTATAGTTGAAAACTTCACTAATATGGGAAAGGAAATAGTTAATCAACTCCAGGAAGCAAAGAGAGTCCCATACAGGATAAATCCAAGGAGAAATATGCCAACACACATATTAATCAAACTATCAAAAATTAAATACAAAGAAAAAATATTAAAAGCTGCAAGGGAAAAACAACAAGTAACACACAAGAGAATCCCCATAAGGTTAACAGCTGATCTTTCAGCAGAAACTCTGCAAGCCAGAAGGGACTGACAAGACATATTTAAAGTGATGAAGGAGAAAAACCTACAACCAAGATTACTCTACCCAGCAAGGATCACATTCAGATTTGATGGAGAAATTAAAACCTTTACAGACAAGCAAAAGCTGAGAGAGTTCAGCACCACAAAACCAGCTTTACAACAAATGCTAAAGGAACTTCTCTAGGCAAGAAACACAAGAGAAGAAAAAGACCTATAATAACAAACCCAAAACAATTAAAAATATGGGAATAGGAACATACATATTCATAATTACCTTAAATGTAAATGGATTAAATGCTCCCACCAAAAGACACAGACTGGGGTTTCCCTGGTGGCACAGTGGTTGAGAGTCAGCCTGCCGATGCAGGGGACACAGGTTCATGTCCTGGTCTGGGAAGATCCCACATGTCACTGAGCAGCTGGGCCTGTGAGCCATGGTGCTGAGACTGCGCGTCTGGAGCCTGTGCTCCGCAATGGGAGAGGCAACAACAGTGAGAGGTCTGTGTACCACAGGAAAAAAAAAAAAGACACAGACTGGTTGAATGGATACAAAAACAAGACCCATATATATGCTGTCTCCAAAGACCCACTTCAGACCTAAGGACACATACAGACTGAAAGTGAGGGGATGGAAAAAGTTATCCCATGCAAAAGGAAATCAAAAGAAAGCTGGAGTAGCAATTCTCATATCAGACAAAATAAACTTAAAATAAAGACTATTACAAGAGACAAACAAGGACACTACATAATAATCAAGGGATCAATCCAAGTAGAAGGTATAACAATTGTAAATATTTATCCACGCAACATAGGAGTACGTCAATACATAAAGCAAACACTAACAGCCAAAAAAGGGGAAATCGACAATAACACATTCATAGTAGGGGACTTTAAAACCCCACTTTCACCAATGGACAGATCATCCAAAATGAAAATAAAAAAGGAAACACAAGCTTTAAATGATACATTAAACAAGATGGACTTAACTGATATTTATAGGACATTCAATCCAATAACAACAGAATACACATTTTTCTCAAGTGCTCATGGAATATTCTCCAAGATAGATCATATCTCGGGACACAAATCAAGCCTTGGTAAATTTAAGAAAATTGAAATGGTATCAAGTATCTTTTCTGACCATAACACTATAAGACTAGATATCAATTAAAGGAAAAGATCTGTAAAAAATACAAACACATGGAGGCTAAACAATACACTACTTAATAACGAAGTAATCACTGAAGAAATCAAAGAGGAAATCAAAAAATACCTAGAAACTAATGACAATGGAGACACAATGACCCAAAACCTATGGGATCCAGCGAAAGCAGTTCTAAGAGGGAAGTTTATAGCAATACAATTCTACCTTAAGAAACAGGAAACATCTCAAATGAACAAGCTAACATTGCACCTAAAGCAATTAGAGAAAGAAGAACAGAAAAACCCCAAAATTAGCAGAAGGAAAGAAATCATAAAGATCAGATCAGAAATAAATAAAAAAGAAATGAAGGAAATGATAGCAAAGATCAATAAATCTAAAAGTTGGTTCTTTGAGAAGATAAACAAAATAGATAAACCATTAGCCAGACTCATCAAGAAACAAAGGGAGAAGACTCAAATCAATAGAATTAGAAATGAAGAAGGAGAAGTAACAACTGACACTGCAGAAATACAAAAGATCATGAGAAATTACTACAAGCAACTCTATGCCAATAAAATGGACAACCTGGAAAAGTGGACAAATTCTTAGAAATGCACAACCTGCCAAGACTGACCCAGGAAGAAATAGAAAATATGAATAGATCAATCACAAGCACTGAAATTGAGACTGTGATTAGAAATCTTCCAACAAACAAAAGCCCAGGACCAGATGGCTTCACAGGCAAATTCTATCAAACATTTAGAGAGAGCTAACACCTATCCTTCTCAAACTCTTCCAAAATATAGCAGAGGGAGGAACACTCTCAAACTCTTTCTTTGAGACCACCATCACCCTGATACCGAAACCAGACAAAAATGTCCCAAAGAAAGAAAACTACAGGCCAATATCACTGATGAACATAGATGCAAATATCCTCAACAAAATATTATCAAACAGAATCCAACAGCACATTAAATGGATCATACACCATGATCAAGTGGGGTTTATTCCAGAAATGCATGAATTCTTCAGTATATGCTAATCAATCAACGTGATACACCATATTAAAAAATTGAAGGAGAAAAACCATATGATCATCTCAATAGATGCAGAGAAAGCTTTCAACAAAATTCAACACCCATTAATGATAAAAACCCTGCAGAAAGTAGGCATAAAGGGAACTTTCCTCAACATAATAAAGGCCATATATGACAAACCCACAGCAAATATCATCCTCAATGGTGAAAAACTGAAACCATTTCCACTAAGATCAGGAACAAGACAAGGTTGCCCCCTCTCGCCACTCTTATTCAACATAGTTTTGGAAGTTTTTGCCACAGCAATCAGAGAAGAAAAAGAAATAAAAGCAATCCAAATCGGAAAAAAAGAAGTAAAGCTGTCACTATTTGCAGATGACATGATACTATACATAGAGAATCTGAAAGGTGCTACCAGAAAACTACTAGAGCTAAACAATGAATTTGCTAAAGTAGCAGGATACAAAATTAATGCACTGAAATCTCTGGCATTCCTATACACTAATGATGAGAAATCTGAAGATGAAATAAAGAAAACACTCCCATTTACCATTGCAACAAAAAAATAAAATATCTAGGAATAAACCTACCTAAGAAGACATAAGACCTGTATGCAGAAAATTATAAGACACTGATGAAAGAAATTAAAGATGATTCAAATAGATGGAGAGATATACCATGTTCTTAGATTGGAAGTATCAACATTGTGAAAATGACTCTACTACCCAAAGCAATCTACAGATTCAATGCCATCCATATCAAAGCTACAACTGACATTTTTCACAGAACTAGAACAAAAACTTTCACAATTTGTATGGAAACACAAAAGACCCCGAATAGCCAAACCAATCTTGAGAACGAAAAACGGAGCTAGAGGAATCAGGGTGTGTGGCTTCAGACAATACCACAAACCTACAGTAATCAAGACAGTCTGGTACTGGCACAAAAAGAGAAATATAGATCAATAGAACAGGATAGAAAGCCCAGAGATAAACCCATGCACATATGGTCACCTTATCTTTGATAAAGGAGGCAGGAGTGTACAGTGGAAAAAGGACAGCCTCTTCAATAAGTGGTGCTGGGAAAACTGGACAGGTACATGTAAAAGTATGAGATTAGATCACTCCCTAACACCATACACAAAAATAAGCTCAAAATGGATTAAAGACCTAAATGTAAGACCACAAACTATCAAACTCTTAGAGGAAAACATAGGCTGAACACTCTATGACATAAATCACAGCAAGATCCTTCTTGACCCACCTCCTAGAGAAATGGAAATAAAAACAAAAATAAACAAATGGGACCTAATGAAACTTCAAAGCTTTTGCACAGCAAAGGAAACCATAAACAAGACCAAGAGACAACCCTCAGAATGGGAGGAAATATTTGCAAATGAAGCAACTGACAAAGGATTAATCTCCAAAATTTACAAGCAGCTCATGCAGCTCAATAACAAAAAAACAAAAAACCCAATCCAAAAATGCACAGAAGAGCTAAATAGACATTTCTCCAAGGAAGATATACAGATTGCCAACAAACACATGAAAGAATGCTCAACATCATTAATCGTTAGAGAAATGTAAATCAAAACTACAATGAGATATCATCTCACACCTGTCAGAATGGCCATCATCAAAAAATGTAGAAACAATAAATGCTGGAGAGGGTGTGGAGAAAAGGGAACAGTCTTGCACTGCTGTTGGGAATGTGACTTGACACAGCCACTATGGAGAACAGTATGGAGCTTTCTTAAAAAACTACAAATAGAACTACCATATGACCCAGCAATCCCACTACTGGGCATATACCCTGAGAAAACCATAATTCAACAAGTGTCATGTACCAAAGTATTCATTGCAGCTCTATTTACAATATCCAGGAGATGGAAGCAACCTAAGTGTCCATCAACAGATGAATGGATAAAGAAGATGTGGCACATATATACAATGGAATATTACTCAGCCATAAATAAAAACGAAGGTGAGTTATTTGTACTGAGGTGGATGGACCTAGAATCTGTCATACAGAGTGAAGTAAGTCAGAAAGAGAAAAACAAATACCGTATGCTAACACACACACACACACACATATATATATATATACATATATATATATATGTATATATATATATATATATATATATATATATATATATGGAATCTAAGGGGAAAAAAAAGGTAATGAAGAACCTAGGGTTAAGACAGGAATAAAGGCACAGACCTACTAAGGCATGGACTTGAGGATATGGTGAGGGGAAAGTTAAGCTGTGACAAAGTGAGAGAGTGGCATGGACATATATACACTAGCAAAAGTAAAATAGATATCTAGTGGGAAGCAGCTGCGTAGTACAGGGAGATCAGCTCGGTGCTTTGTGACCACCTAGAGGGGTAGGATAGGGAGGGCGGGAGGGAGGGAGACGCAAGAGGGAAGAGATATGGGAACATATGTATATGTATAACTGACTCACTTTGTTATAAAGCAGAAACTAATACAATATTTCAAAGCAATTATACTCCAATAAAGATGTTAAAAATATTATATATATATATATATATATATATAGCCACACAGAAAAAGGAAATCCTGCCATTTGCCACATCATGGATGGACTCTTTCTTTCTGGATGTATCCTACACTCTGCTAAGTGTCATACGTCAGATGGAGAAAGACAAATATCATACAATCTCACTTATATGCGGACTCTAAACTCATTGAAACAGAATAGGTTGGTGGTTTCCAGGAGTTGGTGGGTGAAGGTATGAGGGGAATAGGGAGATGTTGGCCAAAGGTACAAACTTCCAGATATAAGGCCAAACAGTTCTGAGAATCTAATGCACAGCACAGTGACTATAGTTAACAGTACTGTATTATATGCTTGGAAGTTGCTAAGAGGGTAGATCTTAAAAGTTCTCTCCACAAAAAGTGGTAATTATGTGACGTGCTGGGTGTGTTAATTAACCTTATCATAGCAATCATTTTTCAATATATTTGTGTACCTAATCATCATCATTTTGTACACTTTAAACTTACACACTGTAATATGTCAACTATATCTCAATAGATCTGGAAAAATGCTCTTATCAGAGAGCATTTTCTGATATCCTATATAAATTAGTACCTCCATGCCCCATCCCTGTCACTCTCTATCCTCCTTAACTTCCAAAGATTTGGTTGCAAGTAGTTTTTTGAGAAGATGATCCCAGGAAGCACTGTGACGAAGTGAGGAGAGGCTGAAAAGGCAGGAAAGCCAATGAAAAATTCAGTAATGAATGGGTCCCTGCTGTGGGCAACTGGGGCTCGAGCCCGCTGGGAACCACTTACCCTTGAAAGTGTGTGGAGCACAGCTCAGAACTTCCCACAGATGGACCCGGAAGCTAGGAAATTTCTCCACAAACAATGTCCCTCACTGCTCCAGGGTTGCTCCTGGAGTTTTACCTTCCCCACACTTCTGTCAGGCCCCACTTGTGGGTGGAGATACTCCAATGTCCAGAGAATGTCCTGAAGCAGAGAGACACAGGAGGCGTTCCAGCCTGAAAGGGGACTGACAAGGTAGGCTGCAGGAGTATTTACAGGACATTGAGAGTGTCTGGGGGCTTCCCTGGTGGTGCAGTGGTTGAGAGTCCGCTTGCCGATGCAGGGGACACGGATTCGTGCCCCAGTCCGGGAAGATCCCACATGCCACGGAGCGGCTGGGCCCATGAGCCATGGCCGCTGAGCCTGCACGTCCGGAGCCCGTGCTACGCAACGGGAAAGGCCACAACAGTGAGAGGCCCGCGTACCGCAAAAAAAAAGAGTGTCTGCCACACATGCGCAGGTGTATCAGAGAGCAAATCCCAATGCTGCCCAGGTGTTATTATACCATTAGCCTAATGCGCTCCACTTTGGACCTGAAATTTATGCAGAATTCTTGGACCCACCTATTCCTCACATCCTACAACGCAGCTAGTCTTCTCCATGGGCTTATTTTTATTTACCCAGTTTGGTTCACTCATTTCTTCAGCAAATATTTGTGAAGTCTGTTATTTGTGTTCAGTTGAGGGATAGGAACACAATGATGAATAAAGCACAGTTTTATCCTCAAGAATTCTGTTCACAGGTTAAGACCAACAATGTTGATACTGTTTGGGGAGACTGTGCAATGGAAATGGGTAGAAAGGGAAGCAACTGCAGACAACAAAACCCAGTGAATTGTACTTTAAAAACTTGTGAATCGTATGCAAATTACACCTCAATAAAGCTACCAATAAATAAATTTAAGTTATCAAACAGTTAGGGAAAAAAAAGAGATAAGCAGTTAGACCTTGGCACCACTATTCTAATGTATCACTTTATACCCCAGTATCCGTAGAACTCTGCTTAAACACAATTTTGAGGCTAAAACATGGATGCTGTGCTAGAAAAATGTTTCTAAGGCTTTAGGGTGCGTCTGAATCACATGGGAGGCTTGTTAAAACACAGATAGCCAAGCCCTGACCCTACAATTTCTGATTCAATAGGTTAGGGGTGAGGCCCGATAATTTGCATTTCTGAGAGTTTCCTCAGTGATGCTCCTGCCACTGTTCACGGTGTACATTTTGAGTACCACTGCTCTATAAAGAATATGTTGCTAAGGAAATTCATTCCAGTCACAGTGTGAGACAGACTGCAGAATGCAACTCCCGTACATAAATAGTACGTGAATGCTTATTTTTATTTAGAAAGTTGACCTGCAGCATAAGGGAGGTACTGGAGTGCTGCTCTGTTTCTTGATATGGGTGGTGGGTGTGTGGGCATGTTCACTTGATGAAATTTATAATTTGTGTACATTTCAGTATGTGTTACAATTGAATAAAACATTTACTTTAATAAAAGAGAAAATAAGGAATGTATGGTTCATTTCTATTCAAGCAGCCCCTTGGTTCAAGGGCTTCTGGACATGTTGTATGTATGCTTTATTTAGGAGTTCTGATAACCTGGTGTAAGAAGACGTCAACTTCCATGAACTTTCACGAAGGATGTTTAGCCATATGTCCTTGCCTCTGACACTACTATATGATCCAAGAAGGTGTGATGTTCTCGAGGCTTTGCAAAGGAGAAACAGAAAATTAACTAAACACACTTGTTTCAGACTCTTAGAGTAGTAGAGGAGATTGGTGTTTGCTAATGGAAAAATACAGCCCAGAAGGAGCAGTCAGTTGCATTTCTAACATTAAACGGCAATTGCAAACAGTGTTTCGCGCAACCACTGAGCAATTTCTGGAGATTTGCACTGAATTTCTTCTTTCCACATTCTTTTCAAGAGGTACTTTGCCATGGGAGCATTTCCAAGAATTGGAGAGTCACAATAGCCACAAATACTGTTGGCTTGAAGAATTTTTGACACTTGAGTTGCTGTAGGAATTAGTACATTAGAAGAACACATAAGTCAGTGTGTGAGGCTGTGTGCTACCAGGAAAGGAACATCGGCCTCCAGTGGCACCTGTAAATTACCCAGCACTGTGGGGCACAAGGCAGGAGAATTCTCTGCATTCTGTTTACTATGCAATTGTTTACAGTTATGAGACGTCATTTTTTTCTCCCTTTTGGCGTTAAGCAGCAGCTCCACTGAGGTTATAATAATTGTACTGAGCATGTGTTCAGTGCGGTGCCATTGCCAAAGCCTTTACATATTGTGAGTTACACTGAACAGAATTTCTGTGAGTCCAGCTCCTTCACTTCCTGTTCTGTGTGGGAGGTTAGAGCTCAGCTTTGGAGAAGTGGTAATTAGTGTGATGTGCCTTGATCACCCCCTGGTGTTGGGTCTGTGGAATAGCAATAACATCTGTCCTTTGTGTCTCTTCTAAGAAAATCAGTGAAAGCAAAAGGTGGATTGATCAACTTGGACTGCTGTGCATAAGAGATCCAAGAGATTATATCACCACATAAATAGCCTGTGAGTGATGCAGCAGGGGAGAAGAAAAAGCTCAGATGTAAGACAATCCTTGTCTATAAGACCACTAGTCATTTCCAGGGACCTGAAAGATGAGAATCTTTCAGGTGCTCGGTCAGTCATGTGGCACAGGACACATTTGAGTGCGTGGGGAACATTGCCTTCCAGGATGCCCCAGTGGGAACACCGGGGGCGGCACCAGTTGTGGGATTGTATCTGCTGCTGCAGGCTTCAGAGTGGTAGCTGAAAGGATGGCTGAAAGGAGTGAATCCCATCTGAAAATAAACAAAATAAAATGAAGTCAGTAGCTCATACTTCTGTTTATACATCAAACTATAGATTTAGGTAGATAATTACCACCAAGGTCTGGATCTGACTTTAGCCACTAATTTCCCATCACTTGCGTACTGAGGGTGCCTTAGCCAGGAAAGTCTCAGTAGTGTCTTCAGCCTGGTATTGTTCCAGAATGCCATTGCCATACTGGATCTATGTCTTAAGTTTTCTTTGTTTATGTCTTACATTAATATGTCTATTTCCTGGCATTAATACATAAATTGTAAAGGTCTCCAGCTGCTTTCAGCCCTAACTAAACAGAGTTAAAAAGGTAACTTACATGTTCTGTTGTTATTGCTATTTCTGCTTCTGATTCCAGTTGCACTGAGATACACACCTCACAAGGCACAAAATGTGGAACTCCATATTGGGACCCCCAGAACCTGGCAGGTTTGGAGCCTGTGCTACATCTCCAGCTTCATCGTACTCCTTTTCTCCAATACATCAGCCACATTGTCCTCTTTCTTTTCCTTAACATACCAAGTTGCCTCCCATTGTGGGCCCTTTATAGCAACATTCTGTTGCTCTATTTGAAATGTCTTGTTTTTATCCCCCATAGCATCCATATCGTTCATTCTTAGTGGTTAAAATAATACATTCTGAAATCGGAGTGCCTGTTTCAATCCTGGTCCCCCAGCTATTGGCTGTGTACTTTGGCCAATTTACTTCAATTTGCTGGGCTCTTTTCCTTATCTATAAATGTTACTCTTAATACGACTTCAAGGGTTTGTTGTGGGGATTACATGACAATACCTGCATAGCACTTACAATGATATCTGGCACACAGTAAAGCTGAATATATGTCAGCTCTTATTACTCATTCTTTATACCAACTCACATGTCACTTCCTCATGAAAGCCTCCTCTGATCTCTGGTTGAGGTTAGATTCCTTTGTTATGTGTTCTCAGAAGACTTCTATCTTGTCTTTGAAGCACTGATCTAATCTGAAACTTCAATTCCTAGTTTCATGGACATCTTGCCAGTGTAGAATGTCAGTTCCAGGAGAGTGGAGGCCATGTCTGTCTTTCCTTATCTTCAGGGTCAGTAAACGCTTGTTAGTTATTAGCTGAATGACTCTCTGAATCCCTCTGAAAGCCTCTGCTCAGCAGGAAATGGGGCATGGGAAGGGAAGGCACCTCTCTACACTAGAGGCTGAGATGAGAACATGGTCTAGACTCAAATACTCTTCCTCTCTGGTTATTTCCAATCTTCCAATCTGTAGCAGTCAAGCTCAAGAGCTTCCGTCTTACAACTAAAAAGTGCCTTGTTGGGGGGCTGTGAGGCCTTTGCTATTTAACCGTTTGGGGTTCAGAATGCATGAGTTACATGTGCCTTCTGACAGCCGGATTTCTGGGGCAGCCTGACCTTAGAGCTGTGGGATGAGGCTGAAACTGCCCAGTGTGTAGATTTTGCTCTTGGAATCTCTTTTTATAGTCATATCATCCCTCTTAACCATAAATGGTGATTGTTCTCTCCTCCAGTTAAACTGACTGCTCACTTGTTTCTACCTCCTCAGGTCCCCCAAACCATTCAGAAACAGCCGCTTGAAAAAGTCACAAGACTTAGACTAATTCAACGGCTATTTTATGTGAGTTTTGGCTTTAGATTTTTAATCATATTTATTCATTCCTTCATATAGACTGACCCAGCTATTGCCTCAGAATATGGTTAGTGCTGATGAAATTCTTGTTTCAAATAAATAATGTGTTGGCCCCAAAGGGAATGGGATGTTGGGGAAAATAAATCCAGGCTAAAGCATGCAGACTCCCAGTTTTGAGGGCCATCAGTCCACTTCCCTAAAGCTTCCCCATGGGGAATCCCTTGTGGTCTTATGGGGAACAAGAGCAAAGGCTGAGGCCTTTGTGGCATCTGAGTAGAACACAGGAATGTAAGTATCTGAGTACTTATCATCTAATCAGCCCATGACTAGAAAAGGACCTAAGACATAAGAAGCACCAATAAATGTTTAATGAATTAACTAAAGTCCTTTACATTATAATCTTACATGTTTTTATGATAGTTTTACAGTGAGATTATCATCTGCATCATCAAAATAATGTGTATGAAATGACTGCTGAGTGTACTATGCTAAGTTTGCAAAGGCAATATCAAATTTAATTTTCACAATTCTATGAAATAGGTGCTATCAGTATCCATATCTTACACATGAGCAGTCTGAGGCTTACAAAGTTAAGTCGTTTGCCCATGGTTACTCTATGAAAACACAGATCAGTGTAACTCCTAGGTCTACATTTCTAACTACTTGGTTATAAGTAGCCTATGCATTACAGTAACTACCATAAAAAGTTGGAATTTAATTAAAATGATTTTATTGCTGAATGTTTCTTTGCTTTCATTAACAGTTAAATTGGTGTAAAAAATGTAAGACTTTTCAGGTCAATAGTTATCATTCCCCTTTAAAATCATCAAGGTGGATGGAGACATCAAGATAGGAGAGTAGGAGGATGCTGGGCTCCCTTCCCCTCAAAAACACATCAAATTCCATGTATATGTGTTAGCATACGGTATTTGTTTTTCTCTTTCTGACTTACTTCACTCTGTATGACAGACTCTAGGTCCATCCACCTCACTACAAATAACTCAATTTCATTTCTTTTTATGGCTGAGTAATATTCCATTGTATATAAGTGCCACATCTTATTTATCCATTCACCTGTCGATGGACACTTAGGTTGCTTCCATGTCTTGGCTATTGTAAATATAGCTGCAATGAACATTGTGGTACATGACTAAATGGTTCTGAAGAACCTAAGGACAGGAGAGTAATAAAGAAGCAGAGATAGAGAATGGACTTGAGGACAGGGGAAGGGGGAAAGGTAAGCTGGGACAAAGTGAGAGAGTGGCATGGATATATACACTACCAAATGTAAAATAGATAGCTAGTGGGAAGCAGTCACATAGTACAGGGAGATCAGCTCGGTGCTTTGTGACCACTTAGAGGGGTGGGATAGGGAGGGTGGGAGGGAGGGAGACACAAGAGAGAAGAGATATGGGAACATATGTATATGTATAACTGATTCACTTTGTTATAAAGCAGAAACTAGCACACCATTGTAAAGCAATTATACTCCAATAAAGATGTTAAAAAAAACACAACACATCAAAACTATAATGACATGTAGAATGACTCTTACTGAAATTGACCTGGGGACTAGCAAAACAGATCTTCTACAACCAAGACTGTAAATATTCACCTGGTGTCTGATAGGAAGGGAGGAAAAGCAATCTGGTCAGGACATGCACCCTTAGCAGGGGACACAGAAGAAGAGGGATATCACATGCTGAGGGATCCTCGCTGGGAAGAAGAGGTTCAAGCTACATAATAGACACCCCAGCCCTAGGGTCCAACACCACGAGGATGAGTCCCCTTGGTCTGAAAACCAATGGGACTTAGCAGGAGGGCTGTAAGAAACTGAGACTCTGCTCTCAAAGAGCTTGCACAGTCTTTCTTACTCCCCATCACAGAGCAGAGACAGCAGATTGAAAACTGCTAGGGTCTCTGGATGGCCAGCCAGGAATACCCCAGCATGCCTCCCAACAAACACTGGGCTCCTGCTTCATCCCCTCTTGATCTGGCACCACTCCCCATTAAGGCGGCTGCATTGCCAATGAGAATGCACATGCCTGGAAGGAAAGAAGCTGGCTCAGACCCAACCATGTCTCTGTCCAGGGCAGGGGCAGCCATTGCTAGTGCCTGCTTTGCTACACACACTCAGGAGGTAGCAACACTAGCCCTAGGGTGAGATCACCACTGACAGAGCTCCCATCCCTGTGCACTCTTGGAAGGGAGTGAGGCTATCTCCATGACAACCAAGGAGGAGACTGCCAACACAACCAAGAGAAACCCAACTATGTCAGGGAATCCTGCTGTAGCCCTTTGGGCCCCAACTACACTCCTGATAGCCATTGAGCATAGAAGCCCCAGTTTGCAATTAGCTCTGGCTCTGGACCTTCCAACTCCAATCTACTCCCCCCACCAAGGCAGTGGCTAAGAGCTCACCCTGGAGGAAGACGTGGCCCATGTTCACTTCAGATCCAGCTTTTCCACCAATGCCACTGGGCACATGCAGACTGCATAGGGACACTCCCACACAAGGACATAACTTCTAGATGGAGATTGGTGACTTTTTCACCTAATTTCATAGAGAGAGAGAAAGTTAAACAAAAGGAGGTGACAGAGGAATATGTTTCAAATGAAAGAACAAGAAAAAAACAGATAAAAACCTTAATGAAACAAAGAAAAATAAATTACCTCTTAAAGAATTCAATGCAATAATACTAATAATAATGCTAACTGAACTGGGGAAAATATTAAATGAATACAGTAAGAATTTTAACAGAGAACTAGAAAACATAAAAATGAACTGGTCAGAATTGAAGAATACAATAACTGAAAGCAAATATACACTAGAGGGAATTAACAGCAGATTAGATGTTACAGAAGAATGTTTAAGTGATCTGGAAGAATGAATGATGGAAATCACCTAATAAGAACAGCAAAGAGAAAAACAAATTTTAAAAAGTAAAGGTAAGGGACCTCTCAACAACATCAAGCATACTAACACTCACATTATAGGTGGTCCTAGAAGGAGAAGAGAGAAAAATGTAAAAAATATATTTGATAAATTATGGCTGAAAATTTCCTGAACCTGAAAAAGGTAACAGATAATCAGGTACAGGAATCAAACAAGAGTTCCAAGCAAGATGAATCCAAAGAGACCTACACCAAGATATATCATAATTAAAATTTCAAATGTTAAAGAGAGAATACTAAAGGCAGCAAGAGAAAAACAAAGAGTAACATTCAAAGGAATACCCATAAGGCTACCAACTGATTTTTCAGCAGAAATTTTGCAGTCAGAAGGGAATGGCATAATATATTTAAAGTGCTGAAGGGAAAAAATCTACAACCTAGGATACTCTACCCAACAATATTATCATTCAGAACTGAAGGAGACATAAAGGGCTTCCTAGATAGTCAAGAACTAAAAGATTTCATCACCATAAGCTGACCTTACAAGAAATGAAAAAGAAAATACTACAACAAGAAATAATAAATTATACAAAGGGGAAAATCCCACTGGTAAAGGCTGTGGTCAACCACTTAAATAAACTAGTATGAAGGTTAAAAGATAAAAATTGTAAAATCAACATATATGAACTCCTTAGTAACCACAAGTCAAAAACCTACAATAAATATATAATACAAAACTAGTGAGAAAGTAACACAAGCATACCACTAAAGAAAATTATTAAACCACAAAGGAAGAGAATAAAAGAGAAGAAAACAACAGAGAAGAACTACAAAAACAAACAGATAACAAAGTGGTAATAAGTACATACCTATCAATAAATTACTTTAAATGTCAATGGACTAAAGGCTCCAATCAAAAGACATAGGGAGACTGACTGCATAAAAACAACACCCATCTGTATGGTGCCTGTATGAGACTCAGTTCAGATTTAAAGACACACAGAGACTAAAAGTGAGGGGATGGAAAAACAATATTTCATGCAAATAGAAATGACAAGAAAGCTGGGGTAGCAAAACTTATGTTAAACAAACAAAGTAGACTTTAAAACAAAGTCTATAATAGAATCGGGTGATTGGGACTGACTTGTATACACTGATGTGTATAAATCTGTTGACTAATAAGAACCTGCTGTATAAAAAAGTAAATTAAATTAAATTAAAAAATTTTTAAAGTCTATAATAAAAGATAAAAAGCAACATTATATAATGATAAAAGTATCAATACAAGAAGAGAATATAAAGTTTGTAAACATATATACACCCAGTAAAGGAGCACCTAAATATATAAAGCAAACATTAACAGACATAAAGGGAGAAATTAGCAATAATACAATAATATCAGGGGACATTAACCAACCACTTACATCAATGTGCAGATTATCCAGACAGAAACTAAGGTAACAGTGGCCTTAAATGTCACATTAAACCAGTTGGACTTAATAGATATCGACAAGATATTCCCTCCCCAAACAGCAAAATACACATTCTTTTCAAGTGCATAAGTGACGTTTTCCAGAATAGATCACATGCTAGGCCACAAAACAAGTCTCAACTAATTGAAGAGGATAAAAATTATACCAAACTTCTTTTCCAATCACAATGGTATAAAACTAGAAATCAATTACAGTAAGAAAAATGGGAAAAAACAAACACATGGGGACTAAACAACATGCTACTAAAAAACCAATGGGTCAATGAAGAAATCAAAGAGGAAATCAGGAAATACCTTGTGACCAATGAAAATAAAAACACAATTTTCAAAATCTATAGGACACAGCAAAAGCAGTCCTAAGAGGGAAGTTTATAGAGATACAGGCCTACCTCAAAAAATAAGAAAAATCCCAAATAAACAGTGTAAAGTAACTTCTAAAGGAATTAGAAAAAGAAGAATGAATAAAGCCCAAAGTCAGCAGAAGGAAGGAAACAATAAAGATCAGAGAGGAAATAAAAGAGAGACCCCCCAAAAAATAAAAAAAGAAAGAAAATATCAATAAAACCAAGAGCTGTTTGGGGTTTTCTTTTTGTTTTGCTTTGCTTTTTAAAGATTTAGAAAATTGTTAAGCATTTAGTCAGGCTCCTTAGGGGAAAAAAGAGAGAGGACCCAAATAAACAAAATAAGAAATGAAAGAGGAGAAATCACAACCAATATCACAGAAATATAAGCAATCATATGAGAATACTACAGTTATATGCCAAAAAATTGGATAACCTAGAAGAAATGGATAAATTTCTAGAAACATACAATCTTCCAAGACTGAATCAGGAAGAAATAAAATAATATGAACAGATCAATCACTACTATTGAAATTAAATCAGTAATCAAAAAACTCCCAACAAACAAAAGTCCAGGCCAGCATGGCTTCACAGGGAAATTCTACCAAACCTATAAAGAAGAGCTAATGCCTATGCTTCTCAAAGTATTTCAAAACATTGAAGAGAAGGGAACACACCAAAATTTATTCTACAAGGCCATGATTACTCTGATAAAAAATCAAACAAAGATACTAAAAAAAAGAAATTACAGACCAATATCCCTGATGAATATAGATGCAAAAATTCACAACAAGGTATTAGCATACTGAATTCAACAATATATAAAATTGATCATATACCATGATCAAGGGAGATTTATTCCAGGGAAGCAAAAATGGTTCAGTACCCTCAAATCATTCAATGTGATACAGCACATTAACAAAATGAAGGATAAAAATCACATTATAATCTCAATAGATGCAGAAAATACATTTGACAAAAATTCAACATCCATTCCTGATAAAAAACTCTTTAAAAAATTGGTATAGAGGGAACTAATCTCAACATAATAAAGGCCATTTATGACAAACATAGAGCTAACATCATACTCAATGGTGAAAAACTGAAAGCCCTTCCTCTAAAATCAGGAACAAGACAAGGATGCCAACTCTTGCCATTTCTTTTCAACATAGTATTGGAAGTCCTAGTCACAGCAATCAGACAAGAAAAAGAAACAAAATGCATACAAAATTGGAAAGGAAGAAGTAAAACTGTCACTATTTGCAGATGGCTTGATACTATATATAGAAAACCCTAAAGTCTCCACCAAAAAAAAAAAACAAAAACTTTTAGAGCTAATAAACAAATTCAGTAAAATTGCAGGATACGAAATTAATATACAGAAATCTGTTTTCTCTCTACACTAATAACAAACCATCAGAAAGAGAAAGCAAGAAAACAATCCCATTTACGATTGTATCAAAAAGAATAAAATACCTGGGAATAAACTCAACCAAGGAGGTGAAACACCTATAGTCTGAAAACTATAAAACATTGATGAAGGAAATTGAGGATGAAAGAAATAAATGGAAAGATATCTCATGTTTATAAATTAGAAGCATTAATATTGTTGAAATATCCATACTGCCCAAAGCAATCTGAGGATTTAATGCAAACCCTATTAAAATACCCATGACATGTTTCACAGATCTAGGCAAAATAATTCCAAAATTTCTATGGAACTCAAATAGTCAAAGCAATCTTGAGAAAAAGAAAAAAGCTGAAGGTATTATACTCTCTGACTTCAGATTATACTACAAATCTACAATAATCAAAGCTCAATGGTACTAGCACAAAAATATACACATAGAACAATGGAACAGAATAAAGAGTCCAGAAATAAACCCATACACAACACAAGTGGTAAATTAATCAATGACAAAGAGGAAAAAACTATACAATGGAGAAAATACAGTCTCTTCAATGTGTGGTGTTGATAAAACTGGACAGCTACATGTAAAAGAATGAAATTAGGATATGTTCTCATGCCATTTACAAAAATACACTTAAAATAGATTAACCTAAATATAAACAAGAGATCATAAAACTCCTAGAAAAAAAAGGCAGTACATTATTTGACATGTCTTATCAAAATTTTTTGAATCTGTCTCTTCAGACATGGAAAATAAAATAAAAAGTAAACAAATGGAACCAAATTAAATGTAAAACCTTTTGCATAGTGAAGGAAACCACCAACAAAATGAAAAGACAACCTACTGAATGGAAGAAGTTATTTACAAATGGCATGTCTGATAAGGGGTTAATATCCAAAATATACAAAGAACTCATACAACTCAATATCAGAAAACAAACCACCTGATTAAAAAATGGACAGAAGACCTGAATAGGCATTTTTCCAAAGAAGACATACAGATGGCCAACAGACACATGAAAAGATACTCAACATCACTATCATCAGGGAAATGCAAATCAAAACTACAATGAGATATCATTTCACATCTGTCAAAATAGCTATCATCTAAAAGACGACTAATAGGGTTTCCCTGGTGGTGCAGTGGTTAAGAATCCATCTGCCATTGCAGGGGACACGGGTTCAAGCCCTGGTCCGGGAAGATCCCACATACCGTGGAGCAAGTAAGCCTGTGTGCCACAACTACTGAGCCTGTACTCTAGAGACCATGCTCTGCAACAAGAGAAGCCACTACAATGAGAAGCCCACGCACTGCAATGAAGAGTAACCACCACTCTCCACAACTAGAGAAAAGCCCGCATTCAGCAATGAAAACCCAATGCAGCCAAAAATAAGGAAAATAAATAAATTTATTAAATAAATAAAAGACAACTAATAATATATGTTGGCAAAGAAGTAGAGAAAAGGTGAACTAGTTCACTGTTGTTTGGAATGTAAATTGGTGTAGCCACTATGGAAAACATTATGGAGGTTTCTCAAAAAATTAAATATTATAAAACTACCATATGATCCAGGTATTTCACTCCTGGGTATATATCCAAAGAAAATGAAAACACCAATTCGAAAAGTTACATGCACCCCAATATCCATAGAAGCATTATTTACAATAGCCGAGATATGGAAGCAACCTTAAAGTCTATCAACAGATGAATGGATAAACAGGATGTGATATATACATATATATAATGTGTGTGTGTGTATATATATATATATACATAAAACGTGTGTGTATACACACGCACGCACACAGAAACACAATGGAATATCACTCAGCCATAAAAAGAATGTTGCTCCATTCATGTTGCAGCAATATGAATGAACATTGAGGGTATTATGCTTGGTGAAGTAAGTCAGACAGAGAGGGACAAATACTTTGTTTTCACTTATATGTGGAATCTAATAAATAAAACAAAAGAAAGAATATAATAAAACAGAGACAGACTCATAGATACAGAGAATAAATTAGTGGCTATTAGTGAGGAGAGGGGAGTGGGGAGGGGCACGATAGGGGAAGGGGATTAAAAAGTACAAACTACTAGGTATGAAATAAATAAGACACAGCTATGTAATGTACAGCACAGGGAATATAACTAATATTTTACAATAACTTTAAAGGGAGTATAATCTATAAAAATATTGAATAACTGTTATACACCTAAAACTAATATAACATTGTAAATAAACTATAATTCAATTAAAAAAGAAAAAAATGAAGATGGAGAAAAATTGATTGTTTCATTCATGAAGTTCAGGAGTGAATTCTTTTCCATATGCACTGTATTTTCATCCGTAACTGATACATTTCTAGGTCAAAGCCATAGGTTTAAAAAACTAGAAAACAGTAATTTTGTTCTTTATTTCTTAACCTCTGTTTTGTTAGGATAATGCCACTGAATGAATACCTTCCTGAATGTGTCAAAAAATAACTATGATGTTATGACCAATCTATTTTTAAATGATCATAATAAAACTAATATCAAGATAGTAAAAAAAAAGTAAAAATAAAAATTAAAAAATCAGCAGGGTGATTTTAGGAACTATGGCCAACCTATAATTGTTTGTTTCTTACATAAACCTTGGGGTTGCAACTTTACATCTAGATAGTAAAGCATGTAAGATGATCCTAAGTTTTCTGTCAATTATACCTTCACACTCTCAGCATTATCTCATTTTCTACTAAATGTCCTTTGAGAGAAGTCACCACATAATTACCATTAGGACCCCAGTTAACCGTGAAAAGAGGGATAAAATTCATTGTCAGGAACTTCTGTGGCAGACAGAAATGAATTCATATGACATGAATAAAAGTGTCATTATTTGATTTGTGACAAATTAAATAAAAAACATGCTAAAGTAACGAACTTCAGAAAATCAAGACATGAGTACTAGTAGAGAATGTACTTCTTTTAAAGTTAAGAGCAGGAAAGAGGGGTTACAAGGGGGCATGGGACACTTCCTGGAAAAATAAATATGTAGTGGTGGTTTAATGGATGGGTATATATGTCAAAAGTTAGCAAACTGTATACTTTAAATATGTATGTTTTACTGTATGTCAATTATACTTCCATAAAAATATATATTAAAAAATCATATGGAGTCAATCGTTTGGCTGAGGTTTCTGAGGTTATGAGTTAAAGAGATATATTTAAATTAATTAAGATAGTCTATATACGACTCTGTACTGGCATAGAACTTACCAGTCCACAGAGGATGTTCATGTACTTTTTAATTTTAATTTCATGCCAATCCTGTACACTGGAAACTGAACCTCAGAAAGAATAAGTTACTCATTCAAGGTCCTGAACCAAGATTCCCTTCATTATAAAAAGCAGCCTTCCATGCTACTGCATCCATCTTTCAAATAGTAATGATACTTTGAAAAGTATAACTTCTTGTCTACATAAACCTGGTTAGAGTAAGACCCATGGTTTAACTATACTATATTTGCACCATTATAATTTCAAGATGAGTCATTTACCTTGAAGCAAACAATAAAATGAAGCATCGAAGTTCATTTCTTGATATTTCCTTTTCATAGGAAGGGCACAACTACCAATAAATGTCTGCAAAAGAAATTGTGGCTATTTTCAAATAATTTGGAGAGTTTGTCATTTTTGACGAGTCTAAAAGCAGGAGGCCAACCTCAGGGAGCTATTGGTAGAGACAATATGCTGCAGCCACAATGCCCAGGACCTAATCTTTGTTTTTAAGTAAATAGTAATATTCTCTTTCTTTTTAAGAAAATAAAAGGAAAAAATAAAAGTAAACAAAAGTGTGCAATGTGAGATTCTGCCTATGGCTATTCAATGTTAAAATGATCTATTTAACAAATTGAGAACCTAAACACAGGTCAATCATTTTGTTGAAAAGACTATGATATACCAAAAGTTCATCAGTAGAACAGAAAGGGTTGAAGACAGACTCTCTGTCCTTGGGTTGTCCTGGATGGCACTGGAACTGCTGCAACAGACCTAGGTTTGCACAGTGAGTGGGCCACAGATAAAATCAGAGACAGTGGTGTGAAGGTGGGCTGAATCACCCAGACAATGCCATCAGTTTACAAATGCCCTCTCCTGAACTTCACTCCCAGGACTCTTTGGGGAACCAACAGTCTCGGTCACTGAGGCCACTTCAAACCTACTGATGGCAGGAATTATCTTATTCATTCCCTCCCTTGTACACAAAAGCACAGTTCCAGATGACTTCAATCAATAGAGGTTCATAAAATTATTTTTAGTCAAATTGAATCTGTCTTACAGAAAAAACACAGAACTCCTCTTTCCTCATTAGGGATTCATTTAACATAAAGCAGATGGATAAGCCTGTGTTTGTCCCATTTTGAGAGGCGGAGAAAGATTGCACTCTGCTTTAAGCCATACACTCTATCTAGAATTGCAAATTACCTCATTGAGTGACACATATAAATAAATATCTGGATGGCTAAAAGCATTGACAGAATTCATAACTACAAGTTTTAGAAATTGAATTCATTAATTTTTCTGCAAAAAACCTTCCAAATTAATAAGATCAGCTATGAATTAGCAGATAATAAACTCTGCACCACTGCTAACAAAGCCAGTTGTTTGCAAATTTAATACCCTGCCATTTGATAGTCCCTCTAATGAATACATCGTTATGACTTTCCTTCAGCTGTGTGCAGAGACCACTTCAGGGATTCAAGTCACTCATGCCGCAAAACTGTTTTCTATTCATACTTGCTTAAAATTGCACAAGAGAATAATTGGTGTGTTTCTTTCCTCTTGTGGTTAAACATAACCCTGCTATAAGTTAATAAAAGTGCAGACACCTTACTCATATTCAGAAGGCAGGCTGCAGCAGAGAACCTGTCACTATGACCACAAGTCATAATAAGTTAATCTAACATCAAATATGTATCACTGGGGTGGTTAAAATGAGCATCTGGCCCTAAATTTTAAATTGTAATCTAGTAGCAATCACTGAAAAAGCAAAAGGGATTTAGGTTGCCATCTCCAGACCAGCAAATGAATAAAGACAAAGACAGAGAGGTAAAAGATTCCAAGGGAATTTTTGCGAAAAAACTCTTCAGGTCTTTTGAATCAAGGACAGGATAAAATTATTGAAGAGGTCTACACATTCATTTACTCAACGATATTTCTCAAGTACCTATAGAGTGCTAAGCACAGTGCTAAGGACTAAGGTGCAGAGGGAAACAAATAAGACAACGTTTCTTCCTGCCTACCTAGAAATTATATTTAACTTGGAGAAATGAGCAAAGTACATAAGAAACCTAGTTCTTTAAATTCTATTTTTTAATTTTTATAGATCCTTTGGAGATTGTATTGACCCAGTCATACACAGTGGACACCATGGGAAGAGGCTGAGTGAGTCTGGATGCAGGAGGAGTGGCTGGTGAAGTAGAATTTGGACCAGAAGATTATCATAACTTAGAACCTAAGTTAAGAAAGCATTTCAAGGAGGGAGTGATCAGCTGGGTCAAATGCTGCTGAGAGATTAAGAAAAGACATGATTCACCCTGGATTGGCAATGCTGTGGTCATTCAGGGAAAGGTGAAGATAGTGAGTGAAGAAAACATTTTCAACAAGTCTCAGAATTTAAAAAAATCAAATGGAGCAATAACCAATGAAAAAGTTAATAAAGTGGATTCAAGAGAGGAGTTAGTATTTTGGGGGGGGGCGGGGTTAGTTTTAAGATGAGAAATATTGTAGTATGTTTGCATATCGATGGGAATGATCCAAAACAGAGGAAATTAATGCGAAAGACACTGGATAAATAGAGAAGAATTTCTATATGATGAGTTCTCAGTCTCCGTTGATGGTAAAGGGTAAACAAATGAGCAAATGAAGTTCAGTTTTCCCTTGTCTCCTACCAAACTTGTGAAAGGGCTGCCCATCATAGTCCTTGATCAACTGAGTTGAATTCTCTGTAACATCTCTGCCCTATCCCACTCGCAGCAGCAATTAAGCAGTGAGTGCTTGTATTTAGGACTCTATATACTTTTTCTGTGCCTGTTGCAGTGTCAGCCCCTTAAACAAAGACTGATAAAGTAAAGTAGGGAACCAGCACCATCTATTAGAAACAATATGAACTTCTATATCCAGGTAATTCACACTTTCAACATTAAAGTGTGCTACATTCCTTTCCATGATGTCATATCTTTGCAAAGTTGGGGTTTCAGCAGTTGCTGTGATAAAAAACAATTATTTCTTGAAAATGGGGGAGGAATCGGAATATGAGGTTTGAGAAGGTATGCAATGTTCCAAAAAGCACACTCATTCTATTAGTATATACTTAAGAGATATTTAAGAATGAAATACATACATTTTTTCTTTCAAAAAGAGAACAGAATGTGATCATCAGAAAGAGGGTTGGTCTATCTGCGACATAGGAAAATGAAGATCTGGGTCTGTTCCTGAATGAGATCAACGACTATAGACAATCTTGATGGCTAGTATATCCCTGAGGTAGAGCTAAGCATTTATCTATGTTAGACTGACATAATTAAGCATCTGATACACATTCAGTACCCAGTAAATAATTTGCCCATCATAAACTGACTTCTAATCTGCAGCAGACATTATCATTGCCATAGTAAGATAGGATTCTCCACCATTCGCATTATGAATTAATTAATTATCATTCCTATTTATAGGACATCCATGAGGTGGATAGCAGTGAGATTTACCTTGAGGGATGGACTCACTCCAAAGCACTGGTATAATCCATTGGCTATACCTTCAGAGTTGAGGGCATACACTTGGGTTTGGTGAAGTCACACACACACACACAGGCACACACACATAGATAAAACTGCCTGAGACCTCTGGGCAGACAGAAAGATATACTTATCCCTAAATGATCAGTGTCTGACCTTTTCTGACAACCTGAATCTTCCACCGTAGCCCACTTAATCCTCATATAATTCTGTAAAGTTGACATCATCATTTATAGATGTGACAAAGCAGTCAAGTAATTTGCATAAAATTAGAAAGCTTGTAAATACTATATGTTGGATTTCTACTCAGGTTTTCTGACTACCATTTCCTTTATTTTGTTTGTAAACTGAATAAATCATTTAGCCAAGGGGATCAAGTTTCAGAACTGTGTTACATTAACACACACACACACACACACACACACACACACAAATAAAAGTAATTACATTTAATCTCAGTCTATTCACTTGAAGAATATTAAAGAAAATCTAATTTATGGTCCATGAAGACATGACTAAAATTAAAAACTCTCTCCACTTCTCCCCAATTTTCTCACATACACCAGTGTGCTCCCTAACTCTCAGTTTTCTAGATACTCTGCACTCACAGGCATTGCTTCTCCACCTTCCTTGATCTATAGCCACCTCCCCACTGGACGCGGACCCTTGGAATTCTGTCCACCTACCAACCATGCTGGTTGTGTCTGGAATTCCAGACCCTGCCCCCTCTTTCTCCTCACAGACAGAAGCCCTCAGAGCAGCCTGGACAGTCTAGTTCTCTCATTCTGACTGCTTTTCCACAAGAAATCCTCATGGAGTATTTCTGATAAACAGAAATCTCTACCTTGTTACACATTCAATCATTCATGTACACTTTCATTCCTGTGCTGTGGGGAGAAAATAAAAGTTAGTTTAGAAACCAAAAGGTATAAGCAAACTACCTTTGTTTAGGGAAGCACAATATGTGGAAGTGTCATTTTGACTGAAGAAAAATAGTCCTGAGATGGGCCAGGAGTTACACACAAGAACCACATTGCTTTGTGTAATAAAGACAGACTGAGTTTCTGCCTGGCATCCTCACATATAGGAAAGAAACAATATTTACTGGGAAGGTGGATTGGAGGAGAGCCACAGAGTATTGTCTGGGCTCTGTGTGGAGGATCTACCAGGTCAGGAATGGCCAAAACACTTTTAAAGACAGGCGTGGCTGTCCTTAATATTAGCATGGCTAATATTCAGTGTAATTTTGGGTTGTGCTCCCACCCAAACCAGGACTTGTGTTCACAACAATATAATGTAGAGGACACAGACCAGCCTGATGGTTAACCACTGCCATCCTGTCATCAGAAGACCTGGGTTTGAATCCTGGCTACATCAGTTTTACCAGATGAGTAACCTTAGCTAAGTTACCCAAGCTCACACTGCCTCAGTATGCTCATCTGTAAAATGAGACAATAGCAGAGCCTACTTTGTAGGGTTATTGAGAAGAGTAAATAAGGTAATACATGTCAGAAGGTTAGCATAGTACCTGGCCTAGTAAGTGCTCAATAAATGTCATTTCTTATTATTATTTGAAATAAATTTATGAGGAGAATTTTCTCAAGGCGTTCTTGGTACCTTGTGTATCACCCCACATAGGTCACTGCTAGCTCTCCCTACATCAGTTTTCTGACAAGGATGGAGGGGTTTTCAGTCATTTCCTAGATTTACATAAGGTCATTTGACCATTAAGACTATTACAGGCTGAGTGTGAGACACCTAGGGAAGCTTGCATAACAGAGTGTATAAATATAGCTCTGGAACACAAGAAGATGCTTCCCTTACTTTTGCAGAAAGATCTGGGCCTGGCAGTTCTGAGGTGTGGTATGTGAGATTGTTTAGGGACACAGCATACTTCACATGCTCTGCACCTGGATATGGATTTTCCTTTCCAGTTGCCTTTCCCTAATGTCACTATAGCCAGATTATGCTGGGGCTAAATGAAATGAATGAATAAGAAAATCAGCCTGTCCACCCTGTCCCCTATCTAACTACTGTAGGGCTCCAGACCTACCCGTCACCAGCCTTTTATGTGATCTAAGACCAAGACTTTGTGAAGAAAATTAGAGCATGTTTGAAATGGCACAAAGTACAAAGGAGGAAACTCTAAGTTCCATCTTCTCTTAGTAAAGGCCCAGGAGCAGAACATTATCACAGGTTTAGATCAGGTCCTCTAGAATACAGAGCCTGAGAGAGGATTAAGGCACTAACACTTTATTTGGAAAGTTCAAGCCCAGAAAGTGAGGATGAGGAAAAAACAGAAGTGAGGGAAGAAAAGGTAAGGAGCAAAACAATATGACACATTATCACATTGGCTTCCGCTTTGCAGCGAGCTGCAGAGACATAGCAGGCCTCTCAGCAAGCCTGTTTTCTTAACATACAGGATATACAGGGAAGGAATATTAGTCCATGAAATAGAAAAAGGAAGGTGGCTTATCTGCTTAGGCTTATCTCATCTCCTGTTTCCCAATGATCCAGGTTCTCAACATGGAGAGCTAACTCCTCTGAGCTTCTGGGTTGCATCATCTGGCCCCAGGAAACAAGAGCCATTATGTAGTGAGCCCACAATCGCATTTTATTCAAGTCCAAAAGTTACGTGGGGGCTTCCCTGGTGGCACAGTGGTTGAGAGCCCGCCTACCGATGCAGGGGACACAGGTTCGTGCCCCGGTCCGGGAAGACCCCACATGCCGCAGAGCGGCTGGGCCTGTGAGCCATGGCCGCTGAGCCTGTGCGTCCGGAGCCTGTGCTCTGCAACAGGAGAGGCCACAACAGTGAGAGGCCCGCGTACCACACACACACACACACAAAAGTTACGTTACATGGATGGGGTGTTACCAAAAGTATGGAGGGGTCAAGGGCTCACAGCATACCACTTTACATTCTTTCCACTGGCTTGAAAACCAACCAAAAGTACCTTTTCAAATTACTTTTAGGATTATTCCCCATAACAAAAATTTATATAAACTAATATGGACTAAATCTTCTTTAATACCACACTACACCCTCCACATACCATATGCACCACACACACACACACACACACACACACACACTCACACATATGTATTCCTTTGAATAAAGGTCTACTGTACCTTAAATTCTAGGTGGGTGTCTATGATGATCTGGTAGTCCTTCTATGGGGACAGAATCAATCTTTCTCCCTCTTTAAATCCTTCTTTTTCTCTTCATATGTTATCTAGGCAGTCTCTGTGGGTTGGATCTGGTATGAAGATATCACTGAAGCAAGGTCCAGACAATCAAGCCAGAGAATCCACCTTCAAATTTTAGGAGAGCCTAAGAATAGCATCCCTCAAATGCCATTGAGCTATGTAAGGTCAGGGTTCTTGTTCTCTGTAGGAGAAACTCCCCTTCTGGATTGATATCCTTGGAGGATTTTCTTGCTAGGATGTGCAATGAGCCCCCTCTAATATGTTTGTCTTACATCTGATTATGTACATGTGAGTTCTTCTAGTCCATCCATCTGGCTGCAGATTTTAGGAGAAAATATGCAACACTAGTACACTGGTGTTGAAAGGATGTGCTGGCTTTCTCTGGAACATGGACAGTGCTTAGAGCACTGATAAGGGCTGTGGCTAGAATAGAGACTCAGAGTTGTCATTAGTATACTCACACTGTGCATAGTCATCAAGAGACAAAAGGGAAGAAGTGGTTCAAGGACTCTGAGAAATTTCACAAAGTTTGTGTCCAGTAAGCAGAGCTAAGCAAGGAATATAATGTATACCCGTTTTTCAGTTCAGTATGCCTACCATAATATCACTCTAACAATGATATAGCATTGGACTTGGAAACACCAGGCATGTTTATTTAAGGCCTGCTAATAAACATATAGTAGGGTGCCAAATGATGTGGATATGAATTTTTTTTTAAAGAAAAAGATAATGATTCAAAAATAGTCCCTATCTGGGTTTTATTTGTGCCTATGGAGAAATAGTCACCTTGATCAGACCTTCTTCTGGGTGTCCACTTGACTATTCCTTTTGGTTATTAAGCTATGTCCTCTTCTTCTTTATCTTGCTAAGACCAAATTGTTAATAAGTAATATAACCAATACTTGAGTCCTTCCAGCCAGTCTAGCAGTTAAAAGTGTAGGTTCTACCATAATTCAAAAAGAGTCACGTACCAAAATGTTCATTGCAGCTCTATTTACAATAACCAGGACACAGAAGCAACTTAAGTGTCCATCAACAGATGAATGGATAAAGAAGATGTGGTACATATATACAATGGAATATTACTCAGCCATAAAAAGAAATGAAATTGAGTTATTTGTAGTGAGGTGGATGGACCTAGAGTCTGTCATGCAAAGTGAAGTAGGTCAGGAAGAGAAAAACAAATACTGTATGCTAACACATATATACGGAATCTAAAAACAAAAGAAAAGGTCATGAAGAACATAGGGGCAAGACGGTAATAAAGACACAGACCTACTAGAGAATGGACTTGAGGATACGGGGAGGGGGAAGGGTAAGCTGGGACAAAGTGAGTGAGTAGCATGGACATATATACACTACCAAACGTAAAATAGATAGCTAGTGGGAAGCAGCCGCATAGCACAGAGAGATCAGCTCGGTGCTTTGTGACCACCTGGAGGGATGGGATAGGGAGGGTGGGAGGGAGGGAGACGCAAGAAGGAAGAGATGTGGGGACATATGTATATGTATAACTGATTCACTTTGTTATAAAGCAGAAACTAACACACCATTGTAAAGCAATTATACTCCAGTAAAGATGTTTAAAAAAAAAGTGTAGGTTCTAATGGTTAACATTACCTTAACATTAATGGCAACTTACATTAGCATGGTCCAGAAAAGTAGTTGTTAAATGAATATCGAATGCAATTAAGTGATGACCTCTATTGTCTTATTTGAGACAGTATAGTATAGTGATTCAATATCAATTCAACAGCTCATTATTAACAATTTATTTATTAGATGAGAGCAAGGGTTCCTGAGGAAGACTGCCTAGTTCTGTGCAGTAATACAGGAAGGAGCACTGGCCAAATGGGGCTGGTGAGCACTTAAAATGTGGCTAGTGTGACTGAGGAACTGAATTTTTAAATTTTACTTAATTTAAATTAAATATAAATTTAAAAAGATACTCAATTATATACTGTAATTCAGGAATTAGAAATATTCAAGGACATTTAGAACAATCTGGGTGTGTGAATCTACATTTTCAATTATAAATTTCATAAAATCTAAATATAGATCAAGTATTTCAAATGAAAATTTAATGTCCAAATTGAGATGTCCTATTAGTGTAAAATACATACCAGATTTCAAAAACAATACAAAAGGAAGGAATGTAAGTAATTTTTATATTACCTACATATTGAAATAAAACTATTTTTGATATACTGACTTAAATAAACTATAATTAATATCATCTATTTAATTTACTTTTATTTAATATGGATAATTATAAAATCTAAAATAACATAGATGGTTCACATTATATTTCTATTGAATAGTGCTGGACTAAAATCTAGTCTTGACTTTCCCACATGTAAGTTGTAGGCCTTGGCAAGTTATTTTACCTTTTTCTACCTCTATTTCCAGGTCTGTGAAATAGAGCATAACATCAGTTCATAGAGAAGAAGTTGCAAGAATTAAATGAATTAACACATACACGTTTAAAGTGTGTCTGACATACTTTACATATGCAAAGTTTACGTGGTAAACTATCAATAAAGGTTAACTATTATTACTACTACTGCTAATTTTATGCATTCTATATATAATCTTAATACTAATTTTACCATTTCAATGACAGATCTACAGAGATTCTGAATGCATATAAACATAAAAGATTGCCACACTTAGAGTTGTATTTGGATAAGGATTTTCAAAGGAGATTATGGTTATTATTTAGATTAATGGCCTAAAAAGCTTGGAATTTTTTTCTGGCAGAGCCAGTGTTCCTTCAACATTGTAGGGATTTCTGTGCTGCTACTTATTTGCAATTTTTATTACATTTCAACAAAGAGCCTGTTTTAGTCTGAACTACTGAAATAGCAAAGAAATATACATGATGGCATGGTTTATTTCATCCAATTTTCAACAAGCATTGTAGTTTTTTTGTCTCTTCCTTTATGAAAAATGTCTACTCAACTATAGGATATTATTCACATTAACATTACCTGAATACTTCCTTGAGAGAAAAAAATCTGCAGGGTGAAAAAGAAATAGCAAAGATAGAGGATGGAAAGTAAGGGTTGTCTTCTTCTGGAGTCATTGACCTCAAAGTGTTATGCACCACTCCCTTCCTAGACAACTCCCTAAGCCACTTCTCCAAGCAATTCTCCAAATTAAGACAGCATTATTTTAGGCATTCTGAAGACCACCTACATAACCACAAGATACACTTTCTTTCCTATAGAAATATTGGATCCTCATATTGTGGCAAATACATATCTTCAGATGTGATTTCTTTCATCAAGGAGCCTACAGTTGGGTGGGTGACAGATACATGAATGCATACAAGGTTGTATGGTCCAGCAGCTGTATGTAAAAGGTGCTGTGGAAGCACAAAGAAGAAAGACAAGGGGGTAAAGGGAGCAGAGAATCTCCCAGAGGAAGTAGGCCTTGGGCAAGTCACTTCACTGCTATCAGATTCAGTTCCAACACCTATAAAAGAAAAGGAATAGACCAGAGGATCTCCCAGCTGTGATCTCCAGGAATTTTTAAGGGAAGTCAGAATGGCCATAGTCCATGGCCACCAGTTTTCCTTTTGTCCTTAAATTCCTAACTGATTAAAAAAAATGTAGAGAAGGGTCAACCAAGATGGCAATATAGAAGGTTTTTGAACTCCAACTCTCCCATGGACATGATGAATTTACAGCTACACACAAAGCAATTACCTCTGAAAGAAACCCAGAAACTAGCTGAGCAACTCCTATATATTGGGCAAGGGAAAAAATACCCATATCAAAACCAATAGGAAAGGCTGAGATGCACTCTAGCCATAAACTCCATCACAGCACCATGTAATCAAGAGAAAACTCCCAACTCCCAACTTCTCCTGAGGAGTAAAGTGTTTAGAAAACACATTTAGTACCCCAACTTTTAAGAATCCCACTCAAGGTATAGTCCCCCAATATACCTCACTCTGAAAAGTCAGTGAGGCTTATGTCCACAAGACCCACAAGGCTATAGGAAACAAACAAGCAGTTGTTAATGAGTGCAGAGCACTTGCTGTGGCTATTCCCCCAGGACTCGGCAAGAGGAAGCAGGTAAAAATGTCCACCTCCTGTTCTTTTCTGAAAGAGGTCCATCTACACTCTTTAAAAGCTACTGCTTGAGGATCAGGCATCTAATTTAGCACACACCTAGGGGCTAGCTTTGATCCTCCCCAGGGACAGGAAAAGGTGACTGATACTTCCCCCATCTCCTCCCTCTATCCCACTCCATGTCTCCATTTTCTCTCTGGAAGGAGCTGTACACATATCTGTGCCCACCTTTTGTGGCTGATACCCAAGGGATAAGCCCCAGATCACCTGGCTGTGATAGCCAGTGAGACCTCCATTTATGAGTCCTACAGAACAAACAAATAAGCAGTTCTTAACAGGCACAGGAGCACACACATACCACCACCACCACCATGCCCCCATGGCTATATACAGACAGAGCAAGTAAAAACACCCATCTCGCAGTTTCTACCTGGAAAGGGCTTAACTACATACTTTCCCAGCTGCTGCCTCAGCATCCAACTTCCAATCAGCCTTCATTTAGGTGCTGAGTACACTTCGCCCCTTTGGAACATGGATGGATCTTGGCACACCCTCCAATACCAGGAACCACTATGAACAAAGAAGACAGCTTGGACAATCACAAAGGTTTGAGAGACACCCAGGAGCTTGAGCAGGGGTGATTGATGAGGTTAATCTCCTACATGAGATTACTCAGTCAAGAATGGGGAAGATAACTATTTTACCTAAAGTGCATATACCAACATAGAGAAATCAAGGAAAATGAAGAAACAGAGAAATATGTTCCAAACAAAAGAACAAGATAGATCTCCATTAACAGATCTTAATGAAATAAATAAATCTTAATAATTTACCTGATAGAGATTTCAAAATAATGGTCATAAAGATGTTTGGAAGCATCACACTTCTTAATTTCAAACTATATTACAAAACTATAGTAATCAAAACAGTGTAGTACTGACATAAAGACAAACACATAGATCAATGGAACAGAATAGAGAGCTCAGAAATAAACTCATGCATATATGCTCAATTCATTTATGACAAAAGTGCCAAAAATGTACAATTATGAAAGGATAGTCTTTTTAATAAATAGTGTTGGGAAAACTGGATAACCACATACAAATGAATGAAACTGGATCCCTTTCTTACACCATACACAAAAATCAACTCAAAATGGATTAAAGTCTTAAATGTAAGACCTAAAACTGTAAAACTCCTAGAAAAAAATATGGGAGGTTAAATCCTTGACATTGATCTTTGCAATGAATTTTTGTTTCTGACATTAAAAGCATATTCAACAAAATAAAAAAAAAACAAGTAGGACTATATCAAACTAAAAAGCTTCTGCTCATCAAAGGAAACAGTTAACAAAATCAAAAGGCAACCTATGGAATGGGAGAAAATATTTTCAAACCACACAATCAATAAGGAGTTAATATTCAAAGTATATAAAGAACTCATAGAACTCAATAGCAAAATAAATAACCCAATTTAAAAAGTGACAAAATGGTCTGATTAGACATTTTTCTAAAGAAGGCATACAAATTGCCAACAGGTACATGAAAAGGTGCTCAATATCACTAATTATCAGGAAAATGCAAATCAAAACCACAATAAGATATTAACTCATACCTGTCAGGATAGCTGTTATAAAAAAAAAAGGCAAGAGTTAACAGATGCTGGTGGTAAAAAGGAACCCCTTGCACATCGTTGGTGGGAATGTACACAGAGGGAGGTTCCTTAAAAAATTAAAAATAGAACTACTACATAATCCAACAATTCCACTCCTGGGTATATAACTGACAGAAATGAGACCATTATCTCTAAGAGATATCTGTACACCCATGTTCATTGCAGCTACTTCACAGTAGCCAAGATATGAAAGCAACGTCATCAATGGACCAATGAATCAAGAAAATATGGTATATATATATATATATATATGATATATATATGAAGGTACATTATTCTTTCTTAAAATGAAGGAACATGGATAAATCTGGAGGGCATTATTCTATAATACATCAGAGAAAGATAAATACTACATGGTATCACAATATGCAGGATCTAAATAAAAGCTGAACTGCTGAACTCATAGGAACAGCAGTTATAAAGTGGTGGCTGGGGTCTGAGGGATGGAAGAAATAGGGAGATATTGGTAAAAGGGACAAAATTTCAGTTAGAAGTTCTGAGAATCTAATGTATAACATGGTGAGTATAGTTCATAATGCCATGCATTGTATAATTGAAATTTGCTAAGAGAGCAGAAGTTAAATATTCTCACTAAAAAAAAAAAATTAATATGTGAGGTGATAGATGAGTTAATTAATTTGATGGGGGAATCCCTTCACAATATACACATATACCAAGTCATCACATTGTATACTTTAAATATCTTACAGTGATGTCAATTACATTTTAGGAAATAAATAAATCAAAATAACATTATGAAAAAAAAGTATGGCTGCATCTCTCATCTTGGGAATTCAGCTACCACCAACCCCTTCCTCACTCTCCACTCCCTTAAGTCTAGGAAATGTACTTTTAAAAGAGAGAGTGAGTCATATATACATACATACAGAAAATTTCACATTTTAATTTTTATTGTGGTGCCAAGGAGCAATGATGACAAATTTTAGCAAAAATTAATGCCCTATTCATGTGATGCCTAAACTATGAGTAGGAAAATGAAAAAAAATTCAATCAGTTGTCTATTGGTGACATTACATACCAACTGCTTTTTCTGGTTTCCTCACCTCCACCTAAAGTTTATTTGAAATGGACTACAGAACTGTAGCTACAACTAGATATGTCCATCCGTAGAGATAATTGCTGTCCACATGGTGCTCTGAGGGGTCTGGAAGGTTTTTGTCCCTAATTCTCACATCCACCAGCCTATTCCATGTGAAAGACATTCTGTATTATTCTTTGAATTAAGTCAGATATTCTTTGAAAGAAAAACACATTAAACCTTAGTGATAGTCATCACTGGTACTCATTAAAATGGGATTGTTGATTGGCTGACACATGAAGCAGGCCTGATAAATGAGAGAGTAATGAAGAGACTTTTAGAAGTAAACCACTTATGATATAGCAGACCTGAATGGGACACCGTAGGGGTGGGTAAACAGACTTGAAAGGTTTTGTAAGAATCCTAGAAGCTCACTCCCAAACAGATCAGGCTTGAAAAGACAGGAAGACACATGATGATGCACAAATTTTGCCTCTCCATAATTTGGAGAAAGAATAAAAGATGGACCAAATAAACTCCTGAAAATGAATTTCTTGACTGCATTTTTATTTTCTGTATCTCTAGTGCCTGAATATAATGCTTGTCCCATGGTGGATGAACATGAATAAGGTCTTGAATTGGGTGAAAACACAAATTTTCCTCTGGGCCAAAATCAAATATTTGTAATTGACATTCCTGCTCCTAGAACTCCCAAAGCCTATTTAAGTGTACTATGGCAATGATTGCTGCTTCCAGCAGTGCCCTTGGGTTCAACACATACATTTTCACATTTAGGAGAGAAATTAGAAAGACATTCAGGTTTTCAGAACTGAAAATCAAGATAGTGATGATCCATGGTTTGGAAACAGAAATGAATTATTATAAATGAATATTAATATGTATTATTTTAATATACAGAAATAACAAAAGGAAGGCTAAAATGGCTCATAACCCCACCACACAGAAATTAAACAATCCCACCTCTGCAGATGTTAAAGTTTATGTAATCAAGTTGAGAACATTTGAACAGTACAAATGATTCAAACCTAAAAGAAAAAGCCTCTCTTCACATCACTGCTATCTATACTTTACAGAATTTCTTATAATTTTTAATGGCATGAAATAAACTTGGGTCTACCCAGGAAAATCTGTGAGTCATGGTCAGTCAAGATTCCCAAATACTGCCAGATGCAGTCACTATGCAAGAGATTAAAGTGCAGTCCTTGCCCCCAAGGAATGTGGCTTCCTGGAGTTATATAGTTCTTTCTAAAAAAAAAAAAATGAATGTTATGACATTTCTATAAACTGAGTTTAACTTAACCCTGTTATGACTCACTCTAAAAATTATGAACTCTCATCTGTTGGATCTTCAAACTGATACCACCACCACACATACTCCCCCTCCACCACAAACACATATACACACCCATGAAGTTAGCCCAAAAGGAGGCTCTGCTCCCTCTTGTTTCTATACAGTGACTTTACTGAGGCCATTTTCATTTTCCCTGGTTATATCAGGACAGCTGGGACAATGAAAGTAGCTCCTCTTGATCATAAGTTCTTACAAGATTGTGGCTCCCAGATTTTATGTCTTATTTATTACATATAAATATAAATTTTATTATTAATTTATTACATATTAAAATTTATCATCTATTTATGATATACATATATCACTTCATATTATAAGTGAGACACCAGAGACCCTGAGATGGTACGTGACTGTCTCCTCACAGTCACACAGCTTGTTACTGTCAAATCGGGTCTTAAACCTAGCCCTCATTACCAGTCCAGTGCTCTTTTCATCAAATCACACCAGAAAAAAATCTGGCTCGTTTCTGTCAATACAATGTGCTCATGCTTCCTGGAAACTGCACAGGCCAGCAGCTATATTACTTTTCTAATAGCTAATGCAGTTTCTCATGAAAGCATATTCCTCTTTCTAAAAGTAAATTAAATGGCATAATCTTCCCATAAACTGGATTTACTAACATATTCTCTATGATAAACAACATTCAAATCAGAATCACCTCCTCTGCAATGTGAAATTGAAGTTTACTTTTGATGTGTTGTCTGTTGATGACAGTTGACTATAAATGTAGGGCCATTTAGTAAGTAAATAAACCACTCAGTTAGGAGGTAACATAATACACAGCAATTTTTATAAATCTCTTTTCATCTTGCCTTTCCACTGGTTTGGAAGAATTAAAGAGGACATTGAAAATGCATTAGGTAAATGATGATATTAGCAGTGCCATTTAAATGCCATGATTTGTGAAAATACAAAGAATAAAAACATACCTTGGGGGCTTCCCTGGTGGTGCAGTGGTTGAGTCCGCCTGCCAATGCAGGGGACACAGGTTCGTGCGCTAGTCCAGGAAGATCCCACATGCCATGGAGCGGCTGGGCCCGTGAGCCATGGCTGCTGAGCCTGTGTGTCCGGAGCCTGTGTTCCGCAACGAGAGAGGCCACAACAGTGAGAGGCCCGCGTACTACAAAAAAAAAAAACAAACAAACATACCTTGGGACTGCAAATCAAAGTTTAAGAAGGCAGTTTTCCAACATGGCTTCTTGGAACGTAAAGAAACATCTGGAGGGTTAGTTGGCAGAAGGCAGAAGTGAAGGGAGTTTTGACCATCCAGAGCACCTCCATTTGAAATGCCTGCAATTTGTGTTTGAATTCTGTAGATTTTATCTTGAAGAAGGGGTTCTAAGGCAGAAGTGAAGGGAGTTTTGACCATCCAGAGCACCTCCATTTGAAATGCCTGCAATTTGTGTTTGAATTCTGTAGATTTTATCTTGAAGAAGGGGTTCTAAGGCAGAAGTGAAGGGAGTTTTGACCATCCAGAGCACCTCCATTTGAAATGCCTGCAATTTGTGTTTGAATTCTGTAGATTTTATCTTGAAGAAGGGGTTCTAAGGCAGGCAGGCAGTCAGAAAAGAAGAGATGGAGGAAAGAAGGAAGGAAAAAATTGAAAAGCCATGTCTTTGCTCATTTTAGGTAGAAAAGCATACTATTTATCAAACCTTAGGCCAGCTTCCATCTTTATTTCATTGTAGTAGCATAAAAATTTTTGAACTGATTGGGACAAACCCTACGAAATATTAAACATTTGTCAAGTGATCATGATTAAAATAATGTGTTACTTTTGGTAGTGTATATATGTCCATGCCACTCTCTCACTTCGTCCCAGCTTACCCTTCCCCCTCCCCATGTCCTCAAGTCCATTCTCTATGTCTGCATCTTTATTCCTGTCCTGCCCCTAGGTTCTTCAGAACCTTTTTTTTTTTTTTAGATTCGATATATATGTGTTAGCATACGGTATTTGTTTTTCTCTTTCTGACTTACTTCACTCTGTATGACAGACTCTACGTCAAATAACTCAATTTTGTTTCTTTTTATGGCTGAGTAATATTCCATTGTATATATGTGTCACATCTTCTTTATCCATTCATCTGTCGATGAACACTTAGGTTGCTTCTGTGTCCTGGCTATTGTAATTAGAGCTGCAATGAACATGACTCTTTTTTAATTATGGTTTTCTCAGGGTATATGCCCAGTAGTGGGATTGCTGGGTCATATGGTAGTTCTATTTGTAGTTTTTTAAGGAACCTCCATACTGTTCTCCATAGTGGCTGTATCAATTTACATTCCCACAAACAGTGTAAGAGGGTTCCCTTTTCTCCACACCCTCTCCAGCATTTACTGTTTGTAGAGAGTAGCATGGACATATAAACACTACCAAATGTAAAATAGATAACTAGTGGGAAGCAGCCACATAGCACAGGGAGATCAGCTCAGTGCTTTGTGACCATCTAGAAGGGTGGGGTAGGGAGGTTGGGAGGGAGATGCAAGAGGGAGGAGATACGGGGATATATGTATATGTATAGCTGATTCACTTTGTTATAAAGCAGAAACTAACACACCATTGTAAAGCAATTATACTCCAATAAAAATGCTAAAAAAAAGAGTGCTAAAATAATAAAATTTTAAAAATATTTAAAAAAATAATAATGTGTTACTGATAAAGGTCTATGTTGACACAGATTACTGGAATAGAATATAAATCTGTAAATCAAGTCAAATTAAAATAGGATTTTCATGATGTCGAGATTACTGACTAAATTGTGGTAGTAGAGAACAACGTTAGATCCTTATTAATTAATTGTTGTATTAGTCAAGGTTCTCAAAAAAAACAGGACCAATAGGAGATGTATATTTATAATTACAGATATAGATATGTAGGAAAGAGAGAGCGAGAATGAGAGAGAGAGAGAGAGAGATTTATTGTAAGCAATTAAATCACACAATTATGAAGGCTGACAAGTGCCAAGATCTGCAGTTGGCAAGCTGGAGACCCAGGAGGACCAACAATATATATAGTTCCAGTCCAAAGACCAGCAACTCAAGATCCAGAAGAGCCAATGTTTTAGTTGGAATCCAAAGGCAGGAAAAAACTAATGTCCCAGTTCAAAGCAGTCAAGCAGAAGGAATTCCCTTTTATTGGAGGGATAGTCAGTGTTTTTATTCTATTCAGGCCTTTGCTGAGGGGATGAGGCCCACCCATATTAGGGAGAGCAATCTGCTTTACATTCTGTCAATTTAAATGTTAAACTCAAACAAAAACATACTCACAGAAACACCCAGAATAATGTTTGACCAAATATCTGGGCAACCTGTGGCCTAGTCAAGTTGACACATAAAGTTAACCATCACATTTGTCAAAATTAACTTCAGGTTTATTAAAGATTTAAAAGAAAAAGAAAAGAACTAACACAGATGAGTATTTCTCTTCCTTGGTATGGGGAAGGCCTTTTAAGTTTATAGATAAAACCAAAATCCTGTAAAGAAAAATATCAGGAAATTTAGTTACAAAGACTTTCAACTATATCAATAATTTTCACCTTTTAATTTGCTTTATTGGTATTCAAACTTTCTAGAGTTAAGGAATTCTGGAGAAGAAAAAATTAAATTTAGTTTCTAGAAATTATTTTCTCAACTTTTCTGTCAAGCATGAGCCAACCAATTCCAAACCCTTGTTCCTGATATCCTGAAAAGATTGGATTGGGAAGGACATACCTAGGGTGTCAAAAGAATCATTCCTGCTATCAAGTCCTTATCTAAGTTTAAGTGAATGAAAAGAACAATAGTGAATTTTCTAGAACTTGCTCAAACCTAAGCTTATTTGTGATTCTGGGGGTTTCATTTTCATTGTTCTCTGCAATATATGGTGTATAATTGTTTCCTATTCAGCATATAAATTTTAAGGTCTCCCTAAAGTCTACAAATTATTTCCAGGAAGTTAATCTATGAAAAGGATGTTACCTGACATGCAAATTAAGTCATAAATTTGTAGACAGGCTTAAAAACAAACCTCCTTTGACTGCTTGCTCCTAATGCTGGAACATAATTTGTATGATATGTCAAATGGGGTGCTCATTCTTGCAAGTGGATGACTGGGATTTGGGACTTGGTCCACAGAAAATTTCTTTTTATTGAACATTTATATACTATGATATAATTTGCAATGTACTTTAATGGTCATTTTAGTAGCTATATAAATTCAACTGTCATGAAGATTTGCAACAATGGAACTTAAATTTGAGTGGCATTGCTCTTCATTTTAGATGTTATTACTTCATGAAGAAGGAAAATAATTTCTCTTTCTTCTTTTTTATCTTTTTAGTCTTTGGGTATTTGATCAAATATCATTCTTACACATTAGACAGCTGTGAGGATTGTAGCATGAGACACATTGATATGATATAAATTGCACATTAGCCTAGACCTATAGAGAGCTCTGCCCTCTATAGCAACCCTCTTCATAGAGAGTAAGCTGTGAAAAGTGGTAGTTTTAATCCAAATCTCTCTTCAGTGTTCATTTGCAGAGGTGAGGGACTATTTGGTGGTGTGCCGGAGTCACGTCTACCTGGCTTGAGGGAACTGAAAGTGCACATTTCTTCCCAACTCCATGTTTCATAACAACCTGTTGGTAGCATGAAATAGGTCAGGTAAGAAATATTTACTCCATGGAAATCTGAAAACACTACAAATCAAGGCTTTAGTTTTCTTCCTGGAGAGTTGGTTGTTAAGCACTTACCAACACACCACTGGACTCTGTGAAATGAAGGCCTGAACAGACTTTCTAGCTTATATTGGAAAATTTCAGCTAAAAAAATGTAGATTCACACCCTTTGCCTGAAAAGGTAGGATTTGAATGCTGCTCCTAGCTATCTACTTAGCAGACAGATTGACTCACCAGAAGAAAGATGTAAAAATGTCATATACCTACCCTAAACTCAATAAAGGGGCCAATCATGAGGAGAGCCAAAACACCTGAAACATTCAAAATCCTCTATTAAAAAATGACAATCTCTGAAGGAAAGGAAACAAAAGAGCATAATCATCTCAGTCCCTGGCATAGGCAAACCTTAGCTGTTTTACTAAAAATACTTTGCACTTGTGAATTCCATCTATGAAATTTCAGATTTTCAATTTGCACCAGAAAAATCCATATTGGCTCTAGCTGTCTTTATTCTCCAGTGTCATAACCCACACATCCTCTTATCTCTTACAATCCTAACTACCAAAGGCACTGATGCATCGTAGAAGTTGAAATCATTATCAAATATAAGTAGAGAGCCTCAGAAGTTACAAAAGTGTCAAAAAATGAAACATTCTTATTATATAATAAAATTTTTATTTTACATTGAAGTATAATTGATTAACAATGATGTGTTAGTTTCAGGTGTACAAGCAAAGTGATTCAATTATACATATACATGTATCTATTCTTTTTCAAATTCTTTTCCCATTTAGGTTATTAGAAAATATTGATCAGAGTTCCCTGTACTATACAGTGGGTCCTTGTTGGTTATCTATTTTACATATAGCAGTGTGTACATGTCAATCCCAAACTCCCAATCTATCCCACCACCCACCATTCCCCACTAGTAAGATAAGTTTGTTCTCTAAGTCTGTGAGTCTGTTTCTATTTTGTAAATAAGTTCATTTGTATCATTTTTTTTAGTTTCTGCATATAAACTTTATCTTATATGCGTTTTTCTCTGCCTGAGTTAATTCATTTAGTATGATAATTTCTAGGTCCATCCATGTTGCTGCAAACGGCATTATTTCATTATTTTTAAGGACTGAATAATACTCCATTGTATATATGTACCACATCTTGTTTATCCATTTATCTGTTGATGGACATTTAGGTTGCTTCCACGTATTGGCTATTGTAAATAATGCTACAATGAACATTGGTGTGCATGTAAACTTTTGAGCTATGTTTTTCTCCAGATATATACCTAGGAGTGGGGTTGCTGGATCAAACAGTAGCTCTAGTGGTTTTTTTTTAGGGAACCCCCATACTGTTCTCCATAGTAGCTGTACCAATTTATATTCCCACCAGCAGTGTAGGAGGGTTGCCTTTTCTCCACACCCTCTCCAGCATTTATTGTTTGTGGATTTTTTGTTGAGGGTCCTTCTGACTGGTGTGAGGTGATATCTCATTGAAGTTTTGATTTGCATTTCTCTAATAATTAGCCACGTTGAGCATATTTTCATGTGCCTCTTGGCCATCTGTATGTCTTCTTTGGAGAAATGTCTGTTTAGGTCTTCTGCCTATTTTTTGATTGACTTCTTTGTTTTTATGATACTGAGCCACTTGAGCTGTTTGTATATTTTGGAGACTAATCTTGTGGCAGGCTCATCATTTGCAAATATTTTCTCCCATTGTGTGGGTGTCTTTTCATTTTGTCTATAGTTTCTGTTGCTATGCAAAAGCTTTTGAGTTTGATTAGGTCCCATTTGCTTATTTTTGTTTTTATTTCCATTACTCTAGGAGACTGATTGAAAAAGCTATTGTTGCGATTTATGTCAAAGAGTGCTCTGCCTATGTGTTCCTCTAAGATTTTTATAGTATACAGTCTTACATTTAGGTCTTTAATCCATTTTAAGTTTATTTTGTGTATGGTGTTAGTGTTCTAATTTCATATTTGTTTTACATGTAGCTGTCCAGTTTTCCTGGCACTATTTGTTGAAGAGAGTGTCTTTCCTCCATTGCATAGTCTTGCCTCCTTTGTCGTAGATTAATTGAACAGAGGTGCGTGGGTTTATCTCTGGATTTCTATCCTGTTCCATTGATCTATATTTTGGTTTTTGTGCCAGTACCACAATGTTTTGATTGCTGTAGCTTTGTAGTATGGTCTGAAGTCAGGAAGCCTGATTCCTCCAGCTCCATTTTTCTTTCTCAAGATTGCTTTGGCTATTCTGGGTCTGTTGTGCCTCCATTCAAATTTTAAGACTTTTTGCCCCAGTTCTGTGAAAAATGCCATTGGTAATTTGATAGGGATTGCATTGAATCTTTAGATTGCCTTGGGTAGTACAGTCATTTTAACAATATTGATTCTTCCAATCCAAGAATATGGTATATCTTTCCATCTGTTTGTGTCATCTTTGATTTTTTTTTCATCAGTGTCTTATAGTTTTCAGAGTGCAGGTCTTTTGTCTCTTAGGTAGGTTTATTCCAAGGTATTTTATTCTTTTTGATGTGATGGTAAATGAGATTGTTTCTTTAATTTCTCTTTCTGATCTTTCATTGTTAGTGTGTAGAAGTGCTACAGATTTCTGTATATTAATTTTGTAGCCTGCAACTTTATCAAATTCATTGATTAGCTTTGGTCGTTTTCTGGTAGCATCTTTAGGATTTTTTAGGTATAGTATCTTGTCGTTTGCAAACAGTGAAAATTTTATTTCTTTTTCAGTTTGGATTCCTTTTCTTTTCTTCCCTGATTGATGTGGCTAAAACTTCCAAAACTATGTTGAATAAAGTTGGTGAGAGTGGACATCCTTGTCTTGTTCCTGATCTTAGAGGAAATGCTTTCAGTTTTTCACCATTGAGTAACATGTTAGCTGTAGGTTTGTCATATATGGCCTTTATTACGTTGAGGTTTTTTTTCCCTCTATGTCCACTTTCTGGAAAGTCTTTATCACAAATGGGTATTGAATTTTGTCAAAAGCTTTTTCTGTACCTATTGAGATGATCATATAGTTTTTATTCTTCAATTTGTTGATGTGGTGTATCATATTGATTTGCAGATATTGAAAAATTCTTGCATCCCTGGGATAAATCCCACTTGATCACGGTGTATGATCCTTTTAATGTATTTTTGGATTGCTAGTATTTTGTTGAGGATTTTTGCATCTATGTTCATCAGAGATATTGGACTATAATTTTCTTTTTTTGTGGTATCTTTGTCTGGTTTAGTATCAGGGTGATGGTGGCCTCATAGAATGAGTTTGGGAGTGTTCCTTCCTTTGCAAATTTTTGAAACAGTTTCAGAAGGATTGGTGTTAACTCATCTCTAAATGTTTGATAGAATTCGTCTATGAAGCCATCTGGTACTGGACTTTTGTTTGTTGGGAGTTTTTGAATCACAGTTTCAATTTCAGTACTTGTAATTAGTCTGTTCATATTTTCTATTTTTTCCTGCTTCAGTCTTTTTTTTTTAACATCTTTATTGGAGTATGATTGCTTTACAATGGTGTGTTAGTTTCTGCTTTATAACAAAGTGAATCAGATATACATATACATGTATCCCCATATCTCCTCCCTCTTGTGTCTCCCTCCCACCATCCCTACCCCACTCCTCTAGGTGGTCACAAAGCACCGAGCTGATCTCCCTGTGCTATGCAGCTTTTTCCCACTAGTTATCAATTTTACATTTGGTAGTGTATATATGTCCATGTCACTCTCTCACTTCATCCCAGCTTACCCTTCCCACTTCTCGTGTCCTCAAGTCCATTCTCTACCTCTGCATCTTTATTCCTGTCCTGCCCCTAGGTTCTTCAGACCTGGTTCAGTCTTGGGAGATTGTACCTTTCTAAGAATTTATCCATTTCTTCCGGGTTGTTATGATCCTTTTTATTTCTGTGGTGTCTGTTGTAACTTCTCCTTTTTCATTTCTAATTTTATTGATTTGAGCTCTCTCCCTTTTTTCCTTGATGAGTCTGGATGAAGCTATATAAATTTTGTTTATGTTTTCAAAGAAGCAGCTTTTAGTTTCATTGATATTTGCTATCACTTTCATCATTTCTATTTTATTTATTGCTGCTCTGATCTTTATGATTTCTTTCCTTCCACTAACTTTGGGTTTTGCTTGTTCCTCTTTCTCTACTTGATTTAGGTGTAAGGTTAGGTTGTTTGTTTGTGATTTTTCTTGTTTCCTGAGGTAAGATTGTACTGCTATAAATTTCCTTCTTAGAACTGCTTTTGCTGCATTCCATAGGTTTTGGATAGTTGTGCTTTCATTTTCATTTGTCTCTAGGTAATCTTTGATTTCCTCTTTGTTATCTTCAGTGATCCATTCATTGTTTAGTAGCATATTGCTTAGCCTCCATGTGTTTGTGTTTTTTGTTTTTTGTTTTTTTGCGGTGCATGGGCCTCTCACTGTTGTGTCCTCTCCCATTGCGGAGCACAGGCTCCAGACGCACAGGCTCAGCGGCCATGGCTCACGGGCCCAGCCACTCCACGGCATACGGGGTCTTCCCGTACTGGGGCATGAACCCATGTCCCCTGCATCAGCAGGTGGACTCTCAACCACTGTGCCACCAGGGAAGCCCTGTTTGTGTTTTTTTACAGTTATTTTCTTGTAGTTGATTTATAATCTCATAGTGTGGTCAGAAAAGATTGATTTCAATTTTCTTAAATTTACTGAGGATTGCCTTGTGGCCCAGCATGTGATCAATCCTGGAGAATGTTCCATATGCACTTGAGAAGAGTGTGCATTCTGCTGCTTTTGGATGGAATGCTGTATAAATATCAATTAAGTCCATCTGGTCTAATGTGTCCTTTAATGCCTGTGTTTTCTTATTGATTTTCTGTCTCAATGCTCTGTCCATTGTTAAAGTGGAGTGTTAAAGTCCCCCACTATTTTTAAATTACTGTTAAAGTCCCCCACTATTTTAAAATTACTTTCAATTTCTACCTATGTGGCTGTTAATATTTACTTCATATATATTGAGGTGCTCCTATATTGGGTGCATATATATTTACAATTGTTGTATCTTCTTGAAATCATCTCTTGATCAATTCTTCTTTGTCTCCTGTAACAGTCTTTATTTTAAAGTCTATTTTGTCTGAGATATGTACTGCTACTCCAGCTTTCTTTTCATTTCCATTTGCATGGAATACCCTTTTCCATTCCCTCACTTTCAGTCTGTATGTGTCCCTAGATCTGAAGTGGGTCTTTTGTAGACAGCATATATACCAGCCTTCTTTTTGTATCCATTCAGCCAGTGTATGTCTTTTGGTTCAAGCATTTAATCTATTTACATTTAAGGTGATTATCGATATGTATTTTCCTATTGTCATTTTCTTAATTATTTTGGATTTGTCTTTGTAGATCTTTTTTCTTCTCTTCCTCTTTTGTTCTCTTCTCTGATGATTTGATGATTAAATTTAGTGTTGTGTTTGGACTTCTTTTTCTTTTCTGTGTGTGTATCTATTGTTGATTTTCAGTTTGTGATTACCATGTGGATTTGATATAGCAGTCTATATATATATACAAGATTGCTTTAAGTTGCTGATCTTTTTATTTCAAATGCTTTTCCAATATCCTGCATTTGTGCTCTCCTCACAATTGCTGGTTTTGATATCATATTTGTGTGCAGATGATTTCCTACCTTTACTTTATGTTTGCCTCTACAGGTGAGCTTTTCCATTCATAATTTTCTTATTTCTCATAGTGACCTTTTCTCTTCTGCTTAGATAAGTTCCTTTACTATTTGTTGCAAAGCTGGTCTGGTGGTGCTGAGATCTGTTAGCTTTTGTTTGTCTGTAAAGCTTTTGATTTCTTTGTCAAATTTGAATGAGAAACTTGCTGAGTAGAGCATTCTTTGTTGTAGGTTCTTCCCTTCCATCACTATAAATATATCATCCCATTCCCTCCTGGCCTGCAGAGTCTCTGCTGAGAAATCAGCTGATAATCTTATGGGGATTCTCTTGTATGTTATTTGTTGCTTTTCCCTTGTTGCTTTAAATATTTTTTCTTTGTCTTTAATTTTTGTCAGTTTGATTACTATGTGTCTCGGTGTGTTCCTCCTTGTGTTTAACCTTCCTGGGACTCTCTGCACTTCCTGGACTTGGGTGACTGTTTCCTTTCCCATGTTAGGGAAGTTTTCAGCTATTATCTCTTCAAATATTTTCTCAGGTCCTTTCTCTCTTCTCCTTCTGGGATCCCTATAATGCAAATGTTTGTGTGTTTGATGTTGTCCCAGAGGTCTCTTAGACTTTCTTCATTTCTTTTCATTTTTTTTTTTTAATTCTGTTTCATGGCAGTGATTTCTACCATTCTGTCTTCCAGGTCACTTATTCGTTCTTCTGTCTCAGTTACTCTGCTATTGATTCTTTCTAGTGTATTTTTCATTTCAGTTACTGTATTGTTCATCTCTCTTTGTTTGTTCTTTAGTATTTTTAGGTCTTTGTTAAACATTTCTTTCATCTTCTCAATCTTTGGCTTCATTCTTTTTGTGACATCTTGGATCATCTTCACTATCATTACTCTGTATTCTTTTTCCAGTAGATTGCCTATCTACAATTCACTTAGTTGTTTTTCTGAGGTTTTATCTTGTTTCTTCACCTGGGACATATTCTCTGCCATCTCATCTTATCTATCTTTATGTGATTGTGGTTTCTGTTCTGCAAGCTGTAGGGTTGTAGTTCTTGCTTCTACTGTCTGCCCTCTGGTGGATGAGGCTGTCTAAGAGGCTTGTGCAGGCTTCACGGTGGGAGGGCCTGGTTTCTGCCCACTGGAGGGTGGAGGTGGGTCTTGCCCCTCTGGTGGGCAGGGTCATGCTCAGGAAGACTTTAAGCAGCCTCTCTGCTAATGGGTGGAGCTGTGTTCCCACTCTGTTTGTTGTTTGTCCTGAGGCATCCTAACACTGGATCCTACTGGCTTTTGAGTGGGACTAGGTTTTGGGGAGGAAATGGAGGTCTCCATGGGGGCTCATGCCAATGAGTACTCACCAGAACTGCTGCTGCCAGTGTCTTTGTCCCCACAGTGAACCACAGCCACCCCCCACCTCTGCAGAAGACCCTCCAATACTAGCAGGTAAGTCTGGCCCAGTCTCTTATGATGTCACTGCTTTTTCTCCCTGGGTCCTGGTGTACACTAGACCTTCTGTGTGCCCTCCAAGAGTAGAGATTTTATTTCCCCCAGTCTTATGGAATTCCTGCAGTCAAACCACTCTGGCCTTCAAAGCCAGATTTTCTGGGGGTTACTCCTCCCATTCCCAAACCCCCAGTTTGGGAAGCCTCATGTGAGGCTCAGGACTTTCATTCCTATAGGAGAACTTCTGTGGTACAATTATTTTTAGTTTATTGGTCACCCACATGGTGGCTATGGGATTTGATTTTATCATGACTTAGCCCCCTCCTATTATCTTGTTGTGGCTTCTTCTTTGTCTTTGGATGTAGGGTATCTTTTTTGGTAGGCCCCAGTGGTTTTTTTGTTTGTTTATTTTTTTCAATGGTTGTTCAGCAGTTAGTTGTGATTTTGGTGTTTTTGTAAGAAGGCATGAGCTCACGTCCTACTCCACCATCTTGTCTGCAAGTCCCATAATAAAAATTATTAAGAACATTTATTATATCATCTGTCATGTACTTTTAAATAGTTTAGCATAAATTATATAATATATATGACCTCTGTGTTTAAATTAACTCTAATCCTCACCTAAGAATGATTAGTTACTATCTAAAGTAAACTAATCAGAAGTCTACACCCAAGGCTTGGTTAGTTAGCATTTGAAAAATCCAATCCACATTCCAGAAGAAACTATTTCAAGAACTTCCAGTATCATCTAATCAACACCAGAGTGATAATGTCAATTAACATAAGGGATGTTAAAAGTAATTTTTCACTGGAGAAATGAATACTGTTTAAGATATATGATTTGTTAGAGAAATTGTAAAACCTCCTCCAGTCTTGTATTTAAAAAAATTACACCATGACCAGTAACCTAATACTTTCATATTAGTACCACAAGTCTAGAACTCAATGTGGCCTAGTGTCCACCTCACTCAGTTAAGACAAAACATTGTCTCCCAATCCATATACAAGGCTGGCTGAGCCTTCCATAAGAATATTCTATCTGCCTTGCAGTTCCATTCCAAGGGAAACCCATTCTTTTTTTCCTGGTCATCCAGGTATCCTATATTTATCAGACTTCTCTATAATTAGGTGAAGCCATATATCCTACTTCTGCCCAAAGCAATGTGGACAGAACCATTAAGTAGAAGAAGCCTCAGTCTTTGAATGATTACATGGAGCAAACCTCCTACCCTCAGTGATCTACATTGGCTGTGACCTGAATGAGATATAAGCCATTATTATATTTAGCCATAGAAGTTTGGACATTACCATACTTTACATCAATTAGCTCACTTGGACTAATGCAGTCAGTTAGCAACATTTAAAAAGGAAATTTGGGGAAAACCTTTTAAATTGTACAAATATTTTTCTATTACAAGGAATGTCCAGACTCAATGCCTCAGAAAAGAAAGAGTGTTTAATATTCAGTGATGCTAAGTCAAAGCTATAAAGCTTGGTAATCCCTATCAAATTGTCTGGATGGCTCTTCAGATGCATTAAATAGAAAGTCTAGGTATGGTAAAACAGTGTTGATGTCCTCCTATCCTAGCTAACTCTTCCCTTTCTCCCTCCTAAAAAAAATGCAATAGGAATTCAGCACAAATTTATAATAGATGAGTAATATTCAAATGAAATCCAAAATAAGATGAAAATTAACACCTGTTATTTTGAGTCGAAAATCACAGGTACTTTTCTTGGAATAGCACATCATAATTGCCTGTTGAATTTTTCCTTTCTCTCAAAGATTCTGAAAAATATCATCAATAAAATGATTTGTTTGATTCATTTTGTTAAAATACTGATATCATTAATGGAAAAAGAAACTTTTCAATGTTTCTGTCATGTAAAATCTAATATGAATAGTCTTTTAAAATAATCCATAATGTTTAAGGGTAATTTCACCCCAAAGGATTGCTCCTCTAGGTCTCAAAGCACAAGGAGAACAAGAACAATTCAGATATATTCAACCATTACTTTCTGACATTTTCAAATTACATTCTTTTTTTTTTTTTCATTTTGTATATCTTTGGCTCATATAGCTTATTTATTTCATTAAATTAAAAAAAATTAGAATAGTTTTAGATTTACAGAAAAGTTGCAAAATTAGTACAAGGGCTACTGTATAACCTTTGCCCATTGTCCCCCAATAATATTGGTATTATCCTATACAACCATGATCCATTTGTTACAAGCTGTTGATCACAAGAAACCAACAATGGTACATTGCTATTAACTGAATTCAACAGTGTATTCAGATCTCACCAGGTTTTTTCCTCAATATCTTTTTTCTGTCCCAGGATCTCATCCAGGGTACTACATTATATTTAGTCATTATGTCTCTCTAGCATCCTCTGGCCCATGACAGTTTCTCTGAATTTCCATGTCATTGATGACCTGAAAATTTTGAGAAGCACTGATCAAAGTTTTTGCAGAATGTCCTTCAATGTCTTTTTCATGTTTGTAGTGGAGTCATGGGGTTTAGGGAGGAAGACCATAGAAGTAAAGTGCCATCTCATCATATCATGTCAAGGGAACATGTTATCAACATGACTTATCTATCACTGATGATGTGAACCTCAATCACCTGGATAAGGTAGTATTTACCAGGTCTATCTACTTTAAAGTTACCCCACTCCCCAAGTCTTTCCATACTATACTTTTGGAAGCAAGTTACTAAGTGCAGCCCACACTCAACTGGGCTGGAGTAGGGGCATGAGCTAAGTAAGCTCCACCTCTTGGAGTAGGTAATACCTACATAAAATATCTGGAATCCTTTGTAAGGAAGAATAAATTCTTCTCTTCCAGTTATGTACTTATTCAATCATTTATTTATATCCATATGGGCTCATGGGTATTTATTTTATATCTTAAATTACAGTCCAATATACTTTACTACTAAAATTGATTCCAGTTTTGGCCTTTGGGAGTACTCATTTTTCTTTTGCAAATGTACATTTCTGTACATAAATACCTCTGAGAGCTGAAGAACCTCCAAAATTTCACTTTTAGAAGTAGCAAAAAATGAAACTTTTCTGTTTAATAGGAAATACAACTTTATGGACTCAGTCTGACCAGCTGATAAAAAAAGAGTGATTTTTTTAAAACTTTGAGTATCCATATTTAATAAGAAGGGACAAATAAATCCTTGAATATTTTATCTTTGATAATCATTCCATTTGGAAAAAGATATACTTCTTTACTCAAAGTCACCAATTTGAAAATTAATCTCATTCAATAAACACCTTCACAGAAATATTCATAAGAATATTTTGCCAAATATCTGGGTACTGTGATCTGGCCAAGTTGACACATAAAATTACCCATATTATGTAATAAGAGGAAGTGTTTTTCATGAAACTTTTTCCCTCCTTGGCCATTGAGTAGGGGGATTATGTTTTATCCTAATATTACTAACTTCAGTGTCTAGCCTGGTGTCTTGTACCAGGTGAACACCCAGTGAATATTTCTTAAATTAATTTTATAGACAGGAATAATAATAGCTGTTATTTCTGAGTGACTCTTACTGGTGACATTTTATGTACTTTTTTTCATATTCTCACAAAGACTCTGAAAAGCAGAAGTTATCATTTTATAAATCAGCAACTGATACTCATAGAAATTAGGTAACTTGCTTATGGTTAAATAATTGGTAAACAATAAAAATTCAAACTCAAGACTGTATGTCTTCAAAGCACATTTTCTTTCCTCTCTATCAGGGATAGCAAACAGGTTCTAACTCCTGTGCCTACTACTCTAGTCAATTTTGTTGAGAATTGAGAGTTTCTGTGTGGGCTCAGGAAATAAGGGAGCCTTCCATGGGAGCAAGGTAAGATGTGCACATTTGATATTTTGGCTCCACATTATATTGGGTTACAAAAATTACATGCAAGATGGAATGAACATTTTACCCAAGGTCATTTTACCCAAGGTCATATGATAAGGAGAAAATTTGAAATTTGCCAATTTTCAGCACTGAATGTAAAATCTCACTGTTCATTTCTTTCAGGATCTCATTAGCACTTCATGCAAGTAGTTTAGTTAAGTGTGGGCAGACAAGATTGAGAAATATAACCTTGTCTGGCAAAAGACAAGGAAGATAAAATAATATTTTTGTGTTCTTTCTTTAAATCCATCCCAATGTCTTTTGTACCATTCCTTCTTTATATGTGGGAGCTTAACTCTAATGCTCTCTTTGGAGTCTATGCTTCAAGACCAACTTATAAAAAGATTATTTTAGTAGTTCAGTGGAAAAAATAATTCCCGTGCATGGGATCTAAGACATACCCACCTTATCTCAAATTCAATTCCACATAAGTTACCAGGATATTTCTTTCAAGTTCTGTGAGATTTTTTCCCCTCCCTGTTAGACTATAAGAATTGATATCTATTTCATCCTGCATATCTTTTCCTAAGAGACAGGTTATAAATGTGAGAGAACACTGCATTTTCCCAGGGGAGGTTACCTGCAGCCATACTTTTATATCTTTTTCTTGTACATTTCTATGCTGTGTTGTGAAAAAGTTTGTAGTTTTCTCTTAAACAAAATGTGAGAATGACTTTAGATGTGTGTGTGTGTGGCAGCACTGCATGTTTTCTTTGATAAGCACACAACTTTGTAGGCAAATTCATTCACCCCCTGAAATCCATAAAGGCAAAATTTTCAAGAAACAATATTAAAATCCATGTAATGCATTATTATTCATATATTAATATCAAGCAAAGAATACTGCTTGAATTCTCCAAAGATCCCCAAATTTTCAGATACAGGTCATTATAGTGGTCATTTCCACCAGTTGAGAGTTTACACAATGATCACCTCTGGTTTAACAATCTAGCTCAGATGAAAGATGCAGATGGTTCCTTTGTATAAAAAACAGAGTACAGTTGACCTTTGAACAAAGCTGGGGTTAGGGATGCGGATCTCTGTGCAGTCAAAAATCATAGTATAACTTTACAGTCTGCCCTTTGTATAGGCAGCTCCACATCCATAGATTCAACCTACCATGGATGGAGTAGTACGGTGGTAGCACGTATTTATTGAAAAAAACTCTTCATATAAGTTAACCCTCAAGTTGAACCCCATGTTGTTCCAGGGTCCATTATATTTCATTTCTCTGAATATTCACTGATAGAAATGTTAAAACACTATTGAAATTAATATAATTGTCACTTAGAAATCTTACCGCACTATTTTCCATTTCATTCTCTTTAGGAAATTGTACCCCCTCCCCCAAAAAAAGATTCAACAGACAACCAAGAAAAGAGTTGGATGCCAGCTAAGTCAGTATCAGTGTTGATAAATGGCAGAGAATAGGTAGTACCCTCGGTACATCTGCTTATACAGGTCCCTGAGTCAGCTATCTGCTCAGAGGACCAAGAGGTGCTGGTTCATTTTGGAACTTCATTCTGTGACTCTGAAACTCTCCCATCTCCTGTGTACTCTCTTTCACAAACATGTAAAAGGAAAAGGGGAGGATGCTGTCAACTTCACTGGATTTATTAATAAAAGAAAAATATGAATGAAAGTAGTATCTTTCCTCATGAGGTTAATATACTTCTAAGATGACCTACACACACAGGTGATGGAGGAGTTATCCTCTGAGATATTTGAAACAAGACTGCACAGAATTCTTGTGAAATAATTTATAGTAAGACCAGATAGGTAGATAGGAATGTGTGGAGTGCTGTTTGTTATTTTTTTCATTTAGGATTAATTCCTACTGTTGGGGAGGGGAAATTTCCCCCTCTTCTCCTCTTGAGTTCTGTGGTTGGACTAATAATAAAATCAACACAAGACAGATTATTAACAGGAGAAAAAGAAACAAATTTTAACTCATACACAGGAAGAAATTGAACCTAAGAAGTAGTCAAAGCAAGCAGATTCCATACTTTTTAGACCAAAAAAACCCAATAAATTTGTGAGAAAGTAACAGAACAAAGAAACAGGTTCTGTGGGGCTTGGAGTAATAAATTAAAGAAGTATCACGACTTGTTTATCCAGGCTTCTCAGACTGAATCCCCACTCTCTGGAAATAGGGGTAGGGTCCTTCTACCTCCAGATGCAGGGGTGCACCTTTTACATGAGAGATTTATTTCCTGCTTTCAGGGAGACAGAAAGGAGGGTTTAAGTGTTCCTGTCACATTCACAGTTTCTGAAGTAACTTGGTTCAAATTAATCAATATGCAATTGAGACATATTTTGGGGCAGCTACCCTAGGCCTCAACACTACTTTGTAATTCTGATTCAACCCTCCTAAACCAAGATCTGAAAATAATAGTTATGTTAATAGGGGATAGCTCTTTAAAGTTAAAAAATTAAACTAAACAAGCAATTTACATATTTTCTCATTTGAAAAATCACAGGCTGTTTTGTAAAATAGCTATAAAATTGCCATTATTTTACCCATTTCATAAAGTTCACAGTTAAATGATTCATTCAAAATTACAAAACTGATTCTAGTTTTAGAACTAGGATTAGCATTTAATTCTCCCTTCTTCCAGTTGTATGCTCTTTCAATTATATCTCAAAACCCATGTAGCAGATTTTCTAACCTCCAGACAGTTTTGGTACTTGTGTCATCCTAGATGAACCCCAAGCACTTCTAATTTGTATAATGTCCTACACTGCAATGAGCATGTAGAGGGGAAACAGCAATCCAGATTAAAGAATGACTCCCTAGAAGACATAACTTCTGAGCTGAGTCTTAAAGCTCAGTTCAAAGTTAGTGAAAGGACGAAGTGGGAGAGGAAGAGAAGGATGAGAGAGAGACACAGTCTAGGCAGAGGCAGTGACCCATATAAAGGCATATGCATTTGAGAGATGATGATTTATTTGGGGCCTAACAAGTTAAGAATAGCAAAGAAGGTTTCTTTTCATGACATCTATCCATTCTATAGGGTTTATGCTGTCCTCTGTGCGTGCTTTACCTCTGCCTTTAGACTATAAGCTCCCAGGAGACAAATATACCACCTCTCACATCTTCATATCTCAGAGAGCACTTCATAGGTTCAGGTACTCAGTAAATTGGATATAGAGGTAAATGAGCGATGTGATTTAAACAAGTCATTAATTGCACTAAGTCTGTTTTCTCACTCATTATATAAGGGTAATAATAGTACTTACCTGACACCTCTAATTTGAGGATTAAATAAGGAAATTCCTGTAGGGATATTGGTATCATGCACAGAGCACGATAAGAGCTCAATAAATCTCAGGCAGTGCTTATTGTTCTTATTGGTGCAAGTGCTTGTTTAAGTTCAAGGGCAGGGTTCAATGCAAACTGATAAAATCACCACTCAAAATAGAAACAAACATGGAAGGAAACTTTTGTATAAAGCAATGAGAATTTTGTCTAACCCCTCTTTCCATCTCTACACCTTGAAAGATGCTGCTTTTTGTACATCTTTTCAACATGAATGGAAAATCAAATAAGAGACTAGACAAAAGATGTCATCTGACCTCTTGACACACTATGCCTAGGTCAATAATGAAGAGAAGTTTTAGCTTTGCAAGAAGAATACCCAATAATGAGGAAAAGCAGGAGACATTCTGTCCTTCTCTTTAGAAGAAAATAGATTATTCAGTATTCTATGCAGGAATGAAAAACACTTCATTAGTGGTGAAACAAATTATACATACAATTATATAATAAAGGTAAATATACATATATGTATATATATATATATATATATATATATACTTATATATATTGTTATTCTTAAATTTCAAAGTCCTAGGCTATTTGGAATCCCAAACTAGTGAAAAATGAGCTTTGATGGAAATAAAATATATTCATTTTATTTTTGAACTTGTACTATATTATTCACTGAGCTTGTTTCTCTGGGACATATAAAGGTATTTTATTTATATTAATAGCTTACATTTATTGAGTTTTTACTGTATCATATCTCATTTGATCCTCATATGACCTTATGAGTTGAATACTATTATTAATCCCACGTACAGATAAGGAGATTTAGGCTTCAGAGATTAAATAATTTGCCTGAGGTCACACAGAAAATTGCAGGCTAAGATTTAAGCCCAGCTCTGTCTTATTCTAAACCTAGTACTTTAATCACTACACTCTGTTAATTAGAAGTACCAATGAATGAATAAATAAGCAAATGTATATATTTACTGAAAAAAATGCACAAAATAAAAGTTGCGAATTATGTTTTATTTGGTAGACACACTGAGGACTTAAGCTCAGGAGACAGGCTCTCAGATAGCTCTGAGGGACCGTTCAGAAGAGGTAAGGGAGAAGCCAGGAGTTTTTGCAATAAAAGCTGCAAGTAGTCAGAACATTAAAGAAAAATCAGATATCTTAAGTTAATGAATTTAGCACTTTTCTATGTATGGGAAGATGCAAGAGACTGGGCTCACTGAAACCATTCCTTTGATATGCACCTTAACTATATAGGGCCAGTATCCTGTTTTCTCCATCCTGAGTCCCCTCAGAGTGCACCGTAGGAAGTTGGTGATGAGGGGGTAATGCAGCAGCTGATGGCTTGATGGTTGCAACCTCCTTTGTTTACTGATATGACAGGTGACATTCTTCATCCACAGATACATAAATAAATGAATGAATAATTCTGACACAATTGGTCCTTTCTTTTTTGATCTATGTTCTTCTTCTGAAAGTCTAATTATATAAATCGTATTTCTTTTCCTGTTACAGAGGTAAATGCCTAAGGCTGTTTTTTCAATAGGATCATGATGTAGCAGGTATGATACTATTGATATGATCAGAACAGTCCTAAGAAAATTGACTCCAATTAAACCAGCACAGTTGGGCAAAGGCCACTGGTTTCCCAAAGGCTTCAAAGATTTGAGATAAGAGGCCTTTCCCATTTTTGTGCAGAAACAAGTTATAAATACTCCTCTGACAAGAGTACAATCATCTCAACTCTCTAGTCATTCTGTTATCAATCACCTCTCCTCCAATTCAAATGCGCTTTGTATGCTAATTTTAAATTTATATAATCTATGCCAAGAGCAAGCCCTCTAAACTGCAGAGGGAAAAGTCTGTAGTCTTCTAATAGTTCACCTTGCAAGTGAGACCAACATGTTCTTGGGGAGATAAGCTAAAAAGAGCTTAGAGTTCATACACAGTTTTCATATATCCTGTATACAGAAAAGAAGGAAGGGTTGGGGTTATTTCTGCCAGTGGGTCTGAAACAATTGGGATTGTGTGTATCTTTTTGTATTAATATGAAAATCCTCCCCTGAACAAATGAACTTTAAATTCTGAATTCTTTTTCTTCTGTATTAAGCATATTAAAAATTTCTCTTTGTGAATGATGATTTCTACCTCCTACCTCCACCTCAAATATATTTAGAGTATGTATTGTGTCATCCCAGCAAAGAGAGGTAAAAAGTAAGGGGATTCTGAGAGGGTGGGGTGACTGCTGTCCTTCTTAACTTGCCAGAGCTCAGGGCTGCCACTGGGCAGCTTCAGGGCACTCTATTCCCATTGTGCTCTGTGGATAATGCCCCTTGGAGATGTGCAAGGTAGCTGTCCTGCCATGGCCTGTCTTAAACCAAATTATGAAACATGAAGTCTGTCATAGGCTCATCTTACCTCTTATTCTGTTTCCCTCTTTTACTCAGTGATGGCTTCTCTCACTCCCCTCCCTTCCTCCCTCCCCAGCCAGCACTCTGTGTGTCTTTGGCATTTGCACACAGCAGGAGTCCACCTCTGGCTCCATGCCTTATGAGCTGCATAACCTTGGGCAAGTTACTTGACTTCCTCTTTTTTCTTTTTTTTAACACCTTTATTGGAGTATAATTGCTTTACAATGGTGTGTTAATTTTGGCTTTATAACAAAGTGAATCAGTTATACATATACATATGTTCCCATATCTCTTCCCTCTTGCGTCTCCCTCCCTCCCTATCCCACCCCTCTAGGTGGTCATAAAGCACCCAGCTGATCTCCCTGTGCTATGTGGCTGCTTCCCACTAGCTATCTATTTTACTTTTGGTAGTGCATATATGTCCATGCCACTCTCTCACTTTGTCACAGCTTACCCTTCCCCCTCCCCATATCCTCAAGTGCATTCTCTAGTAGGTCTGTGTCTTTATTCTTGTCTTACCCCTATGTTCTTCATGACCTTTTTTTTTTTCCTTAGATTCCATATATATGTGTTAACATACGGCATTCTTTTTCTGACTTACTTCACTCTGTATGACAGACTGTAGATTGCCAACAAACACATGAAAGAATGTTCAATATTATTAATCATTAGAGAAATGCAAATCAAAACTACTATGAGATATCATCTCACACTGGTCAGAATGGCCATCGTCAAAAAATCTACATACAATAAATGCTGGAGAGGGTATGGAGAAAAGGGAACACTCTTGCACTGTTGGTGGGAATGTAAATTGATACAGCCACTATGGAGAACAGTATGGAGGTTACTTAAAAAACTAAAAATAGAACTACCATATGACCCAGCAATCCCACTACTGGGCACATACCCTGAGAAAACCATAATTCAAAAAGAGTCACATACCAAAATGTTCATTGCAGCTCTATTTACAATAGCCAGGACATGGAAGCAACCTAAGTGTCCATCAACAGATGAATGGATAAAGAAGATGTGACACATATATACAATGGAATATTACTCAGCCATAAAAAAAACGAAATTGAGTTATTTGTAGTGAGGTGGATGGACCTACTTGACTTCCTTTATTTTTTTTTGCGGTACACGGGCCTCTCACTGTTGCGTCCTCTCCCGTTGCGGAGCACAGGCTCCGGACGCGCAGTCTCAGTGGCCATGGCTCATGGGCCCAGCCGCTCCGAAGCTTGTGGGATCTTCCCAGACTGGGGCACAAACGCATGTCCCCTGCATCTGCAGGTGGACTCTCAACCACTGCACCACCAGGGAAGCCCTACTTGACTTTCTTTTGCTTCATGTTCCTAACTGCAAAATGAGGACAAGCATGGTACCTACCTCAGAGGGCTGTTGTATGTACTGAATGAGATGAGACTTCTGAAATGTCCAGTCCACCACCTGGCCCTCAGAGAGTGAATGAATGTTAGCTACTTTCCTGCTATTATCATGACCACAGCTGCTATCTTGTTCCCCAACCACCACATACCCAAAGCACAGAGAGTTCTTGCCACCCTCTAGTGAAAATAAATGGAGATGTTAGTTAGCTCAAAGAGGTCTAATAGATTTGGCAAACCCACCCCTTCACTTTCAAATGAGTAAACTGGGGCACAGAGATGACAAGAAATGCCCTAGACTGCATGGCTGGTTATAGAAGAACTGGAAACAAGAACTGAGGTGTCCTGTCTCCCAGTTCAGTACATTTTTCACTGCATCAGACATTTGATTAAATTTCCATGGGACCAGCAGGCTTCCAGTATCCAGTCTTGAATCATGAACAATTTCAATCAGGCATATGTATCTGGATGATCATAATCATCTGCTAGGAAGCAAAGTCCTGACTGATCAACTCATTTTCATCGTCTTTTCCTGAACATGGGATTAATGAGGCAAACATTTTTGACTTGAATTCATAGCAGTGAAAAGCAAAAAAGGCCTTATTTCTGAGGAGGGGCATTTAGTGCTGGTCAGTTCTCCAGGGTCCCTGATACATGGGGTTCAGTCTGAGCTTTGCCCCTAACTTTCCTGAAGTCAGAAAAAGGGAAACAAACCTCATAGCCTGGGGATTGTCTCCTTCAGAGCTGTGTAGTAAGGGTTTCTCTTTGTCTGGATTAATGCCACTAGCCCTTGAGACCTTGATTTAAACCCCATTTCTTCAGAGAGGTCTTTCCCCCAAACTCTAGACTAGGTTAATCCCTGTCCCCACCCCTGATATTCCCAAAGCCTCTTGAATAAATAACTAGTACTTATCTAAACCATTGTTTACTGGGAGATTTTTTTGGAGGAGGGTCATATTACCACATCATATTTTCAGGTTCTTTTTCCTTATGCTTCACCAAAGAATTATGGTGATTCTCTAATTGGTAACAGTGGGGGGAAAAGTCTAAATTTTTTACTTCACTATTCTTTGACTAACACCTTAAAATGGATGCTAGCACACTAGGATTCATCCTTTTTTTCTAATATAAATGTTTCTAGCTATAAATTTCTCTGAAAGCTGGGTATAATGTTCTAGACAGACTTTTTTCAAGCTTCCACAGGACAGATATGAAAATTGACCCTGTACTAAGCCATAAAGGAACTCAATGAATTTCAAAGGATTAATTCTGTTTTAACCATAATGTAATTAAATTATAAATCACTAGTAGGTAACTAGGACAGCCTCAAATATTTCAAAATTTCTAAAATACTCAAGTGTACAGTATTCTCCAATGGCTGCACACAATAACCTACACACAGCAGATCATTAGATCAAGGTTGGTATCGAAATGACCAAATTTATATTTGTTCCAACTGTTGTCTCCTTGAACCATCAATTACTGAGAGAGAAGAATTAAAACTTCCCACTATGATGATGAATGTGTCATTTTCTCCTTATGGTTCTGTCATTTTTTGATTTATATATTTTGAGGCTACGTTATTACATACTTACAGTTTTAAATTTTTATCAACCTTGAGAACTGATTATTTTATCAATATGGAGTGACCATCTTTATTTCTAGTAAAGTTATTTCTTTAAAGTCTATTTTGTTTGATGTTATAATAGTAAGACCATATTTTTCTTGGAATTTGCTTGACATATAATTTTCTATTGTATTTTTTCAACTATTCTGAGTCTTAATTTTAGTTATGTCTCATAAGCAGAGATAGTTAGAATTCTTTTTTTAATTTATTAGGACTATATTTGATCTTTTAAATAAACTTTTTGAAAGAATTTTAGATTTACAGAATAGTTGCAAATATAGTAGCGTTCCTATACAACATTTACTCAGTTTCCCCTTATATTAACATATTACATAATCATTGTACATTTGTCAAAACTAAGAAATCAATATTATGTTTCATAATATTCTATGCAATGTCCTAAGAGCTTGCATTTGGAATTTTTTCCTTTTACTTGAAATAATGCTTTTGTAAGGATCTGTTGGTGGCAAAATTCCTCAATTTTATCTTTAAAAATAGATATATTTTACTTTGAAATATGGGTTTATTGGGTGTAAAACTCTAGATTGGCAGCATGTTCTCTCAGTTCTTTTAAAACATTATTTCCTTAGCTTCTCCTTTCCCTCACTGCTTTGAGAAGTTTGCTGTTAAACCAATTGTTCTTTTGCATATAACCTGCTTTTCTCTCTGACTACATTTATGGTCATCTCTTTTTCTTTGGTGTTCTGTGGTTCCCCTCTTAAATGTTTGGAGGTATATTTCTTTTCATTTAACCTGTTTGGAGTGTTCAGGCTTCCTGAATTTAATAATTCATTAAGTCTTTAAATTTTTTTTATATTTTAAAATTCTTTATAGTATTTAAAGTTATTTAAAATCTTTCAAATTCTCAGGCATTTTACTTCTACTTTTGCTGTCATCCATTCTGTTATTTTATTTTGGAATTCCAATTAAATGTATGTTAGAGCTTCTCACTCTATCCTCCAATTCTCTCCTCTTCTCTTTTACATTCTCCACTTATTGCTTTGTGCAGCTTTGCAGTAATTTTTTCTAATCTAGTCTTCAGTTTATTAATTCTTTATTCCTTAAAATTTTTAAATTTAAATTCGTTTTTTGTATCTAGAAGTCTTGTTTTATTTTTTTCAGACATTTATGTCTTTTTTTTTTTTTTTTGGCTTTCTCATCCTAAACTTTACTCATGTTATCCTATCTTTTACTTTTCAAAACAAGTTAAACAAACAAACATATTCTTTAATTGGTAATTCCAATATCTGAAGTGTTTGCAGATGTGCTTCTACTGACTGGTTTTGTGTGTGTGTTTGGATTTGTTTTTCTATGAGCTAATATTACTATAAACCTTATCCTTATCAGTTCAATTTCTCAAGACTTGTTTGAAGGTACATTCATTTACAGAGGACTTGCCTTTGCCTCAACATGGAGACACTTTAAAATTAAACCTTAGCTAGAACTACCACAAATAACGTTACTTTTGAACTGCCACAAGTATGTGAATTTAGACTATGACCTGGCCGTGAGAAAACAGGCCCATAGCTAAGAAATTTCAAGGGAGATTTTTTCTTCCACTCAAAAACAAGATGCTAACAGATAAGTTTCCTTGGTATTTCCTTCTGGGAATATTTATTTTTCATCCTTACACAGTAGTTGTAGTCTTTAGAGTCTCAGCATTGTTGGCAGGGGTTGAGGGGTGAGGTGGACTTATTTTAGACTTATCATCTTGGGTGGGACCCATGTTTTGTCTCCTACCCCCCTGTGCCCTGCAAAGCTATCAAACCAGGAAGTCAACGTTACCAGATTTGGCATACGTCACCAGGATGAAAACTGACTTCAGAACTAGCCTACCTTTCTGGAGCTCCAAGTTTACGTCATTGGAATTTAAGTACATCTTGCTGGCTCATCAGTGCAATATTAAGTATTTTATCCATCATTTTTAGTTGTTTTCTGTGGATTTTTTGTTTAGCATGTCAGACCATGATAGGTTAAAAACAGACATCCAGAAAAGTTAAACACTACAGGATCATTTTAGGAGCATTTTCCCAAGTTTTACCACATTCCAAATCAGTATCTGGAAGCTTAATTATAATTTATGATAAAGTCTCATGCAGAACTGATGGATTTCCTGATAACTAATTATTAGGCTTATCAATTTATTAAAATATTACATCACTGTGTTAGTTTCTTGGGACTCCTGTAACAATTACCACAAACTGGGCAGCTTAAAACAACAGAAATTTATTCTTTTGTAGTTCAGGAGACTAGAAGTCCAAAATAAATCTGTTGGCAAGGTTGGTTCCTTCTAGAAGCACTGAGGGAGAAATTGGTCCCATGCCTCTCTCCTAGCTTCTGGTGGCTCTCAGCAATCCTTGGCATTCCTTGGCTTGTAGAGACTTTACCGCAGTCTCTGCCTCCATCTTCATATGGCTTCTTCTCTATGACTGTGTCTCTGCTTCTCTTATAAAGACACCAGTCATTGAATTTAAGGCCCACCCTAAGCCAGTATGATCTCCTCTTGACTAAATACGTCTGCAAAGACTACTATGAAGTAAGGTAACATTCTGAGGTTCCAGGTAGACATGAATTTTGGGGGAACACTATATGACTCCCTAATATCACCTTGAACTTTCACCTAAAGATAAAACTCACATGTAACTTAGGGAAACGAATTTATATTGCATCGTATCAGAATACACTTATTGACCTAACATCACTTCCCTCTTTCTTGCAGTGTCAGGCATGGCTCACTATCATCTTTTTAACTTAAGATGAATTCATTATGTATTTCTAAGATCTCCTTCAAGGGTTCTATAGCTTAGAGTTCATCACTCCTTTCTTCCCACTGTCAGAATTCAAATTTCTAGACAAACTGAGAGCTCGAAATTTTTTTGTGTGTGTGTGCTGTATGCGGGCCTCTCACTGTTGTGGCCTCTCCTGTTGTAGAGCACAGGCTCTGGACACGCAGGCTCAGCAGCCATGGCTCACGGGTCCAGCCGCTCCGCGGCATGTGGGATCTTCCCGGCCCGGGGCACAAACCCATGTCCACTGCATCGGCAGGCGGACTCTCAACCACTGCGCCACCAGGGAAGCCCTCGAAATTCTTAAAATGACCCATCAGAACACAACAAGCCATAGAAATTGTATTGAGATTTTCATGGTGCAGCAAAGCAAGCTAGTCAGCTTTAAACTTTCTCAGGAAACTTCATCTACCAAGGAAATTCCATGATGGCTCCAACCTAACTCTCCAGCCATACCTCTTGCTGAAATTACTCCCACACCCACTCTCTTGACCTTACATTCTTCTCTTTGGCAATATAGCATTGGCAGTTATAGAATTATTATCACAATATTGTTTGTATTCTCCAAATGTGAAACACTACATCATACCACTGTGACTTTGCACAGCCTGTTCATTTTGCTGGGCATGCCCTGATACCTTTTATCTACCTTGTCAACTCCTACTGCTCCTTCAAAAAACTGGTCAATAATTTTCTCCTTCATAAAGGCTTCTCTGATCCATCTGCTCAGATCATACTTTTGCTAATACCATACCTAGGTGTACCAGTCACAGTATTCTGATATTGCATTTTCTCACTGCATTTAATGTATTAGTTCAACTTAAATGTCTCTCTTTACCGGAATGTAAACACTTTTGTATCTTCATCTCAGCACAGAATCTGGCACATAGTCAGCACTCAGTAGTTGTTAAATGGATTCAGTAAAAATCTTATTGTCACATATATGCATACAGTTTAGAGGGAAGAAAAGGATAAATAAGGCCTGATTCTGATTTTCTGTGTATTTGTATTCTATATTAATTGACCTCCATCTGGTAGCATGAACTTTCAAACTCAGGATTTACAACTTGCTTGCTCAAAACAACTCTGATCTTTGGAGATGTAATTTATGACACTGTTATCACTTCAAACTTTCAAGTAAAACCTTTTAAGCCATCATCCACAATTACTTCTATACAAACAAATACTCACCTCTCTCTGCCAAAATCAGTTATTTTATTAGTATGTTAACCCCTGGCTTCTCTGCTGCCAGACTCACACATTCATCTTGCATTTAGTGCTCATCAGGTAAGTTGCTTCCATTCCATTTGGATTTAATATTGGAAACCTTCTGAGACAAGCACTCTTCTAGATTTACGTATATCATTCAAGTCATTTATTAGAAAAATTATTCATCCTCCCCAACCATTCATTTTCATAAGTCTAATTAGGCCATTCCTCTTGCTCCGTATTTCTGTCCACACTTCTCTGATCAATGTTCCATCACATTTTGCAAGCAAATGTCAGCTGTTCAAGTAGATGAGAACCTATATCAAAAGCATCTCACACTACTGTCAATATATGTTTTCACGAGGATCTGGTAGTGCAATCACTCCTCCTTTTCCAAAGCTGGAAAGAGTTTCTCTCTTAAAAGAGTACAACCTTAACCTCTGCACTTCCAAATGCTATCGTTTAAATTAAAATTTTTAGTGCATTATCTCCCTTTTAAATTAACTGTAGAAGAAAACTCTAGAATAGTTTGTTTTCTCTTTTAGGAATTCTGAGATGGGAAGTTCCCTGAAAAATAAGGATATAAATAGTAAATTCCCCGAAAAATTGAAGATATAAATCAGTATCTTGTTCAACATAAAGGCAATTTTGCAGTTGTCCACCTGACAGAGTAATCTGTGACCTTTTGTGAACAGTCTAGGTTGTTATTCTAAATTCATTTACACTATGTCACACATTGGCCTCTCATAATATTTTAATGGTTTATTTATACTATTTTCCCTTTTCCCTAGAGAAATTGAGGGAAACTTTAGTCAAATATGATGCTTTATTTTTTTCTAATCCAAGTTTTTACTTATTTGATTGAGTATAAGAGTATGACAATGTATGTATGGTGGTGGTGGTTGGGTGTGTGTGTGTATGTGTGTGTGTGTGTGTGTGTGTGTGTATGTGTGTATGTATGTATGTGTGTGTATGGAGATAAGGCCCTTTATATAAAAGGTACAGGAATGGATCTGGATAATTTTATTATATGACCTTGGCATATTTTATTAACTTCTCTATTCCTCACTAAGTAAAGTAGATGATCTCTAAATCCCTCTTTGTTCTGACATTCTACAACATCCTTGATTAAGAAGCTGAATGAAATTTTGTCATTTGCAACAATATCAAATGGACCTAGAGAGTATTTTGTTTAGTGAGATGTCAGACAAGGACAAATACTCTGTGTTATCACTTATATGTGGAACCTAAAAAATAAAACAAACCAATGTATATAACAAAAAAGAAACAGACTAACAGATATAAAGAACAGACTAGCGGCTACCAATGGTGAAAGGGAAGGGGGGAGGGGTGGGATGGGGTATGGCATTAAGAGACACAAACTAATACTTATAAAATAAATAAGCAACAAGAATATATTGTACAGTACAGGGAAATACAGCCATTATTTTGTAATAACTTCAAATGGAGTGTAATGGAGTATAATCTATAAAAACATTGAATCACTATGTTGTACACCTGAAACTAATACAATATTGTAAATAAACTATACTTTAATTAAAAAAATAAAATAAAAGGTGAAGAAAAAGAAGTTGAGACCTTAACTTTGACATGTGTCCACAAAGAGTATTGACACAAGTTTTCCAGGACAATTTCAGAAATGTTTAGGAGAGTCCAGAAATGTCATCCGTACCCTAGAAGGGCTCTTATTTTGTTCTTGCATTCACACAGGCATTGTTAAATACTCATTTCATGCAAAAACTTTGCACCTTGCTACCATAGTGCTTAGGCATCCTTTAGTAGAAATCTAACCACATTGAATCAAAATATCTGACTAAAGCCTGTCTTCTCCATTAAAATGTGAACACCTAATTTGTTTCTTTCATCTCTGTATTCCCTGGATCTTATATAGTGTTGATCACATAATAGATGCTGAGTTACTGTTTTCTAAACTACCATAAAGCTGAGGAGAGAAAAGTCATGACTCTCAAACTTCACCTTGGGATTAAAATGGACTTCCTGGAGAAGCACAGTTCGAGGTGAATTCCTAGTGGTGCTGTCAACTTAAGCCTTGATATCTCTTGCCAGACATGTAATTCCCATCATAAGAGTAGTAATTCTCTAAACAAAATGCCCTCTTTGTGAAAAGATCAGGATAAATCAGCATGCTTTGATTGCTTGACACTTTTGGAGTTATTGCTATTTTTATACCCTCCTGCCAAATAATAAGCCAATCCTTTGACAAGTATATGTTAGAGGCAGGAAAACTTTCTAACAAATATGCACATAGAGGGAGAAACCCATGTTTGGGAAAATAACTTATAAACCTTTTGGGTGGAGGTGTCTTATTTTGGATTCTCATAGAAGCAGACCCAGAAACAAAGATTTTTGATAGCAAGTGGTTTGAGAGGTGAACTCATAGAACACAGGTAGGGGAATGGGATCAGAAGAGGAGGAAACCAATCAACTATGTGTTACCAATTGGAGCTTAAACTTGCTAGGAATTGTAAAAGCCTGTGTAGAACACACACTGACAGTCATCCCACCAAGGGGTGGGGGACCTAAGGTGTCTATACATGGACATCCATCAGTCACTGGTTGAGGATTGTGGCTTGACAGAGCATGGGCACATGTGTGAAGCAGGCACCAATAACCAGAGAAAACCCTCAGGCAAAGAGATACAGGTGCTCACTATTGGTTTTCAGGCCTGCATACACTGATATGGTGTTTACAAGAGAAAAGCATAGGTATATCAGGATCAGAGGAGACAAGGATATAAAATTGGAATGAAGAAACAATCCAAGCAGAAATGATGTCACTTGAAACAGGAAATTAACATTGTTAGCAGCAAAATAACTTATGGAATTTTATAAATAGGGATGTCTAATGTTCTGTTTGTGGTTGCTTGTGCTGCCCAGCTGTACACGTTTATTCTGCCACTAGCCCAATTCCAAATTTTCTGCATAGTCTGCTTCACATAAATCCCTTGTGAGTCTTTTTTTTTAAAAACAGAAATTGACAAAAGGCTTGAATTTTATATTTTGGTTCAGTGTGATGCAGAACAAAACTAGGACAAGAAAAATTTGGGGATGACACTTAAACCCTGAAGTTCATAGCCATAGGTGACCATGAGGCTATGAACACTTCAAGAATTTTCAGATTTTTTGAGGAGCAAGGGTCGGAATTATTTCATTAAATGGTGGTTTGTGGAAAGCTTATCCAAATCTCAAAGGTCAAGAAAGACAGCTAACATGTGAGATATGCATGGAATCAGTCTTTTACATCTTAACAGTCCTCTCCTCACCACTACAAGTACTCCCTAATTCACACATAACAAAAATAATGCTTGAAAAATGAATCATCTTCTACTTTCCCAGAGCAATGATAAGTCTAAAAGGCCATGTGGCCTTGTGCTGGAACAGATTTCTGCCTTGTCTCTGCAGATTCTCTGTGAGAACTCGAACACCTACCAAACTTCTCTGGTCATCAATTTCCACACCTGTTGAAAAAGGAATTTGAGATATTCAATGTCTCTCAGTACTTGACTAACTCTTTAAGTTTCTTAATTTGATTTCAAGCATTTACAAACACACAGCATTTGACCGCAGAAACTTTGAAGATTGGATCAAATTTTATTTACATTATTCTGATAACAGTGCTCCTTGTCTTCTTATTTGCCCTTCTAACAATTTCATCAAAAACTTTCTGATGCTCCAGTCAATACTGATTCCCATTGACTATTCTCTCACTGCAACCTGTTCATCTGTCACAGTTCTGTCAAGCACTTATCACATATTGTGTTTATATGCCTCTATAACATGAGCTTCTTAAAACAGAGAATTAAAATTTCATCTCTGTAACCCCAGCATTTAGCATAACACTTGAAGCTAATAATTACTTAGTAAACACTTGTTGAATAAATCAATGAGTAAATGAATGAATGCCTTCAATCCCCCATAGCTCCTAACACACTTTGATGATGATGCAAGCTAATTAAGTTTGTAACAGATTATTTTGCTTAAGACCTTCCAGAATTGTTTAAAGGCCTTAAAGAAGTAGAGAAATGGCAGGGCAAGAACCTGCTGGGTGGGGAAAAGTGAGTCTTTTCATCTGTAGATTGAGACTATGTAGAACTCCTCATTACTGCCTTTTAATTCCTTAACTACATATAAGTCAGAGAAGATGCATAATTCTGAAATTCCCTGTTTCAAGATACACTAAAGGAAAGGAGAGATTGGCTTTGACTCACATAGGATTATTACTATCATTAAACATTTGTTGAGAGCCTAGTTTAAGTCAAACTTTTGCTAAGGGTTACAGAAAATACATATCAGGAACAGTGGCTCTTGCCATCAAAGTGGGACACTGGATCATGGAGTGAATATAGATACAAACATCCAAAGCAGCACACAATATGTGCACAATAAAAAATGGGCCATAAGTTCCACAGGGTTTCAGAGGACCGAGGGGGACTTGTTAGGGCTGAGGCATCCACAATAAAGACAGGAGGTATTTCGTGAACTTAGATGTTGGATGAGTACTCCAGAAAGGTTAGTGGTAAACACATAGGAAGAAGAGATTTACATAGGCACATTAGCAGACTCATACCACAGTCTAGAGCTGAAGCCCACATGTTGCTCATTATGTGAAATAATCTTAATATTTGATATTGGGTTAAATCACCAGTAAAATTCTAGTTAGTAAATTCCTCTCAGGAATTATTTTATGGTGAAGTAATATCACACATATCAGCCAACAGATATTTACATGGATCTCTTAAGAGCAATTTGTGACTAAAGTTATACCTAGATCTGTTCCCTTTCCCACTTTGAGTCATCACTAATAATTATGACACCAACTACCATGGAGACACAAGAAAGAGAGAGTAGGAAATATGACATAGAGGTTGTAGGGGAGAAAAAAATAATTTTCCCTCCACACTTTTGAATTCTTAGCTGAGATCCCTGTGAGAAAAAGATTAACAAGAGAAAAACAGAAGTTTATTAACATGTATATCTCATGTATACATGGGAAATACCCAGCAAAAAATGAGTAACTTCTCGAGGTGGCTTATGATTCAGGATTAAATGGCCTCTTAATAGAGAAGGGGAGAGGGGCTGTAGGCTTCTCAGGGAAGAATAAAGGATTTTTAGGAAAGATGAATGGGCTCTTAAAGAGTAGACAGGAGGTATAATAGTTTGTGATAAAGTTTGTCTAGGTGTGGTCTAGTCTCCTCTTCTGTGATGAGTAAATCTTTCCTGAGTGATGAAACTCATGGAGAGTGGATCTATGACAATTGAGTTCCTTTGGAGGATCTGTGTTTAGGCAGATAGGGGACTTCAGTATTAGCTGCTTTTCAAGTGTCTATAGCTCAAAAATTCAATACACAAAAGCAGCATATTTGGGGCTACTGTATTCTGCTACCTTTCAGGATCAAGAACTCTGATTTTAGACACAGACACACCTGGATTTGAATTCCATTTCTCACTAGTTAGCTGTATGGTGTGTCCCTGGGCAAGTTACTAAAGAGTACTTAAAAGTCTCAGTTTCTTCCTCTGCAAAATAAGGGTCATAATAGTGTTTATTTCATAGAATTGCTATGAGGATTCAATGTGTGAAATTGTTTAAAATACTTAAAACAGTGTTTGTGCTCAGTAAGCACTTGTAATTTTTATTGTTGTCAGAACTTAGATGGCTGTATAGTGAACTAAAAACTGGTTGAGAAAAGAAGATATATGTTTAAGCAAAACATTATTCCTGATATTCATTTCGGCTCTGGCTCTATTTAATTTTCTCCTCTGTCTCATCATCAAGGCTTTGGTATGTTTAGAGAATCTATTTTAAAAATCCCCTCTATCCCTTTAATAGAATTCCAACCATAAAAAATGTATGAATTAAGTCACCATTTAAGATATAAGAATAGCATCCCTAAGACTAAAAAAATTGGCATTCTCATGGCACCAACATGCATCTGTCACCCTGTAGCATCTATCACCATAGCCTACTTCTCCCTGCCTCAGTATTTTTATTAATATTTCATCACTGGACCATTTTTTCTCTATGTATGTGACATTTAATTTTTAAGGGATAAAGGCAATCCAGTAGGCATATTTTTTTCTCATAGAATTTGTCTTCAATTTTATAAAAAAATGTTAGAGCTAGAATGCACTCAGACATTGTAGGGAGGTAAAACATTTTCCTTCTTCCTTTCTAGTTTCTTTGGTTGGTCTAATAATCAAATTGACATAAGATAGATTAGCAGGAGAAAAACAAATTTAATTATGTATGTATGGGAGCCCCACAAAGACAGGCAGACTCCAAGGCAGTCAAGAAATTGAGGCTTATCTGCCATCCTGAGCTAAGGAGGAAGAAGTAGGGGTCTGGAGCCTTGATGGAGAGGAAGACAACTCACAGGAAGATGAGAAGAACAAATGTTTGGTAAACATAGATTTACCATGCTGTGCAGATAAGTCTTTCTGATTTAGAAAGTTATCTCTGGTAATAGCTTTCTTCCTGGTATAGGTCTTCTATCCAAATTCTTTCAGGCAGTTAAGGGAGAGGTAAGCAGCTTTTCCTGAGTCTGCTGTGTCTTAATTGCCTTCAGCTCAAAACAATCCACATGTCAAAGAGGCACATTTTGGGGGTGACATATTCTGCTCCTTCACAACATCATCTAGTCTAACTCATTCCTTTTATGCAGGAAGAATTGAGGCTCATAAAAGTTAAGCCCAGTATCACACAGATTTGTAAAACATGTTGGTTGGCTGAATGAATAAATACTAAAATTAAATTCATATGAGTTACCTTTGAAAACAATCTTCTTTCTACTACTTCAATAATAATAAGTAAGTTAAATTAAAATTTTTCAGCCAGTGTTTCTAGAGGGCATTTACATGTGAATATCTCTTTAACTTTGATCATAGGTGATAAATCAAGATGCACAGAAAGAAATGAAGCCTCATTTTGACTTGGCTCTATTTAATTTTCTCCTCTGTCTCATTATCAAGACTTTGGTAGGTTTAGAGAATCTATTAAAAAGTCCCTTTGTTTTGACCTTGGATCTGTTGGAATACTCAGAAAGACATTGAATTTTGAAGGCTGCCACTAGCTGCTTTATTCAAGACTCTGAGTTAAATAAGTCATCTGTACTTAACACCAGGTTCTCAGGAATCTTTTAACATATTTGAGACCCTCTTTGAACTGTATTCCAAAGGCTCATAAATGTATTTGAAGCTTCCTGGCTTTTATCTTAAAGCAAGTATTTAAAAATGGACAAACTTGCTCCTTGGGCTAGAGTGTCAGTTAATACATTGTGGTAAAACTCACCTAGTCACTCTAGCTTATAACTTTTCAGCATGCTTCTTGCATCATTTCCTATCCGTCATTAGCTCTATGTCCTTCAGTACTGAGTGGAAGCTTTTCCTGATTATGCAACTCCATCATTCCCAACACTTGATGGAATTTGTGGAATTCTAAGGATGTTGTCATTAGCACCCAAATACAGGAGAGGAAATGACCATTTTAATCAGCAATTGAAATTAGTTCCAGACTCTGAGCATAAGGAAGAAAGAGATTTGCAGACAATTAGCCTCTTGTGGTTGTTTATTGAAGTGCTGGTTTACAGTTTCTATATCATTCTATAATTCATGGGGCAAATTTATGGCTACTGTGTTCTGCCTGGGATGAGGAAATTCCCTGCCTGGGTTTACAAGAAGGGTTGTTTACCATGGCGATGCCTGATTAAATTTTATTGAAGTATAAGATGAACAAGTCACAATGCCCTAAAAACTTTAATACTCAGACACCATGTGCAATCCTTCAGAAGGTCAGGTTAAGAACAGATGCTGTCATTCACTATGCCTGTAAACTTGGTCTTTATTCTGCACTGACCTTCAGTCTCTACCACTAAGCTTCAGACATGTGTTCCTAACTGCTTCCTGAGTTGGATGTCTCCCAGGAAAGACCTTATCCAATTACTTATTAATTTTAAAATATAGGCTCCTTTTCATTCCTGTCCCCTTCAGACAACAATAATGTATCCAACCATAAACTCACTCCTCAAATTCTGCTCCATCATCTCCATTCTGTATCTTTATGAGTAGTTACATCATGCATCCACAGTAGTCATGCTTTCCCTCTCCTTACTCTCCTCATTTAGTCTGCTATAAAATTCTCTGAGGTATATACTCTGAATATCTCTTGGGTCCATCTCTCCTGTCCATCCCCATTGCCATGAACCTTGTTCATGGATGTACCAAATTTCTCCTGAACTATAATAACTGTTTCATAATTGTTCTACCTTTCCCTATTCCTATATAAATCCACATCGCTAATTTTTTGAAAATCTACTTTTTGCTAAACACTGGAAAAGTATTTTCATAGTTAAAACAATAAAATCTGGAAGAAAAAGCCCTTCTTGTAATAATCTGTATTAACCCACCACACAGCTTAATAGGATCAAGAATTTGGAGTATTTACATTAACATTACTATTCTAGAAAATCCTCACCCAGGAAGGTAAAGTTGTAAATAATATTATTTGCCTAAGAAACTTCCCTAAATTCCATTTGTTTGAATAACAGACTACTCAACTAGCCCATCTCCAGACAATAGACTGCTAGCCAGAATTCATAGTATAGCTGAAATTCAGCCTCTGTACACCAGTATTGAATTGAATCTTGGAGACAGAGTTTTGGGTGAAGTAGAAAAGAATAGCTTTATTGCTTTGCCAGACAAAGGGGGCCACAGTAGGTTAATGCTCTCAGAACTGTGTGTTCCAACCTGGGGGGGTGTTATAAGCAGTTTTATAGTCAGGGTTGTTGGTAAGGATCAGGGAGCCTGCAGGACCTGCATTCCTCCAATCCAGGGATCATCTGGTGTGTGATGGGCTTCTGTTGTTCTTGAGGTTGTTGAACTGTGACCTTCTCTCTGGAAAGAAGAATGTTTAATCAAGTAGTTAATATCTTCCATTTGGTGGGGGTTTTTAGTTATGCAGAAGAGCTCAAAGATATTGTTATGTATATCCCTTGAGGAGGGACCAGAACCCTGCCCCAAGGCTTCACTATTGTTTCTTGACTGCTCCTCCTTTGTCTCTGCATCCCCTTCCTTCCCTGATTAGCAATTGTTTGAACCTGGCCTTTGGAACTTAGGAAGGTCATGGAGGCTGAATGAAGCTTATGTCCTACAAACAAGAAACAGGGGACCCAGAAAGACTTTTGTGTCCAGGAGCCCCATGGGCTCCTGCTCGGTTTCAGTAGCGCTTATGGTATAATAAAAAGTATATCTAGGGCTTCCCTGGTGGCGCAGTGGTTGAGAGTCCGCCTGCCAATGCAGGGGACACGGGTTCGTGCCCCGGTCCAGGAGGATCCCACATGCCACGGGGCGGCTAAGCCAGTGAGCCGTGGCCACTGAGCCTGCACGTCCGGAACCTGTGCTCTGCAACAGGAGAGGCCACAACAGTGAGAGGCCCACGTACCACCAAAAAAAAAAAAAAATAAAAGTATATCTAGTCCTTGTTCCCACTTCCTGGCAAAGAGCTCCTAAAACCCTTGGAATTCCCTGAGTGACAGGAGTGTCTTTTGTTACTCATAATGAGTTCTTTTCAACTATACTAGAATTTATGTTAATGCGATTGTGGGGTGCCCTAAATAACTTCAGGATGGGGGATGGTCACCAGAGGAACCAACCACATGATTAGAGGGTTGGAATTGTCAACTCCACACCCAGACATCTTCTATGGAGGGGTTAGGGACTGGAAATTGAGTTCAATTACATGGCCAAAGATTTGGTCAGACATACCCATGTCATGAAACTCCATATAAAAACCCAGGAACAATGAGGTTAACAGAAATTCCTGGTTGGTGAACACAATGATGTGCTGGGAGGGTGGATTACCCAGAGAGGCATGGAAATTGTCTCCCTCCCCCAGACCTTGCTATATGTATCTCTTCATCTGACTGCTTATTCATATCCTTTATAATAAACTGGTAATTGTTAAGTACAGTGCTTCTCTGCATTCTGTGAGTCATTCTGGCGCATTCTCAAACCTGAGGGAGAGTGGGGAAACTCCCAAATTTGTAGTCAGCCCAGAAGAAGCACAAGTATATTGGGGATGCCTGAGACTTGCAGCTGGTGTCTGAAGTGGGGGCAGTCTTGTGCCCTTAACTTGTAGGGTTTGTGACAACTCCAGGTAATATCAGAATTTAACTGAATCATAGGACACAGGATTGAGTGCCACAGAATTGTTGTTGGAATGGAGCCCTCCTCTCAGAACAATAGATTGCTCAACTGAGTGAACTACTCACTTGTCAAACAACTGTTTATTCATCGAAATGCACTTCAAAACCCTCCCTTCCCTATGTCCACCAATCTGAAACTATATTATGAACTTTATCCAATTTCAGGTCCTGGTATTGAAATACTAATTTAACTAACCCCCCAAACTGTATAAATACCCATCCTTGTCCTTCCCCTTCTAAGGTATTGGATCACTTAGTCAAAGTGATGCTCTTTCCCCTTGCAATGGGTAAATCACTTGGCTCTGCTTAATCAATGGGTTATTTTGGTGATATTTTTAGAGAGTCAGCAGTCAACAAATCCTATGAAGAAAGTATTATTACTATCCTTATTTTACAGATATGAAAACTGAGTAACAGATTCATTAGGAAATTTGCCCAAAGTCACATACCCACTAAATGATGAAATTCTGCTTTGAGCCCAGGTTGATATGGCTCCAAATTCCAATTTTTTAACCCTTAAACTGTACTTGCCACTCTTCTCAATGCACCCTCAGCTCTCTGCCATAGGGAACTACACTATGTGTTTTCTTATACAATGACTTCCAATACTGAGAAAATCTCACTATTTGGAGATTAGAGTTAGGAAAGAAGATGGATAAGGGAGCAGCACTCCATAAAGATGGTGTGGACAGTGATAACCTAGCTTTCTACAATAAGCCATCTGACAATAGTTCACGACTTGCTGGCAATTCATTTTAAAAGGTAGATGTAAGCAAAGATAAATTTTTTATCCTTTCCTAATTCTAACTGCCAAAAAGGAAGCATTTGGTGAAATTGAAGTGTCAGAGCTATTGCTTTTCATTAGTTCCTAGCTTTTTGTGTGCCCAGTTACCTTGGACATTAATAAGTTTTATCCTTGCCATTCCAGGTAATGTAAGCCATCTCCCAAATGACTTAAGCTAGTTCAAATTGAATTTCTGTCACTTGCAAACCAAAAGAATCTTTAATTCAGCAGATAACAGAAATCTTGAAAGAAATTGATGGCTGAAAAATTATCTTGTATTATTTTACAAAGATAAAAGGAAATTACTCATTACCATTTTACTTTTGAATTACCCAATAGACAAAAATGACCTTTAAATTAACATGATCCAGAAGTATTTAAAACTCAAAATAGGTGATAATGAGACAGCACTTAATTCCTTTATCTAAGGATAGGACTCCATGTCCAGATGGAATGCACATCAGGACCCTGAAAGTAATCATAGACCTGTTTATTATTGCCATCCCCAGAAGCATTGTTTGAGCAATACTGGAGCAAGAAGAAGAACATTGGGCATAACACAACCTTTAAACATGGCTGCAAGAAAGGAGTTTGCAGACATTTCAGAAAAAACGTGGGCATGCTCTTGTGGTCAGAGACTCTAAAAGGGGCAGCATCTGCCGAAGAGGCAAGAGACTTTTTCTTGCCTCTTTTTTTCCTGTTGCGTGAGGAGAGGGGATTAAGAGTGCAGCTTAAAGGAGCTCCAGAGAATGGCGCGAGCCGCGGCTATCAGCGCAGACCGCAGAGATGGGCATGAGACGCTAAGGTTGCTGCTGCAGCCACAAAGAAGCCTGTGTGCAAACACAGGGCACTATCCACACCTCACCTCCCGGGAGCCTATGCAGCACACCACTGCCAGGGTCTCGTGATCCAGGGACAACTTCCCCGGGGGAACACACGGCAGTGCCTCAGGCTGTTGTAACATCATGCCAGCCTCTGCCGCCGCAGGCTTGCCCTGCACTCCGTACCCCTCCCTCCCCCAGGCCTGAGTGAGCCAGAGCCCCGAATCAGCTGCTCCTTTAACCCCGTCCTGTCTGAGCAAAGAAGAGACACCCTCAAGCGAACTACATGCAGAGGCGGGTCCAAATCCAAAGCTGAACCCTCGGAGCTGTGCGAACAAAGAAGAGAAAGGGAATTTCTCCCAGCAGCCTCGGAAGCAGTGGATTAAAGCTCCACAATCAACTTGATGTACCGTGCATCTGTGGAATACCTAAATAGCCAATGAATCAACCCAAACTGAGTAGGTGGACTTTGGGAGCAATGATATATTTTTTTTTCCCCCATTTTCTCTTTTTGTGAATGTGTATGTGTATGCTTCTGTGTGTGATTTTGTCTGTATAGCTTTGCTTTTACCATTTGTCCTAGGGTTCTGTCTGTCTGTTTTTTTGTTGTTGTTTTTTCTTTAGTATAGTTTTTAGCGCTTGTTATCATTGGTGGATTTGTTTTCTGGTTAGGTTGCTCTCTTCTTTCTTTCTCTTTTTTATTACTTAAAAATTTTTTTTAATAATTATTTTTATTTTAATTATTTTATTTTTTTTATCTTCTTCCTTTCTTCCTTCCTTCCTTCCTACCTTTCTTTCTTTCTTTCTTTCTTTCTTTCTTTCTTTCTTTCTTTCTTTCTTTCTTCTCTTTCTTTCTTTCTTTCTTTTTCTTTCTTTCTCTCCCTTTTATTCTGAGCCGTGTGGATGACAGGCTCTTGGTGCTCCAGCCAGGAGTCTGGGCTGTGCCTCTGAGGTGGGAGAGCCAAGTCCAGGACATTGGTGCAAAAGAGACCTCCCAGCTCCACGTAATATCAGACTGCAAAAATCTCCCAGAGATCTCCATCTCAAAGCCAAGACCCAGCTCCACTCAATGACCAGCAAGCTACAGTGCTGGACACCCTATGCCAAACAACTAGCAAGACAGGAACACAACCTTACTCATTAGCAGAGAGGCTGCCTAAAATCATAGTAAGTTCACAGATACCCCAAAACACACCACTGGATGCGGTCCTGCCCACCAGAAGGAAGAGATCCAGCCTCATCCACCAGAACACAGGCACTAGTCTCCTCCATCAGGAAGCCACACAACCCACTGAACCAATCTTAGCCACTGGGGGCAGATACCAAAAACAATGGGAACTATGAACCTGCAGCCTGTGAAATGGAGACCCCCAAACACAGTAAGCTAAGCAAAATGAGAAGACAGAGAAGCACACAGCATATGAAGTAGCAAGGTAAAAACCCACCAGACCTAACAAATGAGGAGGAAATACGCAGTCTACCTGGAAAAGAATTCAGAATAATGATAGCAAAGATGATTCAAAATCTTCAAAATACAATGGAGAAAATACAAGAAACTTTTAACAAGTACCTAGAAGAACTAAGGCACAAACAAAGAGTGATGAACAACACAATAAATGAAATTAACAATTCTCTACAAGGGATCAATAGCAGAATAAGTGAAGCAGAAGAATGGATAAGTGAACTGGAAGATAAAAGAGTGGAAATAACTACTGCAGAGCAGAATAAAGAAAAACAATGAAAACAATTGAGGACAGTCTCAGAGACCTCTGGGAGAACATTAAATGCACAACATTTTAATTATAGGGGTCCCAGAAGAAGAAGAGAAAAAGAAAGGGACTGAGAAAATATTTGAAGAGATTATAGCTGAACACTTCCCTAATATGGGAAAGGAAATAGTTAATCAAGTCCAGGAATCACAGAGTCCCATACACACCAAGGGGAAACACACCAAGACACATATTAATCAAACTATCAAAAATTAAAGACAAAGAAAAAAATATTAGAAGCAGCAAGGGAAAATCAACAAATAACACACAAGAGAATCCCCATAAGGTTAACAGATATTTTTCAGCAGAAATTCTGCAAGCCAGAAGGGAGTGGCAGGACATATTTAAAGTGATGAAGGGGGAAAACCTACAACCAGGATTACTCTACCCAGCAAGGATCTCATTCAGACTCGATGGAGAAATTATAACCTTTACAGACAAGCAAAAGCTAAGAGAATTCAGCACCACCAAACTAGCTTCACAAAAAATGATAAAGGAACTTCTCTAGTCAGGAAACACAAGGAGAAGACCTACAATAACAAACCCAAAACAATTAAGAAAATGCTGATAGGGATATACATAGTGATAATTACCTTAAATGTAAATGGATTAAATGCTCCAACCAAAAGACATAGACTGGCTGAATGGATACAAAAACAAGTATTTATGCTGTATACAAGAGACCCACTTCAGACCTAGGGACACATGCAGACTGAAAGTGAGGGGATGGAAAAAGATATTCCATGCAAATGGAAATCAAAAGAAAGCTGGAGTAACAATTCTCATGTCAGACAAAATAGACTTTAAAATAAAGACTATTACAAGAGACAAAGAAGGACACTACATAATGATCAAGGATCAATATAAGAAGAAGATATAGCAATTGTAAATATTTATGAGGAATGCAAGGATCCTTCAATATAGGCAAATCAATCAATGTGATACATCATATTAACAGACTGAAGGAGAAAAACCATATCATCATCTCAATAGATGCAGAGAAAGCTTTCGACAATATGCAACACCCATTTATGATAAGAAACCCTCCAGAAAATAGGCATAGGGGGAACTTACCTCAACATAATAAAGGCCATATATGACAAACCCACAACCAACATCATCCTCAATGGTGAAAAACTGAAGCCATTTCCATTAATATCAGGAACAAGACAAGATTGTCCACTCTCACCACTATTATTCAACATAGTTTTGGAAGTTTTAGCCACAGCAATCAGAGAAGGAAAGGAAATAAAAGGTATCCAAATCGGAAAAGAAGAACTAAAGATATCACTGTTTGCAGACAACATGATACTATTCATAGAGAACCCTAAAGATGCTACCAGAAAACTATTAGAGCTAATGAATGAATTTGATAAAGTAGCAGGATACAAAATTAATGCAAAAAATTTTCTTGCATTCCTATACACTAATGATTAAAAAAGTGAAAGTGAAATTAAGAAAACACTCCCATTTACCATAGCAAAAAAATAAATAAAAAGATATCTAGGAATAAACCTGCCTAAGGAGACAAAAGGCATATATGCAGAAAATTATAAGACACTGATGAAAGAAATTAAAGATGATACAAACAGATGGAGAGAGATACCATGTTCTTGAATTGGAAGAATCAACATGGTGAAAATGACTATACTACCCAAAGCAATCTACAGATTCAATGCAATTCCTATCAAACTACCACTGGCATTTTTCACAGAACTAGAACAAAAAATTTCACAATTTGTATGGAAACACAAAAGACCCTGAATAGCCAAAGCAGTCTTAAGAAAGAAAAATGGAGCTGGAGGAATCAGGCTCCCTGACTTCTGACTATACTACAAAGCTACAGTAATCAAGACAGTATGGTACTGGCACAAAAACAGAAATATTGATCAATGGAACAGGATAGAAAGCCCACAGGTAAACCCACACACATATGGTCACCTTATCTTTCATAAAGGAAGCAAGAATATCCAATGGAGAAAAGACATCCTCTTCAATAAGTCGTGCTGGGAAAACTGGACAAGTTACATGTAAAAGAATGAAATTAGAACACTCCCTAACACCATACACAGAAATAAACTCAAAATGGATTAAAGACCTAAATGTAAGGCCAGACACTATCAAACTCTTAGAGGAAAACATAGGCAGTACACTCTATGACATAAATCACAGCAAGATCCTTTTTGACCCACCTCCTAGAGAAATGGAAACAAAAATAAACAAATGGGACCTAATGAAACTTAAAAGCTTTTGCACAGCAAAGGAAACCATAAATGAGAACAAAAGACAACCCTTAGAATGGGAGAAAATGTTTGCAAATGAAGCTACTGACAAAGGAGTAAACTCCAAAATTTATACGCAGCTCAATATTAAAAAAGAAAACCCAATCCAAAAATGGGCAGAAGACCGAAATAGACATTTCTCTGAAGAAGATATACAGATTGCCAACAAACACATGAAAGAATGCTCAACTTCATTAATCAATCAAGAAACACAAATCAAAACTACAGTGAAATATCATCTCACACCGGTCAGAATGGCCATCATCATAAAATCTAGAAACAATAAATGCTGGAGAGGGTGTGGAGAAAAGGGAACACTCTTGCACTGTTGGTGGGAATGTGAATTGATAGAGCCACTATGGAGAACAGTATGAAGGTTCCTTAAAAAACTACAAATAGAACTACCATATGACCCAGCAATCCCACTACTGGGCATATACCCTGAGAAAACCATAATTCAAAAGTGTCATGTACCACAGTGTTTATTGAAGCTCTATTTACAATAGCCAGGACATGGAAGCAACGTAAATGTCCATCAATAGATGAATGGATAAAGAAGATGTGGCACATATATACAATGGAATATTACTCAGCCATGAAAAGAAACGAATTTGAGTTTTTTGTAGTGAAGTGGATGGACTTAGAGTCTGTCATACAGAGTGAAGTAAGTCAGAAATAGAAAAACAAATACCGCATGCTAATACATATATATGGAATCTGAAAAACAAAATGAAAATTGTCATGAAGAACCTAGTGGCAAGATGGGAATAAAGACGCAGACCTAGTAGAGAATGGACTTGAGGATACGGGGAGGGGGAAGGGTAAGCTGGCACAAAGTGAGAGAGTGACACTGACATATATACACTACCAAATGTAAAATAGATAGCTAGTGGGAAGCAACTGCATAGCACAGGGAGATCAGCTCAGTCCGTTTTGACTACCTAGAGGTGTGGTATACATAGGGTGGGAGGGAGGGAGATGCAAGGTGGGAGAGGTATGGGGATATATGTATATGTATATGTATAACTGATTCACTTTTTAAAAAGCAGAAACTAACACACCATTGTAAAGCAATTATACTCCAATAAAGATGTTAAAAAAATAAAGGGGGCAGCATCTAAGGATGGATTTGAAACTCTAAAATTAGTTGATTATGTGTCCATTTTCCTAAGTATCTCAGTGGAGAGAAAAGGAGTTTGATGCTAAATTAGAAATGATTTCTGCGCACAGATCACCTTGTCCCTTTTGGGTTTTTTTTTTGGTTTTTGTTTGTTTTGTTTTTTTTTCCTGCGGTACGCGGGCCTCTCACTGTTGTGGCCTCTCCTGTTGTGGAACACAGGCTCCGGACACGCAGGCTCAGTGGCCATGGCTCAGAGGCCTAGCTGCTCCGCGGCATGTGGGTTCTTCCCAGACCAGGGCACGAACCCGTGTCCCCTGCCTCGGCAGGTGGACTCTCAACCACTGCCCCACCAGGGAAGCCCCCTTTTGTTACATATTTTAATTATTGATCCAGGTGAAGTCATCAGACAATATTTCAAGTTTGTAGACAACATATAGTTGATATCTGTAGGCATTTCATAGGACAGAATTAGAATTCAAACTTACAAGTTAGTATTAGGAGCCTTAATCAACAAGATGACATTTAAAATCCATTGCCTACTGCCACACCCTGAATTATACCATCATCAGATCAGCTCTCATTTGGATGAATGCAACCTCTATTGTTAATGAACCAATCTCAGATTTGCTTGCCTGATGTGCAGCAAAGCCAATCTACTGACATCAGGTTACAGGGAAGGAAATTACAGCATTTATGTGCAGGGTGACAAGCAAGCAGAACAGGTAGTTAATGCTGAAAAGATCTGAACTTCCTGATGGCTTTTGGGAAAAGATTTTTAAAAGCAACCTTAAGGGTGAGGTTCAAGAGCACATGATCACTTCATGGATGTTTTTTTGATTGGTTGTTGGTGAGGTAACAATGTGAGATTTTGGGTATCTTAATCATCAGTCTTCTGGTTCCAACCAGTCTAGGGTCTATGTGCTTCTGGTCAGTAGTTTCTATCAGGTGGGGTCTGGGTTTCTGTAAAACAACTCAAGGACATGCATCAGATTGTTATCCATATCTCTTGAGGAAGAACTAGGGGTCCTATGACTCTGTTTTATGGCTGAACTGTTGTTTAAGCTATTATTATTTTTCTTGTTTGACTACTTTCGTTTCTGCATTTTCTACTTCTCTAATTTTTAATGGCTTGAGTTTGCTCTTTGGAAATCTGGGAAGGCCTAGAAGCCTATAGCTTTTTCTATAAACAAGAAGCAGGCAACATGGAGTGGTCTGTCTCTGGGAAGGTTCTGCACGGTCATGCTCAGTTTCATAATCTCTCTCCATCCCTACCTATGGTCTATACATTTATACCTTATTCTTCTGCAATTTCAAAAAGTTCTTTACAAAATACAAATCTGATTATGCTTCTCTCATACTTTTAAAACTTCCACTGTGCCACAATTTCCTACAGGCTAAAATCTGAAGCTCATTTGCACAAGGCAGTTTAGTCTAATCTATCACTCCAGCCTTGTCCCAAGAGACATCCTCCAAATGTCTCCTTCTGTGTGTCCATCCCAGAAACTCCTCTGGCATTCCTCAAACAGAGTTGGCACTTCCATCCCGGCAAGTCTTTGCACACATTGCTTCTGCAGCTCACAGTGTCCTTTTGCCCTTCTCCCCCTGGGAAATCCATTCATCCTTCAAAATGGGACTGGCTGCTTCTGCCCAATGACATTCGTTGCTCCTTCAGACTGTTAGCTGGCCATGCCTTCCACTCTGCTCCTACAGCTCATTTTTACTCCATATTTTAACACTTACACATGCTATGTCTGTTTTCCTGCCTGTGTCATGAGCTCTTCCAGGACAGGGATTTGTATGACTAAGGAGTCTGAACACTTGGATTTGATTTCTAACTCTTCCACTTCCTAACTGCTTGACTTCAGTCAAGTTACCTACTCCTTCTTTGCCTCAATTTCATCATTTGTGAAATGGGGATAATAATAGTGCCTCACTCATAGGATTGTTGTATGGATTAAATGAGCCAATATGTGTCTGACTTTGCTGGCATGCCTTCAAATCTTTCTGTCTCCCTCTCTGACCAAGGGATTCTTTGAATCTTTATCTGTGTTTTGGTAGGAGTTGGGAAAGTGCCCAACTCCTCAAGAGCCCTCAAGGTTCTAGTGAGATAGAAGATGGGGGAGAGATTACACTTTAAGACAGAAAATTTAGAGCAAAGACTTTGATATGTAGCCTTGCCATGAATGAATGAATAACATTAATCAACCATCTAATAAGTGCATGTGTGGAGGAAAGAACAAGATGAAAAAGATTTGAATATGAAAAATCCTGAAAATGTAAATGACTCAAGTTTCAGCAAAAATAACAATATAATATGCAAGCATCATTTCAAAATTGTGACACTTTGAGTGTAGTGTGGAGTCAGTTATTTTACTTTATAATAGAAATATAAGCTCATGTTTATTGAGCACTTATTACATATAGAAACATTCCAAATACTCTATATTTATTATCTCATTAAATCTTCACAACAACTCTGTTACAGATGAGGAAATAGCATCAAGAAGTTAAGTAAATTGTTCAAGGTCATACAACTGGTTAGAGGCCAAGCTGGGAATTGAATCAAAGCAGACTGGGCTCTTAGCCACTAGTTGCAATTCAAATGCATGTGAGTCGTGTATTCATTAAAAAATTTCAAGTACTTCAGAAAATTCACAGCTATTAATGATTAGGTGCCAGCCCCAAAATATGCAGCCCCAAATTCTCAGGCTTTAAGTTAATATGACCCCCAAAATGAAACACTTTATCACCAAAATTCTAAGGTCAAATCACTTGAAATATCAGTATTCAGGAATGCTTAGAATTTTCTGATGCTCATTGTGTGTAATAGAGGAGGAGGAAGGGGGTGAAGAAGAGGGAAGGGAGGGGAATGAAGAGAAGGATTCATGGTCACAAAATAATTCTATCAAAAGCTGCTTCCTATCAGACACAATAATAAGCCTCAAGCAAAGCAGCAGCCATTAAAGCTAAAGTTACTTCATTTCACCAATTCACTTCAACAAATACTAGCTGAGCATTTACTAAGTGAATTTGTGCTAAGTGCTACTGATTCAGCGGCATAGAGAAGCTCAGCCTCTAGAGGAGGAAAGACATATATACACCAATGACACTCTGGCAGTGCTGTGAGGGAGGAACAGGAAGAAGGAGAATTTGAAAAGTGCTGGGCCTCTGTGTGGTCTTCCTGAAGGAGGTGATTCCAGAACGTGTTGATAGGGCAAAGGAGAGATGCAGTAGTGACACTAGGGGGTTTCTTTCAGGGCAGAGAGAATGGTCTGAACAAAGGCCTCCAAGTTCCATGATTCAAAGAGTTCTGTTGCAATGTTTGTTGTGCCACATGCTTAAGTACATGCTGATCTTGCCCTATGTCCAAAACATTTACTAATCCATAAAGAAGGGATGAGCTCTGTTTTGGGGTTACTCCCATTTGAGCATGGGGAAAATAAATCTATGCGTCTTTTCTCTTATTTTGTCCCTTTCCTGTCCTCTCCTAAGGAAGTTATCTAAACAGATTATAGAAGAAAACAAATTTCTGTATAAGGAGTCTATGGACTTCTATCGCATACACCTTAAAATCCTTTACATCTATTTTATGCAACTGTAATATGCATACTTGACCTGCTCCAACATTTCTGAGTGCTATTTAGGGTTAGAGACTATGCAATGGCTTCTTGTTTCTTTCCTGAGGAACTTGTATTTGTGATAGAACACTTCATTCTGGTACTACTTATCCAAGGATATTTAGGATATATTTATTTAGAATATATTTAGGATATATTTAACAACAAAACTCATAATTCTCTTAATTGTGCTGTACGTCTTTACATATACATCTATTTTTGTGGAATGTAGTGTTTGAGCCTGAGATTCTTAAAGTTCTGTGGAGTCATTTGTTTTGAAGTTGAGTTCATCTGAAGTAACTTGATATCTATCCATATCCAGTGAAATATGTGGAAGAATTTTTAAATTATTAAGATTGTGTTTTCTATTGGTGTAGTAGACATTTGTTTGTTGCCTTTCCTCCATCCATTTTGCTCATCCCTTTTCATAAGAACACTCATATCTTTATTTTTCTATCTCTTAATGTACAATATACTTGGTATATAGTTGACTCCTTGTCCCACTTTAGGAATGGCCATGATAGTTGTAACCCAATGAAGGTGACCTATTCTCCTTGCCACCAGAAGCTCAGACTTAAGTAAGTCAATGCATGGCATCCCTCTGGGTAGAAGAATTGTTTCACAAATGGGCATATGACCCAATTTATTCCAATAAAACTTAAGGGAAGTTTTCTGGGGGATTATTAGAAAGAAAATTCCTTGCTCCACCCTCTCTCCTTCTGGTTTATATGTGATGTGAATGTGAATCCTGGAACTACAGCAGCCACTTTGCCATCATGAGAAGAACTGGCCTGAGAATGATGCCAATATACTGAGGAGGGCAGAGCTGAGAGAATCATCATAGAGAAATAGAGCTGGTATAAAACCATGCCTGAGGCCTACATTAAATGTTAATTTTCACTTTTGTGAACCAGTATATCACCTTTTAAATTTATTGTTAGTTTTAAAAAAACACTTTTTTTTTTTTACTTACAACCAAAGGAACACATTATTCATAAGAAAAATGCCTCAATTAATTATAGTCATTACAAAATGGCAGGTTCTGTTTAACCAAATGGCAGTGCTCTGGTTATATAAGTTCATATGTGTTATTATTTTACTAAATAGTAACAACTTTCTGTGAATGAGGAAGATATTTTTATTTCCACTTTGTAGACAAGGAAATTGGATTCATGACTGTTTTAAACTAATATTAATTTTAGGTTCCCAAGTCATCGATCAAGAATTGGTCTTTTAGAATGAGAAATATTAGAAAAAGTAGGTGTACACGAAGCTGGAGTTTTTGGAAAATGTGCAAAGAACTTGGGAGTCTGAGCTTCCTTTTCACCCCACTCCCACTCCATGATTCCTGCAAGAAGTCATACTGTAATTCTTATCTTTGTCTATAAGTGTTTCCTCTCACCCCACTACCTACCCTTACTTCCTTTAAGGTTTTTTTCTTTATCTTTGGTTTTCTGCAGTTTAAATACGATGTTTTTGTTTGGTTAGTTGGTTATTTTCATAGGTATTTATGTTTTGTTTTGTTTTGTTTTTGGTATTTATCCTGAGCTTCCTGGTCTGTGTTGTGTGGTCTGCTATTAATTTTAGAAAATTCCTGGCCATTATTGCCTCAAGTATCTCTCCTGTCCTTTTCTTTTTTTCTCCTGGTATTAAAAATGCATGTTTGTTCCATCTTTTGATATTGTTCCACAGTTCTTAGATGTTCTGTTTTTTTCATTCTTTTTTCTCTCTGCATTTCATAGGGGTATTTCTATTGACCTATTTTCAAGTTTACTGATTCTTTCCTCAGCAATGTCAAGTCTACTGATGAGTCCATCAAAGAAATTCTTTGCTTCTGTTACTGTGTTTTTGATTCCTAGCATTTCCTTTCGATTCTTTCTTAGAGTTTCCATCTCTCTGCCTATAATACACCTCTGTTCTTACATGCTACTTTTTCCATTATAATATTTAACATATTAATCATAATTATTTTAAATTCAATATCTTAAATGGTCTGATAATTCTAGCACCTGTCATATCTAATAATATGATAAATATCTGATAAATCTGGTAATTACAGTCATATCTGCATCTGGTTCTGATGATTGTTTTGTCTTTTCAGACTGCCTTTTCTGATCTTTGGCAACACTTACAATTTTTTGTTGTAAGCCAGACATGCTAATTATATAATAGGACTGAGGAAAACAGGGCTAGTATGAGAATTTGCGTTAATCTGGTGATAAGTTGGACTGTGTTTGATATGTGTTGTAGGTGTAGGTATTAAAAGCTTTAAAGCCTTCTAGTGGCCTTGCTTTTGTCTCCTCTCTAGGCTCTCAGGCTTTCCTGTGCACTCCACTCAGAGAAACTCTGTGTCCTACAGCTCTTTCAGCTTTAATTCACTGTTATTATACTGGAACCAACTTGGTGTGATGGAAAGGTGTGAAGAAGAGGGAGTATTCTATCAACTTTTGAGTAAGTCTCAGTCTGTTAGTGGGTCTGTCTCTCTTGGCAGTGGCCTCCAAAGGGTTTATCATCCTTCTCCAGTGGTATAACTCTCCCCCGCCCACCTCTCTACTCCCATCCTTGTCTGCAGAGTTTCCAAAATATTTCATTGAAGGCCTGACTCTTTTGACTGTGTCTCCACAACCCTCCCCCAACTTCCCTCAGCGAGACACAAAAGCTGAAGAGAACTGGAAATGTTCCCTCATTGATTAGGTGGGAAATGGAAGGGTTCCAAGCTCACTTCCTTGCCCAGCAATTCCAGGAGCAGAGCAACTCACCACTTTACCCGTCTAGTTGCCTATTCTCCAGGTTGCTCAGGTTTCTCTGGGGCTGTGGTCCCAGGTAAAGAGGTGTGTGGGAGAGGTGATGCCAGAGTGAGAAAGACATTGATGGAGATTCTGGTTCAGGTAGTGCCCACCCCAAGCTTCTCCCTTCAGGAGATCCTGGTAGTAAGTATTGAAGGTTTAGTAGCTGCTGAGGAGTTATTGGGGCAAGGCTGGGGAATACGCTCATTACACAAACTTTTAATAAAAGCCTTCTATCTTTCAGATCACCAGTGAGGAACCAGAGAGAACTGGGTCCTACTACTTGGATAGGTCCTTGAAGGAGCATCACCCGAAGGAGGCACTGTGTGCACTACTCAGCTAACACTCATTGAGCACTCGCTAGGAAAGTGATGGATTTAGTTATTTACTTAACCGTTGTTCATAAACTGACCTTGGCTATTTGAGCTATTTACTAGCTCTAATCACAAAAAGTTAAAATGCAGTTTGCAACATAGCTGAGCCTGAATATGTCAATTGGGTAAAAATCCATAAACTCTTTTTGTAAATGGTAAAAATAAATCCTTACCATGTAAAATTCTTGCACGGAGGGCATGTGGTTTATGGTAAATCAGAGCTGTGTGACCTCTAGTACTTTAATTCAAAATAGTGCCCCAGGTGGAATGCATCTCCTGGGCAATCTTTCACAGTCTGTGAGGCTCTGATGCAGACACAAAATGACTGGAGTAGAGTGTGCTGGAAACAGCTGTTTTCTAATGAAACTAAATAGTGGTTAATACAAATGTGCTCTCAATTTACATGCTTTTCAGATGTCCTGGTGTTTCTCTCTGACTGGATCTTCAGCATATGCCACCGATGTCCTTTAACTGACTCAGTAGTAATGGACGGTCATATGTGTAACCACCAGGTCAGGACAGGTAGGAGAGATTTGGGGTCCTTACCTCTTGGGTGTATATCTGGAGGGTGTGGAAGAATATCACAGTAGGCTGTGACAAAGGCAGAGAGAATGGCTTCCAAAAAGCAAACAAAAATGATGGTGGTCATGGTTAGAGATAGGGGAGAATGAAATATTGGAAATCTGCTCTACCATTAGCTTCTTTGTGACATTTAGATAAGTCACACACCCTCCCTTCCTTCCTTTTTCCTCAACCCACTGCCCTCTCCAGTCTGCCAGGACCTATGGCCTTCATTCTCGCTGACTGTATGCTGCTCCTTACAATTTTGTCAATTATTGCTACCCCAGTTTAGAGTCCTCTAGTCAGCCCTCTTCTAAGACAATTTAAATTCATTTTGCAAATAAGATTTCACAAGACACTGCATAGTAGACTTCAATAGAATCAAAACATATTACATTTACTACATAGCAATTAGCTTTCACATATAAGTTATTGTGTTTATTGTTTTATTGCTGTTGAATAATACAACATCTCATGTTACAGCTCAGTAGAAATTTTTCAGACACATGCCACATAGGTAATACTGAACTATACAGTTGTACAGGAGTTCATTAAAGGCAAACTTTCAGAAGCGGTCAGAAAGAAAAACCATGTTTTCTGAAATATACATGTAGAGTTCTGGGCTCAAAATCTAGGAGAAAAAAAAATGAGTCTTTGGCTTGTAAGAAAATTTTCCAAGGATCTTTAACTCACTTTGAAGTTTACAACAGCCTCATGCCTAAGAAAAAACAGTTTGGTACCTTATTCTGGTTCAAATAAAATGATTTTAGTGTCAGAAACTAAAATGTGAGCTACAAAGGAATGCAACAGTACACAACAGAGCTGGTGCTTGCTGTGAGGCCTGCCAAGTTGTCCTCACCACAGCAGGCTCAAAAATAAGCTTCACAGAGGAGGGAGTCTCCATTCCTGTGACATCTACAGTCAGTCTGCTCTACATGAGCATTCGTGGAGCTTGTGAGCCTGGGAAATGAGAGCCACATGATCTTGGTTTGCTATTTCTCTGTGATTTTGTGCTGTCCTACTTCACTGTTACTCTAACTCAGCCATAGATGTGATCTGTGGCCTCCAGGAAAGGGCAGAAAGGCTGCTTTCTGAGCACCGGCCTTGGATGACTGACTTGTAACCTAGAAAAGAAAGGTGGGTTAGGAAAGGCAGATGGAGTGAGAAGTAACAATGCTTCTCCAAGTTCTTTTTTTTATATAGGTGTCTATTAACATGCCAAACAGCAACACCACAGCTACTTCTCTTGGCGCTCCCTGTGGCTTACAGCTAAGTGTTGATGAGGAATAGCATGGTGCAGGAAAACAATTCTGTGTGTATGATCCCTTCAGCTTTTGAAAGGTGCTTATCTTCAATCTATTGATGCAAGATATCTCAAAATAACATAACTGGCAGCAGAAGGAGGTCTGAATCCCTAAGGAAAAGTTGCTTGGCATGACTGGGAAGTCATTATGATATGGAAGGAAAAATTGCCCACACTCCCCCCACCTTCTTTTTTTTTTTTTTTCACAAATCTTGAATTCATTTCCTAGCTATGAGACCTTGGGCAAGTTACTTAAACTTCATGAACCTCAGTTTCCAATATGTAAAATGGGAATAAGATTACTTACTTTTCCAGGTTGTTGTAACATTTGATAGATGCTGATAATTATTGTTGCCTTCTTGTACTAGATAACATCAGTACCAAATAATCAGCTCTTGAGGACTCTCTGCATTGTATGTGGGAGTAGCTGCTGATCATTTTATCTAGTGCTTCTATAGCAGAGCAAGCTGTTTCCCATGGACCTGGAAATACAGGTTTCCCATGGACCTGGAAATACAATACTGATTATTGTCCTAATGAAAGTTTAACTCTTGCAATATGAGTTACCTGAGTAGATGTTACACGTAAATACATCATGAATCCTGGTAATCTTTGTAACTCACTCTCAGTACCCTTCTTTGAAGCTGTATAATCTTCAGACAAGTTTCCAGGTGAACCCCCTGGGATCCATCATCCTCTGGGTCCTAGGTACTCTAGCAGTATTTCAGAATGAACCTTCTCTCGGTTCCCAACCTTGGGAGTTCCCGGGTGAAATCTGAAACTGGCCCCATACACAGAGGGTAAGGAAAGAGGAGACCACTCCAGATTGGCAGGGGGCAGCTTTAATAAGCATGGGAACTAATACACTAGGCTTGTGTTGGTGGCTACAAGATGAGGAGATCTCCACATCTGCTGCCAGAATCTTAAGAGGCTGTACAGAAGCCTTAACTGGGTTCAGCCACACATTTAGTCCAGGTGGTCTCAACTCATTGCTCTCTCAAGGCTTCATCCTTGAAAACAGCTCAGCTGTGAGAAAGACAAGCAGAACATTCCAAAGATGGAGGAGGGATGAAAAACCTCTGTTGCCCGGGTCCCTCCAGCCAGTCAAGCCGCAGTCGCTCCATGACCTCCAACACCCTCCCATCCCACGCAGCCAAACCATTAACTAAAAATAATAGGGAAATAAATACATTATTGTGAATATTTGTCTTTTAAATGTAACAATAGGGAAAAAATATATTAAAATTACTACATTTCCTCCTTATCTTCTTTGGTCTAATGTTTATATGCCTCTGTTAGGAAAATTCTAGAAATAATTAAACCCACTTAGCACTGAGCCCTAATGAATGGTGCTCTTGACTACAGGTGTAGTATAATCGAATTTTCTGCAATGATGGACTGTTCTAATATCTGTGCTGTCCCATGTGGTAGCTACTAGCCATGTGTAACTGGTGTCTACTGTATTGGACAGTATGGATCTGGGTTGTAGATAAGGTTTGCCTTAAAGATTGAAAACCTAAAGCAAGGAAAGACTATTGACACTGGGAAGTAATTCATGTATTGCTTCTATTTTTATCTATTAAATTGCTCTGACCCTCAAGGTTTTACATACAAAACATGGTTATTATTGATTACAATTGCCACATCTTTAAGCAGTAATATCCTAAGCAGGATCATATCATTTTGCCATTTTTGCAAGATTTGACATCAATACTCATTTGAATTTGACACCAAATTCATTAGAATTAAGTTTAATTTTCACTTTCATATGAGAGTGTTCCCTGTTAGAAGTAAGTTATACTTAAATCCCTGGGTCCAAGAGACTGAACTGGAAATATAGTTATACATTCTTATCTTTACCCTTTCTGCTTTCCTTGTTACACCACAACTGCCACTGTTGTTTCCTAAACCATAACTCACTATCTTAATATTTTCTTAAGCTGACACATATATATTATTGTACTTACTAGGTCAGGCACCATTTTAGGACAAATGCCTTACCTACCCATCTTCACATTGTAAAAGACAACATACAAAAATGCACTGAAATTTTTATTGATCTGTAAAATGTATTCTTGTTACAACTGAGGAAACTGCCTATTATGGTGATACCTGTGAGCTGGAGCATTAGATTGACTATCTCATGCAGTACCAGTGGAACAAAGTACAACCTGACATGAACAGGATATTAGAGACGTGCCACAGCATCAGGGTGGCACGAAGGAAAGGTGGTGGGTAATCTGAAGCATCCAAGAAAATACAATAGAGCATACTCAGGGTAGTAAATAATTTTACTTAAACAGTTACATGGTTCCCAAGGATTAACTAATGACTACTGGGTTTACTATGGATGCTTTTGCAAGAGACACCGTTATACTGTTGCAGAGCTGTGATTATTGATGTCACTTATTTTTTATTGGAGTACTTTAATATTTTGACCTTTTGAGCACATCCACTAAAATACAAAGATTTAAAAATGTGTGTACACAGATATGGAGAACAAACTAGTGGTTACCAGTGAGGAGGGGGGAGGGGCAAAGTAGAGGGAAGGGATTAAGAGATACAGACTACTATGTATCAAATAAATGAACAGTAAGGATATGCTGTACAGCACAGGAAAATATAGCCATTATTTTGTAATAGCTTTAAATGGAGTATAATTTTAAAAAAATATTGAATCACTATGTTGTACACCTGAAACTAATATATTATAATAAATTATAAATGAACTAATATACTATAATCAGCTATACTTTGATTTTTTAAATGTTTGTAGATAAAATGCATGCAAATTCTTACTCTATAATGTCTGTATTCTCTCCAAAGAGTCATCTGTGAGCAATTCTTTTTTTTTTTATACAGTATGTTCTTATTAGTCATCAATTTTATACACATCAATGTATATATGTCAATCCCAATCACCCAATTCATCACACCACCATCCCCACGACCCCCGTGGCTTTCCCCCCTTGGTGTCCATACATGTGTTCCCTACATCTGTGTCTCAACTTCTGCCCTGCAAACCAGTTCATCTCTACCATTTTTCTAGGTGCCACATACATGCATTAATATATGATATTGTTTTTCTCTTCTGACTTACTTCATTCTGTATGACAGTATCTAGATCCATCCACATCTCAACAAATGACCCAATTTCGTTCCTTTTTATGGCTGAGTAATATTCCATTGTATATATGTGCCACATCTTATTTATCCATTCATCTGTCGATGGGCATTTAGGTTGCTTCCATGACCTGACTATTGTAAATAGTGCTGCAATGAACATTGGGGTGCATGTGTCTTTCTGAATTATGGTTTTCTCTGGGTATATGCCCAGTAGTGGGATTGCTGGGTCATATGGTAACTCTATTTTTAGTTTTCTAAGGAACCTCCATACTGTTCTCCATAGTGGCTGTATCAATTTACATTCCCACAAACAGTACAAGAGGGTTCCCTTTTCTCCACACCCTCTCCAGCATTTGTTGTTTGTAGATTTTCTGATGATGCCCATTCTAACTGGTGTGAGGTGATACCTCATTATAGTTTTGATTTGCATTTCTCTAATAATTAGTGATGTTGAGCAGTTTTTCATGTGCTTCTTGGCTATCTGTATGGCTTCTTTGGAGAACTGTCTATTTAGGTCTTCTGCCCATTTTTGGATTGGGTTGTTTGCTTCTTTAATATTGAGCTGCATGAGCTGTTTATATATTTTGGAGATTAATCCTTTGTTGATTCATTTGCAAATATTTTCTCCCATTCTGAGGGTTGTCTTTTGGTCTTTTTTATGGTTTCCTTTGCTGTGCAAAAGCTTTGAAGTTTCATTAGGTCCCATTTGTTTATTTTTGTTTTTATTTCCATTACTCTAGGAGGTGGATCAAAAAAGATCTTGCTGTGATTTATATCAAAGAGTGTTCTTCCTATGTTTTCATCTAAGACTTTTATAGTGTCCAGTCTTACATTTAGGTCTTGAATCCATTTTGAGTTTATTTTTGTGTATGGTGTTAGGGAGTATTCTAATTTCATTCTTGTACATGTAGTTGTCCCATCACCACTTACTGAAGAGACTGTCTTTTCTCCATTGTATATCCTTGCATCCTTTGTCACAGATTAGTTTACCATAGGTGCGTGGATTTATCTCTGGGCTTTCTATCTTGTTCCATTGATCTATGTTTCTGTTTTTGTGCCAGTACCATATTGCCTTGTTTACTGTAGCTTTGTAGTATAGTCTGAAGTCAGGGAGTCTGATTCCTCCCGCTCTGTTTTTTTCCCTCAAGACTGCGTTGGCTATTCGAGGTCTTTTGTCTCTCCATACAAATTTTAAGATTTTTTGTTCTAGTTCCGTAAAAAAATGCCATTGGTAATTTCATAGGGATTGCATTGAATCTGTAGATTGCTTTGGGTAGTATAGTGATTTTCACAATATTGATTCTTCCAATCGAAGAACATGGTATATCTTTCCATCTGTTGGTATCATCTTTAATTTCTTTCATCAGTGTCTTATAGTTTTCTGCATACGTATTTTTGGTCTAACTAGGTAGGTTTATTCCTGGGTATTTTATTCTTTTTGTTGCAGTGGTAGATGGGAGTTTTTCCTTAATTTCTCTTTCAGATTTTTCATCATTAGTGTATAGGATTGCATGAGATTTCTGTGTATTAATTTTATATCCTGCAACTTTACCAAATTCATTGATTAGCTCTAGTAGTTTTCTGGTGGCATCTTTAGGATTCTCTATGTATAGTATCGTGTCATCTGCAAACAGTGACAGTTTTACTCCTCCTTTTCCAATTTGTATTCTTTTATTTCTTTTCTTCTCTGATTGTTGTGGCTAGGACTTCCAAAACTGTGTTGAGTAATAGTGGTGAGAGTGGACATCCTTGTCTTGTTCCTGACCTTAGAGGAAAGACTTTCAGTTTTTCACCATTGAGAATGATGTTTACTGTGGGTTTGTTGTATATGGCCTTTATTATGTTGAGGTAGGTTCCCTCTATGCCCACTTTCTGGAGGGTTTTTATCATAAATGGGTGTTGAATTTTGTCAAAAGTTTTTCTGCATCTATTGAGATGATCATATGGTTTTTATTCTTCAATTTTTAATATGGTGTATCACATTGATTGATTTGCATATATTGAAGAATCCTTGCATCCCTAGGATAAATCTCACTTGATCATGGTGTATGATCCTTTTAATGTGTTGTTGGATTCTGTTTGCTAGTATTTTGTTGAGGATTTTTGCATCTATATTCATCAGTGATATTGGTCTGTAATTTTCTCTTTTTTTTTTTTTTGTAGTATCTCTGTCTGGTTTTGTTTTCAGGATGATGGTGGCCTCATAGAATAAGTTTGGGAGTGTTCCTTCCTCTGCAATTTTTTGGAACAGTTTGAGAAGGATGGGTGTTAGCTCTTCTCTAAATGTTTGATAGAATTCACCTGTGAAGCAATCTGTTCCTGGGCTTTTGTTTGTTGGTTTTTAATCACAGTATCATTTCAGTGCTTTTGATTGGTCTGTTTATATTTTCTATTTCTTCCGGGTTCAGTCTTGGAAGGTTATACCTTTCTAAGAATTTTTCCATTTCTTCCAGGTTGTCCATTTTATTGGCATAGATTTGCTTGTGGTAGTCTCTCAGGATGCTTTGTATTTCTGCAGTGTCTGTTGTAACTTCTTTTTCATTTCTAATTTTATGGATTTGAGTCCTCTCCCTCTTTTTCTTGATGAGTCTGGCTAATGGTTTATCAATTTTGTTTATCTTCTCAAAGAACCAGCTTTTAGTTTTATTGATCTTTGCTATTGTTTTCTTTGCTTATTGATCTTTGCTATTGTTTTCTTTGCTATTGTTTTCATTTATTTCTGCTCTGATCTTTATGATTTCTTTCCTTCTGCTAACTTTGGCTTTTGTTTGTTCTTCTTTCTCTAGTTCCTTTAGATGTAAGGTTAGATGTTTTATTTGAGATTTTTCTTGTTTCTTGAGGTATGCTTGTGTAGCTCTAAACTTCCCTCTTAGAACTGCTTTTGTTGCATCCCATAGGTTTTGGTTCATCATATTTTCATTGTCATTTGTCTCTAGGTATTTTTTGATTTCCTCTTTGATTTCTTCAGTCATCTCTTGGTTATTTAGTAACGTGTTGTTTAGCCTCCATGTGTTTGTGTTTTTTACATTTTTTTCCCTGTAATTCATTTCTAATCTTATAGTGTTGTGGTCAGAAAAGAGGCTTGATATGACTTCAATTTTCTTAAATTCACTGAGGCTTGATTTGTGACCCAAGATGTGATCTATCCTGGACAATGTTCCATGCACACTTGAGAGCAAAGTGTAATCTGCTGTTTTTGAATGGAATGTATATAAATATCAATTAAATCTATCTGGTCTATTGTGTCATTTAAAGCTTCTGTTTCCTTATTTATTTTCAATTTGTATAATCTGTCCATTGGTGTAAGTGAGGTGTTATAAAGTCCCCCACTATTATTGTTACTGTCATTTGCCTCTTTTATAGCTGTTAGCAGTTGCCTTATGTATTGAGGTGTGCCTATGTTGGGTGCATATATATTTATAATTGTTATATCTTCTTCTTGGATTGATCGTTTGATCATTATGTAGTGTCCTCCTTGCCTCTTGTAACATTCTTTATTTTAGTCTATTTTATCTGATATGAGTATTGCTACTCCAGCTTTCTTTTGATTTCCATTGGCATGGAATATCTTTTTCCATCCTCTCACTTTCAGTCTGTATGTGTCCTTAGGTCTGAAGTGGGTGTCTTGTAGACAGCATATATAGGAGTCTTGTTTTTGTATCCATTCAGCAAGCCTGTGTCTTTTGGTTGGAGCATTTAATCCATTCACGTTTAAGGTAATTATCGCTATGTATGTACCTATGACCATTTTCTTAAATGTTTTGGGTTTGTGTTTGTAGGTCTTTTTCTTCTCTTGTGTTTCCCACTTAGAGAAGTTCCTTTAGCATTTGTTGTAGAGATGGTTTGGTGGTGCTGAATTCTCTTAGCTTTTGCTTGTCTGTAAAGCTTTTGATTTCTCCATCGAATCTGAATGAGATCCTTGCCGGGTAGAGTAATCTTGGTTGTAGGTTCTTCCCTTTCATCATTTTAAGTATATCATGCCACTCCCTTCTGGCTTGTAGAGTTTCTGCTGAGAAATCAGCTGTTAACCTTATGGGAGTTCCCTTGTATGTTATTTGTCATTCTTCCCTTGCTGCTTTCAATAATTTTTCTTTGTCTTTAATTTTTGCCAATTTGATTACTGTGTGTCTCAGCATGTTTCTCCTTGCGTTTATCCTGTATGGGACTCACTGCACTTCCTGGACTTGGGTGGCTATTTTCTTTCCCATGTTAGGGAATTTTTCATCTATAATCTCTTCAAATATTTTCTTGCATCTTTTCTCTCTCTCTTCTCCTTCTGGGACCCCTATAATGCAAATGTTGTTGTGTTTAATGTTGTCTCAGAGATCTCTTAAGCTGTCTTCATTTATTTGCATTCTTTTTTCTTTATTCTCTTCTGCAGCAGTGGATTTTTACCTTTCTGTCTTCCAGGTCACTTATCCATTCTTCTGCCTCACTTATCCGTTCTTCTGCCGTAATCAATAGCACTGCTATTGATTCCTTCTAGTGTAGTTTTCATTTCAGTTACCGTATGTTCATCTCTGTTTGTTTGCTCTTTAATTTTTCTAGGTCTTTGTTAAATATTTCTTGCATCTTCTCAATCTTTGCCTCCATTCTTTTTCCGAGGTCTGGAATCATCTTTACTATCATTATTCTGAATTCTTTTTCTGGAACATTGCCTATCTCCACTTCATTTAGTTGTTTTTCTTGGGTTGTATCTTTTCCTTCATCTGGTACATATCCCTCTGCCTTTTCATCTTGTCTATCTTCCTGTGAATGTGGTTTTTGTTCCACAGGCTGCAGGATTGTAGTTCTTCTTGCTTCTTCTGTCTGCCCTCTGTTGGATGAGGCTATCTAAGAGGCTTGTGTAAGTTTCCTAATGGGAGGGACTGGTGGTGTGTAGAGCTGACTGTTGCTCTGGTGGGCAGAGCTCAGTAAAACTTTAATCCACTTAACTGCTGATGTGTGGGGCTGGGTTTCTTCCCTGTTGGTTGTTTGGCCTGAGGTGGCCCAACACTGGAGCCTACCTGGGCTCTTTGGTGGGGCTAATGACAGACTATGGGAGGGCTCATGCCAAGGAGTACTTCCCAGAACTTCTGCTGCCAGTGTCTTTGTCCCCACAGTGCACCACTTTCACCCCCTGCCTCTTCAGGAGACCTTCCAACTCTAGCAGGTAGGTCTGCTTTAGTCTCCCCTGGGGTCACTGCTCCTTCCCCTGTGTCCTGATGTGCACACTACTTTGTGTGTGCCCTCCAAGAGTGAGTCTCTGTTTCCTCCAGTCCTGTCGAAGACCTGTAATCAAATCCCACTAGCTTTCAATATCTGATTCTCTAGGAATTCCTCCTTCCATTGCCGGACCCCCAAGTTGGGAAGCCTGAAGTGGGGCTCAGAACCTCCCCTCCAGTGGGTGGGCTTCTGTGGTATAAGTGTTCTCCAGTCTGTGAGTTACCCACCCAACAGTTATTGAATTTGATTTTACTGTGATTGATCCCCTCCTACCGTCTCATTGTGGCTTCTCCTTTGTCTTTGGATGTGGGGTATCTTTTTTGGTGAGTTCCAGCGTCTTCCTGTTGATGACTGTCCAGCAGCTAGTTGTGTTTCTGGTGTTCTCATAAGAGTGAGTGAGAGCACGTCCTTCTACTCTGCCATCTTGGTTCCTCCCTGTGTGAGCGATTCTTTTCATCATTCCTTCCAAAAAAAAAAAATCCATTCTCAACCACCCCAGTTCATTTCCAGAACTGTACTTTTCATTTCTCATCCAAAAAAAGTCAGCCAGCAGCTGGACCAGTACCAGTTTCTCAGTCAATACTGAGTAAAAAGACATATTGGAGGCCCCTTAGTAGAAAGAAAAGGAACTCTGTATTCCTATCATGACTCTTACCATGGTGTTGCCAAAAGCATATGAACCAGTGGTTCTGAGAGCACCATTTCTCCATAAAGATACACGGGCCAAAAAGCCACAAAGGGAGGATATTACAAATATCTCTGTGGGTATTAAGATGACTGTGTGTATTATCCTGCAAGAAGGAGAGCAAGTAACAAATGCTGCAGGATAACCATGCCCAGATATACTCCCTCCCAGTGACCTGCTTCCCCAGATAGAAGAGATATCTGTCCTCACAGAACTACACAGAAGGAGTTCAAGGAGTAATTATCAGGCATTGGATTAGGGGTTTTGAAGATAAGAGTTGCACCCTCTGTTGGTTTCTCATTTGTCCTAGTTATTAAATTATTGCCTCTTTTTCCTAATGCACACTTGAATACTCTGGGTTTTGTTTTGTTTTGTTTTTTTGAAGTATAGTTAATTTACAATATTATATTAGTTTCAAGTATAGTAATTATATTAGTTTCAGCATAGTAAATCTGTATCTTTATAGATTATACTCCATTTAAAGTTTTATAAAATATTGGCTATATTCCCTGTGGTGTACAATATATCCTTGTAGCTTATTTATTTTATACATAGTAGTTTGTATCTCTTAAACTCCTATCCCTATCTTGCTCCTCCTCCCTTCCCTCTCCCCACTGTTAACCATTAATTTGTTCTCTATATCTGTGACTCTGTTTCTGTTTTGTTATTTTTATTCCTTTTAATTTTTTTTTTAGATTCCACACATAAGTGATAATATAGAGTATTTGTCTTTCTGTGTCTGACTTATTTCACTAGGCATAATACCCTCTGGGTCTATCCATGTTGTTGCAAGTGGCACAGTTTCATTCCTTTTTATAGCTGAGTAATATTCTATTGTATATCTATACCACATCTTCTTTATCCATTCATCCATCAATGGACACTTAGGTTGCTTCCATATTTTTGTTATTGCAAATAATTCTGTTATAACCACTGGGGATTGTGGTGCATGTATCTTTTCAAATTAGTATTTTTGTTTTCTTTGGAGATATACCCAGAAGTGGTATTGCTGGATCATATGGTAGTTCTAGTTTTTTGAGGAACCTGCATAGTGTTTTCCACAGTGACTGCACCAATTTACTTTCCCACCATCAGTACACTAATGTTCCCTTTTCTCCACATCCCCTCCAACATTTGTTATTTGTATCTTTTTGATGATAGACATTCTGACAGGTGTGAGGTGATATCTCATTGTGGTTTTGATTTGCATTTCTCTGATGATTAGTGATGTTGAGCATCTTTTCATGTGCCCCTTGGCCATCTGCACTTCTTCTTTGGAAAAATGTCTATTCAGCTCTTCTATCCATTTTTTAATGAGGTTGTTTGGTTGGCTTTTTTTTTTTTGATATTGAGTTGTATGAACTGTTTATATATGTAGGATATTAACCCTTTATAGGTCATATCATTTGAAAATATTTTCTCCCATTCTGTAAATTGTCTTTTCATTTTGTTGATGGTTTCCTTTGCTTTGCAAAAGCTTTTATGTTTAATTAGGTCCCATTTGTTTATTTTTGCCTTTGTTACTTTTGCCTTAGGAGACTGATCCAAAAAAATAATGCTACAATTTATGTCAAAGAGTGTTCTGCCTATGTTTTCTTCTGGGAGTATTATGGTTCCCAGTCTTACATTTAGGTCTTTAATGCATTTTGAGTTTATTTTTATATGTGGTGTGAGAAAATGTTCTAATTTCATTCTTTTACATGTAGTTGTCCAGTTTGAATACTCCAGTTTTGATGCTGGAGCTGAGACTCAGATAACCACATTTCTGCTTTGCCTGCTGATGCCCTGTTAGACTCTGCCTACAGGGAGTACTGGAGGGAGACTGCAATGCTGGAGGAGCAGAAGACATGCTGCTTTCAGCTTGCTCCCTTTGGTTCCTGTGGCCTTCCTATTACCATTAGAGTCACCTCGGAAATGTTCTCCAGTAGCAGCAGTTCCCAGTAACAGCTGAATCTGTCTGGGTTTTTCCAAATTTACAGGAACAACTTCACCAGTCTTCCCCTCTGTCCAGAGAAAAGAGCACCACATGAGCTGAAGATCTGGAACTCTGGTCCATAGGGCCCCTCTTCTAAGTTTTTAAGTCTTAATAATTGCAACCTTTTTGTTCCTTCAGCCCTAGGGGTTGTAGCTGCTTCCTGCAGTTGTCATTTCCATGATGCCTAAGTTTTCTTTTTATTCCTTTAGTTACCTATTAACAACTTTACATTAGTTAACCATTCTTTATATTAAGTTCTCTCTGTTCAAATAACTGTGGTTTCTGTCTCTTGACTGGTATACTTATGAAGTGGTTATTACAATGAACAAATAGAGACAAAGGATGTACCAAAAGTTATTGACACATTTTTTGGAGCTACAAACCTGGTGATTCTGCTAGGCCATGAAGTGCCTGTGAGTCACCAGCAGTGGCAGTGCCTGAAGAAGTCCATGGTAAAATGCGGTCAAGTCAAAAATCTGGCAAAACTTCCCAAGCCACACACTATTTGAGTTGTCTGGTTAGTTGCCTCTCTGCTGGGCTGAGGCTCTGTGAGGTCAGTGATAGTGTCTGTCCATTCATGGTTTCATTCTCAGTACTTGTGTGTATTTGCTTAATAAATGAATAGATGAAAAACACAGTGCAGTTTTAGGTGACAGCAAATTTAACAAGTCCAAGGATCTTCCTCAACAATGAAAGTCTGAAAATCAGACTAAAGTGGAAAATAATCCCTTTAAAAATGTAAAGGTTGGGCTTCCCTGGTGGTGCAGTGGTTGAGAGTCCGCCTGCCGATGCAGGGGACATGGGTTCATGCCCCAGTCCGGGAAGATCCCACATGCCGCGGAGCGGCTGGGCCCGTGAGCCATGGCCGCTGAGCCTGCGCGTCTGGAGCCTGTGCTCCGCAACGAGAGAGGCCACACCAGTGAGAGGCCCGCGTACTGCAAAAAAAAAAAAAAAATGTAAAGGTAGACCCTCCATAGTCCCTTTTCTGTCTCAAAAATTTTTGCTTCTCTGTTTCCAGGCATCTTTGTGGGTTCTTTAGGTCCTTGGTTCTTGTCGCATTATTAATTACCTTAAAACATCATTCAACTGTAGCAGTCTTGGCAATCTTATTATCTCAGAGGGACAAGGAGCAAAGATTAGTTGTTTTATCATTTAAGTAATGAGAATTTTACACTTCTCTAAAGAGATTTATGAGAGTAATTAGTCTAAGCAGGAGTTTCCAGCATGAGTGTTATTAGTTGTAATAGTTAACCCTAGTGGGGTGAGGTACTGACTAGCAACTTAACAATCATTGAGGATGACATGAAATTTCAGTTTCAGGCATTTGTAAATACATATAAATGTACACTACTAATACTTATTTAATAAAACACTAAATTTAGTTATAAAATTATCAATATAAAACATGATGTACCAGCAAACTTTATGTATCTAATCATTAGCTTATTTTTTCATGTTCTTATAATATTAAAAACTTGTCAAAAAATTATGGTGTGGCATGATACACTAGCAGGGCACTGGTCTTGGAGTTTGCCCCAGCTCTGCCTTTTACTGCGTCTGTGACTCTGGGTAAGTCATTTAAACTTCTAAATCTCAGGTTGATTCAGCTGTAAAACAGAGAGGAGAACTGAATATTGCAGGCCCCTTCCAGCTCTGGGCATCTATAGCTACTGAAGACACAGACATTGCTTAAATCAGGCAACAATATTTAGTGCTTAGGCCATCCGGGTTATGAACCGAGTTCCTGATCCCCAAAGAGAAAGTGAAATTAAGATTTAAGTGCCTGCTATGTGCTATAATTTTTCCATATGTGATCTTATTTATACTCCTTCAAGTAGGAATGATGTTCCTATTATATAAATGAGTATACTCAGGAAATTTAAAGAACTTGCATAGTAGGTTAAGAGTTTGAGTCAAACTGAAGATGTTCAAATATCAGTTCTATTACCTACTGTGTAATATCTGTGAATGGAGATAATCATAGTTTCTACCTTAAGATCACTGGAAAAAAAAAAAAACACAACAAATGAAAGCATGCATCCAAATTTCTTAGCAAAATATCTGGCCCAGAATAAACATTCTATAAATGGTAACTATTACTATCATCTATTGTGATTAATTTTAATGTCATAACTATAAAATGTCAGTCAAGTTTAGAACTTATGTCATTTTGATTATAAACCCCACATAGACTCAATTATACCATCTTGATAAACTGAGAACTTGGAAAAGTTTTCTTAAATTACTATGCAACTTTCTACCCTGTTTTGAAATACAACTAATACTTTACACTTTAATCATTTTACAGTCATTGGATTTATTGTTAGTTAAAAAACACAAGCAAATCTCTCCATGCTACTTCATATTCCATTAAATCAGATTCTATAATTGGTAAAATATTTTTCAGATATAATAAGGTTAGCACTTTAAAAGATATTTTTAAATAAATCTAGATCTAGAACAGAACTAAAATTTAATTTTAGTTCTTTGGTTTAATTTAACAAAACCTTTAGTAATACCATAGAAATGACAGGACTTAATCATTTGGCAGGGAGGAGTCTAGTAAGCAGCTGCTGAGTGTTAGGCATTGTGTCATCACTTTTAATCAATTTCCAAGTCATTTGCCTTAATCTTTCCTATTGTAGATTCCTCATCTAAGCCACAAAATACAGAAAATTATTGGAGTCCTTATTTCCATTTTCCCAAAGGTGGTACATAATTAGTACTGTAGCAGATTGTATTTATTGTATTTTCCAGGGATGTAAAATATATCCTATCCTACATGCTTTCCTTACAATGTGACATTAACCTTCCTCTATTAAAAGATAAGATTTACATTCCCTCCTCTTGAATCTAAATGAGTCTGTATTGACAGCAGATGTGGTGTTATGTGACTTACAAGGTTAAGTCATAGAACAATTCTTCAGACTTCTCCAACTAATTTCCTAGTTCTCATGGAAGCCTGCCCTTGGAACTCAATCACCATGTGGTGAGGAAGCCATGCAACCATGGAAAGATTGTGTGTATGTGTTCTGGCCACAGTCTCAGCTGAGATTCCAGCTGGGATCCCAGCCAACAGCCAGCATTGAGCACCAGATATGTGAATCCTTAGGAAGATCCAGCCTCCAAACTTTGAGCTACTCCAGCTGACTCTGAGTGGAGCAGGGGCAGGTTGTTTCCACTGAGTACTGCCCCACTGCAGATTTGTGAGTGAAATGCATGTCTCTGTTTTAAGTCACCAAGTTTCCTATTGACTTATCCTGCAACAATGATAATCAGAAGAAATACCTTTCAAGAGGCATTGAAATACATATAATGGATACCTTAAGGCAGTAGAACTCTTTTTTCATTCAAAAGTAGTTGAGTAAACCTTAGACAAATGATGATTCTGATTGAACACATACTTTCCTTTTGCAGTGGTCTTATCCTTCATATAGATATTCATAGAGCTATGAATATGAAAGGTATAACCTAATACTATGAGAGGGGAATACATTCTGAGATTGATTTAAGTTAAAAAAAAAGCTTTAGAAGAAATTGGAATTTTAAAAAATATTAGAAACTCCCAGCATTTTGTCATCTTCTAAAGAAAAGACAGAATGGTAGGATACATGGAAGCTGCTGGGAATTTACCAAATAAATTTCTACAAGGTGTAGCTGACCCCTGATGTGGAAGAGTCCAGTGAGAAATGTGCTCTGCTGCTACCTATATGATCTTTTTTTTCCAACACTCTACTGTGAATTTTCAACAAACCAACCCTCTATCAGGTATTTACACTTATTTGTTTTTCCTGTTCTCACAGTAGGAACAACTTTAATATGGAGATATTTTTTCTTATTTTTTTCCTCCTTCTTTCATTTTAATCAGTATTAATCCTAGGCAAAATTCTTCACCCATTTCCAATCCCCATGCTCCATTTAGTACATGCCTTTAGTACAAGGGGAATCTTGGTGCCGCCTTCTGCATTTCAGCTGATCTCCCAGTCCTTCAGTTGTGTTGTTTCCCTGGACTGCTTACACCTGTCCAAGAGATTTAGCCTAGGTCTGCCTTCCAGGTCTTATCATCAATGATCCAGAACATTCTCTTTGCAGTATCTAAAATGTTTAGACTTTGTTGAGTTTCAGGGAGACTTAAGACCCGTAAGAGACTCATTATGCTCTCACTAGGGGCTGGAGCTACGAATTACGAAGTTGGCTAAAAGGTAAACAATAAAAAAAAAAGCTATGTGAATGGTGTCAACTGAAAAAAATGCACAACATGAGAGTTGTGAGTTAAGTTTTATTTGGGGCAAAATGAGGACTATAGCCCAGGAGACAGCATTTCAGTTAGCTCTGAGAAACTGCTCCAAAGAGGTAAAGAGGAAGGTCAGTATATATGTGATTTTGCTGAAAGGGGAGTACATGCAATCAAGCATATATGTTTTGCAAAAAGTTGCTGCTAGTCTCATGAGGGTTACTGCTAGTCATGAGGAGCAGACGTCACCATGAAGGATTTTAGTGCTTTTCTAGATATGAAGAGATGCAAGAGTTGGGCTTATAAAATCTTCTCCTGAAAATATCTAACTATATGAGGGCCTGTTCTGCCAGTTTCCCCAGAGCACAGAGGGCCTCATTCCTGATCTCCACCCTGAACTCCTTTCACAGGGTGGTGAAGGTCAGCAGCTGCAGCAGCTCATGATTTAGTCCTTGTGGAGGGAGATGGCATGTACCAGTTTGTAGTTGGCAGTGGTATCTAGCAATCACTTGACACACATCCTCCCTTTTCCCTTCTGATGACAACCACAAACATCACTAGCCAGTTACGATATCATTTTCTGCTAAGCTCTGATCTCCCCTAAACATACTTCTTAAAACAGTACTCAGGCAGCCATGGCCAACTGCCTAGAAAGAGAAAAGAGGAGAAACCTACTTGCCAACTTAAACATGTAGCCACTAAAAAGCCATCATATATCAGTGTTTCTCCAAGAAAGTTTTGGAATGGCACAGCCAACCCAGTAAAAACAATAAACTAATTGAGGCTTCTTTTTAATATGCGTATCTTGCTTTTTTATTGTTTTGTGGCTCCCACATGTGCAGAGTCCTCCTACTATTAGCATCCATCAAGCCCCAAAGTAGGTCCCACCAAAGCAATAGGGAGGTGAAGGAAAGAGGAAAAAAATAAGCATTTAATCTCTATAACTAAATTCTAACCCAATAAAATGACATTTTCATGCATGCTTTAAGAGTAACTTAAGAAATTATGGTTAGAATCCTCTCACATCTTATTAAAACCTTGGGTGATAATAGGGTACATTGTGGTTAGTGAAATTTTTTGGTCTGTGAGGGCAAAAATGCTCCCTGAACCCTGATTCTGATTGTTTCTGATTAAGGGTATTACTTAAACATGCCTGCAGAAAAAAAAGTAAATATGGAGTTTTTATCCCTCTCCATGACTTTATTTCTGTGTGCCTTTATTTGTAATGAATTTCATTAAACAGAATATTCCCATAATGATTGCAGTCCAAAATGCAATTTACAATCCCTTTTAAGAGACCTTCTTGTCCTTAGTGACCTTCAATAGATAAATTTGCAATCCCCTTCAGTAGGCATGTGTGTAGCTGCTTTTAGTTTGGATATTTCATATCAGGTAGAATTGCCTGCCCTTCCCCATCCCTAATGTCTGATTAAAGTTACTCCATGGAGGAGAAAGAGAATTTATAATGTGAGCAATATCATCAGGAGTTGATCTATCATCACCTGGAAACACTGGGCTCTGAATAATTGATCACTAACCAGACCTGGAAAACATAGTTATGACGTTGAGTTACATGGGCCATTCTGAGAGTAAAACAATAAACTTTCTATAAGACGCCTCCTACGTAGACACCAGCTCTGTCAATTGCAAAGTAAGCAGGTTCATCTGCCCTAATTAACTTGGGAACAAAATGTAGACGGCACATCCCAAATGGTAATAGTCTGATGAACAAATTCAGCAGCTGCCTTTGTTTACAGGTTGTATACACAAAGTCAGATGGAAAGATTTTTAAAAGAACAGTAAATAGCAATCCATATGGATAATGAATTAGATTAATGTAGCAATTAAAGCTTATTAAAATGAAGCATTACCCTTAGAGAGAACCTGACAATGATGTAAAAGCTGAGGATCTGCTTTTAAAAACTGAGGTTTAACAAAGGAAATTTAAATTCTCAAGAGGTTATAAAGTCCACTGTGAATACGAATGGCCATGCAAGACAAGACAGTTAAGGTTTAAGAAGTAATCTTAGCAGAGTAAAAGATTTGGAGCAAGGATAATTAAATATTACTCATCTGGAATATAGGTTTCCCTTAAACAAAGGGTGCCAAGTTTTCTGCTGATAAAAATATCTCTGGGGGGCTAATACTTTGTTCTTAACATGAAAGAGAAACTTGTGAATTATAAATATTTCACCTGAAATGAAAAAAACAAAGGAAAATGGAAGTGCAGCAAGGAAGGGTGATAATGTGTAAATGATTTTACAAATGTAAAATGAGACACCGAGAGGTGAAGAAAGGCTAACAGCAAAGTTAATAAACCCCATTCTTAGGAGGTGGCTGACATTATTCAATCCCATTATACAGATTATAACCAAAACAAAGTGGAACATGTTCCTGAATTTTTTCTATTGTTCATTGGCTCAAAATTTGGGGGTCAGGAGGAAGTTACTCCAGGGAGAATGGCATATAGTTCCTCAAGTTGTACTATTACAACTTGTCAGAATTTCATTATGGAGTTTCCTTCTCTGCTGGAAGTTATTGCTCCTGTATCTGGAATACTCTGAATGGTACACAAACATGAAACAGTTTTATTTTTCTCTAATGACCATCCCCACAAGTGCTGTGTTGAATTTTTCTCTTGGCATGGTGGTAGATTTCCCAATAATGCCTTATGTTGAAAACATCAACTTCCAATTTACTTTAGGTTTAATTTAAAATTCCACTGATTCAAACTTTCCCCTATGTGTCCAGACACATGGTTTGAGGAACCTGACCTGGTAATGGGGTGTGGGTCTGATTTTTAATTCTTCCTTTCTGACCTTTACCTTGAAGTGAAAGAAGGATTTTCGTCTACTCTGGAAACACCTCTTTCATCCTCTCTTAAAGGATTTTGGAAGTTCTCAACACTAGCTTCTCATTAGCATCACCAGGGACCTTTGAAAAAATATCCATACCAGGGCTCATACTTGGTCTCATACATAATTTTATACGTGATTAAAAGAGGGGAGGCAGGTGTCCATCATTTCAAAAGCTATTGGTTTTGTCCTCTATATTCGTTTCGACTGGTTTTGATTTTCATGGTAGCATTGATTGACTGTTGATATCCTCCTGGTGACACCATTCAAATGGCATGGCTAGGGAAAGGGGTAGGTATGGAAAGAGTATTTCAGCAGACCTCCCTGTTATATGTAGAAAAGTATAAGATTTGACTCCAGCCTGACCTCTTTCAAACTTCTCCTTCTCCTGATCCCTCCAGAGTACAATCATTGACCTTTTGTTGCTGGGATCTTCTTGACCCAAGGCTAACTCTCTTGAATGGCAAAATGACTCTTCATCAGCTACAGTCTAGAGTGTCTAGTTGAGCCTCAGGTACCCTGTGTACACACAAAATGGTGAGTTGGTAAGCAGATAGCCCCACTGTTGCCCTTACTCCTTCCTCTGACAACTTTCTCTAAGTCTCTTTTCCCACTGCTCAAATAGCACCAGGGTGCCTGTCAGCATAGCCTCTATAGCTTACACAGATGAACCAGTGATGAGATACCATGCTCTGCTTTCTGAGTTATCCCAGTCTTAACAGCTGATTGAGTCAATGCTATCTTCAGTTTGCTAGAGGTGGAGTAGGGAGTTCATGCCATTCTGATTTCAAAGCTCAAGATCTTTTCATTAGGCATTAATGGAGGTAAAAGGAAATGGAGAACAAAGAACATAGGAAGTGAGATGGTGGGAATACTCAGGTTAAAAACCCCATTTGGAAGCCAACTCCAGACATAACCCTGCCATGATACAATCTGAAGGACTTGGCATTTCTCTACAGTTTGCCCTCAGTAGTTCCATTCTCTTGTGTTGAATGAAAACATGGCCCAACACAATATTCTCAAGCATAGCAACAATAAATAATTTAGGCATAACACAAAAGTAGAAACAAAAATTCACTGTCTACACAATTACTGAATACTTGATAAAGAAAGAAAGGGCATAGTTCCCTTCTCAGATGCACAGGTAGTGTAATTGGCATGTCCATTGGGGGAACTTTAACATGTACGATTTTTAAAGCTTCACAAAGCTATTAATCAAGTATAATGTCACAGTGACAGATTCATTTGAATTTGTTTTAAGATAGAAGAAAACTTCAATAAGTTGATTATAAGAAAATTCATTTACACTGATAAGAAAATTTTACCTGTGAAACTTAGCACTGTATTCTAAAATGTGTCCTAATATACAGACCTGCAAAGGACTTTTATCCAAATCTCCTCAGGGATGTAGCAATGCTTTTAACTCAGGTAGTCACCTAGATGTCCTGATGATCTATGAGAAGTCAGGGATTTCACTATGAGGATGGCACAGATATAGGCAATCAAAAATTTAAGAAATACGTATCAAAATAATAAGTAGAATCTCACAAATTAGAACAATTTTCTTTTTAAAGAAATTTTCTTTTTAAAAATTAGTGAGGGCACTTCTGCTTCCAGTAAGAGTAGGCTAGACTATTTAAGCCAACTTTCCCAGCAAAAACACCTGGAAAATATGGAGAAAATATTTTTAAATTTTTAATAAATTGAGAATAACAAAGCAGATAAAAATGACAGTGACAAATTAGGAAAAAGAAGGAAACAGGGGGAGGAAAACTCTGCAATGAAGACTGCTTTTCCCACAGAGTTAACTGTCAATTCTGGAAGAAGTGGCTGAGAGGATGAGAAACTAAGTGATGCCTGTGATGGTCAAACAGAGCATGAGGCAAATTTGGAATCCCAGTCCACTATGCAGAAAGGACTCTGGTAAACTTCTCAGGCTTTAGCTTGGGACCCAGAAGGTTACCATCTAGAAATAAGGGAAAATCATATGTCTCTGCTGTGACTAAAGCCTAGTTTGAATCATCTCAAATCCCTGAAAGTGTATTAAGGTGACTCAGGTTCACATGTACTCCTACTACCTGACCAAAGCAAATGTAAATCCTACATAGAGGAAGATAATATCATCCAGAACCTCAAATTATTTCTATAAATTTCCATGCATAATGAATGGTATTTTATCAAATATCAAATCACGCAAAGAGATAAATATTGTAAACAAAAACAAGAGAAATAATACACAGCAGAAACACATCAGTGGCTCCAAATAGTGGGTACTAAGCATAGCTTTTAAAACAACTATGCCTTCAAGGAAATGAAAAAAAAAAAAAGAGAATTGGGAAAAAAAGTCAGGAATTATTTTTTAAAAAAGAATCAAATGGATGTTTTTGAACTAAAAAATGCAATAACTGAAATTAAACATACAATGGATGGGTTTAAAAGCAAGTTGGACATGGCTAAATAGAGATTTAATGAACTGGAATATGAGTCAGATGTAAATATCCCAAGTATTAAGTACAGAGAGATTAGTGAGTGAAAATGCAGAAAGTACATAAGAGATATAGGGAATACAGTTAAGTCTAACTTTAAGGTACTTGGAGTTCTAGATAGACAGGAGAGAATGAGCATAGCAATATTCAATGTGATACTGAGAATTCTCCAAACTGACAAAAGTCATCAAATCACAGATTCAAGAAGCACTTCTAACCCTAAGCAGGATAAACATAAGTGGGATAAACACACCAAGGCGCATCATGGTAAAAGCCACTGAAACTCAAAAATAGAAACATAATTTGTAAAATAGTCATGATAAAAACATAAATTAGCATCAAGGAAGCAATAAACTCATCTCTAGGAAACCATATTAAAAATACACTGTCAGAAAGATATATCTTATGCACAAGGTTATTCACTGTGACATTATTTGTGATATCAAACAATTGAGAATAAAACACAAATGTCTATCAGTAGAGGACTAATTGAATAAAGCACAGTACCTGCACAAGATACTGCCCTGGGACGTTCAGTCATTGTGTGCTTCTCAATATTATGTAACACAAAGTACACAGCACAACCTATGAAATATTCTTGCCAAAAATAATTGACCCTAAATCTTACTGAGCCTTTAGAGTTAACTTCCAATTTATAAGCTATAGGGGGCTACAGGAACAAATAAATGACACTTCAAGAAAACAGACTAATCCAGAATATGGGACATTCTCCAGGACAATAAATTCAGCTCTTCAACGGGGCAATGGCATGAAATGAAAAAGGTGGTAGGAAGGAATTAAAAACATAACTACCAAATGATGTATGGGATTTTCTCCCTAACTGGAATAAACTGATTATAAAAAGCCACCTTTAAGTCAATCGGGGAAATCTAAATAACGACTAAGTAATCAACGATACAAAGAAATTGTGGCATTGTGCTTATGTAGGAAAATAATTGTGTTTTTAGAAATGCATCCTAAAATAGTCAGGGCTAAAATGACATGAGATCTGGGATTAACAACAAAACTACAAAAGGGGAAAGGTAAAGCAAATGTGGCAAATCTTGATCTTGATAATAATTGGATATGGATTATGGCTTTATGGGATTTCCTTATAATCTTCTTTCGTGTATTTTTTTAAAGTTTCACAGTAAATTTTTCAAGTGAATTTGTTTCCCAGAGGTAGGACCTCAGAGTGTCATAACAATTAGATATTCATTCAGGCATGAATTCTTATTGCCGATACTCATACCTCTTGTATGTCAGCCTCTGCTCTAGGGCACAGAGGTCAACAAGGCTGGCCCAGAACCTCAACTTCACAAGCTTACAGTTTTATAGGAGTGGAGATGAGTGGGCAGGGAATAACAGAGGAGCATAAAGAGTGCAGTGGTTGGCATGTTCAGGATGCTTTGGGAGAACACAGTAGGGAACGCCTAGCCCAGAATCAGGGTGGGCATGGGGTCAGGATAATCTTCTCAGGGTGTCACCTATGTTGAGACGTGAAAGATGAGTAGAAGTTAGCCAAGGAGGTAAATGGATTCTTTCTAGTCATAGGCCAAGAGAAACTCTGTACAGATACAAGGGACACAAAGAAGGCCTCACCTAGTCTTTTGTCACCAAGGCCACTTTGCAATACAAAAGGTGGGTTCTGCCCCTACTCACTCTGTACAGTGATTCTACTTGTTCATATGAAAGTAAACCCCTCTAATCTGGAGCACCTGCCCTCGAGACTTGTAAGGTGGTCTCCTATTTGAAGCCAATACTCTGCTTAAATGTACAAACAGCATGTCTTTCACTGAACCTCTTTCAGCTACTCTGAAAGAATACTGTCTCTAAGTGACCTCCGTGGGGCCATCCATGTGAATGTTGCACACCCCATAGAGTTTATACTTTGAGTACACATTTCCTGAACATACGTCCCACTTTTGATTATAATCTGCCTAACCAGTTCCACATGATATGCTAACAAACCAACAAACACAAGCTTCATTTTCTTTATGCAGTTTTGATCCTAGTCACAATCCCCTGGTAAAGGCACTGACAGCCCTGTTTTACGAATGAGGAAATGATAGGGAGACAATGGTTCAGGAAGATCAAACAACTTGTCAGAAATAATGACCTGGTATTTTTGTGAGTGAATTCAGTTATCCACCCCACTCCACCAACACCCTCAAATGCATCCCCTCAGCTTAGGGTTATCCCTGAAATGGCAGTTGAAGAAGAAATTGGGTTTGTAGTTTCTAGTATTAGATATAGTACTATGATGAGGAGCTGGTAATTCTCAACTAGTTGGAGATCGACTGTTGCAACAGATCTGGAAGTACTGGTTGAAATAAAATGTCATCATGATCAGGCACATGACATTTTCAGAGAACTGTAGTGAACAAATTGCAGCTTCTACTGAATTTATGTTAATTTTCATCATAAAAATATGTTCTGTGAGTTCATAATCCAAATGTTTAGGAATTGTATCATATGTGAGAATGTCATCCTTCCTTTCTATCTCACCTTTGGTCATCCCTTATGTCTATCTCATCACTGGCCCTTGATTGGACTTGAATCTCCATCACGGTCCATGAATGCATGGAATACCATCCTAGATAGAGATATACCCGATTCTCAAGAGCAGAGACAATGGCAAAAATGATTATGTGGTTTAAATAAATACAGCAACAGTAATGCCACCACAATCTATTCCCGTGGTGAAAGTAATTAAGCACCCCAGTTCAGACATCTCCTGCTCTCCAACAATTACCAGATCAGCAAGAAATCACATATTCCAACTGAGCCACCTGGATTATTGTCAAAAGCATCTATGCATGTTTAACCTGTGATGCTGGGAAGAAGGCAGGGTCAAGAATGTTCCATTGAAGCAAAACAAACTTGCTCCTGGTTTTCTTTAGCAGCCTAATTTTGATACAGTGAAGCCTGAAATATGTGACATTTTTGTTTTATTTAACATGTGGAAGGGAAGGAGGTGGGTCAATGGGTGAAATAAGTGAACAGGATTGTGAGGCACAAAACACCAGTTATATAATAAATCATTGGGATGTAATATACAGCACAAGGAATAGGTCAATAATATTGGAATAACTTTGTATGGGGACAGATGGTAACTAGACTTATCACAGTGATCATAATGTATGTAAATGTCAAATCTTTATGTAGTGACCTGAAACTAACATAATATTGTACATCAACTATATTTCAATTAAATTTTTTTAATTAAATTAAAATAAAATGCAGGAACACTCTTCAAATCAGAGTGCTGGTATGCTACACTAACAAAATCTTCTACATCAGGGTAAAACTAGAATATTCTTTATCAATAAGCTAACAGTGAAGAGCAGTTAACATTTATTGAATGCTTACTGCATGTACATTATCTCTCATGCCTCAAATCAATCTTATCAAGTAGGTTCCTATTGTCTCCATTTTTACAGACCGAGAAACTAAAGCTTAAGAAGGTTAAGTAACTTGTTTAAGCTACTAGGTAGCAGAGTCTGGCTTCAAATTCAGGTGTTTTTGGACTCCAGAAACTGAGTGCTAAACGAAAATGTCACACAGGTCCTATCTGCAGTATTTAAGGAAGGCCTTGTCTCTCTCTTTCATTTAGGACAGGAGACCCAGTAAATAGCTTAAACACTAGGAGTTCATTATCCCCCTCCACAAGATATCAGGTGCCAGAATAATCCAAGGGCTCATTCTGAGGCTCGCAATGCCATCTGGGATGTGGGTTCCCTCCATCTTTCTGCTTTGTCATCATGGGTCAGTAGCTCCAGTAGAGTTGCCAGATGATGGGTGCAGCTGACACTCTCTTCACACACAGAGTCTTCCAGAGGCTGAGAGAGGTGGGAGGAGGGTTTCTCCACACACTCTCAGTTTTACAGGAAGGAAAGTCCTTTCCAGGAGTTTCTCAGGAGAGTTTTCTTGCTGTCTAATTGGCTAGGGTGTAGTCACAGCCCACCCTTAAACTAATGATTGTCTCTTATAATGACTGCCATGATTGGCTCGTCTTATCAAAATTTATCCCCCTGAGGGCTGGACAGAAGCCCCATGAAGCAGAAGAAAATTGAAGTCTTTAAACAAGGTGGTTTGTAGTGCCAGGAGGCAAAGAGAGCTGTTGGGCATTTAACAATACCTCACCACTTTCCACTCCTTTGGCCACCCAATACCCATATGTGCCATTTTTCATGCTAAAAATAACAGCCTCACACTTAACACTCATTCTTACATTTCCTAAAGGAAATAAACCTCAAGGATCATCCAGTATCTGGCTCCAAGTGTTGGACATCTGGGTGATGCACACTTTTCTTCACTGGGCCCATGTTTGCAACCCTATGGTTAAAAGACAAGTTATCTGCCCATAACTTGAAAATGTACACTGGAGGAAACGGAAAAAGATAACTGCCATAGCAACGTACATGTAGACAGGGTGGAAGGAGAGGCAAAGCAGAGAGGTGTGAACTCATTCCTACTCACCTGAATAAGAACAATGAGGATTCTGCTCAAGCGGCCCAGTTAGCCCCCAGGACAGGCAGTCTGGAAGCCTGGGTTCTGTCCTCTGGGAGGATGCCGTTGACCATTGTCCTCAGTAGGCTTACTTCTGCCCCTGGAGGGACAGCCCTCATCCCCTATCCTCCATAGACCTGGTTTTGCCACCAGGGATGGTCTCCCTTGTCCTTTGTCCTCCACAAAACTGGTTCTGCTTTCTGGGTGGTTCATCCTCCCTGACTACATCTGAGATGGACAATATGAAACAGCTTTTCCGAAGTATGCACAGATTTAGCCACTTACTTCATGTTGGTTCAGGTGCAGAGGCCTGCAATTTCCCTTCAGGGTTAATGATTCATAGGCTATTCTGTTGCAAGTTCTCCTTAGCAACACAGTGATGCACGAACTCGGTAGACACTTCCAGTCATTTTCACAGGCTAGTAACCACAGGTAAAATGTTTGATTCGACATGGTCTCTAATTCTGGAATTTTTGTTTCCCACCCACTGCCTGTCCTTTGACCTCTGCACTCTGACCTTCTCCCTCTCTCTTAGTTCAGTGACCCCTACCTTAAGACTTTTGAAAAGTATAGTCTTTGTTGGAGAAGCTGCCACTTTTATTCAATCTTTGTAGACAGCCTTGCCTCTCTTTCACTTAGAAATGATTAATAATGGGGGATATTTGCAAGTGTCCTGAGGCACCAAATTTACTAATTTTACCTTCTGATAAGTCTCCTATTTTCCTGCTGCTTTATAAACCAGCTTTAGCTTAGGGGGCAGAAACGGACTTTTCCAGCACTGCAAGACTTCAAATTAAAAGACTCTTGGTCAACTCAGTTTTCAGCCTATAGGCATTTTTTAGCAAAGCCTGTTTCCTTTCTCTTTGTCCTCACAGGGGCCACATTCAGATAATTTGTCTCTTTCTTGTAGAACCTTAGTGAAGGAGTCTATAGACAGTCAATAAATCCCCATGCACTGAATTTTTCCTTCCATTTCTTCCAAATTAGATCAGAACGAAGTCTGCAGCCCAAGAAACAACTGGTAGTCGGATCAAGTATTTTAAGACTGTGTAACAGGTACCTCCAACTTCCCAGGGAGTGTTACAGCCATCACTGTCTTCCATTCAGTCTACCTCACTCTGCAAGTTCTGTATTTTATGGTCTGTTTCTTATAGCATTCCAGAACAAAATTTGTATCATATATTTGCCCTAAGCTTTAAATAACAGGGTATCTAATTAAAATTAGTTTAAATTATATGAGGACTATTATCTCAACAAACACAGAGACAAGATATTTCAAAGGTTATTGTAATCATTAGTAATGTTCTCAAGAACCCATGTTTCTGGCGTTAGGAGCTCCAAGTATTATCTCCCCACATGGCTTCATCCACAAGCAAAGAAAAAAAAAAAGAAGCATTGAAGAATTTCTCTCTTCAATCAAAGTGAAAGTCTTTCCCAAAAGATTTACCGTTTTATCATATTGACCAGAGTGACATCTCACATCTGTGCCTGTCAAGTGAATGGAATTACAGTCACTGGTTTGATCAAATCAACATTCATCCCCTTGAACTGAGGAAGGGCCCATAATGCTGAAGAATCTTTGAGTTAAAAATGCAGGAGGGGTGGTCGTTGGATAGGTAACCATATTTTCTAATACCCTAAGCTCTTATTTTAGAAAAATGTTCCTCTAAGTGAAGTCCAGAGATCTAATGTCTGATTAATATAAACATATGCCTAGGCCCCACTCAAAGCTACATTAGCAGACTCTCCAGGGTAAGGTCCAGGAACTTGCATTTTAACAAGTTCTCAGCTGATTTTTTTAGCACATTAAATACTGACAACCACTTCAGAAATCTTTGGGATCTCATCTGATTAAAATTCTTATGTCATCTATACAGAACACTGTTCTTGGTAGATGCTTAGTGGAGTTTAATTACTGTCATATTCAGAAACTGATGAACTTTTTTCCTTCTTTTGTTTTCTCTCTTCTTTTCTATTTTTCTTTCCAGAAAAAGTCATCTAATTATTTTATTACTTCCTGTAGGATTAAGCAATTCTTTCTGTTCACAATAAATGCCATTTTAAAGAATTGTGTTAATCCTTCTTCTATGAACTTTATTCCCTGAAAATCACTAAGAGGAAATGTAATTAAAAACAAAGAAACAAGAAAAACTAGAAGGAAAAAATAGAAATCAGTTTCTTGTTTTATTTTTATGAGGAAATCATTTTCTCTGGACTCCCCTTGATGAAAATTGAAGTAGAATCTAGATGGGGAGTGAAATAGAGGTAATAACATCATGAAATTTGGTAATTTTTAAATGTTAGTCATTTGATGGCCACATAGAGCATTCTTCTCCAAGAATGTTCAAAGTTTACTTATTTCCTACTTCACTTGATACCCAGACCTGTGAAAGTTCCTCATCCGTTGTGGGTGACTGATTTCATGTCATGGGGCAGAATGATAATAAGACCAAATAATAAGTGTTAATATAGTGCTTACCATGACCAGGCACTGTTTAAAGAGCTTTATTTATGTTAACTCATTTAATCCTCATTCAGATAATTTGAGACACATATCCTCATTTATGTCATAAGCCTTGTTTTACAGGCAGGGGAACTGAGGCAAATTAATGACCTGCTCCCTTATAAGTAACAAGATGGGTTTTGAACTCAAAGTCTGGCTGCAGAGACTGTTCTTGAAACCACAGTGCTGTTAACATCTCTCAGCCAACACCACAAACTATTGTCCTGTGAACCCCTGGTGGCTTGTATTGAGTTCTTAAAATTTTGTAATTAGTATAAGGTATCTGAAAATGGATAGAATACAGTTTTAAATTTTGAATTCCAGCCTTTGTTGAAAAAAATCAGAAAACTTGTGCTGGCAATATTAGGCCAGGGACACCCCATGGAAACCAATAGCTGGAAGTGAGTAGAAACAGTCCCCTTCTGATGGGTCATTCTCTTGTTTGTTACAGTTTCTCTCATCTCTGTTGCTTCCTGACACAGAGACTGAGAGATCATGCTATTTCTTTTATTATAGTAAAGGAAAGAACCCACAGCTCTAAGAGAGACCGTGTGGTATAGTGGTTAAGTACTTTGATTCTAGAGCCAGACCGCTTGAATTTAAATTCCAGATCCAACATTTATTAGTTGTACAATCCTGAAAACTTACTTAACCTCTCTGTGCCTCAGTTTCCATTTCCTAATCTGCAAGTTGGAGAGAATAAAATCCACTCAAAAATTTAAATGAGTTAATATATGTAAAGTAAACAGTATACATATTCATATAAAGTAAACATACACATATAACAGTTTCTGGCACATAGTACACACATTCATTTTCCCATCAGAAGTAAGAAAATGAAAGATGGACTGAGAGTACCCTGTGTTTCATGGAAAATGAAAGAGAGCATATTGCTTCAGATAACTGAGCAATCTTCCTATGTGATCTTCAATATGCAAACAAGGCTAGTAATGTGACATAGGTGGATTGGGTCTCATCCCACTGCATGATCCCAGCTTAATCTCTAAAAGCAGGGAGAAGGCGGGAGTTTCTCCCAACAATCTCCAAGATTTCCTTGTTGAAGAAGCATTATTTCAATCCTGTTTTTATGTCCGTGGAGCCTGAGGCTCAGATTGCCAAAAGATTCCACCTAACATAATACAGACCTGTGATGGCAGAGCCGGGACTTGTAACCAGGCCACTTGCTCCAAAGACCAGGGCTCCTCCCACCAAATTTCCCAATCTCAAGTCCTACCACCTCCCTGGTATGTATTATAAGATAAATTTAATGCAATTAAAATCATGTTTGGTGCTTTCTGTGTCACTGAAAATCTGGTTCACTTGTAAGTGGAAAAGCCAGGATACTTTGAGCTCTTTTGCTCCTGGATCCATTCTTATGTCAGTAATTAAGGGGAATTGATCTTTTTTGGAGGATAAACTTTACTCTGGCTTCACATGTTATTTTTTTCAACTTTATCCAAAAGTTTGAAAGGTGCCTGGTTATGCCAATTTCCACATGAGGATGCTGTAGGCTCTATTTTGAGGAAGGTCACAGGTCTGTCTTCTCACACCTAGAATCCACACAAAATGGGTAAAATGGCATGTTTTTAGTGGTTCAAACACTACCATTCCTGATTAGGATATTTTTGCTTGTTATCTTATCCCCAAGTCATCTTATTTGAAACATTATCATTCTCATTTTTTAAATATACTGAGAATCTAATCATTGGGGAAAAATGTCAGGATATCTAATGCATCATCACAGCATATACATTTTCCAAGAAAAGTGTTTGGAGGAATAAACTCACAGAGTAAATAGCAAAGCCCTAACTTCTTGCATGATATTTAAGACCCTCCACAATCCAACACCAACATATGTCATGCTAAATGTCACATATACCTCATAGCGCCGGGCATGAGGGTTTCGCCACGTAGTTACTTGGGGTCTTTCTTTCTGGAACGCCCTCCCCTGAGCTACAATGCCACCACCATTATTTCTCCTCTGACTACATCTCAGACATTATGGACTCTAGGAAATATTTCAGGGCGCTTCCTTCCCACTCCCACAGGGTGCATCCTCCCTCATTTGTTCTGGCTTTTACTAATTACTCTTACAGTGTGAACAAATAATTATGTCTCTTCCACTAGATCATGAGATCCCTGAGGGTGAAGACTGTGTCCTTGGTTTCTGCTTCAAATTATTTTTATTCAATAATTTTAGTTTTTACTTTCTAAACTTTACTTATCACACAAACATTCTTTCAAGATAAATTGAAAGACAGATCCCTTCAAATGTTTTCATATTGATTAATCAACTGTTTACTTTCCATTGGACTTTCTAGCTTCATCCAAGTTTTTACTAATTTCACAATGTTCTTTACTGTTCATAGTACAGATAACCCACTAATAGCTGATATATGTTGAACTTGAACTATGGGCCAGGTGTTCTCTGAAGCACTAGCTTTTTCTCATTGATAATGAGATAAGAGCTCTGTATCATTATCTCCATGTCAAAAATAAGAGAACTTGAGTCCAGGTAGATTATATAATGTGCTGAGGTAAGTGGTAGGGTAAGAATTCAGACTCCAAAGCTGTGTTTTCTCACCCACTACCCTACACAGCCTCTCAAAGCAATCTTTGTAATCTGCCCCTTTTATGCCTGACATTGTGTCATCAACATTTGCTCTATCATTATCCTTAAAAAAGGAAGTTTTACTTATATCATAACAATACAAACCATGTGAAAATCCAGGGACTTCCCTGGTGGTCCAGTGGTAAAGAATCCGCTTTCCAATGCAGGGGACGTGGGTACAATCCCTGGTCGGGGAACTAAGATCCCACATGCCGCAGGGCAAATGAGCCCACATGCCACAACTACTGAGCCTGCGTGTTTCAACTAGAGAGAAGCCCTCATGCTGCAACACAGAGCCTGCATGCTGCAACGAAGATTCTGCATGCCGCAACTAAGAACAGACACAGCAAAAACTAAAAAATAAATAAATAAATATTTTTTAAAAAAATCCAAAAGACTGTTAAAAAAAAAAAGCAATAATAAGGAATGTCTTATTCATTTCCTTCTCCCGGAACCTAACACAATGCTTTCTGCTTGAATTGTTGAATATGTTGATTTGATTTGATCAACTTCCTTAGATCTCTGCAGTAAAGTACAGAATCCTTGCCTAACAGGAAGTATTCAATATTTTTCCAGAGAGACTGATGCTCCTCACAAGAGCAGGAAGCATGGTTACACAGCCTTGATGTCTCCTTTGTGCAACAGGACGTGGCCCATAATGTGTGAGTAATACATGTTCTTCTCATTCACCCATCTGGCCGGATGAATCGGTGTTGGCAGAGAACCTGAAATTTTGGACTGATCACATCAAACATTTGCACTGTAAATAAACAGCTTGTACCACTCTTACAAATTCTTTGAAATCACACATATTTGTGGCCTTGGAGAAGTCTTTCACTGTCTCTTGCTACATCTTCCCTCTTCCTTAATGGCATCTAAAGTGACAAGGAGACATGAGGAGGGCTCCTGGTTTGCTGACAGTGCATTCAGTCAGGAGTGTGTTGCTAAAACCCAGCTTTATCAAGTTACAAGTAACAAGTAATTACCATGCAGCACATCACCTGGAGTACAATTATGCAAATTTGCATATGGCTCAGCTGCACAGTTTAGACAAATATTTATCATTGTCCTAAAGCCTGCCATGCAAAGAGAAAACAGGCCAAGTGATATTCTATCATTGCACATTCCCTATTTTTTAAACCACGAATGAACTAGGCTGTTTTTAATCTGGAACACTAAAACATTCTGGAGGAAATATCCTCATATTAGTCTTTCATGGAGGAAGGAAGTTCTAAGGAAACTTTGATTAACCTTAAGACGAGACAATTCAGAGAAAACAAGAGAGCTATTTTGAAATATGTGAAGGCCATCATGTAGAAGATGGAACAAACTTGACTTCTATTACTCTGAAGACCATGTTGAAATACATAGATCAGAATTTCAGAATTACAAAGAGACAGGCCTCAACCCAATCTAAGGTAGAATTTAAAAAGAACACAAAGGGGGCTTCTCTGGTGGTGCAGTGGTTAAGAATCTTCCTGCCAATGCAGGGGACACAGGTTCGCGCCCTGGTCCAGGAAGATCCCACATGCTGCAGAGCAACTAAGCCCAGGCGCCACAACTACCGAGACTGTGCTCTAGAGCCCATGAGCCACAACTACTGAGCCCACGTGCCACAACTGTTGAAGCCTGTGTGCCTAGAGCCTGTGTTCCGCAACAAGAGAAGCCACTGCAATGAGAAGCCCGTGCACCACAATGAAGAGTAGCCCCCTCTCGCCACAACTAGAGAAAGCCTGAGTGCTGCAACAAAGACCCAATGCAGCCAAAAATAAATAAATAAATAAATAAAATTTTTTTTTAAAGGGGCTATTCTTGGAAAGTTGGGCTTTTCTTATTGGTTCTGTACAAAAGGTTTATAGACATTGAATTTGTGGATTTTTTTTTTTTTTTTTACCAAATAAATCAAACATCCAATTGAATATGTTGCTTTAAAAATTGTCACACTGGGGCTTCCCTGGTGGTGCAGTGGTTGAGAGTCCGCCTGCCGATGCAGGGAACACGGGTTCGTGCCCCAGTCCGGGAAGGTCCTACATGCCGCGGAGCGGCTGGCTCGTGAGCCATGGCCGCTGAGCCTGCGCGTCCGGAGCCCGTGCTCCGCAACAGGAGAGGCCACAACAGTAAGAGGCCCGCATACCAAAAAAAAAAAAAAAAAAAAAAAAAAATTGTCACACTGGAGGGCTTCCCTGGTGGTACAGTGGTTAAGAATCTGCCTGCCAATGCAGGGAACACGGGTTCGAGACCTGGTCTGGGAAGATCCCACATGCCGCGGAGCAACTAAGCCTGTGTGCCACAACTACTGAGCCTGCGCTCTAGAGCCCATGAGCTACACTACTGAGCCCGTGTGCCACAACTACTGAAGCCCACGCACCTAGAGCCTGTGCTCTGCGACAAGAGAAGCCACCGCAACGAGAAGCCTGCGCACCACAACAAAGAGTGGCCCCCGCTCGCAGCAACTAGAGAAAAGCCCTCATGCAGTAATGAAGACCCAACGCAGCCAAAAATAAATAAATAAAGTAAAATAAATAAATAAAAATAAATAAAACTGTCACACTTGAAAGTTACAAAATTGTTCCAGAGAGGCTGCCCTTGACCAGGAGAATATTAGAACACTCCTTTGAGCCTGTGGACCATTTTCTCCTAAAATGGTAAAATCATCTCTACCAAATCCTCCATAATAGATTCCTGAATTGGTCAAAAGGTATTCTGACCCATATCTCTCTTACAAATGAAGTGATCAGTGGAGGTGATGACATTTTTGAGGAATCAGAATGTCAAAATCAAAATCAAAGTGGTACTTTGATATTTGAGATGGAGCCATTTAGGAGATTTCTCTTGCTGAGAGGCCCCCAGAGGCCTCCTTAACCCTGCTAAATCCCTTGGGGAATAGAGGGTCAGCTCTTACCCGGAAGGAAAAAATTTCAGTATGTTCTTCTTTCATGACTCAAACAAAGACAGAACAAAAGAACATGGTGTCACATGCCAGAGATGCTCTATGAGCTCCCAGGAATAGAAAGAGGTGAAATGTGATAACTGGACCTGGGTTCAAACCACGGCTCTGCTACCACCAGCTGGTCACAGGGACACATGACATAACCTCCCTGAGACTGTTTCCTCACCTGTAAAATTAGAATGATAATACCTCAAAGAGTTTTTGTGAGAATTTAAATATATAAATCAGTATTCAAAAGAGTGCTAGGCCATATTAAGTTCTCAGCACATTGTAGCTGCAATAATTATTATCACCATTGTTAGTTACTTCTGTTTTCATTCTGAATCATCCTTCTCATTGCACTTTCTCACTTCATCCATTCTGCTTTTTATAATTTTAAAATTATTTTGCGTAAAATACATTTTAATTACCCTACCAATTTCCAGCCCCCTATAATCCTCTCTGAGGGACTTAGTTAAATTATGTGTGACAGCATTTTTATACACAGCATGAAGTTTCGAAAACAAAGCTGTTTTTAAAACAAGTTTTACCATCCAATTATACACAGACTATACTGAGTTTCTCAGTATTACATAGTGTAAAAGCTAAGACAAATTTATAGAGGATGTTTTAAAAATTTGGGACAAGATTCTTGGGTTTGCTGTGAACACAAGACCAAGAGTGGGGACACTGGAGCAGACGGCCTGGGACAAAACCTCCTCACTCACTTTCTAATATTGGGCAAGTTGCCTAACCTTTGAGAGCCTGATTGAGTAAAAATAGTTTACTCCTGAGTAAAAAGCACTTAGAAGAGTGCCTGGCACATAGTGAGAGCTTAATGATTACTGTTGTTCGTGGTCCATTGTAGCAGAAACACAGGGCTCCAAATTACGGAACAAAAAGAATAAGAATAGTGGATGGCAGGTATGATTTCATAGAAAATAGTGGTATCCAACTTAGTTCATTAAAGTTCTCTGTCCTTGCTTAACTGTGGACTACAATCCAAAGAGACTGATAGGCATGCTAGAGAGATTATACATGCTACAGACATAAAGGGGGGATGAAGACCCTTCTACTTCACAGCCAAGTCGTCAAAATCACTTTTCAGTATTCATTAGATATTATATTAAACATTGTTTGCAAATTGTATTTTTATGTCTGATGCATTGAAATTAGGTACATGTTTTCATAATATAAAAAAAACTGGATTTGTGGTTACAGCAGAGAACAATGTTAGACATTTATTAAGATGGAGAAAATGGTGAATCGATGAAAAGTCTCACATCCTGGGTTTAAACCCCACGTTTACTAGAAATTAGTGTGCAACCTTGAGCTAGTCACTTGTCTTCTGGGCCTCGGTTTCCCCAGCTGTTGAAAGAAAGAATAGACGTGCCAGTGTTCCCCAAGCTTTAGTCACCCATAAGAACCTTACGATTATTGCCATATCCACGTACATATTTATCCTATACAACAATATCCTTGAAATCATGGTTTCCTTGCACTATTTAAAACTTTTATAATGCATATTAAAGTAAAAATTTGTTAAAATTTTAAAAATATTTCCTTCTTGTACAAGCTAGACTCATATTGTGTACTCTTTGGGAAACATTAGACTAAATGAACACTGAGGTCCCTTACAATTCACAGATTCAGTCACGCTATGTCTGAAAAAAAGAAAATAAATATATAAATGATAGTATGGAATAAACAATCTTTAGTTGTGCAATCTCTTCATGATTTTTAATTTTCAGTTAGAGGAGCCAGAACCAAGCAAACTGTTATCTCCTAGTATGGAAGATTCCCTCTAATCTCAAAGTCAGTTCTTTGAACAGCATATAATAAAGACTATTAGATACAGCAAGAAAATTGAAACTACAGGACTATCAAGAGAACTGAGTCATACCCATCAGTCCAAATGAAGAGCAAGATAGCATGCCTCAATTTCAACCTGGAAAAGAGTCGAGGCATAGGTCATAGAGAAGGGTAGTAGTTTCCACAGTAAGAAGCGGGGAAGATGTAATGTGAGGACAAGGGGAAAACAAATGTTTGCTCCTTTGTATTCTCCCACTTACTTTTTCCCAATTGTCATCTTTGTCACATAAAATTTACTGTCTCAAGTGAATCAGAACATCCTAGTAGGTTGTAAAATTTACTGTCTCAAGTGAATCAGAACATCCTAGTAGGTTGTTAATGACCTCCATAAATCAGGTAAATTAGTTATTTTTTTCTTACCATTTTTCTTCTTCAATGATTTTATGATCAATTTATGTTGCTTCTCATCTAAGGGAGAAAGTAGATGCCCTGCCTTTTCTGTGCATGGAAAAGGCTAGTGGAAACCAAAGGGTTTGCCTCACCCAGTAACTGTTTCTAAGCTTCCTAAGCGTAAGGCTTTCTCTTGTCCAGGTTGAGAACGAACCACAGGATGGCAGGAGCCAGAGGGAGAAATGAACCTTCCGTCTGAGGGCTGAGTCTAAGGCCATCTCCTTGTGTGAACTGTAAAGCTCAGCGCTGTGGGATGTGTAAGAAGCAGGCGAGAAGGAAGGGCTCTGACTGCCCTGACTGCCTGATTTGCTGAAGGGGCCGCAGACTCTTTCTCCCGTACAGCCTGCCTTTAACCACTGTTGAACAGGATCGTTGGACTCCCCATAAGTTACCCTGTTAGACCTTTTGGAATACTTAAATTACTCATGGCAAGGGAATCATGGTAAAAAATGTCAACCTCCACCCCAGTGTTACAGAAAATCCAGGGAAAATCTAAACACAGCTGGAAAGAGAGATTTCATGGTTTCACTGCTCTCTACTCAGCTTCCTTTTCTTCTACAGCAGCAATGAACTATTCTTCCCCTCAAGAGAATTGCTTATTCTCAAACATAAAATTTACTCCATCTGACTTGTAGATTATCTGTTTGTAAGACACTGTGAAGACTTGTGGGTGTATTTTCCTGACTTTTCTTTTCTAAAATTAGTGACCCCAAGTCCTCTGTGACTGCATGTAATGAGATAATACATGTATCCTAGGTTTCCAAGGGATTCCAATATGTAGGGCTTCCCAACACTTTTGTGAGAGGTACATTTTATTTACCAAAAGCCTTGAGGTACTCACGTGAGTGTACATTCCAAAGTACACATAGATAGTGGGTACATCTCAGAGAGACCACAGTGACAACTCCCAGTCTCCTCTCTCTGCTTCCTCTTCCCCCAGAAACATTGTCGAGATCCCAGGGAGGAGAAGTAGTCTACTGACTGTGGGCCTGTCACATTTCACTCACTGATTATCTTTAGACAGAGGGCAGTTGATGCTTTTGTTTTATCAGTGGGGATAATGAGTCACAGAGCAAGGAGAGAATTCTTCCCAAAACTCAAACCTCACATAGAAGTTGCTTCTTGCTCTTTGTAAGCCTCATGGCTCCCTCTGATGTAACTATCATTAAGGTTTAAGTGATACATCAAATTCCACATAACTCAAGAAACAAAAGTCTCCAACTAGGGAGAGAATAACATGATACAGATAACTTAATTGTTGTAAGCACAGGAAACTAATCACCATTTTCTAAACAGGGCTTGCTGCACCATATGGCATTTTCCATATGCTGTTGGTGCTATTTAAAAGGTCTGTCTTTCTCCCTCCTCTTTGTTTGTCAAGCTCCTGCTCACCCCTCAGGACCCAACTCAAGTGTTTTTGCAGTGAAACTTCATCGATTTCCAGCTGGCTTCTACTGCCCTCTGTTGGTATAACTACTATAGCAGTTATGATACATGTGAGAACTCCATAATTCTGAGCATGTTCAAATTCTGTCATCACTAGAGGCACACAGCAGACCCAAGACCTTATTGAGAAAACGTAATTCCACACTGACAAGCCTGTCAACTCATAGTAATCTAGCAGGAGTAGGAAACAGATTGTGCAAACGTGTACAATTAGAAAACCAAATTATACATCACATGGGATTTGTAAAGAAAATCATTGCCAATCACCGCCCTGCTTCTCAAACAAGATTATAATAAATGCAACCACAGTGCTGGGGGAACAGACTGTAGAATGTACAATTGATGTTAATTAGGAAAGGATGTAGTGTGCAGGGTTTTATACCTGAAAATGATTTTGGAGACCACTTCCATCTCTTTTACAGGCAGACCTCTCCCCTGCTTTGATAACTGAATGCAAACAACAGGTACTATTTTCTCCCTGTGAGTATACTAATGTGTCACACTATTATGCTATCTTCAAATCATCACACAGAGGGACTTTTGAAGCCTGTTTTTTCCTAGCTTGTGGTTTGGCAGGCATGAGCTTATAACCTTAGGAACGATCAGGCTACCTTTATGAAAGTGTTGCTGTGTGTGGAATCACTAAGTAGGTGAACAGCATCCAGTAAAAGAGATAAGGTTTTATGTGACTTCAGAGAAGCAATGCAGTGCGACTCTAAGTAACAGGCCTAAGTTATGAGAGGGCATGATCAATGCCACCTGTGATGGATGACTGCCCCATGAGACCTTTAAGAAACACAGCAGGGCTATGAGAAACACAGTGGAGGCATGAGCACCAAAGTGAAAGATGTAGCGTTCCCACTCAAGTTCTCAGCATTAGGTCCTGCTGTGCTAATGTAGAGGCCGTAAAACCCAGGCTCTAACTGCTGTGGGGAGGATGGCTTTCAGCAGTCATCACTCATACATAGGTAACTACTTTTCTTTTCCCTTCATTGTCCTGCTGCTTCTGCGGAAGCTCAGGGTGGAGACTTCCCATTGTGATGTACTGTGTTGTCCACTCTCCCCTCTCTGCACTGCCAAAGGCCACCCTCACTGTTCCAGATGAAAGATCTTTCTATAATCATGGTAATTGGTGAAGCAATATGATCATTAGCTTGCATATAATCCCAGACAAATAAGCTTGATAACCCGCACAGTCACAAAAATTGTGGGCTCTTTTAGTTCATGCTATAAGAAGCTATCCTGCCATGTTTCTCTGAAAGGATTTTAAGATAATTTTCAAACAGTGCTGCAGACAGTTTTCAAAAACATATAGGCTGCCAACATCCTTTTGAAGACAACTGTGAATTCAGCATCGTATGGTGGAAAAAATTTATAGTCAACAATCCCTGCTCAGCCTCTTATTAAATTTGTGACTTTTAATTGTGTTAGTAATGACTCAGGCCCTGGATTCCTCACCTATAAAACAGAAGTACTAATATCTATTTTCTAGGGTTATTGTGAAGGTCATATACATAGGCTTTTGGAACAAAGTCAGCATACGATAAGTAGTAGCTTTGAACACAATTAATTTTATTATGATTATTACCTCCCTCTTCTTTCCCCAAATTTAGACTTACAACTAACAAACCATGTTCTCTGTCACATCAGTCACAGCAGAGAGTGTTTGTAACAAGCAGTTCTGGAAATTCTCCTAAACTTAACTTTTAGTTAAATCTTTAAAATAATAACCAAATTTCGCATACTTTCCTCACAACTTAGATGGTAAAAAATAAACCCATAGATGGCAAGGTAGAGGAAGCTCACTGGAAGACATCAGAAAGTTCTGCTGGTGCCATCAAACAGAGACCCAGAACAGGGAACTGGAGCAAAATCTGTGCTGGGAAATCTTCTGGACTTTTCTCATATTATGATATAAACAATATAGTAGAGACATTGTATCACCAAAAATTTGTGGTGTACTCACTGTGTGCCAGTTGTCATTCTAGGCACTGGAAATAAAGTAATAAACAGACTTAAGTTCTTGACATTATAGATCTTACCCTCCAGTTGAGGGAAGAGACTGAATAAATAAATGCATAGATCTGAAGATAAGTGCTACAAAGAGAAATAACGCAGTAAAATGGAGAAAGGAATTTCAGTGTTTGTTGGCAATCTGTATATCTTCTTTAGAGAAATGTCTGTTTAGGTCTTCAGCCCATTTTCGGATTGGATTGTGGGTTTTTTTGATATTGAGCTGCATGAGCTGCTTATAAATTTTGGAGGTTAATCCTGTGTCATTTCCTTCATTTGCAAATATTTTTCTCCCATGCTGAGGATTGTCTTTTCATCTTGTTTATGGTTTCCTTTGCTGTACAAAAGTTTTTAAGGTTCATTAGGTCCCATTTTTTATTTTTGTTTTTTTTCCATTTCTCTACTAGGTGGGTCAAAAAAGATCCTGCTGTGAATCATGTCAAAGAGTGTTTTTCATACATTTTCCTCTAAGAATTTTAGAGTGTCTGGCCTTACATTTAGGTCTTAAATCCATTTTGAGTTTATTTTTGAGTTTGGTGTCAGGGAGTGTTCTAACTTCATTCTTTTACATGTAGCTGTCTACTTTTCCCAGCACAATTTATTGAAGAAACTGTCTTTTCCCCATTGTCTATTCTCGCCCCCTTTATCAAAAATAAGGTGACCATATGTGAGTGGGTTTATCTCTGGGGTTTCTAGCCTGTTCCACTGATCTATATTTCTGTTTATGTACCAGTACCATACTGTCTTGATTACTGTAGCTTTGTAGTATAGTCTGATTTCGGGAGCCTAGTCTTCCAGCTCCGTTTTTCTTTCACAAGCTTGCTTTTGCTATTTGGGGTCTTTTGTGTTTCCATAAAAATTGTGAAATTTTTGTTCTAGTTCTGTGAAAAATGCCATTGGTAGTTTGATACAGATTGCATTGATTCTGTAGATTAGTTTGGGTACTATAGTCATTTTCAGAACGTTGATTCTTCCAATCCATGAATATGGTATATATCTCCATATGTTTGTATCATTTTTAATTTCTTTCAGCAGTGTCTTATAGTTTTCTGCATACATGTCTTTGTCTCCTTAGGTAGGTTTATTCCTAGATATTTTATTCTCTTTGTTGCAATGGTAAATGGGAGTGTTTCCTTAATTTCTGTTTCAGATTTTTCATCATTAGTGTATAGGAATGCAAGAGATTCCTGTGCATTAATTTTGTATCCTGCTACTTTACCAAATTTATTGATTAGCTCTAGTAGTTTTCTGGTAGCGTCTTTAGGATTCTCTGTGTATGGAATCATGTCATTTGCAAACAGTGACAGCTTTACTTCTTTTCTGATTTGGATTCCTTTTATTTCTTTTTGTTCTCTGATCGCTGTGGCTAAAAATTCCAAACTCATGTTGAATAAAAATGGTGAGAGTGGGCAACCTTGTCTTGTTCCTGATCTTAGTGGAAATGCTTTCAGTATTTCACCATTGAGGATGATGTTGGCTGTGGGTTTGTCATATATGGCCTTTATTATGTTGAGGTAAGTTCCCTCTATGCCTACTTGCTGGAGGATTTTCATCATAAATGGGTGTTGAACTTTGTCAAAAGCTTTTTCTGTATCTATTGAGATGATCATATGGTTTTTCTCCTTCAGTTTTTTAATATGGTGTATCACATTGATTGATTTGTGTATATTGAGGAATCCTTGCAATCCTGGGATAAACCCCACTTAATCATGGTGTATGATCCTTTTAATGTGCTGTTGGATTCTGTTTGCTAGTATTTTTGTGAGGATTTTTACATCAATGTTCATCACTGATATTGGCCTATAGTTTTCTTTCTTTGTGACATCTTTGTCTGGTTTTGGTATCAGGGTGATGGCGGCCTCGTAGAATGAGTTTGGGAGTGTTCCTCTGTCTGCTATATTTTGAAAGAGTTTGAGAAGGATAGGTGTTAGCTCTCTCTAAATGTTTCATAGAATTCGCCTTTGAAGTCTTCTGGTGCTGGGTTTTTGTTTGTTGGAATATTTTTGATCACAGTCTCAATTTCAGTCCTTGTGATTGGTCTGTTTATATATTCTATTTCTTCCTGTTTCAGTCTTGGAGTGTTGTGCTTTTCTAAGAATTTGTCCATTTCTTCCAGTTTGTCTATTTTACTGGAATATAGTTACTTGTAGTAATCTCTCATGATCCTTTGTATTTCTGCAGTGTCTGTTGTTACTTCTCCTTTTTCATTTCTGAAATTATTGATTTGAGTCTTCTCCTTTTTTTCTTGATGAGTCTGGCTAATGGTTTATCAATTTTGCTTATCTTCTCAAAGAAGATTTGACCTTTGTCATTGTTTCCTTCATTTCTTTTTCATTTATTTCTGATCTGATCTTTATGTTTTCTTTCCTCCCTGCTAACTTTGGGGGTTTTTTGTTCTTCTTTCTCTAATTGCTTTAGGTGTAAGGTTAGGTTGTTTATTTGAGATGATTCTTGTTTCTTGAGGTAGGATTGTATTGCTATATACTTCCCTCTTAGAACTGCCTTTGCTGCATCCCATAGGTTTTGGATCATCGTGTTTTCATTGTCCTTTGTTTCTAGGCATTTTTTGATTTCCTCTTTGATTTCTTCAGTGATCTCTTGGCTATTAGTAGTGTATTATTTAGCCTCCATGTGTTTGTATTTTTTACAGAATTTTTCCTGTAATTGATATCTAGTCTCATAGCATTGTGATTGGAAAAATACTTGAAATGATTTTAATTTTCTTAAATTTATCAAGGCTTGATTTGTTACCCAAGATATGATCTACCCTGGAGAATGTTCCATGAGCACTTGAGAAGTAAGTGCATTCTGCTGTTTTTGGATGGAATGTCCTATAAATATCAATTAAGTCCATCTTGTTTAAGGTATCATTTAAAGCTTGTGGTTCCTTATTTATTTTCATTTTGGATGATTTGTCCATTGGTGAAAGTGGGGTGTTAAAGTCCCCTACTGTGATTGTGTTACTGTTGATTACCCCTTTGAAGGCTGTTAGCCTTTGCCTTATGTATTGAGGTGCTCCTATGTTGGGTGCATAAGTATTTACAATTGTTACATCTTCTTGGATCAATCCCTTAATCATTATGTAGTGTCCTTCTTTGTCTCTTGTAATAGTCTTTATTTTAAAGCCTATTTTGTCTGATATGAGAATTGCTACTGCAGCTTTCTTTTGATTTCCATTTGCATGGAATATCTTTTTCCATCCCCTCACTTTCAGTCTGTATGTGTCCCTAGTTCTGAAGTGGGTCTCTTGTAGACAGCATATATAAGGGTCTTGTTTGTGTATCCATTCAGCCAGTCTATGTCTTTGGTTGGAGGATTTAATCCACTTACGTTTAAGGTAATTATCAATGTGTATGTTCCTAGTACTATTTTCTTATTTGTTTTGCGTGTGTTATTGTAGGTCTTCTCCTTCTCTTGTGTTTCCTGCCTAGAGAACTTCCTTTAGCATTTTTAGTAAAGCTGGTTAGGGTGCTGAACTCTCTCAGCTTTTGCTTGTCTCTAAAGGTTTTAATTTCTCCATAAAATCTGAATGACATCGTTTCTGGGAAGAGTAATCTTGGTTGTAGTTTTTTCCCTTTCATCACTTTAAATATGTCTTGACACTCTCTTCTGGATTGCAGAGTCTCTGCTGAAAAATCAGCTGTTAACCTTACAGGGATTCCCTTGTATGTTATTTGTTGTTTTTCCCTTGCTGCTTTTAATATTTTTTCTTTGTATTTAATTTTTGATAGTTTGGTTAACATATGTCTTGGTATATTTCTCCTTGGATTTATCCTGTATGGGACTCTCTGCACTTCTTGGACTTGATTATTTCCTTTCCCATATTAGGGATGTTTTCAATTCTAATCTCTTCAAATATTTTCTCAGTCCATTTCTTTTTTCTTCTTCTTCTGGGACCCCTATAGTGAGAATGTTGCTGCATTTAATGTTGCCCCAGAAGTCTCTGAGACTGTCCTCAATTATTTTCATTGTTTTTCTTTATTCTGCTCTGTGGTATTTATTTCCACTATTTTATCTTCCAGGTCACTTATCCATTCTTCTGTCTCAGTTGTTCTGCTATTGATTCCTTCTAGAGAATTTTTAATTTCATTTATTGTGTTGTTCATCATTGTTTGTTTGCTTTTGAGTTCTTCTAGGTCCTTGTTAAAAGTTTCTTGTATTTTCTCCATTGTATTTCCAAGATTTTGGATCATCTTTACCATCATTACTCTGAATTCTTTTTCAGGTAGACTGCCTATTTCCTCTTCATTTGTTTTCTCTGGTGGGTTTATACCTTGCTCCTTCAGCTGCTTTGTTTCTCTGTCTTCTCATTTTGCTTAACTTGCTGTGTTTGGTGTCTCCTTTTTGCAGGCTGCAGGTTTGTAGTTCCCATTGTTTTTGGTGTCTGCCCCCGGTAGCTAAGGTTGGTTCAGTGAGTTGTGTAGGCTTCCTGGTGAAGGGGACTAGTGCCTGTGTACTGGTTGATCAGGCTGGATCTTGTCCTTCTGGTGGGCAGGTCCACGTCTGGTGGTGTGTTTTGGGGTTTCTATGACCTTATTATGATTTTAGGCAACCTCTCTGCTAATGGGTGGCGTTATGTTTTGTCTTGCTAGTTTTTTTGTGTAGGATGTCCAGCACTGTAGCTTGCTAGTTGTTTAGTGGAGCAGGGTCTTACCATTGAGATGGAGACCTCTGGGAGAGCTTACACTGTTTGATATTACGGGGTGCCAGGAAGTCTCTGGTGGACCAATGTCCTGAACTCGGCTCTACCCCCTCAGAGGCAGAGGCCTGACAGCTGACCAGAGCACCAAGACACTGTCAGCCCCTTGGCTCAGAAGAAGAGGGGAAAAGAGAAAGAAAGAAAAAATAAATAAAATAAAATAAAGTTATTAAAATAAAAATAATTATTAAAAATTAAAATGTAATTAAAAAAGAAAACAAAAGAAAGAAAGAAGAGAGCAACCATACCAAAACAGCAAATCCACCAATGATAAAAAGAGCTAAAAACTATACTAAAAAAAATCAATAAAAACACACATCCACACCAAAAAAAAAACAAAAAAACAAACGGAAAGATGGAACCCAAGGACAAATGGTAAAAGCAAAGCTATACAGACAAAATCACACAAAGAAGCATACACATACACACTCACATAAAGAGAAAAAGGAAAAAAATATACATATCGTTGCTCCCAAAGTCCACTGCCTCAATTTTGGGATGATTCATTGTCTATTCAGGTATTCCACAGATGCAGGGTACATCAAGTTAATTGTGGAGGCTTAATCCACTGTTCTTGGGGCTGCTGGGAGAGATTTACCTTTCTCTTCTTTGTTCGCACAGCTCTTGGGGTTTAGCTTTGCATTTGCCCCACCTCTGCATGTAGGTCGCCTAGGAGCATCTGTTCTTCACTCAGACAAGACAAGGTTAAAGGAGCAGGTGATTAGGGAGCTCTGGCTCACTCAGGCCGGGAGGGAAGAAGGGCTATGGAATGCAGGGCAAGCCTGCGACGACAGAGGCCAGCATGACGTTGCAACAGCCTGAGGCATGCTGTGTTTTCGCCAGAGAAGATGTCCCTGGATCACGGGACCCTGGCAGTGGTGGGCTGCACAGGCTCCTGGGAGGGGAGGTGTAGATAGTGACCTGTGCTTGCACACAGGTTCTTGGTGGCTGCAGCAGTATCCTTAATGTTTCATGTCCGTCTCTGGTGTCTGCACTGATAGCCATGACTCCCGCCCTTCTCTGGAGCTGATTTAGTTGGTGCTCTGAATCCCCTTTCCTTTCGCACCCCAAAAGAATATTCTCTTGCCTCTTAGGCAGTTCCAGACATTTTCCTGGACTCCCTCCTGGCTAGCTGTGGTGCACTAGCCCCCTTCAGGGTGTGTTCATGCAGCCAACCACAGTTCTCTCCCTGGGATCTAAACTCTGAAGCCAGATCTTCAGCTCCCAGCCCCCGCCCGTCCCGGTGGGTGAGCAGACAAGCCTCTCGGGATGGTGAGTGCTGCTTGGCACCGATCCTCTGCATGGGAATCTTTATCTCTCTGCTTTGCCCGGTGTACCCCTATTGCTGCACTCTCCTCTGTGTCTCTGAAGCTTCCCCCCAGCCACCCCCTGTCTCCGCCAGTGAAGGGGCTTCCTAGTGTGTGGAAACTTTTCTGCCTTCACAGCTCCCTCCCAGAGGTGCAGGTCCCATCCCTATTCTTTTGCCTCTGTTTTTTCTTTTATCTTTTGCCCTACCCAGGTATGTGGGGAGTTTCTTGCCTTTTGGGAAGCCTGGGGTCTTCTGCCAACATTCAGTAGGTGTTCTCTAGGAGTTGCTCCACATGTAGATGTATTTCTGCCATCTTGGAGGTCTCGCCTGTATTCTTTTTGATGATAGCCGTTGTGACAGGTGTGAGGTGATATCTCATTGTGGTTTGACTAGCATTTCTCTGAGAATTAACAATGTTGAGCATCCTTTCATGTTTCTGTTGGCCATCTTTATGTCTTATGTAGAAAAATGTCTATTTAGATCTTCTGCCCACTTTTTAATCTGTTTGTTTGTTTTTGATATTGAGTTGTATGAGTTGTTTATGTATTTTGGATATTAACACCTTACCAGTCATATCATTTGTACTTTCTCCCATTTGGTAGCTTGTCTTTTCATTTTGTCAATGGTTTCCTTTGCTGTGCAAAAGCTTTTAAGTTTAATTAGGCCCTATTTGTTTACTTTTGCTTTTATTCATTTTGCCTCAGGGGACTGATCCAAGAAAATATTACTACAATTTATGTCAAAGAGTGTTCTTTTCTAGGAGTTTTATGATTTCAGATCTTACACTTAGGTCTTTAATCCATTTTGAATGTATTTTTGTATATTGTATGAGAAAATGTTTTAATCACATTATTTTACATGTAGCTGTCCAGTTTTCACAGCATCACTTATTGAAGAGACTGCCTTTCCTTCTCTGTATATTCTTGCATCCTTTGTTGTAGATTAATTGCTCATATAACTGTGGTTTCATTTCTGGGCTCTCTATTCTGTTCTATGTGTCTGTTTTCATACCAATACCATGCTATTTTGATTACTGTAGTTTTGTAGTATCAAAGACAGGGAGTGTGATACCTCCAGCTTCATTCTTTTTTCTCAAGATTGCTTTGGCAATTTAGGGTCTTTTGTGGCTTTACATCAATTTTAGTATTAGTTGTTCTAGTTTTGTGGAAAATGTCATGCATAAATTGATAGGGATTGCATTAAATCTGCAGATTGCTTTGGGTAGTATGGACTTTTTAACAATGTTAATTCTTGTAATCCAAAAAAATGGTATATCTTTTCATTTCAGTGTATCATTTTCAAATTCCTTAATCAATGTTCTATAGTTTTCAGAGTATAGGTCTTTCACCTCCTTGGTTAAGTTTATTCCTTGGGATTTTATTATTTTTGGTGTGATAGTGTGGATGTAGTTTAAAGGCAGTGCCAGAGAATTTCCCAATGGATTGGATGTGGAGTGTGAGAAAATCATGGATAAAGCTAACATATTATGCTAAGTATCTGAAAGAGTGAAGGTGCTATTTACTGAGTTGAGGAAGATTGAGAAAGGAGTAAGTTTGAGGGGAAGAGAAATAGTTCCATTTTAGACATATAAGTTTAAAAGACCTGTTAGACACCCATGTGGATTTGTTGGATAGGCAGTTGGTTATTCAAATCTAGAATCCAGAGAAAGGTTTGGGATATAGATACATATTTGGGAGCCATTAGTTTATAGTTGATATTTAAAGCCATGGTACTAAATAAGATCACCAAAGGAGTAAATAGGGCAAGAGAAGAAATTTGAGAACTCAAATTTTGTTAATCAGGCAAAGCAGAATGCAACAGAAGTCTGATATAATTAGAAAATTTTAAAATCCTATGTGATGTAGAAGGGGTTCCAGAATTTCTGCACACTCTGGGGCAGACTTGGAGAGTAGTCGATGATGCTGGCTGGTGAATGTGTAAAGAAAGGTGACTACACTGGGAACAAGTGGTCCCAAGGTGAGAGCTACAGCAAGATACACGGGAGATACTCAGCCCAATCCAGGACCAAGGTGGGGGACTGAATCCTTAGGTTTTGACTCCTCTAGGATCTTACTCAACCAAGAAAGAAAATCTTCCAAGTTCATGAACTACAGACCTAACCATCAGATGCCAGCAGGGCACCACTGACCAGAGGAAACACGGCATTACCTATATCTAGAGGAGATAAGAAGATGCTCCAAGGACCTTGGCACTTAGCTCTGGGACTGATCCTCTTCCCTGCCTCCACATGGTCACCTAAGCTCCCTTCTCCATATTCCCAGAACCATATTGGATAGAAGCAGAAAATGAGGTAGCATAAAAACAGATTTATCCAAGAGACTGAATTATACATCAGATGCTATTTAAGTTAGCAACTGAGTTTACTGATTTGGACTAAATATAGTATCCTTTTGCACCTGCTACTAAATAAGGAAGGGCTTCTTAAGATGATTAGATGAATTATGAAAAGTATAGAAGCCGTAATTTCTTTGCATATTTGAATGCGGTATGTAAATTTATAATCAGGAAAATTTATAAAAACATCTTGCCAACTGTGAAATATTTAGTCTGAGACCTGTAAGAGTGTGGGGTAAGCAGAGAAACCCTGGAAGTTTCAGGAGATTGGAACACAGGATACATACTCAAAAGTTTCTTTAAGCCAGTGATTAGGTAAAACTATTAATATGTAAATTAGACTTCAGTGCCTGGGAAGATAATGGAATTGAAGAGGAAATAATAAATATCTCAGGGAATTAACAGAGTCACATCTAATAGTATAAATTATATGGTGTGCTTAGGGCTATTCTTTAAGAAGCAAAACTTAATTTACAAACATCTCCTCAGTTCAGTGAGTCTTTCTGGATCACCTTGACACTATGTGACAGCAAGTCTCCCAGCATTCCCACATGGTAGGAAGGAAGGGATATGCCAAGTGTTTGGTCTCTTCCCGATTTACTAATGGAGTCATGAGTCAAAGGCGGTAGAGTATCAGTGGTCAGTCTCTTCTGCTTCTCTGCTCCAGCGATGCCCTGAGCTGGGAAAATGCACAAGAATATGCTGATGGGAATTTCTGACTCCGAGGCTTTCCAAACCCAGCAGGATCTGCACTACTACTTAACACTCATTTTAAACTTTTCAGGAAAAAATGTTACATATATGTGAAGCTTGAGTCAGTCCCACTCACCACACACACACACATGCACACACATGCACACTCCTCCCTCACTTTCGTTCATTCATTCATTTACAGTTTCATTCAACAAGCAAATTCTGAAATGCTGAACAATCATCCACAGGAAGACACTGGAACTCACCAAAAATGATACCCCACATCCAAAGACAAAGGATAAGCCACAAAGAGGTGGTAGGAGGGGCACAGTCACAATAAAATCAAATCCCATAACTGCAGGGTGGGTGACTCACAAACTGGAGAACACTTACACCACAGAAGTCCACTCACTGGTGTGAAAGTTCTGAGCCCCACGTCAGGCTTCTGAACCTGGGGGTCTGCAATGGGAGGGGGAATTCCTAGAGAATCAAACTTTGAAGGCTAGCAGGATTTGATTGCAGGACTTCAACAAGACTGGGGGAAACAGAGACTCCACTCTTGGAGAGCACACACAAAGTAGTGTGCACATCAGGACCCAGGGGAAAGGAGCAGTGACCACATAGAGACTGAACCAGACCTACCTGCTAATGTTGGAGGGTCTCCTGCAGAGATAGGGGGTGGCTCTCTCTCACCATGAGGACAAGGACACTGGCAGCAGAAGTTCTGGGAAGTACTCCTTGGCATGAGCCCTCCCAGAGTCCGCCATTAGACCCATCAAAGAGCCTGGGTAGGCTCCTGTGTTGGGTCACCTCAGGCCAAACAACCAATAAGGAGGAGACCCAGCCACACCCATCGGCAGACAAGTGGATTAAACTTTTACTGAGCTCTGCCCACCAAAGCAGTAGCCAGCTCTACCTACCACAAGTCCCTCCCATCAGGAAGCTTGCACAGCCTCTTAGATAGCCTTATCCTTCAGAGAGCAGACAGCAGAAGCAAGAAGAACTACAATCCTGCAGCCTGTGGAACAAAACCTACATTCACAGAAAGATAGACAAGATGAAAAGACGGAGGTATATGTTCCAGATGAAGGAACAAGATAAAACCCCAGGAAAACAACTAAATGAAGTGGAGATAAGCAACCTTCCAGAAAAAGAATTCAGAATAATGATAGTGAAGATGATCCAGGACCTCGGAAAAAGAATGGAGGCAAAGATTGAGAAGATGCAAGAAATGTTTAACAAAGATCTAGAAGAAGTAAAGAACAAACAAGCAGATATGAACAATACGGTAACTGAAATGAAAACTACACTAGAATGAATCAATAGCAGAATAACTGAGGCAGAAGAATGGATAAGTGACCCGGAACACAGAATGGTGGATTTCACTGCTGTAGAACAGAATAAAGAACAAAGAATGAAAAGAAATGAAGACAGCCTAAGAGACCTCTGGGACAACATTAAATGCAACAACATTCTCATTATAGGGGTCCCAGAAGACAGAGAAAAAGGACTGGAGAATATTTGAAGAGATTATAGTAGAAAACTTCCCTAATGTGAGAAAGGAAATAGCCACCCAAGTCCAGGAAGTGCAGACAGTCCCATACAGGATAAACACAAGGAAAAAAATGCCAAGACATAGTAATCAAATTGGTAAAAATTAAAGACAAAGAAAAATTATTGAAAGCATCAAGGGAAAAATGACAACATACAAGGGAACTCTCATAATGTTAACAGCTGATTTCTCAGCAGAAACTCTACAAGCCAGAAGGGAGTGGCATGATATACTTAGAGTGATGAGAGGGAAGAACCTACAACCAAGATTACTCTACCTAGCAAGGATCTCATTCAGATTAGATGGAGAAATCAAAAGTTTTACAGACCAGTAAAAACTAAGAGAATTAAGCACCACCAAACCAGCTCTACAACAAATGCTACAGGAACTTCTCTAAGTGGGAAACACAAGAGATGAAAAGGACCTACAAACACAAACCAATAACGATTAAGAAAATGGTAATAGGAACATACATATTGATAATTACCTTTAACGTGAATGGATTAAATGTTCCAACCAAATGACGCAGGCTTGCTGAATGGATACAAAAGCAAGACCCATATATATGCTGTCTACAAAGACCCACTTCAGACATAGGGACACATACAGACTGAAAGTGAAGGGACGGAAAAAGATATTCCATGCAAATGGAAATCAAAAGAAAGCTGGAGTAGCAATATTCATATCAGATAAAATAGACTTTAAAATAAAGAATGTTACAAGAGACAAGGAAGGACACTACATAATGATCAAGGGATCAATCCAAGAAGATATAACAATTATAAATATATATGCATCCAACATAGGAGCACCTCAATATATAAGGCAACTGCTAACAGCTATAAAAGAGGAAATCAACAGTAACACAATAATAATGGGGGCCTTTAAAACCTCACTTATACCAATGGACAGATCATCCAAACAGAAAATTAATAGGGAAAGAGAAGCTTAAATGACACAAGAGACCAGATAGATATAATGGATATTTATAGGAAATTCGATCCAAAAACAGTAGATTACAGTTTCTTCTCAAGTGCGTACAGAACATTTTCTGGGATAGATCACATCTTGGGTCACAAATCAAGCCTCAGTAAATTTAAGAAAATTGAAATCATATCAACATCTTTTCTGACCAAAATGCTATGAGATTAGAAATCAATTACAGCGAAAAAAAGCGTAAAAAACACAAACACGTGGAGGCTAAACAATATGTTACTAAATAACCAAGAGATCACTGAAGAAATCAAAGAGGAAATGAAAGAATATCTAGAGCCAAATGACAATGAAAACACGATGATCCAAAACCTATGGGATGTGGCAAAAGCAGCTCTAAGAAGGAATTTTATAGCTATAAAAGCCTACCTCAAGAAAAAAGAAAAATCTCAAATAAACAATCTAACCTTACACCTACAGGAACTAGAGAAAGAAGAACAAACAAAACCCAAACATAGCAGAAGGAAAGAAATCATAATGATCAGAGTAGAAATAAATGAAATAGAAACAAAGAAAACAATAGCAAAGATCAATAAAACTAAAAGCTGGTTCTTTGAGAAGATAAACAAAATTGATAAACCATTAGCCAGACTCATCAAGAAAAAGAGGGAGAAGACTCAAATCAATAAAATTAGAAATTAAAAAGGAGAAGTTATTAGAGACACGGCATAAATACAAAGTATCCTAAGAGACTACTACAAGCAGCTCTATGCCAATAAAATAGACAACCTGGAAAAAATGGACAAATTCTTAGAAAGGTATAACCTTCCAAGACTGAACCAGGGAGAAATAGAAAATATGAACAGACCAATCACTGGTAATGAAATTGAAACTGTGATTAAAAATCTTCCAACAGGGCTTCCCTGGTGGCACAGTGGTTGAGAGTCTGCCTGCTGATGCAGGGGACAAGGGTTCATGCCCCAGTCTGGGAAGATCCCACATGCCGCAGAGTGGCTGGGCCCGTGAGCCATGGCCACTGAACCTGCGTATCTGGAGCCTGTGCTCCACAACAGGAGAGGCCACAACAATGAGAGTCCCGCCTACAGCCAAAAAAAAAAAAAAAATCTTCCAACAAACAAAAGTCCAGGACCAGGTGGCTTCACAGGTGAATTCTATCAAAGATTAGGAGACAAGCTAATACCCACCCTTCTCAAACTCTTCCAAAAAATTGCAGAGGAAGGAACACTCCCAAACTCATTCTATGAGGCCACTATCACCCTGATACCAAAACCACACAAAGATACTACAAAAAAAGAAAATTACAGACCAATATCACTGATGAATATACAAGCAAAAATCTTCAACAAAATACTAGCAAACAGAATCCAACAACACATTAAAATGATCATACACCATGATTAAGTGGGATTTATCCCAGGGATGTGCTGGGAAAATTGTGCTGCTGGGAAAATTGGACAGCTTCATGTACAAGAATGAAATTAGAACACTCTGTAACACCATACACAAAAATAAACTCAAAATGGATTAGAGAACTAAATGTAAGACCAGACACTATAAGACTCCTAGAGGAAAACATAGGAAAAACACTCTTTGACATGAATCACAGCAGGATCCTTTTTGATCCACCTCCTAGAGTAATGGAAATAAAAACAAAAATAAACAAATGGGACCTAATGAAACTTCAAAGCTTTTACACAGCAATGGAAACCATAAACAAGATGAAAAGACAACCCTCAAAATGGGAGCAAATATTTGCAAATGAATCAACAGACAAAGGATTAATTTCCAAAATATATAAACAGCTCATGCAGCTCAATATTAAAAAAAAAACAACCCAATATGAAAATGGGCAGAAGACCTAAATAGACATTTCTCCAAAGAAGACATACAGATGGCCAAGAGGCACATGAAAAGCTGCTCAACATCACTAATTATTAGAGAAATTCAAATCAAAACTACAATGAAGTGTCACCTCACACCAGTTAGAATGGGTGTGAAAATCAGAAAATCTACAAACAACAAATGCTGGAGAGGGTGTGGAGAAAAAGGAACCCTCTTGCACTGTTTGTGGGAATGTAAATTGATACAGCCACTATGGAGAACAGTATAGAGGTTCCTTAAAAATCTAAAAATAGAAATACCATATGACCCAGCAGTCCAACTACTGGGCATTTACCCAGAGAAAACCATAATTCAAAAAGACACATGCACCCCAATGTTCATTGCAGCACTATTTACAATGTAGCCAGTTCATGGAAGCAACTAAATGCCCGTCGACAGACGAATGGATAAAGAAGATGTGGTACATATATACAATGGAATATTACTCAGCCATAAAAAGGAACGAAACTGGGTCATTTGTAGAGACATGGATGGATCCAGAGACCATCATGTAGTGTGAAGTAAGTCAGAAAGAGTAAAATAAATATCGGATATTAACGCATATATGTGGAACCTAGAAAAATTGTAGAGATGAACCTGTTTTCAGGACAGAAATTGAGATACATTTACAGAGAACAAACTTATAGATACCATGAGGGGAAAGCGGTGGGGGGTGTGGGTGGTGGTGTGATGAATTGGGAGATTGGGATTGACATGTATACACTGATGTGTATAAAATGGATGACTAATAAGAACCTGGTGTATAAAAAGTAAAAAAAAAAAAAAAAAAAAAATTCAAAAAAACCCCCGCCAAAACAGGAAAACAAGCAAATACTGAGGGCCTACTCTGTTACATACATGTCTGGTTCCAAAAGCAGAAAGATGCTTACAACCTTACCTTAAGCTATTCATTGTTTAGTAAGAAGAGTCAGACACAACGACAGCCAAAGATAATACATCCAAGTGTGATGGAGACACAAAGGAAAGAATAGCCCCTCATCTCTTCATGTCCAGCCAAGGACAACTCTTATTATACTCATCAGCCTGGCCACACCCTTGTAACCACCTCCAAATTTACATTTTTATCTATCAACTACTCCTTCCTATTAAATCCAGCTTGCTTTCTCAACTTCCCTATTTCTGTCAGGGTTATGACCATTCTACAAGTCACACAAAATCGAATGCTCTGGGTATTCTTCAACCTTACTTATCTTTCATGTTTTTAAACCAAATTCAAACTCATCAAAGCCTATTGGCCAAATTAGCAGAAAATCCAGGCTCTCCCTTGGCAATTATCCAAGAACCATGGGAACTTAGTCCACAGGAATGGCAAACCCTGACCTGGCACCTAGCCTGCTGGGAGCAGCTCAGAAGATCTGAAGGTCAGAACACCTAATCAGGCACTTCAAGTGTTGGCAGAGATAACTGGATCCCATTCCCAAGCTGAGTGTTCCCCAGGTGGGGCAGAATCCTCCTCCCCTCGGCCCAACACTTATTGTTCAAGCCCAACTATCAGCACACAATCAGTAACACGCGGAGCCTCAGTTTTTCTAAAATGGGACATAAAATGAGGTGGTTGACATATTGTGTAGCCTAGATCTCCCCATTCTGGACCAAGCTCCCTTATTTCTCTAGCTGCCCAGAGTGTTGCCTGCTGAGGGCTCTCAACTGAGTCCCTGCCCAGGAAGAAAGTGTCTTCTTTTTTAGTGTAGGCACCTTTTCCTCAGGTAACTTGCACACCAGGAGTGTTTGACCAGGGAAGGATATACAAAGACCCAGCCTCCAGGGCTAAATTCAGGACAACTCTGAGGGGCAGCTCAGCTTTTAAGCTCCTGACAGTGATGAACTGCATGACAGTTCACCTCCCTCTGGTCAGTCCTGTTGGCTCTGCTCTTTTTCATGTGTTGTTTCATGGCCTAGTAACACACCCACCTGAACACATATCTCTATCTGAGAGTGTTTCTTGGGCAAAACAACCCTGACAGGTGGTAGGTGACCTTTTGACTTTAAAAGACTTACCCAATTCCCCCACCCACCAACCTCATCTTCCACCACCTAGACTTTGTGTTGAATTGGACTGACTCTTCAGCAGTAAAACCTTTCCCATTCAGTGTTTAATCTTTGGTCTCAATCTTTATTTTGCCTTTATTAGGAGGCTCTTCTATCTTCAGATGCTTCAGGGAACTAGAACAAATAATTTAACCAGTCTCTTTCCAGCTGCTTTTACTTCTGCTACTTTTACATGTTGTTTCTGTTAAAACCAGATCATTGAACCTTCAATAATTCCATCGTTACTCTTATATATTCAGGTCCAGTTCACAAAAGGATCCCCGGTGCCAGGATGACTGGGGACTGCTGTGCTTTCAGGCAGTCACCAACTACTAAAAACAAGCCTCTTCTGGTTACCAACCCAGCCAAGATACTAAGGCCAAGGAGAGTTTCCTCTCAGGGCTCTTTTTCTTTGCCTTTCAACCTCATTAGGAGCTTCTAAACTCAAAAGAGTTTCTTACAACATTAATTTCAAGCATTTCAGAGGTAAACGATTTGGGAGTAATAAATGTACTTCTCCCAGGAGGTTTCAAGGACCTATATCAATTTTCCCATTTCCTACCTAAAAATTTAAAAGAGTATTAAGGACAGAAGAGCCTATTTATCTCACATTTGCAAAACTAAGAGGGTCCTGCCCAGGACTCTAGAAATGGCACCCAGAAGATGAGGCAGCTGGCAACTTTTGCATGGAAACTTTATTTAAAAACAATTGTAAAGTCCATCAAATCAAGCAGCCCATTACATTACTAAATACTGAAATCTGGCCAATAACCAAAGCTTTAAATGGTAAATAATATATCCTTTAATCCATTGCTTATGCTTAATTTCAATTTTTGATTTAAGTCATGCTCTGTTTTCTTAGGGAGTTTCCAGTAGAAAATGTAGGCTGAATTTTTTTCCTCTAGTAAAAAATTAAAGATTTACAGAATATAAACACAATTTAACTGAGTAATAGATACTAGTGGACTAAAATAAACTCATAATCTCTTCCAATGATAATTGCCTAGCTTGACTTGTAAACAACAATCATAAATGTGTTTATTGTTGTTCCCTGCAGTGGATATTAACCTATCCTTGGACTTTGTCTGAGTTTTCCATTTTAGATCACTAAATAAAAACATAAAGAATAAATAAATAAGGAAAGAGGGAAGGAAGGTATGGTAATAGATTTTTTGTTTCAATTTTTCTTTTGAGACAAGAGACTGAACTCCATATCCTACTCCAACCCCATAAATTTGAACTTTTCTTTCTTTCTCCATTTGGTAAATAGCACCATTTATCCCAAGCAAGCATTCAAGCTATTATTCTAGCCATCTCTCCCACACATTAAATCTTCCACCAAACCCTATGCATGCCACATTCTACAGAGCACTTAATACCTTCCCTCCTCTTGTTAACCGAATTAAGTCCTGTGGATGCTGCTTGTGGCCTAGCCCAGCCAAGGCTCTCTGCCTCAGTGGTGAAGGGTTCCTTTCCCCTTCTGTTTGAGCAGTAGAACAAAAAAGCTGAGATTGACACAGCAGTAGCTTTATTCAGTGGCCAAGGAATGGAGAAGCTGGAACTAAGTTTATAGATAAAATTCTCACCCACCTTGCAAGAGAGATTTAATTTTAAATGAGTAAAGACAAAGGGAAGAGGAATGAGCCTAATGATGAGGAGGCATATGCATTAGTCTACTGGGGAAGGAGCAGGGTTTTGTTGAGGGCTTTCTATCCTTTTCTGATTCTTAATGTCTGGTCATGGCCACTGGTAGGTGTGTCATTTAATATGCTGATATAGTAAAAACAACATATAATGAGACTCAGGGTCTGTTGGAGGTCAGATTCATCACCATCTTCGTCCCAGCTGGTTCCATCTGATTTTTTCTTTGTAGTTTCCTTTCTTATCTCTGGACCCTTTAACTTAAAGATTTGTTAACTCCTGCTAAAGTTGGGAGCTGGCAGGTTTTGAACAAGGACACTCCTGCTAAAAGTGGGGGTCGACAGGTTTTGAGCAAAGACCTGGATCAGCTCTGGCAATATTCTCATCACCTACTTCTATTTCCTTCCTTCAGGCCCACTCTCTTCCTCAGTTTCTTAGATTCTTGCAGTCATTTCCAAACTGACGTCCCTGTCAATAATCTAATCCGCCTCTAGTATTTCCTCTACATTGCAATTAAACTGATCTTTCTAAAGTGAAAATTTGATCAAACCATTTCTTCCCCTTCCCTCTCTATAATCTTTCAGTGGGTTCACATTGGCCAGAACAAAATCTGAAATGCTTAAACTTAATTGCTCTTACTGATACTTACCTCTCAGGTCTCATCTCTTGAAAATTTCCATGTCATGTTCTAGCCCCACTGAACTGCATACAGTTCTCTGAATACTCTTCATTCTCTGTCCTTGATACTGCTCAACATTTGATTAAATGTTTAAAATACCATCTTCTTTATAAAACACTCCAATATCTAAACCTTCAGGACAAATACTATTTTTCTGTATACTATCAGAGTAGCTATTATAGCTCAATGGTCACATTAGTTACATTACACAGCTATTAACCAGTTATACTTGTCTTTGTCTTTAGATTCTGACATCCTTAAGGATGAGGTAAAGTTTTGGGTTTGACCCCCCATGCTTAGTGACAGCCTAGTATTTAATAATTTCTCAGTGAAAATTTGTAGAATTAATTAATTAATTAATGCAATCAAATACAATAAGAAGTCTAGGATTTCCATGAGGAACTCTGGTCTGAAATGCTGGGTTCAAAGCTTCTGCACACAGCATCCTGTGAGCAAGTGAAACTAGACTAAGCACAAAGGGAAAAAAGACTGTCTCCATGTGGTGTCAGTGGCTCCGGGAAGCTGCAGATTTAGCTGATCCTCAAATAATATGATCTCACAGAAAGAGAGAAAAACATCTCATCTTCAGCAGCCTTATCCATCCTGGAGAAATATTCGAATTGGCCTCTTGACATAGACTGAGGGATCACGGGCTTGCCTCAAACATTGGGTGCAAATCTGTTCCATGTATCTTCTCTTTCTCATGGGAAGAGCAGCTTTGCCAGCCGTGTGGCTGACACAGTCTTTGTGTTCCAGCCTGCTGTAAGACCTTAGCCCTTGATATGGGAGAGCCAAGTTCAGGACACTGGACCACCAAAGACCTCCCAGCCCTACATAATATCAATCAGTGAAATCTCTCCCAGAGATCTCCATCTCAATGCTAAGACCCAGCCCCACCCAACAGCCAGCTCCACTGCTGGATGCCCCATCCCAATCAACTAGCAAGACAGTAACACAACCCCACCCATTAGCAGAGAGGCTGCCTAAGCTCATAATAAGTTCACAAACGCCCAAAAACACACCACAGGGCATGGTCCTGCCCACCAGAAAGACAAGATCCAGCCCCACCCACCGGAAAACAGGCACCAGGCCCCTCCACCAGGAAACCTACACAAGTCACTGAACCAATCTCACCCACTGGGGGAAGGCACCAAAAACAATGGAAACATGAACCTGCAGCCTGCAAAAAGGAGACCCCCAAATACCATAGGTTAAAACAAATGAGAAGACAGAGAAATATGCAGCAGATGAAGGAGCAAAATAAAAACCCACCAGACTAAACAAATAAAGAGGAAATAAGCAGTCTACCTGAAAAAGAATTCAGAGAAATAACAGTAAATTTGAACCAAAATCTTGGAAATAGAATGGGGAAAATACAAGAAAAGTTTAACAAGCAGCTAGAAGAACTAAAGAGCAAACAATGATGAACAACAAAATAAATGAAATTAAAAATCCTCTAGAAGGAATCAATAGCAGAGTAAATGAGACGGAAGAACAAATAAGTGACCTGGAAGATAAAATAGTGGAAATAACTACTGCAGAGCAAAATAAAGAAAAAAGAATGAAAAGAATTGAGGACAGTCTCAGAGAGCTCTGGGACAACATTAAACGCACCAACTTTCAAATTATAAGGGTCTCAGAAGAAGAAGAGAAAAGAAAGGGTCTGAGAAAATATTTGAAGAGACTATAATAGAAACCTTCCCATAATGGCAAAGGAAACAGTCAATCAAGTCCAGGAAATGCAGAGTGTCCCATACAGGATAAATCCAAGGAGAAACATGCCAAGACACATACTAATCAAACTATAAAAAATTAAATACAAAGAAAAAATATTAAAAGCAGCGAGGAAAAAGCAACAAATAACATACAAGGGAATCCCCATAAGGCTAACAGCTGATCTTTCAGCAGAAACTCTACAAGCCAGAAGGGAGTGGCAGGACATATTTAAAGTGATGAAAGGGAAAAACTTACAACAAAGATTACTCTACCTAGCAAGTATCTCATTCATATTTGATGGAGAAATTAAATTTTACAGACAAGCAAAAGCTAAGAGAATTCAGCACCACCAAACCAGCTCTACAGCAAATACTAAAGGAATTTCTCTAGGCAGGAAACAAGGACAAGGAAAAGACGTACAAAAACAAACGTAAAACAATTAAGATGATAATACAAACACACATATTGACAATTACCTTAAAGGTAAATGGATTAAATGCTCCAACCAAAAGACATAGACTGGTTGAATGGATACACAAACAAGACCCATATATATGCTGTCTATAAGAGAATCACTTCAGACCTAAGGACACATACAGACTGAAAGTAAGGGGATGGAAAAATATATTCCATGCAAATGGAAATCAAAAGAAAGCTGGAGTAGCAATTCTCATATCAGACAAAATAGACTTTAAAATAAAGACTATTACAAAAGACAAAGAAGGACACTACATAATGATCAAGGGATCAATCCAAGAAGAAGATATAACAATTGTAAATATTTATGCACCTAACATAGGAGCACCTCAATACATAAGGCAAAAACTAAAAGCCGTAAAAGGGGAAATCAACAATAACACGATCATAGTAGGGGATTTTAACACCCCACTTTCACCAATGGGCACATCATCCAAAAAGAATATAAATAAAGAACACAAGCTTAAATGGTACATTAAACAAGATGGACTTAAATGATATTTATAGGACATTCCATCCAAAAACAACAGAATACACTTTCTTCTCAAGTGCTCATGGAGCATTCTCCAAGATAGATCATATCCTGGGTCACAAATCAAGCCCTGGCAAATTTAAGAAAATTGAAATCATATCAAGTACATTTTCCAACCACAATGTTATGAAAATAAATATACAAGATATATTGATATTGGATATCAATTACAGGGAAAAATTGTAAAAAATATGAAGACATGGAGGTTAAATAATATGTTACTAAATAACCAAGAGATTACTGAAGAAATCAAAGAGAAAATAAAAAAATACCTAGATACAAAAGACAATGAAAACATGGTGACTCAAAACCTATGGGATGCAGCAAAAGCAGTTCTAAGAGGGAAGTTTATAGCAATATAATCCTATCTCAAGAAACAAGAAACATCTCAAATAAACAACCGAACCATACACCTAAAGCAATTAGAGAAAGAATGAAAAATAACCTAAAGTTAGAAGAAGGAAAGAAATGATAAAGATCAGATCAGAAATAAATGAAAATGAAAAGAAGGAAACAATAGCAAAGGTCAATGAAATTAAAAGCTGGTTCTTTGAGAAGATAAACAAAATTGATAAACCATTAGACAGACTCATCATGAATAAAAAGAAGACTCAAATCAACAGAATTAGAAATGAAAAAGAAGTAAAAACTGACACTGCAGAAATACAAAGGATCATGAGAGATTACTACAATCAACTATATGCCAATAAAATGGACAACCTGGAAGATATGGATAAATTCTTAGAAAAGCACAGCCTTCCAACATTGAACAAGGAAGAAATAGAAAATATAAACAAACTAATCCGAAGCACTGAAATTGAGACTGTGATTAAAAATCTTCCAACAAACAAAAGCCCAGGACCAGATGGCTTCCCAGGTGAATTCTATCAAACATTTAGAGAAGAACTAACACATACCCTTCTCAAACTCTTCCAAAATATATTAGAGGGAGGAACACTCCCAAACTCATTCTACGAGGCCACCGTTACCCTGATACCAAAACCAGGCAAAGATGTCACACAAAAAGAAAATTACAGGTCAATATCACTGATGAACATAGACACAAAAATCCTCAACAAAATAGTAGTAAACAGAATCCAACAGCACATTAAAAGGATCATGCACCATGATCAAGTGGGGTTTATCCCAGGAATACAAGGATTCTTCAATATATGCAAAACAATCAATGTGATACACCATATTAACAAATTGAAGAATAAAAACCATATGATCCACACAATAGATGCAGAAAAAGCTTTCGACTAAATTCAACACAGATTTATAATAAAAACTCTCCAGAAAGTAGGCATAGAGGGAACCTATCTCAATATAACAATAAACATAATAAAGGTCATATATGACAAACCCACAGCAAACATCGTTCTCAATGGTGAAAAACTGAAACCATTTCCTCTAAGATCAGAAACAAGATCTGGTGCTCACTCTCACTGCCATTACTTTTAGTTTTGGGGGTTTTTATTTGCGGTATGCAGGTCTTTCACTGTTGTGGCCTCTCCAGTTGTGGAGCACAGGCTCCAGACATGCAGGCTCAGCAGCCATGGCTCACTGACCCAGCCACTGCACGGCATGTGAGATCTTCCCAGACCGGGGCACGAACCCGTGTCTGCTGCATCGGCAGGCAGACTCTCAAACACTGCACCACCAGGGCAGCCCTCACTGCCATTATTCAACATAGTTTTGGAAGTTTTAGCCACAGCAATCAGAGAACAAAAAGAAATAAAAGGAATCCAAATCAGAAAAGAAGTAAAACTGTCACTGTTTGCAGATGACATGATACTATACATAGAGAATCCTAAAGATGCTGCCAGAAAACTACTAGAACTAATCAATAAATTTGGTAAAGTAGCAGGATACAAAATTAATGCACAGAAATCTGTTGCATTCCTATACACTAATGATGAAAAATATGAAAGAGAAATTAAAGAAACAGTACCAATTACCATTGCAACAGAAAGAATAAAATACCTAGGAATAAACCTACCTAAGGAGACAAAAGACCTGTATGCAGAAAACTAAAAGACACTGTTGAAAGAAATTAAAAATGATACAAACAGTTGGAGAGATGTACCATGTTCTTGGATTGGAAGAATCAACATTGTGAAAATGACTATACTACTCAAAGCAATCTACAGATTCAATGCAATCCCTATCAAACTACCAATGGCATTTTTCACAGAACTAGAGCAAAACATTTCACAATTTCTATGGAAACACAAGCCAAAGCAATCTTGAGAAAGAAACAGAGAGCTGGAGGAATCAGGCTCCTGGGCTTCAGACTATACTACAAAGCTACAGCAATCAAGACAGTATGGTACTGGCACAAAAATAGAAATACAGATCAATGGAACAGCATAGAAAGCCCAGGGATAAACCCATGCACATATAGTCACGTTATCTTTGACAAAGGAGGTGAGAATATACAATGGAGAAAAGACAGCTTCTTCAATAAGTGGCGTTGGGAAAACTGGACAGCTACATGTAAAAGAATGAAATTAGACCACTCCCTAACACCATACACAAAAATAAACTAAAAATGGGGATAAAGACCTAAATGTAAGGCCAGACACTATATAACTCTTAGAGAAAAACATAGGCAGAACACTCTGTGACATAAATCACAGCAATATCCTATTTGACCCACCTCCTAGAGAAATGGAAATAAAAACAAAAATAAACAAATCGACCTAATGAATCTTAAAAGCTTTGCACATCAAAGGAAACGATAAAGAAGACAAAAAAACAACCCTCAGAATGGGAGAAAATATTTGTAAACTAAGCAACTGAAAAAGGATTAATCTCCAAAATATACAAGCAGCTCAGGCAGCTCAATATCAAAAAAATAAAAACCCAATACAAAAATGGTCAGAAGACCAAAATAGACATTTCTCCAAAGAAGATATACAGATTGGCAACAAACACATGAAATGTTGCTCAACATCACTAATCATTTGAGAAATGCAAATCAAAACTACAATGTGGTATCACCTCACACCAGTCAGAATGACCATCATCAAAAAATCTACAAACAATAAATGCTGGAGAGTGTGTGCAGAAAAGGGAACCCTCTTGCACTATTGGTGGAAATGTAAATTGATACAGCTACTATGGAAAACAGTATGGAGGTTCCTTAAGAAACTAAAAGTAGAACTATCATATGACCCAGCAATCCCACTAGTGGGCATATACCCTGTGAAACCATAATTCAAAAAGAGACATGTACCACAATGTTCATTGCTGTACTATTTACAATAGCCAGGACATGGCAGCCACCTAAGTGTCCATCGACAGATGAATAGATAAAGAAGATGTGGCACACATATACAATTGTGTGTTACTCAGACATAAAAAGGAACAAAATTGAACTATTTGTAGTGAGGTGGATGGAACTGGAGTCTGTCATACAGAGTGAAGTTATTCAGAAAGAGTAAAACAAATGCTGTATGTTAACACATATATATGGAATCTAAAAAAAAAAAATGAAAACGGTTCTCATGAACCTAGGGGCAGGACAGGAATAAAGAGGCAGTCGTAGAGAATGAACTTGAGGACACAGGGATGGGGAAGGGTAAGCTGGGACGAAGTGAGAGAGTAGCACTGACATATATACACTACCAAATGTAAAATAGATAGCTAGTGGGAAACAGCCACATAGCACAGGGAGATCAGCTCAGTGCTTTGCAACCACCTAGAGGGGTGAGATAGGGAGGGTGGGAGGGAGACGCAAGAGGGAGGGAATATGGGGATATATGTATATACTTATAGCTGATTCACTTTGTACAGCAGAAACAAACACTACTACAGCAATTATACTCCAATAAAGTCGTTATAAAAAAGACATGAAAAAAAAAGGGAAGTCTAGGCTTACATTATTCATTGCCATCTGATACACAGCCTTTTCATTCATCAGAGAGCTTGGCACAAAAATGAAAACGGTGTTGCTATAAAAATTTTCTCCATGAACGGGTCCATATACACATTCCTGCAGACACACACAGACACACAATTTCCTACAAATAGACCCTCAACCCCCAGCATAGAACAGGAGTATATCAGTTAGAAACTTAATTTGTCTGCTAGTTACAAATATTCCAGTACCATAAACAAGTAAGTGTTTATTCTCTTAAAGAAATGAAGTCTGAAGGCAGACTGCCCAGGGCTTCATCATTACATCCACATTCTAGGCCACATGAAGAAGAAAGGGAAGAGAGTTTGTTTCTTCTATTGAAAGCCTCTTCCCAAATGTCCCACTCAATATTTCAACTTACATCTCATTAGGCAGATCATAATAACATAACCATATTCAGTTATAAGAAAGGACAGAAACTAGACTTTGTAATTCTGGCACATGACACATGGGTATTTATTTTGTATCACTTTTAGTAAGAAATATACAATAAGCTTCATTGTTTTACCTACATTACCCAATTAATGTTCACAACAACCTTGAGATAGTTATATGAATAATTCCATTTTAATAGATGAACTTAGACACCAAGTTGAAAAGGTGAAGTAATTTCCTCCAGGTCATGCAGCTGAATGTGTTAGAAATGTTGACTTAGGGATGTACCTAGGAAAAACATTTAAGAAATATCAGTTCTTTGGTTAAAGGGATACTTATTTAAAGACTATGTTTGTTAATTGAACAAATATTTATTGAACTTTTACTATTTTCCTGATAATATCTTAGGTTCTATGGAAATATCAGTAAATAGAGAGATAAGATCCCTACCCACATAGAGGTTACATTTCAAGAGCAAAAAATCCATAAAGAGATTATGGATTATGAACAAACTATAAATACACAATTTAATTTGCTATAAAGTGTATCAGTGAGGATAGGCTAGGAGGTTATACTACAGTAACAAACAAGCCCCCTCTATTTATTCACAGGGGAGCAGGGGAGCTCTGCTCATGGTGCTATTCTGGGAGAGGCTGAGAGATACACCATCTCCAAACTCCAAAATCAATTCAGCAAGAGAAGAATGATGCTGGTTTCACAGTGGTCATTAAATACTTCCTCCCAAAAGCAATATATCAACACATGTCCCTTTGACTCACATTTCAAATCAATTGAATTACTTAGCCACGTGTTGAGGGGACCATGTTCCAGGCATAGGAAACAGAGTAAGAGAATGGCTTGGCCTGATGGAGGGACAGAAGTGTGTCCTCTGTCCTGCAGTTAGAGAGCTTGGCAGCATCCCTTTCTTGGGTACCCCTCTAAGGTCCCTGATGATACTCTTCATCCCCAGATTAGATCCATTCATTAGGATATTTTGGGGATATTTTTCTATAAATACAGAAAGAGGCAATCATGCCCAGAAGTCTACTTGGTCTGCATTCCTTTCTTTACTATGAGGGTTTTTTATTATACCCTATCAAGTTATCCAATCATATCTCCATAGTCTTGGCACCACTAGTCTTTTTCTCCCCCTAAACCTAACCATGAGAATCTGGAAGAAGAAATTCACCAGTCTGTTAACCATTTTTACTAAAATATAGTAAAATTTCAGGTGTTAAATCAACTTCAGAGAATGTCTGGAGTCACAGTGACTGTAGTGTTTCCTAATGCTGCAATGTCAATAAAGTTTTGCTTCAATACACATAACCTCAATCCGACTCATATTTCATTCTGAAGAATATTTTATAATCATCATTCAAAGTTTTCACAGGCAGGATATGTCTATGTTCTACAACTTTCTTTGAATCCAGTAAGAGGGAAATGATCATCTCATTTCTTGTGGGGCATAATTGGCCTATATCAATAATTTCAATAAATGGTTTCACTACCTGGTAGATTATTGTAATTTGTGGGGAAACTGTGATAAAATTTTTGGAGCCATCCATCTGCTCTTGGCACATTCTGCTCTTTGAGTCTCTAATGGTTTCCGTTATTTCTTCCCTTGTAATATACTTCTCCAATTTTTCTTTTTTGCTCTGTGGTTACTGGTGCATTGCTGTTTTTGTAAAGAAATTTTGAAACCTGCTATACTTTACAGGTTTTGTTCTGATTTATATTCATTTTGTGAAATGTTACAAAATTTTAAATTGTTACAAAAAATTAAATGTTACAATTTAATTTTAAATTGTGAAATTTAAAATTAGTTCAAAGTATTCCAAGTCCCACCTTCTGAAATGGTAATTGAGCAAATTATTTCATTTAAACAACAGAAAAAAACAGAACAATAATTTCCATGTTCCATTAATGAAATGCCAGTGGATTAATTTTGTCCTAAAAAGAACTTCTTTGGCTTTCAGTAGGTGTAGTGTGACTCACTTCAGTTGATGTTCTTGGTTTAATGATATGGTTCAGTCTGAGTTAAACACATGTTGTACCAAACACTACTATTTGCCCACGTAATAGTTATCCTCCCCTTTTTTTTAATGACAGAATGCAGTTGCGCTCTGGTAGGAATGTGCCTGTCTAGGAACTGCATTTCCCAGCTTCCTTTGCTACTAGAATAGTCAAGTAACCCAGTTTTGGTCAATGGGAAGTGATAGTTACTGGACAGGAATTCTGGGAAAGCTACTTAAAGGGTAGGCTGACTTGGATGGCTTACATATTTGCCTTTTTCTTACCCCTTCTTCTTACCCCTTCCTTCTTCCTTCCTTCCTTACCACTTTATGGATTCCCAGCATGATGATGATTAAAAAGCAACTATCTTGTGTTCATGAAACTGTATCAGATACTAGTTTTTGTTGTTGTTGTTGTTGTTTTTAGCAAAAACAGAAAGAGGCTGGTCTCTGATGACATTATGGAGCTGCCATATTGACCCTGTGCTGCTCATTTCTGGAGTTCTCATTATATGAGATAAACAAAAGAACAAATTTATTTCAGGTACTGTTTTTCAAGTTTGTTTCTTAGAATCTAAAACTTAAATTGAGAAAAATTGCCATCTTAACAATGTTTAGTTCTGCAATCCATAAAAATGGAATACCTCTTCGTTTAATTGGATCTTTAATTTCCATCAACAATATTTTGTAGTTTACAGTGTACATGCCTTGTGCTTATATTTGTTAAATTCATTTTTAAGTATTTTTTTTCTATTTGACACTATAATGGATGGAATTGTCTGCTTAATTTTAATTTTGGATTGTTCATTGAAGAATATAGGAATACAACTGATCTGGGTATATTAATCTATTAGTATGAGGTATTACATTAATTGATCTTTCAGGTGTTAAATCACCTATGGTGGACATAATCTTAATGTGGCCCCCATGATCTCTACATCCTGATATTAATCACAATCCCCTTGAGTATGGTCAAAGCTGGTGACTTGCTTCTGATACATAGAATACTGTAAATATGACTCAATGTATGAGATTACATGATTATATAAGATTGTAATGCCTGGAGTCTCTTTATTCCTTGCTGGATTTGAAGAAGCAAGGGGCTACATTGAGGAATTTCATGTGGTAAGGAAATGCAGGCAGCTTCCAGAAGCTTAGGATGGTCTCCAAGCAACAACCAGGAAGTAACTGAAGTCCTATAGCCATAAGGAACTGTCAAAAATCTGAGTGAGCTTACAGGAAGATCCATCCATAGCTGAGCTTCAGATGAAACTGCAGCCCTAGATGACATCTTGATTGCAGGCTTTGGGGGATTACTTAGCCCAGGACCCAAATAAACTGTGCCTTGGCTCCTGACCCACAAAACCTGTGAGATAACAAATCAAACTGAGATAATTAAACTGCATGTTGTTTTAAGCTACTAAATTTATGGAAACATTGTTACATGGCAAAAACTAGTGTACCAATGTAGAGTTCCTGAGATAAATCCTACTTCACCATATGTTTCTGGATTCCATTTGCTAATATTTTGTTGACTATTTCTGTGTCTATTTTTACAAGTGATACTGATCTGTAGGTTCTTCTGATGTCTTGTTTAGCTTTGTTATCAATGGCCTCAGAGAATTAGTTGGAAAGTTTTCTCTCTTCAATTTTCTGGAAGAGTTTTTGAAGGCTTGATATGATTTATTCTTTAAGTGTTTGATATAATTCACCAGTGAAACATCATCTAGGTTCGAACTTCTCTTTGTGCAAAGATTTGTAATTACCAATTCAATTTCTTATTATAGGTGTTTTGGGATTTTCTGTTATCTTAAAACAATTTCAGAATTTTGTATCTTTCTAGAAATTTCATCTAAGTTGTCAAGTTTACTGATATAAGTTTTTCCTAATATTCCTTTACAATCCTTTTAATTTTTTGAAGTCAGTAATTATGCCTCTAGTTTCATTTCTGATTTTGGAAATATGTCTTCTCTCTTTTTTTTTTCTTGGTCAGTCTTACTAACACTTGTTCTTTTTTTTTTTTTTTTTCGGTACGCGGGCCTCTCACTATTGTGGCCTCTCCCGTTGTGGAGCACGGGCTCCGTATGTGCAGGCTCAGCAGCCATGGTTCACGGGCCTAGCCGCTCCACGGCATGTGGGATCTTCCTGGACCGGGGCACAAACCTGTGTCCCCTGCATTGGCAGGCGGACTCTCAACCACTGCGCCACCAGGGAAGCCCAACATTTGGTCATTTAAAAAATATTTCCAGAGAATCAACTTTTGGTTTAGTTGATTTTCTCCATCTTTTTCTGTTTTCTATTTCACTGATTTCTACTCAGATCTATATTGTTTCCTTCCTTTTGCATGCTTTGGGTTTCATTTGTTCTTCTTTTTCTACTTTCTTAAGGCAGAAGCTTAGGTTATTGTTTTGGGATCTTTCTTCTTTTCTAATATAGGTCTTTAAAGCTAAAAATTTCCCTCTAATCATTGTGTTAGCTGCATCCCATAAATTGATATGTTGTGTCTTCATTTTCAATCAATTTAAAATATTTTCTAATTCTCTTGTGATTTCTTCTTTGATAGATATAGTACGTTGTTTGATTTTCAAATATTTTTGGATTTCATAGATTTTCTTCTGGTATTGATTTTTAATTTAATTCCACTGTAGTCAGAGAATATACTTTGTATGTTTGCAGTCCTTTTAAATTTATTGAGATTTTTTTTTATTGCCTAGCATGTGGTCTGACCTGGAAAATGTCCTGTGTATGTTTCAAAAGCATGTGCATTCTATTGTTGTTGAGTAGAGTGTTCTATTGAGCCATGTTGGCTAAAAATATTCAAGTTTTCTGTATGTTTTTGTGTTTATCCTGCTTGGAGTTCACTGAACTTTGTGAATGTATAGATCATAGTTTTCATCAAATTTCAGAAGTCTTCAGCCATAAATTCATTGAATTTTTTTTCTTTCCATTTCCCTCTCTCCTCTCCTTCTAGGATTGTCACTATGTGTATGTTGGAATGCATAAAGGTGCCCATATTTCACATCATTTTTCCTGAATCTTTATTCTCTGCATTCTTTGGTTACATGGTCTTGATTGATCTGTCTTCAGGTTCACTGATTCTTTCTTCTGTCACCTCAAATCTACTGTAAAATTTACTAATTTTTCATTTTCGTTATTTCACTTCTTAACTCCAGAATTTCTATTTGGTCCTTTTAAAAATAATATCTCTCTTAATTGATATTCTCTATTTGATGGCTCATTGTAATAATGCTTTTGTTTAATTCTTAACAATGCCTTTCTTTTGTTCTTTGAAAATATTTATTATAACTGCTTTGAAGTCTTTGCTAAGTTGAACATCAGGGGAAATCAGAATAATTTCTATTTTCTGCTCTTTCCCTGGGATGTTCATTCATGTTTGCTCATTTGTTTTTCATCTCATAATATTTTGGTGAAAACTGGACCTTTGAATAATATCATCGAAACTGTGTATTTTTATCACCTACTGTTTGGTGACTTAGCTGAACTAAGTCTCTAGACTTAGTCTCTCTCCCCACACTGTGTGTGACCACTGAAGCCCCTGATCAGTTTTTCAAATTCTTTTTAAAACATTTTAAGTCTGGCATCCAAGTGGTCACTCTAGGGCCACTCTAGCTTAGTGGTCAATAATGATTGGTCAGATTTTGTGCTTAAGCACCTTGAGCCAGTAACTCTTCCACTCTTCACTAGTGGATCTGTGGTTGGATTGAATACATTCAAAATTCAGAGTTTTCAAGTTTCCTCTGGTTTTTATTTTTCCTGTGCTCAAGCCATCACATTTAGCCAGGGATACATAGGTATCTAGAGACCTCTCTAGGCTCTCTTGTGCACGCATGCAGCTTTGTGCATGTTTTCACCTTCCCAGACCACCAGGGATATGTAGGAGCTTATCAGAGCCCAAATTTGCCTATTTAATTTTTGACTGGTCTTCAGTCTGCTGCTTGTCTCAAAAAGTATAACAGCTTCAGGCTAGCTGCAATATTAGATGGCCTTCATTGCCACCTAATAATGTATTTAGACATGGGTTTTTTCCAAGTCAACACTGTGACTGGTCTGCTCTTCCCTGGTACAACTACTGCACCAGGGAGCTGGGGCAGGGAGGATGATGATGAAGACATCCTCAGCTAAAATGCCACAGTTTCCCACTGTTCTTACCGAGGTTTACTGTTTTTTCTTGAATAAAGGTCTCTCAATTTGTCGTATGATTTAGTCAACATTCAGAGTCCTTAAATGATTATTTGTGCTTATTCTGTCTTATCACTGCTTTTTGGTGAGAAAATTTACAGAGCTCTTTCTTCAGCCAATCCAGAAGTTACCTTTTAACTTCTCCTTCATATAACTAAAAGTTATCTGTGTATTTGTGCTACTTTTGGAGAGAATTCCTCAGTGCTATTTTCCAATCCTAGCAGGTCTATTCTTTTTTCATCCTTTGTTTGGGTTGTTTTGTGTGTATGAGTCTGGGGTGGGGTGGTAGGGTGACAATTGTGTAGGTGTGTTAAATTTCCAAGATTTCTCTACTGTTTTCCTTCATATGAAGCCCTATTCAAATTTTATGATGAAATATTCTGCTAAAACTCTCTAGGTAGAATTTTTAACTTCTTTATTATTTTTGCACTTTGTTTCATTGGGGTTTGTCTTTAGTTAGTCCATTTGCTGCCTTTTTATTCATACTGAGCACAGCCCTTCTTCCAGTGGCAATAATACCAGTGACTTACTCCAGCCTCAAGGAAAGAATTCTGCTCTTCACTTATACATTCTTCATGAATCATGGCAACTGATATCATAAGAGCTATTCTGAAAGCCTATAGTACAAGGACTGACCTCAGACTTTATTGCTGAGGGGCTCCTTGCATAAGCCAATCTTTATGTGGCAGTGACCAGTTATCTAACAACTTCCTGGTATCTCTAGGAATCTTCATTTCGTCTCAATTATAAGTACAATTAGGAAATAGACTTTTTTTAACTGCATAATTAAAAGGAAGCACAGGTGGTAAGTAATTTCCAGAATAAATGGAAGTCTATTTTAGGAAAAGCAGAAACATTTTTGGAATTTTTTAAAAGTTTTTATAGCTTTAAAAATATTGTGGCTCAGTCTATTTGGGGTATAATATATAATTTTGTGACTTATTTTGGGGGGACATTTCAAGAAACTAGTATTATGTGGAATATATTTTGGACAAAGTTGATATATGTAATATGTAGGTATTACATTCATGATATAAAGAATATTACCAAGAATTAAATTAAAACTTGTATTATCAATAGTCCTGATTAGGTCAAAGGTAACAAACTGTTCACCTCTCCCCACAAAGAAGATTGTGATTGGATAAAATAATACCTTGTATAATACCATTGAAATAGACTTGCAGTTATAAATTCAAATGTAAACTTAGGTGTAGTGGATTAACTCAGTTTTAAGTCTTAATTTCTCAGTGAAAAAAGAAAGCAATTTACAGGTTTGCCTGACAAAGGTACATTATGATGATGCCTAGTAAAATGACTTACAAAGTTCCATAGTCTATAATTTAAGTTATTCTTTCATACTTGTTTCAAGATTCCAGAATTCCAGGGGGAAATAAAACCCAATATCAGAAATAAACTTTGCATTTTAAAGTGAAAGCAGGCAAGCTTTTCCCTTGCTTAGAACAAGCTATTTCTAAGCTGTAGTGAAATTAATCAGTTTGTCTAAGGGCAGCATTAACAGTCAATGCAAGATATTTGTTGAACAAATATCTATGGAGACCTCCTCTATATGAAAACCCGACCTTAAGCATATAACTATATTATTGGGAAGTTGCAAGAAAAAAACTCAAGAAAGTTGTAGTAAATGCCATATGAGCCAGAGGAGCTCTGGGAAGAGAGTAAGAATATTTACCTGAAATGAGTAGGAAAACTTCCTAGTAGATATAGCATTTGGACTGAACTTTGAATCACGGCATCAAAGAATCAGAGCATTGTAAGTTTGGGGATCCAGAGGTAACAAATTCAGATTCCAGGAAGGCAGTATAAGTAAAACATGTGAGCTAAAGCCAAAACAATTGGGAATGTTGGGACTGTGGTGAACTAGGAGGTGCTTGCCCTGTCTAAAGCAAGCAATCTGTTCTTAGCAACGCCAATTATTGCCAAATGAGAATGCAGGCCCAGTGTTATCATAATTTCTGAAAATTTTCCCCAAGAAAACTTGAAATATCAGATTTTTATGTGAATCTTGCAAAAATCTTGAATCAATACCAATAAATATTATCAATATCAATAAATATTGATAACTAAGTCCATCTGTTTTACAGCATCATGTAGGCCAGATTGGCTGTGAGATATTGATTTGCTGTCTTCACCTTAAGACAATCTGGTTCAACACTTGCTCTCTTCAGAATCCTTGGATTTCCTTCATGACTTTTCCACCAAGTGGTTATCTACCCTCTAATTTAGCTCCTCCTGAAATGGGAATCTCAATGCCTGGCTAGGCAAGTTGACTACCAGAACTTTCTTCCTTATATTTGCCCCTGAGATTGTCCTAGTTTTTCCTGTGTACTACACAGTTCTACATAAGGGCTTAAAGTATTTGAAAACAGCCATTGTGTTCCTCATAAATTTTGTCTAGTCTCTTCAACTTTTGCTCAACTGGCATGATTTCAAGTTTCTTACCACCTTGACCACCCTCATCTGGATGGATTCAATGATATGTTATTCTCAGTGCATAATACCCAAAACAAAATGAGGTGGTCTAGGCAAAGAATGAATATTACCATCCTTGTTCTAGGTATACAGCTAATATCAGTCAGGTATCAGTGCATGAAACTCCCATATATTTTAGTAGAAAGGGATTTACATAATATGAAATCATTAGAATTGTTGAAGGAGAGGGAGATAGAGGGCCACTCCTGGGCTTCAAGTATAAGGAACTGTCAAACTTTTCCAAAGTAACTCCACCATTTTGCATTACATAGCAATGTATGAGGACTCTGATTTCTCCACATCCTCAATAACACTTGACATAGTTCTTCTTTAGTTTCAAATCTTATGTTTTTAAAATATTTAAATATGTTTCATGTAGATTCTACCATAGGAAGAGAGATGGATACAACTTTTCTCTACTAATATTTTTTGAGAATTAGTCAGTATTGAATTGATTAGTTCATTACCATTACAAAAACAACAGTAACTTGTTCCTTTTAAGCCACAGGGAACTACCTCTTCTGAGACTTTGCCCCATCCAAAAGACATTGCATGGCCTGAAACTGGCTATCTAGAGATACTATGCTTAGCCCCCTTGCCATAATTTGGAACAATTTTGTTGTCAGCCCAGCAAGTGTGTTCCCTACAGGACTGACTAAGGCCTCAGTTGCACTGAGGCATTGAAAGCTAGCTTTTCCCTCAGCCCAATCCTGTTCTTATTTCCTAAGAGTTGTATCTCCTGAAAGCACTCTCTAATCATCTTTCGACTCAAAATTTTCCATCTTGAAGTTTGTTTGCAGGAACTCAATCTAAAACAGCTTCTCTGGATCTTAGTCCCATGATTTAATAAAGTGAGAACAACAAAAATTTCCTTGCAAGATTACTATAAGTGGATATTTGTCATTCCTCTGAATTCCTTTCCAGGTTTAAGAAATTGGTAGGAAATAAAAACTGTCTCCTGGGTAGGAGAATAGTTATTTTTCTAAAATGCTAGGTAGTTATTTTTCTAAACATTCTTGCAGCAAGGGTAGAGCCAATTGATGTCAGCTCTTCAACGTGTTTCCATTTTCTCAAGAACTGGTGATGTAGCAGTAATACAGTGGTTGAAATTTCATGGAGCAAAAATGGCAGTAACATTAATGGTTCAAGCATCTGCTATAAAGTTTACTTTCTAGCATAGAAGGTGACAGTGGTACACAAAACTCTAGTTTTTGGTAGCAGCTGTGATTTTTCTCATTAGACCAGTTTATGTGATGTAGGTATTGCTCTAGGTAGGTCAGTCTTGAGCTTGGTTTTCCATTCTTCCAAACATATCTGTGGTATATCTGAAGAGGTAGAGCTCTTCTTAATGGCATCCTTTTTTGCTGAGTCAATCAGTTAGCATCTGTTGTTTGCAACTAAATACCTGATTGAAGATTCAATGGTGTAATGTGTGTAAAGCATGTGATATAATATGTAAAGAAGCACATAATAGGTGTTAGTACACTGAAGGTATTATAATTTTATGGCCTTTCTGATGGCTGTGTGTGGTTTTCAAATCATGGCTTTGGTATTTTGAGGAGCAATTGAGTTAATAAATGAAAAGCATCTAGAACAGTGGCTTGCACATAATAATCATTCAGTACATGTTTACCATTAACACAATTACCCTTTAGTCATACTATCATCCATATACACTAAATTGTTAATTCAGGCTGGGTATGGGAGCTTGGGGCTTGGACTGAATCAAGATGGATTTGTTTTGACAAGGTGTCAGAAGGGGGATCTGAATCCAGCTCTCCTTAGGAAGACCTGATTCCAAAATGTGTGTTGTTCTCTGATTAACTGGCATTCTGGGCCAAGTCCTGCCATCTATCCCATGTATTTGAAGCTAAAAGCTTTATAAAAAAAGAAAATTGATCTCTCTGTTTACTTTTAAGCCACAGTTGTAATGTCATCAGGTGCGATAGAAGAGAAGCAGATGTTATCAAAGTGCATTCACCTCACCATTTGTCAGAAAAATTTATGTGCTTGCTGTGCTCTCAGTGTTTCCAGGAAGAGTTGAAAAAATTTTTTAACATTCTTTATTTACCACAAGAAAACTTATTTAAAATTTTTTGCAGAAAAGTTTGTAAATCAAAGATTTGGAACTTGTCTCTGAGGACTGATTTCCTAGATTTCACTAAGCAAAACCTTTCTGTTTTCTATAAAATAATACATATTTATTTTCTCTTCGTTGAGACTTGAATTTACACAGACAAAGTTTCTCTCAAGGTCAAGGCAACACTCTCCAACATGGGTCTTGATCAGAAGACATGATTCATTAGTCTTCATTTTCAATTATGTGAACAGGAAAAAATCCTGAATTAAAATGGAAAAAGAGAGCCTCTCCAAATTTAATCTGTTTGTCTCTAGCACTCAAACAGAGGATATGCAGAAAGAAGTGATCTTGAGTGTGTTTACTCTGTTTAATAGTAGAGACTTTAGTAATCAAATGTGTTTTCAGAAATATTAATATACTAAAGTACAAAGTAACTAAATATCTCAATTACACTTCTAAGATGTTGCATATGCTTTGAAAAAGGTCTGATTATTTTCTCCAAGCAAATTAATTTTTGAAATTACAAAGTAATGGGACATTCTGCTCTGCATCTTCTTTTTGTGAAGTGACCTGGGGTCATGGCCTGGGCTTCTCCAGTGAATGGTGGTAAGGCCATTTATCTAGTGTCCATTGTTAAGAAATCCGTGATAGTCACTCATCTGAGGCACATTCAACATCACTATCAATACTAAAGCTGAAATTTGATCTCCATTTGCCCTACTCCCAAGTATATCTCTATGAATTAAAAACATAAATAAGGAATATAGAGTGCAATTTTTGTTTTCTCCACAAACCCCAACACCAAGATCACTGAGGACATCATTGAACCACTGAATTAATCAGCCTTACATCTATCTCCTTGTCATGTGAGAATAGTAAGCTCTGCACTTAAAGCTGAAAGCAAGTGAATTGCTACACATAGCATTTCTCTCTAATTCTCTTCATGCCCTCCTCACTTTCTTGGTTTTAAAATACCCAACATAGAACTCCACCCTTCCTACTTTTTCATCCATTCAAATATTTTTTGAGCATCTTCTCTGTTTCAGGCATAATGCCTCCTGTGGGAAGCCACTTCATCAATAATTTTCTCTTTCATCTATATTTTCAGACTTTCCTTCTTAATTGTTTCCTTACCTTCAAGCCTTAAAATTTTATCTTTCATTGGAAGTTCCCTGGTGGCCCAGTGGTTAGGATTCCAGGCTTTCATTGCCATGGCTGGGTTCGATCTCTAATCGGGGAACTGAGATCCTGCAAGCCATGCGGTGCAGCCAAAAAAAAAAAACAACAACATTATACTATAGCTAATAATCAAATCTCCCTTTTTCATTAAAGTAGGCTTATTTTAAGAGTTGCATATGCTCACTAGATATACATTCCTACTTTTCAATCTTTCATGAATGTATTACATCTGAAAAGATCCCAATACTCTACAACACTTGCTCTTCCAAAAATCACCAATGGCTTTCAGGTTGCAAAGTTTCAGGTTGCAAAAAAATGCTGCCCCACCACCCACCCGGGCAGCATTTGGCTGCATTGACCATTCTCTTTGCAAAGCCTGCCTCTCCTTCATTATTATTACGCCAAGCAGCCACTCTCTGATGGTCCTGCTCCCATCCCTGTGAAATCCCCCTCAGTCATCCTCATGGTATACTCCTCCTCTTCTCCTACTGTAAATGTTGGTGTTACCTCATATTCATTGTCCACAGTTTCTCACTCTGCAGACTCCCCCCCATTTTCATTTCCATTCGCATGGGAATTAAAAAACCCACCAAATCTCCCTTGCCAGATTAAAAAAGATAATAGTTTTGAAAGTGTTTCCAATTAAGAAAAGTGATTTATAGAGTATCATGTAAGAAACACAGAATCTTCAACCATACGCACATTTTTGAGGGACATGTCTAAGGAGACTCAGATGCTAAACTGATCAATTGCTTTTGTGAAAGAGACCCCTTAAGTAAGGGTGTGGGGTAAATAAAAGTGGTCATCAAGCTTATTTTGAACGTTTTAGTATCTAAGGATTGTATCATCAGAGGACATTCCTGTCAATTTGGGAGACTAACGTGATGTGCAAACATTTAATAATTCTGAATAGATTAAATATAGCACTGAGCTCAAAACCAAGAAAGGGAAATTCTCAGGTTTCATAGATGAAGAAGAAACCCAAAGCCAGAGAAATGAGTGGCATCAAAGCTGAGATCCTCACAGAGGATTTAGGCATAAACAGCTATAATGTCCACAAAAGTAGGGGCATAGGGCCCTTGCTTATGGACCATGGAACTAAACTATCTTTGTGAATCCAGCAGCCCTGTAGGACTGATCCAAATGTGAAATGAATTCTAGAAGACTTCTGTTTGCCACCCAAGAAAGTGGCTTGGACCTTTGCTATCAAATCAGGGCCCTAATAGAAAAAAAAAATTCCTCCTGAGATATTGTAAAATATTATCTCTTGAAAAATAAGCTTGCAAATTTAAGCCATATGTTTAATATTCATAGACTCAATACACATGGATAGAAGGTCAGAATTAATCTTTCTTTTATGGTACAAAACTAAAGCATGGCCCAAACTAGGTGTAGTCTGTAGGCCCTAGGCAGCAGCAAGCTGAAAACATTCTGGGAGCATAGTCCTACAGTTTCACAACTCCAGAGAAGGTAATCAGCCTGAACAGGAGATTACAGATTTAAATAAAAAGTTATAATGCACAAAAATAAACTACCATGACAAGAGAATTTGTACCCCAAGACCTGAAGACAGTAAAATTATGTGAAAGACACTTTAAAATAAGTATGATGAAAATGTTCAAAGAGACAAAGGAATAAGTAAAAATCATATGAAAGGAAAGGGCAGTATGGAAAAAAGGAAGAGACAGTGTGAAAAATAACAGAATATAAATTTTATAAATGAAAAATAAAAACAACCTTCAAGTGGTGATTACCATAATACAATTCAAGAGAAGTAATGAATTAGAAGGAAAATAAAAGCCTAACATAAGACTGTGATAACAAAATGAAAGAGAAGTTAAAAGACCGAGAAAACGTAATGAAAAAGTTAAAATGTATGTGCATGTACACACACACACACACACACACACAAAAATTTGGAGTTCCTAAATAAGAAATAGAGAAAATAAAAGAGAGGTGATATCCAAAGGGATACTAGCTAAGAAATTTCCAGCACTGTTAGAAAACATGAGTCCTTACATTGAAGGAACATGCCAAGACTTGAGCAGGAAAAAAAAAAAAAAAATCTCCATCTGGACACATGGTAGTAAAACAGTAAAAACTCAAAGTAATGAAAGCTACTAGAGGGGACAAACCTTGAAATACTGATTGTCTTTGCTAATGAACATAAGGCACAGCAATGTATTTTTCAAAAATCCTTCTTTGTAGTTAAGGGTTATATTTAGTATTATATCAGGGTATTTCTAGTAAATGAGGAATTTATAAATAAATAAAGTTTTACTGTGCGTTTACTAATTGGTAGCTAGATCTTGGTTTAATTGCAATCATTCTGCCTCACTTTTTAGCAAAACTCTCTTTGGCCCCTAAACCCATGCTGATGCTGACAGCTTTGTGTGGTTTATATACACATCACATAGCAGTGTCTCCTAGCTATATCTGCCATCACTATACCTCTGTCTCAACTTATTTGATTTTGGCTAAGTGCTTTCTGAGAGAGGGTGAGGTAATTCAGTGTTTGAATTTAGAAGTAATATTAAAATTTCCTTTAGGGACCAGTACTTGTCTATTTTAGATCCAACACCCAGTATAAGACTCTATCTTGTCCTATTTCCACTGAACCTCTCTTTGATACTTAACACAAATGATCACTCTCTAATTTGGTTTCCTTTCTCTCCTTTGCTGTCTCCTCTTGCATTGGCATCCCTGGCTTCCCTCCTTGATCTGCTTCATTTCTCACTTCATACACTCTAGAAGGCTGATCTCATCTATTACCATGGTGTCAACGGTTCCCAAATTGGTGTCACCAGCCCAACTCATTTCCCTGGGTACCAGCCCCAACAGCATGTCAAAGTCAACAAACCTAAAATAAACTTATGATCACCTTTCTTCCTTCTCTTTTCTCTGTGTTAAGCCCCTGTTTGGGTAGGACACCAGACCCTTTCTTGGTTCATGAGGTGGATTCCAAGGAGCTCAGGCTGGAACAAGGAACCCACCTAAGCAGAGTGGGATGGGAAAACCCTCAGAAACACAGCCAAGACACAGCCCTCTCGAGAGGACTGAGAGACAGAGCTGTCCACCAGGTCTGAAGGCCGAGTCCAGAGGGCCAGAGGAAGCACCTGAACAGGGGTGCACATTCAAGAGGATCATGCCCAGACAGAGGTAGGGAGGTTAATTCTGGAGTTGCTTGGGTGAAAGTGAAATGGCCCAAAATGGGTGCCTTGAACAGCCCTTGGACTTTCTTTTGTTGGCCAGAAAGGGTGTGATCATGAGGAAGATGTTTGGCTGCTAAAACAGTACAGGCTGAGAGGACAGCCTCAGCCTCCTAGATTAATCAGAAACTAGGAATTATCACTGACTTCCTCCCCTTCAGTCCAAGTGCCTTATCTATCTATTTAAGTTCTATTATCTCCCTACTTCAGGCCCTTCTTTCTCATTTGGCTATTATCAGAGTAGGCTATCTAGAGCTACTGCATCTAATCATGCATCTTCTCATCCATCCACCACACCAGTTCCATAATATTATTTTCAAATCACTATAGGATTGTGTCATTTCCATGGCTGAATCCTTCAGTGACCCCACCTGTGACCCATATTACCTTGGTGGCACAGTAATGAGACTTTAGAAAATATTTTTGGAAGAAAATGTGGTTGGGAAGGTGGAAAGAAAGATTATATCCAAATTCTAAATTCCTTAGCATGGTATCTAAGACCCTGCCTCATCTCAAATCTCATTTCCTATCTATCTTCTTCCTCCACACAAAATTATTGTTTCCCCCTAAATTTATGATGCTGAGACAAAATAAATGGTAGTTGAATGAAGGTTCAAATAAATAGCTGCCTGGGCCCCAAAGCCCTGTGCTCCAGCTATGGAAAAATTTCTGTGTATAAAAGAGGTACCATCAAGAGTCTTTGCATGGGCTGACTTGCTTCACCCCTCAGAATTGTGGGTCTTGCTTTGTGGTGCTGGGGGTGTAAGCCTCACAACTAGCACATATTCTGTGTGTTGACTGTGGTAGGAAGTAGAGAAATATTTTTTTAGATGGAAAATAATCATACTTAGAAGAGATGTGGTTCCTAACTTCTGATTGAGGTTTTGTGTAAAGATATTGGTTGGAGGCTGTGATATTTTCCATCTAAGAGTTGGAAACGAACAAACAAAAGCTGGTTTTCCTCTTCTTTCCTTTTCTTCCACCCCTTCTTCCCTCCCTCCCTCCCTTCCTTTTTCTAAGTTTTATTTTGGAGTTGGCAGGCTAGAGAAAGCACCGTACCATGATTTTTGAACTCCCAGATATTTCCAGAGATCGTTGCACAGATAAAAACATCCCTGGACACCCACTGCTTTATCCTCCTTTTGCATGTTGCTCCTTGGTCATTAGTATTCCACACAGATTTTCTCTTACAGCTCCTTATTCTCGGCCATAGTCAACCACTCCCCTGTGCCTGCCCACACTGATACATAGAATGCAGAGAGGTGAGCGATTTAATTATGTCCTATTTTGAAATCTGATTTGGGGAGTGACTTTGATGTTATTCCATAACACAATTATAAGACAAACTTTGGAAACTAACAGACTTGGGATAACTCCATTTACCTTCATCACCAGAAAGGCTAGGTGAGCTCAGCGAGGATCTATGTGGCTGGTGTGGCTTTCCCTGGGCAGAAACAGACTGCAGGGCCAGCAAGTCCTCAGAGGAGGAAAGAGCCTTTTATGCCTCTATCTTAAGTTACCGTGAGTTGGACAGAGATTACAGCTTGATAACTAACCTGTTTCTTTCTAACCCATGACCTTCTTTTGGGGAAAACAATCACAACATTCACCTTCTTTCCATGAGCCTGATGGACATGCTCCCACATCCCAGATCACACAGAGGAGAAGACTGCACCTCTCCTTTCACCCTCACACCTCAATCACCTGCTAAGGAAAGTGTTCAGACTTTTCACCAATGACTTGGAGAAAGAGGACAGGTCAGCTGACCCTGATGACGTGGACCAGTGGCAGCAAATGTCCTATTATCCCTGGGGCCCAATTCTACCTTCCTAATGTGGGCCTTATTTCTAACAACCACCTGCCCACCACCAGCCCTCTCCAAATTAGTCTCTGTTTTCTGCTTCCCCTGACATCTTCCTCCAAGTTTCTCCTGCAGCAAAACATAGAGATTAAGAATGCTTCACCTAATGTACATTGCCATGAATTTTGCAATCAGAGCCTTCCTCTTACATTTGGGAAATAAGGAGGCAAAGAGCAGGAGAGAATGTTTTATGCAAATGTTCTGGGTAAATTGAAGACTCTGCAAATTTTTAGTTTCAGTAAATATGCAGAATATAAGATTCACATTAAAGGGATATTGAAGAACAGGAGGTTTAATGCTTCCCAATACAGACTTATTTGCAGGAGACTTGTGTTTGGAGGAAGAAGTGTTATTTATAGCTTCTCAGAGAGAGATTCACTGGAACCCTAGGACTCACAGCACAGTTGATAATGCTGGTGTAAACTGATGAACAGAGTCAAGTTCCATGGAGAGCAGAGGTAGGAAAAATGCTAATGAAATTTCTTTTCACCTAAGTGAAAACCCATATCTTCATTTACAGTAATGCCTCTGCCTTCAGACCCCACAGGTAGAACCAGACTCTATGCTGATGAGGACTGGTACAATTTCCCCTCTACTAGTTTAGCACCCTGGCTGCTGCAGCTTCCAGCTCCTGGATGTCTGTTTTGACACTGCAGTTCCCGGTTTACAGTTACAAGCCGTTCTTTTTAGCTGGAGGTGAGTAGTGTTCCAAATGCAATCTTGTTCTTTTCACAAAAACACAATGTTAAAAGCTTCTCTTGCCTCCTCTGAGAAAGGAAGGAAGAAGCTTCTATAGCCAAGGACATGTAGGGGAACATGCAGATGAGAGGATGCTTCAGGAAAATTCCAAAAGAGGGAAGAGAGCCCACCAGGCTCTTTTTCTAAAGAAGTTCTAGCTCCAAGCAGTGCACATGCAACCAGCAGTGAGCAGCCTCTGAAATAACTTCCCCACTCCCTCTTTCCCAGCACCGTCACTTCCTCAGCCACCAGATTCCTCTGCAGCCCAGATGGGTTTTGTTTTTTAACCTCTATTATGACTGTCCCATTGCCTCTCCATGTTTTCTAATTTACCTAATGTATCCTTGCTGTCCATTTGACACTGAAACTAATTATTTTATTCATTCTTGCATTCAATTTCTTTTTCAGTAGGTAATAGTCATTCAGAAAGCTGGACTCTTATATTTCCAAAGGCAGGACTCTTGTTATGTTTTGCTTTCCTGCTCCCTGGCCAGGGTCAGGCTGACATAGATACAGTGGTATGCTGGTAAATTCACTCTCTGGAGAGGGGGAAAGGAAAAGCCCTGATTTGTAGGGTGTGCCATAGCTGGATTGAAGCATACAGTGTGCTGTTGCTGAATGTGAGATTCAGGAGAAATGTACACAATCAGCTCTCATAAGCTAGTATAAACTGACTAGTGCACACCATGTCTCACATGTACCACACCTACAGTGGCGTTCTGAGATTAAATTCTATTGTAAGAATGTAAAGGATTCAATTCCTAGGTGTCTTCCCAAACTTGATCAAAAAATTTTTTCTCCTTTCTTCATCCCCAGCCCTTTTCTGAGGGGAGGGCAGGGATGGAAATGGAAGGGAGAGAGGTTAACCATAAGCATGGAAGTAACATTAAGTATTTTATTTTGCTTTTTTGTTGTTGTTGTTGTTAGGAACGCACTCTCTTGGTGGTAGAGTTGAGTCTTTAGAATGATGGAGTAGCCTTCCCTCAACAACTCCTCCACCCCACTCCCACTATTTCAAGTTCCCATTTTAAGCTCCAATCAGGGATATTAAAGATAGCCATGAATTTGTCAACATTCTTCCTACTGAGAAGTGAGATCTGTGACTCCTCTTCTCTATAACTTCTTAAGCACAGAATATGGTAAAAGTGAGGCTTTGCCAGATTCTGAGCCTGAGCCTTAAGAGAGTAACAGCTCCCATTTCCCAGCTTTTGGAAATACTTGCTCTTAAACCCACCTGCCATGTTGTGAAGAAGCCCAAGCCACCTCGTGGATAGATTTGTGTGAGACAAAACAAGGCGCCTGACTACTGACAGCCCCTATTATCTGAACTCCCATTCAGTAACCACCACCTACCTGCCAGCCATGTGAGTGAGTCCTCTCAGAAGCAAATTCTCCAGCCCCACTTGAACTGCTTCAGCTGATGCCACATAAAGCAGAGATGAGCTATCCCCAACCCATTGACCAATTTGCCCATATATGAGCAAGTGAATGATCATTGTTGTTTTAGGACACAAAATATTGAGATAGTGTGTTACAAAGTAATGAAAATTCAGAATGTCTCTCTTTCTCTACCTGACAACAGTTAGTGCACAAAGTGTTATCTGTGCAGATGCACCTCTTCCCCTTCACATTGTCTTCCAGTTCTAAGTCATATGGATCTTAGTGAGACAACTCAAGTGTTACTTCCTCCTTCTCCCCAGCCCTTCCCCCCACCCTATCCCTATCTGGGATGTATCCCTGTCTCTCCTCTCTGCTCCGTAACACTGTGTGAATCACTTACCATGTTGTTCAGATCTGTAACTCTTATCTGAAATTTTAAGGGCCAAGTGTTTTGGAACTTCCAATTTTTCACACTTTAGAAAGATAATGTGGTACATATCCTGGACATTATATAAAATTTGCAGTGGTATCTGCAGCAGCACCTTGTAATCAAATAGAGTAATATTTTAGCAATGAATTATATAAATATTCACATTAAGTGGGATAAATTAAAAAAAAATAGAAAAACAATCTACCAGTTTTCAGAGTCTTTTTGGCTTTAAGAAGTATAGAAAATACATTGTGGACCAGTATTCCGGATTGATCATCCATGTTTTCCACTGGGCATTGAAATCTTTGAGGACATGACACACTGCTCATCATGTATCCCCTCTGTCTGGCATGTTACAAATTTCCCAAAAAAGCATGCTGATTCACCACACACACACACACACACACATTGGGTTTATTGACAAAGCCTATAATTCTGGAACCATCTTTGTTTCTGGAAAGATTTCTTAACCAGAAAACACCTTGAACCTCCTTGGCATAAAATAGTGAATGATAACATGGGAATCTAGACCACTAGAAAATGCAATACATGATATATCTACAGGATATAGTAATACTGTTTCACATTCCATAAGCTACTTAAACTTCCTCTAGTTTAGACAATGATGTCAAATCATTGACATGTTCCATTTAACTTTGTACCTCTATAAACAAAAATATCATTGGCAATGCATTGGATATTTCCCTCAAAATATGTAGATGACAAAAGAAATTATTTCATTACCATTTCTAGTTCTTCTCCTCAGTTTAATACATATTATCTTAGTAGTTAACTGAAGATAATGCATTTTTACCACTTCAGAATAAATCATTGCAAAGCTCAAGTCCTGGAATTTGCAAGATCACCAAATGCTATTAGACTTATTTACTCATCAAAGAGAATTCCATTTCCATAAGACAGATATTTGAATTGTTTAGTGATGACCAAAACAGTGTCAAACTTTCAATTAAATCCTGCTTTTTGAATTATCTGAAGTACAAACAAGAGGTGAAAGAATAAGAATAAAGAATTTATATATCCTGAATGTTTCCAAATTATAGTCATGTCTGAGTAAATTTGAAGAATGAAATAGGAGGGGAGATAGTGCTTGCTACCATAATTAAAACATATTCCATTTGAGCTTCTTCCAACAATAGGGCAAATCACAGAGCTAGGTTTCTTTTTGCAATCTTTATGGAAATTGTCAAAAAGAATCACTCATAGTCCATGCCTGGCTTGCAAAATCATGTTAATTAATCAACATTCTTGGCACATTGTCAGTTTCAGTTACTAATAAATTAAATTTGGGTGTTTGATAGAACTTTGTATTTCATTACAATCATATAAAGCTCAAATGGGTTTTTATGATTTAGGAATAGCCTTTTAATTTATACAAAACATCTGTTGTAGGCAGTATTATTTTTCTATATCAGATGAATATTCAGGTTTTTAGTTTAGTTCAATAAAAAAACAAATCAGGGGTTCGCAGGGTGGCGGGGATGGCTCACGGCCTTTCTGGGGCTTTTGGCGCGGGTGATCCCGGCACTGCTAGGGCACCGTGTCTGGGGCTGAGAAGCTCCCTGTTGCCTCTTTCGGGTGGAAGTCGGAGCCAGCACCCGTGACCGTCTGGGCTGACCTACCTTGTCAAGCACTTTTCTCTCCTTTGACAGGAAAACTAAGAAAGAAAGAATGGCTGTGGATTTCCTGCCTGCTTAGGTGACACTGTGTGGATGAAAGGCTCTTGGTGCTGCAGCCAGGAGTCAGGGCTGTGCCTCTGAGGTGAGAGAGCCAACTTCAGGACACTGGTCCACAAGAGACCTCCCAGCTCCACATAATATCAAATGGCAAAAATCTCCCATAGATCTCCATCTCAACACCAACACCCAGCTTCACTCAATGACCAGCAAGCTACAGTGCTGGACACCCTATGCCAAACAACTAGCAAGACAGGAACACAACACCACCCACTAGCAGAGAGGCTACCTAAAATCATAATAAGTCCACAGACACCCCAAAACACACCACCAGACGTGGACCTGCCCACCAGAAAGACAAGATCCAGCCTCATCCACCAGAACACAGGCACTAGTTCCCTCCACCAGGAAGCCTACCCAACCCACTGAACCAACCTTAGCCACTGGGGACAGACACCAAAAACAACGGGAACTATGAACCTGCAGCCTGCAAAAAGGAGACCCCAAACACAGTAAGTTAAGCAAAATGAGAAGACAGAAAGACACAAAGCAGATGAAGGAGCAAGATAAAAACCCACAAGACCTAACAAATGAAGAGGAAATAGGCAGTCTACATGAAAAAGAATTCAGAATAATGATAGTAAAGATGATCCAAAATCTTGGAAATAAAATAGAGAAAATGCAAGAAACATTTAACAAGGCTAGAAGAACTAAAGATGAAACAAGCAATGATAAACAACACAACAAATGAAATTAAAAATACTCTAGAAAGGATCAATACCAGAATAACTGAGGCAGAAGAACGGATAAATGACCTGGAAGATAAAATAGTGAAAACAACTATTGTAGAACAGAATAAAGAAAAAAGAATGAAAAGAACTGAGGACAGTTTCAGAGACGTCTGGGACAATATTAAATGCACCAACATTCGAATTATAGGGGTTCCAGAAGAAGAAGAGAAATAGAAAGGGACTGAAAATATTTGAAGAGATTATAGTTGAAAATTTCCCTAATATGGGAAAGGAAGTAGTTAATCAAGTCCAGGAAGCACAGAGAGTCTCATACAGGATAAATCCAAAAGAAACACACCAAGACACATATTAATCATACTGTCAAAAATTAAATACAAAGAAAACATATTTAAATCAACAAGGGAAAAACAACAAATAACACACAAGGGAATCTCCATAAGGTTAACAGCTGATTTTTCAGCAGAAATTCTGCAAGCCAGAAGGGACTGGCAGGACATATTTAAAGTGATGAAGGAGAAAAACCTACAACCAAGATTACTCTACCCAGCAAGGACCTCATTCAGATTTGATGGGGAAATTAAAAACCTTACAGAGAAGCAAAAGCTGAGAGACTCCAGCACCACCAAACCAGCTTTACAACAAATGCTAAAGCATCTTCTCTAGGCAAGAAACACAAAAGAAGGAAAAGACCTATAATAACAAACCCAAAACAATTAAGAAAATGAGAATAGGAACATACATATCAATAATTACCTTAAATGTAAATGGATTAAATGCTCCCACCAAAAGACACAGACTGGCTGAATGGATACAAAAACAATACCCATATATATGCTGTCTACAGGAAACCCACTTCAGACCTAGGGGTACATAGAGACTGTAAGTGAAGGGATGGAAAAAGATATTCCATGAAAATGCAAACAAAAAGAAAGCTGGAGTAGCAATTCTCATATCAGACAAAATGGACTTTAAAATAAAGACTATTAGAAGAGACAAAGAAGGACACTATATAATGATCAAGGGATCGATTCAAGAAGAAGATATAACAATTGTAAACATTTATGCACCCAACATAGGAGCACCTCAATACATAAGGCAAACATGAACAGCCATAAAAGGGGAAATCAACAGTAACACAATCATAGTAGGGGACTTTAACACCCCACTTTCACCAATGGATAGATCATCCAAAATGAAAATAAATAAGGAAACACAAGCTTTAAATGATACATTAAACAAGATGGACTTAATTGATATTTATAGGACATTCCATCCAAAAACAACAGAATACACATTTTTCTCAAGTGCTCATGGAACATTCTCAAGGATAGATAATCTCTTGGGTCACAAATCAAGCTTTGGTAAATTTAAGAAAATTGAAATTATATCATCTTTTCTGACCACAACACTATGAGACTAGATATCAATTACAGGAAAAGATCTGTAAAAAATACAAACACATGGAGGCGAAACAATACACTACTTAAAAACGAAGTGATCACTGAAGAAATCAAAGAGGAAATAAAAAAATACCTAGAAACAAATGACAGTGGAGACAAGATGACCCAAAACTTATGGGATGCAGCAAGAGCAATTCTAAGAGGGAAGTTTATAGCAATACAATCCTACCTTAAGAAACAGGAATCATCTTGAATAAACCACCTAACCTTGCACCTAAAGGTATTAGAGAAAGAAGAACAAAGAAAACCCAAAGTTAGCAGAAGGAAAGAAATCATAAAAATCAGATCAAAAATAAGTGAAAAAGAAATGAAGGAAAAAATAGCAAAGATCAATAAAACTAAAAGCTGGTTCTTTGAGAAGATAAACAAAATTGATAAACCATTAGCCAGACTCATTAAGAAAAAAAGGGAGAAGACTCAAATCAATAGAATTAGAAATGAAAAAGGAGAGGTAACAACTGACACTGCAGAAATACAAAAGATCATGAGAGATTACTACAAGCAACTCTATGCCAATAAAAGGGACAACCTGGAAGAAATGGACAAATTCTTAGAAATGCACAACCTGCCAAGACTGGATCAGGAAGAAATAGAAAATATGAACAGACCAATCACAAGCACTGAAATTGAAACTGTAATTAAAAATTTTCCAACAAACAAAAGTCCAGGACCAGATGGCTTCACAGGCGAATTCTATCAAACATTTAGAGAAGCGCTAACACCTAACCTTCTGAAACTCTTCCAAAATATAGCGGAGGGAGGCACACTTCCAAACTCATTCTACGAGGTCACCATCACCTTGATACCAACCAGACAAGGATTTCACAAAGAAAGAAAACTACAGGCCAATATCACTGATGAACATAGATGCAAAAATCCTCAACAAAATACTAGCAAACAGAATCCAACAGCACATTAAAAGTATCATACACCATGATCAAGTGGGGTTTATTCCAGGAATGCAAGGATTCTTCAATATAAGCAAATCATTCAATGTGATACACCATATTAACAAATTGAAGGAGAAAAACCATATGATCATCTCAATAGATGCAGAGAAAGCTTTTGACAAAATTCAACACCCATTTATGATAAAAACCCTGCAGAAAGTAGGCACAGAGGGAACTTTTCTCAACATAATATAGGCCATATATGACAAACCGACAGCCAACATCGTCCTCAATGGTGAAAAAATGAAAGCATTTCCATTAAGATGAGGAACAAGATAAGGTTGCCCATTCTCACCACTCTTATTCAACATACTTTTGGAAGTTTTAGCCACAGCAAGCAGAGAACAAAAGGAAATTAAAGGAATCCAAATCAGAAAAGGAGAAGTAAAGCTGTCACTGTTTGCAGATGACATGATACTATACATAGAGAATCCTAAAGATGCTACCAGAAAACTACTACAGCTAATCAATGAATTTGCTAAAGTAGCAGGATACAAAATTAATGCACAGAAATATCTGGCATTCCTATACACTAATGATGAGAAATCGGAAAGTGAAATCAAGAAAACACTCCCATTTACCACTGCAATGAAAATAATAAAATATCTAGGAGTAAACCTACCTAAGGAGACAAAAGACCTGTATGCAGAAAACTATAAGACACTGATGAAAGAAATTAAAAATGATACAAATAGGTGGAGAGATATACCATGTTCTTGTATTGGAAGAATCAACATTGTGAAAATGACTCTATTACCCAAAGCAATCTACAGATTCAATGCAATCCCTATGAAACTACCAATGGCATTTTTCACAGAAGTAGAACAAAAAATTTCACAATTTGTATGGAAACACAAAAGACCCCGAATAGCCAAAGCAATCTTGAGAATGAAAAACGGAGCTGGAGGAATCAGGCTCCCTGACTTCAGACTATACTGCAAAGCTACAGTAATCAGGACAGTATGGTACTGGCACAGAAACAGAAAGATAGATCAATAGAACAGGATAGAAAGCCCAGAGATAAACCCATGCACATATGGTCACCTTATCTTTGATAAAGGAGGCAGGAATGTACAGTGAAGAAAGGACAGCCTCTTCAATAAGTGGTGCTGGGAAAACTGGACAGGTACATGTAAAAGTATGGCATTAGATCACTCCCTAACACCATACACAAAAATAAGCTCAAAATGGATTAAAGACCTAAATGTAAGGCCAGAAACTATCAAACTCTTAGAGGAAAACATAGGCAGAACACTCTATGACATAAATCATAGCAAGATCCTTTTTGACCCACCTCCTAGAGAAATGGAAATAAAAACAAAAATAAACAAATGAGACCTAATGAAACTTCTAAGCTTTTGCACAGCAAAGGAAACCATAAACAAGACCAAAAGACAACCCTCAGAATGGGAGAATATTTGCAAATGAAGCAACTGACAAAGGATTAATCTCCAAAATTTACAAGCAGCTCATGCAGCTCAATAACAAAAAAACAAACAACCCAATCCGAAAATGGACAGAAGACCTAAATAGACATTTCTCCAAAGAATATATACAGACTGCCAACAAACACATGAAAGAATGCTCAACATCATTAATCATTAGAGAAATGCAAATCAAAACTACAATGAGATATCATCTCACACCAGTCAGAATGGCCATCATCATAAAATCTATAAACAATAAATGCTGGAGTGGGTGTGGAGGAAAGGGGACATTCTTGCACTGCTGGTGGGAATGTGAATTGGTACAGCCACTATGGAGAACAGTATGGAGGTTCCTTAGAAAACTACAAATAGAACTACCATATGACCCAGCAATCCCACTACTGGGCATATACCCTGAGAAAACCATAATTCAAAAAGAGTCATGTAGCAAAATATTCATTGCAGCTCTATTTACAATAGCCCAGAGATGGAAACAACCTAAGTGTCCATCATTGGATGAATGGATAAAGAAGATGTGGCACATATATACAATGGAATATTACTCAGCCATAAAAAGAAATGAAATTGATCTATTTGTAATGAGGTGGATGGACCTAGAGTCTGTCATACAGAGTGTAGTAAGTCAGAGAGAGAAAGACAAATACCTTATGCTAACACATATATATGGAATTTAAGAAAAAAAAGAATGTCATGAAGAATCTGGGGTAAAGCAGGAATAACAACTTGAGGATATGGGGAGGGGAAAGGGTAAGCTGTTACAAAGTGAGAGAGTGCATGGACATATATACACTACCAAACGTAAAATAGGTAGCTAGTGGGAAGCAGCTGCATAGCACAGGGAGATCAGCTCGGTGCTTTGTGACCACCTAGAGGGGTGGGATAGGGAGGGTGGGAGGGAGGGAGACGCAAGAGGGAAGAGATATGGGAACATAGGCATATGTATAACTGATTCACTTTGTTATAAAGCAGAAACTAACACACCATTGTAAAGCAATTATACTCCAATAAAGATGTAAAAAAAAAGAAAAACTTTAGGCACAAAAATAAGTCCTTCCTTTTGAGCAGTAACAAATAAAATTTATGTAGTCAATGTGTTTTTAAATTGTTTAAATATGTATTTACATGGTAAACTGAGAGATTATTGGAGTTGTTTGTATAAGAAGTGGAGTTTTACATTGTCCAAATATCTGTTCATCATAATAAAATAACTTTAAATGAGGAAAAAAAAAGAATACATATGTGTATTTACGCAAAACATTTCTGGAAAGAAAGAAGAAAAACTTGATACCAGTTACCTATAGGGTGGAGCTGCTAACATATCACTCTGTGCTCTTTTGTGCTCTTCATATCCTTTAGTATGTGTCTGTTTTCCTCTTGTTTAAATAAATGGCCAAAAGAACACATGGTTGTGCAATTGGATATGAATTTTGTAATATCTTCTTAAAACATGAATAAAACCTGTCTGTAAATGGAAACAAACAAACAAAAACACAAATCAATCCTGGAAATGGTTTCTATAAAATCATGAGCACCAAATCTTAGGCCTTCATCACTCTAAAATGAGAACAGAGTCTATATAAACTGCAGACACAAAGAGAGCTTATACTGAGTCTTAGATGTGTCCCACTCTGTGCTAGATACTATACCAGACATATAAAGCAATTTGTATCCTCAGGAGCCTTTGTGTTTGAATAAGATTATGGCATGTCTTTCTTTTTCTGCTTTATTTCATTTTACTTTTAGATTTCTATTTGTAGAATTTCAGGAAACGCTTTGAGATTGAGAGAACTTGGAAAACCACAGAATCGGGGTTGGTTATTATTCTGGAAACTGTAATCTGAAGCTGCTAGTTTCCTATTTAAATTATTCTAGAATGAGGAGCTGCCTATGTAACCTGGTATAGCCATTTACCGGCAAGTTTCACATTTCTTCACGTCCTGGGTCCCAAACCTATTCTGACTTTCAACAAGAAGTAAAACACAGGTGAGTTCTCTGAGCTGGGCGCCCCAGCTTACTGAGCACTGGTCACTCTTGTCCTTAGTCTGACCTGAGATCAAGGCGCCCAGTGGTTCCTCACTCTGTTCTTGAGTTTCAGTCTCTCAGTGACCAGAAGGGAACTGCTGGGTTCCTTTCCATTCTGCCCTATATATGCATTCGCACCCCCGACCCCAACAAACACACACATACTCAGCTACACACGTTCATACACATACACACAGTCACCCTGGTTCCTGATTCACACACATGTACTCACACATACCCTCAAGCACACATATGCTCACATCACACCCTACATGCAGTGCTCTGGAGGCATAGCCTTTTTGTTTTGTTTTGTTTGCAGTACGCGGGCCTCTCACTGTTGTGGCCTCTCCCGTTGCGGAGCACAGGCTCCGGACGCGCAGGCTCAGTGGCCATGGCTCACGGGCCCAGCCGCTCCACTGCATGTGGGATCTTCCCGGACCGGGGCACGAACCCGTATCCCCTGCATTGGCAGGTGGAGTCTCAACCACTGCGCCACCAGGGAAGCCCCTGGAGGCATAGACTTTTTGATTCAAGTCTTCCATTTAGTGTGACCTCAGGAAGGAGTGCACACAGAAGTTCAGTTCACTCATCCATATAATGGACCTTCTACTCTATTGAGCTTTTGCAATGATCAGAGAAGGTTAATATGTGTAAAATACTTAGCATTGTGGTTAGTACAATACATGGTAAACACAAAATAAATGAGAACTGTTATTAGTAGGTTCTCTAATCATACTTAAGCCTCAAATAAGCCTGGACTGGCCCCCAGCAATGTGCCTTGGTTCTATAATTGGGTTTCTCATTCCATTCCAAAAATGATTTCCTCATCCAGTATGTGCTTGGTTCGCCAACACCTTGCCAAGGCTTGGAGCCCTACCCTTCCCTGGGTGACCTCTTCCTGTGTGGATATGTTTCTCATGTTATCTGCCTGACTTAACCTGCAAATGTCACCTCCGCCCCTACGGCAGCCCAGCACCTGGCACTCTGCAAAGAGGGCAAAGGACCTGGACCTGGTATTTCCCTACCTATGTAGCTTCTCTGGGACAAGCCATAAGACATTAAATTTTGCTCTTAATGGTGTACTCAAAAGGAAACTGCATTTCTAAGCTACATTTTTATTTATGAATAAATATTGCATCTAATGATTTGGATGAGCAAAGAAACTTATCTATTACAGAAAACTCCTGTTTGTCCAGAAAGCTTTAAGAATGAGACACTTGGGAACATTCTTTTTAGAGACATTCTATGCAAGCTAGCTATATGTTCTTAATTTTCTAATAATTATAATGCATAAAAAATGAAATTAATTCTAAAACTCTATTAAATCTAAATTGTTTATTAAATACAATAGTATCAATTGCTAATGATTTAAGAGGTGATTTGTGACCTTAAAGTGACCATTGCTTATCATCATTAACTTATAAATGAAATCTTTAGCTCAATCAGACCTAACCTGTACAAAATAGAGGATATTAGGTATTTCTCTGTGTGTTTTTTAGGCCTTCTGCCTCATAATCAGGCAGGCCTCACTTCAGGTTCGTTAGATCAGGGCTTACTGCTTATGTAAAGTATACTTTACATACTGCTTTATGTAAAGTATTAAGAGAACAGTAAGTCTAGTGGCTGTTTTAATAAATCTCTAAAATAAAAATTTTAAAAGTATTTATTATGTACTAACCACAAAATCATAAATGTGATATGGGAGGTAACACACGCACACAAACACACATACACACACACACACAGATTATGGTCTTTGGCATCACCATTCTAACCTCAGGATCTACTTGTCCAGAAATACTTTTAAACCATTAAGCCACCATTTCTCATTGTAGAGTCAAATGGAATAAAACGAGGCATTTAGAAGAAAAAAAATCAATAGAACTGATCATCTGAGGGCTTAGTGAAAGGGATGAATCAAAGATGAAACTAAAACTTCAAAACTGAGCTTGACAAACATTTACTGTGAGAGGTATTTATGAGCCTCAGATAAAAAGCTAGAGAAAGATGCTTTTATATTTCAATGAATCTGTAACATACTGTTTCACAACAGTGGCACAAAATGTATAAGTTATGTAGCTAGAAAGATTAGACATTAAGGTTAATAATTTGAAAAATGTAAACTTAATCCTTAGAACCTTAAATTTTGATGTGTTCAAGCCTCCTCCTTGACAATCCTAGGTGTCTACATGTGTTTCTCTCCCAGATAGTTCTAATTTCCTTTTCTGGTAAAAATGTAGAAATGCCTTAATGTCATGACTGCCACCTGCGGGATCCCAAGTGTAAGAAGAGAAATCATTAGGAGGTGGATTTCATGATCACTCCGAGGATAGCTCTAGCCTGAAGTCCAGCAGACCTACTCATTAAGACAAGGAACGTGGCTTTCTGGTTTAAAGATGAGAGCTATTGAATTCAGCTGTTCTTCTGTGGTTCTTGCATTGTGTTGCCCTCTGTGATGTCATAGTAAAACAAGCATGGAATCTGTCCACATGTAAAAGGCTCACGGGTTATTTTTGTGGCTGAAAACAATGTGGAGTGTAGCCATGACCAGAGAGGTAGCTGCAGTAGTATGGGGGACTGATCACATGCTTTTAGAAGGGCTTCAAATGTAAATAAATGATTGTTATCATTTTCAAGTTGTTTGCACTTTGGATTTGTAGACAGTTTCTGAGCAAAAAAAAATGTTTCTATCTGTCAATGTCGGAGTATTAGGATTCTCTAGAGAAAAAGAACCAGTGGGCTGTATGATATGCAGAAAAAGATTTATTATGAGGAACTAGCTCACATGATTAGTGAAGTTAACAGGTCTCACGACCCAGGAAAGCTGATGCTTCAGTTCAATTTCAAAAGCAGGAAAAACTGTTGTCTCAGCTCTAGGCAGTCAAGCAGGAGGAAATTCCCTTCAATTTGGGGAAAGGATCAACCTTTTGCTCTATTTAGGTCTCCAGCTGATTGGATAAGGTCCACTCACATTAGGGAGGGCAATCTGTTTTACTCAGCCTATTGATTTAAATGTTAAACTCATTCCAAAACTCCCTCACAAAATAGTGTTTGACCAAATATCTGGACACCTGTGGCCCAGTCAAGCAGACACACAAAATTAACAGTCAGTTTTCCCATTTGATAAGTACTTTTGGTGACAAAAAACTCCATCTAGTCAATGTCATGACCACAGTCTTCCCACTGGAAAGCCTTCTGGAAATTGAATCCATGATTAGAGTTGGTGAAATTGACTTGTTAGTTTCAATATTGTGATTAAGAAGAGCTAAGAACTCAGGACTTAGAGAACATGCAAGGCTTTATGGTGATGAAGAGAGAGAGGCTGGAGTAACAGAGTCTACGACCCCAGAAAAAAGGAAATCATTATAGCCTTATCAATCTCTTAATTAAAAAGCCAAATTATGCAAAGGAAAGAGAATTCTTCCAAGTTTTACAGCTGCAATTACATTTACAGAGACTAGATTAGCAATTACAAATTCCTGTAGCATAGAATTGACTTGAAATATTCTCCTCTGGTAAAGAGCTATACACAAAACTCTTAGCATACTTTTATAGCATTTATTGAGCATGTACTGAATGCAATAATTATATTGTATCTTTAAGGAGATTTGTAAAATATCAATATAACACAGTATCATCTCAAGGAATTTCTTCTCTCCAAATCAATAGGACCATAGAACCAGTATGTCTATATTGGTTGTTAAATACGTTGAATATCACTTTTGGCATGAAGGAAAAACATATGGTGACATCATCTATTTATTAATAATGTGTTGTGCAAAAGATGCTCGACACCAAGCATACAAATTAGGTTGCGATTTTTTAGACTAACTTTTAAAGAGAAAGATATACAAGCAATTCCTATCTTTGTTATTCAACGTGTCCTTAAAATATGTTTAAAAGTGACTTTTTGAAAGTCAAAGGGAAGAACTTTGTGTGTGTCTCTGGGTGGGGGAGGGTAGGTTATTCCCATGAAACTAAACACTATAAAATTCTTAATAATATTTTGCCTTATAGAAACAATCTTCAACAAGTATTTCCAACCTTTCGCTTTTTCTAAATTTTAATTTTGTTCCTTTTTTTCATAATTAATATAGTCAGCCAGCTCAATTCATTAAGCATCTAACTGAGGCTAAAAAGTCACAGCTTCAGCCCATCTAACAATGATCTCAATTAGGTTGAGATTATAAGTACTGTTCTGTTTAATGCTGGTGTAGGCACTTTCATTTCCCCCATAATAAACTTATTTTTATAAATTAATAAAGACAAAAGGCATTGAAATATCCAGCAAATACACAAACCTACTAAACAAAGACAGCAAACCACGTCATAGCTCAAAATGCTCATCCACTCAGGGCTAAATTTGAATTTCAACAAAAAGCAGTTGGGTATCAATGTGCATGTGTGAAAAGGCAGATGTTCAAAAGCCTGTGACAGGGAGGAGCCAGGGAGCTGCTCCATCACCAGGCTGTAATCTGCAGCTCAGTCCATGAAGAAGGTATATCTGCTGCTGGGGGAGTATTCAGAGGGTGCTGGGTATTCTGACTTCAATAGGGCAAACCTCCTCCAGCCATGATTATTCTGAATGACAAACACATACTTTAAGAAAATGATCAAAGCTGTACATATTCAGAATATAGTTTTCTAAAAAAATAATATATTGATTAACACAGGAATATTAAATATAAAGGCTTAACCTAGTAAGGAATCCTGAACAATAAATTGTAAAAAACAACAACAAAAAACATTCCTGCATTGGATGCCTCACTTATTAATCCATTGAGCCTCGAGTCAGGAGCTGTTGGGCCACTGGGGGTGTAGGGTTTGGTTTACCCACATACTGAGACATACCAGAACCACAAGGATGTAGTTTGAGAATGCATACTCTGAAGTTGGCTATGCTTTGCTTTGTTTTTAGTCACACTATCTAATTGATTTATAAACTTCAAATAATATTATGAATGGAGTGAGTACTTTATGTTTGTCAAAATATTAAGAACTGCTGAGAAATGCTACTCTACACCTATGTAAATAGTATCAAACAGTGACCCTTTGGGGGTGTTCCTAAGTTGAATAAAATTTGATATAGGCACATTTTATGTAATATATTGTATAAGAGCAAGAATAAAATGCAAAATTTCAAATAACCTTCTACTTTAAATCCAGTTCTGTGGCCAGGCTTAAGCAGAGAGATTGTTTAAATGAATCAGGACTCCTACCCAGGCTTTGGCATGAAGGCAGGAAATCAGTGGGCACAAGGATGAAAGGGAATCATCATAAAATCCATAGGTACTTGGATTATATTTAGACTAAAGTGCACTATTTTACTGCATTCTAAACAAAGCCACCCTAATGAGCTGAGGGTGGGTTGGGAGTAGGGGAGTCTCCATTGTATAAATGCTGAGACATTACCCCAGAGTCATAAATATTTATGTCTGTCTCCCTCTTTTCCTGTCAGTCCATCTTGATTTTTCCCTTATTTTTAGACTTCCTTCTTCCCACTTGTGAAACCACCTATTTTTAACTGCTAAACCTCATGCCCCTTGCCCTCTCTGCCCATATACTGCTGCTCTAGCTCTGCATTCCTCATCCTTAAGATCCCTCCAGAGAGACACAAATAGAGTCCATTATCCCTTTTTTTCCCGACACATTTCTGCAGAGAAGTTTCCCCTCCCCTGATGATCGTGGTAGTTCCCCCAACTGTTTACCTAGGTGGAGGCGGCACACATAAGACACAGACTTGGGCAAAACAGTCCTGACCCTAACCTCATTATGCACCGCACTTGAGGCTGCATTAGCAAAAACAGATGGTCTGGCTGCAAAGCCACAGATGCCAATCAGGTACACTGTTGGCAAACATGTTCTCTAATCAGGCCCCGTTCAAATGGCATCTGCTGCTCTCTCCCTTCAGGTATAGGTAATGATGCAAAACCTTCTGTACATTTCCTATTGCACTTGGGGTCTAACAACACACTTACAGAACACAATTCCCAGTTTAAGAAGGGCTGGCTCACCCAGGCTGAAACAGAAAGGCAAGCAGCAGGACTTTAGGCCAGCATCTTGTGAGGGGCACACAGGTATCTGGCCTCATCCTGTGTGTGTGGAGCTGGAGTCTGGGAAGAGATAGTGTGAAGCAGAAAGGGGTAACTACAGGACTGGATGCTTCTGGTATCATAAAGGCCAGCCCACCAGCTTAAGGGAAAGAATTCAACACTAGGCTGGAAGATAATGTAAGAGAACATATCCATTCATATGATGTTTAAAAACAGACAAAACTGATTTACAGTTGTAGAAATCAGAAAGGTCATTACTTACATGGAGTGAAGTTTGACCAGAAGAGGGCATGGAGAATTTTCTGGGGTAATGAAAATGTTCTGTATCTTGATAGAGTTATGCTCAAATGGTTACACACAATTGTCAAACTTATCAAAACAGACATTTAAGACCTGTGCATTTCAATGTATGCAAATTTTACAGTATGATTCTTTCAACGTGAAAGTTTAAAAAGAATTTATAATGATACTAGGAATATTTCATAGTGTTAAAAAAAAGGTAGAAAATTTGTTAGTATTATATTAATCACCTAAACACAATATTTTAAAGATTCAGAAAATATGCCTTTGCCAAAATTAAAATGAGTGATTTTTTTCTGATGTTTTCAGATATTTAGAGATTTATTTAGGAATAATTGTGGTTCAGATCCTTCACATGTTTAAAGTATATATATTGATAACTTGACATATGTACACAATTGTGAAACCATCGCCAGTATCAAAATAATGAACATATACATTACACCCAAAAGCTTCCTCTTGCCCCTTAAAATCAATTCCTTCTTACAGCACCCCACCACCATCCAAAAACAACTGTTTTATATTGCTATAGATTAGTTTACTTTTTCTAGAATTTTATGTAGATGGAATCACACAGACAAAACATATTTTTGTCTGATTTATTCAATCAGTATGTTTATTTTGATATTCATCTATGTTGTTGCATGTATCAATAGTTCACTCCTGTTTATTGCTGATTGTTATTCCATTGTGTGAGTATATCACAGTTCATTTATTCATTCACTATTTGATGGACCCTTTGTTTCCAGTTTGTACTTATTACAAGTAAAGTTGCTATAAAAATTTTTGTACGAGCCTATATGTGTACATGTGTTTTCATTTTTCTTGGGTAAATACCTAGGAATGGAATGGCTGGGTCATTTTGTAGGTTTATGTTGAACTTTTTAAGGAAAAGTCAAAACATTTTCCAAAACAGTTATACCATTTTATAAACTTACTAGCAGTTTATAAGAATTTTAGGTACTTCCCATCTTTAAAAAAACTTGCTTCAGTAGTCCTTTTAAATTGAGACATTCTAATGTAGTGGTATGTCATTGAGGTTTTAATTATAATTCCCTTAATTGCTAATATGTTGAGCATGTTTCCATGTGCTCATTTGCCATCTGTATGTCTTAGTGAAGTGTTTGTTCAAATAGTTTATCTATTTTCATATTTTTATAGTCTCTCTTCAATAAGAAAACAAATAAGAAGAGTTCTTTACATAATGTTTTAAGTCCTCTGTCAGATTTATATTTTCCAAATGTTTTATCTTAGGTCTTAAGTCTCGGTTTTTCTTTTCATTTTCATAAGATTGTCTTATGAAGAGCAAAAGTTTTAAAGTTTTATGAAGTCCAATGTAAGAATTTTTTTCTTTTACAGTTCAAGCTTTTTGTGTTCTTTTTACAAAATCTTTGCCATGCTCAAGACCACCGGGAATATCTCCTGTTTGTTTTATTATGTAGTTTCATAGTTTTAGCACTTACATTTAGGTCTATGATTTCTAATTTGTTCCTGTGTCTAAAGAGAAGATCTAAAGATCAACACTTTCTTTTTGTACATGGCTGTCAAATTGTCCCACACCATTCATTAAAAGGTTTTTCTTCCCTCACTGAAGGCCTTGATGACTTTGTCAAAAATCTGTTGATTGTATAATTATGTGTCTATTTCTGAATCTGTAGTCTGTTCCAATGATCTATGTATTATCATATATCTATATTATGCAGTTACAATAGTTTTTTGATTATTGTAGCTTCATAATGTCTTAAAATTAAGTAATATAAGAGATCAACAAGATGTTTTGTGTTGTTTTTTAAATTTGTTGAGACTACTATGAGTTCTTTGACTTTCTATGCAAGTTTTAGGATAAGTTTTTTAAATTTCTAACTAAAAAAAGTCTACAGGTATTTTGATTAGGACTGCATTGTGTCAGTTTAGGGAGAATTGAAATCTTAGCATATTAAATCTTCCAATCCATAAGCATAGTAATTGCTCCATTTATTTGGGTCTTCTTCAGTTTCTCTCAAGAATATTTTGTATACTCATGAATTTGTCTTGCACGTATTTTGACAACTAAACTGTTAAATGGGGATCATAAAAGCCCACAACACATGAGGTTATAAATTATGTAAGGGTATACATGTAGAGTGCATCATAAGCACACAGTAACTCCACCATTAGCACCACCTGTCAAATAACGAGAGGCCATCGTAAAATGAAGAAGAAAAAAACCCTAAAGACTAGGTATTTCTGGGCTTCCCTGGTGGCGCAGTGGTTGAGAGTCCACCTGCCGATGCAGGGGACACGGGTTCGTGCCCCAGTCCGGGAAGATCCCACATGAGCCATGGCCACTGAGCCTGCGCGTCCGGAGCCTGTGCTCCGCAACAGGAGAGGCCACAACAGTGAGAGGCCCGCGTACCGAAAAAAAAAAAAAAGACTAGGTATTTCTTCTAAGGACTATTCAACCAAATAATAAACCAGCTTTCTTAACCACTATGCTAATCTGTTTCCCAATCAAAAACATTGATTCTGGTAGGATTTGTTTGTTAATGGTTTCAATTCAGGAACTAACTTTAAAATATTTTTGAATATAAGCAAAAATAATCTTATTGGCTTCCCCACTCTCTCACTTCAGAACTCATAATTACTCATAATTATGTTACTCATAATTCCCACTGACCCACTCCCTCCATCGTACGCCACGTTGCAGTCATTTATACTAAAACTCTGTGCTTCTTTATACAACTACTCTTTCTTTCAAAGTAATTCTTTCCAAATGGAATTGCTAACATATATGATACCGTGTAGGACCTTCAAGGGACTTGAATGAAGTACCTTCATTCTTTAAACATGAAAAGGTTAAAAGATGATCTATAGTACATTTCGCTTTTTTTGCCTGTTTTTGGGTCTTCGTTGCAGCACGCGGGGTTTTCTCTGGTTGCGACAAAAAGGGGTTACTCTTTGTTGTAGTGTGCAAGCTTCTCATTGCGGTGGCTTCTCTTGTTGTGGAGCACAGGCTCTAGGTGCACGGGCTTCAGTAGTTGCTGCACGCAGGCTCATTAGTTGTGGCTCACGGGCTCTAGAGCACAGGCTCAGTAGTTGTGGCACACAAGCTTTGTTGCTCTGCGGCATGTGGGATCCTCCCAGACCAGGGTTCAAACACATGTCCCCTGCACTGGCAGGCAGATTCTTAAACACTGAACCACCAGGGAAGTCCCTGACTTTGATGTTTTGACTTCCTTTCCTTGAAAAACAACTGGACTTTCCTGATATTCCCTAAACATCCACATGACCCCCACCTTAACAGAAGAGTTCCCGTTTATACAACTGCTGATATGAGAGGTCAAATAAATACCATAAGAAATTTAAGAAGGATCAGTCAGGGTCCACTCAAGAAAAAAGAAACCACACCAGTTATTGTAGTAAACATAATTTAATAAAGGAAATTGTTTAAACAGGTACCTGAGAACCAAACCAGCAAAAAAAGAGAAGAATGAGGTAACCCAGAACTGTAATTACCAAAGGCAGCTAACCACTTCATAGAAGGGAAGAGGTTGAGCTTGTTAGAACCTATTAGTTTCAACCACGGCTTCATGAGAAAACTTATGCAGTCACATAGCACCCTATGCTCAGAAAGGTCCCAGACTTGGTTTACTGCTCTGCTGTCACCATTCTGTAGTTTATAATAATTTTTTAACAAGAAGCTCCTCATTTTCAGTTTGCACTGGGCTCCTCAAATTTTGGAGCTGGTCTTGGCTTGAATTATACAAAATTACTCTGTTTTTAGATCAAAATGTTCAAATACCAGCAATTTCATATGATTCAACACAGTGAAAGCTTATAGGGGAGCCCTGTGGAACTGGGACTCAGAATGCTGAAAGAAAAGCATTATCCAGCTAGTACTAGAATCTCTCAGGGCCTGTGAGACTGATTCTGGGAGTGTGAATAACTGAGATCTGAAACTAGCACAGTTACTGAAACTAACTGCCCCTGTTGGGAAAAAGTAGCTTTGCTGGTTCTGACACCGACAGAAACAGGAAGCAAACAGAAATCCAAGTGTGTCCCTTTCCCTACTCCAGTCATCCAGTCTCCCTCTTGTGTCCTGTTGACAAAACTGAACAGGGAGCTACCTGGCAAAGGAGAAAAAATGGTTTGCAGAGGCCTAGGCCCAAGTTCACAAAGAAAGACTAGAAGGGTAGTCTTGGAGCCTAGAAACAATAGCTGAGTAATGACCATAAGGGGAAGGAAGTTTAAAGAACACTAAGACAAATAACTAGGAGCAGTGGCTCCTGTGAAGTCAGAATTAAGAGAATAAACAGAAGGTAACTACACTGAAAATATATACCTTAAAGTTATCAAATAAAGAGCATAAAAGATTTTCTGGGAAGTTTAAAAATTATTTATAAATTTTAAAAAATCAAGAGATTAAAAAAAGGAATGGTCACTGCTGAAAACTGCTATATTGTTCTGGAAAGTCAGACAGAAGAAATATAGCACAATAGAGAGTATAAATAAAAAGTCATAGAAAGCATGAGTGAAAAAGATAAGGGCTATAAAAAAAGAGAGAGGGTCCAAATAAATAAAATCAGAAATGGAAAAGAGAAGTTGCAACCGACACCACAGAAATATATAGGATTATAAGAGATTACTACAAACAATTATATGCCAATAAAATGGACAACCTAGAAAAAATGGACAAATTCCTAGAAAAGTACAGTCTCCCAAGACTGAATCAGGAAGAAATAGAAAATATGAACACACTGATTTCCAGTAATGAAATTGAATAAGTAATCAAATAACAAAAAAAATTCCTAACAAACAAAAGTGTAGGACCAAACAGATTCACGGGTGAATTCAATCCAATATTTAAAGAAGAGTTAACACCTATCCTTCTCAAACTATTCCAACAAATTGTGGAGGAACTCCAAACTCATTTTATGAGGCCAGCATCACACTGATGCTAAAGCCAGAAAAGACATCACAAAAAAAAAGAAAATTACAGGCCAATATTACTGATGAACATAGATGCAAATATCCTTAACAAAATATTAGCAAAATGAATCCAACAATGCATTAAAAGGATCATATACCATAATCAAGTAGGATTTATCCCAGGAAAGCAATAACGGTTTAATATCCATAAATCAATCAATGTGATTCACCACATTGACTAAAAATCATACAATCATCTCAACAGATGCAGAAAATCTTTGGACAAAATTCAACATCCACTTATGATAAATATTCTCAACAAAGTGGGCATAGAGAGAACATACCTCAACATATTAAGGGCCATATATGACAAGCCCACAGCTAACAACAGACTCAACAGTGAAAAGCTAAAAGCATTCCCCTAAGCTCAGAAACAAGACAAGGATGCCCACTTTAACCACTTTTATTCAACATCGTATTGGAAGTCCTAACCACAGCAGTCAGACAAGAGAAAGAAATAAAAGGAATCCATATTGGAAAGGAAGAAGTAAAATTGTCACTGTTTGTAGATGACATGACACTATATGTAGAAAACCCTGAAGATGCCACCAAAAAATTGTTAGATGTCATCAATGAATTCAGTAAAGTTGCAGGATACAAAATTAACATACAGGAATCAGTTGTGTTTCTATACACTTACAAGAAAGTATCAGAAAGAGAACTTTTTTTAAAAATCCCATTTACAGTTACATCAAAAAAAAATATCTAGGAATAAATCTAACCAAGGAGGCAAAAGATTTATAATTGGAAAACTATAAGACATTGATGAAAGAAATTGAAGTTTACAGAAACAAACAGAAAGATATACCATGCTCATGGATTGCAAGAATTAATATTGTTAAAATGATCATATAACACAAGGTTATCTTCAGTTTCAGTGCAATTCCTATCAAAATACCAAAGGCATTTTTCACAGAGCTAGAACAAATAATTCCAAAATTTGTATGGAAACACAAAAGACCCTGAATACCCAAAGCAACCTTGAGAAAGGAGAACAAAACTGGAGTTATAATGCCCCCTGATTTTAAACTATACTACAAAGCCACAGTACAAACAGCTTCGTACTTGCACAAAACAGACACATAGCTCAATGAAACAGAATAGAGAGCCCAGAAATGAACCCATACTTACGTGGTCAATCAATCTATGACATAAAAGGCAAGAATATACAAAAGGAAAAACTGAGCCTCTTCAATAAATGGTGTTGAAAAAACTGGACAGCTACATGCAAAAGAATCATACTGGACTATTCTCTCATGCTATATACAAAAACAAACTCAAAATGGATTAAAGACCTAAATGTCAGAACTGAAACCATGAAACTTCTAGAAGAAAATACAGGCAGTACGCTTTTTGGCATCGTCTTAGCAATATTTAGGGGAATATGTCTTCTCAAGGCAAGGGAAACAAAAGCAAAAACAAAACAAATGGTACTACATCAAACCAAAAAGATTTTGCACAGCAAAAGAAACTACCATCAAAACGAAAAGGCCACCTACTGAATGGGAGAATATATTTGCAAATGATATATGTGAAGGGGGGTTATTATCTAAAATATGTAAAGAACTTATACAACTCAATATCAAATAAACAAACAACCCAATTAAAAATAGGCAGAGGACCTGAATAGACATTTTTCCAAAGAAAACATACAGATGACGAAGAGACACATGAAAAGATCCTTAACATCACTAGTCATCATTGAAATGCAAATTAAAAGCACATTGCGATATCACCTCACTACTGTCAGAATGACTATCATCAGGAAGACAACAAATAACAAGTCTTGGTGAGGATGTGGAGAAGAGAGAACTGTGGTGCACTATTTGTGGGAATGTAAATTGGTGTAGCTAATATGGAAAACAGTATGGTGGTTTCTCAAAACATTAAAATAGAACTATCATATGATCCAGAAATTCCAGTCCTGGGTATTTTTCTGAAGAAAACAAAAACACTAATTTGAAAAGATATATGCACCTCTATGGTCATTGCAGCATTCTGTACAATGACCAATATACGGAAGCAACCTAAGTGCCCATCCAAAGATGAATGGATAAAGAAGAGTCCTTATAGTGAAATAAAAATGAAAATAATGAAATCTTGCCATTTAAGACAATTTGGATGGTTCTACACTAAGATTATTATGCTAAGTGAAATAAGTCAGACAGAGAAAGACAAGTAGCATATGATTTCACTTATACGTGGAATCTAAAAAACAAAACGTGAACAAATGTAAAAAATCAGAAACAGAGTCATAGATACAGAGAACAAACAGGGGAGGAGTGGTGGCTGGATGACAGAAATAGGTGAGGGAGTTTAAGAGGTACAAAACTTCCAGTTACAAAATAGATGAGTCACTGGTATGAACTCTACAGTGTGGGGAATTTAGTTAATAATAATGTAATATCATTGTAGAGTGACAGATGGTAACTAATCTTACCGTGGTGATCATTTTGTAATTTATAGAAATACTGAATCACTATGTCATGCACCAAGAACTAACATACTGTTGTAGGTCAATTATAGTTCAAAAACTAACAAACAAATGCATATAAAAAGAAATTAGATTTGTGGTTATCAGAGCGGGGGGTGGGGGGGGAAGGAGGAATTGGATAAAAGTGGTCAAAAGGTACAAACTTCCAGTTATAAGATAAATAAGTAGTAGAGATGTAATGTACAATATGATTAATATAATTAACACTACTGCATGTTATATATGTTAGTTATTAAGAGAGTAAATCCTAAGAGTTTTAATCACAAGGGAAAACTTTTTTTTTCTTTTATTTTGTATCTACATGAGATTATAGATGTTCACTAGACTTATTGTGGTAAACATTTCCTGTTGTATGTAAGTCAAATCATTATGCTATACATGTTAAACTTATACAGTGCTGTATGTCAATTATATTTCATTAAAACTGGAAGGAAAAAAGATGTTAATTGTTTAAAAAAAGATGATAAATAGTATATCATTATAAGCAATGATGCTTGTAAATTTTATAAGTCAAATAAGAAGTAAAATCATATAAATGGTGTGATTATAACTACATAAGCATAACAAAATAACTTTGCATAAAGGGAATATAGGAAATATATACACCAGTATGTTAATTGTAATTTTGAGTTTGATTGTAGTCTGAGTAGATTTTTTTTTACATTCATTTATAATTTACAATGATAAAAATGTGCTTAAATTTTTTTCAACAATTATATATAGAGAGAGATAAGGGTCATAAAGGATAGATTCAAAAAGCTAATGTGTGAAAATAGAAGCTTTGAGGTACAAAAACACATTATACACGAAGAATAAATAGAAGAAAAGTTTCCAGAGCTAAAAAATTTGAGATTTCAGACTTACCAAATCATAGGCAAAATAAGATAATACCTACCTAGATATCCTGGTGAAATTCCTAAACTCCAAAGATAAAATCTTTTTGCAAGCTTCCAATCAGTGAGAACTGGTTACTTACAAAGGTAAAAGAATTAGAATACCTTCAAATTTCTCATCTGCAACATAGGAAACTAGGACACATTAAACATTTATGGACTTTAGACAGGTTAGGAGAGGTAGCCATTAAAATCAAGAACAGATGAGGCAAATTTTACTTTTTTGAAGTTTGTGTGATTGTATATGTAACAAAATCCTGACAACTCACCTAAAAACCTATTAGAGGGGGCATATCAAAGGCAGATAGGAGACAACATGAAACCTCCCAATGGCTAGAATGGAACAATCTGAGCAACATAATAGTGTAGCATTATATTATAACCCAAAATCTAGAATAAATATCCATGAGGACATATTTATATAAGTAAATGATTGATTGAATAAATAAATAAACAAGAAGAGAATAATCTTTATAGAGCAATTCCAAATAAGATATGTAGATGCTCTCTCCTCAAAAAGGTTAAGCTTAATTATCCTCCTTCTGCCTTGTCTGTGGGCTGGTCTTAGCAACCTCCATGTAAAAAAATAGAATATGAAAATGTGGGGGGAGAAACCTGGCAAACACTACCTCATCCAGGTTCAATGTCAGCAGTGATATGTCATGTTGATAGCATGTACCTCCTCATAGGATATGATCAGAAGGGTGCTACCCCCAACCTAATCATGACAAAAACATCAGACGAATGCACACTGATGAACATTCCAGAAAATACCTGACCAATAACTTCTCAAAACAAGGAAAGAATGAGAATCAGACCAGAGGAGACTAGGAACACCTGGCAACTAAATGTAATGTGTTACCTTGGATTAGCTGCTAGAACAGAAAAGGACATTTGTGGAAAAACTAGTGAAAGCCACATAAAGACTGTACTTTGGTTAATAATAATGTACCTATGTTAGTTTCTTTGTTGTAACAAAATACCATGGTAATATAAGATACAGTATGATAAACTGCATGTGGGATGTGTGTATTTTCTGTAAATCTAAAGGTATTCGAAAATAAAAAGGTTATTTTTATAAAACCTGTAAGAACTAATAAAAACTGCTAAGGTAGGTTAATACAAGATTAAGTATTTAAATATCAACAGTTTTATTAATATTAGCAATAAAAATCAAACATACATACAATAGTGAAAACAACTACTAAAATGTCCAGGAAAAACTATGAAATCCATAAAACTAGGAAGACCTGAAAATATTGAGTATTATCCATATTTCTGAATGGGAAGATTTAATATTAAAAAATTAGGGCTTCCCTGGTGGCGCAGTGGTTGAGAGTCCACCTGCCGATGCAGGGGACACAGGTTCATGTCCCGGTCCAGGAAGATCCCACATGCCGCAGAGCAGCTGGGCCCGTGAGCCATGGCCACTGAGTCTGTGCACCCAGAGCCTGTGCTCTGCAACGGGAGAGGCCACAGCAGTGAGAGGCCCGCGTACTGAAAAAAAAAAGAATATGGCTCAGAAATAGATAGAAATAGATCAGTGGAACAGGTCAATGTCCAGAAACAGATCTAGGTAACTTACTGGATGAAAAAGATGACATTTTAGTTAAGTAGCTAATTAATTAATTATTTAAGCCCAAAATTGCCTAATTAATAAATCAGTTCAGCACATACTTGTTGAGTGCCTACTAAGTTCAATATACTAGGATACAGTAAAGAACAAGACAGTCTAAGTTTGTCCTCACAGAATATTCATTCTATACGTGAGAAAGATGATAAGCAAATACACAAATAGATGTACAAAATACTACCAGGTAGTGCTATGAAGAAAAATAGAGCATGCTAAGAAAATTGAGAGTAAAAGAGGAATCAGAATGCCTTCTTTGAGAAGGTGACATAAAACAGATCTGAACAAAAAGAAAAGCTAATTCTTGCAAATATTTGAGCAAGAAGTATTTTTGAAATAGAATAAAGCAAGTACCATAACCCAGAGGGGATGAATCTTGTCATGCTCCAGGAAAAGAAATAAGGACAGGCAATAATCATAGGGGAAGAGATTGGAAAGGTTGCCCAGAGTCAGAAAAAGTCATGCTTTGCTGGCTTTTACTCTGAGTGAGATGGGAAACTTCTGGGGTGGTCTGAATACAGGAGATTGACTTATTCTGTAAAAGAATCGCTCCGACAGCTCCATGGTAAGTAGACCATAGGAAGTCACGAGTGGAAATGAGGAGCCTAGTTAGGAATCTACTGCAACATTCAAGGAGAAAAAGAGATGACAGTGGGTTGGGCTAACTGTTAGAGATGGTGAAAAGTTGTTGGATTTTTAATATATTTTGAAGGCAGAGCCAACTGGACTTATTTATAGATTGGATGTGGGATTTGAGAGAAGGAATGGAATCAGAATTGATTCCAAAATTTTTGGCGTGAGCCACTGGGTGAATGATGGTATATTTTTCTAAGGTGGAAAAAATAAGGGTGGAACAGATTGTTGTTTTTGTTGCTGTTTGTTTTTTAATTTGTGGAGAGGAGTTGGTGAGTGTAGTCAGAATCAGAGGCTCAATTTAAATTTGAAATGACTTTTAAACATTCAAGAGAGATGTTGAGTAAACATTAAATATAAATCTGGAATTCAAAAGAAAGATACATATTTGGGAAGTTATCAACTAAAGAAGAAACCAGAGGAGTAAGACTGATACTCCTACTTTAGAGGTTGAGAGGAGGAGGTACATTTATCAACAGAGTTTAGAGGCAACAGTGAGGTGGGGCAAAAGACCAGAGCCTCTGCTATTCCTCAGACCAAATGAATAAAAGAAAAAAGGAATGACTAATCTATAAAATGCAGCCAAAAGACTGATCAAGATGGAGACAGAGGTTGTGTCTTTGGATTTTGCAAAGTTGAACACCTTTTTGTCAAATAACCCCAGCACAACCTGTTAATAAGACAAAGCTGAAATTATTGCTTACTGGGTAAAAGAGAATATCATCTAGAAAAAACAAATTAGACATATACTCCACATCACATACAACAATCTGGTTAAATATCTAATTATGAAAAATTAAACTAAAACAGTATAATTTTTCTATTACTATATCATTTGGGGGTCAAGGTGCAGAGGGAGAGTAGTTCTTAATTTACACAGGAAGCTCAGAAATGATAAAGGAAAATATTGATAGATTTTATCTCATAAAAGTTGAAAATTTTCATTTGGCAATAGACCACTGAGCAGAACCAAAAATGAAAGAATGAGAAAAAAATAGTTGGAAAACATATGGCAGACAAAGGGTTAATAGCACAACCATATAATGAATCCCTTCATATAAGTAAAAAAGATACAAAAGAAAATCTAATAAAAACCTGACAAAATACTAGAAAAGAAAATATACAAAAGATTAAATGGAGATACCTAACAAATATATGAAAATGTGTTTAATCTCACTAACAGTCTTTTAATGCAAATTAAAACAATAATGACTGATTGTTGTTATCTCCATATTTGCAACAGTTAAAAAGATTGATTACATACAGTGCTGGTGAGGGTATAAGAAAATGAATTGTCTCATTTACTATCAGTATAAGGGTGAATTGCTATTTTCTTTTCATAAATTAATCTGGCAACATCTGTTAAAATTAAATAGGTACATGTAATTTGGTCCAACAATTTTAGTTGTAGTTGTCTAACTTAGAGAGTAAAAACATACACTTAGAGTAACATTTATTAGAGCATTGTTGTTAATAATTAAAAAAAAACCTGGAAAAATATGAGTCCATTAAAATAAGAATAATCAAATAAATTAGACTAGATGCAGACTATGGAATGTTGTTTTACAACTACAGTGCACTAGTTTTATATGTAATGATCTGTGAAATGTCCGCGATACATTCTTAACAGCTTTATTGATATATAATTTGTAAACCACAAAATTCACCCATTTAAAATGTACAGTTTAGTGGGTTTTAGTATATTTCTGAACTTGTGAAATCATCACCACTAATTCCAAAACATTTTTATCACCATAAAAAGAAGCCTTGTACCTATCAGCAGTCACTCTCCATTTTCCTACTCTCCCATCACTACCAAACCCTAGACAATTATTAATTTGCTGTGGTGCTATGGTCTGAATGTTTGTGTTTCTCCAAAATTCATATGTTGAAATCTTAATGTACAATGTGATAGTATTAAGAAGTAGGGCCTTTGCAAGATGTTTAGGTCATGAGGGTGGCACACTATGAGTGGGCTTTGTGTTCTAATAAAAGAGGCCCCACTGAGCTTTCTAGCCCCTTTCACCATATGAGGATGTATCTAGAAGTCTGTCACCCTGCAAGAGCCATTATGGTGTGCTGAACTTGGACCAGCTTCCAGAACTGTGAGAAACAAATTTCTGTTGTTTCTAAGCTCCCCAGTCTGTTGTATTTTTTTATAGCAGCCCGAATGATTTAAGACATATGGGCTTGTTGATTCTGGGCATTTTTTGTAAATGGATTGCATAATATGTGGTCTTTTGTGACTGGCTTCTTTCACTTAACATGACTGTTTTCAAGATTCATCATGTTACAGCATACACAACATTTGGTTCCTTTTTATTGCTGAATAATATTCCATTGTATGCACATACCACATTTTAAAAATCCATTCATCACCTGATGGAAAATTAGGTTGCTTACATTTTGGCTATTATGAATAGTGCTTCTGTGACCATTTGTGTACAAGTTTTCATGTGAACAGTTTTTTCATTTCTCTTGAGTATATACCTAAGAGTAGAATTGTTAGGTCACGTCAGAACTCTAATATATTGAAGAACTGCCAAATGGTTTCCAAAGTGGCTGTATGATGGTACACTCTTAAAAATGAAAATATACAAGTTATTGTAGTAGTCAAATCCCATTTTTGTTGAAAAAATGTAAATTCCTGTATACAAATGTGCTTGTGGGTTAATGTATCTCTCTATTTAAACATACACAAATATAATGCTTGGGAAAGCGCAGGATAGTCTACTATACTGTAATATAAATTACAGCATAGAAGAAGTAATCTCTGAACAGTTTGAATTGTTACAATGAACATGTATTACTTTTACAATGAAGAACACTTCATTTTTATATTAAATATTTTCATTTAAATATTTTTGCAGGAGGAAAAAAACTTTAAACATTACCTAAATACATACCGGCAAAAGTCACATCATTATAATCATCTAAGAGTTTTGTGTGTAGGTATGTGCTCGTAGTTTCATTACAGGCTTATATTAGATAGGAAGGACAGGATATTGATTAGGAGTTCAATCAACATTAAAATACAAAGAAGTATTGAGTCCTAAGTCAAACACACCTGCAACTCAGATTCATTCAGCTCTGCCTGACCTTGCTCCACTATTCCAGATACTGCTACAGATGCCAACTCTGAACAGGTGCCCACTCCCTTCAAATGGCACAACTTGACAGCAATTTGCAGTGGCCACTTGCCTCCCTTTGAGGCATCTCCTTTCCACCCAAAGGTGAGACTTCCCAGGTCCTGGTCCATGCTTTGAAACGTGAAGCCAGGAGTGCAGAGAAGTTTACATCCTGAAAGTTATAAAATTTTCAAGTAATTGATGGCTGGGAGATGGGAGCTGGCTGATTAAGGTTTCTCCTTTACCCCTTCCCTGGACAGCCAGCCTATCCTGAGATGCAGCCATTCAAATGGTTCCTTAGAAGATGCTCCCCAAAAAACAATGGTCACCTCCTTAAGAATGCATGCATGTATTGCTCCCCTCCTTCCCTGCCTCACTCCCTGTACCCTCATCCCTGCTCCTCTGGAAAGTACCAGCAAGGAACTTTTGCCTTAAGCTCTACTTTCTGGAACATCCAGGCTAAATCCTTTATCAGTTTTCTATGTTTGCATAAGAAACCATAGCTAAAGTTAATGTCTTAAAGCAACAATGATTACTAGGTCTTGGGATTCTGTGGGTTGGGAGGGAGCTCCAGCCTGAATGAGCTTATGAGGTTACATTTAGTTCCACGGAAACAGCCAAGACTCTCTCTCCACTGGGTCTTTCTCTCTCTGTGATTTCTCTTCTAGGCAGAGAAAGGAAGTTAGCCAGGCTGTCCACAGGCAGCAGTGACCTAAAGGAGTGAAAAAGAAAGCTACCCGTTCTCTTAAGGCTTAGTTTCAGAAACTGCATGACATTACTTTTGCTGCATTCTATTGGTCAAAACAAGTCCCGGGACCAGACCAGATTCATGGGGGAGGTGGTGGGAATAGAGTACACCTCCTGATGCCAGGAGCAGCAAATCACATTACAAAGGGACATGGACACAGAGAAGCATGATTCACTGAGGGACATTATAAAAATAATGTAATCCAAATCCTCTCTCACAAAATCAGTCTTTTGATATATTTTCCCTGAATAACCTCTTATTTGGGGAAAGTCATTCCCCACAAGTGATTATGCAGCTTCTGTAGGAACACGTGAATCAGGATAAAAAGAAGGGTCACCTGCTTAGGCAGCCAGATCTGTCAAATCAATCCTGGCAACAGTTGGGACAGGAGCTCTCACAACCATATCACTTGCAGCTACATCCTCAAGACTGATCTCAAAGAGACTTAACAAGGCAGCTGACGTTATTCTTTTATATGCTGCTCACATTTTTTAAAACAGACAACCATAGTGAAAAAGTGTGCCTCAGAGTAACTTCTAATGTAAAATCTGCCAGGAAGCACTTGATTGACAATTGAGTAGGTGATATGGTTGGAAGTGAAAGGCTCTCTGCTGTTATCCCTGGTCATTGTGAAGCTACAAAGAATGCAAGGATACCCAAACTTGAATGTACAGAGTCTTCTGCTGAAAGAAATTATCAGAATGAAATTTTCAAGCAGTTTTCTGTATGGCCAACAGAAGCCACTGCTAGTACTGTAAGAATTAAGAGTATTTGTGACAGTTAGAAAGAGGTGCCTCTTTCTCTAGGGGCTGCAGCTCCACCCGAGTGCTCAGACAGGCAAGCATGGTGCAAGCTGGATTCCAGGCCCCCTCACCCCTCAGCCAGCACAACCTGCACAGGCAGAGGCAATGGCCCTGGATTATCAAAGCAAGCTAGAGGGAGTGTGAGCAAGGAAGGAAAAGCAGTCAGGAAGTGGCAGTGCCAAAGAAACAGAAAACGCAATGACAAGTCTGTATTTCAACCAGTTCTAATTGATCATGTAGGTTTTCCTTGTGAAACATAAGAATAAAACATCTAATCTAATGAAAATATCTATAATTTATTTTCAGAGAGATAGAAGATAACAGCAAAGTTACGAAACAAGAAGAGATCAGGACAAATTCCCTGATAAAACAAATACTCATTGGAATCCTGAGTAGTAGAAATAATGTTTCAGAAACAGATTAATGAAACAGAAAATAGACTCTGTAAATATATACGAGACCGTGAAAGAAAATAACAAAAATGACAATTCAAGAGAGGTTGACAAAATTATAGATGATACTACACGAAGAAGCGATTCAAGATTAATTGAATTTCCTAAAGGAGAATACAGAACAAATGGGAGAAATTTATCAAGAGTGAAGAGTGAGGAAAACTTTCCAGAACTTTAAGAAAAAAAACCCTGAAAAGTTAAAAACTTAAAATTGATATCTAGTTTCCAGAAGAAAAATAATATGCAAACTCTAGCATTAGAACACATTCTAGTGACATTCTTAAACTTTAAGAAAATAATTTTTTTTTCTTATCTTTGAACTAAAAGGAAGAAATAAAAGATTTGCAACAGTGATTTTTTTAAAGGAAACTTAACATATCTAAATTGCTAGAAGAAACTGGTTTGACATTTCTTAGGGGAGAGTGTGATACAGCAGTGCTATAGAAATAAAAATAATGAAATTTCTAAAAGTAGCAGAAAGGCATAGATTTGCAAAAGTTGCCAAAAAATTTACCCTTAGTTTTTTTCCGGAAAAAGTGAGTTACACTCTAGAAAGCAATTTAACATTTACCTGCACCGTTTTACAAAATTCATTCTCACTAAGGACTCCAGTAACCTCTTAACTGTAAAATCCAGTGGTCAGTTTTTAATCCATATTTTGACTTTTCAATGGAATTTGACTTTTCTATAGAATTTTAAAGTATTGCTCACTTTTTTTCTTCAAAATATTTTCTGCCTAGGATTCTGTAACACTTCTTTCTACTATAGTGACTGTCATAAGAATAACCTGAGAAATTAATTAAGAATTAGATTCCCAGGTCTCACTCCCAGAGATTCAGTTTCTGAAAGTCTGGTCAGGGTCTAGGAATCCAATCTTTTAAATTAGCAAATCAGTCACATCTGAGACTGTAGACAACTTTGAGAAACATGCTCTATTAGTTCTTGTTCCGCTCCACTGCTGCTTCTCATTCTCTCTTTGGCTCCTCTTTACACCAGCCTCCTGAAAACAGGTTGTCTTTGGGGTTCAGTGCTTACCCTGCTGAGGTTCTCCACTCCCCAGTGGGATTTCACCCACTCCCATGCTATCAACTGCCTTTTGTGTTTTGGACATTTACACACAAATATCCTGCTCTCACCTCAGAATCATTGTATCCAAAGCCAGATTCAATAATATCTTTGCCTTGAAACTGCTTTGACTTTAATTCCCACTGATGTCACCACCACACACAGCTCCCAGAAGTGTGCAATTCCAACTTTAAAACAGTTGCTTTAGGTTTTTCTCCCATATTTTTGTTTTTATTTCCATTTGTCTAGGACTTGGGTTAAAAAGGATCTTGCTGTGATTTATAGCATAGAGTGTTCTACCCATGTTTTCCTTTAAGAGTTTTAAAGTGACTGGTCTTATATTTAGGTCTTTAATCCACTTTGAGTTTATTTTTGTGTATGGTATTAGGGAGTGTTGTAATTTCATTCTTTACATGTATCTGTCCAGTTTTCCCAGCACCACTTACTGAAGAGGCTGTCTTTTCTTCATCGTATATTCTTGCCTGCTTTATGAAAAAAAAGGTAACCATATGTGGTTTATCTCTGGGGTTTCTATCCTGTTCCATTGATCTATATTTCTGTTTTTGTGCCAGTACCATACTCTGTTGATTACTGTAGCTTTGTAGTGCAGTCTGAAGTCAGGGAGCCTGCTTCCTCCAGCTCCATTTTTTTTTCTCAACATTGCTTTGATTATTTGGGGTCTTTTGTGTTTCCATACAAATTGTGAAATTTTTTGTTCTACTTCTGTGAAAAATGCCATTGGTAGTTTCATAGGGATTGCATTGAATCTGTAGGTTGCTTTGGGTAATATAGTCATTTTCATAATGTTTATTCTTCCAATCCGAGAACGTGGTATAGCTCTCCATCAGTTTGTATCATCTTTAATTTCTTTCATCAGTGTCTTATAATTTTCTGCATACAGGTCTTTTGTCTCCTTAGGTAGGTTTATTCCTAGGTATTTTATTCTTTTTCTTGCAATGGTAAATGAGAGTGTTTCCTTAATTTCTCTTTCAGATTTTTCATCATTAGTGTATAGGAATGCAAGGGATTTCTGTGCATTAATTTTGTATCCTGCCACTTTACCAAACTCATTGATTAGCTCTAGTAGTTTTCTGGTAGCATATTTAGGATTCTCTATGTATAGTATCATTTCATCTGCAAACACTGACAGATTTACTTTTTCTTTTCCGATTTGGATGCCTTATATTTCTTTTTCTTCTCTGATTGCTGTGGCTAAAACTTCCAAAACTATGTTGAATAATAGTGGCGAGAGTGGACAACCTTGCTTTGTTCCTGATCTGAGAGGAAATGGTTTCAGTTTTTCACCATTAAGAATGATGTTGGCTATGGGTTTTTCATATATGGTCTTTATTATGTTGAGGTAAGTTCCCTGTATGCCTACTTTCTGGAGGGTTTTCATCATAAATGGGTGTTGAATTTTGTCGAAAGTTTTTTCTGCATCTATTGAGATGATCATATGGTTTTTCTCCTTCAATTTTTTAATATGGTGTATCACATTGATTGATTTGCATATATTAAGGAATCCTTGCATTCCTGGGATAAATCCCACTTAATCATGGTGTATGATGCTTTAATGTACTGTTGGATTCTGTTTGCTAGTATTCTGGTGAGGATTTTTGCATCTTTGTTCATCAGTGATATTGGTCTGTAGTTTTCTTCCTTTGTGACATCTTTGTCTGAATTTGGTATCAGGGTAATGTTGGCCTCGTAGAATGAGTTTGGGAGTGTTCCTCCATCTGCTATATTTTGGAAGAATTTGAGAAGGATAGGTGTTAGCTCTTCTCTAAATGTTTCATAGAATTCGCCTGTGAAGTCATCTTGTCCTGGGCTTTTGTTTGTTGGAAACGTTTTAATCACAGTTTCAATTTCAGTGCTTGTGATTGGTCTGTTTATATTTTCTATTTCTTCCTGGTTCAGGCTCAGAAGGTTGTGTTTTTCTAAGAATTTTTCCATATCTTCCAGGCTGTCTATTTTATCTGCATGTAGTTACTAGTAGTAATCTCTCATGATCCTTTGTATTTCTGCACTGCCAGTTGTTAGTTCTCCTTTTTCATTGCTAATTCTGTTGATTTGAGTCTTCCCCCTTTTTTTCTTCATGAGTCTGGCTAATAGTTTATCAATTTTATCTTCTCAAAGAACCAGCTTTTAATTTTATTGATTTTTGCTATTGTTTCCTTCATTTATTTTTCATTTATTTCTGATCTGATCTTTATGATTTCTTTCCTTCTGCTAACTTTGGGTTTTTTTGTTCTTCTTTCTCTAATTGCTTTAGGTGGAAGGCTATGTTGTTTATCTGAGACATTTCCTGTTTTTTGAGGTAGGATTATATTGCTATAAACTTCCCTCTTAGAACTGCTTTTGCTGTTTCCCATAGGTTTTGGGTCATCGTGTTTTAATTGTCATTTATTTCTAGGTAATTTTTGATTTCCTCCTTGATTTCTTCAGTGAACTCCTGGTTATTTAGTAGTTTATGGTTTAACCTCCATGTGTTTGTAATTTTTACGATTTTTTTTCCTGTAATTGATGTCTAGTTCCATAACATTGGGGTTGGAAATATACTTGATATGATTTCAATTTTTAAAAAGTTACCAAAACTTGATTTGTGACCCAAGATATGATCTATCCTGGAGAATGTTCCATGAGCACTTGAGAAGAAAGGGTATTCTGTTCTTTTTGGATGGAATGTCCTATAAATATCAATTAAGTCCATCTTGTTTAATGTATCTTTTAAAGCTTGTGTTTCCTTGTTTATTTTCATTTTGTATGATCTGTCCATTGGCGAAAGTGCAGTATTAAAGTCCCCTACTATGATTGTGTTACTGTCGATTTCCCCTTTTATGGCTGTTACCATTTGCCTTATGTATTGAGGTGCTCCTATGTTGGGTGAATAAATATATATAATTGTTATATCTTCTTCTTGGATTGATCCCTTGATCATTATGTAGTGTCTTTCTTCGTCTCTTATAATAGTCTTTATTTTAAAGTCTATTTTGTTGGATATGAGAATTGCTACTCCAACTTTCTTTTGATTTCCATTTTCATGGAATATCTTTTTCAATCCCCTCAGTTTCTTTTTTTTAAATTTTATTTATTTATTTAAATTTGGCTGTATTGGGTTTTTGTTGCTGCATGCAGGCTTTCTCTATTTGTGGTGAGCGGGTGCTACTCTTTGTTGTGGTGCACGGACTTCTCATTGATGTGGCTGCTTCTCTTGTTGAGGAGCAGAGGCTCTAGGCATGCAGGCTTCAGTAGTTGTACTGTGACGGCTCTAGAGTGCAGGCTAGTAGTTGTGGCACATGGACTTAGTTGCTCTGTGGCATGTGGGATCTTCCCAGACCAGAGCTCGAACCGGTGTCCCCTGCATTGACAGGCAGATTCTTTATGACTGCACCACCAGGGAAATCTCATCCCCTCACTTTCAGTCTGTATGTGTCCCTAGGTCTGAAGTGGTCTCTTGTAGACAGCATATATATGAGTCTTGTTTGTTCATCCATTCAGCCAGTCTATGTCTTTGGTGGGAGCATTTAATCCATTTATATTTAAGGTAAATATTGATATGTATGTTCCTATTACAATTTTCTTAATTGTTTTGGGTTTGTTATTGTAGGTCTTTTCCTTCTCTTGTATTTCCTGCCTAGTTCCTTTAGCTAAGTTTCTTTAGCATTTGTAGTAAAGCTGGTTTGGTGGTGGTGAATTCTCTTAGCTTTTGTTTGTCTGTAAAGGTTTTAATTTCTCCGTTGAATCTGAATGGGATCCTTGCTAGGTAGAGTAATCTTGGTTGTAGGTTTTTTGCTTTCATCACTTTAAATATGTCTTGCCACTCCCTTCTGGCTTGCAGAGTTTCTGCTGAAAGATCAGCTGTTAACCTTACGAGGATCCCCTTTTATGTTATTTGGTTTTTTTCCCTTGCTGCTTTTGATATTTTTTCTTTGTATTTAATTTTTGATAGTTTGATTAATATGTGTCTTGGCCTGTTTTTCCTTGGATGTATCCTTCCTGGACTCGATTGACTATTTCCTTTCCCATATTAGAGATGTTTTCAACTATAATCTCTTCCAATATTTTCTCAGTCCCCTCCTTTTTTTTCTCTCTTCTCCTTCTTGGACCCATATAATTTGAATGTTGGTGCATTTAATGTTGTCCCAGAGGTCTCTGAGGCTGCCCTCAATTCTTTTCATTCTTTTCTCTTTATTCTGCTCTGTGGTGGTTATTTCCACTATTTTCTCTTCCAGGTCACTTGTCCATTCTCCTGCTCCTGTTAATCTGCTATCAATTCCTTCTAGAAAAATTTTAATTTCATTTATTGTGTTGTTCATCACTGTTTGTTTGCTCTTTAGTTCTTCTTGGTCTTTGTTAAATGTTTCTTGTATTTTCTCCATTCTATTTCCAAAATTTTGGATAATATTTACTACCTTTACTCTGAATTCTTTTTCAGGTAGACTGCCTATTTCCTCTTCATTTGTTAGGTCTGGTGGGTTTTTGCCTTGGTCCGTCATCTGCTGAGTGTTTCTCTGTCTTTTCATTTTGCTTAACTTACTGTGTTTGGAGTCTCCTTTTCACAGGCTGCGTGTTTATGTCTGCCCCTAGTGGCTAAGGTTTGTTCAGTGGGTTGTGTAGGCTTCCTGGTGGAGCAAATGGTGCCTATGTTCCAGGGGATGAGGCTGGACCTTTTCTTTCTGGGGGACAGGACCACGTCTGGTGGTGTGTTTTGGGGTATCTGTGAACTTACTACGATTTTAGGCAGGCTGTCTGCTAATGTGTGGGGTTGTGTTCCTGTCTTGCTAGTTGTTTGGCATAAGGTGTCTGGCATTGTAGCTTGCTGATTGTTGAGAGGAGCTGGGTCTTAGCATTGAGATGGAGATCTCTGGGAGAGCTTTCGCCATTTGATATTATGTGGAGCCAGGATATATCTGGTGGACCAATGTCCTGAACTCGGCTTTCCCACCTCAGAGGCACAGGCCTGACACCAGCTGGAGCACCAAGACCCTGTCAGCCAAATGGCTCAGAAGACAAGGGAGAAAAAAGAAAGAAAGAAAGAGAAAATAAAATAAAGTTACTAATATAAGAAATAGAACATTAAAAAATTATTAAAACTTAAAAAGTAATAAAAAAAGAAACAAAAAAAGAAAAGAGCAACCAAACCAAAAAACAAATCCACCAATGATAACAAGTGCTAAAAACTATACTAAAAAAACAAAAAAACAGACAGACAGAATCCTAGGGCAAATGGTAAAAGCAAAGCTATACAGACAAAATCAAACAAAGAAGCATACACATACACACTCACCAAAAGAGAAAAAGAAACAAAAAATATATATCTGTATATGAAAAAGAAAAGGAAGAGAGCAACCAAATCAATAAACAAATCTACCAATGATAATGAACTCTATATATTAAACTGAGATAAACATAAAACCAGAAACAAATTAGATGCAGAAAGCAAACCCTAAGCGTACAGTTGCTCTCAAAGTCCACTGCCTCAATTTGGACATGATTCGTTGTCTATTTAGGTATTTCAGAGATGCAGGTACATCAAGTCGATTGTGGAGATTTAATCTGCTGCTCCTGAGGCTGCTGGGAGAAATTTCCCTTTCTCTTCTTTGTTCACACAGTTCCTCTTCTTTGTTCACACAGTTCCTTCTTTGTGAACTTCTTGTTCACAAAGTTCAGCTTTGGATTTAACCACGTCTCTGTGTGAAGGTAGCCTGAGGGTGTCTGTTCCCCACCCAGACAGGAAGGGGTTAAAGGAGCAGCTGATTAGGGGGCTCTGGTTCACTCAGGCCGGTGGGAAGAGAGGGGTATGGAATGTGGAGTGAGCCTGCAGTGGCAGAGGCTAGTGTGACGTTGCAACAGCCTGAGGTGCACTGTGTGTTCTCCTGGGCAAGTTGTCCCTGGATCACGTGACCCGGGCAGTGGCGGGCTGCACTGACTCCTGGGAGGGGAGGTGTGGATAATGACCTGTGCTTGCACACAGGCTTCTTGGTGACTGCAGCAGCAGCCTTAGTGTTTCATGCCTGTCTCTGGTGTCTGCGCTGATAGCCGCAGCTTGCATCCATCTCTGGAGCTCATTTAGGTGGTGCTCTGAATCCCCTCTCCTCGCGCATCCAGAAACAATGGTCTCTTGCCTCTTAGGCGATTCCCGACTTTTTCCTGCACTCCCTCCCAGCTAGCTGTGGTGCAGTAGCCCCCTTCAGGCTGTGTTCACCCAGCCAACCCCAGTGCTCTCCCTGGGATCTGACCTCCGAAGCTGGAGCCTCCGCTCCCAGCCCCCCCCCCACCCCAGCAGGTGAGCAGACAAGCCTCTCAGGCTGATGAGTGCTGGTTAGCACATATCCTCTGTGCAGGAATCTCTCTGCTTTGCCCTCTGCATCCCTGTTGCTGTGCTGTCCTCTGTGGCTCTGAAGCTTCCCCCCACCACACACCATCTCTGCCAGTGAAGGGGCTTACTATTGTGTGGAAATTTTTCCTCCTTCACAGTTTCCTTTCTGAGGTGCAGGTCCCATCTCTATTCTTTTGTCTCTGTTTTTTCTTTTTTCTTGTGCCCTACCCAAGTACATGGGGAGTTTCTTGACTTTTGAGAAGTCTGAGGTCTTCTGTCAGTGTTCAGTAGGTGTTCTGTAGGAGTTGTTCCACATATAGATGTATTTCTGATGTATTTGTGGGGAGGAAGGTGATTTCCATGTCTTAGCCCTCCATCATCTTGAAGGTCTCCCCTACCACTTACTTTTAAACCAATTAATTTTTATCACTCATTATACTCTTAACTGTGATCTCTACCTATTCAATACTCTAGGAATTCTCAATCTTCAGTGCACATTAGAAGGACTTATTGAGTTTTTTTGTTTTGTTTTTGTTTTTGTTTTTTTTTGCGGTATGTGGGCGTCTCACTGTTGTGGCCTCTCCCACTGCGGAGCACAGGCTCCGGACATGCAGGCTCAGCGGCCATGGCTCACGGGCCCAGCCACTCCACGGCATATGGGATCTTCCTGGACCAGGGCTTGAACCCATGTTCCCTGCTTCCGCAGGTGGACTCTCAACCACTGCGCCACCAGGGAAGCCCCTGAGTTTCTTTTAAAGATACCAATGCTTGGGAACCATCTTCACTGATCTGAGTTGGGAACAGGTACAGGCTGTTAGGACATATAGGACTTTTTAAAAAGCTCTACAAGTGATTCTAATGTGTAGCCAATGTTTAGAGTCACTGTAATATTTCTTGAAATCTGAGTTTATATCAAATTTCTGTTTCTTAGTCTTGGTGTTTGCCAACTGTGGGCACCAAATACCCAAAGAAAGCATGGTGCCTCAGAAGTCACGTGTGATTAGATATTAACAAAAAGATATAATCCTTATGAGTAGCAAAACTAATAAAATGGGCCCAATACAAACTATAATATGGGTCTTTCATCCATATCCTTTGAGCACGAAGAGTGGATCTGATTAAACAAGAATGTGTTTCATAGATGGGAGGGAAGAGGATATGTAATTTGGAAGTAGAGGGTCTATGTGGAAGACTAGAGGGAACAGGGAGAATTTGGGGGAGGTGGGGAAGGACTTTCATACACTCTGGTCACAGAGACAGGAGTTATGCCCCTCTACTTATTGAGGACGTCATTCCTCAACCTTATCTCCCCATCCAGTAGGTGGGAAAAATCATAAAAGATAAGGAAGGGTTAGTGGCTCCTGCCTCTAAGTAGAGAATGTGCAAAAAGCTTGTGTCAGGGATAACTAGATGAGTCCTTCAAGATTGCACAGATTTGGACACAGATGGAATGTTGTTACTGTTTAGGTTTAGATTTTTACTGCGTTCCTTCACTCAGAAATTTTCTTTCTTGAGAATTTTTTACAAACCAGCTCTTGGCTTCTTACTCGCTACTTCCTTAAATTTCCAACTAATCTATACTTCTCAACATTTCCTGATTATATTCCATCCTCTTTCACCACCAAACTATAATGAGGACATGACTCTGGATGCATTTTGCCTTATGAGTAGCTATCACCATGGATGCTCAGTGAAAGTTTGTGGAATGAATGTGCTATATTAAATTGTATAGGATGGGGCTTCCCTGGTGGCGCAGTGGTTGAGAGTCCACCTGCTGATGTAGGGGACACAGGTTCGTGCCCCAGTCTGGGAAAATCCCACATGCTGTGGAGCAGCTGGGCCCGTGAGCCATGGCCATTGAGCCTGCATGTCTGGAGCCTGTGCTCCGCAATGGGAGAGGCCACAGCAGTGAGAGGCCTGCGTACCACAAAAAAAAAAAAAAAAGAAAAGAAAAAAATTGTATAGGATGTTAGCTTCCAACCAAGATAGAGCAGCAATTCATTTACCATCCCATCTAAAAGAACCCCAAAATGGACAAAATATGTGAACTAGCAGTTAACCCTATGATTTCCCCATCTTACTGCCTTGAGAGAGTTTCTAGTCTGCAGCATAAGGAAAGAAAACCCAAGCAGAGCTTGACCAACTCTATAATCACAGAGATATCGTCCAAGGCAGCCAGCATTCTCAGGGCAGATTACTAGAGAGGAGAGAGTTGTACAGAGAGAAAACTCCAGAGATATGCAAAGAGTTGAGTATTCAGCTGAGTACAGATCAGCTCATATGTGTGAGGAAACTACTCCTGGCCACAGAAAAAACACTCAAAAGAATTAGAGGTAACAGTACCTGGATGGTGCCTGATCCCACCAGTGAAACTGGAAAAACCTGAAGATTCACAGAGCATTCAGTAGAGTACATAGAATGCACTGGCTTCAGGAGTGGAAAATAATTAGTCTTAGGATGAGCAGTATTCTGCTCCCGCTCAGCGAATGTTAAAAGCAAGATTTGAAAGTATCAAACTGTTTCCAAGTAACTTAACTGAATCCCAAAAAAAGTCCAAGAATATTTACAGGAATTACAAAAGTACCAAAAATCCAAAAAGATAAAGTTTATGTCTGGCATTTAATAAAAAATTACCAGACATGCAAAAAAGTGGGAAAATATGACCCATAATGAGAAGTGACAACAATAAAAAATGACACAGAACTGATAACATATGTTAGAACTTGCAGATAAGTACTTTAAAAGTAATATGACTGTACTCCACATGTTCAATAATTTAAGAAGAGACACGAAAGACAATTTTTTTAAAAACCCCCCAAAAACTTAAAAACACCCAAATAAAAGCTACAATGTATGAAATTAAACAAATCGACTGAGAATAACTGTAGATTAGATATTGCAGAAGAGAAGATTAGTGATCTTGAACACATAGCAATGGAAAATCATTGAAATGAAACATAGAGAGAGGATTAGGAACCAAGATGGCGGAGTAGAAGGACGTGCTCTCACACCCTCTTGTAAGAACACAAGAATCACAACTAGCTGCTGGACAATCATCAACAGGAAGACACTGGAATTCATCAGAAAATATACCCCACATCCAAAGACAAAGGAGAAGCCACAATGAGACAGTAGGAGGGACGCAATCACAGGAAAATCAAATCCTATAACTGTTGGGTGGGTGACTCACAGACTGGAGAACACTTATACTACAGAAGTCCACCCACTGGAGTGAAGGTTCTGAGCTCCACATAAGGTTCCCAACCTGGGGGTCTGGCAACAAGGGGAGGAATTCCTAGAGAATCAGACTTTGAAAGCTAGTGGGATTTGATTGCCAGACTTCGACAGGACTGGGGGAAACAGAGACTCCACTCTTGGAGGGCACACACAAAATAGTGTGTGCATGGGGACTCAGAGGAAGAAATAGTGACCCCAGGGGAGACTGAACCAGACCTACCTGCTAGTGTTGGAGGGTCTTCTGCAGAGGCAGGTGGTGGCTGTGGCTCACCGTGGGGACAAGGACACTGGCAGCAGAAGTTCTGGGAAGTACTCCTTGGCGTGAGCCCTCCAAGAGTCCTCCATTAACTCCACCAAAGAGCCCGGGTAGGCTCCAGTGTTGGGTCACCTAAGGCCAAACAACCAACAGGGAGGGAAGCCAGACCCACCCAACAGGAGTCAAGCAGATTAAAGTTTTACTGAACTCTGCCCACTAGAGGAACAGTCAGGTCTACCCACCACCAGTCCCTCCTATCAGGGAACTTGCACAAGCATCTTAGATAGCCTCATCAACCAAAGGGCAGACAGCAGAAGCAAGAAGGACTACAATACTGCAGCCTGTGGGAAAAAAAACATATTCACAGAAAGATAGACAAGATGAAAAGGCAGAGGGCTAAGTACCAGATGGAAGAACAAGATAAAACCCCAGAAAAACAACTAAATGAAGTGGAGATAGGCAACCTTCCAAAAAGAATTCAGAATAATGATAGTGAAGATTATTCAGAACCTCGGAAAAAGAATGGAGGCAAAGATGAAGAAGACGCAAGAAATGTTTAACAAACACGTAGAGGAATTAAGGAACAAAGAAACAGAGATGATCAATACAATAACTGAAATGAAAACTACACTAGAAGGAATCAATAGCAGTATAACTGAGGCAGAAGAATGGATAAGTGACCTGGAAGACAGAATGGTGGAATTCACTGCTGTGGAAAAGAATAAAGAAAAAAGAATGAAAAGAAAGGAAGACAGCCTAAGAGACCTCTGGGACAACATTAAATGCAGCAACATTCATATTATAGGGGTCCCAGAAGGAGAAGAGACAGAGAAAGGACCCAAGAAAAATATTTGAAGAAATTATAGTCAAAAACTTCCCTAACATGGGAAAGGAAATAGCCACCCAAGTCCAGGAAGTGCAGCCAGTGCCATACAGGATAAACCCAAGAAGAAACACACTGAGAAACATAGTAATCAAACTGGAAAAATTAAAGACAAAGAAAAAATATTGAAAGTTGCAAGGGAAAAATGACAAATAACAAACAATGGAACTCCCTTAAGGTTAACAGGTGATTTCTCATCAGAAACTCTACAAACAAGAAGGGAATGGCATGATATACTTAAGGTGATGAAAGGGAAGAATCTACAACCAGGATTACTCTACCCAGCAAGGATCTCATTCAGACTTGATGGAGAAATTATAACCTTTACAGACAAGCGAAAGCTAAGAGAATTCAGCACCACAAAACCAGCTCTACAACAAATGCTGCAGGAACTTCTCTAAGTGGGAAACACAAGAGAAGAAAAAGACCTACAAAAAAAAACCTCAAAACAATTAAGAAAATGGTCATAGGAATGTATGTATTGCTAACTACCTTAAACGTGAATGGATTAAACGCTCCAACCAAAAGACACAGGCTTGCTGAATGGATACAAAAACAGGAACCATCTATATGCTGTCTACAAGAGACCCACTTCAGACATAGGGACACATACAGACTGAAAGTCAGGGGATGGAAACAGATATTCCATGCAAATGGAAATCAAAAGAAAGCTGTAGTAGCAATACTCATATCAGATAAAATAGACGTTAAAATAAAGAATGTTACAAGACACAAGGAAGAAAATTACATAATGATCAAGGGATCTATCCAAGAAGAAGATATAACAATTATAAATATATATCCACCCAACATAGAAGCAACTCAATACATAAGGCAACTGCTAACAGCTATAAAAGAGGAAATCGACAGTATCACAATAGTGGGGGACTTTAACACCTCACTTACACCAATGGACAGATCATCCAAATTGAAAATAAATAAGGAAACAGAAGCTATAAATGACACAATACACCAGATATATTTAATTGATATTTATAGGACATTCCATCCAGAAAGAGCAGATTACACTTTCTTCTCAATTGCGCACAGAATATTCTCCAGGACAGATCACATCTTGGGTCACAAATCAAGCCACAGTGAATGTAAGAAAATTGAATTCATATCAAGCATCTTTTCTGACTGCAACGCTATGAGATTATAAATGAATTACAGGGAAAAAAAAAAAAGAACACAAACACATGGAGGCTAAACAATACATTACTAAATAACCAAGAGATCACTGAAGAAATCAAAGAGGAAATAAAAAAATACCTAGAGACAAATGACAATGAAAACACGATGGTCCAAAACCTAAGGGGTGCAGCAAAAGCAGTTCTAAGAGGGAACTTTATAGCTATACAAGCGTACCTCAAGACACAACAAAAATCTCAAGTAAACAACCTAATCTTACACGTAAAGGAACTAGAGAAAGAAGAACAAACAAAATGCAAAGTTAGCAGAAGGAAAGAAATCATAAACATCAGAGCAGAAAAAAATGAAATAGAAACAAAATAAAAACAATAGCAAGGATCAATAAAACTAAAAGCTGGTTCTTTGAGAAGATAAACAACATAGATAAACCATTAGCCACACTCATCAAGTAAAAGACGGAGAGGACTCAAATCAATAAAATTAGAAATGGAAAAGGAGAAGTTACAACAGACACCTCAGAAATACAAAGCATCCTAAGAGACTACTACAAGCAACTCTATGCCAATAAAATGGACAACCTGGAAGAAATTGGCAAATTCCTAGAAAGGTATACCTTCCAAGACTGATCCAGGAAGAAATAGAAAATATGAACAGACCAATCACAACTAATGAAATTGAAACTGTGATTAAAAATCTTCCAACAAACAAAAGTCCAGGACCAGATGGCTTCACAGGTGAATTCTATCAAACATTTAGAGAAGAGCTAACACCCATCCTTCTCAAACTCTTCCAAAAAATTGCAGAGGAAGGGACACTCCCAAACTCATTCTATGAGGCCACCATCACCCTGTTATCAAAACCAGACACAGGTACTCCAAAAAAAGAAAATTACAGACCAATATCACTGATGAATATAGATGCAAAACTCCTCAACAAAATACTAGCAAACAGAATTCAACAGCACATTAAAAGGCTCATACAACATGATAAGGTGGGATTTATCCCAGGGATGCAAGTATTCTTCAATATACATAAATCAGTCAATGTGATACACCATATTAACAAATTGAAGAATAAAAACCATAGGGTCATCTCAATAGATGTAGAAAAAGATTTTAACAAAACTCAACACACATTTATGATAAAACTCTCCAGAAAGTGGTCATAAAGGGATCCTACTTCAACATAATAAAGGTCATATACGACAAACCCACAGTAAACATCATTCTCAATGGTGAAAAACTGAAAGCGTTTCCTCTAAGATCAGGAACAAGACAAGGATGTCCACTCTCCCCACTCTTATTCAACATTGTTTTGGAAGTCCTAGCCATGGCAATCAGAGAAGAAAAAGAAATAAAAGTAATACAAATTGGAAAAGAAGAAGTAAAACTGTCACTGTTTGCAGATGACATGATACTATATATACAGAATCCTAAAGATGCCTCCAGAAAACTACTAGATCTAAGCAATGAATTTAGTAGTGTTGCAGGACACAAAATTAATGCAGTGAAATCTCTTGCATTCCTATACACTAATGATGAAAAATATGAAAGAGAAACTAAGGAAACACTCCCATTTACCATTGCAACAAAAACAATAAAATATCCAGGAATAAACCTACCTAGGGAGACAAAAGACCTGTATGCAGAAAACTATAAGACACTGATGAAAGAAATTAAAGATGATACCAACAGATGGAGAGATATACCATGTTCTTGGATTGGAAGAATCAATATTGTGAAAATGACTATACTACCCAAAGCAATCTACAGATTCAATGCAAGCCCTATGAAATTACCAATGGCATTTTTTATGGAAGTAGAACAAAAATCTTAAAATTTGTTTGGAGACACAAGAAACCCCAAATAGCCAAAGACGTCTTGATGGAAAAAAAAAAAGGAGCTAGAGAAATCAGACTCCCTAACTTCAGACTATACTACAAAGCTACAGTAATCAAGACAATATGGTACTGGCACAGAAACAGAAATATTGATCAATGGAACAAGATAGAAAGTCCAGAGATAAACCCACGCACCTGTGGTCAACTAATCTATGAGAAAGGAGGCAAGGATATGCAATGGAGAAAAGACAGTCTCTTCAATAAGTGGTGCTAGGAAAACTGGACAGCTACATGTAAAAGATTGTAATTTGAACACTCCCTAACACCATACACAAAAATAAGCTCAAAATGGATTGGAGACCTAAATGTAAGACCAGACACTTTAAAACTCTTAGAGGAAAACATAGGAAGAACACTCTTTTACATAAATCACAGCAAGATCTTTTTTGATCCATCTCCTAGAGTAATGGACATAAAAATAAAAGTAAACAAATGGGACCTAATGAAACTTCAAAGCTTTTGCACAGCAAAGGAAACCATAAACAAGATGAAAAGACAACCCTCGGAATGGGAGAAAATATTTGCAAATGAATCAACGGACAAAGGGTTAATCTCCAAAATATATAAACAGCTCACACAGCTCAATAGTAAAAAAGCATACAACCCAATCCAAAAATGGGCAGAAGACCTAAATAGACATTTCTCCAAAGAAGACATTCAGATGGCCAAGAGGCACATGAAAAGTTGCTCAACGTCACTAATTATTAGAGAAATGCAAATCAAAACTACCATGAAGTATCACCTCACACCAGTTAGAATGGGCCTCATCAGAAAATCAAACAACAAATGATGGAGAGGTTGTGGAGTAAAGGGAACGCTCTTGCACTGTTGGTGGGAATGTAAATTGATACAGCCACTATGGAGAACAGTACGAAGGTTCCTTAAAAAACTAAAAATTGAATTACCATATCATCCAGCAATCCCACTACTAGGCCTATACCCAGCAAAAACTCTAATTCAAAAAGACATATGTGTCACAATGTTCATTGCAGCACTATTTACAATAGCAAGGTCATGTAAGCAACCTACATGCCATTGACAGATGAATAGATAAAGAAGATGTGGTACATATATACAATGGAATATTACTCAGCCATAAAAAGGAATGAAATTTGGTCATTTGTAGAGACATGGATGGATCCAGAGAGTGTCATACAGAATGAAGTAAGTCAGAAAGAGAAAAACAAATATCATATGTTAGTGCATATAAGTGGAACCTAGAAAAATGGTACAGATGAACTGGTTTGCAGGGCAGAAATTGAGACACAGATGTAGAAAACAAATGTATGGACACCAAGGTGGGAAAACGGTGGAGGCTTGGGGTGGTGGTGTGATGAATTGGGCAATTCATATTGACATGTATACACTGATGTGCATAAAATTGATGACTAATAAGGATCTGCTGTATAAAAAAAAAAAGAAGAAGAAAGAAACAGAGAGAAAAAATAATGAAAAAATAAACTGAAAAGTGCATCAGTGAGCTGTGAGACTACATCAATCAGCCTAATATACATATAATTGGAGTCCATAAATGAGAGGAGAGGAAGGGCAGGGCAGAAAACATACTTGAAGAAATAAAGGCTAAATTTTTTCAAAGTTTGATGAAAATTGTAAATCCACAGATCCAAGAAGCTCAATGAACTCTAAGCACAAGAAACATGAAGAAAATAAAACCAAGGCACATGACAATACACCTGCTCAAAATTAGTGAAAAGGAGAAAATGTTAAAAGGAGCTAGAGAAAAAAGACTTTCAGAGGAACAAAGAATGAGAATGCCAACAAATTTCTCACAGACAATGCAAGCAAGAGATAGTGAAACACATCTTTAAAGAACTGAAAGAAAAAATTATCAATTTAGTATTCTATACTTAGTAGAAATTTCTTTCACAAATGAGGGTGAAAAGAGTTTTTAATACTGGATTTCATACTTAATATGAAAAAGAATAAAAAATTTTCAATAATATTTTAGTGATTATATGTCAAAATGATAAAATATTTGGTATATTGGGTTAAATTTATTATTAAAATTAATTTTGTACTTTTAATTTTAATTTATTAATGTAGGCACTAGAAAATATATAATTACATATGTAGCTTTTATTATATTGTATTGGATAACTCTGGTATACCAAATCCACTTATGTTCTTCTCTGGAAAAAAAACCATGGTGGTATTGATGGCTATCATTCCCCGATATCTCTTACTTTTTGATTATTCTTTGAAAATGTCTGTGTTGTTTTGGTAAATTCCTCTGTATATTGCCCACAAGCTGGTACAGGACTTTTGGAGCAGATGAGTGATATCACAGCATCTTTTTATGAATTCTGTGCTTCAGTGTGCAAGTGTTAATTATACTCTTTTAAATATATTGGCCATTCTCTTTGATAAATAAGAAATAATCACAATAGAAGTTAACAATCCACAGTCAATCATGGCTATAAATCCCAAGTAGTTTTTTTTTTCCTTCTTGCTCTGAACAGAATATTAAAAGGCCTATTATGTTGACGTTAGCATTTTCCACAAGCTTCTAGCTTTAGCCTGCATAATGTAATTCTATTAAATCTGTGCTGTTCATATTTGTCCTTAGTTAATAATGCCTCTTCCATCTTTTGGATTTATTCTTGTTTTGTTTACTTTTATGGGGTTTCTAAAAATCTGGTCTCTAAAGACACTATGTACAGTTTATAGAACATTCAAATAGTACACAAAATTATATCTGAACTGAAAGGTATGTCTGAGCTCTAAGGGTTACCATGGAGAACTTTCAAGCAGTGCCATTGGCTGACATTCAGTTATTAGCACCTTTAGGTCTAACATTATCTATTTTTTGTAATTTTATGTTCACTTTATGAAAATTTTTCTCTATAAATAAAGGTGATTAATTTGTTCTTATTTTGGTAAGAGAATCAAAGAATCAAAATATTGATTATCATATTATGTTTCAGTTATTTTTTGAAAAGATTTTCTTCGCTCTCATTTGTGATTTTGCTACATCAAACTAGAAAATTCTATGTCTAACTAAGTGTTATTTCTTAAGACAATAATCTGGAAAAAAATGAGATTGAGAAAATTTTTTTCAGTATGTTTTCCAATAAATGTATCCAAAACCACTCCTATATATTAGTATACATTTGCAACTGTATATACCACGAGACAAAAGCTTTTTATTATTTCCTTTACCAGTAAAGTCACCTTCTAAGATTTAGTACCAGACTATATGGTGGACGCTCACATTTCATTGTTGTAACCTCTGGATTGGGAATTTTATTGCCTCCATTATGAATCTGGTGCAGTAGGACCACCATTTGCACAACTGACAGGCTAAAAAGGCCAAATAAAATTCAAACTTTGAGTGTAACCATAGATTTCTTTCTATATATTTAATATGAGGCACAAAGCAGAGTAGTACAAGTGTTACACCTGAGTTTTTGTTCCTTTTTTGATGGAGGCTGACAACAGAATTATATTACTTATAGAAAATTACAGGTATCAACTTGATTTTCAAGGAGAAAATAAAGAATGAAGGGAGAAACCAAAAGCCAGCATGACATAATGTAAAGCAAATTTGGGGCTGGTTTATTATAATATAGGGAAAGCTTTGAAGAGAAACACAGAAGCTAAGTGAAATCTGACAATTGAACACTAAGATAGGGCTAAGCAAGAGAAAAGCTGGGTGGGATGGGGTCAGATCAAGCTTGGCGTTGGCCCTGAACCTTTCGGCCATATGAGGAGGTGGAGCTATTTTCCAGTTAGGTGGAAAGAGAGAAAAAGAAAGATGGCCGTGAACTGAAATGAGAGGCAGGTAAGCCATCTCGGTGTTCATTTTCTGTGTAGGACATCTCACTTGTCTCTGTGACACTGCAATACCCATAATATGCAAGAATGAAAGGCTGAGGCATCCATCTCTTGAGGACTATGGCCCATGTATTTTCGTGTGGTTGTGCCCAGAAAAATTGGAAGCTTTTAATTAATTCACAAAATGCTGTGTGCCTCATGAAGAGAGAACACATGGTAGAAAGATGCCAGGCAAGTTGGAGCAGTCCATCAAATATAGGCAGACCTTGGAGATACTGCAAGTTTGCTTCCAAAGCACCCCCAATGAAGTGAGTATCACAATAAAGTGAGTCACATGAATTTTTTTTTGTTCCCCAGTGCATTTAAAAAATTATTTCTACACCATACTGTAGTCTATTAAGTGTGCAATAACATTGTGTCTAAATAAATAATATACATAACAATTTAAAAATACTTTAGTGCTAAAAAATGCTAATCAGCATGTGAGGTTTCAGTGATTTGAGATCTTTTTGCTGGTGGAAGATTTTTTTTTTTAATAAAAAATTTTATTTGTAGTATTAGCTGTTGAACAGGTACTTTTTTGTTTTCTAAACATAAAATTACAATTTTGACTATGCTCTTTCAAACTATATATTCTATCATATCGTAGGTAGGCTCTTTTCCTATACCCTTCCTCCCTTGAAAATATCTGTTCTAAGAAGTTTGATATTAAAGTTTCTTTTCCGTTACCTTCAATTGTCATGAATTCACTCTATGATTTCGATTTTTTTAAAAACATCTTTATTGGAGTATAATTGCTTTACAATTGTGTGTTAGTTTCCGCCTTATTAAAAAATGAATCTGTTATACATATGAATATGTTCGCATATCTCTTCCCTCTTGCATCTCCCTCCCTCCCACCCTCCTTCTCCCACCTGCCTAGGTGGTCAAAAAGCACCGAGCTGATCTCCCTGTGCTATGAGGCTGCTTCCCACTAGCTATCTATTTTACGTTTGGTAGTGTATATATGTCCATCCCAATCTCTCACTTTGTCACAGCTTAACCTTCCCTCTTCCCATATCCTCAAGTCCATTCTCTAGTAGGACTGTGTTCTTATTCCTGTCTTACCCCTATGTTCTCCATGACATTTTTTTTCTTAAATTCCATATATATGTGTTAGCATACTGTATTTGTCTTTTTCTTTCTGACTTACTTCACTCTGTATGACAGACTCTAGGTCCATCCACCTCATTACAAATAGCTCAATTTCATTTCTTTTTATGGCTAATATTCCATTGTATATATGTGCCACATCTTCTTTATCCATTCATCCGATGATGGACACCTCTGGGCTATAGTAAATAGAGCTGCAATGAACATTTTGGTACATGACTCTTCTTGAATTATGGTTTTCTCAGGGTATATGCCCAGTAGTGGGATTGCTGGGTCATATGGTAGTTCTATTTGTAGTTTTCTAAGGAACCTCCATACTGTTCTCCATAGTGGCTGTACCAATTCACATTCCCACCAGCAGTGCAAGAGTGTCCCCTTTTCTAGACACCCTCTCCAGCATTTATTGTTTGTAGATTTTTTGATGATGGCCATTCTGACTGGTGTGAGATGATATCTCACTGTAGTTTTGATTTGCATTTCTCTAATGATTAATGATGTTGAGCATTGTTTCATGTGTTTGTTGGCAGTCTGTATATACTCTTTGCAGAAATGTCTATTTAGGTCTTCTGCCCATTTTTGGATTGGGTTGTTTGTTTCTTTGTTATTGAGCTGCATGAGGTGCTTGTAAATTTTGGAGATTAACCTTTTGTCAGTTGCTTCATTTGCAAATATTTTCTCCCATTCTGAGGGTTGTCTTTTGGTCTTGTTTATGGTTTCCTTTGCTGTGCAAAAGCTTTGAAGTTTCATTAGGTCCCATTTGTTTATTTTTGTTTTTATTTCCATTTCTCTAGGAGGTGGGTCAAAAAGGATCTTGCTATGATTTATGCCATAGAGTGTTTTGCCTATGTTTTCCTCTAAGAGTTTGATAGTTTCTGGCCTTACATTTAGGTCTTTATATATTTTGTGCTTATTTTTGTGTATGGTGTTAGGGAGTGATCTAATGTCATACTTCTACATGTACCTGTCCAGTTTTCCCACCAACACTTGTTGAAGAGGCTGCCTTTCTCCACTGTACATTCCTGCCTTCTTTATCAAAGATAAGGTGACCATATGTGCATGGGTTTTTCTCTGGGCTTTCTATCCTGTTCTATTGATCTATCTTTCTGTTTTTGTGCCAATACCATACTGTCTTGATTACTGTAGCTTTTTAGTATAGCCTGAAGTCAGGGAGCCTGATTCCTCCTGCTCCATTTTTCGTCCTCAAGATTGCTTTGGCTATTCAGGGTCTTTTGTGTTTCCATACAAATTGTGAAATTTTTTGTTCTATTTCTGTAAAAAATGCCATTGGTAGTTTGATAGGGATTGCATTGAATCTGTAGATTGCTTTGGGTAATAGAGTCATTTTCACAATGTTGATTCTTCCAATCCAAGAACATGGTATATCCCTCCACCTATTTGTATCATTTTTAATTTCTTTCATCAGTGTCTTATAATTTTCTGCATACAGATCTTTTGTCTCCTTAGGTAGGTTTATTCCTAGATATTTTATTATTTTTGTTGCAATGGTAAATGGGAGTGCTTTCTTGATTTCACTTTCAGATTTTTCATCATTAGTGTATAGGAGTGCCAGAGATTCCTGTGCATTAATTTTGTATCCTGCTACTTTAGCAAATTCATTGATTAGCTCTAGTAGTTTTCTGGTAGAATCTTTAGGATTCTCTATGTATTGTATCATGTCATCTGCAAACAGCGACAGTTTTATTTCTTCTTTTCCAATTTGGATTCCTTTGATTTCCTTTTCTTCTCTGATTGCTGTGGCTAAAACTTCCAAAACTATGTTGAATAAGAGTGGTGAGAATGGGCAACCTTGTCTTGTTCCTGCTCTTATTTGAAATGCTTTCAGTTTTTCACCATTGAGGACGATGTTGGCTGTCGGTTTGTCATATACGGCCTTTATTATGTTGAAGAAACTTCCCTCTATGCCTACTTTCTGGAGAGTTTTTATCATAAATGGGTGTTGAATTTTGTAGAAAGCTTTCTCTGCATCTATTGGGATGGCCATATGGTTTTTCTCCTTCAATTTGTTAATATGGTGTATCACATTGATTTGCGTACATTGAAGAAAACTTACATTCCTGGAATAAACCCTACTGAATCATGGTGCGTGATCCTTTTAATGTGCTGTTGGATTCTGTTTGCTAGTATTTTGTTGAGGATTTTTGCATCTATGTTCATCAGTGATATTGGCCTGTAGTGTTCTTTCTTTATGACATCCTTGTCTGGTTTTGGTGTCAGGGTGATGGTGACCTCGTAGAATGAGTTTGGGAGTATTCCTCCCTCTGTTATATTTTGGAAGAGTTTTAGAAGGATAGGTGTTAGCACTTCTCTAAATGTTTGATAGAATTCGCCTGTGAAGCCATCTCGTCCTGGACTTTTGTTTGTTGGAAGATTTTTAATCACAGTTTCAATTTCAGTGCTTGTGATTGGTCTGTTCATATTTTCTATTTCTTCCTGATTCAGTCTTGGCAGTTGTGCATTTCTGAGAATTTGTCCATTTCTTCCAGGTTGTCCATTTTAATGGCATAGAGTTGCTTGTAGTAATCTCTCATGATCTTTTGTATTTCTGCAGTGTCAGTTGTTACTTCTCCTTTTTCATTTCTAATTCTGTTGATTTGAGTCTTCTCCCATTTTTTCCTGATGAGTCTGGTTAATGGTTTATCAATTTTGTTTGTCTTCTCAAAGAACCAGCTTTTAGTTTTATTGATCTTTTCTATCGTTTCCTTCATTTCTTTTTCATTTATTTCTGAACTGATATTCATGATTTCTTTCCTTCTGCTAATTTTGGGGGGTTTTTTTGTTCTTCTTTCTCTAATTGCTTTAGGAGCAAGGTTAGGTTGTTTATTTGACATGTTTCCTGTTTCTTAAGGTAGGATTGTATTGCTATAAACTTCCCCCTAGAACAGCTTTTGCTGCATTCCATAGGTTTTCGGTCATCGTGACTCCATTGTCATTTGTTTCTAAGTATTTTTTAATTTCCTCTTTGATTTCTTCAGTGATCACTTCGTCATTAAGTAGTTAATTGTTTAGCCTCCATGTGTTTGTAATTTTTACAGATCTTTTCTTGTAATTGATATCTAGTCTCATAACGTTGTGGTTGGAAAAGATACTTGATACAATTTCAATTTTCTTAAATTTACCAAGGCTTGATTTGTGACACAAGATATTATCTATCCTTGAGAATGTTCCATGAGCACTTGAGAAAAATGTGTATTATGTTGTTTTTGGACGGAATGTCCTATAAATATCAATTAAGTCCATCTTGTTTAATGTATCATTTAAAGCTTGTGTTTCCTTATTTATTTTCATTTTGGATGATCTGCCCATTGGTGAAAGTGGGGTGTTAAAGTCCCCTATTATGAATGTGTTACTGTCGATTTCCCCTTTTATGGATGTTAGTATTTGCCTTATGTACTGAGGTGCTCCTATGTTGGGGGCATAAATATTTCCAATTGTTATATCTTCTTCTTGGTTTGATCCCTTGATCATTATATAGTTTCCTTCTTTGTCTCCTCTAACAGTCTTTATTTTAAAGTCTATTTTGTCTGATATGAGAATTGCTACTCCATCTTTCTTTTGGTTTCCATTTGCATGGGATATGTTTTTCCATCCCTTCACTTTCAGTCTGTATGTGTCTCTAGGTCTGAAGTGGGTTTCTTGTAGACAGCATATATATGGGTCTTCTTTCTTTCTTTCTTTCTTTATTTTTTTGCGGTACATGGGCCTCTCACTGTTGTGGCCTCTCCCATTGCGGAGCACAGGCTCTGGACATGCAGGCCCAGCAGCCTTGGCTCACAGGCCCAGCCGCTCCGCAGCATGTGGGATCTTCCTGGACCGGGGCATGAACCAGTGTCCCCTGCATCAACAGGAGGACTCTCAACCACTGCACCACCAGGGAAGCCCTGGGTCTTCTTTTTGTATCCATTCAGGCAGTCTGTGTCTTTTGGTGGGAGCATTTAATCCATTTACATTTAAGGTAATTATCGATATGTATCTCCCTACTCCCATTTTCTTAACTGTTTTGGGTTTGTTATTGTAGGTCATTTCTTTCTCTTGTGTTTCTTGCCTAGAGAGATCCTTTAGCATTTGTTGTAAAGCTGGTTTGGTGGTGCTGAACTCTCTCAGCTTTTGCTTGTCTGTAAAGGTTTTAATTTCTCCATCAAATCTGAATGAGATCCTTGCTGGGGAGAGTAAACTAGGTTGTAAGTTTTTCTCCTTCATCACTTTAAATATGTCCTGCCAGTCCCTTCTGGCTTGCAGAGTTTCTGCTGAAAGATCAGCTGTTGACCTTATGGAGATTCCCTTGTGTGTTATTTGTTGTTTTTCCCTTGTTGCTTTTAATATGTTTTCTTTGTATTTAATTTTTGACAGTTTGATTAATATGTGTCTTGGCGTGTTTCTCATTGGATTTATCCTGTATGGGACTCTCTGTACTTCCTGGACTATTTCCTTTCCCATATTAGGGAAATTTTCAACTATAATCTCTTCAAATATTTTCTCAGTCCCTTACTTTTTGCTTCTTCTTCTGGAACCCCTATAATTCGAATGTTGGTGCGTTTAATGTTGTCCCAGAGGTCTCTGAGACTGTCCTCAGTTCTTTTCATTCTTTTTTATTTATTCTGCTCTGCAATAGTTATTTCCACTATTTTATCTTCCAGGTCATTATCCGTTCTTCTGCCTCAGTTATTCTGCTATTGATCCCATCTAGAGTATTTTTAATATCATTTATTGTGTTGTTCATCTTTGCTTGTTTCATCTTTAGTTCTTCTAGGTCCTTGTTAAATGTTTCTTACATTTCCTCTATACTATTTCCAGGATTTTGGATCATCTTTACTATCATTATTCTGAATTCCTTTTCAGGTAGACTGCCTATTTCCTCTTCATTTGTTAGTTCAGCTGTGTTTTTTACCTTCCTCTTTCATCTGCTGTGTGTTTTTCTGTCTTCTCATTTTGCTTATCTTACTGTGTTTGGGGTCGCCTTTTTGCAGGCTGCAGGTTCTTAGTTCCCGTTGTTTTTGGTGTCTGTCTCCAGTGGTTAAAGTTGGTTCAGTGGGTTGTATAGGCTTCCTGGTGGAGGGAACTAGTGCCTGTGTTCTGGTGGATGAGGCTGGATCTTGTCTTTCTGGTGGGCAGGTTCATGTCTGGTGGTGTGTTTTGGGGTGTCTGTGGACTTATTATGATTTTAGGCAGCCTCTCTGCTAATGCATGGTTTTGTGTTTCTGTCTTGCTAGTTGTTTGGCATAGGGTGTCCAGCACTGTAGCTTGCTGGTCATTGAGTGAAGCTGGGTGTTGGTATTGAGATGGAGATCTCTGGGAGGTTTTTGCCATTTGATATTACGTAGAGCTGGAAGGTCTCTTTTGGATCAGTGTCCTGAAGTTGGCTCTCTCACCTCAGAGGCACAGCACTGACTCCTAGCTGCAGCATCAAGAGCCTTTCATCCACCTGGCTCAGAATAAAAGGGAGAAAAAGTAGAAAGAAGGAAAGAAAGAAAGAGGATAAAAGAAAATAAAATAAAGTTATTAAAATAAATTTTTTAAGTAAAAAAAAAAAAAATGGACCCATAGAACCCTAGGACAAATGGTGAAAGCAAAGCTATATAGACAAAATCTCACATGGAAGCATACACATACACACTCACAAGAAGAGGAAAAGAGGAAAAAATAATAAATCTTGCTCTCAAAGTCCACCTCCTCAATTTGGGATGATTCATTGTCTATTCAGGTATTCCACAGATATAGGGTACATCAAGTTGATTGTGGAGCTTTAATCCGCTGCTTCTGATGCTGCTGGGAGGGATTTCCCTTTCTCTTTTTTGTTCGCACAGCTCCCGGGGTTCAGCTTTGGATTTGGTCCCGCCTCTGCGTGTAGGTCGCCGAGGAGCTTCTGTTATTCGGTCAGACAGGACGGGGTTAAAGGAGCCGCTGATTCGGGGCTCCGGCTGACTCAGGCCGGTGGGAGGGAGGGGTACGGAGTCCGGGGCGAGCCTGCGGCGGCAGAGCCCGGCATGACGTTGCACCAGCCTGAGGCGTGCCATGCGTTCTCCCGGGGTATGTTGTTCCTGGGTCCCGGGACCCTGGCAGTGGCGGGGTGCACAGACTCCCTGGAAGGGAGGTGTGGAGAGTGACCTGTGCTCACACACAGGCTTCTTGGTGGAGGCAGCAGCAGACTTAGCGTCTCATGCCCATCTCTGTGGTCCGCGCTGTTAGCTGTGGCTCGCGCCTGTCTCTGGAGCTCCTTTAAGCAGCACTCTTAATCCCCTCTCCTCACGCACCGGGAAACAAAGAGCGACGAAAAAGTCTCTTGCCTCTTCGGCAGGTCCAGACTTTTCCCTGGAGTCCCTCCCGGCTAGCCGTGGTGCACTAACCCCTTCAGGCTGTGTTCATGCCGCCCTTTCTCTCCCTGCGCTCCGACCGAAGCCCAGCCTCAGTTCCCAGCCCCGCCCTCACTGTTGGGTGAGCAGACAAGCCTCTCAGGCTGGTGAGTGCCGGTCGGCACCAATCCTCTGTACGGATATCTCTCCACTTTGTCCTCTGCACCACTGTTGCTGTGCTCTCCGCCATGGCTCCGAAGCTTCCCCACTCCGCCACCCGCAGTCTCCACCCGTGAAGGGGCTTCTAGTGTGTGGAAACCTTTCCTCCTTCACGGGACCCCACTGGTGCAGGTTCCGTCCCTATCCTTTTGTCTCTGTTTATTCTTTTTTCTTTTGCCCTACCCAGGTACGTGGGGAGTTTCTTGCCTTTTGGGAAGTCTGAGGTCTTCTGTCAGCATTCAGTAGGTGTTCTGTAGGAGTTGTTCCACGTGTAGATGTATTTCTGATGTATCTGTGGGGAGGAAGGTGATCTCCGCGTCTTACTCTTTGGCCATCTTCCCCTAGATCCTCCCGGTGGAACATCTTGCCTCAATGATCAGAGTGGTGATTGCTGAAGGGTGGGATGCCTGTGGCAATTTCTTAAAATAAGACAGCAATAACATTTGCCACATCAATTGACTCTTCCTTTCATGAATGATTGTCTGTAGTGTGCAATGCTGTTTGATAACATTTTACCCACAATAGAACTTATTTCAAAATTGAAGTCAATCCTTTCAAACACTGCAGCTGCTTTATCAACTTAGTTTACATAATATTCTAAATCTTTTTATTTATTTATTTTTTGTCATTTCAACAATCTTCACAGCGTCTTCACCCGGAGTAGATTCTATCTCCAGAAGCCACTTTCATTTCTCATCCATAAGAAGCAACTCCTCATTCATGAAATTTTTATCATGAGATTGCAGCAATCCAGTCCCATCTTCAGGTTCCCCTTCCAATTCTAGTCCTCCTTCTATTTCTACCACACCTGTAGTTACTTCCTCCACTTATGTCTTGAACCCCTCAAAGTCATTCATGAGGGTTGGAATCAACTTCATCCAAACTCCTGTTAACATTAATATTTTGACCTTGTCCCATGAATCACATATGTTCTTAATGGCATCTAGAATGGTGAATCCTTTCCAGAAGGTTTTCAATTTACTTTGCCCAAATCCATTAGATGAATCACTATCTTTGGCATCTGTAGCCTTATGAAATGCAATTCTTAAATAACAAGACTTGAATGGCAAATTTTTTTCTTAATCCATGGGCTGCAGAATGGATGTTTTGTTAACAGGCATGAAAACAACATGAATCTCATTGTACATTCCCATCAGAGCTCTTGGGTGATGAGGTAGATTGTCAATGAAGAGTAATATTTTGAAAGGAATCTTTTTTTCTGAGCAATGGGTCTCAACAGTGAGCTTAAAATATCCAGTAAATCATGTTGTAAACAGATGTGCTGTCACTCAGGCTTTGTTGTTGCATTTATAGAGCACAGGCAGAGTAGACTTAGCATAGTTCTTTAGGACCCTAGGAGTTTTTGAATGGTAAATGGGCATTGGCTTCAACTTAAAGTCACCAGCTGCATTAGACCCTACTAAAAGAGTCACCCTGTCCTTTGAAGTTTTTGAAGCCAGGCACTGACTTCTCTCTAGCTATGAAAGTCCTAAATAGCAACTTCTTCCAATAGAAGCTATTTCATCTACATTAAAAAATCTGTTGTGACGTCGTGTAACCACCTTCATTAATTATCTTAGCTAGATGTTCTTAATAACTTGCTGCTGCTTCTACATCAGCACTTACTTCTTCACTGTGCACTTTTATGTTATAAGGATGGCTTCTTTCTGTAAACCTCATGAACCAAACTCTGCTAGTTTCAAATTTTTTTTTCTGAAGCTTCCTCACTTCTCTCAGCCTTAATAGAATTGAAGAAAGTCAAGCAAGAAAGTCTTGCTCTAGATTAGGCTTTGGCTTAAGGGAATGGTGTAGCTGGTTTGATCTTCTATCCAGACCCCCAAAACTTTCTCCATACCGCCATAAGTCTGTTTCACTTTCTTATCATTTGTGTGTTGACTGGGGTAGCACTTTTAATTTCCTTCAAGAGCTTTTCCTTTGCATACACAACTTGACTAAACATTTGGTGCAAGAGGCAGAGCTTTCAGCCTGTCTTGGCTTTCAACATGCCTTCCTCACTAAGCCTAATCATTTCTAGCTTTTGATTTAACATGAGAGAGGTATGATTCTTCCTTTGACTTGAACACTTAGGGGTCATTGTAGGGTTATTAACTGGCCTAATTTCAAAATTGTTGTGTCTTAGGGAATAGGGAGGCCCAGGAGAGGGAGAGAGGGAATAGCTGGTCAGTGGAACAGTCAGAACAAATACTTTTATTGACTAATTTTGCCATCTTATATGGGTGCAGTTCATGGTACCCAAAACAATTATAATAGTAACATCAAAGATCATTAATCATAGATCAGCATAAGTATAATAATAATGAAAATTTTGACATATTGTAAGAATTACCAAAATGTACACAGACACAAAGTAAGCAAATGCTATTGGAAAAATGCAGCCGATAGACTTGCTCAATGCAGGGTTGCCACAAACCTTCAGTTTGTAAAAAACACAGTATCTGCAAAGTTCAATAAAACAAGGTATGCCTGTACAAGAGTTTAGCTATTTGCCAATAAAGAAATGTGAGGTCTAATAAAATTCTTTGATGAACATATTCATATTCTTAACATAGCTTGTTTAGTTCCTGTTATGTAATGGAGATTTATTACAATATTTTCTATTATACTAACTACAACTCTGTGGGCTGTGGATATTTATCTCCATATAACAGATAAGAAAACTGAAGAACAAAGAGACAAAATGACCATCTTGAGGCATACAGCTGTCACGTGACAAAACAAGTTTGAGCTCATGTTTCTGACTCAAAATAAATCTACACGTTGATGTTTTAGATCTGAAACCTACATGTTGTAAACGTGTTTTCTTACAACATTTTGTAAACATTTTTTTTTTAAGGTTGTATTCATTTATTTCATTTTCTTTTTGGCCCTCTTTCAGTATTTTGTAAAACTCTTGTTGAAAATGTAAGGACCTCAGTTATAATAAGAGGATTCCATGGTTTTGTCTGGGGGAAAAATCTAAAGCAACTGTTTTAAAGTTGGAATTGCACACTTCTGGGAGCTTGGTGTGGTGGTGACATCAGTGGGAATTAAAGTCAGAGACTCTCAAAGGGAAGGTTACCCTCAGTGGGATGATGTCAATGAGCTATATTCTTAAATTTTTTATATTTGGAAATAATTTAAAACCTACAAAAAGTTGCAAAAAATGGTAAAGAACACCCTATGTTCTTTATGCAGATTCATCTATTATTAATATTTTGTTCCATTTGCTTTCTCTATATGCAAATACATGTTATGTTTTTTCCTGAACATTTTAAAATAAGTTGTGTACATCATGGCTTTTTACTCTTAAAAAAGTCTATGTGTATTTCCTAAGAAAAAGAATGGTTTCTTACATATCAATAGTTTGGTCACCAACTTCAGTAAATTTAACGTTAAAATATAATTTTATAATCTATTTTCTATATTTCACTTTTGTCAATTTACCTGCCCAGGAATGTTCTTTTCAGCATCGTTTTCCCTCCAGTACAGGACGCAGCCTAGAACAAATGTTGTATTTACTTACTGTGCCTCCTTTAATCTGGAAGAGTTCCCCAGCTTTGCTTTGTCTTATAAGACATTAGTATTTTTGAAGAATACAATCAATGGTCCATTTTCTTATAATCCTTTCTTTTCATGTAGAAATTCTCTTTTCAGAGCTTATCTTTGCTTAAACTTTAAGCAAAGATAAACAAGTTGTAACAAGGTAAGCATACTGGAAAGTGTGCTTGGATAAAACAAGACATAGCTTAAATAAAGCATCTAGTTTACACTTAAAATATTTCATAACCTATGTACGTCTTGAACTAAATGTAGCCCACACCTTTCCCACCATACTAACACAAGCTAGTCAAATAAAACATTCACCAGACATTTAAAGCATAGGAGATAGAAATTTAAACACTGATGGCGCTATAGAGAAAGTACCATAAGGGAATGATGAAAGAAAGATTAAAAGTAATAAAAAGCAAAGCTTACCCGTTGTACCTTTTGCATAATGACTTAACTAGTAACAATTTAACAAAGAGAACTTAAGCTAAACTACCCGAAACCAGACAAGCTACTTATGAACAGTTACTAGAACAAACTCATCTATGTGGCAAAATAATGAGAAGATTTATAAGTAGAGGTGACAAGCCTAACGAGCCTGATGATAGCTGGCTGTCCAGGAAAAGAATTTCAGTTCAACATTAAATGATACTAAAAACCATAATAAGCTTCAACGTATATTTAAACGTTAGTCTAAAAAGGTACAGCTTTTCAGAAATGGATACAACCTTGACTAGAGAGTAAAAACAAACAACATCATAGCTGGCCTAAAAGCAGCCACCAGTTAAGAAAGCATTCAAGCTCAACAACAAAACACATTTCAATTCCAATATTAAGTAAATCAACTCCTAGCATTACTACTGGACTAATCTATAAGACTATAGAAGTAATACTGTTAACATGAGTAACAAGAAATATTTCTCCTTGAACAAGCTTACATCAGCAACTAATATTATACTGATAATTAACAGTAAATAAATATAATCCAACACTAAACTATTTATTAAAAACACTGTTAACCCAACACAGGCGTACACCTAAGGAAAGATTAAAAAAAGTAAAAGGAACTCGGCAAACACAAACCCCACCTGTTTACCAAAAACACCACCTCTAGCAACACCAGTGTTAGAGGCACCCCCTGCCCAGTGACAATCGTTAAATGGCCGTGGTATCCTGACCGAGCAAATGTAGCATAATCATTTGTTCTCTAAATAAGGACTTGTATGAATGGCCACATGAGGGTTTTACTGTCTCTTACTTTTAATCAGTGAAATTGACCTCCCCATGAAAAGGGGGGGATAACAAAATAAGATGAGAAGACCCTATGGAGCTTCAATTAATGAACCCCAAAACTATAATCTTGAACCGCCAAGGAACAACAAAATTTCACATGGGTTGACAATTTCGGTTGGGATGACCTCGGAGCACAAAAAACCCTCCAAGTGATTAAAGCCTAGACCTACTAGCCAAAGCATAGTATTACTTATTGATCCAAAAAATTGATCAACGGAACAAGTTACCCTAGGGTTAACTGCGCAATCCTATTCTAGAGTCCATATCGACAATAGGGTTTATGACCTCGATGTTGGATCAGGACATCCTAATGGTGTAACCGCTGTTAAGTGTTCGTTTGTTCAACGATTAAAGTTCTATGTGATCTGAGTTCAGACCGGAGCAATCCAGGTCGATTTCTATCTATCACGCATTTCTCCCAGCATGAAAGGACAAGAGAAATAAGGCCCACTCTAAATAAATGCCTTCAAAATAATTAATGATCTAATCTCAACTTAATAAGCAAGCACAAACTAATCACCCAAGACCAGGGTTTTATTGGGGTGGCAGAACCCGGTAATTGCATAAGACTTAAACCTTTATACTCAGAGGTGCAAACCCTCTCCCCAGGAAAATGTTTATAATTAACATTTTAATGCTCATCGTCCCTATCCTCCTAGCTGTAGCATTCCTGACACTAGTGGAACATAAAATCCTAGGCTACATGCAACTCCCAAAAGGGCCAAACATTGTAGGCCCCTATGGCCTACTCCAACCCTTTGCCGATGCAATCAAGCTATTCACTAAGGAGCCCCTATGACCAGCCACATCTTCCACCTCCATATTCATTATCGCACCTATCTTAGCCCTAACCCTAGCCCTCACAATATGAATCCCTCTACCCATACCATACCCCCTCAACAACATAAACCTAGGAGTATTATTCATATTAGCAATATCAAGCCTAGCTGTATACTCCATTCTATGATCTGGCTGAGCCTCCAACTCAAAATACGCATTAATTGGAGCCCTACGAGCAGTAGCACAAACAATCTCATATGAAGTAACATTAGCAATCATCCTCTTATCAGTACTCTTAATGAATGGAAGCTTTACCCTATTAACCCTGACCACAACACAAGAACAACTATGACTAATCTCCCCATCATGACCACTGGCTATAATATGATTCATCTCTACCCTAGCAGAAATCAACCGAGCCCCTTTTGATTTAACAGAAAGAGAATCCGAACTCGATCTGGCTTCAATGTAGAATACACAGCAGACCCCTTTGCCATATTCTTCTTAGCAGAATACACCAACATCATTATAATAAATACATTCACAACAATTCTGTTCCTAGGAGCATTCCACAACCCCTACACAACAGAACTGTACACAACTAACCTCATTGTTAAAACACTACTACTAACAACATCTTTCCTATGGATTCGAGCATCCCACCCTTGATTTCGATATGACCAACTAATACACTTACTCTGAAAAAACTTCCTACCTCTAACACTAGCCCTATGTATATGGCATGTGTCACTACCCATCATAACAGCAAGTATCCCTCCACAAACATAAGAAATATGTCTGATAAAAGAGTAACTTTTATAGAGTAAATAATAGAGGTTTAAACCCTCTTATTCTAGAATCATAGGAATTGAACCTACCCTTAAGAATTCAAAGTTCTTCATGCTACCACATTACACTACATTCTACAGTAAGGTCAGCTAAACAAGCTATCGGGCCCATACCCCGAAAATGTTGGTTTATAACCTTCCCATAGTAATAAATCCCATTATCTTTATTATTATCCTAACAACTGTCATTTTAGGAACTACAATCGTAATTACAAGCTGTCACTGATTACTAGCCTGAATTGGATTTGAAATAAATATAATAGCCATCATCCCGATCATAATAAAAACTTTAATCCACGAGCTATAGAAGCCTCCACTAAATATTTTCTAACACAGGCCACCGCATCCATATTACTTATAATAGCAGTCATCATTAACCTATTGCATTCCGGCCAATGAACCATCACAAAGCTATTCAACCCAACAGCATCCATAATAATAACAACAGCACTAGCTATTAAACTAGGACTATCCCCCTTTCAGTTTTGAGTGCCTGAAGTAGCACAAGGCATCCCTTTAACAGCAGGCTTAATTCTACTAACATGACAAAAGCTTGTACCCCTGTCAATCCTATATCAAATTTCACCATCAATCAATCTAAATCTAATATTAGTCCTATCCATACTTTCTATCCTAGTCAGAGGTTGAAGTGGATTAAACCAGACACAACTCCGAAAAATAATGGCCTATTCATCAATCACCCACATGGGATGAATAACAGCCATCTTACTGTATAACCCAACCATAACCATCCTAAACCTACTAATCTATATCATAACAACCTTCACTATATTCATACTATTTACTCAAAGCTCAACTACCACCACATTATCACTATCACACACATGAAACAAAACATCTGTCACCACAACCCTTACCATACTCATTCTACTCTCAGTAGGGGGACTCCTACCACTGTCAGGATTCATGCTTAAGTGAATGATCATTCAAGAGATAACAAAAAATAATACCAGTATTCTACTCACACTCATGGCCATCACAGCACTACTTAACCTATTCTTCTACATATGGCTCACATACTCCACAGCACTAACTTTATTCCCCTCTACAAACAACATGAAGATAAAGTGACAATTCAACTCCACAAAACAGAAAACCCTTTTAACAACCATAATCATAATATCCACAATACTTCTACCTCTCACACCAATACTGTCAATCCTAGAATAGGATTTCAGACTAAACCAGACAAAGGGTCTTCAAAGCCCTGAGCAAGTACAATTTACTTAATTCCTGCCCAATAAGGACTGTAAGACTATATCTTACATCAGTTGAATGCAAATCAAACACTTTAATAAGCTAAATCCTCACTAGATTGGAGGGATACATTTCCCATGAACTTTTAGTTAACAGCTAAATACCCTAATCAACTGGCTTCAATCTACTTCTCCCGCCGCGAGCGAGAGAAGTCCTGGCAGGGTTGAGGCTGCTTCCTTGAATTTGCAATTCAAAATGATCATTCACCACAGGACTTGGTAAAAAGAGGGCTCAACCTCTCAACCTCTGTCTTTAGATTTACAGTCTAATACCTTCTCGGCCATTTTACCTATGTTCATAAATCGCTGATTATTCTCAACCAACCACAAAGACATTGGCACCTTATACTTACTATTTGGCACATGAGCCAGAATGGTGGCCACTGGCCTAAGCTTATTAATTCACGCTAAACTAGGCCAACCTGGCACACTGCTCGGATACACCCAAATTTACAATGTGGTAGTAACAGCCCACGCATTTGTAATAATCTTCTTTATAGTCATACCCATTATAATTGGCGGGTTTGGAAACTGGTTAGTGCCCCTAATAATTTGGGCACCCGATATAACTTTCCCCAGTATAAACAATATAAGTTTCTGACTGTTCCCTCCTTCTTTCTTATTACTACTAGCATCATCAATAGTTGAGGCCTGTGCAGGCACAGGCTGAACTCTGTATTCACCCTTAGCCAGAAACTCAGCACATGCAGGAGCTTCAGTTGACTTTACTATTTTCTCTCTACATTTAGCTGGTGTATCCTCAATCCTCGGGGCCATTAATTTTATCACTACTATTATCAACATAAAACCACCCGCTATAACCCAATACCAAACACCACTATTCATATGGTCAGTCCTCATCACAGCAGTATTACTTCTATTATCCTTACTTGTCCTAGCAGCTGGAATTACCATACTATTAACTGATCAAAACCTGAATACAACTTTCTTTGACCCTGCAGGAGGAGGAGACCCAGTCCTATATCAACACTTATTTTGATTCTTTGGACACCCTGAAGAATACATTTTAATCCTACCTGGGATGATCTCATACATTGTAACTTACTACTCGGGGGGAAAAAAAAAAAACCTCTCGGATATATAGGTATGGTATGAGCTATAATACCAATTGGGTTCTAAGATTTTATTGTATGGGCCCATCATATATTCACAGTAGGTACGGACGTTGATACGCAAGCATACTTTACATCAGACACTATAACTACTGCTATCCCTACAGGGGTAAAAGTATTTAGCTGATTGGCAACACTCCACAAGACAATATTAAATGATCACCGGCCCTGATGTGAGCCTTGGGTTTCATCTTCCTTTTCACAGTCGGCAGACTGACAGGTAATGTCCTAGCTAATTTGTCATTAGACATTGTCCTTCATGATACCTACTATGTAGTTGCACACTTTCACTATGTGCACTCAATGGGAGCTGTTTTCACTATCATAGGAGGGTTTGTACACTGATTTCCACTATTCTCAGGATATACACTCAACTCAACATGAGCAAAAATTCACTTTGTGATCATATTCACGGGTATCAATATAACCTTCTTCCCACAACATTTCCTAGGCTTATCTGGCATACCTCGACAATACTCTGACTATCCAGATGCCTATACAACTTGGAATACTATCTCATCAATAGGCTCATTCATTTCATTAACAGTGGTTATACTGATAGTCTTCATTATCTGAGAAGCATTCACATCCAAACGAGAAGTATTAGTAGTAGACCTTACTACCACAAATTTAGAGTGACTAAGAATGTCCTCCACCATATTATACTTTTGAAGAACCAACCTACATTAATCTAAAATAGTCAAGAAAGGAAGGAATTGAACCCTCTCCTACCAGTTTCAAGCCAACATCATAGCCACTATGTCTTTCTTCATGAACGAGATATTAGTAAAACTTTATATAACTTTGTCGAAGTTAAGTTACAGTTGAAAATCTTGTATATCTCCATGGCATATCCCTTCCAACTAGGCTTTCAAGATGCAACATCACCCATCATAGAAGAACTACTACAATTTCACGACCACACACTAATAACTGTTTTCCTAATTAGCTCCCTAGTCCTCTATATCATTAAACTAATACTTACAACTAAGTTAACACATACAAACACAATAGATGCCCAAGAGGTGGAGACTATTTGAACTATTCTCCCGGCCATTATCTTAATCTTAATTGCCCTGCCATCATTATGAATTCTTTTTTTTTTTTGAATTCTTTATATGATAGATGTAATCAACAGCCCATCTCTTACTGTAAAAACTATAGGCCACCAATAATACTGAAGCTATGAGTACACTGACTATGAAGACCTGAACTTTGATTCCTATATAATCCCAACACCAGACCTAAAACCAGGAGAACTGCGACTACTAGGAGTAGATAAATGAGTAATTTTACCTATAGAGATAACAATCCGAATACTAATCTCCTCCGAAGATGTACTACACTCATGAGCCATACCCTCCTTGGGCCTAAAGACAGACACAATCCCAGGGCAGCTAAACCAAACAACTCTAATATCAGCACAACCAGGCTTGTTCTACGGACAGTGTTCAGAGATCTGTAGCTCAAATCACAGCTTCATGCCAATTGTTCTTGAGCTAGTACCCCGAAAATACTTTGAGAAATGATCTGTGTCTATGCTATAAACTCATTAGGAAGCTAAATTAGCGTTAGCCTTTTAAGTTAAAGATTGAGAGCCAAAGCTTTCCTTGATGACATGTCACGACTAGATATATCAACATGATTTGTTACTATTGCATCTATATTTTTAACACTATTTATTATATTTCAACTAAAAATCTCAAAGCACACCTACTACCCCAACCCAAAATCAACACTCACTAAAATACAAAAACAATATGCCCCTTGAGAAACAGTATGAACGAAAATCTATTTGCCCCTTTCGTAACCCCAGTAATAATAGGCATCCCTGTTTTCATCCTGATCGTTATATTCCCAAGCATTCTATTCCCAACATCAAAATGACTAATTAATAATTGCATAATCTCCCTTCAACAGTGATTAATTCAACTCACATCAAAACAAATAATAGGTATTCATAACCACAGAGGACAAACCTGATCACTAACACTTATATCGTTCATTCTATTTATTGGCTCAACCAATCTCCTTGGACTATTTCTCCACTCATTTACACCCACCACACAGCTCTCAATAAATGTAGGAATGGCTATCCCTCTATGAGCCGGTGCCGTCATTACAGGCCTCTGTAATTAAACAAAAGCATCTCTAGGCCACTTCTTACCACAAGGCACACCCACTTTCCTCATCCCTATGCTAGTAATTATCGAAACTATTAGCCTATTCATCCAGCCAGTAGCACTGGCCATACGACTAACAGCCAACATTATGGCAGACCACTTACTAATACATCTAATTGGGGAGACAACCCTTGTGCTAGTAAGTACCAGCACATTCACAGCTCTCATTACATTTATCATTCTCACCCTACTCACTATCCTCGAATTTGCTGTCGCTATAATTCAAGCCTATGTATTTACCCTCTTAGTAAGCTTATACCTGCATGACAACACATAGTGACCCACCAAACCCACACATATCACATAGTAAATCCTAGTCCTTGACCCCTCACAGGAGCTCTTTCAGCACTTCTCATAACATCAGGCCTAATCATATGATTCCACTTCAACTCAATAGTTCTACCAATACTGGGCCTATTAACTAATATTCTAACAATATATCAATGATGATGAGACATCATTCGAGAAAGCACTTTCCAAGGCCACCACACACCAACCATCCAAAAGGGACTTGGATACAGAATAATCTTATTTATCATATCAGAAGTCCTATTTTTTACTGGCATTTTTGAGTCTTCTACCACTCAAGCCTCACCCCCCACTCGTGAACTAGGCGTATGCTGACCACCAACAGGCATTCACCCCTTAAACTCCTTAGAAGTACCACTCCTCAACACTTCTGTGCTATTAGCCTCTGGCGTATCCATTACCTGAGCCCATCATAGCCTTATAGAAGGAAATCGCAAACATACTCCAAGCCTTTTCATTACAATTGCTCTCGGTATTTATTTTACACTACTACAAGCATCAGAGTATTATGAAGCCCCTTTTACAATCTCAGATGGAGTCTATGGATCAACTTTCTTCGTAGCCACAGGATTTCATGGACTGAATGTAATTATTGGATCTACCTTTCTTATTGTTAGTTTCCCACGCCAACTAAAATTCCACTTCACATCCAGCTACCACTTCGGCTTCGAAGCTGCTGCTTGACACTGACCTTTTGTAGATGTTGTATGACTATTTCTTTACATATCTATTTATTGATGAGGCTCATAGTTCTTTTAGTATTAATTAGTACAACTGACTTCCAATCAGCTAGTTTAGGTACACCCCGAAAAAGAACAATAAACCTAATACTGACCTCATTAACAAACACAATACTAGCCTCATTACTCATACTTACCACCTTCTGACTTCCTCAACTAAACATCTATGCAGAAAAAACAAGCCCCTATGAGTGTGGATTTGACCCTATAGGATCTGCCCGCTTACGCTTTTCTATAAAATTTTTCCTAGTATCAATCACCTTCCTTCTTTTCGACCTAGAAATTGCCCTCCTACTACTCCTTCCCTTAGCAACCCAAACAAACAACCTAAAAATGATACTTATCATAGCCTTATTTTTAATTTCATTATTAGCGATCAGCCTGTCCTACGAATGAACTCAAAAGGGGCTGGAGTGAGCTGAATATGGTATTAAATTTAAAATAAAACAAGTGATTTCGACCCATTAGATTATGGTTAAATTCATAACTACCAAGTGTCCCTAGTACATATAAACATTATCATGGCTTTCACTATATCCCTTATAAGTTTACTGATATACCGGTCCCACCTAATATCCTCACTACTTTGCTTAGAGGGCATGATGTTATCACTATTTATCCTAGCAGCCCTGACAATCTTAAACTCATATTTCACCTTAGCCAGCATAATACCAATCATCCTACTGGTATTTGCAGCCTGCGAAGCAGCTCTCGGATTAGCCCTATTAGTAATAGTATCAAACACATATGGGACCAATTACATACAAAACCTCAAAACCTTCTCCAATGCTAAAATTTATTATTCCCACAATCATACTAATACCTCTAACTTGACTATCAGAAAACAACATAATCTGAATTAACTCCACAACCCACAGTCTATTAATTAGCCTTACAAGCCTACTTCTTCTTAACCAATTCAGTGACAAGAGCCTCAACTACTCATTAACATTCTTCTCAGATTCCCTCTCCTCATCATTACTAATCCTAACAATATGACTCCTCCCCTTAATATTAATAGCTAGTCAATCCCACTTACTCAAAGAACCACTAATCCGAAAAAATTTTTACATCACAATACTAATCATGTTGCAAATACTTCTACTCATAACATTCACTGCCACAGAGCTAATCCTATTTTACATTATATTTGAAGCCACAATAGTCCCTACCCTTATTACCATTACCCATTGGGGTAACCAAACAGAACGACTTAATGCAGGACTCTACTTTCTATTCTACACATTAGCTGGGTCACTTCCATTACTAGTGGCATTAACATATATACAAAACATCATGGGCTCCCTAAATTTCCTAGTACTTCAATATTGAACCCAACCAGTATCCAACTCCGGGTCCAACGTCTTTATATGATTGGCCTGCATGATAGCTTTTATAGTAAAAATGCCCCTCTACAGCCTCCACCTTTGACTACCCAAAGCACACATAGAAGCTCCCATCGCAGGCTCCATAGTGCTTGCAGCTGTACTAAAACTCGGGGGCTATGGCATGCTACGAATCACGTCAATACTTAATCCCCTAACAGAGTATATAGCATACCCTTTCCTTATGCTTTCCTTATGAGGGAAAATCATAACTAGCTCTATTTGTCTATGTCAAACAGACCTAAAATCACTCATCGCATACTCCTCAGTCAGCCATATAGCACTAGTTGTCGCAGCTATCCTCATTCAAACCCCTTGAAGTTATATAGGGGCTACCGCCCTAATAATTGCTCATGGCCTCACGTCGTCTATATTATTTTGCCCAGCAAGCTCAAATTACAAGTAAATCCATAGGCGAACCATAATCTTAGCCCGAGGCCTGTAAATTCTTCTCCCACTAATAGTCACTTGATGACTATTAGCAAGCCTAACGAACCTGGCCCTACCCCCTACCATTAATCTGATCGGAGAACTGTTCGTAGTTATATCAACTTTCTCATGGTCAAATCTCACTATTATCCTACTAGGAACCAATATTGTAATTACAGCCCTATACTCCATGTATATACTAATCACAACACAACGCAGCAAATATACACACCATATCAATAACATTATGCCCTCCTGTACACGAGAACACGCCCTTATAGCCCTCCAATATCCTTCCACTTCTACTCCTGTCACTAAACCCCAAAATAACCTTGGGCCCCCTATACTGTAAATATAGTTTTAAAAAAACACTAGATTGTGGATCTAGCAACAGAAGACTAAGACTTCTTATTTACTAAGAAAGTATAGCAAGAACTGCTAATTCATGCTCTCATACTTAATAGTGTGGCTTTTTCAAACGTTTAAAGGATGGTAGTTATCCATTGGTCTAGGAGCCAAAAACCTGGTGCAACTTCAAATAAAGGTAATAAACCTATTCTCTTCTTTTGCCCGAATCACATTGCTAGTGCTAATTATTCCAATCATGATACCTAGTGCAAACTTCTACAAAAATGATAAATACCCATCATATGTAAAAAATACTGTCTCCTGTGTGTTCATTACCAGTCTAATCCCAACAATGATATTCCTTCATACAGGCCAAGAAATATTCATTTCAAACTGACACTGAATTACTGTCCAAACCCTTAAATTGACACTTAGCTTCAAAATAGATTATTTCTCAATTATATTCATACCGGTGGCATTGCTCATCACATGATCCATTATAGAATTCTCAGTATGATATATACACTCAGATCCTTGTATCAACAAATTCTTCAAGTATTTACTCCTCTTCCTCATCACCATACCAATCCTTGTTACAGCCAACAACCTCTTCCAACTTTTTATTGGATGAGAAGGGGTACTGGAATCATAGCTTTCCTGCTCATTGGATGATGACATGGTTGAGCAGATGCAAACACAGCTGCTCTTCAAGCAATCTTATATAACTGAATCAGGGATGTTGGATTCATTATATCAATGGCATGGTTTTTATCTAACACAAATGCATGAGACCTGCAACAAATTTTCATACTTGACAAAAACCCATTAAACCTCGCTCTCACAGGACTCGTACTAGCTGCAGCTGGAAAATCATCCCAATTTGGACTTCACCCCTGGCTCCCCTCAGCAATAGAAGGTCCTACCCCAGTCTCAGCCCTACTCCACACAAGCACAATAGTTGTAGCGGGAATTTTCCTACTTATCCGATTTTACCCTTTAACAGAAAACAACAAACTCATTCAAACAATAATGCTCTGCCTAGGAGCCCTTGCCACCCTGTTCACAGCCATATGTGCTCTTACCCAAAACGACATTAAAAAAACTATCACCGTCTCTACCTCAAGCCAATTAGGTCTAATGATAGTGACAATTGGTGCCAACCAACCTCATCTAGCATTTTCACATATTTGCACACACACTTTCTTTAAAGCCATATTATTCTTATGCTCTGGATCCATTATTCACAACCTAAACAACAAGCAGGACATTCGAAAAATAGGAGGCTTATTCAAGACCTTACCCTTCACTGCAACAGCCCTTATCATTGGATGTCTAGTACTAACAGGAATACCTTTTCTCACCGGGTTTTACTCTAAAGACCTAATTATCAAGACCGCCACCACGTCTTACAACAACTCCTGAGCCCTATTAATAACTCTAACCGCTACCTCCCTCATAGCCATCTATAGCACTCGCATTATCTTCTTTGCACTACTAGGACAACCCTGCTTCTCTCCTTCAGCTCCTATCAATGAAAACAACCCACTCTTAGTTAACTCCATCAAGCGCCTATTAATCAGAAGTATTTTTGCTGGCTTCCTCATCTCCAACGGCATTCCTCCAACAACCATCCCCCTAATAACTATACCTTTATACTTAAAATTAACTACCCTTGCAGTAACAGCTCTGGGCTTTGTGCTAGCATTCGAAATCAATCTTAACACACACAACTTAAAATATACTCACCCCTCAAACTCCTCTAAATTCTCCACTCCCTTAGGATATTTCCCCACCATCATATACCACTTACCTCCCCATCTAAACCTATCAATAAGCCAAAAATTAGCAACCTCCTTACTAGACTTAATCTGACTAGAAAATATCCTACCAAAGACTACAGCCTTCATTCAACTAAAATCCTTCACACTAGTCTCAAACCAAAAAGGCCTTATTAAACTATACTTTCTATCATTCCTCATTACCATCACCCTGAGTATACTCCTACTTAATTACCCCGAGTAATCTCCATAATAACCACAACACCAATAAATAATGACCAGCCCGTAACAATCACCAACCAAGTACCATAGCTGTATAACGCTGCAATCCCCATAGCCTCCTCACTAAAAAACCCAGAATCACCAGTATTGTAAATAACCCAATGCCCCAACCCATTAAACTTAAACATAATTTCCACAACCTCATCCTTCAAAATATAAAATACCATTAAAAACTCTACTACCAACCCTAAAAGAAATGTCCCTAATACAACCTTATTATAAACCCAAATCTCAGGATATTGTTCAGTGGCTATAGCCGTTGTATAACCAAACAAAACCAATATCTCCCCTAAATAGATCAAAAATACCATTAGACCCAGAAGTGAACCACCAAAATTTAACACAATCCCACACCCAACACCACCACCCACAATCAACCCTAGACCCCCATAAATAGGTGAAGGTTTTGAAGAAACCCCCACAAAACTAATCACAAAAATAATACTTAAAATAAATACAGTATATGTCATCATTATTCTCACATGGACTTCAAAAATGACCAATGACATGAAAAATCATTGTCATTCAACTACAAGAATACCAATGACCAACACCCGAAAAACCCACCCACTAATAAAAATCCTCAACAACACATTCATTGACCTCCATACCCCATCAAATATCTCATCATGATGAAATTTTGGCTCCTTACTAAGCGTCTGTCTAATCCTACAAATCCTAACAGGCCTATTCCTAGCAATACACTACACACCAGACACAACAACTGCCTTCTCATCAGTAACACACATCTGCTGAGACGTCAATTATGGCTGAATCATTTGATATATACACACAAAAGGAGCTTCCATATTTTTTATCTGCCTTTATGCCCATGTAGGACAAGGTCTATACTATGGATCTTACGCCTTTCAGGAAACATGAAACATTGGAATTATCCTACTACTTATAGTCATAGCCACCACATTCATAGGCTATGTCCTACCCTGAGGACAAATATCATTCTGAGGAGCAACTGTCATCCCAAATCTACTCTCAGCAATCCCATATATCGGCACCACCCTCGTCGAATGAACTTGAGGTAGCTTTTCTGTAGACAAAGCAATCCTAACACGATTCTTTGCCTTCCACTTCATTCTCTTCTTCAATCTTTTTGTTTTTACATCTGGCCAATCAGGGCTGGAATTAAGCCATATATGTCTATGCCAGAGATGCTAAGATGTATGGAGAAATTTTTCTGAACAGAAAGACCTCCATCAGTAAAGGGAAAGTGAAGGGGCTAGGGCAGGGGTCCCCAACCTCCGGGCCACAGACCAATAGCAGTCCGTGGCCTGTTAGGAACCAGGCCACATGGTAGGAGGTGAGCAGCAGGTGAGCAAGCAAAGCTTCATCTGCCGCTCCCCTTCGCTCCCCATCATTCACATTACCGCCTGAACCATCCCCCCCTCATCCGTGGAAAAATTGTCTTCCACAAAACTGGTCCCTGGTGCCAAAAAGTTTGGGGACCACTGGGCTAGGGAGCTGAAAAATTGAAGAGTAAGTCCTCAGAGAGCAGCTTATTTATAAACACACACACACACACACACACACACACACACACACACACACACACACACACCACACCTTTGAGACAAGGCTTAAAGTTAGCACATTAAATGGTCTATCTATTGAATAGTTTCTGCCAATTCAGTCCTGAGTTCTCCAAGGGCTGACTTTAATCTCTTCTTCCCATGAGTTCCTACGTCCACAGTCTCAGCAAAATATCTGTTGCTAGACCAATTCTCAGAAAACAGAGCTCGCAGAAGGAAGGTTCCTAGCAAGGGAATTAGAATCTGTTCTGTTCATCCATAGGAATAAAAGTATGATGGAACTAGACAATGGGTCTTTCCCACTGGGTGAAAGAGTGAGATAGAAATATTTTAAGTTGATTTTAGAGGTAGAACTTTTGGGTCCTGAGTTTGAACAAGCTGTTAACCTACAAAAGTCTCAGATTCTAATAACTGGCCTGCAGTCCTCACAGGGTTGCGATAATGTATGCAAAATCACTTTGCAAATGATGCAGCGTTGTACATATCTGACCCTTACTATTATTATCAATGACTATCTGACCTTCAAAATTAATTTTTGAGGCTCTGAGAGTCTAATCTTGCACAAATCTCTCCTTAAAGAGCCGTTCTATTCAGCCTCATGTAAGATTCTTTTGCTTCTGTCACATGTAATCAAGTGCCCTATTTGCCCTGCTTGGAGACATTACCCTAAAGAAGTGAGCTGGTGCAGGACCTATTTGCTCTTAGGAAAAGATGACTAATCTCTTTCTCCTTCTCTCCTGTGCCCGTAGTTTGGGCTTGGGCCATGCAATTCCAGGGCCCCAGGTACAGCCTGAGTTCACATGGAAAGGAAACCCATGGAAAAGAAGATGTGAAAGGAAGCCTTGGGGTGAGGAATAAAAAGAGAGATGTGAAGATGGGGATGTAGGGGCATGTGACCATCACCAAATTTGCCAGGTCCTCCTGTCCCCACTCTTCTCCTGGCTGGAGATTGTACCTCCTGTTTCCTACAGCTTTCTGGGCAAGCACCTATGGAGAGCAACTTTCCACAACAGTTTTACTTTCTGTGAAATCCTGGACTATCAGCAACTAGAAAGTTCCTCTCATTGCTTTTGTTGTCATACTGAGAACTTTTTTAATTGTCACTATATCATGGGCTTCAAAATTTAACTTTTATACAGGAAGCCCTTGCTCATGAATGTAAGTTATACATATTACCTGCTTTACTATCTACTCACAAATCTGCAGTTCAACTTTTGGACATGATTGGGTTTTTCATTTCTTTGGCTCTTAGATAGTTACATGTATTTTCAGTACAACTCTAAAGACATTCGATATCGTAAGACACGTAAATTTCCTATCTAATGATGATGACCAGTTGAGATTGGTGGACTCCTAAAATATGCAAATATATGTTCTATTGATAACAACAAAAAGACCTTTGAATTGACAAATCATGTACTTAACAAAAAGCATCTACAGACACCTAGGTATATGTGAGACTTGGCAAAATAGCTAGTGGTCAAGAAATCAAGCAATCATTTCTCAGAAGAGTGACTAGAATTAGTAGCAAAACAGACTGTTAGCAAATTTATGATTACGCAAAGCCTGTTATTTCACTGTACATTCTAGACATATCCCTTTATTCTAAGCCTAATTTGAGCCTAAAGCAATTTATGATTTTGGCTTTAAAACCCTGCACCAGAAATCTTCCCCCAAAGCCTATCCATGTAAAACATCCACAGTGTGTTTGCATGAACCTCCTGCCCAGCAATCAACATCTGCCTAGAGCTCATTTTGTGTTAACAGAAATTAATGGACTCATATTCTTTCATTTTCTTAGGACTATGTAACTGTTACAGATATCAAAAAACACATGCAGCTGAATTTTGGATTTGCACATGGCTTTACCTCACTTAAAGTTACTGTTCGAGGTCGTTCTAGTAACAAAACGCAGAACTTTAAACTGTAAGGAAAATAAGTTGTCATTTTAATGACCTTGTTATGGGAAAACAAACCAGACAAGAGGCTGAAAAATTCTACTGCAGTCCAGTAAAAAACTTTTATTCATCAAAATAAAACATAAGAAAAGATAATTCAATAGGAAAAATTGGGCAGAAGATGAAAACAGCATTTCACAGAAGAAAAGTCATGAATGGACAATAAACATAAGAAAATTTGCTTAACTTTATTTGTAAATAGGGAAATGCAAATTAAAACTAGCATGTTATACCATTTCAAATCTACTAGAGATGCAGAAATGTTAAGTACTGAATAAGGATGCAGAATGACAAGAACTCATATACACTGCTGATGGGACTGTAAATTGGTTCAATCACCTTCATAATTATGATTATAATAAAACTAGTGCTAGGTACTCTTTCAAGTGCTTTATATATATTAAGTCATTTAATCACTTGGAAAATTACTTGGCATTATCTTATTAAGTTGATAGTTTTCCTACTGGAGACTCAGTCATTCCCCTACTAGGTAGATACCCTAAAGGAAGTCTTATAAATACGCATCAGGAGACTTACTAAGAATGTTTACAGCAATGTAATTTGTAGTAGTAAAAAAAAATAACTATTAAAATGTTCCTCAAGAAGAGACTGGATAAGTAAATTTTGGTCAATTCACACATTCATACTGAAAAAACAAAGGTCACAAAATAAATGCCATTTACATAAAAATTAAAACCATATAAAAATGATGGGATGCTGGGCTGCACCCCACAGGCCTGCAAGCCTTGTAGTTGCCCAGCCTTGAGACTGAAAGAAAGAGCCCAGAGACAGCAACAGAGACATCAACAGCTTATTGGACAAGAGATCTTATATGGCTGAAGCAGAAGGGTCCTGGAGCAACACCCCATTGTGGATGGCAGACGGTGGGCAGGATGTGGCAGCAGTCTTTGCTACTCGGGGGAGGAGTCTACCATTAATAGCGGCAATTGACCTCAGGTGGGCTCAGCAGGTACCAGGGATTAATTAAGCCCCATAATTAAGAGGACTGGATAGTCATGTGAATGAAGCAGGCACTGGTCGAGCAGGGGATGTACAGAGAGCAAGAGAATAGCTATCTTGAATGACCTAACCATGCATGGGGTCAAAGGTTAAAAGCAAATATTTGTCAAGTTAAGCAGAAATATAAAATGTGGTTTAGGGATTCATTCATATTGAGAAAAACTATGGAAACATATCAAGGTGGTTAAGTGGTGTTAGTAAATGTTCTTTGTCTTAAGCTGTGTGTTAGTACAGGTGCTCATTCTATTACTCTTTATACTGTATATGTATGCTACATATATCTGTGTTTGACATATTTCACAGTTTTCTTTATAAGAAAAGTAAAAAAATGGTCTTGATTTTATTATTGCTCTGATATCATGAAGGAGACAGTGTCAGAAAGCCCTTAAGGCTCCTCGAATAGTACTGTGCATGCAGAGGACACTCAGTATTTGGAGCAAAGGAAGTTGATAGTTGGGAGAGTTGAGTTCACAATTCAAAGCATTTTCCCTCCCATATTCTCTTCCTAAGTTTTCTGGAGGTGACTTTTCAGTGAAAATATGTAATGTAACAACTATTTTGACTGGTGCTATCAATTCATTTTATCTTTTTGCCAGAAACTCTGCTGCAGCAAATATTTGTCAAGATAAAGAACTGACCAACACGTGGTGCTGAAATAGCCCTGCTCCCTCCTTTTAACAAACTCAGTTCCAAACTGATATTTGCCAGAGAATTCAGCTTTGCTGACTTTGTTCTTTCCTTGAGGGGAGGGAGAGCTAAAGTGTGAGTTTTCTCCCTTGCTACTTTACCAGTTTATTAGCTGAGCAAGTCACTCAACCTGGCCTTAGTTTTCTCATTAGTAAAATGGACATCATAAACAAATAAATGAATATAATTATCTATCTATCTATTTTTCTATCATCTATCAATCACTTGGAGCAGTGCCTAGCATGTAATCAGTGCTATCTAAGCCTTAGTTATTATTGTTATTATACATTGGTCATATACAGACTGTTGGTTTTGGACAAAATACTACAAATGACAGTGTTCTGATTAAACTGTGGTTCATCTTGTGAAAACAAAATGGACTTTTAACACTGGAAACATAATAACAAATAAACCAGATAGTGTAAAACTTGAGAATATTACAATCAGATAATTCTCAGCTTGTTATTTCTAAGTAGTGAATTAATGTTTTATATAAAACTGTGATATAATTTATCTTAGCATTTAAGTTCACATCCAGTCTCAACATGACATAACAATATCTTAAATTTAAATTTATACTAGTTCATACAATGTTATCACATGACATTTCATTTGCTCTTCAAATCACACTTTGAAATGGGAATAGTGATCCACATCTCATAGATGAAGAAACCTAAGCTCAGAGGGATCAGATGATACCCTGGCAAACATGATGGGGTCAGCTTAAGACTGGCAGCCTGGTGTCCTAACTCCACGTCCAGGGCTCTTGCCACTCTGTAATTAAATATAAGCCTTTAAATTGACTTCAGTTAAATTTTACCTTGACTCACCACTTCTCTCATTATTACAGATATTAAACTTTAAAATTACATATATATCTGATTGCAGCTATATGCCAAGGTAGAAATGCCATCTTTGTTTTTGATCTAAAATAATTTAATCAAATACCAATTATATACAAATCCCAATGAACACTTGAGATTATAAAAAGTTGAGTAAATTAAGTTCTATAATAATACATACTATAAATAGACTAGAAAGTTTGCAGATAAAGGGATTCTGAAAGGAATTATCTCAGAATATGAAAAGCTAACGCTACACATTGTTTTGTTCAAGTTTACATTTTTATTTCTTATTTCCTTTAATAAAAAATTTAGTATTTTGCTTTAATTATGAAAGTAATACATTCTCAGAACGTTTGAAAAATGTAAAAATATACCCAGTGTAAAGCAAAAATTACCTATCATTCATCATTCTACTCAGAGATAATCATCATTTAATATTTTTAAATATCTCTCTCTTAAATCAGAGATATGCCATATATATATATTTACACATTAAATTACACTGGGGACTTCCCTGGCGGTCCAGTGGTTGAGACTTTGCCTTCCAATGCAGGGGGTGTGGGTTTGATCTCTGGCTGGGGAGCTAGGATCCCACATGCTTTGTGGCCAAAAAGCCAAAACATAAAAAAGAAGCAATATTGTAAAAAAGACTTTAAAAGTGGTCTTCAAAAACATCTTTAAAAAATTACACTGTATATTTTATATCTTTTTTTACTACCATTACAAGCATTTCTTTTTTAATTATCATATAATTAATAACCAAATAGAATTTTTTCCAGAGATAAACCACCATTGGACGGTGAGTTGAGGCTGATCTGAATGTCTTCTAGGGCTGAGATGATGTCATTGATCACTACAGCTGAAGTCAAGAACACATTTCCTACCACCTTATTTAATTGGATGATTCCCCTTACAGGGAAAACTGTCCACAAGGAGCATATATAATGAAGCAGTTATCCTACACCAAGTAACCAAAGGTAGACTCATTTTGGAAAAAGGGCTGCAATTGTCTGAGGAATAAATGACCTACTGGTGGTGCTTCTTTATACACTTGCAGCTCTCCTATGGCCACCCAAAAAGTGGTCAAAGGTACAAGTGCTTTTGAGAGAGAGGCAGGTTAATGCCTGAATTCCACATAAGGAGTGCAGTCCCAAAGGTACCCCTGGTGTCTCTGGAAAAACAGTTTTGTTTACAGCTGTTGCCCACCCAGGTGGGACCTGCGTCAGTTGGAGATGACAGGTTTAAGTGATTCCAGCTCAAGGTTCTCAGTTCAGTTTGAATATCTGAGTCTAGTCCTTGTCTTTGGAGGGACTGTCTGAGGGCAGTCAGTCCCGTTCTAGTTGTCCATACCACTGGCCAAGTGGCTTTTTTATATCCCATCTAGGGCTTGTAATCTCTCTTGTATAAATGAAGTAAATGAAGTCAGAGTTAAATGGTTCAGGGGCGGCATCTATGCTCCGATAAGAGAACCAGGTTTCGTCCATGTTGTTGCTCTGCCCTTTGTGGCCATAAACACGTCTCAAGATGGTAGTGTCCCTGTGCCAGGCAGAAGAGAGGAAGAGATGAAGAGGAAAAATGACATACTGATCACGTCCTATAAGGAGGGCTCCTGGAAGCTGCCATATATTTGCGTTCACAATCTTTTGGCCAGAAGTGAGTCACATGGCTATACTTGAATATGAGGGAAACGAGGAATTGTAGTTTTTATTCAGAGTACCAAGTTAAGCATTGTATTATCATGGCAATAGGGGAGAATGATAAGTAGCAGTTTCTAATGTGAAAAGAGTTGTGCTTAAAATTACAAACCAGTTAGCAGCTGCAGCATTGCTAAGGATATAACTACTACAGCAGAACTAGATCTGTTCAAATAAATTCCTATTTGAATAACCATTTGTTATTTCAAATAGAAATAAAGCTAGCTTCCAAATCACATGGGTGTCATTGACTTTAATAAATATTCAAAATTTATATTTAGGCTATGATCTGATTCCATTATTTTTTGTGTGGTTTAAATTGGTATCTTCATTGCCTTATGAGCTTTCCATAAAACACGAACATTATGTTTTGTTTTTACCCTTACTTTGTTAACCAATAACTAGTCCACTTCTAAAACAAGGAGATATCAAAGGTCATCTGTCCATCCACCTTCCTCTCTCTGCTGTTACCTTATTTTCTATTGATATAACCGCTTTTGAAATGGTTCTTAGGAACTGGAAAGGAGGGGGTAAGGATAGATTAGGCATAGAATAATCAGAAGTAATGAGACTTACAACACAGTACTTTGGTTGATACTTGTTTTTCCCTTTTCCTTTTTTAAAAAAAGAAAATGCTGATCGTTATGTCTACATGTATGGAAAATACTAACACAGGTAGAGACATTTATTCTCAACAGGCTTTTTTTTTCCCTCAGCTTGGGTTTATTTTTCCTGTGCTTCTACCAATGATTTAACTATTTGAGAATGTTCATTTTTTCAGTGAGAGATTTGCAGTATTAACATTTGGAAGGGCTTCAGATAAACTGAGGAGGAGAACTGGTTTGAGCTTTTGGACCCTGACAGGTTTACCTCTACTCCTTACAGCATAGATTCTCTGATGTCCATCATAAAATCCACCTCACTCATGAAACTTTGATAATTAATTTTCCTCCTAGCTGCAATGTTAAGTTGAAAATCTCAAGTTCACAGGAACAGTAAAGCATTTAGGAAGGTAGGACTACAAAGTAAAACAACATAAACAAAACTCCAGCAAGTCTCTATCATCCTTTTCATTTCCAAAAAATTTTGATTTAAGACTACACATCCAAAGTAGTTGTCTTCTTCATGATTATCACATAGGAAAAATGAGGCTACCCTTGTTCTGATATTTTTGGAACTTCTCTTTCAGATTTCCTTCAGGACCTTTGGATAGTCTTCAACTATCCTTAATAATGGGAAATACACATTCTTTGAGTGTGGGTTTGACTTTGGGAACAATCTAAAATAATTTGGAGACAAATCCAACGATTAAGTCATCTGAAAGCAGTTTTAGTTATTGATTCAACAAATATCTATTGAGCTCCAATGTAAACAAATACCAGAAATAAAAGCATGAAAAGTACACATGCTGCTCTCAAGATTCTTAATGTGTAAGAGGGCCAAAAGCAAGGGATAAGATGGATGATTTTGAGTCTAATATACTTCATTGTCTATTTTTCCTGTGTGCCCCAGGGCTCACCGCAGTCTTGCCCTGGATGTGCTCTGGAGTTGCCTTACTGGTCGGACTCCTTTGTACTCACGCTTTTCTTAGGAGACAGGTGGGAAGTGATAACTCATCCATACTTTATTTTGACAAATGGAAATGAGTGAATGGAAGTCAAATGGAAAAAGCTGTTTCAAGTGTCTGGAGTGATTTTCTCATTTCTGTTTTCTTACATCAGTCTCCACCTCTCTTTCAGAAGTTACAGAAGAGGGCTTCCCTGGTGGCGCAGTGGTTGAGGCTCCGCCTGTCGATGCAGGGGACACGGGTTCGTGCCCCATTCCGGGAAGATCCCACATGCAGCAGAATGGCTAGGCCCATGAGCCATGGCCGCTGAGCCTCCGCGTCCGGAGCCTGTGCTCTGCAACGGGAGAGGCCACAACAGTGACAGGCTCGCGTACCGCAAAAATAATAATAATAATAATAATAATAAGACGTTACAGCAGAAAGTCTCAGAATAAAAAATAAAACCTCCAAAGAACTCTGGACAAATGCTTAACACAGTTAAGCTCACAATTTCTGCTCTTAAACTTTTATTTTTGTAGGTGCATGTGTTAAAGATTGCAAAAATTAAAGATGAACAAAGGGCTTATTGGAGGAAGGGAGGGAGGGAGTACTAATGTCTTCCTCCTGAACATATTTTTCTCTTATTTGCTTTTGCTTTTGTTTTTCTTGTCATTCTGTGATGGTTAGGATCTCTAAACAATGTTGAATGGAAGTGATAAGCAGAGAGTGCTTCTGTTTCCCCATTAAGAATGATCTTTGTTATAGGTTTTAGTTCCTAGATATCCACCATCCATGAAAATAAATTCCCTTCTATTCTTGGTTTGCTGGGGTTTTTATTTTGAAAATCCCTGTCCTGATTGGGCCATTCCACCATCTGTGGGCCCTGGGAATCTAAAACTATTGTTTGTTGCTTCTACTGATTGAGAATCTCAGATAGTGTGTTCTTCTGAAGTTTTAGGTAGTTTCCTTGGAGTTCCCACTGATTGAAAAAAAACTCTCCTATATTGTTTTTGGTCAAACATTTTGCCATAATACTAATGGCCTGTGTACACAACAAATACATGTTAGTGGGTGCCTCTGAAATGGTAAAGATGAAAATGGGGCTGCAGAAGGGAACATGAAGGGCTTCAACTGGTTTTGAAATTATTTAAAAATTTTAAAAGTTCTTGAAAAAATCAAAAGTAAATGCCACAGCATGTTAATATTTGTTCATTTTGGAAGACCAATAAATGTGTTTGTTATCCTTTGTAACAAATTTTCAAAGTAAGTTTTCCAAGAAAAAAAAAAAAGAAGAAAAAGAAAGAAAGAGAAAGAAAGAAAAAGTTAATTAGCCAAGCTTAGTTTAAACAACACATATAGCAAGTAGAATTAGTTACACCATCCTCTGGAATTCTATAGCCCTTTGCTGGTGTGCCATATAATGGATTTCACTGTACTGTAATTCTTTTCTATATATATATTTTCTTTTTATGTATTATATACTCAATAAAAAATAGTAACCGAAAGAAAGCTTGTATAGCAATATTAATATCACAGAATTTACAGTGATATTATTTTTACCTTTCACTGTCCTATCAGCTCTTAAATCTCTCAAGAGCAGAGACAGTATGTTATTCATCCTTGTATTACTGGGATCTGGCTAATGTCTGGATCATGTTATTTTCTGTAAGTATTATAATTCACAAGCACAAGGTTTGGAGTCAGAAGACCAATTAAAGGCCATACGTGTCTTTACTAGTTTTCAGTCATTTTATGCCTTTGTCCTGGAGGCATTTGAGAAATGAGCTTTCTCCTTTGCATGGGGATGTGGCAAGGAGAGCTAGCTAGCCTCTCTAGTCTTCCCTTCTATGAGCACCCAGCTAGACTCTGTTTCCCACCACCCTAGAAATTAAGTGTAGCCATGTGATTAAGTTCTCTCTAATGGAATATAAACATAAATGATGTGTGACATTTCCAGACATGGCCCACAAACACCTTCCCTGAATACTCCTCCCTGCTTTTCCCTTTTCTAGCTGTTTATTTAAGCTTTCAGCCATTGTAGAATTTTACGGTTTCATAGAAACACATGGGAAAGCCATACCCATGAGAAATTATAACCTTTTCATCATTTAATTATTCTATTTGTAAAATTCTTATCCTGGTTTCTGTGCTATTACTTCCCATTTCTTTTGCATTACTTTGAGATGCTGTATATTTTAACTAAAATATAATACTTCCTTCAACGTTTAAAGACATTATATATATACATATACGTATATATATAAAACCATGGAAGACTGAAACGTTAATAATATCTTATATTTTATTAAATAAATGATGATACAGAAATAATAGCCAAAATATTTATTACTGATTCCTTAAATACACTATTTAAAAACTCTTAGCTAAAACATTAAATTTTTGAGCCACTGGAAAAGTGAACTGCCTCACAGAAATACTTAATATTATAAAGGGAATATGCTATTTTAACATTGACTCCATTAAGTTATTACTTTAAAAGGTACAGGGTGCTGTCATTACCCATTAAAATAAAAACACAATGAGATAAACAACACAGGACAACTACATGCTAATATTCTGAACTAACACTTCAAATGTGGACTGACCACATATTTTATTTAAAGCTTAAATAATAAATGTTTCTTTTGGCTAAGACAGCTTTTATTGTCATTAGGTTCTACTGATTTTTGAGAAATAGAGCTGCTCCACACTGAATCCACTGATCTTGGCTGCCCCCACATGGAATGTCGATATTGATCACCACACGATCCCTTTCAGCACTTGTGTAAACAGGCAAAGATATGCACTCATCAGGGGAATATGGACCATATGCGCCCTGTTTAAAAAGAATTAATTTTGTTTTAAAATACAGCAATATACTGTGTTGCAACAGGTCATTAGATAACCAAATATGAACACAAAATCTTCCCAAATAATAAAATATATTTAACATTTTATTATGAAATGTTTTAAATAAAGACTAGCATAATAAACCACATCATTCAGTTGCAACAATTATCAGCTCATGGCCAACTGTATTTCATTTATAACCTCCCCCAGCCCCAAATAATAGAGTATTTTGAATCAAATCCTACACATTATAAAATTTCATCTATAAGTATTTAAATATGTCTATAAATAAAATATAAAAACATAATCAAAATACTATATCACATAAAAATATTAACAATAATTCCTTAATATCATCTTATACCCACTATGCCATTATCCCATAATTTTTAAAAGATTTTTTTGGAAGAACTGCAATTCAAATAGAGCCCACACTTTGAGGTTTGTTATGTGTCCTAATTCTCCTAAATTTATTTTTTCTCCTTTATTCCTTGTAATTTGTTTGCTAAAGAACTATACCAAAGAGTTTCCCACATTCTTGACTTTTGTTCGCTACATTCCCATGGTGTCATGTTCTTCTGTTCCCTGTATTCTTGTAAAGTGGGTCTGGAGGTGAGTTCAGATTCAGATTCAATTTCCGGTAAAAACACTGCATAGGTAGTAGTGTATACTTCAATCAAGAGGCATATAAAGTCTGGGTGTCTCTCTTTAGCTATTAGGAGCCATTGATGATCATTATTTATATTTAAGATTAAAAAATGATAATCTAATTCTACATCCCTTCATTTCCAGGCAGAAACAAATCTATAAAGAGGAACTTCCAGTTATCAATCATTTGATTACCAGGAGGTACAGTTCATATAGGAAAGGCTGGAATAAATGCTATCTAATTTCCCTTTATTTACACGCTTTTAAAATAATGCATTTGTTCCCTAGCATACTGTAAAGGTGATCAATGAGCACCCTCTATTTTTTTAAGTATCATTATGAACTGGTGGATTTAAATATGTTCAATGTGCTTCAATGCAATGCAATTACTATCTTATTGGTGTTCAAAATGTCAATCTTTGTGCAGTGGGAACTCATTAGGCTGGCTCCTGAGGGTTTTTGTTTTTGTTTTGATATGTCCCTAGTAGTCTTCAGTAGCTTTCTTACCTTCTAGTATGTCAAGATGTTGTAAGTTCATCTTGTATATTTGCTGTCCCAGAAATCAAAAATTAGTCATTACTCTGAGGATCCTTGGTTCCTTTAATGAGAAATGGTACTAGAGATCGTAGTCTGGGTGCTAGGAATGATCTATCATTCTCCTTCTAGGATTTTTCAGTGACTGAAGCTTAGAAATATGTATTTTTTTAAAGAAAAACATCAGAAGTTCATAATAGTAATTCCAATTCAAATTTAGGATTCATGTTTTTATTGAATTTATATAATTTTATTCAACTAATGGATACGTTTTTAGAGTTAGAATGAAACTTAAGAGAAAAGTTAGTCTCATTCTAGAATTTTACAAGTGACAAATCAGAAACCCATGAAGAATTTATCATGGTAACCTAGTTAGGCAAGTGGCAAAGTTGCCATAGGTAGTACAATTGAAAAAAAAAAAAAATTGGCATTAGCTTGTTTAGGAGCTCCTGACCCTAGAGAGTAGATTACTCTCTGAGCATCTGTTTCCCTATCATAAAAGGAACATAAACAACACTGGTCCACCTAATGGGATGTTGGGTGAATCCAATGATGTATTATTAAGGAGTTCAAATACAAAGCATTATTTATTCACACAAGGACTACATATGCATAACTTTTCTTTAATTCCTACTAATTCTTAAATCAATTAGAAAAAAAGTCCCAGCTTTTTACCATCTACTACAGGTCATGGATGGTGCTAGGATAGAGAGAAATAAAAATATTTTTTCCTTCATGAAGAAATTTAAAGCATTCTATTTTTAAGTCTAAGTGGGCATTATATGGAATTTTGATTGTCTTTTCCAATCCTTTTCTCTACCCCCACAACACTAACTTTTCTAAGTCCTTGATATAAAACAGTTAAGTCCCTTTGAAAACTCATTCATTTCTAAAATTCCTAAATTGTAACCTGATTGACATGAGAAAATTCATTCTTTATGAAGAATCATTACCCAAATAGATAAGAAGACCATCTGCCCTGAATGTTTCTAATTTTCCTCTATGTTTGTATTGATGATTCTGTTACTCATCCATTCATTTAACAGCATTTATGTGCTAATATTGCACCTAGAATTATAAAAGCAAAGCATTTCAATATATATCCAAATAGAGAAAATAATAATCTTCTTTAAAGCTTAAAATTTAGTTTAAGAAACAACATACACATCAAATATTTAGAATATAATTGTTTGCAAAATGAGTATTTTAAAGAAAATCAAAATAAACTACTACTCTGGGATATGTTAACCTGACAAGGATTAATGGGGAGAATGAATCCTGAGTTGGGCCTCAGAAAAATACAGAATTTGGAGTAAAGAGAATTTTCAACCATTATTAGTCACTGCCTAATCTCTTCCCTCTTCTCTAATTCTGCTTAAATGGCAAAGCTTTAGCATTCACAAATTCCTGTGATTTTCATAACTCCTTAGCCATTCCTAAAATTAATAACCTAGTATAGGCTTTCTTTTGGTATTGCCTTTAAATTCTTCAGCAAAGAGCAGACAAACATTGCATATTTGTTGAACTGAAATGATCTGAACCTATGAATGTCTATAATCCTAGAAAAGGTCTTAAATTATCTTCCTCTGCCACTCTATATTTGCTTTCTTTCCCATAACTTCTATGGTCAAAAATGAAAACATCACATTGAAATGTTTTATAATGCTATTCCTTTCTATTCAGAAGATTTTCTCTATATCTCTTCATTTTAATGCCAAGCAATTTTCTCTTTAAATTAGGAATTTAAGAGTAATGCAAAGTTGATTCTTTGCATATTCACTATCAATTTACCAGTTTTTGTATATATTTCCAAACCCTTCCAAACTTGCTTTTGGTTGTAGGCTTTTTGTTTGTTTTAAAGTGAGGGTACAAATCTTTCCAGCAAAACGTACAGTGTTTTAAAAGCGAAGTACCACAGTTGCTTCTTAAAATTTTACTTGTCATTGCTTAAAATCTCATAAACAGTAAACGTTACAACCTTCTGTAAGAAAGGTTAAATGGACTTGCCCTTATGTCACCAATAAATAAATGATCAAAGTAATAGAGCTAAGTACTTGGGCATTCTCACACTTAACACAATACCTTATGCAGACAGAAACTTTATATTGTTTAACTGAATTAAATTCTTATGCCACAATTCCCTCTTTAATATGTTTATCTTAAAAGACAAAGTACAGATCCTGCTGGGCTGAAATATTTGGATGAAACTAAAATTTTATTAATAACTATTAATAAATACACTAAGTGCTCAGTTAATGCAAAAAGATATATTAGGAAAACTTCAAATAATATTATATGTAAACAAATTAGTTTGCCATTATTAAAATTAAATAATTAAAAATCTATATATTATGATTACTCACGCTCATGCCCATGCCCCAGGGAAAGTGGCTTAAAAGTATACGTGTACTACAAACAGAAGGCAATAAGCTAATATGTGAAAGAAGACATTTACAAAGGCAAATGGTGATATTTGGTATTACTTAGCCAACAAACTAAAGAAAATAACAAAATAAAACAACACCAGAAAACAAAAAAGCCCCAAATTATCCAGGTTAATTATGTTAACTATTTGGCCGATATCAACTCAAATTTCATTATAATAAAACACACGAGGGCAAACCAAAATATTTTTCTCGTCATAAATATATTTATGCATAAAGTCCAACTAACTTATTCTAACATATGCTTTCTGAATGTTTATGAACCAAGTCAGTGAACAGTTATTTTTTTTTTAGGAAAGAAGATGTTATGACATCAGAGGTTTCATGTACGTAAAAGTGGCATTATTAGTAAAGCAACCCTTGAAAATATAACTATCTCAAAACAGGAAACAAAACAACTTGCCAACAATGAATATTTTGAAAGACTTCATTCTGTCAAGAATGTCTAGGTACTCTACTTTGGTAGAGAAATACTTCCCTCTATTTTTCAATAATACAATGCTAACAACATTGCTCTCATAGTAAGTTCTTAAGAAAAAAAACCTGTCACATAGAAAAGACATTAATTAAATATTTATTATATTTAAACCAGAGTGCATCCAAGGCAGAGTTCTCAGCATATATCATTTCATATACATGGTGAAAATACTTTAACGTAAAGAAAAGACTGTTACTGTGAGTTGCTTGTGTAATCATTATATAGTCATAATTTCCCTGAGAATGAAATTGTTTCTGAAGTTGTACTGTCAGTTGTGGCAACTGTTGGAAGGTGTAGGCCTGTGGGGTTCAGGCTGGTCCAGGGTTTCTATGTTACTGTGGGGCTGATAAACCCGAAGTAACACTCTTTATTGGAAAAATAGAACAAAGGCAAACTGACTTCCTGTGGAATGTCAGAACAGGACATTATCTAAGACTGATTTACCTCATAAAGTAGTGTTTCCCAAACTACGTTATGTGGAACATAGATCCAGATGGAGGGTGGGGTGTAGATGCATGAACAGGGTTGCATGTTAAGTAAATTTTGGTAGTTCCCAGCGTTTTTAATATCCTCAAATACATCATGAAGTTCCAAATTTAAATCTGTTTACTGAACAATTTTTCAGAGAACCATTATGGAATAATGTAGTGTCAAACACTTTTTAGGAACTGCTTTGGAGAAAGTGAATGCTTTTTTGGGTAAAATCCTGTAGGGAAATCTTATTGTACCTATATTAATTTAACCCCTAGAACTGAACTGGAACTTGAAGAACCTTAAGAGTCTGCATCATGAATGAATGAACGCATAAATGAACAGTGTGAGTGTAGGTATATTAACTTCCTGCACATAGATAATGGTAAACAGAAACACTAGGAAAACATTAGCACCAGCATTTTACTTCCTTTTAATTCTTGAGCATTCATAATTCTAATTTTGTTAACTGGCGAAGTACATTACATTTATAACAGAAGCAATGGTAAACCTCCCCCTCCCCTCAATAAAAGCCTTAGAATTTGTTGTTCATATCCTTTGTTAAGTATTACCACATATTAAAAAATCTCAAAGTTCTTCAGTCTTCTGCAACCTAAAATGCTCTTTAAAAAAATGTAGGTGCTATGTACCTCCTAGTGCCTGAGTTGTCTGGCATGTTTCTGCTGAAATAATGCTATTCAGGACTTTTAGGGGTCAGATAATATTATCGAAATAATTTGTGGAAAAACCTTCTTCTGGCCTAAAAGGAATTAGTCACCAAAGTTCTGAACTCCATTATTTTATCTAAGCTTATCAAAGGATTCTGAACTTTCTGCAATGAAGTAGCTGTAAGAGTAAGTGGCAAAAGTAATTCTTTTTACTTGTTTATATAAATTGATGTTGATGCTTCCTTTGATTTTATGCTGGTTCCTTCCCTCTTGGTAAAAACGCGTTAAAATGCTGATGCCCCCCACCAAATTCTGTAAAACTTATTAAAAACAGCTATAGTTGCCCTAAAAAAAATGATTTCTTGAACAAAAATAGTGCTTAACTCAAGCAAAGTTGGAGAGTTTGATAGTTTATACAGAGTCAGCAAACTTTTCTGTAAGAGGTCAGATAGTAAATATTTTATGGGCTATATGGTCTTGGATACAACTATATCCTCAACTCTGCTGTAGTAGTCTGAAAGCATCTACATAAATGGGCATAGCTGTTTTCCAAACAAAACTTTCTTTATGGACACTGGAATTTGAATTTCAGATAATTTTCACATCATAGAATATTGGGTTGGCCAAAAAGTTCGTTCGGGTTTTTCTGTAACATCTTGCAGAAAAACCCGAATGAACTTTTTGGCCAACCCAGTACTATCCTTCTAAGTTTTTCATCTATTTAAAAATGTAAAAGTCATTCATGCTCACATGACTGTGGGCTGTACAAAAACAGGCAGCATACTGGATTTGGCCTGTGGCCTGTAGTTTTCCAAACTCTGGTTTATACTGTTAGGTTGCCTCAGTATTAGGCCTAAGATTTAAGAGAGATAACCTGGATTTGAAACTTAGTTGCTTACCTATTAACTATGTTATCTTTATCTTGGTCAAGTTATACAATCTTTTAAGCTTCCATTTTCTTAGTTTACAACGGAGATAATAATTCCTATTTCAAATGTTTTTGGAAAGCCTAAATATCTTGTATTCTAAACAGTTTGTACAGTGCTTGGCACATAATAAATACAAATAAATGCTCATTGCTATTGTTCAAACACTAGTGCTACTACTGGGGGACCCATAACAAATCACTCTATTTACCAGATTCATGGTTTCTTCCTCAGCAAAACAGAGAGAAAAACTACTCTACCATACTCAGAGGACTGCAATGAAAGGTAAGTGTGATTGTATTTCACCCTATGCCAATCCTCAATTCTCTCAGTGCTAGACTGCTTTTCTAAAACTACAGATCTGATCTTACAACACACGTGTTCTAAGCTCTCAATGGCTTTCTATGATCATAAGATAGTCTAAACTCCTTGGCATGGCTCCATGGCTTGTCGTACTTGGTCTTAGTCTTCCTTTCTGACCGCATCCCCTACCACTCTCCATTTGAACCATTCCAGTACATTCCAGATATACTATACTTTCAGTTCCCCAAATAACCTAAATTCTTTTCGTATCTCCATGCATTTAAATATACTTCCTCTTCTATATGGAATGCCTTGCCCCTACCATTTTTGAATTTGTCCTTGAACTTTTCTTACTTCTACTGTGACTACAGTCCTGAGAAGCTGCTTCCTCTCCCTGTGAGGTCATCTGACTTTCCCTCATCTGCTTATACAAGATAGAGCTGAGGTCTCCTTCATTTGCCAAAGCACTTCATGTAAACCTCCATAATTGTACTTCTGTAACTCTGAACTGTAATAGTTTCTTTACCCGTTTGCTCCTCTACTCAACAGAAGACTCTGATGGAAGAGATTTATTTTTGTTATCCCAGGGTTCAGAATATGGTACATAGGAACTTAATTATCTAATGATGATTGAAAGCACTTAGTACACTATAAAGCACCATATGAAATAAGTTAATTATTATACTATTATAAAAACATTTAAAAGTGTTGGCATCAGGAAAAATTAGACTTACCGTGTATGACGCCCTGCTAGGTACTTCACAGACACAGGACCTTATTTATTCCTCAACATGGTCCTATACAAACATCATTATCTCCACTTTCAAATGAGGAAACTGGCTCAATGAGGTTAGGTAATTTGCCCCAAATCACCCAGCTCATAAGTTTGGGAGCTGTGAGTGGCATTTAGACTGCTGGACTCCAAAATTTCATGTTCTGAAACATTTAGCAATATACCTCATATTCTCTCCTTCTTAGCTGATCTAGGAGAGGCAGTCAAAGCAGTAAGATTAATGGGAAGAAGAGGATCACTGTAAAGGAAGGAGGGGAAAAAAGAGGTGGGGAAGTATCTTAAACCCTTCCATTACATGGCAGGAAAAAGTGCAGAAGCCTTTGGGGAAATCTCTTTTATAAAAATAATAAATTCATATTATCTTTCAGCCATCTCTTTTATTGGCTAAATATTCCAATTCATTTTACCTCTCTTTACATGAGATATTTTTCAAATTAAATTACTTTTAGCTTTCTATTCCTATCCTGATTTTTTAAAGTGTGGTAAATAAAACTGGATAGAAATGATACTCAAAGTAAAATATTGTGGAGGGATAAATTCCAAGTCTTATAATGTTATGTTGCTTTTCATACAACCCAGTTAACAGATTGGCTTCTGTTCATAACCACACTGCATTCCTGATCTGCATTCAGTTTGTGGTCAGTTATGTGGGTACTGCTCTAGGTCACTCTCTTTTGCATTTATGCCTACTCATTCTCCATGCTCTATTTTTATTGCTGGGGTTTCTCCTTAAGTGAATCATTTTATACATGTCCTACCTTTCCCCCCATCGAGGTCATTATATGGCTTTTAAATTTGTTTGCCAGAGAAGTAACACTTCTCATAATTTGGATTCATTTGAATTCATCTCTGTCATCATATACAATTTTATATATTATGGTTATAACCCTCAGCAAATTTTAGCCTTAACTTTTTTTTTGCTGTATGCGGGCCTCTCACAGCTGTGGCCTCTCCCGCTGCGGAGCACAGGCTCCAGACGCGCAGCCTCAGCGGCCATGGCTCACGGGCCCAGCCGCTCCGCGGCATGTGGGATCCTCCCGGACCGGGGCATGAACCTGTGTCCTCTGCATCGGCAGGCGGACCCCCAACCACTGCGCCACCAGGGAAGCCCTAGCCTTAACTTTTGTATAGAACTTTCGATCTGGTCCACACACCTAATGTGTGTAATCCATAAGTTACCAACTTTTTGACATACAAATTTCTTACATGAATCAATAGCCAGAGAGAAATAAAATAAAGATGATTTCAACTTCTCCCTTCTCTGTCACTCTACTACTAGAGAAAATGAAGCTTATATGGGGGGTGGAAATGGCGAGTTTCACAGAAATGTATGTTCCTTTAGGTCAGAGGATGCTCTTATAGCTCTCTGAGCAGTAACTGTTAATTATGGCTTTATTAGTTTTTATTTTAAAATAAATATTGTGATGCTTTGGATTTTTTTATTTTACAAAAAGAATTATAATAATTGGAAAATTCAATGAAGTATTTCACAACTAGAAAACTCATTTTTCTTGTAGTAAGCAGTATATGAAATAGCTCGTTGGTGATTAGATACAGAATCAAAACTTTAAAGTTTATTCACATGTATTCTTACTTACATTTAGTAAAAGTTATGTGTTTCATCTACAACTATGTCTTATTTTAAAGGCGAATATCCCTCAAGTTCCATTGTTGAAAGTTCTTTCAAAAATTGAAGGTTTTGGACTTCCCTGATGGCGCAGTGGTTAAGAATCCACCTGCCAATGCAGGGGACACGGGTTCAAGCCCTGGTCTGGGAAGATTCCACATGCCGTGGAGCAACTAAGTCCGTGCGTCACAACTACTGAGCCTGCGCTCTAGAGCCCACGTGCCACAACTACCGAAGCATGAGCGCCTAGAGCCCATGCCCCACAACAAGAGAAGCCACCACAATGAGAAGACTGTGCACCGCAACAAAGAGTAACCCCCACTCGACACAACTAGAAAAAAGCCCGTGTGCAGCAACGAAGACCCAATGCAGCCAAAAATAAATAAATAAATTTATAAAAAAAAATTGAAGGTTTTAAAAGGGAAAAAGTTAGCCGAATAGACCTCTGTCAAGACAGTTTTCTTCATCTGCCAATCAGCAGCATAGTGACATGGTATTAGATGTGTATTAACATCTTGATGCTTTCGATTTCTGCATGCCAAGCTACAGGGAAGTCATTTAACTTATGTGAACACACATTTCCTCATTTGAAAATAGGAATAATAATATCTACCTTGCAGGGATACTCAGAAAAGTATGTAAGGTAAAGTATATAAAACATTTAGCACACTGCTGAAAATAATAGGAACACAATATGTGGTAGTTCAGATTACCATTTAAGGCTTTTTTCTTATTAGACTATAACTTATTTAGAAATTAAAAACTATAATGTTATTCTTTCCATAACAAAATAAAGCTTTTAAAATGTCCTGTACATCTTAAAAATTATAAAGGACATAATATTTGGACTGTAAATTTGTTCAAATGCAGGTAAGATTAGAAAGTAAATGAAAAATTCATAAGCCAATTATATCTTATTGAAAAGATAAAATCTAAAAATGAATTGATTAAATTAAAACTTGTTCCTGTTAAAAATGTATTACCTGTGGAATCCAGCCCATAAAACAAGGGAGAACTGATGATACACTAGGAGAATCATGCTGATTTTCAGAAAGTCGATTTCCATCAAAACTGCATCCTTCCAGTAATAAGCCACTGATCTGTCATAGAAACATATAAACCATTAAAATATGTATTAAAGGCTGAAATGGCAGGAGTTACTATAGTATATCTTCAGAAGAAAGGCAACAATTTTCATTGTGACTATTCATTCCAAACAATGTGAAAACAAAGATCATGGTATTTTGTTTGATAATAATGTAGGTGAAGACCTGAACCAATGTTCACTGTGAGCTTCCGTTAGGCTGAATCCTCAATTTTAGCAAGTATTTTGGAAAAAAAGACTTATAAATGTCATTAGTTATACAATTGCATATGTCTTGGCATTAGATTAATGGACATATAATGACAAAAGCCAAAAAGTTACTCTTTTTCCAGGAGGGGGAAAGAAAAGCATACTAGAGAAAAAGAACATGTGCTACCTGCTTGGAATTCCAACATCATTTTCTAAAAAATAGAACAAAATTTGGAAAGGTTAATGAAAAAATTCTTGACATGTCACGCAGAGCTGAAAGAAGAATAAAAAAGGAGAAAGTTCATCTCTTATTCTAAATTAAACTTAGTGCAAATTTATAAAGTTATGAAAATAAAAATATAATTATTTTGGTAATATTAGTTTCATATTTCTTTAAAAGTGTTCATTCTTTTCATTTCTGTAGTGTTAATCTACCCTGAGTTTATCTAAAGGCAACAAACGTAGAGCCTCCATTTGCATTCAGACTCCCATCTATAGTCTCACAATTTAAACTTGATAGAAAATGTAAACAATCTTATAAATATTGTATAGTACCTTTTAAGTTAACATACTATAGAATTTTAGAGTCAAGGGAACACTTTAAGTTGGAAGTGTTGAAATCATTTTCAGTTATAACTAGAGAATGGTTTAGGGACGAGGAGGTACTAGTAGAGTATGCCTTGACAAATAGTTCTGATTAGCTAAATTTATAATAGGGTTCTTTACCATGAAAAGATAAACAACTTGCTTGTCAGTGAAAGAGATGGGATTAAAAATAGAATTATTGAATTCCTAAGTTCAATATTCTTTCTACTATACTACTAATGTGATGTTATACAGGCCACTTCAGGGGTGTTGAAGTATTGCCTTGAAGAAATGTAAATTAAAATTTAAAGAGTACTTGCTAATTTCAGTGCTAGAAAATCTCTGCAAGATAATTCTTCTAAGGCTTCTTCTAGAAATTTCATTGAGTTCTGCACTCAACTGGTCTTTACAGAAATTTGTAAATGTAGTCCCCCCACTGATAGTGTCACAACTTGACTATGTAATATGCATATACAGATATAAACTCATCATTTTCCTCTTCTAACCAGGGGGTAGGAGGGATGAGAAATACTATTCTCTGGAGCCTATTTCAGTAATTGGCACTACTGACCATGTAGTTGCTTAATCAGACACCTGGGAGACATTCTTGGTTCCTTCTCCTGAACTTCCCACATGCCATCAACTATCAAGTCCAGCCACTTCCAATAAAATCTTTTAAATCTCTCCTTTTCTCTCTATACCCTCTATCATTCCCCTACTTTGGAATGTAAAGTAAAAAAAATGAAAACATAAGAACTTCAAAAAGTGATACCCTGTTGTTTATATAATAAAATGATAATATATCAAGGATTGGAGTAGTATCAACAAATGGTACCCTTGTTCTATCTGGAATTCTGCATCAATGGAAGGTGAAAAAACAGGTAGGCCCAAAATATTACCTTTATTACTGAAAAAGATAGTTTGGAGGATATAACAGGTCTCCAGGCAAATGGACTTGCTAATATCAACACTAAACACAAGAATTTGGAAGGCTTAACTTCTAGTTATGACAGTACTAAGCTAAGGAGCCAGCTGCACCAGGTGCAGAGACTGCCTTGAAGGGGCAGAGCAGAATGTGTACACCCAAAAGAAAAGCATAGGAAGGCACAGTATTCAGCCCTGGGTTTCTGACTCAAACTCACAGTCAGATAAACACCTTTATCTGACACCTTTCCTGGAAAGGAAGGAGTCAGGTAGAAGGCAGAGAGTGTCTAGGAGTATGAACCTTAGTAAATATTCCTCCATGCAGAAAAAAAAAATAGGAGCAGGAAATAAGAAATCCCCTCTAACATTATATTTAAAATACTTGGAAAATTGCCTGATATACAGCAAGTGCTCAATAAGTATTAGCTATTACTGTTCATTTAATCTAATCCATATTCAAATTTCTAGACATTTAGAATTGTTTCATATAGTGTATCCATTTAAATAAGGCAAAATAAGGTTTGATTGGAAATTATTTAAATAATTTCAATCAAAAAATTTTTGCTTATATTTGATTTTGCAAAATATTTCCCAAATTTGTCCTAGATAACTGAGTCTATCCATCACTTCATTTATACATCAAACAGCTAGGCGATGTGTTAGAGCATGCTTTCTAATTTGATCAATACTGTACTTCCACTCTCTTTTTCACCTCCTTTAAATGATAAGCCATATTAAAATGCTATTTATACTTAACATATATACTTATGGGGCAAACTTCATACTTTTCTATTAAAAGTTTGTTAGAAGTCTATCTTAGTCATTAGTACCTTATTGTGCATGACACATATCCCTTGGATGCAAAGAAATAATTACTGAGATCAGAGCTCATTTGTTTACATTATTTTATTTTATTTTTTCAAGTAGACATTTTTTTGAATTCCAGTATTTTCTTTATTTCCACAAGAGAGACATTTGAAAATATTAACTATATCAACACCTGATCTCTCTTTTCTTTTACTTTAATCTTTTTTTTAATTGAAGTATAGTTGATTTACAATATTGTGCTAATTTCAGGTGTACAGTGAAGTAATTCAGTTATACATACATATATACCTATTTCTTTCAGATTCTTTCCCCTTATAGGTTATTACAAAATATTGAGTATAGCTCCCTGTGCTATACAGTAGGTCCTTGTTGGTCATCTATTTTATGCATAGTGGTGTGTATATGTTAACCCCAAACTCCTAATTTATCCCTCTCTCCCTCTTTCCCCTTTGGTAACCATAGGGGTTATGTCTGTTTACATTATTTTAAAAGAACAGCATTGTCAAGGCTGCTTCTTGACATCTGTACAAATATACTATTTGAGTTGAACCCAAATAATTAAGTGAAAGGCATCTAAATGTGCATCTCTTGCTGTAATACCATTTCCTCTAACTATTCTTGTTTTGCTTATAAATGCATAGCTTTCAATTTAACAGAATAGGAACAGCACAAAATCATTAAAGCAAAAGGAAAAGAATCTGTACTTGGATGTTATTCACACTTGAAACCTCTGATTAAAACATCTGAAACAGAGGGGCAGTTGCAAAAGTAAGAAAATAAAAAAACAAAACAACAATGACAACAAAAACTCAAAAAAAAAACCCTCACACATATTTCGTTCTGTTTATAGTTTCAAAACCATTTATTAAGGGCAGTATGTATCAGGCCAACCACAATTGCATAAATATATTTCAAATAACTAACTATCACGACCCCAACCTACTTTGAAAAGGCTATTTTAAGATCAATCTGATTCAATTCTTTGAGGTGAGACTCAAAAGGGGTAACAGTAATAGTAGTGACTTTGCTCACTAAAAACAGGATTAAAGCCATTAATTTATTTCATATACAATGTTGAATTCCTTGAATACTTCTTATTTTAACTTGAATTTAACTTGGATTTAACGGTGAATTAAATGTTTCCTTTGCATAGCAAAGGAAACCATCACATAATGAAAAGATAAGCTACGGAATGAGAGAAAATATTTGCAAACAATGTACCAACAAGGGGTTAATATACAAAATATACAAAGAGCTCACACAACACAATATTGAAAAAACAAACTACCCAGTCAAAAAATGGGCAGAAGACTTAAACAGACATTTCTCCAAAGATGACTTTCAGATGGCCAACAGGCACATGAAAAGATACTCAATATCACTAATTTTAGAGAAATGTAAGTCAAAACTATAATGAGGTATCACCTCACACCTGTCAGAATGGGTATCATCAAAAAGTCTACAAATAATAAATGCTGGAGAGGTTGTGGAGAAAAGGGAACCCTCATACTGTTGGTGGGAATGTAAATTGGTGCAGCCACTGTGAAGAATGGGAGATTCCTTAAAAACTAAACATAAAGTTACCAAATGATCCAGCAATCTCACTCCTGGGCATATATATGAAAAAGATGAAAACTCTAATTTGAAAAGATACATGCACCCCAATGTTCATCACAGAACTATATAGTCAAGATATGGAAACAACCCAAGTGCCCATCAACAGACAACTGACTTAAGAAGATGTGGTATACATATACAATGGGATATTACTCAGCCATAAAAAGAATGAAATACTGTGATTTGCAGCAAGATGGATGGTCCTAAAGAATATACTAAATGAAATAAGTCAGACAGAAAAGCAAATATTATGGTATCACATATATGGAATCTAAAAAATAATACAAATGAATCTTTATACAAAACAAACACTCACAGACACAGAAAACAAACTTATGCCTAAATGAACATCTCTCCAAAGAAGACATACAGATGGCCAAGAGGCACATGAAAGGCTCTAATTAGCATCACTAATTAGAGAAATGCAAATCAAAACTACAATGAGGTATCACCTCACACCAGTTAGAATGGACATCATCAGAAAGTCTACAAATAACAAATGCTGGAGAGCATGTGGAGAAAAGGGAACCCCCTTGCACTGTTGGAGGGAATGTAAATTTATACAGCCACTATGGAGAACTGTATGGAGGTTCCTTAAAAAAGTAGAAATAGAATTACCATATGACCCAGCAATCCCACTACTGGGCATATACCCAGAGAAAATCATAATTCAAAAAGATACATGCACCCCAATGTTCACTGCAGCACTATTTACAATAGCCAGGTCATGGAAGTAACCTGAATGCCCATCGACAGACAAATGGATAAATAAGATGCGGTACATATATACAATGGAATATTACTCAGCCATAAAAAGGAACGAAATTGGGTCATTTGTAGAGACGTGGATGGACCAAGAGCCTGTCATACAGAGTGAAGTAAGTCAGAAAGAGAAAAACAAATATCGTGTATTAATGCATATATGTGGAATCTAGAAAAATGGTACAGGTGAACCGGTTTGCAAGGCAGAAATAGAGACAAAGATGTAGAGAAAAAACGTATGGACACCAAGGAGGGAAAGTGGGGGGGGGGGCCTGGTGGTGGGATGAACTGGGAGATTGGGATTAACATATATACACTAATATGTATAAAACAGATAACTAATAAGGACATGCTGTATAAAAAATAAATTAAAAAAAAAGAAAACAAACTTATACTTACCAAAGGGGAAAGGGAGTTGGAGATAAAGTAGGCGTATAAGATTAACAGATACAAACTGCTATACATAAAATAGATAAGCAACAAGGATTTACTCTATAGCACAGCGAACTATATTCACTAACATCCTCTAATGGAAAATAATTTGAAAAAAATATATATATAACTGAATCACTGTGCTGTATACCTGAAACTAACACAAAATTGTAACTCAACTATACTTCAATTTAAAATATTATATTTATTGTTATCAGTCATATATTTGAAATTATTTTCAGTATATTTAATATATAGTTTTCCTCTTTATTTCTTTTTGTTTAATTTTTCTCCTTTTCTGCTAATGGACTGTGTATCTATTTTTATAAGCTTTTAACCATATCTTTTGAATAGTAACTGTGACATTTTCTAATGAATTCTTAGTTATTCAGTACTTCTCCTGAACATGACATGGATTTTATTTTAGCATGTTATTTCTAATCTAATTATTACTGTTTAGAGTTTTAGTTTTAGTTTAAACATAATAAAAAGTTATATTTTACAGTCAATACTTAATTTAAATTACATGCTAAAATTAAATTATTTTGTAATTTTTGGGCTCACTATTATTTTTGGTATATTTTGTTTTCTCTCTGGCTTTTCTTTTTCATGTTTTAATACTTCTTTGAGGTTCTGAGAGTGGTAAGCACTTGTGGTGTTTGGGTTTCTGGAAATATCTTTTTATTGCTTTCATTACTGAATGATATTTTAGATGGGAATAAAGTTTGAGGTTAACAATTACTATTCCTCATCAATTTGAATATATTACTCACTCCATTGCCTTTTGGCATCTAGTGAGCTGATGAGTAATCTATTTGATGTTATTTTTTGTTTTTTTGTATTTTTTTTTTGGTTGGAACTTTGACTTTTCCATCTGGTAGCTTTTAAGATTTTTTCACTTTAACCCTGATATTGTATAGTTTCATTATAGTGTAACGAGGTGTGAACTTGAATATACTTTTAGTTAATTTTTTTGGTACTTTGCATGTGCATTTCACCTGAGAACTCTTACCATTTTCCAATTCTGGAAAATCCCTGCAACTAATTTTTCAAATTTTGCTTCTCTGCCATTCTGTCTGTTCTATAGTAGAAATCCTTTTACAAGTAGGATAGAATGCCTTAAACTATCCTCTATGTCTGATAATATCTCTCTCATATTTTTAACACTTTACATTTGTGATCAGTTCTGAGTTAATTCCTTAGCACTAACTTCCAATTAATATGTCTTTTTCAATTGTATCTAATGTAGAGTATATTTAATCTATCAATATTTCATTTAAAGATTATATTTTTCATCTCCAAGACTACTGATTGGTTTTCACATCTACCTACATATAACTGTATTATTTCTGCCTGTTTCTATTCTGTGAGTTCTGATAATTTTTTTAGTGAAAGTTATTCTTTCTTACAACTGTTTACGGAAACTACAATAAATATTTTAACATTTTTTATCAGAGTTTCCCAAAAGTAATAATAAATGAAATGACCAGATGTTGATTAACCTAATGATTTTGCTCATTTTCTTTTCTAGGATTAGATTTTTTCCCCATTTATTTGGATTTGGGTTTCTAGGTTCATCTTGAGGGGTATTTTATTTTTCTCCCACATACCTCTACCTCTATAGTGACATTTCCAAATCTACATAGCTATAAAATTTACAATGCCAGTTTGGAGGTTCTATTCTGCAGGTGTTGGGGATATTGCAGTTCTAAGCTATTGATCTGGTGGTTAGTGTGGCTCAATATCTAATATTAACTCTATGCCTTTATCTTTCAGCTCCCTTAGGCCAATAACTTTATTCAGTCTCCTTTTATTGGAGAGCTGGAGAGCCTAATCTCAGTCCTGGATTTAAGCAATGACCCTTGTTTCAGTCTTCATTTCACATATAGCACCACTAATTCCTTTCACTCTGCTGGGGCCATACTGTTCATTGCTTCCTACTTCTGGACTTGGAGCTCAAGACCTGTACTTTCAGACTTAGTCACAATTTTACTTTGTCCTGCTTCTGATGCAATGAAATACTGATGTTTGTGGTTTCCTCTTTTTATATATTTTTTATCATATATCTATCCGGAGCAGACAGGATGAATCATTAGCTCCCTGGGCCATCTTCACCTGAAGTTCTCAACTGTTTAAAATCAGAATACATTATACAATATAATATATAAAAGGAGGAAAGAAAAATGGGTAGACAAATATCTAGGGGGATATATTAAGTATATCTCTTAGAATGAAAGAAAAATAAAGTTTGTACTGAATGTGTTAGGTCCATTTAATTATAAAAAGAAATTTTGAGGAAAAAGTGTCCTAAAATATTAAAATTAATCTGCATAATGGTTTCATAGGTCTGTTTGCTTATTAAAAAATTCATAAAGTTGTATTCTTAAGATTTGTGCAACTTACTGTGTGATATTATGCTTCACTATAAAACTTTACCAAAAATAAGATACAGAGGTCAACATGAGGAGGCTCTACACATAAGTCAAAGACTAGGGATACTGCACATGAAAAAGAATAATAAATTAATAAATGCAATTTACAGAAGCACATTAAATATAAGAAGTTCACACTGATACTTAAAAACAGAGAAGAAATGTTATTGAACACTGTGGGAAACAGTGTATCAACACCATATTCTGAATATCCCTAGTTTAAATTTTTTTAAAAAAGCATTTATCCTTTATTTTCTATATAAAATTCCATGGTATCTAGGTAACCACATAGACCTAGCTGATTAGGCTTCTTTGAAGAAAATTTCAGCTAATAAATGCACAAGGAATAACAGATTTAGAAAAATTTGTTTCATCTACAACTACTTCCATTTTATAAGAAACGAGGGACAGAAGAACAAAAGTTACATAATAACACAAGGAAGCCAAGACATGAATATCAACTGTAGATCATTCTATAAGAGAAGTAACCTTGATTCTGTAACGAACAGTGGTATGAAATAATAAGAGGAATCCCATCTAGATGTGAAAAGACATAAGGTACATAATAACCAAACACAGTGTCTGGACCTTGACTCTCATTTGAACAACTATTGGAAAAGAGTTTTTTTTGAGACAGTGGTAAATATTGTTATGAACTGAGTATTAAATGATGCCAAGGAATTATTGTTAATTTTTATATGTATGATAATATATTGTGTTTATTTAAGAAAAAAATTTTTTTGAGAAATGGAGGAGTAAAACAAAACAATGTCTGGAATTGCTTCAGCAAAGACAATCAAAAAGAGAAAAAGAAGGAATGTTTCTAAATCTTGAAAACTCTGCATATGGAGATTCATTTTACTATTCTCTCTCCTTCTGTATCTGTTTGCAATTGTTTAATAAGGAAAAATACTACAAAAATTTGGAAAAAACTTGAAGATCAGAGAATATTTAAATTTTCTCTAGGGAATTACCTTCTCTGTCTAGAGCTACTATCCAATACAGTAGCCATGGCCACATGTGCTATTGAGCATTGAGATGTTACTAGTCTGAATTGAGATGTGCCATAAATATGGAATATATGATGGATTTCAAGGACTTTATACAATAAAAAGGAAAGTAAAATATATCACATTCATAATTTTAAAATAGTTATTATATGTTGAAGCAACAATATTTTGTATATATTAGGTTAAATAAAATAATATTAAAATTATTTGTATCTGTTTCTTTTACTTTTTTTAATGTAACTACTAGAAAATATAAAATTACATATGTGGTTTGATATAGGTTGAAGAAGGAGAGCGTTCTAGGGAAAGTAATACAAACAGGTTTCTTGGAAGTTTTTGAAAGCTGGGGAAGGAATAGAACCGTTGATGGAACTTAGTACGTAATACCAGCACACTGACTTTTTTTCAGTAGTGTCAAGTAAAGTCGGAATGTTTCGTAGCAGAAAGACTTTCAAAACAGGAAATTTGAGCCAGTTTTCAGCTTCCTGCTATATTTGCAGAGCATGAGAAGACAGCATTAAATTGGCAAGGCTACCTAAACAGTATAGTCAACTAAGAATTAAAAGTCCTTTAAACTGGTGGAAACATAGTAAGACACTCAAAGCATTTAATGCTACAAGAATATCAAATAGATTTAAAACCTCTGGTTGCTGTAGTTACATAAGTTCTTAAGAAAAATCATTTTTTGTTGAACTGGTTTTATATTGTACTAGTTTGCACATACCAACTCATTTTAGAGATTGACTTTTAGAGAAAATTATATTACTAAGCACTCTTATAGTTCCCCCATGATTTAAAAACAATCTCTACTTTATAATGACTATATAAGCGTATTCACATTAAGTGCTCAGTTTTAAAATGAAAACTATCAGAAATATATGTCTTAAAATGAACTATTTAAGGATTTCTTTTTTTGGTAGACTGTCCACTGCTGGACTGATTAGCTACTTATACTCATTTGGGGAGGATGTGTCTAAAGTTCATAACTCCCAATTCTGATGAACCCATTCTCCTCATGAACCCTCACATGTCTAAATGTCTAATTTCTTCATTGTTTTAACTTCTATTACCTGGTAAGCTTTACAAGGGAGGGAACTGAAATATGAATAGCATAATAACCACTTGGTATATGGGCAGACTCTAGCCTGGCATGAAGCAGCCGAAATGAACTGGCAAGCATACGCGGCTATATGACTCTACCAGGTCCCAAAGGAGCAGCAGCTTTCAGGTATCCTAGGGAATTGTGCATTATTAACAAGACTAAAATGTTTTTAATAAGCCTGATTTGCCAAGGTAAAAGACTTGTTTTTGCCTTTTGTGTTTGGCAGCATCAGCAGTCAAGGAGGGAGCTGGAAGCTACCCAGATTTGCCAGGGCAAAACTTTCACAGCCTTGGGCAAGATCTAGAATGCAAGCTGAACGGGTGCTTGATTTACACATTTTCCAGTACTAAGTTTCACAACTGCTGTTTAACAAATAATAAATCAATAATGGTAGTGAGGAAAGTTTAGAGGGCCATGTTCAGGATCTAAAAAAATCAATGTACATACATGTTCCCTTAAGCTGGTCTAGGGGGTTGAAATATTGATTGGTGTGGGAACTATAGCCTTGCTTGAACATTTCACTGGTTTAATTCAGTCTAGGGTGGTAGAGATTGAAATATATTCAAAATAAATTAAATTCTGCAGTGACAGTAAAATTCAAATATAATTCAAATCCAATATTCTCCTATCAAAATAATCCTTTTGCTGAAAAATTTGATTAAGAGGAACATAAATGAATTATTTAACTTGCTGATTTTGCCAAGTGCAAACAGTGAGGGGCTTACAAAAACTTTTTATCTGATAAATATATCTGGAACTGCAGGTAAGAAATTAGGAAATGTGCTTCTATAGCTCATATGAATGAGGGGCCAAAGAGAGGAAAAATTCTGTTGAATTACCTCAAATCTCATGTGTAGGGATGGCTTTTTTTTTTTTTTTTCTTCTTGCGGTATGTGGGCCTCTCACTGCTGTGGCCTCTCCCATCGCGGAGCACAGGCTCCGGACGCGCAGGCCCAGCGGCCATGGCCCACGGGCCCAGCCGCTCCGCGGCATGTGGGATCCTCCCAGACCGGGGCACGAACCCATGTCCCCTGCATCAGCAGGCGGACTCTCAACCACTGCGCCACCAGGGAAGCCCAGGGATGGCTTTTTTAACTTAAAGGTGTAAGATATAATTGTATCAAACTTATAATGTTCCTGAATATATTGACCAATGAATATTTTGGTTTTTAACAATATAGTAGCTTTCATGAATGTCAAATGACAAATGAAAGAATTCTGCTTTACTGGATAAGAGCAGAGAACTTTTATTAAAATACACTTTTGTTTCTAATTAAAAAATAAATATTGCCTAATGAAACCTAATCCAAATTAAGTTAAAAGAAATAATAAAACACACACACACATAGGTTTTCAGAGACCCTCATAATAAACATGTCAAGGAAGTTATTATTTATATCCATTGATAAAAGAGACAACAAAGGCTCAGACTGCTTTATTGTTTTTAAAAGTCACATGGCTCTGTTTTAGAGAACTAAGATTAGAATCTTGTTTTAGTTTTTTTTTTTTTTTTTTTTTTTTTGCGGTACGCAGGCCTCTCACTGCTGTGGCCTCTCCCATTGTGGAGCACATGCTCCGGACGCGCAGGCTCAGCGGCCATAGCTCACGGGCCTAGCCGCTCCGTGTCATGTGGGATCTCCCCGGACTGGGGCACGAACCCATGTCCCCTGCATCGGCAGGCGGACTCTCAACCATTGCGCCACCAGGGAAGCCCTAGAATCTTGTTTTATTAACTGCCAGCCTTTTTTTCCCCATCTATAAAACATAACATATATGCTTGGGGTTTTCTGGTTGTAGATAATTTTATTTCTATTTTGTAAGAACAGGAGCGAAATAGTTCTGGAAATATGAACACACCTTGACACAAAATAAAACTCATTTCCCTTGTTTTTTATATCAATATACCTAAACAATGATACTACCATATTATGTGTGTGCTTCACAGCTGCTAAGAGACCACACAACCAGGTAAACTGCATGATTCCTGGATTATACATCATGTATTCCCTCCCTCTCCTTAACAGCTAGGCAACAGTTTATGTGCACCAATAATAGCTAAGGTAGCTCTTATGGGCTAGAGGCTAAGGTTAAAATAAAATGTAAAGGATGAAAGAGAACCTGCTAATTTCTTCAGCTTCAATGGAGAATTTTATAGCAATCTATAGAGCCAAAAGAGAAACAAAGACCTAGCTTATTGTTAATGATCAAATTTCTGGCACACTATACCATTACAGCTGATGTTAATAATGCCTATTATAGTGCCTCTCCTATTGTTGGCCTTCAACTCAACAATTCAACAAGGTTTTAATGGAGCGCTTATTATGTACGAGGTATTGTTTGAGGTATCTGAGATACAACAAAACTGGAAAAAAAGTGACTACGCTCATGGGACTTACATTCCAGTAGAATAAGACAGACAACAAACAACAAATATAATAAATAAATTATATAGTATGTTAGAAAGCAGTAGTGATATGAAAAGAAAATTGTTGACCTGAGAACTAGAATTATATAAATAGAACTTCTGAAAAGTCAGTTGCCTAAGGTTAACTAAGTTAAAGAACTATGGTTTTACATTTATTTTAATTATATGTAATATACTGAACTAGATACTGGGGATCTGAAGATGGATAAGACAGTCTTTATCTTCAATGTCATTACAGTATCATAAGACAGACCAACACAGATGTATAGAGATAATCATACTACAACATGCAGCATCTTATATTAGCAGTGGAAAAAAGTTAAGAGGGCAATTCTATGTGTGAGAATGGGAAAGAATGGTAGAGAATGCCAATGACATGGAAGAAGGTTGGAGTTGTTGGGGGAAGCATTTCATTAGTTTTGTTATTAATATTTGAATGGTTATCTATATTATCTATTATTGCAAGAGTAATGCATTTTTAGCAGAAAAGCTACCTAGGAAAATTTATACTGCAAAAGATGGCTTAATTTTTTTTTAACATAGTTGGCTTGATTTTAATAGTGAACTAATATACTCACCAACTGTAAACTCCCTAAGGACAAGATTTGGTCTAAATTTTTCACACATTTTATACATACTTTATTGTATAGCAAATATTTATTGACTTGAATGTTAGAACAGGTAACCTAACAGAACTTCAAGATTTATATCATTTTTTACCGAAGTTATATTTTCAAATACTATGTTATATTCCTAAGATTCTTATTTTTGCATTAGAACATGTTGTATCTTGTACAGGTTGTTTCATGTTAAATCTTAACTTATTTTGATTTTTCACACAGGTAATATAATCTATCTCTGCTGACCTTACACTATAGAGATAGGTGACTTTGAGATTGGAGCAAAATCTCTTTATCACAGTTGGTAATTACATAATTTTTGACTCAGATAAACATCTAAAATTATTCTAATACCTTAATTTGCAGCTTTGCTTCTTGCAGTCGACCTTTCCATGAGGCCACAAATTTAAGGCTATCCACAGAGCAGACCACAGCCCTGTGAAAATAAAGCATCAAATGTCAGAAGGAGATAATTTTCAGGAATTAAAATATGAATAGCTATAGAAGATATACACATTCCTATTTATTTAAAATTGAAATATTTATAATGTACAAGTAATCAGATATCTTAGGCTATGCACAATACCTCAGATTTCACACTAAGTTTTTAAAGTTAACTTGTTATGTCAGTCTCCTCTTCAAGGTTGTGTAGGTATCTTGAGGATAGGGTCTTTTATTTTTACATCCTCTGTTTTGACCATCATCCTCAAATGCAGGCACATAATGGGGGTTCAATAAATGTTTACTAGCTGAACTGAAATATGATATTTATAATATGCTCCTGAGGTACTATCAATTGAATATCCCCCAAAGCACTAAAAAGAAACTAAATTTTTTTCAGTATGTTTTTGGAAGTGTCTCTTTCATTGCATCTAACTTCTTAAAAATGATAGACTATATATGATATGATATTCCAAATTTGTTTTTAAAAAGAGTTTGAACTTAACCATCAAATACTGTTTCCCACCAAGAAGCCTAGTCAGCATTGTCTAACAGAATTTTCTACAGAGATAAATATATTTTCATTCAGTCCAAAATGGCAGCCACTACCCAAATGTGGCTATTGAGAACTTTAAATGTGGCTAGTGTATTGAGAAATTACATTTTTAATTTTATTTAACTTGTTTGGGGGGATGCTATTAAAGAATTTTAATAGCAGGTGGTGTTAGCAGTTCTTTTCTTCCTGATACAGACCAGGGTTTTTCCATCTGACTTTATAGTAGGACCACTTGGATTTGTGTGGTGTAAGCAGGATGGAAAGAGGGGAGAAGGTTCAAGGGGGAAATACGCTTTTACATAAATCACATGTGAAGGGAGTTTTGAAGTCATTATTGCTATTGCTTCAGGATGATGGGATTGCTTGTTTCTTTTGATATTAAGTTGTATGAGTTGTTTGTATATTTTGGTTATTAACTCCTTGTCAGCTGCATTATTTGCAAATATTTTCTCCCATTCCTTAGGTTGTATTTTCATTTTGCTGATGGTTTCCTTTGTTGTGCAAAAGCTTTTTAAGTTTTCTTAGGTCCAATTTGTTTATTTTTACTTTTATTTCTTTTGCCTTAGGAGACAGATCCAAAAACTATTGCTACGATTTATGTCAAAGAGTGTTCTGCCTATGTTCTCTTCTAGGAGTTTTATGGTTTCATGTCTAACATTTAGAAGTTTAATCCATTTTGGGTTTATTTTGAATATGGTGTGAGGTAATGTTCTAATCTCATTGTTTTACATGTAGATGCCCAGGTTTCCCAGTGCCACTTATTGAACAGCCTGTCTTTTCTCCACTGTATATTCTTGCCTCCTTTGTTGTGTATTAATTGATCACAGGTGTGGGGGTTTATTTCTGGGCTCTCTAATCTGTTCCATTGATCTATGTGTCTGTTTTTGTGCCAGTAGCATGCTGTTTTGATTACTGTAGGTTTGCAGAATAGTCTGAAGTCTAGAAGGATGATATATCCAGCTTTGTTCTTTTTTATCAAGATTGCTTTGGCAGGGACTTCCCTGGCAGTCCAGTGGTTAAGACTCTGTAGGGGGGCATGGGTTCAATCCTGGTCAGGGAAGTAAGATCCTGCATACCGAGTGGCATGCCCAAAAAAAAAAAAAAAAAAGATTTCTTTGGCAATTTGGAGTCTTTTGTGGTTCCATTTCAATTTTAGGATCACTTGTTCTAGTTCCATGAAAAGTGTCATGAGTATTTAGATAGGGACTGCATTAAATTTGTAGATTGTTTTTGGTAGTATATTCATTTCAACAAAATCATAAGAACAACAAGTATCTTTCCATTGTTTGGAATCTTCTTCAGTTTCCTTCATCAATGTTTTATACTTTTCAGATCATAGGTCTTTCACCTCCTTGGTTAACTTTATTCCTAGGTATTCTTTTTGATGTGACTTTAAACATTTTTTTTTGACTTTTTCTTTTTGATAGCTCATTATTATTGTATAGAAACATAATAGATTTCTGCATATTAATCTTGTATCCTGCAACTTTGCTGAATTCATTTATTAGTTCTAACAGTTTTTGGGTGGAGACTTGAGGGTTTTCTATATATACAGTATCATGTCATCTGCAAATAGTGAAAGTTTTAACTCTTCCCTTCTAATATGGATGCCTTTTATTTCTTTCTTGTCTGATTACTGTGGCTAGGACTTCAAATAATATGTTAAATAGAAGTAGTGAGAGTGGGCATCCTTGTCTTGTTCCTGAATTTAGAAGAAGGCTTTCATTGTTTCACCACTGAGTATGATGCTGGCTATAGGTCTGTCATAAATGACCTTTACTATGTTGAGGTATGTTCTCTCTATATCCACTTTGATGAGAGTTTTTATCACGAACAGATGTTGAATTTTGTCAAATGTTTTTTCTGCATCTATTGAGATGATAATTTGATTTGTGCCTTTTCTTGTGGTAACGTGGTGTATCACATTGATTGATTTGCAAATGTTGAGCCATTCTTGTGACTCTGTAATAAATCCCATTTTATCATGGTGTATGAGCCTTTTTATATATTGTTAGATTTGGTTTGCTAATATTTTGTTAAGGATTTTTACATCCTATATTCATCAATTGGCCTGTAATTTTCTTTCTTGTAGTAGTCTTTGGCTGCTTTTGGTTATCAGAGAAATGGTGGCCTTGTAGAATGAATTTGGGAATGTTCTATCCTCTTGAATTTGGGGAATAGATTTAGAGGACACGTATTAGTTCTTCTTTATATGTTTGGTAGAATTCCCCTGTGAAGCCATCTAGTCCTGGACTTTTGCTGGCTGGGAGTATTTTTATTACAAATTTAATTTCACTACTAGTGACTGGTCTATTGAAATTATCTATTTCTTCTTAAGTCAGTCTTGGCAGGCTGTATACTTCTAGAAATTCATCCATTTCTTCTAGGTTGTCCAATTTGTTGGCATATAACTGTTGGTAGTATTCTCCTGTGATTTTTTTTTTTAAATCTCTGTGGTATTGGTTGTTATTTCTCCTCTTTCATTTCTTTTTTTTTTGGGTCTTCTCTTTTGTTCTTGGTGAGCATGGCTAAAGGCTTATCAATTTTGTTTATCTTTTTAGAAACCCAGCTCTTGGTTTCATTAATCATTTCTATTGTTTTTTTCTTATGTCTATTTTACTTATTTCCCCTCTGATCTCTATTATTTCCTTTCCTCTGCTGATTTTGGGCTTTGCTAATTCTTCTTTTTCTAATTCTTTTAGGTGCTATGTTAGGCTGTTTATTTGAGTTTTTTTTTTTTTTTTTGCAGCACGTGGGCCTCTCACTGTTGTGGCCTCTCCCATTGCGGAGCACAGGCTCCGGACGTGCAGGCTCAGCAGCCATGGCTCACGGGCCCAGCCGCTCTGCGGCATGTGGGATCTTCCCGGACCGGGGCATGAACTCGTGCCCCCTGCATCGGCAGGCAGACTCTCAACCACTGTGCCACCAGGGAAGACCGAGATCTTTCTTGTTTCTTGAGGAAGGCCTGTATCAGTATCAACTCTTAGAACTGCTTTTGATGCATCCCATAGATTTTCGAGTGTTTTGTTTCCATTTTCATTTGTCTCAAAGTATTTTCTGATTTCCTCTTTGATTTCCTCATTGACCCATTGGTTTTTTAGTAGCATGTTGCTTAGTCTCTATATGTTTGTTCTTTTCCCATTTTTCTTTCTGAAGTTGATTTCTAGCTTTGTACCATTGTGGTCAGAAAAAAGATGCCTGATATAATTTCTATCCTCTTAAATTACTGATGCTTGTTTTGTGATCTAGTATGTGAGCTCTCATGAAGAATATCCCATATGCTCTTGAAAAGAATGTGTATTCTCCTGTTTTTGGATATAATGTCCTGTAGGTATCAATTATGTGCAAATGTTCTATTGTGTCATTTAAGACCTCCGTTGTCTTTTTGATTTTCTTTCTGGATGATCTGTCCATTGATGTCAATTGGGTATTAAAGTCCCCTACTATTATTGTATTATTGTCAAGTTATCCCGTCATATCTGTTAGTATTTGCTTCATATATTTAGGTGCTCCTGCATTGTGTGCATATATGTTAACGAGTGTAATGTCCTCTTCTTGTATTGAGCCTTTTATCATTATATAATGCCCTTCTTTGTTTTTTGTTATAGCCTTTGTTTTAACATCTATTTTGTCTGACATCAGTTTTGCTACTCCCACTTTCTTGTTGCTTCTGTTTGCATGAAATATCTTTTTTGCACCTGTTCGCTTTCAGTCTGTGTGTATCTTTAGCCCTAAAGTGAGTCTCTTACAGGCAGCATATTGAAGGGTCTTGTTTTTGTATCCAATGAACCACTTAATTAGAGCATTAGTCCATTGACATTTAAAGTAATTATTAATAGGTATGTACGTATTGCCATTTTACTACTTGTTTTCTGGCTGCTTTTGTAGCTTTTTCTGTTCACATCTTTGTTTCTTCTCTAGTGGTTTGACAATTTTCTTTAGTACTATGCTTGTGTTCCTTTCTTTTTAGTTTTTGTGTATGTATTGTAGGTTTTTGATTTGTGGTTACCCTAGGTTCATGTGTGTTGACCCATAATTATATCTACTTGATTTAAACTGACAGTCATTTAAGTTCAAACCATTTTAAAAGATATACATTTTTACTACCGTCCCCGACATTTTTGTTTTTTGTGTCATATTTTACATCTTCATGTTTATCCCTTAGCTGTTTGTTGTAGTTATAGTTGCTTTTACACTTTTTGTCTTTTAACCTATGTACTGACTTATTTAAGTGATCTTCAACATTTACTATATATTTATCTTTCCTACTGGGATTTTCCATTTCCTATAGATTCTTACTTATTTTCCATTTAGAGATCCTTCAACAGTTCTTTTAGGGTAGGTTTAGTATTGATGAATTCTTTTAGTTTTTGCTTGTCTGAGAAATTCTTTCTCTTTTTCTATTCTAAATGATAATTTTATTGGGTAGAGTATCCTAGCTTGCAGGTGTTTCCTTTTCAGGATTTTAAATATATCCTTTCTGGCCTGCAATGTTTCTGCAGAGAAATCAGTTGATAGCCTTACGGGGATTCCCTTGTGTATTGCTCTCTATTTTTTTCTTGCTGCCTTTAGAATTCTCTATTTAAAAATTTTTCCATTTTAATTATGATATATCTTGGTGTGGGTCTGTTTGGGTTCATCTTGTTTGAGACCCTCTGTACTTCCTGTACCTAGATATCTATTTCCTTCTTCAGGTTTCTGAAGTTTTCAGACACAATTTCCTCAAATACATTTTCACTCTCCTTCTCTCTCTCGTCTCTTTCTGGAACCACTAAAATGCGAAAGTTGGGACACTTAATGTTATCAGACATGTTTCTTAGATTGCTTTTAAAAAAAATTTTTTTTTTTCTCCTGGTGCTCTGATTGGATGATTTCCATTATTCTGTCTTCCAGATCACTTATGCATTCTTCTATATCACTTAGTCTGCTATTCATTCCTTCTAATGTGTTATTTCAGCTATTAAATTATTTATTTTTGACTGGATCTTTATATTTTCTAGTTCCTTGAGAACATGTTCATTTTTTAGATCAATTCTTTTTCCTAATTCAAGTAACATTTTCACTACCAATGTGTCTAACTCTTTATCTGGTAAATTGTTTATTTCTCTTTCATTATTTATTTTTTCTCTTGATCTTTCAATTGAGAGTAGTTCCTCTGCCTTTTCATATTTTTAGACTTAACTTTCTCTGCCTCTATGAATTTAGGTGAAACAGTTACCTATTGCATCTTAAAGGGGTGTTCTTATGTTTGAGTGTCTCTATGCTGACTACATATGTTCAATGCCTTTGGTGGGAGAGCTGGATTTGATGTGGATGCCAGTCATGTCTTTCCTCAGAGTGTGCTGGCAGCTATCGCCTTGGTAAGTGGTGGGGCTGGAGACAGAGCTGGCCTGGGGTGTGAGGCAAGGCTTCTTCTCTGGTCAGTAACCATCACTGCCCTCCCAGGGTCGGGGTCTGATCCCATGTTGCTGCAGAAGAAGACCTGTGTGTCAGGCTCGAACTGGCTCCATTTCCTTTAAGTGTGGGTTTTCCCCACTCCCCACACCAGGAATTTTGTCCCAGGAGGGGAGTGCTGAATCAAGTGAGGTTCATGTGCATACAGCAGTCCAATGTGCTGTCTGTGCAGGCATCTGTGGTTCTGCTCAGCCACAGACCACGGTTGAGTCTTTTCCCTGGTCGCAGCCGCCCCAGATCAAGGGCTGTGCTGTGGCATGGACTAAGTGGGGTCCAACCATTTGCTTAGCTTGAGCTGAGGCACATGATGAGGTGGTTGGAGGAAAACAGGCAGCCACTAGAGCAGACCTCTCTTCCCTGCCGTGGGGGCAAGACCTCTTTGTCTCTCACAACTGATCACTATCTCCAACCTCCTCTGTGCCCCAAAGGGGAGGCAGGGCCTCTGTGGTTTCTCTGTGTATACTGGGGCAAGGTGGTGGGTTGAGCTGTGGTGTACAGCGGCTGCCCTCTGGACTGCTTCTAGGGCACCACTTGAGTAAGTGCCAACAATGGCCACCACAGCCCACCCAGGGTCCACCCTGGGACTAAATCACCTCTGCATCCCAAAGTCAAGTCTTTTCCCTGGTCCTGGCCACCCCAGATCCAGTGCCATACTGTGGCATGGACTAAGAGGGGCCAGAGCTTTTGCTTAGCTCAGTCTGGGGTGTATGATGAGGCAGTCACGGGAAACTCAGCAGCCACTAGAGCAGACCTCTCTCCACCTTGCCCCAGAGGCTAGCTAGTGCACACACACTCCTCTTGAATGGAGCCCAGGATTCTCCCAGCCCTTCTATTTGTCACAGTGTTCCTCCAACCAGTGAGGGGGCTTATTTCCTCCATGTAGGACCCCAGGACTGGGACGCCTAGTCTGTGGCTTGACCCGCTCACTCCCCAGGGCTAGGGTCTGCCCATATAATCACCCTTTTCCTCTGAGTCCCCTCTCTGGGGCACAGGTCCTGATTTGATTGCTTTTCTTCCCTTCCTACCTGATTACATGTGTATTTTTCTTACAGCCTCGGTTTTAAAGGAGTCCTTCTACCAGTTCCAGTTAGTTTTCACTGAGAAATGCTCCTCCTGTAGATGTATTTCGGATTTGTTCAGGGGAGAAGATGAGGGTCACATCCTCTTATGCAACCATCTAGTCTCCTTAATTCATTTTAACTTTAAATCATTTAATTTCTTTTTTACATCTTCATTGGAGTACAACTGCATTACAATGTTGTGTTAGTTGCTGCTGTATAACAAAGTGAATCAGCTATATGTATACATATATCCCCATATCCCCTACCTCTTGCGTCTCCCTCCCACCCTCCCTATCCCACCCCTCTAGGTGGTCACAAAGCAGGGAGCTGATCTCCCTGTGCTATGAGGCTGCTTCCCACTAGCTATTTTAAATTTGGTAGTGTATATATGTCCATGCCACTCTTTCACTTCATCCCAGCTTACCCTTCCCCATCCCTGTGTCCTCAAGTCCATTCTCTATGTCTGTGACTTTATTTTAGTTGTGCCCCTAGGTTCTTCAGAACTATTTTTTTTAGATTCCATATATATGCCTTAGCATATGGTATTTGTTTTTCTCTTTCTGACTTACTTCATTCTGTATGACAGTCTCTAGGTCCATCCACCTTACTACAAACAACTCAATTTCGTTTTTTTTTTATGGCTGAGTAATATTCCATTGTAATATGTGCCACATCTTCTTTATCCATTCATCTGTCAATGGACACTTAGGTTGCTTCCATGTTCTGGCTATTGTAAATACAGCTGCAATGAACAGTGTGGTACATGACTCTTTTTGAATTATGGTTTCCTCAGGGTATATGCCCAGTAGTGGGATTGCTGGGTTGTATGGTAGTTCTATTTTTAGTTTTCAAGGAACCTCCATACGGTTCTCCATAGTGGCTGCATCAATTTACATTCCCATCAACAGTGCAAGAGGGTTCCCTTTTCTCCACACCCTCTCCAGCATTTATTGTTTGTAGATTTTTGATGATGGCCATTCTGACTGCTGTGAGGCAATACCTCACTTTAGTTTTGATTTGCATTTCCCTAATGATTAGTGATGTTGAGCATCCTTACACGAGTCTGTTGGCAATCTGTATATCTTCTCTGGAGAAATGTCTATTTAGGTCTTCTGCCCATTTTTGGATTGGGTTTTCTTTTGATATTGAGCTGCATGAGTTGTATATTTGGAGATTAATCCTTTGTTAGTTGCTATGTTTGCAAATAGTTTCTCTCATTTTGAGGGTTGGCTTTTCGTCTTGTTTATGGTTTCCTCTACTGTGCAAAAGCTTTGAAGTTTCATTAGGTCCCATTTGTTTATTTTTGTTTTTATTTCCACTTCTCTAGGAGGTGGGTCAAAAAGGATCTTGCTGTGATTTATGTCATAGAGTGCTCTGCCTATGTTTTCCTCTAAGAGTTTTATCGTGTCTGGCCTTACATTTAGGTCTTTAATCCATCTGAGTTTATTTTTGTGTATGGTGTTAGGGAGTGTTCTAATTTCATTTTTCACATGTGGCTGTCCAGTTTTCCCAGCACCACTTATTGAAGAGAGTGTCATTGCTCCATCGTATATTCTTGCCTCCTTTATCAAAGATAAGGTGGCCATATGAGTGGGTTTATCTCTGGGCTTTCTATCTGTTCCATTGATCTACATGTCTGTTTTTTTGCCAGTACCATACTGTCTTGATTACTGTAGCTTTTGTAGTATAGTCTGAGGTCAGGGAGCCTGATTCCTCCAGCTCTGTTTTTCTTTCTCAAGATTGCTTTGGCTATTCAGGGTCTTTTATGTTTCCATACTAATTGTGAATTTTTTTGTTCTAGTTCTGTGAAAAGTGCCAGTGGTAGGTTGATAGGGATTGCATTGAATCTGTAGATTGCTTTGGGTAGTATAGTCATTTTCACAATGTTGATTCTTCCAATCCAAGTATATGGTATAGCTCTCCATCTGTTTGTATCATCTTTAATTTCTTTCATCAGTGTCTTATAGTTTTCTGCATACAGGTCTTTTGTCTCCTTAGGTAGGTTTATTCCTAGGTATTTTATTCTTTTTGTTGCAGTGGTAAATGGGAGTTTTTCCTTAATTTCTCTTTCAGATTTTTCATCATTAGTGTATAGGAATGCAACAGATTCCTGTGCATTAATTTTGTTTCCTGCTACTTTACCAAATTCATTGATTAGCTGTAGTAGTTTTCTGGTAGCATCTTTAGGATTCTCTATGTATAGTAAGTATCACATCATCCGTAAACAGTGAAGGAAACGATAGCAAAGATCAATAAAACTAAAAGCTGGTTCTTTACGAAGATAAATAAAAGTGATAAACCATTAGCCAGACTCTTCAAGAAAAAAAGGGAGAAGACAAATCAATAGAATTAGAAATGAAAAAGAAGTAACAACTGACACTGCAGAAATACAAAGGATCATGAGAGATTATTACAAGCAATTATATACTAGTAAAATGGACAACTGGAAGAAATGGACAAATTCTTTGAAAAGCACAACCTTCTGAGACTGAACCAGGAAGAAATAGAAAATATAAATGGACCAATCACAAGCACTGAAATTGAAACTGTGTTAAAAATCTTCCAACAAACTGTGATTAATTTTCCAACAAAGAAAAGACCAGGACCAGATGGCTTTACAGATGAATACTATCCTTCTCAAACTCTTCCAAAATATAGCAAAGAGAGGAACACTCCTAATCTCATTCTATGAGGCCCTGATACCAAAACCAGACAGATGTCACAAAAAAAGACAACTACAGGCCAATATCACTGATGAACATAGATGCAAAAATCCTCAACAAAATACTAGCAAACAGAATCCAGCAGCACATTAAAAGGATCATACACCATGATCAAGTGGGGTTTATCCCAGGAATGCAAGGATTCTTCAATATACGCAAATCAATCAATGTGATACACCATATTAACAAATTGAAGGAGAAAAAACATACGATCATCTCAACAGATGCAGAAAAAGCTTTCGACAAAATTCAACACCCATTTATGATAAAGTCTCTCCAGAAAGTAGGCACAGAGGGAACTTACCTCAACATAATACAGGCCACATATGACAAACCCTCAGCCAACATCATTCTGAATGGTGAAAAACTGAAACCATATCCACTAATATCAGGAATAAATCATTTAAATTTAAATAGCATCATTTGACTTCTGCCTACCATATTGGACACAATATGTCTAGATAAATAAATGACCAAAATTTTAAAAATTGTTTTGCCTTTTTCAATTCTAATATAAAACACATCATAATTGAAAGCAGTGTTCTCTAAACTAGAAGTTTACTGTTATTAAACGTCAAGTATTAAGAAATAATACAACTATCTGGATTCAACAATAAATTTATTTCTTGACAACCAAGGGAATGTGATCAGAAGTGAACAAATCAAAGTATAATTACCCTCTCAGACAAATAAGTATTTCATTCTATTTACCTTGCAGTTTCCTGGCGAAGTGCATTGAGAAATGTGTCTGGGTGGAAGAGTTCTGATAGGTCAAGTGTATCGGAGAGAAGAGTCTGGTTTTCAGCTCTCTCTACCCAGTTCTAGGAGGAGGGAGATACACGAACACACATTTAAAAACTTTGCAAACTTGAAAGATAAAGATTGGATACAGATATGGTGAAATAGTTCCCACTAAAAACCAAACCAAAAAATACCCTCTCTTGGTCCTTCTTCTCACCAGCTATTATCCTATTGATATTTATCTGTGCCACTTCATAACAAAAAAACATTGTCTAATTTCATCTATAGTATTTGACCTTTTTAAAACACTTTGACCTTCTTAAAACACTTTCTTCGCTTGGCTTCTCAATCACTACAGTCTCCCAGTCTTTCTTCTGTCTTCCTGACTATAACTTCTTGGTGTCCATCATTGACTCCTCCTCCTTTCCTGGAATTCCCAATATTGGGGTGTACTCAGGACCATTACTTGGTCAATCCTATAGTTTTAAAGACCAGTATGCTTATGATTCCCAATATTGTATCTGCTACTCCTTCCTATCTGTTTCCTGTCACTTACTTTTCTGACATTTCCACCATGATGTTTAACAGTTATCTAAACATGTTCAAATCAGAATTCTAAATTTGCAAGACCACCTTCCTCTTCTCTAGGAAATCTTCTTTATCACCAGAATCCTTCAGCTCAGTGAGAAATTCAATTGATTGCTCAGGCCAAAACCTTGAAATTATTTTTTACATCTCTCCCATGTCCCACAGCCAAATTCACAGGTCTGATATAAAAATCTTAGCACTTCTTCATTTCCACATCCACCACCCTAATCCATAACACCACCATATTATCACTTGGATTACTGCAATAACCTCTTAACTAGTTAGCCTGTTCCCTGCCTACATCTGTTTTTCCCTCAGATATGTTCATGATTTGCTTTCTTACTTCATTCAAGTCTCTGTTTAAATATCACCTCCTAAGTGGCCTTACCGGACCACTCATGCTGAAGTGTCACCCTTTTCAACCCATTAACTTTCTAATTCCTTTAATCTACATCAATTTTCTCTACAGCATACTGATATTTATTAGATATAAAGTTCAGTTCAGCTTCAATATTTCATCAAGATCTACTATTTGCCTTCACCTTCTGGCAGGCCCAATAAATAGATGCTTACTTTAAAAATGTCCTGACATTCCCAGAAATGAATAATATAAATATGTGCATAAGCACAGATGTTACTACCCTATCTAATAAGTGTAACAATGTTGCAAATGCCAACAAGGTATGACATTTAGATTTATTTAAAATATTAGATTATTTACTATCACATATAAATGGGCATTTTACATGCCACTTGGAGTGAAAATAACTCCCTATGTGCTCTATAGGATGAAATTCTCTTGCTCTAAACTATAAATGAGAGTTTATTATTGCAAGAGTAAAGTTTTAAAAATAATCGTGAAAACTGTTAATTTTATATAAGAAAATTAAGAACTCTAGAGTTCAATAAATAGAGAAATTGATAATTATTACAAATATTGAGAGACTACAATAGCTAGACAAGTGTAAGGAAAAATGTTGGAAGCATTTTAGTCAAGAAATATTAATAAAAATTTAACTAGTATGAAGAATAATATACATATTTGGTTATCTTGAAATTCAGACCTTCGTAAAATTGTTTGACATACTTGCATTTGCAACACTAAATAAAATTATTATTAAGAACAAAATTTAATTGTAGGTTACTTAGTTTTATTTAACATGAGTCCTTCAAGTTCTAGTTGGGAATACTTTCTATCTTGTGAGAATGAAGTAACAATGAAATATTAGCTTTGCCATCTTGAATTTTCTCAAGGAGAAACAAGGCCCTAATATCATTTACAAAAAAATCCAATATAAATCATCTTCAATCTAGGCATAAACAATTTTTAAAAATACAGAAAAGAAAGAAATAAAGAAAAATTAGATACATCAAATATTTATTTTCTCACTTTTACAATTTCAAAACAATAGACATTAAAAGGAATATTTATTTAGGAACAATTTTTCATTGAGGTTTCGAATTTGTGGCGGTTAAAAAAAACCTGACAAAATCATTAATATAGATTAACAATCATTTTCAGGACATGAAGTATGAGGAGTTTTGAGATTTCTTTAAGCTATAGACCTTATGTTCAAGGTTCTTCCTAGAAAACATGTTACTGAAATATATTTTCCTAAACTATTTTTACTATTCACAAACAAGTTAATATCATTGGTAGTAATATTAAATATTCTACTTTAATATTATGTGCAATAGACAATTAGATAAGCGTATATATCTTAAAGTCCTTTTAAAGTGTGACAATGTGTAAATTAACAATGAAACCAATCGCTGCTTTTCTTGCTTGTGAAGAGTTTTCCAGCTGCATATAGCTAACAACAAAGTGAACCTGATAGAAGATACATTATAGAATGGAAAATCAGCATGCACTTATCATTGACAATGGAATAGTGGTGAGGACTATGACTGATTTAGGAATCAAAGGTACACATGTTTTGTTCATAACTTTCCATTGGGTTTTCAGAAATAATAACAGTATTTGATAGGACAGACTTATTGACTATAGCAGAAAAATTGTCAACTACTTTCATTCTTCTTCTTTAACCAAAGATAAAACTATATGACATAAAAGACATTTTTCAATTGTCTTGTTTTATACTAATAAACTGTGTTCATACCAGATGTAATAGAATACTTTAAGTGGTAAAAATGGCTGTATAAAGCAAGGAAAGCCTTGAAACAGTGTTTTGAAAATAAGGGTACCAACATAGCAAATGTTACTAACAATCACCGGTTACTTTCAGGGAAAGTAATTTGTTTGCTAGAACCTGCCAGTTCTTCAAAAAACCAAACTTGTCTTAAGAGTTTAAATTCTCTGCATGTTTTCTGCTGTAAAGATCCCCTTACTGTGATACTCCAGGTAGCTGCTGAAATTGGTATGCATGTGATAAACGCTGAGATGCACATAAAAATTCAGAGAAGATTTTGTTATCTTGAAAGCCAATTATGTTGCTATATTGTCACATTTCTAGACCCAAGATTTATCTTCTGCAAGCAGTACAAATAGCATGGTTTATAGGATTGCTTCTATAAAACTGCCAATCATCATAGACTACTGTTTAGTATTCCAAATGTGCAAGAGAGTTGACTATAGGCAGAAGTAATCAGCTGACAGTATTGAGAAATTATTGTCTTTGTACAAAATCTGACGCCTAAAATTCTGTAATTCTACTGCTATAGTAATAGCTATATTTTATTGGATAAAATTTCAGATATACTATACCCTAAGTTCATTCTATAATGGTGATAATCCAATTTAAAGTTTGACTGTATGTTAATCTTAAATCTCAGGATTTTGGCAAAGATGTATTTTTCTATGCAATTCTAATTTAATGTATTTATTTATTATATATCTCCACTAAATGTAGAGATTCTTATTGGCAGAGCAATGAATGGCACATAATAAAAATTCAATAAACATTCACCAAATGATGAATAAATTAAAGAATATGAATAAAAAATACCCATAAGGTAGCTCTTCTAGCTGAGTATAGTACATGAAAATAGGGATGCTGGAGGTTTTTGACCACATACAGACTATTTTTTCAATTTTGTTTATGTAAATTTTCCTATGAATATTTTTACGGAGTACCCAGTATGTGTAAAATATTGCAGTAATGACTGTGAAAGTTACTGAGTCAGGGGAAAAAAAGAGATTCCCTTCTCAGGAATGCAAAGTATTGCAGAACCTTGCAAAATTGATTAAGACACCTCAGAAAATGAAAGAAAAGTAAACAATGTAATTTTAATAAAATTACTTTTAAAGTTCAAGATCTTAAGAGAAAATGAAACAAGCCTTCAAATGTTAGATGGTGGAACAGAGTATAAAGTTGAACAATAGTGTTCATTGGGTAGATTTAAATAGAAGCTAAAATCTCAGAAATATCTCATGGGTACTACAAAAATACATCTCAGCAGGTGTATGAATCATGATGATTGGGAAGCATGAAAGAGATTTATGTCAGTTTGCTTGAGAATAACCCTAAGATTGACTGAATCATTCATTTATTCAACAGATATTTATTGAAAAACCTACTTGTGTAAGCCACTGTTCTACATGCTTGGATAGAGCAGTAAACAGACAAAAATCTCTGCCCTTATCAAGCTTCCATTTTAGTGGAGGAATACAGAGAAAACAAACAAACAAACAAGTAAAATATATACACTATTAGGTGGAGATATAGGCTATGGAAAAAAATTTAAAAGGGAAACAGGATGTAAAGTATCAAGGAAGAGGAGGGTTACAATCTGAAATAGGATGGTCCTGAAGGGATAAAGAAACTTCTTTCCTTGAAAAAAAAAAAAAAGAAGAAACAAGGAAAAAAGAAACTTCCTTGCAGATATCTGAGGGAGAGCATTCCAGGTAGAGGAAACAGGAAGAATAAAGTCCCTTTGAGGGAGTGTGCCAGGCTGTTCATTGAAAAGCAAGGAGACCAGTATGGCTGGAACAGAATAAATTAGGAAGCAAAAAGTAGGAGAGGAAATCAGAGAGGTAAACGGGCCAGATCTTGTAGGTTGCTATAAGGATTTTGTTACTCTGGATGAGACGAGAAACCGTGGGGAAATTTCCAAGAGAGGAGTGATATAATCTGATGCTTTAACCAGAATATTTAGACTGCTGGGTTGAGAACTGACCAGAAAGGAGACCAGGGTGGAAGCAGGACTAGTCAGGTGGCAGCTGCACCAATAATGACTTCAATCAAGGTAGTAGCAGTGAAAGTGGTGAGAGGTGTCTCAGAATATATTTTGAACGTACAACCAAGGTAATTTTTCTGATTGAATGGATGCAGTATATGAGAGAAGAGTTAACAATGATTCCAAGACCTTGTGCCTATGCCTCAAGAAAGGTGGAGATGTCATTTACTTTTACGGGAAAGACTGCGGGTAGCACAGGTTTTTCAGTAAAGGGCAGGAGTTCAGTTTTGAATATGTTAAGTTTGAGATGTTTATTAAACATCCAAGTGAAAATACTGAGTATACACCAGAGTTAGGGGAGAATACTGGGCTGGAGCTATAAATCTGAGAATAATAAAAGTTTAGATGGGATTCATAGGCATGAGATCACTATGGGTGGAGTACAGATAGAAAAGGACAGAGGACTGTGCTCTAGGGAATCCAATTAGAGATGAGGGAATAGAAAAGCCAGAGAAATAGACAGATAAAAAAACAGAAGTGTGTGGTGACCTTGAGGCCAACTTATAAAAAGGTTTCAAGGGGTAGAAACATCTTTTAAAAATGTTGCTGATAGATATCAAAAACTCTGAGATATTATTATAGAAAGGGAATTTGAGTGTGAGTTCTATCATTTATCATACACATTTTGTAAACTATTCTTGAATATGGGGTTTTACTTTTCGCATCTTTAAAAATGGAAATAAAAATATGTACCTCATATATTATAAATATTACTAGATTGTGTCTAAAGCACATGTATGTCTGAGATCCAAAATATGCTCAGTTCTTATAAATATTCATTTTTCTTTCTATCCTTCATTTGATCATTCAAAAAGTTTGAGTATATGTTTGAAGTGGTGCACTGAAAGAAAAGAAAGTGATCTGAAGCTCAAATATAGGTCACTAGTACATTTTACTGCTAGGGAAGTGAGAAGAGCTATTTAGATGAACCCAAAAAGGGTGTAACGAGCCACATTTCTAGATCTAGAAATGCCAGTCTGATGTATTAGTGATAATTAGGGTTAAAGGGGAAGAAATAAGAGCTAGAGGCTCACAGATATTTTTTTTTCAGTGAAGAATTAGTTTTCTTGAAGTGGGCCATAGAAGTAAAATGCAAAGTGAAAAAGTTAAAGCAATCTATGTGGCTAACAACAAGCATCTTTGCAGACATGCGAGAAACTGTGTGCCTGAATATTTGAACAAAAAATAGGAAGCAGCACCTAAAAAGAATCTCAGAAAAACATAAGAGTGAAGGGGCTGATGCCTATACTAGGGGAAAATATGCTTCCCAGCGTTCCACAGTGGGAGGGGATGGAAGGAAGCAACATAACATTAGCGTCTGCTGATAGAAAAGGTACTTTGGTATAGTCTACTACACAGTGCCCAAATGAGGCCTAATTCAGACTTAATTCAGGCCATTACAGGAATGGAGATAGCATTAAGTGCTTCTAGGTTGTAGTACTTCTGCTATTTATTCCTAGAGTACTGCACTTCCTTTATCATTTTGATTGTTGTGGCTTATTTGTTGTCTTTCCTGATAAACTCTAAGGATAGTTTATATGTCACGCTGAATGGCATTTATTAATAATAATAACAACAATAATAACTAATTCTTTTTATTGCTTAAATCACCCCAGATTTCAAGGACCTTAACAGTTGATATAAACAAGATTCCATCATAAGAATGATGGGTGGCAGGATTTGGTAGTATATGAGTGTACCAGCCACTGGCTCGAGTTAGGCCAAAAAAATTGTGTAGAGTTCAAGAAGTCACTATAAATTTTAAAATGAAAGAAAGAACCTACTGAGAAGCTCAGTCCTAAAAAATGGGCATGAAAGCTTGCCAATGACACATGGCACCCCAAGTTTGGTTAGCAGTAGAAGTAAAATGAGACATTCAGGAGCCCATTAAACATGTGCAGAATACTGGGTCTGTTTAGCACACCCAAGCCTAACTGGGTACTCGATATGAAGGTCTTATATCCTTAAACAGAATCAACTCATGAGCTAGGTTGGAACAGAAATTGCAGGCGTAGAGTCAAGGGATCCAACTGTGAGAAGTTGAAAATATGAAGACAGAGGGAAAAAGGCAAATGCTGACCCCACAGATTTATGAACTGGGTAGAGAACATCCTGGAATTTAAAATGATCAACACAGAAAAATCAGACTATACTAGGGAGAACTTCTGTAGAGGCTATTCTGCAGGCCAAAGGGGAAACAAACAGTGGAAATCAGGAACCAAAGAAACTCTCAGAAGATGTTATTTCTGAAGAAAGAGCAGAAAAACTCGAAGTCAGGAAAATAATTCTAGGGTCTCAATAGGAAATAATATGTTATATATATTATATTATATTTATATATCTAGTCCATTCATTTGTTCATTCATTTATTCAGAAGGCAGTATGCTACGTATTAGAAATACAGTGGAATTATTATTTTTTTAAAAGTCCTTGCCCTAAAGGATCTTAGAGACCATAGGATAAATGACTGCAAGACTCTCTTTGGCTGAGACTGCTTGGGTACCTAAGGGTTCTCTGGCTCTCTCTAAATCACCAGCATTGAGAGGACAGTCTCAAACCCATGTCACCCAGTAGAGTAAGACTCTCTCCATATTGAAAAATGATCCTCTAAAACATAATCTGATTTCTCTCCTTAATATCCCACAGTGTTCCCTTTTGCCCTTATGATCAAATATAATCATAATCTGATTTCTCTCCTTAATATCCCACAGTGTTCCCTTTTGCCCTTATGATCAAATATAATCCCTTAATACATTATCATAACATGGCCTTTCCTGCTCCACCAGCCTAATCTCTGAACACCCCTCCTTGCGCTCTATGCTCCGCTTTTAGTTATTAAAAGTGCATGGCTTACTCTTGACTCTGACCTTCCTCTTGTCTGGCACAGTCTTTCCTCTTGTCCTCGCTTGGTCTATTCCTACTAAGCTTTCAGCTTAAGCATCACTTCCCTGTTCCCATGTAGGTTAGGTACTCTTGCTATTTGCTCCCATAGTACTAGACTTCCTTTGTCACTCTTACTGTTGCTGTTTATTCGGTTGTCTATTTTTTCTGATAAATTGTAAGGACAGTTCCTTGGGACACAATGTATATCTATTTTGTTTACCATTCTATATTCAGCAACCTCAGCACAGTGCATGGCACCAAGATAGAATTTTTAATTGCTAAATGAATGAATGTAAGAAATTTAAATTCTGTGAGGCAGAAACTGTATCAATTGACTAATCATTTTATCTCCAGTACTTCACTCAGAGCTTAGCATAAAGTTGTTGCTTATAATATGTTTGACTGACTAAATAAATGAATGCCATCTTGACCCAGTCACTCTCACCTTATTTGCACAAAACCCCTGTATTGATCAGGCACTATGTGTAATACTCTCAGTAGCTTGTTCTGTTTCCTATATGTTATGCCCTAAATGAAAGGCTCTGGGATTTTAAACCATGGCTGGAACTGGGCTCAACCTGCTGTGTACCTATTTGGAATCAGTCTGATCATTACACTTTCATAAATAACCAAAAGCTGCCATTTTCTCAGATCTCTGAAAATAGTACTTCTAATTCTCCCTGCCCTCCCAATATTCTCAGCCCTTTCTTCCCCACCTAAGTAGCCACGCTGTTCCTCTAAACTTTGTAAGTTGCTCTGGTTACTTATCTGTGAAACATAAAAGGCATGTATGAAATCAAAGGACCTGGCAGACCCTTGACTAGATGGAAAGTGAATGCCAAACACTAAAGGTTATCTTAGGGAAGCAGATATCTGTACATTCATAACTGAAAAAAAAATATTAAGGCAGGAAAACAATAAAAATATATCCTTAAGTGGTGACATAAATGATGAATTATTGCATATTCCCTAGGTAGAAAGATAAGATAAACTATGGTCAAGCCTGAAAATTATCCTGAAGGTTAAAAGGATATTTTATCATTATAATTAAGGCTAAATGCCTATAAAGCTTTTTAGAAAATCACACAGTGAAAAAGTTTTCAGTTTTGATGATCAGTATACAATATACTCAGTATGAATAATCATGCCAGAAAATTGTAATAATTTATGTAAAACTGCTTTAAATGATATTAATTTCAGTATCAATAATATATTTATTATATGCACAAAGCATAATTATTAAGCATACTTACACGTATAGTGTAATAAAAGCTACCCATTGGCAGCAAATAAAGTTTCTGCCCTTTATAAAATAATCTAATGCAAATAATACTGATACATACATTAAGTGATAAATTATCACAGCCATGCAATTATAACATACCAAGGACTTCAGAGCATTTCTGTATTTTTCTAAGAGCACCGATGGACTATTTGTCCTTCCTCTTCTGACTTCTCTATCCTTCCTTCCCTCCATTTTTCTGGCATTTACTGATAGATTATATCTGGACATATACACAGTAGATAGGAAGATGGGTAAACCCGAGTCTCTGCCTTGTTCTTCTCTACCTGCTAATTTTAAACTCATTTTCAGATCCAGTAGTTTCTTCTTCAATAATCCTACAACTGAGAGGTTGATTATACTGGAAGCCAAATAAACATTCAGATGAGTTCTGGCCCCTTCAAAGGAGTACCATTGGCAGACTGGCAGCATAGAGTAAGAAGAGAGGAAAAGATGAAATTACACAAGGCAAGGCCCCCCTAGAGGAAGTGTCTAAAGAGATGAGAGGAGATGAAATCAAGTATACAGCTCTATGGATGAGGCTTCAACAGCAGAAGGTCAACTACTTTTGTATTAGAACAAAGATGATGAGGGTGGGTTTAGACAAATTTGTAGGTGGGAGGGAAGGGTAGGCATTTTCAAGTGGTCATATTTCATAGCTTGAATTTTCTCTGTAAGGTAAAAAGCAGGGTGTTCTGCTAAGGGAAAAATTAAAGATGTGGACAGGTATGTGCACTACTAAAAGAAAAAAAAAATGAATGAGGATTGCTGTATCTAGAAGGACACTGATCAAGTTACTCCTAATAAGCTGATATGACAAAGAATGTTATTTGTGAAAGCAGTGTAACAAGCAGAGGAAGAAGGCAGTAAGACAGTGCAAAACCATACAGGAAAAGTGGTACATTGCGTGCACCAACTGACCTATAACATTTGCTATTCCTTAAAAAAAATAATCACCTTGTCTTTCTCCGTCTATATCGTTCCTTATTCTGTTCAATTTTCCTTCATTTACCTGACTGGGCCACTCTGAAAAAACTTGATCAATTTGGAAAAAAACAAAACAGAAAAAAGCAGCTCCCTGTAGGGGGGACATACCCTAAAGCAAATTAGTCACAGTTATGAATAAGTTTCAGTTACCATCTATATGATCCATCTATATTAAAATTGTAGATTTTTCTCTAAATTCTCAAAAATTATGAAAAGCCACACTACACAGAGAGAACACAGTCTTTTTGTTTTGTCTTTTTTTAAAGAGTGCTAGGTAAAATCACAGATGACAGAATAAGAAAGGAATATACGGTGCTCTATGAACAAAATCATAATATTTTCACTAGTTGCTAGCAGAATGGTTAACAATATGAGAGTTTGTAGTACAATCGTCATACAGTCATACAATTACTAAATAATTTCATCTTACCTGTATTGCAAGGGCACGAGCTACAAGACCTCTAAGGTATTGTAAAGGATCTTCTGGACCTTCCCACTTGCTTTGCCATGTGAGAGGACACTGCAATTTTAAAAGGATCAAAATTAAGTTTACATATACAATATTACATATAAAAGATCTTTTAACATTAGTGTGATGGGGAAACTATTTTGGCATAATTCACATTATGTGTATCATGAATTCATTTCATTAAGATATGTCTTTTTTCTATTTTATACATAATATCAATAATGTATATGTGTCAATCCCAGTGTATGTATAAAATAGACAACTGATGGGAGCATACTGTATAGCACAGGGAACTCTACCTAATGCACTGTGGTAAACTAAATGGGAAGGAAGTCCAAAAGGGAGGGGATATCTGTATGTGTGTATGGCTGATTCATTTTGTTGTGCAGTGGAGGCGAACACAACATTGTAAAGCAACCATACTCCATAAAAAAATTAATAAAAAAACTTTTTAAAAAGATATGTCTTTTCTTTGATCTTATCTCATTAAAATTGAATGATAAATAGAGTCAGAATGAATTGACCTGTTTCTCTAAAAGAAAATATTTTTAAGTAAAAATTCTTGAAAGAATAAACAAATGAACATAAACCAGTATATAGAAAGTAGCAAACCATGTTTTCTTGAAATGATATGTAATGAAATCAAATTAAATTTCACAAATTCATTTTATAAGTAGTAAAGACAAAAAACAACTAGTCTTGTGTCCCTACAGAATTACAGAAATTTTATCTCCCAAACCACACCAGATATATGACAAAAAGAGAATAAAACAGAAAATACTCTAAATTAAAGAAATATATAAAACCTTTCTAAAAAAGTTACCTTTTTAATATCTGACCTTCTTTTAACTGACATTCTCCATTAATACATTCATTATAATATTCCTTTTCTGTGAGAGTTTTCTGGATTTTTCAAATATTATGTAACTATCATTCAAACTTAATATTTATTTTTCTCCAGTGGAATAATAAGGAGAGAGCATCAATTTCTTAACCCAAAACACTGTCTGATTACATAGCTGAGAAACTACTCCAGGCTAGAGTATATCAACAATGTATGGAAAATGGAAATTGTAAGATAACAAACCTTACAGTGAAAAAAAGACCTTAGAAAACATCTAGTTCAATTACTCTAGGTGAATGAAGTAAGCCTTCTTAGGAATATGGTAGCTAAGTGCTGGAGCTATGCTGTGAACTGAAACAGGTGTGATGACTTTAAAACATGATCCCTAAATCCTTTGACAATTCTGTGGAGACTTGAAGTCTGCTCTTCTTCTTAAATAAGTGTCCTGTGAATATAGCAGAAGTGATGTGGTTCCAGTTTCTTAAGAAATTGGTTGCTTGTATTTCCTGTCTTTTGTGACTCTTGATCTTGGAACCCATCCAACATATTGTGAAGTCCAATTTTTGGAGAGGCCCATGTGGAGATGAACTGAGGCTCCCAGCTCTCAGGCAGCACTGACTTGCCAGCCACATGAGTGAGCGGAGTGGAAGAGACAAGCCTTCTCTACCAAGGTCTACCCAAATTTCAGCTCTGTAAGCTTAAAATAAAATGATTTTTTAAAAATTATTATGTTTTAACCTGGTAAGTTTTGGTGGGATTTGTTATACAGCAAGACTTAACTGATACAGTTCTTTGGTATCCAGAAGCAGGGTTCTACCTTAACAAAAACCTAAAACATATGGCACTAGATTTGAGACTGAGTGGTGGGCTGAAGCTGCAAGAACCTTCAACAGAATGTAAGTGAAAACATAAAGGGCTTCTAAGAGAATAGTGGAGGTCTAAGGGACTTTGAGGACTTAAAGGAAAGGGAGGAAACAATCTCAGACAGACAAAAGTACTCTTGGGACCTTAAGGGCATGCCTTGCAGATCCTTTCTGTTAAACAATAAGGCTTCAATGAATCTTAAGGGTGTTGTCCCACAGCCAACACACAAGAAGCCTAAGGTAGAGAAAAAGGCTTATCACAAGATTTATGGCCATAGTTTTTGTCTAATGTGAATCTCAATGAGATTCAAAGCAAACTCACAATCTTAGAATACTGTTCTGGTGTAAGTTTCATCTGTTTGGGATTAATGGGGAAAAGAGGGCACAATTAAAAGAGAACTTTGGACCCCAGAATCCCTATGGGTGGGAAGCAGGTTGAGAAAACCACTCAGCTTCAAACATGGCTAAATCTTATTGAAATGTATGGATAATTAAGAGACGAGAATCAACAGCTCAGAGGGCAAAACCAAGAGCCATGGATAATTATTCCCAGGGAACAATATGGAATCCTAATAAAGGAACTGAAAACATAAGCTTGCTTAGATTTCAGAATTGCTAAGGACACGTGAGCCTCCCATTTCCTCATTTTTTGAGTGGGAATGTCTATTGCAGTTACCTGTCCTACCATTTTATATTGGGTTTGTAGGGGACAATAACTTATCTCTGCACATCATAGGTCTTTAGTTGAAAACCATGCTTGAGAAACTGTTTTTGAAGAACCAAACCCAAGAAGCCTCACCCATACTTCCACCTGATTTTGATGACAACATCCGGCCTGAGGCTGTAAAGGAATGAGACATCTCGGGAAACTTGGAAGGAGATGACTGCATTTTACATGTGGGAGAAATGCAAATAATTTGTGCCCAAAGGGCAGACTGCAGCAGCTTCAAAACATGGTCCCAAAATTACTTGATACTCTTCCCATTGAGAGTTGAGGTCTATGTCCACCCCACCCCTTGACAACCCGACCAATAGAATAAGGGAGAAGTGACGCTTTATCAGTTTTCAGATCTAGGTCTTAACAAATTCACAGCTTTCATTTCCTCTTTCTTGGGGTATACACTTTTAGAACCAAGATACCATGTTGTGAAGAAGCCAAGTAGTCCATATAGAGAGGCCCATGTGGAGACATCTAGAGAGCAACCAAGGCCTCTAGCCATTAGTCCCGATAAACTACCAGCCAATAATCAGCACCACCTAGCCAGCCCCGTGACTGAGCGTCCATTAAGTAGACCCTCCTGTTCTAAGCTGAACCGACTCAGCTGGTGTCACACGAAGCAAAGACAAGCCTTCCCCACCAGACCCTGCCCAAACCACACACTCATGAGCTGAATAAATGATTGTTCTTGTTTTCAGCCATTAAGTTTCAGGGTAGTTTATTACGTAGCAATAGATAGCTGATAGGTCAGGTTTTCACATTCTAAGTTTTATGCTTTTCCTGTTGTAGAAAGAGAGCTCCTTTATATAGTGTTTAATTACATAATGTAAGTTACTGGTAGGCAACCTTTAAGGTGCTCCCAGTGACCCCTGCCACTTGGCATTCATCTCCATCCTTGTGAAATTCCCTCACCTTGAGCATGAACTGGTTTTAGGGAGTTGCTTCTAAGGAAAGAATATGGCAAAAGTGATGAGAAGCCACTTCTGAGAGTAGGGTACAAATATTGTGACTTCTGTCTAGCTCACTTTCTCTTCATCTCTTCCTTGTTCACTCTGTGTGAAAAAGTTGCATACTGTGGGTTGCTTTATGTAGATGCCCGTCTAGCAAGGAACTGATATGTCCAGTCAACAATAAGTGAGGACCTGAGGGCTGCCAACAGCCATCCCATAAGTGCTCTGAGAGGCTGCAGTAATTGCAGCCCTGGTGACTGCAGACTTATGGGAGACCCTAAGACAGAACACCCAGCTAAGCTACCCCCAGATCCCGACCCACAGAAACTGTAATGTGATAACTTTTCATTGTTTTGTGTCACTAAATTCTAGGGCAATTTATTACACAGCAATAGATTAACTAAGAGAACTATCAATATTAGTGTCAGATGTAATACTTTCATTCAATACATATTCAAGTCCTTATTCTCCATCCATTCAGCAATTACTGAGAGCCTATAATGTGCAGGCATTATAAGGTCCTGGCTATCATGGAGCTTACATTTTACTGGGGGATAAAGGCAATATACTTATTTCTAAATATATTATAAGAAAAAGACTACACAGTGCTAAATCCTATGTAGAGAATTACAACATGATATGTGATATGACCGAAGTAATATGAAATGATAGTGATATGATAGAAGACTATGAGGAATAAAATCTTCACCCTAAAGAGCATTAGAAACCAGTAAAGGAGATACACAGCTAATGTCCCTGATGGTGTTTTAAGGATGACTTATATAGCATGTTTCTGGAGCTAAGAGGAAAACAATGATTTAATCAAAGAAATCTTAGTAAAGGAAGTACTGTGAAGCTTTGAAAGTTGTGTTGAATTTTGACAAAGGTAGACATAACTGGAGGGGACTTTTTAAGCTAACATTTATGTGTTAGTAACTGTGCTGAGTTTTGGATATGTACCAGAAGCAGGTACTATTGTAATTTCCATTTCACAGAGGAGAAAATGGAGACACAAAGAGAACAGCATATCCAAAATCACAGAGCTGGAAAATGGCAAGTCCAAGATGTGAACCCAGGTAACCTAACTCTAGAGTCTGTCAGCATTAATTCTGCCTCCAACGTATTTTACATTTCTATAATGTAATTTCTATATTACACCATTTGAGATTTGTCAACTGAAAAAAAATGCACAATGTGAGAGTTGTGCATTAAGTTTTACTTGGGGCAAAATGAGGACTATAGCCCGGGAGACAGCATTTCAGATAGTTCTGAGAAACTGCTCCAAAGAGGTAGGAGGGAAGGTGTATGATTTTGTGTGTGATTTTGATGAAGGAGGAGTACATGTAATCAAGCACATATTTTTTGCAGAAGGTTGCTGCTAGTTTTGTGAAGATTCAACATGACAATTATGTATTGGGAATTAAAGTTATAATTATGGGGAAACTAAGGCTTAGAGTAGGTTTATTTAACTAAACTATTTTTTTTAATCTAAATGGTAGAGAACTTGAACCCAGGTCTAACTCTAAATGTAAACTTTTTGTTATCCCATGCTTTTCATGAAAGATGTCATAAAAGCAAAACAGGATACAAGCAGATTTCCGAATTCACTCTTTTTCAAGCATCAATTAATTAACTGACAACTCAGCAATAACCTGTTAAATAGCTGCTATTTGTCAATCATTTGTTAGGTCCTGTGGATACAAAGTTATAACACAATCCCTGTTCACAGAAGTTTGCACTAGAGGGTGAAATAAATAATAAAAGAAGACAGCTACAGACAATACAGTAAGTTCCCTGATAATGACAAGCACTGTGCTCGTGAAACACAGATGTAAGGTACACCAAATTCAAACTGTGCCTAAGGACAAGAGTCAGGAAAGGCTTTCTGGTGGAGATAATGCTTGAGGTGAGTCTCAAAAGATAAACAGCTTACAGTAAAGTAAAGAAGGACAGTAAGAAAAGGAAGGGGCATTAATAAAAAAGACATGAGACAACTGGGCTGATGGTCAGACCATGAAGCTTTTGAATGTTTATACTGAGGAGCTTAATCTGGAAAGCAATGATAAAACTAAATTACACTTTAACTAGGGAAGTGACACAATCATATTTGGATTTTAGAAAGATTATCCTAGTAGAAATAGGGAGAACAAGCATTAGGGTGATGAAACTGCAGTCAGAGAGGTGAATTAGGAAGGTACTGTAGAAACACTTGTGCAGCACTTGCATGTGCAGGCACTGTTCTCAGCATTTCACCTGTATTAACCCTTCAGACTTCACATCAACCCTCTGAGATGGATAGTTATTACTCCCATTACGAACATTTAGAAACTAAGGTAGAGAAAGGTTAAGTGACCTGCACAAGTAAACATTCTAGTACATAATCTTGGATGTTTTAAGTTCCACTCCGCAACCTTAATATGTTTACTATATGAACTTTAAAAAAAAGGACCACAGTTAGTAACTCTTTTCCCTTTTCATTTAATAACGTAATTATCTATACTACTGACAAACACCACTATCCTACTAATAAAAATGACGTGCTGATCCTCACACATGAGTGAGACACTGGTAATCCAGTATCTGCACACTGCTGAAGTTAAGCCAACACTGGATTATAGTTTTTGGAAATGAATCGACTTTCATCGGACTCAAGCTTATTGCAGTGTCTGACACAGGGAGACGGCATGGAAATTGCTATTTATTTCAAGCACTAGAAGTTGCACTGGGATTTCACTGTAGGTGGGAAAACAGAGTTCAGTTTACATTTTTTTTAAAGAAAAGGAAAAAGGAAAAAAATATATAGTTCATTGTAATTTCAATTTCACATGAAGTGATTAACCCATATGGGCAGTTTACAAATTATCACTAACTCCTATACTAGCCATAAGTTACAAATTTGTACAATTAATTAAATTAGCTAAAATCCATTTTACACACATATACATGATTAGAGAGTTATATTTCAGAAGGATAAAGATAGCTGCAGAGTAAAACACTCTAATAATAGAGCCCTTACTATATAGAGAGAGTCTAATAGAATAGCCTCTCTTCTATTTGGAAGAGAAAGTATAACTCAGAAGATAATTTGTGATAAAAGTTAGAATGCATTCTGATTTAATCTTACTAAGACCTTTACTTAGAGCCAAAGATTTCAATTTTCTTAATAGTACAGAGAAACAATCTATAAAACAGCACCAGAACAAACTAAGGACTTTCAGATACAAGAGATTTATTTAACTGAATTATTTTCTTTTAAAATATGAATCCTATTTTAAAAATCTTTTTATTTTGTGTCTTCCCTTTAAAGAGAATCATATTATTTGCTTTCTCAGGACATGTAACTTCTGTTTTCCATTAAAAAATTATAAAATACTTAAGAGATTATACTAAGTTATAAAACGTCTGGAAAGGTAGAAGCAATCCATTGATGGATGAATGGATAAACAAAATCTGATACAGACCTTCCTCGACTTACAGTGGGGCCACGTGCAGATAAACCCATTGCAAGTTGAAAATATTGCAAGTTGAAAATGCATTTAACACACCTAAACCACCAAACATCATAGCGTAGGCTAGCCTATTTTAAACGTGCCCAGAACACTTACATTAGCCTATGTTTGGGCAAAATCATCTAACACAAAGACTATTTTATAATAAAGTGTAGGATATCTCAAGTAATTTATGGAATACTGCTCTGAAAGTGAAAAACAGAATGGCTGTATAGATACAGAATGGTTGCAGTGTATCAGTTGTTCACCCTGATGATTGAGTGGCTGACTGAGAGCTGCAGCTCTCTGTGCTGCCCAGCATTTTGAGCATAAGGTACCACATATCGCTAGCCAGGGAAAAGATCAAACTTCAAAATTCAAAGTATGGTTTCTACTGAATACATATCATTTTTGCCTCATCATAGAGTAGAAACCACCTTAAGTCGGGGACCATCTGCATATACATACAATGGAAAATTATTCAGCACTGAAAAAAAAGGGAAATACTGACACATGCTACCATATGGATGAACCTTGAGGATATTATCCTTAGTGATACAAACCAGTCACCAAAAGACAAATGCTGCTTGATTCCACTTATATGAGGTACCTAGAGTAGTCAAATTCATAGAGATAGAAAGTAGAATGGTGGTTGCTGGGGGCTAGGTGGTGGGGGAATGGGAAGTTGTTTAAATGGGTAGCGTTTCAGTTTTGTAAAATGGAAAGAGTTCTGGAGACTGGTTGCACAACAGTGTGACTGTACTTAACATTACTGAACTGTACACTTAAAATGATAAATTTTATGATATATGTATATTGCCACAATTACAAAACTTCATTGGAAAAATGTGAGAAAGGAAAAGAAGAAAGCAGTTTCCTTCTTGAGTCTATGTCAACATTGTGTGCTTGATAATATTTTTGTTACCCACTTTGAGCTCATTGAATACAGAGACCGTGTACTATGTATTATTCCTATCTCTAGGGCCTGGCATGGTATAGAGAGTCCATGGTAGATGGTCAATAAATGTTTGCTGAATATTATTTATTATATCATCCAATTACTAATTTTTAAAAAAAAATCCCAGCTCCTCCTCCATCCTTGCACATTTTGAAAAAAATAGAGTTATAAATAAGATGTCCATACATCCAATTTGCCTAATGATCCCTATTGTCCCAGAGTTCCATCCAGGTAGGAGTCCCTTTCACTCTTAAAACTATATTTTGGGTGATAAATTTGAAGGTCACTATAGTTATTTAAAAAATTCAAATTTACATAACAATTTGAAGCCAAGAGGTCAATTTAGGGATTGAATCATGACCTCATTAGCACAAAAATTTAACTAAATTAACCCAGAATTACCAAAAAAATTGAAGAGTCAAGCAAGGAAATAAACAAACCAGATAACTGGTAAAACATTGCTGTTGTGATGAGTAGTACAGCATACCAAAATAATTTTAAAGGCACCTTGAGAAAGGATCTGATGATTGAAAATGGCTATTGGTGGAGAATGATAAATTCTATTAAAAATGTATGTACATTTTAAAACAAGTATTATTTAATATCTGTCTTTCCAATATGTAACAGATTCATAGCATCCTCAGCATAGCATATACATACAACTGGAAGTATTAAAAATACTTATAATGAAGCTTTGGGAAAGATGACAAGTTAATCATCAAATATGTTCAGCATGTAAAATGATCTATAAATTTTTCCATCTAATAAAATCTAATAAAAACAGATTAAATGTATATTTACTTCTGTGAAATTTATTTCAAAATAATGTTCAACATGTTGAACATATGTCGAATATATGTTTTTACATTCTCTGAGATTTTAAGAATTTATGGATTCTTTCTGCAATGTTTTCTGTGATAAACTCATTTAGGACAATGTCATGTTGGTATAATTAAATATATGTATATTTTCTTGATAAAGTGTCTATTCAAATCTTTTTTCTCATTTTAAAAATTGGGATGTTTGTCTTTGCATTTTCGAATTGATTTCTTTTTAATATTTCTGGATATATATTCCTTGGTTAGAGGTATGTCTTGCAAATCTTTTCCCCTAGTCTGTGGCTTACTTTGAATTTTCATAACAGTGTGATCAATTTGGGGATAATTTTTGTATATGTTTGGAGGTACAGGTGTATGTATTACTATTATTATTATTAGGCTTTTGGCTATTTGATTGTTTTACTACCATTTGTTAAAGAAATTTCCCTGTCTCCATTTAATTGCCCCAGTATATTTGGTGAAAATTAATTGATCATATATCTGTGGGTCTATTTCTGAACTCTTTATTCTGTTCTATTGAGCTATATACCTATCTTTCTACCATTACCACACTGCTTTGATTATAATATCTTAATAAGTCTTGAAATCATGAAGAGTAAGATCTTCCATTTTACTCTTCTTTTTCAAAACTGTTTAGGCTACACTAGGTCTTTTGCATTTTATTCAAATTGAATTCTCAATCACTATAAAAAAATTCTACAGAGGATTTTTATCGGGACTGTGTTGAATCTCAGGATCAATCTGGAAAAGACTAACATCTTAACAGTAATAATGGGTCTCCTGATCTGTGAGCACAGTACAACTTTCACTGCATCTTTCCATTTATTTAGGTCTTTTTAAATTTCACTCATCAATGTTTTGTAGTTTTCAGTATGTACAAAAGTTTTACACATCTTTTGTCAATTTTATCCCGATATATCATCTTTCTGCTATTATTACAAATGGTACTTTTATATTTCAATACTCAATAGTTTGTTTCCAGGATATACATCATTTTTAATGTGTTTACCAAAAGCTTGCTAAACTTAAACTCTCTTACTAGCCTTAGAGCTTTTATATTTCTTAAGATCTTGTGAATAGTTCATTATATCCTCTACAAAAAAAAAGATAGGTTTCCTTCTTCCTTTCCAGTTTGTATGGCTTTTATTTCTTTTTCTTAACTTGTTGTGCTAGCTAGGACTATCAGTATAATGCTGAAAAGAACTGGTGAGACCTCAATGTTTTATTAACAATCTTAGGGGGAAAACATTCAGTCTTTTACTCTTATGTTAGCTATAGGTTTTTCATAGGTGACCTTTATCTGGTTAAGAAGGTTCACCTCAAATTCCAATTTAGTGAAAGGTTTTGTCATGACTGGATGCTGAATTTTGTCAAATGCTTTTTCTGTCTCTATAAAGATAATCACGATTTTTAAAATTAGTTATTAAAATGGTAAATAACATCAATTTTTTTTATTAACTCAAACTTGTATTCTTAAGATAAACCACACTTGGCTATCCATTTTTATACTTTTTTTGATTCAATTTGTTAAAATATTGGTAAGAATTTTAGTGTCTATATTCATGAAGGAAATTAGTCTGTAGATTTCTTTTATTATGATGTATTTGTTAGGTTTTATTACCAGGCAATGCTGGTCTCACAGAAAAAGCAGGGAAGTATTCCTGCCTCTTCTATTTTCTGAAATAGTTTACAGATTTGGTATTATTTCTTCCTTAAATATTTGTTAGATTTCACCAGTGGATTCTAGGAGCTCTCTTTGCGGGAAGGTTTTTAATAACAAATTCAACTTCCTTAATAGATATAGGCTATGGGTTACCTATTTCTTCTTGAATGAGCTTTGGTAGTTTCTATCTTTCAAGGAATTTGTACATTTCATCTAACTTCATCTAAATATATTCTCTTATCATGGCAAATGATGGTTATAAGTGAGGGATACTGAAGCAGAATTCCAAGATACTAGAGACTCTGGGTTTTTGCGGGCCCCTTTGTTCTTACATAGATCAATAGAAACTGATTTCCATTTATAAGTATACATAATCAAATTTTTAATTGTAAGTAAAGCTAGAGATGAGGGGGTGGGGCAATTCCATCCTAGTATTTAGTAGGCCTGTGGAGATGAGTATGTGGAGTTCAGTCTTCATAAGGCTGATATCTGCCTCTTGTTACAAAGACTACCATCTAGCTTCATGATCAAATTAACAAAATATGCAATGAGAGATGAAGTGCAAAGAATACTGATCTAGGAAACACAACGTCAGGACTGCAGTACGGGCTTTGACACTTTACCAGAATACCAACTCCTTTCAGCTTCAGTTTTCTAATCTAAGTAAAAGGAAGGTGATGAGAGTAGAAAATTAGATGAGGGCTACACAAGTGCACCATAACTGGTAAAATGTTATATAAAACATAAGCTACTACTTTATTCTAATGGAAAAATGCTAATTATTCAACATTAATAATTATCATTTGGTAAAATAGTTTGGGTATGACTTTTCTAAGAACTTATTTGTATAAAGGTAGGTAAATTTTAAAAGGGGGGCCTTTAAGAAAACATGGGGTCTCCAACCATTTTATAAGAACCATTTCATCTTTCCTTTTCTCCCAAAGACTGGGAAATCAATGACGGAGGTGGCACAGGTGGTTACGAAGTGGAGTGGGGATGGCACAAGATGAAGAAGCAGGTGCTACTGACGTTTTTATGAGACTTCTGACTACAGAACAGCGTTTCTCAAACCTTAGCATGCATCAGACCCACCTCAAGGGATGGATAAAAAACAGATTGCAGGGCAGCACACTTAGAGTTTACGATCCAACAGTCTGAGGTGGGGCCTGAGAATTCATAATTTTACCAAGTTCTCAGGTGATACTGATGCTTTTGGTCTTGAGACCATGCTTTGAGAGACACTGCTATAAAGAAGACCATGGCAGAGAAAGGAGTGAAAGGAAAAACCTGTCTAGCAGAGGAGATCTTAACTCTTAGATATCCTGAAGTTATATAATAAAGCTTTATGTGTGTGTATATATATATTTTAAGACAGTGCATCTTTTTCCTTCAATTTTAAAAACTGTCAGTGATCTGAAAAAGGTTAAACACCAGTTGTTTGGAAACTTATTTTAAAGAGTCAGGATCCATTAGCAATTGTGCTGTATTGTTGAGTGACTCCCTGATTTAAAAAATTAAAAAGCCATTTAGTGTTACTACCCAGTACATTAGGATAAACTGAAATATACAGGAAATACTTACATTAGCTTTTTAAAAAAGCAACGCAATCTATTAATTTCTACAAAGTGGTAATACCCTTAGTGATTGTTTAGTAAGAAAGATGAGGTAATTTAGTGTTCTATCTTTTCAATTTTTGCATATCTTTTAAATCATGATTTAAAGCCTTTGTTCTAATATGTAAAAGAAAAATAACAATATTCTACAATATCATTGTCCTTAACAAACAAATTATAAGTATTGTAACTTTTTACAAAAAAAGTTTCAGTAGATCACCAGAAAACTGTCAAGGAAATAAAAGTCATAATTCTCTTTAGGAAAATTCTTAGTCCAATCATTTCAGATACAGTAAAGAAAATGTCAAGTACTGAACTATTTCCTAAATTACATTAAATCATATCACATAATTCAAAATTTGTCACATTCAAATGTAATAAAACATTAAACTTTTATCGTGAAATAAATGCGATAGTACTAGATTCAAATTTTTGGTAAAGCTAATTAGAAAGTAAATGTCAAAATTATTTTACTGATCTTATCCTAGTGAAAGTCAGCTGAGTCTCATTTGAGTTTCACCAAACACCCTGAAATATTTCCAAAGCCACTATCTGTGATAGAATTTAAATATGCTTTGTAAAACACATTTTTTATCCTTTGAAAGAATTTTAACAAATTCACTTTCATGCAAATTATACAAATATTTCAAAAACAGTGATATTTCAGAGGCTATATTTCTTAAATCAAAGTGTAATGTAGAATACTTAATTTAATACATTAACAATGAGATTGCATACATCTTACATAAACATATTTTTAAGAAATAAGTCATCAGGTCCTGTTGCTATACCAAATAAGAAATACTTAGCAGATCTTAATGGGCCAAGGGAAAAGGAAGAAATGTTATAAAGAATTAAAGCTCTATGACCCTTTTCTAAAATACCATTCTTTGGTCTTATTCAAGGAAAATGTTTCATATAATAAAACCCATTTAGTTCTTTGTTATCTGTTAATATTGTAAGCCACATTATATTACAATCATAAAAAATAATTTAAGTTATTCATTTTTTTCAAGTGTTTATGCCAAAGATTACCCAGATGGTTAACAGTAGAAGCAAAACAAGAAACCATGTTTGCCATTACCTTCCATATTTTTCATTAATATTACATAGAACCCTCTTGAACTACCCTGTTCTATGCCTTAACGACCTCTAACTGAGATGAATAAATAGTAACGTACATGGTATCCCTACTTCTATAAACTCATTTTGCACAATTTTATCAGATGAATGCTCCAAAAGCTGTTTTTCACACAATGACATTCTCTTAAAGTAACAGTGACAAAAACAACTAACATTTAGAGGGTACTTCCTATGTGTCAAGCACTTTACTCATGATATAATTTAACTTTCATAACATCCCATGATGTAGGTCCCTTTATTACTCTCATTTGACAAATGGGAAAGGTAATGTATTGAGAGGTTTAAGTGACCCACCCAAGGTCACACAGCTACTAAGTGGTAGAATAGAATGAAAGAGACAGACCTATTCTGGAAGCCACATTCCTAGCTATTTTATTACATTATATCTACATGAAAATATTCTTATTGCCTATAGCATTTAATCCAAGCTCTTCCCTTTGGCTTTAAAGACTTCAAAATCTGATGTAACCTTAATTTTACTACAGTTCTTTGTACACCAGTCCCACTGGACTTACTGTTCTCTTCTACACAAGTCATGTTCTTACATCATCATTATTCTCCTCTTACACTGAGTGCAACTATAATTGGTCTATACCATACATTTTGACCTTATACAGCATGTAGTTGGATTTTAAAGAAATACACTCTCATGAGTATTTATCTTTTCACAAATAAATTTAAAACATTTACATTTATGATGACAATCAGACCTGCCTAGATTCAAATCCTGACTTTGTAAACTATTCATTGTGTGACTCTGGTTAGGTTATATAATGTCCCTCTGCCTTAGGTTTCTCACAGTAAAATGCAATAACACAGCACCCTCTTGTAGTGTTAATGTGGTGATTAAATGAGTTAATTAATGTAATTTTAAACTTCTTAGAACCCTTTCCCACTGGTTCCTTCACTGTGTCATGAAGCTTTCATGACTGATAATATATCTACTTCAAATTATAAACAAATTAGTTATAGTTTATAGTACAATACTACAGTATTCTGATAATCACAGTTGATAAATAGAGATAAAAATCTATATACAAAGAAACAATGCAAAGCTGAGATTCTTTTCCAGGGTAAAGGAAAAAGGAACTGAGCTTGATGGAATAGACCTTTTTGTATATGTGAAAAAGAATATTACAACGGACTGAAAGTTTCTGTCCCCCCAAAATTCATATGTTGAAACCCTAAACCCTGATGTGATGATATTTGGAGATGAGGCTTTGGGGAATTAATTAGGTCATAAGGGTGGAGGTTTCATGATGGAATTAGTGCCCTCATAAGAAGAGACAGGAGAGAGTTTGCTTTTTCTCTCATTCCTCTCTACTATGTGAGGACACAGCAAGAAGACAGCCATCAGCAAAACAGGAAGCAGGTCTCACCATACACCAGATCTAATAGCAACTTGATTTTAGACTTCCTAGCCTCCAGAATTGTGAGAAATAAATACTTGTTGTTGAAGCCATCCATTCTATGTTAATTTGTTATAGTAGCCTGAATTAAAAGAGAAATCTTTTTTATGTTAGGGAGTAAGATATAGGAAGTTCTAGGAAGCCTACCTTTTATCTTCAAACAGAGAAGACTATTAGGTTGACTACTAGAGATTTCTCTATATTGAGGGTAAACAGCAGGGAGAAACAAAAACAAAAACAAAAACAAAAACACTTTTCTTTCTAAATTCCTATAGAGCTCTAGTGAAATCTTTTCCAGATGCCAAGTTCTACAAAGATTTTTTTTCCAAATAGCTAAAGTGAATCTATATAAGATGCTCCATATTTTTTGTTTCTATCCAATGGATCTGAAATAACATGGATTTTAATGTTATTTACAATGGTCCAATTACTCAGCAAGAGATGTGTTGATTTCCTTTTCCTCTGCTTATGATTTTTCTACTCGGTAACCATCCTTCCCTTACTTGTAGTAAATGTGTTACAGATGGAGCTGAATCTATTCCCAGCTCCGGGTTAGGCATTTGGCTAAAGCCCTAGCCAATGAGAGCTTTGCATACCCTGCCCACAGAACTAGTATGGGACTAGGCATAAAACACAAGCCATTCTGTATAAATCAAAGCTAATCCCAAGATTTTTTGCTTGAGTTGCCAAGAAACAGGTGTTCTTTCTGTTGGACTTAGAACCCAGAGGATATAAGACTCGGACTGCTGGGGTACCACCACGTGTAGAGGACCCGCCCAAAAGTGAAATTAATATGGAGGATGTACACATACACACACAGACACACAGACACACACACACAATATGACTAGAGAGGTAGATAAATAACACCAGCTGAGATCCTAATGACAATTTTAAGCTCCTGCTAAGCTGATTTAATGCTAGCTACCCTTGGATCCTTCAGTTACTACAGCCAATTAATTCCTATATGGCTTAAGCTACTTTAACTTGGGTTTTCTGTTATAGTTATGGTTTACAGTAAACTGTAAGACTCCTGACAAATGTATACCTGATGGAAAAGCCATTCACATTAATTAAAAAACCCCACATATATATATAGTATTGGCTCACCTTTTGGTTTAATAAAGCACTTGCCAATTTCTGTACTTCTGAACTCAGTAAGGTGGCTCCTCTGATGACTTTGCTGAGAGCGGCAAGAGACTGATGAACACTTTGTACTAAGCGAATGGCATTAAATTGTTCAAGAATGATGAATGATAATATTGGAGATCCTTGTCGATCATTAGGAGGCAACACTTTCTGATGAATCAGGTTTGAATTCTAAAAAGATAATACATCATGTCATATTTACTGAAAAGTAACACAAATCACTGATACATTAAAGCATTCAAAAGTTATTAAAACCTTTTGCTGGTCTATCTTGTTTTGAAATACTCTCTTTTATGACTGGCCAAATTTATTAAATCTGTAAATACATAGGAAGGGAATTCTGCAGTTCACCAACACTGAAGTGGTGTGGGGGTAGAAACTGAGAAAAGGGAACCATGCTCAGAAGGAGCAGTCAATACAGGTGGAAAATGGTAAGAATGGCACACTGTAAGCCAATGCAAAGACAGCAGCAGAGCTAAATTACCACTCTACTGCTGTAAGGAGAGCAGAAGGAATCATGGCTATGAAAAATATGTGAATGGACATTTAATTCAATTTGAAAATTACCTGTATGTATATTTGAAAAATCACACCAAAGATCTTGTACCCGTGAATATTATATCTTAGTATTTATTTCTACGTCTATATTTTAACAGAGGCTCTGATACATAGAAATTCTAGGGCTTCTCAAATTGTTAAGAAAAACTCAAGGAATCCCAGATGTTTCTAAACAGCTTATGTGGTTAGGAGGAAAAAAAATCACCTTCAATAGTATTCTAAAAGTGTCAAAGAACTGTCAAGAGATAAATCTGGGAAGCCCTGTACTCTTACCTGCTCTCCATTATCTTAATTTTCTCTATATATTCTGCTTACAATCCTAGTTAAGGATCCCCTCTCTTTGTTCTAATGGTTGTCACATTCATATCTTCCATGAGAGCACTGTCTCTTTTTCATGTAATCTGGCATGATAATTTAATATCATAAAATGGTGATCTAGCATGGCTATTGCCATTAAATAAATAATCATGAAATAAATTTTATTGGCATGAGATCATTCCTGAGGATAGATTTAGGCTATGAGTTCAAATTTAGGCATTTTATTTCTATTATTGCTATATTTAAAATATTAAAGCTGCTGAAATCATTTTTGATAGACATAAAAATGTACATAAATATACCCACTTAAATAAATAAATGGTGATGAACTCAAAACTAAATCTAGAAGAGAAAAAGAGTATAATATTATGAAAATTAATTAGAATTATTACCCCCTAGATTGAAATTAACTATCTGAACCAGAGCATGCAATAAATAACACTAAACACATCTCCAACCTCAATCAATTAAATAATAAAACTGACATAAAATTTAGGTTATAGACTTTCCATAACTCCTTATATTAAAAACCATTCCTGGAAGTGAATAATATGCGGTACTTAAATCATTATCAATCTTATACTAAGACTGAGAAAGATTAGCAAATAATAATTTAGTTTATGGATTTTTATCCATCCTATTAAACTGATGAGACAAATTTGCACTGTTTGCACTATTACTTTATAGAAGAAGAACACCCAAACTTAGATCATTCAAGCAAGATTCCACTTCTCTATAATGTAAGAAAACAGCAAACTTACCGAACTGTTAAAAAGGCTGATTTAGGAGAGTAACTATCAAAATTACTTAAAATTCAAATAGAGTTCAAGTAAGAACTATGGTCTAGAGATGTGCAGTTAGTGTAAACTACCAGATGAATTTCAAAGACTTAATAAGAAAAAAGGATGCAAAATACCACATTAATAATTTTTTATATTGATTACATTTTGAAATGCTAATATTTTGAATGTATCAGGTTAAATAAAATGTATTATTAAAATTAATTTCACTTGTTTCTTCATACTTATTTAAATGTGGCTGCTAGAAAATTTTAAATTACAAATACGGCTCCCATTTGTGTTTCACATTATATTTCTATTGCATAGTGCTCGTCTAGAAACTATCAAGTAAAATTATGTAAGTTCAGCAATAAGAACAGAAGGACAGAGGAGAAAACAGCATATAGTAGGGTCTCAAAAAGTGTTTGATTAATGAAAGATGAAAAAAATTGTGAAAAAAATGAATAGTAAGACACACTGTGATATAAGCTTTGATAAATTAATGACTGAGAAAAATATAGCAGAAGACATCAAAGTATATTGTAATATATATTATAATGTAATCCATTTCCTATAGGCCTTCACAAAATTTTGATAAAAAATTAATGTAAAATAACTCTAACACAAAAATAAATGTAGATACCTTATACATTCTAAAAGGATGAAGTATAGAGAAGATTTATAGCAGTAGTAACATGTTAGAGTATTACATAAACTTAAAACAAAAAAAAACTTAAATTAAGTATTATTTACAATTCAAATAGCTAAAATTACCATGAGTAAATTATAACTCATCATTATAGTACGCTTTTTAGTGAAACCATCAAGGGATGACAGTCATATCTTTAATCAATTGGTTATAAGAAAAGCTTTTTCTTTTTTCACAAATACAATTGATTGAATCATGTACCTTTTTTTTTAACATCTTTATTGGAGTATAATTGCTTTACAATGGTATGTTAGTTTCTGCTTTATAACAAAGTGAATCAGTTATACATATACATATGTTCCCATATCTGTTCCCTCTTGTGTCTCCCTCCCTCCCACCCTCCATATCCCACCCCTCTAGGTGATCACAAACCACCTAGCTGATCTCCTGTGCTATGCAGCTGCTTCCCACTAGCTATCTATTTTACATTTGGTATTGTATATATGTCCATGCCACTCTCTCACTTTGTCACAGCTTACCCTTCCCCCTCTCCATATCCTCAAGTCCATTCTCTAGTAGGTCTGTGTCTTTATTCCTGTCTACCCTGAAAAAAAACATAATTCAAGAAGAGTCATGTACCAAAATGTTCATTGCAGCTCTATTTACAATAGCCAGGAGTTGGAAACAACCTAAGTGTCCATCATTGGATGAATGGATAAAGAAGATGTGGTACATATATACAATGGAATATTACTCAGCCATACAAAGAAACGAAATTGAGATATCTGTAGTGAGGTGGATGGACCTAGAGTCTGTCATACAGAGTGAAGTCAGTCAGAAAGAGAAAAACAAATACCGTATGCTAACACATATATATGGAATCATGCACTTTTGAAGGGTATCTTTGACATTTTAAAGTTTATTTTGTCATTAAAAAGCTAAGTGTATTCACAGAAAATCATTATATAATTATGGAGCTGCTGGGGAAGAAAAGATTGTGGATATTTTAAAACTTAACTGTTAAGCAAGAAATATCTTTGGGGCAAGAAAAAAGCTAGTCTAATTTTGGTGAAATTTAGGTATTAATCCAGAATTTTGTGTTTTAACTAGAATAGTTTCCTAAGTGAGATAACGACTTTAGACATAAGTAAAATGGATGACACGTGGAAGTACTACTCTTTCTGTTCTTTGGGTTTTTTAAAATAATAATTATTATTTTGAGCTTTTTGAAAATGGTTCTCTCTCAGAAAGAATTTTTGTCACTAAAGGAAACTTAAGCAATGACTAGGCTAGAGATTAGCAAGTTTTTCTGTAAAGGTTCAGATAGTAAATATGTCAGACTTTGTGGGCCATAAGGTCTTTGTCGTAACAACTCAACTCTGGCTGTTGTAGTGTAAAATAGCCACAGAAAATATATAAACAAACAGGCATGGCTGGCTTTCAATAAAACTGTATTTATAGAAATTGGCGGCAGGTCAGATTTGGCCCATGAGCTGTAGTTTGCAAACCTCTCAAGTACACTACCACTTATTCAAAACATTGTGAAGATTCAGGTATTGGTCTAGATAACATCAGAGTCCTTTCCAGATCTGCAATTCAATGAAATTAGTAACATGTGAATTATAGTTTCTATGTGTATATTTACCCATGACTTATAAAACAGTAATCAACAACTGGACAGACATATTTTTTTTCCATGTCATACGATCATGTCTTTGTCCAAGATATGTTTTCTATGATAAGAAAACTATTAAAAGACTCAATAGTCATTTTAAAAAGCAAAAAAGGAAATCAGAAATATTAGAAACAAAGGTGTGGTGGCTCTATGAGTTATAGAAAAGGGGGTAATATCTTCACTTCCATGTGGTAGAAATTTTACTTTTGCCCTCCAGTAACCCTTCAATTCCTCTTTAGCTAATAATTTTCTAATATCTCTCTGGGAAGAAACAAACTTTCCGAAGTCTAAGCCCATATGGTTCTGGTGAAGTTGATTCAACTCAATTCCAGAAGCTATCAATAGTATGTGACTTAGAGCTTAACTAATCAAAGCATTCCACTGTCCTAACCATAGTCAGGACATTCCATGTCCTGTCCATAGATGGGCAGATTACCAAACAGAGACAAAAAAATGCAAAAAGAATCTTGTCTGGGTCTTCTGATAAAGAGATACCTGTTTCTTTCCACTAGACCTGACCTTAAGAGATCATAAGGTAGAGAACAGGTGTAGTCATTTTGTGACAATAAAGAGAGAGGCTGTATGAAAAATGGAGCATACACACATACACCCACATATATCATTATCATATCGGTTTCAGTGCATCAGATCTTTCAGAATATATGTACCATATATATTACAATAAGTATACATATATATATACTGGGTCCTGATGACATCCTTTCAAGTTCCTTGTAACAAGCTGTGACTGAAACCAATTTAACATTTTTTTCAGTTATAGGCACCATAAATTCCCCTTTTTTGGCCTTAGCCAGTTTGAACTGGGTTTTCCATCAGTTGCAATCCAAAGATTGTTAACTGATTAATTCAAGTTCAACAGACTCCTGTCTTAAGCATTCATAATCAGAGAAGTCAAAAGTTTGACATATCTGCATTAAATTATATCTCTTCAGAAGTGGATTTCTGATAAGCTTGTGGAAAGGAGACAGAAGAGAAAGGAAGAAAAAGGGTAAGAAAATAGAAGTATGAGTGTGGTGACTTCAAAGAGTTGAAAGAACTATAGAATTTCTCTGGCAGCCCATTTCCTAGGAGAGCTGGTTGCTTTATCAATTCTAGTTATTAGTGAACAAACAGAGCTTAGATTTCTAAACCAGGTAACAACTATTTCTTTTCATATCAAGTTATTCGGAAGATCAAAGGAAACCAAAGCAGTCATGTTTTAATGTTCATTTCATTTAGTTCAGTTACAGTGAAAGGAATATTACTTAATTGAGCAAGCAGAGCTCAACCAGGAAAGTGTGTGCTAATTACCCAATACATTGTTCAAATCTAAAGTGTTGAAAGGGGCTTCCCTGGTGGCGCAGTGGTTGAGAGTCCGCCTGCCGATGCAGGGGACACGGGTTCGTGCCCCGGTCTGGGAAGATCCCACATGCCGCGGAGCAGCTGGGCCCATGAGCCATGGCCGCTGAGTCTGCACATTTGGAGCCTGTGCTCCGCAACGGGAGAGTCCACAACAGTGAGAGGCCCGCATACCGCAAAAAAAAAAAAAAAAAAGTTTTGAAGGAATGTTCGTTGCAGCTCTGTTTACAATAGCCAGGACATGGAAGCAACCTAAGTGTCCATCGACAGATGGATAAACAAGATGTGGCACATATACACAATGGAATATTACTCAGCCATAAAAAGAAACGAAATTGAGTTATTTGTAGTGAGGTAGATGGACTAGAGACTGTCATACAGCGTGAAGTAAGTCAAAAAGGGAAAAACAAATACCGTATGCTAACACATATATATGGAATCTAAAAGAGAAACTAACAAAACATCGTTCTGAAGAACCTAGGGGCAGGACAGGAATAAAGATGTAGACATAGAGAATGGACTTGAGGACATGGGGAGGGGGAAGGGTAAGCTGGGACGAAGTGAGAGAGTGGCATGGACTTATATATACTACCAAATGTAAAATATCTAGTGGGAAGCAGCCTCATAGCACAGGGAGATCAGCTCAGTGCTTTGTGACCACCTAGAGGGGTGGGATAGGGTGGGAGGGAGGGAGACGCAAGAGGGAGGAGATGTGGGGATGTATGTGTATGTATAGCTGATTCACTTTGTTGTAGGGCAGCGGTTGACATGCCACTGTAGAGCAATTGTGCTCCAATGGAGATGTTAAAAATAAATAAATAAATAAATATAATACTAAATTCTAAAAAAAAAAAAAGTGTTGAAGGGACTTCCCCCATGGCTTAGTGGATAAGAATCCGCCTGCCAATGCGGGGGACACAGGTTCAATCCCTGGTCGGGGAAGATCCCACATACTGCGGAGCAATTAAGCCCATGTGCCACAACTACTGAGCCCACATGCCGCAACTACTGAAGCCCATGCACCTAGAGCCCATGTTCTGCAACAAGAGAAGCCACCACAAGGAGAAGCCCGCTCACCGCAATGAAGAGTAGCCCCCGCTTGCCACAACTAGAGAAAGCCCGCACGCAGAAACGAAGACCCGACGCAGCCAAAAATAAATAAAATTAAATCTTTAAAAAAAAAACATGTTGAAGAACTGAAATAAAAGGCAAAATTGCTGGTGACTAGTATAGCAAGTAAAGTCAAGGCTGAAAGAGAGAAGGGGGGGTGGTTATTTTGAGTTGATGCACTGAAGCTGATATTGTAAGCTACTACATCTTTCTAAAAGAAAAATCGAGAGGAAGCTAGTGAGTGCTAATAGAATGGAGCTTTTGTTTAAAACAGAAATTACTAATTTTACATGCCTTGAGAATTTCATAGCTTTTATTTATAATACTGTGATATTAATAAACACCAAACCCAGTAGTTATCCCTAGGGAGAGAGGTACAGCATTGGCAGTCATCACTGTTAAGAGGACCTTTAGATCTGTCTGTATCTTTTGGGTCTCTGACAGAAAGCCATTATTTATATACATCTTGGATATGTAAAACAAAATGGCATTTTTTTTTAAAGAAAACTAGGGATTAATATAAAAATGGGATATTAACAAAACCATATATATTTCTAGGAAAGAACTTTAATAGGCTATCTGCTCCATAACTTGGCTAGAGGAATGATTCTGCTGCTCTGTGAAGCTATCAAGAAAAGAGGTAACTTAGTAGAATAATCTCAATTTAATAATCTCAATTTAAAAGACCTAACACAGATGATGATATTTAAGTGGAAAATGAATAACATTTTAGAGTATTACTGACTATGTGCCCGGCACACCATAAATTTCCATATGAAGTTATTTTGTTATATTTTAACAGTTTCAGCAATATAAAGAAAGGGAGAGAGAAGAGTGAATTACGAAGAATGATAAGAAATGTCATAGAATTTGAAAATTTATACCTGTTTAGAGGAAACAATAGGAAGACATTTTGTTCAAAATGGACCCACAATGAATAGTTTATCTTTTCTTTCATGCCATCCTAACAAATGAGGTACATTTTTTCATGACAATGGAATGCTTTTTTGGCATTCTTGTGTGTTCAGCTAACTCTTAGAAAGACAATAAGAAAGCACAAAATGCTTTTGTGTGTGTGTGTGCGCACATGTGTTGTTCTAAAGTTTGAGAAGTACTCAACTGTTCTAGTATAGTGAGCAAATTGGTTCATAACTTTAAGACTAAAAGGAACAGTCAGCATTTCAACAGTCAATGCACATATTCAGTGAGAATTCTTTTTTTAATTCCAACACTGCATAATATTACTTAACAGAATAAGAAAGTCTACAAAGCATAATCACTTAAGAGAGATGTGTAACTTACAATTTTTCAAAATAAGAAACAGAGAATTTCAGCTTCTGTTTTTAGCAGAGCTAGATACTGCTGAAAACAACTGAATATGTTGAATAAAATATTAAAGCAACTTCTTAAATATACCCAAATACCTATGATCTGAGAAGAAAGTAAGAAATAATTATTGAAACAACTGAGTGTTGGATTTTCAGTCTGCATCTTTATTAATTTCATCCTGAATGTTAACATGAAGTATTCTGGATTAGAGACAGATTATTTACTGTCTCACAGTAAATAATGTGTTGCTCCTACTCCTTTGCTCCAGGTTTTACCTTTGAGATGACCAGATGACAGCCAGATCAATTATCCTATGTAAGTAGCCAGATACTCCCTGGGCAAGGTATGCAAGGGATGGGAGAAGTGATTAGGGTGGGGGGAAGGGTAAGCTGGGACAAAGTGAGAGAGTGGCATGGACATATATACACTACCAAACGTAAAATAGATAGCTAGTGGGAAGCAGCCGAATAGCACAGGGAGATCAGTTTGGTGATTTGTGACCACCAAGAGGGGTGGGATAGGGAGGTGGGGAGGGAGAGGCAAGAGGGAGGGGATATGTGGATATGAGTATACGTATAGCTGATTCTCTTTGTTATAAAGCAGAAACTAACACACCATTGTGAAGCAATTATACTCCAATAAAGATGTTAAAAAAAAAAAAAAAAAGAGGAAGAAGGCAGCTGTTGTCTTCCCCTCCAAAGAGGATGCTCTAGGAAATGTAATGGGCTTGAATTCTAACCAACCCTGTAGTATGTAAATAAAATCTCTCCAGGAGCCCATGATCTAGAGATGTTTCCAAGTTTGGGCTTTATTCTTCTGTCACGGAAATACCTAGGAAGACAATGCTCTAGTCTTTCCAGTGCCCTGGGGCTTAAAAGGAACTTCCGGCTATAATCTATGGTCCTCTCAGGGAGATAATAGAAGTTTTATTATCCTTTTTGATCAGAACAATTAACTAGACAAATGGTTACAAAGCTAATTCTCATAGTGTGTGAAGAGTCACATAGGCTGGGGCTTTTTATGACAATACTGAGATATCCAGAAAGATTTTTATTTCTCCACACTAGGGTGAGAGAGTGGCAAACAAGCCACTGAAGTTCATTTGTGCTGGTGAACCTGAACTTTTGTATTCATATACATAGGCTTGCGAAACCAGGGATAATGTCTAATATCTGCTCAAGGTGAAGAGGTAAAAAGGATACCTCCAAAAAACCTGAAACCCCAAATGACTACACCTTCAGTAGAAGGGTGAAATAGAAATAAACTACCTTCCACCAATCACCTGTGCCCCAAGGACTACAGGAAAATGGCCTATATTAAAATTTGGTAATAACTGGAATGGGGAGTTTATGTGTAGGAATCTCTTGTCAAAAAATAATTGTCACAGGGCTTCCCTGGTGGCGCAGTGGGTGAGAGTCCGCCTGCTGATGCAGGGGACGCAGGTTCGTGCCCCGGTCTGGGAAGATCCCACATGCCGCGGAGTGGCTGGGCCTGTGAGCCATGGCCGCTGAGCCTGCGCGTCCGGAGCCTGTGCTCCACAGCAGGAGAGCCCACAGCAGTGAGAGGTCCACGTACCGCAAAAAAAAAAAAAAAAAAAAAAAAAAAAAAAAAAAAAAAATTGTCACAATCAGAACTTTAATGTTAGTTTGTATGTACTACCTTGAAATTCCAATAAATTTCAAGAAGATAATACTAGTGGTATCTCAAAGTATTTGAAAGGAGCATGATCCTTACCTTGACCCAAACCTAATCCTACAATCTAAATTGGATGGTAGAATCCATTTTCATTCTTGGAAACAAATAATTCCTATAGGAAAAATTACCAGAATAATTAGCAGCTCATGGTTTTTGAAAAATCAAAATACTATAAAAGTTAAGAAGATAACTATCAAGTTATCCAATGTGATGATAGAAATTTTTACATATTAAGATATGAGGGAAGTTATTCTGGCTTACACATGTTTTGACTTGAATTTTACACTAGCTAAAACAGCCTGCTTGTGGCCTATCAAACATACACTGTACATCCGCTGTAATTATTAAAGAAAAGGGTACAATGACCAAAAATAATGTCCATATTAAAAATAAAGATTAAATGTCTCCCTTCCTGGGATGCCAATGCTAGTACTCCTTTGATGATAAGACTCCCTTCCCAGGTGCCAGGGCCACAGACTCACTGTGTATGTACTGATCTGCTTCTTTTGAAACTTTGAAGGAATGTATTCCTGACTTGTTTGATGTTCTCTGTTCTGACAAGATATAAAACTGTGCTGAAAACCATGCTTCTCTGGAGCAGTTGATCAGTTATCTGAGAGATTGCCCTCTAGGCTACAGTCCTCAGTCTGGCGCAAATAAAACTCTTTTCTATTCCTATTACAGATTGTTTATTGATTATTTCCATGGACAAATGTAAAGAAGAATCAAATCCACAAAGGTCTCAGATAACTAAATAATCATACACAGAACATAAAACAATTATGTTAAATGTTTCTAGAGATAATAGAAAACCTTAAACAATAAACAGATTTGGAAAATAATTTAAGAAAAGTTTTAAAAATGAAAAAAATATAAAACTTTAAAGCTAGAAAAAATTTAACTGAGAAGAAAATGAATGAACTGGAAGACGGATCCATAGAATTTATTCAGGATGCATCACACAGAAAAAAGAAATGGGAAGTATTAGAAATAACTTAAAACAAATGATGAATAGAGAAAAACGGTCTAATATAATATCTAATCAGTGTTCTAGAAGAATAGTAAAGCAGAGTTAATACTTAAATAACTGAGACCTTGTCTGTACTGATGTACAACAGCAACCAAAATTCAAAAACCCCATTAATTCTTAAGCAAGATTTAAAAAATGAATGAATTAAAGACAGAAAGAAAACAAATCCACACTGAATCCCATTAGAGTAAAACTGCAGCAAACAAAGGCAAAATAATTTTAAAAGCAGTAAAAAAGAAGGAACAAAAATTAACTCCTTAACTGGTAACAATAGAAACCAGAAAAGAGTGGAATTATATCTCACTATACCTATTAATAACTATTAGTATAAAAAAGTATACATTTTAAAACAAATAAATTAAAGCCATACTCAGATAAATAAAAACTCAAAGAGTTTACCACTAAAGGAATATTTTTGGACTCCAGGCAGAAGGGATGTTAAACCAAATGAAAATGCCTGATATGCAGGAAGGAATAAAAGACAATGAAAGTGATAAATGTGGGGCAAATCCAAACAAACAATGACTGTAAACAATGATGACAAAGAAGACTGAAATATACAACAATAACTGAATATAAAGTTAAAGTTGGGGGACCTTCAAGATGGCAGAGGAGTAAGACATGGAGATCACCTTCCTCCCCACAAATACATCAAAAGTATACCTACATGTGGAACAACTCCTGCAGAACACCTACTGAACAAGGGCAGAAGACCTCAGACTTCGAAAAGGCAAGAAACTCCCCAAATACCTGGGTAGGGCAAAAGAAAAAAGAGAAAACAGAGACAAAAGAATAGGGGCGGCACCTGCACCTCTGGGAGGGAGCTGTGAAGGAGGAAAGGTTTCCACATACTAGGAAGCCCCTTTGCGGGCAGAGACTGCGGGTGGCAGAGGGGGGAAGCTTTGGAGGCATGGAGGAGAGCTCAGCAACAGGGGTGTGGAGGGCAAAGTAGACTAATTTGCACACTGAGAATTGGTGCTGACCAGCACTCACCAGCCCGAGAGGCTTGTCTGCTCACCTGCCAGGGTGGGTGAGGGCTGGGAGCTGAGGCTCGGATTCCGAAGTCAGATCCCAGGGAGAGGACTGGGGTTGGCTGTGTGAACACAGCCTGAAGAGGGCTAGTGTGGCACAGCTAGCCAGGAGGGAGTCTGGGGAAAAGTCTGGAACTGCCTAAGAGGCAAGAGAACATTGCTTCGGGGTGTGTGAGGAGAGGGGATTCAGAGCACCACCTAAATGAGCTCGAGAGATGGGCACCAGTCAGCACGGGCACCAGAGATGGGCATGAAATGTTAAGGCTGCTGCTGCAGCCACCAAGAAGCCTGTGTGCAAGCACAGGTCACTATCCGCACCTCCCCTCGTGGGAGTCTGTGAAGCCCGCCACTGCCAGGGTCCCGTGATCCACGGACAACTTCCACAGGAGAACGCACGGCACGCCTCAGGCTGGTGCAATGTCATGTCAGCCTCTGCTGCCGCAGGCTTGCCCCGCATCCGCACCCCTCGCTCCCCCTGGCCTGAGTGAGCCAGAGCCCCCTAGTCAGATGCTCCTTATCCTGTCTGGGAAGGGAAAAGACGCCCTCAGGCAACCTACACGCAGAGGCGGGGCCAAATCCAAAGCTGAACCCCAGGAGTTGTGCGAACAAAGAAGAGGAAGGGAAATTCCTCCCAGCAGCCTCAGAGCATTGGATTAAATCTCCACAATCAACTTAATGTACCCTGCATCTGTGGAATACTTGAATAAACAACAAATCACCCCAAAATTGAGGCAGTGGACTTTGGGAGCAACTGTAGACTTAGGATTTGCTTTCTGCATCTAATTTCTTTCTGGTTTTATGTTTATCTTAGTTTAGTATCTAGAGCTTATTATCATTGGTAGACTTGTTTATTGATTTGGTTACTCTCTTCCTTTTTTTTTATACACATATATAATTTTTTCCTTTTTCTCTTACTGTGAGGGTGTATGTGTATGCTCCCTTCTGTGATTTTGTCTGTATTGCTTTGCTTTTACCAATTGTCCTACTGTTCTTTCTGTCAGTTATTTATTTTTTTTCTTAGTATAGACTTTAGTGTTTGTTATCGTTGGTGGATTTTTCTGTTTGGTTGCTCTCTCTTCTTTCTTTCTTTTTTAAATTACTTCTTTATTTTTAATAATATATTTTTAATTTTAATAACTTTATTTATTTTATTTTATATTTTCTTTCTTTCTTTCTTTTATTTTTCCCCCTTTTCTTCTGAGCCGTGTGGCAGAGAGGGTCTTGGTGCTCCAGCTGGGTGTCAGGCCTGAGCCTCTGAGTTGGGAGACCCAAGTGAAGGACACTGGTCCACAAGAGACCTCCCAGCTCAACATGATATCAAATGGCGAAAGCTGTCCCAGAGATCTCCATCTCAACGCTAAGACCCAGCTCCACTCAACGACCAGCAAGCTACAGTGCTGGACGCCATATGCCAAACAACTACCAAGACAGGAACACAACCCCACCCATTAGCACAGAGGCTGGCTTAAATCATAATAAGTTCACAGATACCCCAAAACACACAAACAGATGCAGCACTGTCCACCAGAAACACAAGATCCAGGCCCAACCACTAGAACACAGGCACCAATCCCCTCCACCAAGAAGCCTACACAACACACTGAACCAACCTTAGCCACTGGAGGCAGACACCAAAAACAACAGGAACTACGAACCTGCAGCCTGCGAAAAAGAGACGCCAAACACAGTAAGTTAAGCAAAATGAGAAGACAGAGAAACACACAGCAGATGAAGGAGCAAGGCAAGAACCCACCAGACCAAACAAATGAAGAGGAAATAGGCAGTCTACCTGAAAAAGAATTCAGAGTAATGATAGTAAAGATGATCCAAAATCTTGGAAATAGAATGGAGAATATACAAGAAACATTTCACGAGGACCTAGAAGAAATAAAGAGCAAACAAACAATGATGAACAACACAATAAATGAAATTAAAAATTCCCTAGAAGGACTCAATAGAGGAATAAATGAGGCAGAAGAACAGACAAGTGACCTGGATGATTAAAATAGTGGAAATAACTACCACAGAACAGAATAAAGAGAAAAGAATGAAAACAATAGAGAACAGTCACAGAGACCTCTGGGACAACATTAAACGCACCAACATTCCAAATATAGGGGTCCCAGAAGAAGTAGAGGAAAAAAAAGGGACTGAGAAAATATTTGAAGAGATTATAGTTGAAAACTACCCTAACATGGAAAGGACAGAATCAAGTCCAGGAAGCGCAGAGAGTCCCATACAGGATAAATCCAAGGAGAAACATGCCAAGACATATACTAATCAAACTATCAAAAGTTAAATACAAAGAAAAAATATTAAAAGCAGCAAGGGAAAAGCAACAAATAACATACAAGGGAATCCCCATAAGGTTAACAGCTGATCTTTCAGCATAAACTCTGCAAGCCAGAAGGGAGTGGCAGGACATATTTAAAATGATGAAAGGGAAAAACCTACAACCAAGATTGCTGTACCCAGCAAGGATCTCATTCAGATTCGATGGAGAAATGAAAACCTTTACAGACATGTGAAAGCCAAGAGAATTCAGCACCACCAAACCATCTTTACAACAAATGATAAAGGAACTTCTCTAGGCAGGAAACACAAGACAAGGAAAAGACCTACAATAACAAACCCAAAACAATTAGGAACATGGTAATAGGAACATACATATCAATAACTACCTTAAATATGAATGGATTAAATGCTTCAACCAAAAGATAGACTGGCTGAATCGATACATAAACACCTATATATATGCTGTCTACAAGAGACTCACTTCAGACCTAGGGACATATACAGACTGAAAGTGCAGGGATGGAAAAAGATATTCCATGCAAATGGAAATCAAAAGAAAGCTGGAGTAGCAGTTCTCACATCAGACAAAACAGACTTTAAAATAAAGACTATTACAAGATACAAAGCACATTACATAATAATCAAGGGATCAATCAAAGAAGAAGAAATAAAAATTGTAACTATTTATGCACCCAATAGAGGAGCACCTCAATACATAAGGCAAATGCTCACAGTCATAAAAGGGGAAATGGACAGTAACACACAATAGAGGGGACTTTAACTCCCCACTTTCCCCAATGGACAGATCATCCAAAATGAAAATAAATAAGGAAACACAAGTTTTAAATGACACATTAAACAAGATGGCCTTAATTGATATTTATAGGACATTTTATCCAAAAACAACTGAGTACCCTTTCTTCTCAAGTGCTCATGTAACATTCTCCAGGACAGATCATATCATGGGTCACAAATCAAGCCTTGGTAAATTTAAGAAAATTGAAATGGTATCAAATATCATTTCTGACCAGAAAGCTGTGAGACTAGATATCAAATACAGGAAAAATGTGTAAAAACTACAAACACATGGAGGCTAAACAATGCACTACTTAATAAACAAGAGATCACTGAAGAAATCAAAGAGGAAATCAAAAAATACCTCGAAACAAATGACAATGAGAACACAATGACCTGAAACATATGGAATGGATTAAAAGCAGTTCTAAGAGGGAAGTTTATAGCAATACAATCCTACCTCAAGAAACAAGAGACACCTCAAATAAACAACCTAACCTTACACCTAAAGTAACTAGAGAAAGAAAAACAAACAAAAAAAAAACCAAAGTTAGCAGAAGGAAAGAAATCATAAAGATCAGGTCAGAAATAAATGAAAAAGAAATGAAGGAAACATACCAAAGATCAATAAAACTAAAAGCTGGTTCTTTGAGAGTATAAACAAAATTGAAAAACAATTAGCCAGCCTCATCAAAAAAAAAGGGAGAAGACTCAAATCAATAGAATTAGAAATGAAAAAGGAGAAGTAACAACTGACACTGCAGAAATACAAAGGGTCATGAGAGATTACTACAAGCAACTATAAGCCAATAAACTGGACAACCTGGAAGAAATGACAAATTCTTAGAAAAGCACATGTTTCTGAGACTGAACCAGGAAGAAACAGAAAATATGAACAGACCAATCACAAGCACTGAAATTGAAACTGTGATTAAAAATCTTCCAACAAACAAAAGCCCAGGACCAGATGGATTCACAGGCAAATTCTATCAAACATTTAGAGAACAGCTAACACCTAACCTTCTCAAACTCTTCCAAGATACAGCAGATGCAGGAACACTCCCAAACTCATTCTATGAGGTCACCATTACCCTGATACCAAACCCAGACAAAGATGTCACAAAAAAAGAAAACTACAGGCCAATATTACTGGTGAATGTAGATGCAAAAATCCTCAACAAAATACAAGCAAACTGAATCCAGCAGCACCTTAAAAGGATCATACACCATGATCAAGTGGGGTTTATCTCAGGAATGCAATGATTCTTTAGTATACACAAATCAATCAATGTAATACACCATATTAACAAAGTGAAGAATAAAAACCATATAATCATCTCAATAGAAGCAGAAAAAGCTTTCGACAAAATTCAACACCCATTTATGATAAAAACCCTCCAAATATACGCATAGAGGGAACTTACCTCAACATAATAAAGGCCATATATAACAAACCCACAACACACATCGTTCTCAATGGTGAAAAACTGAAACCACTTCCACTAAGATCAGGAAAGGATAAAGTTACCCATTCTCACCATTATTATTCAACATAGTTTTGGAAGTTTTAGCCACAGCAATCAGAGAAGAAAAAGAAATAAAAGGAATCCAAATCAGAAAAGAAGAAGTAAAACTCTCACTGTTTGCAGATGACATGATACTATATACAGAGAATCCGATAGATGCTACTGGAAAACTAGTAAAGCTAATCAATGAATTTGGTTAAGTAGCAGGATACAAAATTAATGCACAGAAATCTCTTGTATTCCTATACACTAATGATGAAAAATCTGAAAGTGAAATCAAGAAAACACTCCCATTTACCACTGCAACAAAAAGAATGAAATACCTAGGAATAAACATACCTAAGGAGACATAAGACCAGTATGCGGAAAGTGTAAGACACTGATGAAAGAAATTAAAGATGATACGAACAGATGGAGAGAAATACCATGTTCTTGGATTGGAAGAATCAACATTGCGAAAATGACTAGACTCCCCAAAGCAATCTATAGATTCAATGCAATCCCTATCAAACTACCAATGGCATTTTTCAGAACTAGAACAAAAAATTTCACAATTTGTATGGAAACACAAGAGACCCTGAAGAGCCAAAGCAATCTTGAGAAAGAAAAATGGAGCTGGAGGTATCAGACTCCCTGACTTCAGACTATACTACAAAGCTACAGTAATCAAGACAGTATGGTACTGGCACAAAAACAGAAATATAGATCAATGGAACAGGATAGAAAGTCCAGAGATAAACCCACACACATACGGTCACCTTATTTTTGTTAAGGGAGGCAAGAATATACAATGGAGAAAAGACAGCCTCTTCAATAAGTGCTGCTGGGAAAACTGGACAGCTATATGTAAAAGAATGAAATTAGAACACTCCATAACACCATACACAAAAATAAATTCAAAGTGGATTACAGACCCACATGTAAAGCCAGACACTATAAAACTCTTAGAGCAAAAGATAAGCAGAACACTCTATGACATAAATCACAGCAAGGTCCTTTTTGACCCATCTCCTAGTGAAATGGAAATATAAACAAAAATAAATAAATGGGACCAAATGAGACTTAAAAGCATTTGTACAGCAAAGGAAAACATAAACAAGACGAAAGACAACCATTAGAATGGGAGAAAACATCTGCAAACGACACAACTGACAAAAGATTAACCTCCAAAATATACAAGCGGCTCATGCAGCTCAGTATGAAAAAAACAAACAACCCAATCCAAAAATGGGCAGGGTACATAATAGACATTTCTCCAAAGAAGATATACAGATTGCCAACAAACACATGAAAGGATGCTCAGCATCACTAATCGTTAGAGAAATGCAAATAAAAACCCCAATGCAGTATCACCTCACACCAGTCAGAATGGCCATCAACAAAAAATCTAGAAACAACAAATGCTGGATAGGGTGTGTAGAAAATGAAACCCTCTTGCACTGTTGGTGGGAATGTAAATTGTTACAGCCACTATGGAGAACAGTATGGAGGTTCCTTAAAAAACTAAAAAGAGAACTACTATATGACCCAGCAATCTCACTACTGGGCATATACCCTGAGAAAACCATAATTCAAAAACAGTCATGTACCACAATGTTCATTGCAGCTTTATTTACAATAGCCAGGACATGGAAGCAACCTAAGTGTCCATCGACAGATGAATGGATAAAAAACGTGTGGCACATATATACAATGGAATATTACTCAGCCATAAAAGGAAATGAAATTGAGTTATTTGTAGAGAGGTGGATGGACAGATTGAAATCAGTCAGAAAGAGAAAAACAAATCCCATATTCTAACACATATATATGGAATCCAAAAAAAAAAAAAAAGGTTCTGAAGAACCCTGGGGCAGGACAGGAATAAAGATACATGTAGAGAATGGACTTGTGGACACGGGAAGGGGGAAGGGTAAGCAGGGACGAAGTGAGAGAGTGGCATGGACATATATAGACTACCAAATGTAAAACAGATAGCTCGTGGGAAGCAGCCACATAGCACAGGGAGGTCAGCTCAGTGTTTTGTGTCCACCTAGAGGGGTGGGATAAGGCAGGTGGGAGGGAGATTCAAGAGGGAGGAGATATGGGGATATCTGTATATGTATAGCTGATTCACTTTGTTATACAGCAGAAACTAACATACCATTTTAAAGCAATTATACTCCAATAAAGATGTTGAAAAATTAAAAAAAATAAATAAAAATATCATTAAAAAAATGTTGAAGTTGGGTATAACGTCTTAAGCTTGAATTATCTGCCAGGTAGGCAAATATATTGTTTAACTTGCATTATCTATGTATGTACAATAAAATATCTAGGATACCACTAAAAAGTAGAAAAGATATATAATCTGTAAACTAAGAGAGCAATATATTAGAGAAAATAGTCCAAAAGAAGACAAGAAAGAAGTAAAAAAAAAGTAGAAAAAATACAAAACATAACATATAATAATATAGTAAACCAGATTAATGTAAATAGACTAAATGTTCCAACTAAAGATCAAACAAAATCCAGCTATAGGCTCTTTATAAGATACACCCATAAAAATTGATTTAAATGTTGAAAGTATGAAATAGGATATATCTAACAAATATAACTAAACAAAAGCTGATACAGATTAATACCAGAAAAATAGGAGCAACATTATAAGAGTTAAAGGGAATTACTATGATAAGTGGTTCAATATATCAAGAAGAGTGGCATTCTGAACTTGTATAATTCAAAAATTGATAGAGAAAAACTATTATATATTATGATTTGTGAATGAAACATTTAAAAAACTTGATCTAAAGAATATAATTTGAGAATAGCAGTCAACAGAGCAGAATACACATTCTTTTCAAACATAATATGAAACTAATCAATTTTAATGATATTTAAATTTTTAGTTCAAAAACATAAGAAAGTACTAGTCCTATTAATTGTTTATCCTGGCACTCTAGATTTAAATTTCATTTAATTCTATTTCAATGCATTCTTTTGAAATTAAGGTATTCTGAATTTACAAGTGTAATTTAACAGATATACAAATCTACTTATGAACCTGAAGAAAGAAATAATAAAAATAGTTACTGGGTCAACCAGTTCAATTCTTGCTCAGAAAAAAATCTGTCACCTATTTTTTGCTCAACAAATTCTATCAGCCTAAAAGAGACAGTTTTACATGTACCTTTTATCATATGGGAATTAATGGAAGTTCTCAAGTTATATGAAGGAGATGTAAATTGGTTAGAATGTCAGTAATTCTCATCAGTTGTTATCACCATCAACCAGATATTAAAAACTGCTTGGTGAGCTGGTATATAATAAAAATTTTAAAGCATGAACTGACCTTTTGAATGTATACGTGCAGAATATTAAATGACATTAGATTTTTCATGTGTTATACTTTTTAGTATTTTGCTTTTTAAATTATTGTTTTACAAAGTACTAAGTTTTCCAGTGGAAATCCCAAGAAAAATGTCACAAAATATGAGATGTTACTAAATTATGCATCTAAACTATTTAAAAGATGATATAATAACATATGAATTAACAGTTAATACAAAATAATGTTAAAAGTTATAATTACACATTTGTATATATATTTCCCTGAAAAAGATATAATCACTAATACAGTCACTAAAAATTTTGACAATTTAACCTTCAAGCATGAAAGGTTAAATTAATAAAATATCTTGAATGTGGCAACGTCATCAATACTACTAGGGCTTGTTATACTAAACTTTAAAAATCTACAAATCTTTAAAGAAATAAAGATACAAAAGACTTAATCCATAAAGAGTTTATGTTTGACAAATAGTGTTCCATCTATTTTTTTATTAGATCCATACAATCATCCTTTGAAGACTGGTTTTACTTTTGAAATATCTTTGACTCTTCTCTTACTTTATATTCACATTGTCACCATATTCAATAAGGTTCCCACGATTTTGCTCTTAGAACATTGTAACTTCCTCTAAATTGGTTTTCAGGCCTCTAGTATCCACTGCTTACACCATCATCAGTTTTGCCTTTATAAAACACAGATCTTTACATATCACCTTCCCACCTTCTTATTAGCATTGCATCCCCACTGCCTACAGGATAAATTATAATCACTCCTCATGACATTAAACCTTTCCAACCTGGTCCTACCAAATTTTTTTGCTCTTATGTCTAGCCATTCTATTCAAAGCATTCTTTACTCCAGTCAGGTTAGAATAACAAACATGGCAGACTTTTCTCTCTCTCTGAAATATCATACACTCTTTTTTAACTAGAGAATTTCTTGCTCATCATGTAACCTCTTTTTTTAATCTAAAGCATTTTAAAAAATATTTTATTTATTTATTTATTTATATTTTTGGCTGAGTTGGGTCTCCGTTGTGGCATGTGGGATCTTCATCACAGCATGTGGCATCTTTTTGTTGTGGCGCGCAGGCTCTTCGTTGTGGCATGTGGGCTTCTCTCTAGTTGTGGCATGCAGGTTTTCTCTCTCTAGTTGTGGCATGCGAGCTCCAGAGTACGTGGGCTCTGTAGTGTGTGGCATGCGAGCTCTCTAGTTGAGGTGCACGGATTTAGCTTCCCTGCCGCATGTGGCATCTTAGTTCCCGGACCAGGGATCAAACCTGCATCCCCTGCATTGGAAGGTGGAGTTTTTACCACCAGCCCACCAGGGAAGTCCCTCTAAAGAATTTCTTACTCATAATGTAACCTCCTCTGACTTCCTCTTAGCAAAATTTAACACTCCCTCATTTTGGTTCCCAAAGACCACTGTAATACCTATATTTTTGTGTATTGTTATCATCTCTTAATAAATCAGCATCTAGCACAGTGCCAAGCATATAGCAGACACATCAATAGATATTTGATGAATGAAGTAAATGAACAAATGAATGCAGAGAAAAGATTATTACTCCTTTTTTACAAAAGAAAAATTTTTTAAAAAGTTCAGAAGTGATAAAAATAATTATGGAAAAATTCTAAAACAGAAATGTGACATTAGTTTATTTGAAATATTTATATGCATAAATTTTAAAGCTACCCCAAAATAAGAGAATTCTTATTCCTAAGCACCATATATTAACTTGCTTAGTTTAAAATATAACTTTTATGGTTATGTGATTTATAAGTTTGTACTATAGAAGCATGAAGAGGGAAATGAGTAACAGCTGAGAGGCTTCTGAAAGATGTTGGCACTTTGCCCATTACTGGTTTAGCATAGCTAGGAGATTCTGGAAGAAAGAAATTGCATTTGGAAAGTCCTCACAGATGGAATCACTGAGAGCTACCTTACTATGGAAGAGGCTTACAAGTCAGGTTGGATATGGAGGCATGGTGTGAAAAATGATTTTCTTTAGGAAAATTAATGTGATGATCTGAAATATGACTTGGAGGAAGTATATATTATAAGGAGAGTCAAATTTGGTGTTTTCTGCAATAATCCATATGAGAAAGAAGTCTACATTATGGCAATAGCTTCAGGAAGGAAATGGGAGAGATAAAGAACAAAACATTACAACAGGATGAAGTGCAAGATATTTGACAGATTAATTTGACTACTATGAATATAATATAATGATAACCTTTTAATGAATCTATATCTATCTTACAAATAAAAGTTAAAATGAAGTTTAAAAAGTTATGTTTGTTTCTGGTCAAAATGGCAAACTACCTCCCCCTTCTGAATCCTGTCTTTGACAAAACAAGAGGATACTGAACCCAGAAGATGGCACCAAAAGAATGGGAAACATCTGGGAGACAGAAAGGTTTGGGTACTTGTAAGTGGAGAATATGGTAACCTACAGCTGAGGGCTGGATGCCATGGCTGGAGCCAGGCTAGGAGAGCTCCTGGTTGCAAACTTATCTTTTCATATTGCCCTGGATGGAACATTGCCCACTATGTCAACATTTTAGGACTGAAAAATAGCAGTATCAAGCACCTGCCATAGACAGCAGAGTACTTGATATTTCACAGCATGCAGCCCAGCTAATGTGGGGATCAAACTGAAACAGGTATAGCTGGGAAGGCTGGCTTTTGGAATTGCAGGGTCTCAGAGTATCAAACGAATAGATGCAAAACAAAACATAACAAAATCCACACCTGTATTTATTATGGTGAAATTTAGGGAGATCAGAGACAAAATATTCTACAGGAAAAAACCAAATGAGTTACAGAGAAATAAGAAGCAGATTAACAGCAACTTTCCTCAATAAATTTGTGTAAACTGGGTTATTAATTTAAAGATATGCAAAGGTTAGTTTAAGAAAAAAGAAGGTAAAGAATAACAACTTCAATATGAATTGACATGAAGAATGGAAATCAGGCCATGATTTCATAGAAAGGGATCTGTACAATTTGATTACTTATATGACCAGGCATAAGGGGGAGAGCACGGGTTTGGGATGCTAAGGGATGTAGTATTTCTTTTCATTCTGTAATTTTTCCTCAAGCTACCTATATAAAGCTTTATCAATCTGATGGTCTAAATAAAGTGGCAATTCCAGTTACTTGAGATCATTGTTTATTCAGACTCCTGACAATCACCAATTGTTGACACTAAGTCAGAATAACTCGAAATTACAATACTATAAGGTTTGAGGATTTTGAATTTTTAGAGAGTTTTAACCTTTTTCATAGGTTCTTAAATAAGCGTAATTTGACTTCCCTTACTGAAGAAGGCTATGTGATATATAAGCATTTTTATAGTATTACTAAACATATGAATTGTAAAATTATATTTTTTTAATTCCAGAAAGTAAGTTCTTATTCAATTAGAATAGTAATCATAATACTGTAATGGTTTTGCCTAGTGAGCAAGCAACCATCTATAATCTGTAACTACTTTACAATATAGAAACAAGTCAACTCCAGTTGATGAATTGCTTTTCCTTAGCACTTGGATTCCTTTGAAAAATTTCACCTTTAACAGCAGTCACTGACTTTACAGAAAGAGGCGAGAGAAGACAAGGAGTGAGCAAAATATGTATCAGACATAGAGGACGTCATAGTACATTACCAGGATAAGACAAATTACACGGTAACACTGCTTCTTGGGCTGATCTTCTATTACTTTTATTTCCTCCATCTTTTTCCAGGATACTGTATACATTGAGGGCAGATCCATGCAAAAATTTACCAACATATTTACCAACATGGACAATTTGGGGATAAAACTGGAAAAAAAGGATAGGGAGAAAAAAGGGAAAACAAAGGAAGAATATTCCACTACTAACCTGGTTTAATTTCTTCCAGAGATTGAGGACAGGAGAAAGTTCATTAGACCAGATTTCTCTATCAAATTTGCTACCAGCTGTTACTGATCTGCCCAAGATCCTCAACTGTGAAATAACCTGAATGAAGAAAATAATAAGTAGCAATAAATGAACATAACTTCATTCAGAGGGAAAACATAGATACAAAAATAGCCATATTTACTTATAAAGACTGAATATATATATTATAAACAAGTTTTAATCCCATTTTCCCTGTTCAACTGGATTAATATTTTATTGATTTATTTCAGCAGTTAAAAGGCAAAAGAACTTAAATGGTGAGAGAAACCACTATAAAAGTTACATATTATAATGGCTCTTCATTTGAAAAGCTACTTCTTTAGCCAGAAAGCTCTAATTATCCATTATTAATAACCTCTCTATTTGCTCATTTCTGAAATCAAAAATATTTTTCAGTTTGAATAATTTAAATTGCATAATTTCAAAATGCTGATAAATTAAAGATAGGTTTTTTGAAAAGATGAAATGAGTGGAAAGATAGTAAATAGCATAGCAAACTATAAAATAGTAAAACAATTTAAAGTAATTATTGGCTGGTAAAAATTACAATAAATCTAAGTTTTAAGGTTCTATATCAATTTTAAATTATTTCAGTGTTTTTTCTAGACATGAGACTCAAATGAAGGAGGTATAGATCAATTAATTAAAATAAGGCAAAGTAAATTCTTCTTTCCTATTTAGGGCTTTCATTTTTGTAACATTTTTATCAGCTTCTCTATCATCATTCTCATCAAAATTAATTCACTCACGTTTTTTTTTTCTAAAATAGTGTTTAATGGCTTCAATTTCAATAATACCAATCAGTCTTCTTAATCATTTGCTAAGAATGATCCAGAATATTACTGAGTATTCTATATATGGTATTATAGATATTGGGGGAGATGTATAAAAATCAGTGAGGTATGTACTGATGGTTCATAAATATTTCAACTTAATATTAAAATTGTGCTATATCATTGCTTATCTGACATAAACAAAATAAATCCCCAAATCAAGACAATATGTTTTCCTAAGCTAGTATTTTAAACATCAACATTTTCAGTGTGTCAACTACTTATTTTGTTTTACTTTTTGAGAGATGTAAATTGTTTTTCCTTTTTAAGAGATAGGGCTGTATTTAATATTTTGGGGGTTCTTACATTATTAAAGTTCAAATAAAATAAGGGCCATAAATATTTCAAAATAAATGCACTACATAATTGTTAAACATACAGAATCCTGCTGTTAAACTCAAGTTACTTCTAGAGCTTTTGATTGATTCTCTAATCTAGAAAAAATTGTGGTGATTCAGTGTTTCATTTTCTTTGTTTTTCTGATAAATTATTTCCATTTGCTCTAGCTGAACCCTACAACAGCACCTAATTTATCAGCTGTGCTAGACCACAAAACATCACTAGTTTGTAGTCAGAAGAAGTGCTATTTTGCTCTGGTAACACTGGCTATCTCTTATTTGTGTCTTAAATTTGTCAAAAATGACAGAGAACAAATAAGAATGCAAAGAGATACCTAAAGGAAAAAAGGTTCAAATATTTTTTTACATATGATGTTAAAAACTATTTTAAAAAGAAAATGTTTAACAACCCAAAAAAGTTTGTTTTCTTCCCAGAAAAATAACATGCGAGGCTTGCTTTTCATAATAACACTATCATAATACATTATAAACTTTAATGAACGGAGAGTAATGAAAAGGGAGTTCAAATGCATAATAAAAATATTTTATAATGAGGATCGGGCTATAACTTGTAACAGCGGACCATCTTTTCTTTTTACAAAATCTGACATACTCATCTTTTTACAAAGCACAGATGATAAAATGTCCATTATACATGTTTTAAACCAATTAAAAATACTTTTTTAAATGACATTCCTTTAAAATGGTGTCAAAGGGGATGAAATTTCCCAACAAAAACATACATCACTTCTTCCATGTTCTAAGCATACTGAACAGCTTGCATTATGCCACTGGCATGCTTTGCAGCATCTCTGAGGTTGGAGGGGAGCTGCAGAATATGCTGTCACCCCTATTCCAACCGTTCACATTCCAAAGAACAATGAGAGACATTTCAGGAATACCTATGATTCTCCTGAACAATTGGTGTGATTTTATTGTAGTATACTACATCTCATATACAATTGTATTTTCCTTTTCTTTTGGAAGTTATAAAGCACACAGAAGAATTTCTGATCTAACAATAACAACTTTATAGAACCTTAGAGCATGAGCTTTGTTGTTTGTCTTGTCTTCTTTTAGCATAAATTATTTCCCTAGTTTTATTTTCTTTTCATTTCCTAATTTTCTCTTTGATTTCCTAAACTATTGATTTTACACTAATAGATCATCTGTATTTTTGTAAGTCACATCCAGTATAATCCTTCTAGGAATGAGAAAGAATATAGATTTTAAAAATGAACGCTCATTCTCAACTTACAGATGAGAAATTGGAGTGTCCAAGAAGTTAAGTAAATTACATGTTTGAGAGGAGACCTATAAGATGGAGGAGGAGTAAGACATGGAGATCACCTTCCTCTCCACAAATAAATCAAAAATACATCTACATGTGAAACAACTCCTACAGAACACCTACTGAATGCTGGCAGAAGACCTCAGACTTCCCAGAAGGCAAGAAACTCCCCACATACCTGGGTAGGGCAAGAGAAAAAAGAATAAACAGAGACAAAAGAATAGGGACGGAACGTGCACCAGTGGGAGGGAAGGAGGAAAGGTTTCCACACACTAGGAAGCCCCTTCACGGGCGGAGACGGCGGGTGGCTGGGGGGACGCTTCGGAGCCATGGAGGAGAGCACAGCAACAGGGGTGCAGAGGGCAAAGCGGAGAGATTCCTGCACAGAGGATCGGTGCTGACCAGCATTCACCAGCCTGAGAGGCTTGTCTGCTCACCTGCCAGGGCGGGTGGGGGCTGGGAGCTGAGGCTCCGGCTTTGGAGGTCAGATCCCAGAGAGAGGACTGGGGTTGGCTGCATGAACACAGCCTGAAGGGGGCTAATGAACCACAGAAAGCCAGAAGGGAGTCCGGGGAAAAGTCTGGACCTGCCTAGGAGGCAAGAGACCACTATTTCAGGGTGCGCAAGGAGAGGGGATTCAGAACACCACCTAAATGAGCTACAGAGACGGGCGCGAACCATGGCTATCAATGCAGACACCAGAGACGGCATGAAACGCTAAGGCTGCTGCTGCAGCTGCCAAAAAGCCTGTGTACAAGCACAGGTCACTATCCACACCTCCCCTCCAGGGAGTCTTTGCAGCCCACCACTGCCAGGGTCCCCTGATCCAGGGACAACTTCCCCGGGAGAACACACGGCGTGCCTCAGGCTGTTGCAAGGTTATGCCAGCCTCTGCCACTGCAGGCTTACCCCGCATTCCATACCCCTCCCTCCCCACAGCGTGAATGAGCCAGAGCCCCTAATCGGCTGCTCCTTTAACCCCGTCCTGTCTGTGCTGGGAACAGATACCCTCAGGTGACCTACATGCAGAGGCGGGGCCAAAGCTGAACCCCAGGAGCTGTATGAACAAGGAAGACAAAGGGAAATTTCTCCCAGCAGCCTCAGGAGCAGTGGATTAAATATCCACAATCAACTTGATGTACCCTGCATCTGTGTAATACCTGAATAGAAAAGGAACCATCCCAAAACTGAGGCAGTGGACTTTGGGAACAACTGTAGACTTGGGGTTTCCTTTCTGCATCTAATTTGTTTCTGGTTTTATGATTATCTTACTTTAGTATTCAGAGCTTATTATCACTGGTAGATTTGTTTATTGATTTGGTTGCTCTCTTACTTTATTTTTATATATATATACTTTTTTACCCTTTTTCTCTTTTGGTGAGTGTGTACGTGTATGCTCCTTTGTGTGATTTTGTCTGCATAGCTTTGCTTTTGCCATTTGTCCTAGGGTTCTGTCTGTCCGCTTTTTGGGTTTTTTGTTTTGTGTTTTTCTTAGTATAGTTTTTAGCACTTGTTACCATTGGTCGATTTGTTTTTTGGTTTGCTTGCTCTCTTCTTTCTTTTATTTATTTTTTTTTATTTTTAAAATTTTAATAATAAATATTTTTTTATTTTCTATTTAAATACCTTTATATTATTTCACTTTTTTCTCTTTTTCTTTTTTAATTTTCTCCCTTTGCTCCTGAGTGGTGTGGCAGACAGGGTCTTGGTGCTCTGGCCGGGTGTCAGGCCTGAGCCTCTGAGGTGGGAGAGCTGAGTGAAGGACATTGGTCCACCATAGACCTCCAAGCCCCATGTAATATCAAACAGTGAAAGCTCTACCAGAGATCTCATCTCAATGCTAAGACCCAGCTCTACTCAACAACCAGCAAGCTACAGTGATGGACATGCTATGCCAAGCAACCAGAAAGACAGGAACACAACCGCACCCATTAGCAGAGAGGCTGCCTAAAATAATAAGGTCACAGACATCCCAAAACGCACCACTGGACGTGGTACTGCTTGCCAGAAAGACAAAATCCAGCCTCATCCAACAGAACACAGGCACGACCTCCCTCCACCAGGAGGCCTACACAAACCCACTGAATCAAACTTACCCACAGGGGACAGACACCAAAACCAACGGGACCTAGGAACCTGCAGCCTGTGAAACAGAGACCCCAAACACAGTAAGTTAAGCAAAATAAGAAGACAGAAAGAAACACAGCAGATGAAGAAGCAAGGTAAAAACCCACCAGAACAAATGACGAGGAAATAGGCAGTCTACCTGAAAAACAATTCAGAGGAATGATAGTAAAGATGACCCAAAATCTTAGAAATAAAATGTACAAAATACAAGAAACATTTAACAAGGACCTAGAAGAACTAAAGAGCAAAAAAACAATGATGAACAACACAATAAATGAATACAAATTCCCTAGAAGGAATCAATAGCAGAATAACAGAGGCAGAAGAACGGATAAGTGACCTGGAAGATAAAATAATAGAAATGACTACTGCAGAGCAGATTAAAGAAAAAAGAATGAAAAGAATTGAGCACAGTCTCAGAGACCTTTGGGACAACATTGAATGCAACAACATTCCAATTATAGGGGACCCAGAAGAAGAAGAGAAAAAGAAAGGGACTGAGAAAATATTTGAAGAGATTATAGTTGAAAACTTCCCGAATATGGGAAAGGAAATAGTCAAGTCCAGGAGGGCAGACAGTCCCATACAGGATAAACCCAAGGAGAAAAACACCAAGACACATGTTAATCAAACAATCAAAAATTAAACACAAAGAAAAAATATTAAAAGCAGCAAGGGAAAAGCAACAAATAACATACAAGGGAATCCCCATAAGGTTAACAGCTGATCTTTCAGCAGAAACTCTGCAAGCCAGAAGGGAGTGTCAGGACACATTTCAAATGATGAAAGGGAAAAACCTACAACAAAGATTATTCTACCCAGCACCGATCTCATTCAGATTCGACAAAGAAATGAAAAAACTTTACAGACAAGCAAAGGCTAAGAGAATTCAGCACCACCAAACCAGCTTTACAGCAAATGCTAAAGGAACTTCTCTAGGCAGGAAACACAACACCAGGAAAAGACCTACAATAATAAAGCCAAAGCAATTAAGAAAATGGTAATAGGAACATACATCTCAATAACTACCTTAAATGTGAATGGATTAAGTGCTGCAACCAAAGACAGGGGTTTGCTGAATGGCTACAAAAAAAGACCCATATGCATGCTGTCTACAAGACATCCATTTCAGACCCAGGGACACATACAGACTGAAAGTGAGAGAATGGAAAAAGATGTTCCATGCAAATGGAAATCAAAAGAGAGCTGGAGTACCAATTCTCATAAGAGACAAAATAGACCTTAAAATGAAGACTATTAAAAGAGACAATATAATATCATAATATCAAGGGATCAATCCAAGAAGAAGATATAACAATTGTAAATATGCACCCAACATAGGAGCACCTCAATACATAAGACAAATGCTAACAGCCGTAAAAGGTGAAATTCCCAGAGTAGGGGACTTTAACACCCACTCTCACGAATGGACAGATCATCCAAAATGAAAATAAATAAGGAAACATAAACTTAAAATGATACATTAAGCAAGATGGACTTAATTGATATTTATAGGAGATTCCATCCAAAAACAGAATACACTTTCTTCTCAAGTCCTCATGGAACATTCTCCAGGATAGATCATATCTTGGGTCACAAATCAAGCCTTAGTAACTTTAAGAAAACTGATATCATATCAAGTATCTTTTCCAAACACAATGCTATGAGACTAGATGTCAATTACAGGAAAACGTGTAAAAAATACAAACAAATGGAGGCTAAGCAATACAATACTAAAAAACCAAGAGATCACTGAAGAAATCAAAAAGGAAATAAAAAAATACCAAAAACAAATGACAACGAAAGCACGATGACCCCAAACCTATGGGATGCATTAAAAGCAGTTCTAAGAGGTTTATAGCAATATAATCCTACCTCAAGAAAAAATAAATATCTTAAGTAAAAAACCTAACCTTACACGTAAAGCAATTAGAGAAAGAAGAAGAAAAAAACCCCAAAGTTAGCAGAAGGAAAGAAATCATAAAGATCAGATCAGAAATAAATGAAAAAGAAATGAGGAAACAATAACAAAGATCAATAAAACTAAAAGCTGTTTTTTGAAAAGATAAACAAAATTGAAAATCTATTAGCCAGACTCATCAAGAAAAAAAGGTAGAAAACTCATATCAATAGAATTAGAAATGAAAAAGGTGAAGTAATAACAGATACTGCAGAAATACAAAAGATCATGAGAGATTACTACAAGCAACTATAAGCCAATAAATTGGACAACCTGGAGGAAATGGACAAATTTTTGGAAAAGCACAACCTCCCGAGACTGAACCAGGAAGAAACAGAAAATATAAAAAGACCAATCAAAGCCCTGAAATTAAAACTGTGATTAAAAGTCTTCCACAAAACCCCAGGACCAGATGGCTTCTCAGGCGAATTCTATAGAACATTTAGAGAAGAGCAAACACCCATCCTTCTCAAACTCTGCCAAAATATACTAGGGGGAGGAACACTCACAAACTCATTCTACAAGGCCACCATCACCCTGATACCAAACCCAGAAAAAGATGTCACAAAGAAAGAAAACTACAGGCCAATATCACTGATGAACATAGACGCAAAAATCTGCAACAAAATACAAGCAAACAGAATCCAAAAGCAGATTAAAAGGATCATACACCATGATCAAGTGGGGTTTATCCCAGGAATGCAATGATACTTCAATATACACAAATCAATCAATGTAATACACCACATTAACAAATTGAAGAATAAAAACCATACAATCATCTCAATAGAGGCAGAAAAAGCTTTCAACAAAATTCAACACCCATTTATGGTAAAAACCCTCCAGAATATACGCATAGGGGGAACTTACCTCAACATAATAAAGGTCATATATGAAAAATCCACAGCCAACTTCGGCCTCAATGGTGAAAAACTGAAACCATTTTCAGTAAGATCAGGAATACTACAGGGCTGCCCACTGTCACCACTATTATTCAACAGTGTTTTGGAAGTTTTAGCCACAGCAATCAGAGAAGAAAAAGAAATCCAAATGGGAAAAGAAAAAGTAAAGCTGTCACGGTTTGCGTATAACATGATACTATACGTAGAGAATACTAAAGATACTACCAGAAAACTACTAGGGCTAATCAATGAATTTGGTAAAGAAGCAGGATAAACAATTAATACACAGAAATCTCTGGCATTCCTATACACTAATGATGAATTATCTGAACGTGAAATTAAGGAAACACTCTCATTTACCACTGCAACAGAAAGAATAAAATACCTAGGAATAAACCTACCTAAGGAGACAAAAGATCTGTATGCAGAAAACTATAAGACACTGATGAAAGAAATTAAAGATGATACAAATAGGAGAGATATACCATGTTCTTGGATTGGAACAATCAACATTGTGAAAATGACTCTACTACCCAAAGCAATCTACAGATTCAATGCAATCCGTATCAAACTACCACTGGCATTTTTCACAGAATTAGAGAAAAAATTTCAAAGTTTGTATGGAAACAAAAAACACCCTGAATAGTCAAAGCAATCTTGAGAAAGAAAAACAGAGGCGGAAGAATCAGGCTTCCTGACTTCAGACTATACTACAAAGCTACAGTAATCAAGACAGTATGGTACTGGCACAAAATCAGAAATACAGATCAATGGAACAGGATAGAAAGCGCAGAGAAAAACCCACGCACATATGGTCACCTTATCTTTGATAAAGGAGGCAAGAATATACAGTGGAGAAAAGACAGCCTCTTCAATAAGTGTTGCTGGTAAAATGGAACAGCTCCATGTAAAAGAATGAAATTAGAACACTCCCTAGCACCATACACAAAAATAAACTCAAAATTAATTAAAGACCTAAATATGAGGCCAGACTTTATCAAACTCTTAGAGGAAAACATAGGCAGAACACTCTATGACATAAATCACAGCAAGATCCTTTTTGACCCACCTCCTAGAGAAATGGAAACAAAAACAAAAGTAAACAAATGGGACCTAATGAAAGTTAAAAGCTTTTGCACAGCAAAGTAAACCATAAACAAGATGAAAAGACAACCCTCAGAATGGGAGAAAACATCTGCAAATGACGCAACTGACAAAGGATTAACCTCCAAAATATACAAGCAGCTCATGCAGCTCAGTTTGAAGAAAACAAACAGCCCAATCCAAAAATGGGCAGAATATCTAATAGACATTTCTCCAAAGAAGATATACAGATTGCCAACAAACACATGAAAGGATGCTCAGCATCACTAATCGTTAGAGAAATGCAAATAAAAACCCCAATGCAGTATCACCTCACACCAGTCAGAATGGCCATCAACAAAAAATCTAGAAACAATAAATGCTGGAGAGTGTGTGGAGAAAAGGGAACCCACTTGCACTGTTGGTGGGAATGTAAATTGATACAGCCACTACGGAGAACAGTATGGAGGTTCCTCAAAAAACTAAAAATAGAACTACTATATGACCCAGCAATCTCACTACTGGGCATATACCCTGAGAAAACCATAATTCAAAAACAGTCATGTACCACAATGTTCATTACAGCTCTATTTACAATAGCCAGGACATGGAAGCAACCTAAGTGTTCATCAACAGAGGAATGGATAAAGAAGATGTGGCACATATATACAATGGGATATTAGCCATAACAGAAAACAAAATTGCATTATTTGTAGTGAGGTGGATTGACCTAAAGACTGTCATACAGAGTGAAGTAAGTTAGAAAGAGAAAAACAAACACTGTATGCTAACACGTGTATATGGAATCTAAAAAAAGAAAAAAAAAATTCCGAAGAACCTAGGGACAGGACAGGAATAAAGACGCAGATGTAGAGAATGGACTTGAGGACATGGGGAGGGGGAAGGGTAAGCTGGGATGAAGTGAGAGAGTGGCATGTATATATACACTACCAAATGTAAAATGGATAGCTAGTGGGAAGCAGCCACATAGCACAGGGAGATCAGCTTGTGTTTTGTGTCCATCTAAAGGTGTGGGATAGGGAGGGTGGGAGGGAGATGCAAGAAGGAGGAGATATGGGGACATATGTATATGTATAGTTGATTCACGTTGTTACACAGCAGAAACTATCACAACTCTGTAAAGCAATTATACTCCATAAAGATGTTAATAAAAAAGAACTATGAAGTACAATGAAATATTTAGCACTAAAAATAAATGAGCTATCAAGCCATGAACTGCACCTTAAATCCATATTGCCAAGTGAAAGAAACCAATCTGACAAGTTTACATACTTATGATTCCAACTCTATGACATTCTGGAAAAGGCAAAACTGAAAATAGTGAAATGATCAGTAGTTTTCAGGGGTTTTAGAGGTAGGAGGGATGTATAGGGGATTATCAGGGAGGTAAAAATATTCTGCTTGATGCTCTCATAATGGATACAAGTCACATTTTTTCTAAACTCATAGAGTATAAAATATCAGAATCCTAATGTAAACTATGGACTTTAGTTAATAATAATGTATCAGTATTAACACTGGCTCATCTGTTGTAAAAATGTACCACACTAATGCAAGATGTTAATAAGAGGGGGAACCTGCTGGAGTGCTAGGGGATATATGGGAACTCTATGTATTTTCTGCTTATTTTTCTGTAAATCTAGGACTGCTCTAAAAATAAAGTCTATTAATTAAAAAGAAAAACTTGTATGATGAATGGTCTAGAAGGTTGATGCAACAAGAAAATTAATCTTCCCATTGGGGAAAAAAACAACAACAACTAAACCAAAGTCCATCAGCAGTAGAATCAATAAATAAATTATGGTATAATCACCCTATGGAATACTATACACCAATGAAAATTAAAGCTTCATGCAAAATATGTACGAGTCTCAACATACAGCTGAAGGAAAGAAGCAAGATACACCGAAACAAAAACATACTGTATAACTCATTTACTATCATTCAAAAACAAGCAAAAATAACCCATGGTTATAAGTCAGGAAAGCTATTTCCTTTGGAGAGGAAAAAGTGAGTAGAAATTAAAAATGGGATGTGATGGAAAAGGGTAGAGATGGAGAGATACTGGAAACATTTTGGTTTTAGACTTGTGTGGTGATTACATGTGTGTCACTCTGATAATTCATCCAGCTGTATACTTAAAGTTATATAGTTTTCTCCATGTATTTATTTTGATTAAGATATTTACAGTGAAAAAAAAAGTAAATTACATGTTTGTCTCAAGGAATATGGCAGACTAAATATCTGGAGAAAATTTTATAACACAGTACATTTAAAAATTATGCATAAATAACAACATCATCAACAAAAAAAACCTTTTAAAATTTATGACTGAAGCACCAGGGAAATTAAGGGAAAGCTTTAAATGCTGGAGCCAAAGAGGCAGAGCTGATCTAGAGACCTGAGTGAGTTCTGAAGCCAGAATTTGCCCTGGGGTATCTGCCTCTCTGAAGGGGCCTACAGCTTGGTTTGTTTACTTTTTATTTTGAACTATTTTTAGATTTATATAAAACTGGCAAAAATAATACAGAGAATTCCCATTATATACTTTACTCCTAGTTATCATCTTACATAATCACAGCATAATTATCAAAACCAGGAAATTAATGCTAGTACAATACTATTAACTAAACTACCACAGACCTTATTCAAATTTTACCAATTTTTCCACAAATGTCCTCTTTCTGTTTCAGGAGAATACCATATTATATTTAGTTGTTATTTATCACAGTCTCATCCAAAACTGTGACAGTCTTTCTTTTTCTTTCATGACCTTGGCACTTTTGAAAAACACTGGTCAGTTACTTTGTAAAATGTCCCTCATTGAGTTCATAAGGTTCACATTTCCAAAGACAGAGAAGAGAAGCCCTGAACTCTACAAAAAACACCCAACAGGCTAATTAGAAAACAAACTGCCTGGCAGAGGGAAAGACTAGGGACACTTGCTGCTCGCTGTCTTGGCTTCTGGGTGATAATGTGATCTGTTTGAAATACTGTGATCATTAACATTCACCCTACACACTGCAATCCTGAAAATATCATATATCAAAACTTATGGAACTGCAGTGTATGAGATTCTTAGAGGAAAATTATAGCAGAAAACACTTATGATCAAAGAGAAGCATGCTAAAAACAGAGCCAAACTTAACAAATAATAAGGTTGAGAATGTAGATGGAAGAAAATAACAAGAGCAAAAAAATTAATAAAATAGAAAACAGATACGAGATCAGATTTTTTAAAAAGTCAGTTTTTGTTAGTCTTAAAAGACTAATAAAATTATGAGACTTCTGACTAGATTAAATGATTATAGCTAGATGATAGATAAAGTAAGAAAAGGCAAAAATTTATTTAAAATTCTAATATTACAAGGAATATAATTACAGAAAAGACTAAAAGAGAATATGAGATTATTTTGAATAGCTTCATACCATAAAAAGTAAATTTGGCCAATTGAGAAATTTCTAGGAATATATAAATTAATAAAACAGTCTCAAGAAGAAATAGAAAAACTAAACTGGGCTAGAGTTGTTTAAAAAAATTAAGTGAGGGCTTCCCTGGTGGCGCAGTGGTTGAGAGTCCGCCTGCCGATGCAGGGGACATGGGTTTGTGCCCCGGTCTGGGAAGATCCCACATGCCGTGGAGTGGCCGGGCCCGTGAGCCATGGCCACTGAGACTGCGCATCTGGAGCCTGTGCTCCGCAACGGGAGAGGCCACAACAGTGAGAGGCCCGCGTACCGCAAAATAAATAAATAAATAAATTTTAAAAAATAAAAAAATTAAGTGAGAAGTTAAAAACATTATCTCAAAGTAAATCTCAGACACCAGCAGTTAATATAAAAGTTCTCCTCACATTCCTTGAACAGAAATTCAAATCTAGTACTAACCATTTCAGAGACTAGAAAAGGAGGCAAAATTCCTCAAATCAAGCAATAGAGGCTAGTAAAAACATTATATGAAATATAAGGGGACATTCAAAGATCAGACTTACTCCTGAAGATAGATGCAAATAAATAAACAAATATCAAACAACCTTTCAAAAAAGACATACATGACGACTCTGAATGTATGGTTCAATAATAGAAAATACAGCTCATCACATAAGCAGATTAGAGAGAAAAATAATATAATTATTTCAATACTGGGTGAAAATATGGTCAATGAAGTTCACCAATACATTCTTGACAAACTACCCTAAGGAAATTTAGCAAAGATATGTGAGATTGTTATAACAGCTTTTGATAAATTATGCCTCCCTGTAATCATACCTGTTTGCAAAGTAACATTCCACTCCTCTGATATCAAGAGAAATCTACTTCTCCACCCCTTGGAAGCTGGGCTGATATTATGACTTGTTTGACTAATAGAATGTGGCAAAACGGATGTGCAATTTTCAAAGCCTAGACTTTAAGCGAACTTGCAGTTTCTGCTCTGGCCTTGGAATCCTGAAACACCATGCTAGTCTCTGGTAGTTGAAAGACCATGTAGTTGAAAACCAAGTCACCCCAGCCAATAGCCAGTGCCATCTGCAAACATGAGTAAGACCATCTTGAACCTGCCAGCCAACTCTCCAAATGAAGGCAGCCTCATATGGGAACCCAGATGAAACCAATCCACAGAATCATAGGAAAATCATAAAACATTATTGTTTCAAGTTACTAAGTTTTGGGATGATTTGCTATGCAACAAAGACTAACTGAAGCACTGGGAATAGTGGAAATCTTTAACCTGTGTTAGGGATTGCATGTTTGTGTACCCCGCACCACCCCTACCCCGCAAATCCTATGTTGAAGCTCTAACCTCCCAGGATGGCTGTATTTGGAGATGGGACTTCTAAGGAAGTAATTAAGATTAAATGAGGTCATGAGGGTGGGGCCCTGATCTGATAGGATTTGTGCCCTTATAAGAAGAGACAAGAGAGATCTGTTTTCTTCTCCCCCTTTCTGCAAACACTCACAGAGAAAAAGCCATACGAGATCATAGTGAGAAGACAGTCATTTACAAGCCAGAAATATAGCCCTCACCACAACCCGACCATACTGGCACTTTGATCTCAGACTTCTAACCTCCAAGACTGTGAGAAAATGCATTAGTGTTATTAAGCCATCCAATCTGTGGTATTTTATTATGGGAACCCAAGCAGACCAATACAAACTTATAAATGGTATCTACAAAACATGGTAAATATTACAATAAATAATAAAATATTAGAAAATATTCCCTTCAAAATCAGAGCAAGATAAGACTATCACCACACTAACTCAACACTGCACACAAAGATCTAATTATCCCAACACACAATAAAAGGCAATTAAATGTATATGGATTGGAAAGGAAAAAAGCTAAATCACCTTTTTCTCAAATAACAATTTACAGAAAGAGAATTTATAATACTTTTCATATAACATATTATATTTATTCACTATACATTTTTCTATTTGTATTTGAAATATACAAATTCATTAAACAATATATATTTTTTTAACTTCAACTCAAATATTATTTCCTTTTTCAATAGCTATTTGGGAGCTGGTAAAAGTTTACTTACTCCATATTCTCTCTTCACCCACCCGCTAACATGTGCATGTTCCTTCTGGGTGCTTGGCCAGGTATAATATGTTTTACTGTGTTACCAAACATATCAAGATGTAACAAGCTACATTAAATCTTCCCACATACTGTAAAAACAAAACAGTACACTAACCTGTTGAAGTGAGATACAGGAGAATATCCAGAGGTTTATCTTTCTAATGTTAATATATGCAAGATAAAGGGGGGAAAACCCTTTCTTGATGTCTCCTGTGTCTTCGATAAAAATATTTATGCCAGTCACATGCAAGGCCAAACTGTAATTTATGTTGGTGATTGGAGAGAGATTTCACTCAAGATCAAAAGTGAAAATGTGCAGGCACTGTACCATGTTAAGAATTCACATCATCATTTTTTTCTAGGCAATATGATATTAAAAGCCTGAAAATAAATCTCAGGAGAACTCCTAGTTTGTACAATTTTAACAAGGATATTAAGAATGAATTTCTCATCAAATGATGTTTAAATTTTACTAAGACCAGTGAATATACCAGTTTTCAAATACTGAGGTATATATTATTTGGAGTGACAGGCTGAACACTTCATTATAAAATCATATATATTGATGTTTTATATATAACTCTGGGTAATACTAAATAACTCAAACCTGGAATTAATCATTAAATTATATGAAATGTTTGGATTCATCTCTGCCTTGAAGAGGTACTATCATGATGTTTTGTTGAATCATAATTTTTTGTATAATCATAATTTTTTGTATAATTAGTGGTTCTAATAATACCACTTCCTGAGAGTAAAATTATACTTTGTTATTTATTAGACACACACAGAATACACATTATATTATATATATACCCATACATACAGATATATAAGACCTCATGTCTCCTAACACTTTCATATATTTATTTTTAAAAATTTATTAAATAACACATTTAAAAACAGTTTGGCAGTTAATTAAAAATTAAACCTGTACCTGTCATATGATCCAGCCATTCACTCCTAAGTATTTGTCCAAGAAATATAAAAGCATGTGCTCATACAAAAACATAAAATGTTCAAATGTTCATAGTAACTTAATCTTTGTAGCCTCAAATTGGAAACAATATGGATGTCTTTCAATGAGTGAATGAATAAGCACATTGTACTACATCCATACAATGGACTACTAATCAGCAAAAAACCAAAAAAAACCCCAGACTCCTGATAAGATCACACAGGTGAATCTTTATAAAAAAATGTTTTGGAGTATAGTTGCTTTACAATGTTGTGTTAGTTTCTGCTGTATAGCAAAGTGAATCAGCTATACGTATACATATATACCCTCTTTTCTGGATTTGCTTCCCATTTAGGTCACCGCAGAGCATTGAGTAGAGTTCCCTGTGCTTTACAGAATGTTCTCATTGGTTATCTATTTTATACATAGTTATCAATAATGTATATATGTCAATCCCCATCTCCAAATTCATCCCACCCCGCTTCCCCCTTGGCTTCCGTACATTTGTTCTCTACTTCTGTGTCTCTATTTCTGCTTTGCAAATAAGACTATCTATACCACTTTTTTAGATTCTACATATATGTGTTAATATACGATATTTTTCTCTTTCTGACTTATAACAATAATGTTGAATGAGAAAGAAGCCAGACAGAAAAGCTCACTTAATTGTATAACCCTTTTACATAAAACTCTAGAAAATGCAAAATAATGTACACTGACAAAAAAATCAGAGTTGCCTGGGATAGGGGAGGGGAGAGAGGAAGAAGGGACTATGAAGTGCTAGGGAAAACTTTTGGGGGTGATGGAGATGTTTACTATCTTGACGTGGTGATGTTCTCACAGGTGTATCATATGTCAAACCATACACTCTAAATATGTGCAGTTAGGACTTCCCTGGTGGTGCAGTGGTTAAGAATCTGCCTGCCAATTCAGGGGACACAGGTTCGATCCTTGGTCCGGGAAGATCCCACATGCCGTGGAGCAACTAAGCAACTAAGATCCCACTTGCTGCAGAGCAAGTGCGCCACAACTACTGAGCCTGCACTCTAGAACCTGCGAGCCACAACTACTGAGCCTGTGCACCACAACTACTGAAGCCCGCCCGCCTAGAGCCCATGCTCAACAAGAGAAGTCACTGCAATGAGAAGTCCGCACACTGCAATGAAGAGTAGCCCCCGCTCGCCCCAACTAGAGGAAAGCCCACGCACAGCAACGAAGACCCAACACAGCCAAAAATAAATAAATAAATTTATAAAAATAAAAAAATAAAAATATGTGCAGTTTATTCAATTAACCACCATGATAATTATTAAAACAATGCTTTGTAGTTCACAGAAACACCAGGAAAGTGGAAAAGTGGGTGTTACGGCCAGTAAAAACACTGGTTATTGTGGTCAGAATAAGTAAGGAAAAGCTGATTTTCCTGGTAAACATAGAGGCTGTGACTTTTCTCACTCTCATCACTGGCCTTGGCTCTGGATGCTACCCAGGAACTAGAACTTGCCTCGAGTGCTGCTGCCTCCCAAGAGAGGGAAGGAATCCACATCCTTGATTCACTAGATCTCTGTTCATAGGCTGGTGCTGGTGCCTGTCATGCCTGTGCTCTAACTGTGAAGGGGTTCAGAAAGTATCTATTTTTTCCAACATCTACCATGGAGTGGCCTGCTACTTTCCTCCAGGAATTTTTTGGAGGTAAGTACAAAAGCTGTCTACATTTATTGGGTGACAAGGTCAAGAAGATATATAAATATCCATCATATTTATTTTAATTCTGTAAAATTAATTTTACTGTGAACATTTTCAAAGATATATAAAAGTTGATTTTCTTAAGAACATTTTTAAGGATACACAAAGATACCCATCCAGATTCAACTATGGTCAAGATTTTCCTGAACTTGCTTCCATCATCTCTAATTTATTTTCTTTTATTTTGTTATTATTCCTTAAGTGTTTTAAAACAAATCCCAGATCATGTTATTTAACTCTTATGTACTTAGTACGTATCCCAAAAAGAAATGGACATAACCACAATACTATTATTTCACCTAACAACATTAATAAAAATTCATTGGTGTTATATAATACACAGTCCGTATTTAAATTTCCCTGATTGGTCTCAAAATTTGTTTAAACTGGATTGTTTGAATCAGTATCCACAGAAAGGGTATGCAGTTGTTATGTATTTTAAGTCTCTTTAATGTAGAGAAGTTTCTCTGCCCTTCCTCTTTGCATGCCATTAATCTGTTGAAAAAACTGAGTCCATTATCTTGTAGAACGTCCCACATTCTGGATCGAGTGGTGTAGTTTAATTTGTTCCTTTACCCCCTCTGTTTCCTGTTACTGGAAATGATTTCTAAAGGCTTGATTAGGTTCAGGTTCACTTTGCTGAAAGAATACTTTTGGAAAGTGTACTTCATATTGCCTCACATCAGGAGGCACACAGTGCCTGAATACTTTCTCTTTGTGATACAAAGATTGATTACTGGGTACAAGTGGTAACACCTGATCCCTCTCTTGCAAACTTCCCCATCAATCTTCCATCTAATCGTTTCCACCTTTGATAATAATTTTCTGGATCAATTATCAAGGTTTGTTAAATGGTGATTTTTCAAATTCTTCATTCCTTTTATATTTATTATCTAGAGTTATTCAATAAAGAAAAGCTTTCTTTCATCAACTTTTCTTTCATTACCATGAAATATAATTCACAAAGGAAAGATAATGTTTAATTCTTTCCCTTTAATTGCCATTTTTTCAAACTAAGAGATATTTTTGTTTTTTAACTAAATGATCAATTATAGAAGTAAAAAATCAAGTTTACAATATTCCCTTTCATTCAAAAGTAATAAATATAAAATCCCTTTCATTCAAAAGTAATAAATATAAAATCATTTTTGTATATGCTACAAAATTAAGCAGACTAATAAAGTCTTCCAATCCCCTTGCTTTTGTCTTAAATGGTCATACAACTCAAAATATGACAAGTATTCAAATTCAGATTTGCTTACAGTTAGAAGCCAGAAGGTTATACACAGTGTATAAAAGTACATCTATATTACCTCTTTTTGCTGACGGTGCCATTGGCAAAGTTGTAAATAATAAATGTGTTCCTGAAATGTGAGTTAATATATTCAAATAGAAGGATATCTGAGAGAAAAGAGGATCTTAAGTTTCCTGATTTCAAAAAATGAATTTACCAGGAACTTGTGACTTCTCTAATAACTGATGCAAAACCATTTGAGTCAGGATAACTGCAGCTGTTGAGTCTGAGTAACCACAGCTGCTGAGTTCATAAAAGCCATTCAATGCAATGTTGCTAAAATTATTACGCTAACAATTAATCCTCAAATCTTTGGCAATAAAAAAGCCATCATTACATTTTAAGAATAAATATAACACATTCTAAGAATTTTGCTATGAAATTGCTATTGAGTCTATGAAAAAAATAAAGTTCTGGAACTTCAAAGAATGGTTTTTAGGAAAAAATAAGTGAATATGTAGCTTTTATAGAAAAATAAATGTTACTCTTATACAATTTCTTGTTTACAGAAAAATTAAAGCTGATAAGGAATATGATCAATAACAACTGCTCCCACAAACCTGCTACCATTTTTGAGCAATACATTAGCCTACTGCAATTGTTTTCTAACTTGCCTCTCTGCTTCAAGTCTTTGTCCCATTGTCAATTCTCTATAAGCCATATGCCCCCAGACTGATTTAGTAATTACCACAGCTCACTGACGAGGCTCAGCGTTATCTAGTGAACCTCTACCCCTCCTACCTCCTGGCCTCATATCCCACCATTCTGCCTCTCTTTCACTGTGTTTCAATCACATCTCTCATTGTTGTCCCTCCAATTAAAAAAAGGAATGACCCATAAAGATACGAAAGGATGGTCAACCTAGTTAGTAATCAAAAGTACAAATTAATACCACAATGAGATACTATTTTAATCCACTAGGTTGGTAAATATGAAGGCATCCCAAAATACCAAGTACTGGTGAGAATAAAAGGATGTAGATATTACATACTTCTGGTGAGAGAGTAAATTAGTACAGTCACTGAAAACAGTTTGACACAATTCTATTCCTAGGTATATACCCTAGAGAAACTCTTGCACAGGCATTCCAGGAGACAAGCACACAAATGTTTACAGTAACAATATTTGTAATAGCCAAAAAACACCAAATTGTGTTATATTTACATGATGAAATACTATACAGCAATAAGAATTAGTGAAACTACAGCTAAACCAGCAACACGAATAAATCTTAGAAAAATAATGTGGAATGAAATAAGTCCTAGAACAGCACACGCAATACACTGAAGTTCAAAAAATGAAACAATGTATTTTTAGGCATGGCTGTGTATGTGTGCGTAAGTACATGTATGTAACACAACTATTAAAAAGTATAAAACTATAAAAAAGTTATAAACAAAACAGTCTGCTCCTTTAGCAGAAAGGCAGGGGCATAGGATAGAAGAGAATCATTTAAGTTGATACAAGTTTCTGGTAACATCCTAGTTCTTGGATTGTTATTGGCTCACAGGTTTCATTACAACATCATGCTCTTAATGTTTTTTATATATATATATATATAATGTTACATATATGGTCTTTTATAGGTATCAAAGATTGCATTTTGAAAAGTAGTAAAAAATTCAAAATTAGAGAAATGTACAAGTCCTATAGAATCATAAGTCCTATAGTACATTAAGTTTTAAGAAAAGCAGGTTAAGGGGAATAAGTAATACTAAGTGTTGAGGGAAGTTGCTATTTTATATAAGTGGTCAAGGAAGGCATGTTTGATAAGTTAATATTTAGAGATCTGAAGGTAGTTAAAAGGTAAGGCATGCAGATATCTAGGGGATGAATACTCCAGGCAAAGTAAACAGAAAATGTGAAGGCTCTTAGGCAGAAGCTCAAGACAAGTGTGGCAAGTATGGCTGCCCCAGAGTAAGCAAGGAACAGAGGACCTGAAGACAAGAGGATTAGAAGACAAAAAGACAAGAAAAGAGGATTAGAAAACAAGGCAAAGAGGGAGTAGAAGGCCTGAGCCTGTAGGTGCTGGGAGACCTTTGCAATGAATGTTTTAACTCTGAGTTAGGTGGGAAGTGACTGTAGGAAAATAACTATTGCTATTACCATCTATAGAATATGAAAATGTCCATCCTTTTGTTAGAAGATCTTATTTCCTGGGTAGAGTTGGGCTGACCTAAAATAAGGAAGGCTTTTTCCAGAAGCCAACCCTTATTTGACCATACCTAAAATCTCCATAGAGAGATTTAAGTGTATGTGTAAATGTGGATTCAAATGACTTTTAAGACGTTTTTTTCTGAATCATGTAGGGTATTGACTAGATGCACAAAAGTTAGAATTATTTGCATCAAAGTTTCATATAATTATCTCAGATTGCTCTAGAGATTCACTGATTTCTCAAGAAATTGAGGGAGTGGTTTTGCTGAAGACTATTTTAAGAATTGCACTTTACCATTTCCCTGAGTTTATTAATTCCATAAATCACAGGTTGAAATTGTTGAAGTGGAAGTCTTAAATATCAGATTCAATAATGACTTTTTTCCCCCCATATAGCCATGGAATCAAATCACAAACTCAGAGCAAAGAAAATACTTTTTTTTTTTTTTTTGGTTTTAAATGGAAGAACAAAACTGGCAATTAGCAAATGTAGGAGTTCCTAGGTTTAAGATAGTGATTTGAGGGGAAAAAAAAAAAAATCCTAAAGAACTGAATTCTTGGAAGCAGAACTCTCCCCTATGGGGGGAATTTCATAAATCAAGAAACCTAAATTACAGTTATGGGCATACTGCTTACCAGTGTATGACAGTAGGAACTCAATACCTCTCTAAATAAAGTTTTGAATAGATTATTTCTAAAGTCTTTTCTACTAGTGTAATTCCTTAGCAGCTGGTTTTTTTTTAATTTTCATTTTTAATTCTGAGCTTATAGTCAAGTGAGAAATGTGACATTGTTTTGACCAGTTTATAAAAAAGAACCTGATATGCAGGTTTTATGTCATTTAGAATAACAAAATGATCATAAAATTACTTAATAAGTAAGATCAGAAGGAAACTTTCTCAATCTGATAAAGGATATCTATGAAAAACCCTCAACTAACATCATATCTAATGGTCAGAATGCTTTTCCTCTAAGATATGGACAAGGCAAAGTCTATTCTTCCTATTCAGTATTTACTGGAGAACCTTGTCACACTTAAAAGGCAAGAAAAATAAATTACATACAGATTGGAAAGGAGGAAGTAAAACTATCCTTATTTGTAGACAAGATAATTGTTTTCATAGAAAACCTCAGGAAGCTACAAAAAAGGTTATTAAAATGAGTAATTTAATTTAGAAAGGTTACAGAATAACAATATCATTTAAAATCACATCAGAAAAGATAAGTAAATTTAAAAAATCACAGAAATATATTCTAAAAGACCTAAACATTGATTCTCTATGTATAGTTCAGTAAACCCAATATTGATAATATTTCAATTCTCCCCCAATTGATCTCTAGTTTCAATGTACTCCCAATCAAAATTCCAGTAAGATTTTTTCGTGTATGGAAATTGACAAACTGATTGTAAAATTTATATGGAAGGTCCTAAAATAGCCAAAATATACTGAAAAAGAAGAAAAACGTAAAGAACTTTAAGATTATCTGATTTAAAGACTCACTAGAAAATCACAATAATCAAGACATGTTGTTTTAACATACCAGTAGACATATAGATCAACTGAACAGACCACAGTATATGTGGTCAACAATTTTTTACAAAGGAGACAAAGTAATTCAATGGGGGAAACAATAAAGAACACTTACAACTCAATAGTAAGACAACCAATAACTGAATTTTTTTAAATGTGCAAAAGATTTGATCAGACACTTCACAAAAAGATATACAAATGACCAATAAGCATATTAAAAGTTGCTCAATATTACCAATCAGAAAAATATAAATTAAAACCATAATGAAATATCATTTTACATTCATTAGAATGGCTAATATTAATAATAAAGATGGGCAATACTAATATTTTGGGGGCTGAAATTTTAATAAATCTCAGTAGCAGGATAATTCACATGAGCACTAAAATTGTCTAAATATAAAATTAAAGCTAGTGACCTAAAAAGACAAAAAAAATCTTTAACATCCATTAAGTACTAGACAAAAACTAGATGTCATCACCAACTAGAAAACAATTAGATACTGAAGAAAGGAAGTAGGGATAAGACATTTCACTACAAATTCATGCCATCCATTCTCACTGAGCATTATCTGATGCTGAGCATTATGGTAGGTCTGATGAAGAGTGGAAAAGTGTGGGAAAATGTGATAGGATAAAGCTTCATCAGACCTGCCATAAAAACACTCAAGATTAACAGCTTCTTTGGGCCTTCATTTCCTTATGAAGGCTCCCATGGCATGTAAAACAAATAAATTTGTATGCTTTTCTATTGTTAACTGTATTTTCTCATAAAGGCCCAGCTGAGAATCTAGAAGAGAAAAGAAAAGATTTTTTTCCTCCCCTACAGTATGATACATTCAATTGATTCTATACAACACATTACTTGAACTCTGGATAAAAATATTCTTTTCTCAAAGGTCATAAAATATGCTAATACCCAATTTTAATCCTCAATTTAGAATTTTTATTATTTCAATTTATCTCCACACTAACTTATTATTTATAACTTGTTAAAAAAAATAGTGGTTGCCCTATGGTTTATACCCTACATCTTTAATTAATCAGTCAGCCTTTAAATATTATTATAATGTGCCACATGTTCAATAAGGACCTTAAACTGTATACTCCAAATTCCTTCCTCCTAATTTTTGTGCTATTGTTGTTCATTTTATTTTTACATACACTATAAATACACAAGAGATTGCAGCTGTTTTTTGCTTTAGGCAGTTAGTTATCTTTCAAAGAAATTAAAATAAAAATTTAGTTTAACTCACTTTATTTCATTTCCAGAGCTCTTCATTTGTTAGTGTAGATTCAATATTGTCTGGTAACACAGCTCTTATGCCTAAAAAACTTCTTTTAACAATCTTGTAGAGTAAATCTGCTGGCAATAAATTCTGGTTTTATTTGTCTAAGAAAGACTTTATTTCTTCATTTTTGAAAGATATTTTGCTAGGCATGGAATTCAGGGTTGAAAGTTTTTTCATTCAGCACTTTAAAGTTACCATTCCATTGTCTTCCGAGTTGAATGGCTTCTGAGGAGAAGGCAGCTCTAATCCTTATCTTTTTTCCTTTGTATGTAGTATGTCTTTTCTCCCCCTCTGGCTGTCTTCAGTGTTTTAGTCTTTTGTTTTCAACAGTTTAAATATTTTATGCCTAGGTGGGTTTGTTTTTTCTTTGTGTGAGTGGGATGGGGATTTATCCAGCATGGTGTTCTTTGAACTTCATGGATTTGTGGATCTCAAGTACATAATTGTTACACTGTTTGATATTGTTCCACAATATTGGATGCTTTGTTCTATTTTTTTTTTTTTTCCACTCTTTTCTTCTCCTCTGTTTCAGTCTGGGGAACTTCTATTGATTTATCTTCAGTTTCAGTGATTCTCTCCTTGGCTGTTTCAAGTCTACTGATTAGCTTGTCAAAGATATTCTTCATCTCTGTTACTACACACTTTATCTCTAGCACTGTTATTCATTTTTATAGTTTCTATATCACAGCTGAAAGTAACCATCTGATCTTGCATATTGTTTACCTTTTCCACCAGAATCTTTAACATAAAAATCATAATTATTTTAAATTGCCTGTTAGCTCCAACATCTGTGTCATATCTAAGTCTAGTTCTATTATTTTGTCTCTCAAGAGACAAAACTTTTAAGAGAATGTGTTATCTTTTCTTGCCCTTTCATATGCACTATAGTGTTTTGTTAAGAGCTGACCATCTTGTGTGAATGGTAGAGACTAAGGTAGTGTTAATGCTTGGAAATGGGCATTTCTTTCCTTCTGTTAGGCCTTTAGTGTGGGGTCTGTGTTAATTAAGTCAGGGTTTGGGCTAGATTTGAGGGTAGTTGTTGCTAGAGTTACCCTTAGTACATCACAGGTTTCAAATTCTTCTGCAGATACCTTTTATTTAGGTTGGGCCTGGTTTGACAGTGGGTTTTATCCATGTCTCCTCCACCCTCATGTTTAGGTCTTCTCTTTTTTCTGCACCTCAAAGGGTCTATCTCTTGTGACTCTTAGCAGTAAGTAATAGTATAGTAATTACTAAAAGTAATAAGTATAAGTAAACGTGCTACTTATTTTTTTCCAACATTTTATTTTGAAAATTTTCAAATATACAGAAAACTTGAAAAAATTATACAGTGAAGACCCATATACTCAACACTTAGATTTTACAATTAACATTTTACCGTATTTGCTTGTTAATTATTACTCAGTGTTTGCTAGCCTACTCTGGTGTTCTAATTAAGACTCAGTTTTAGGTAGACGCTGTATCCCTGGGTCTTAGAGAAGTGGGCTTCTCAGCGTCCCTTCCCCTGCCCCAGCTGTAGTTCTGGGCCTGTCAAAGATTCCTGCCCCTTCCCACAGGTACAGTGGATTTCTTCTGTTTGCTAATATGTCTCAGAGATGATCTGTCTGCACTTGATTATAACCCTTCTAGCAGTGTAATCACTGCTACTTATTACTTGATGGTGGAGAAGAAGAGATGGCAACATTCTTGTTGTTCTGATTAGGCTTCAGTCTTAGGTAGATACTGCACCCACGGGTCTCAAGATTGTGGCCTTCTCATTGCTTCTGCTCCTCCAAACTGTGTAATTCAGGCATAGATTCCTTCCCCTAACAGAGGAGTAGAGAGTTTTTTTTTTTTTCTATTACCTTCTCCTAGCTGTATCAAGTTTTCTTCAGTACCCTAAGGGCAACAGTGGTTTTTATCCTTGTTGTTTTGTTTCTTTGTCTCTCCCCACAGATTAAGGCTTTTGCTCCATAAAGCAGATAGGGACAAAGTTTCATGCCTCTCCTCCTCCCAAACTGACATGATTCCTTTCCCTCAGGCCACCACCACAAAGGAAGTTTTCTAAGTACTCTCACCAGTTGGGGGTCCATGGGGAAAAAGGCTTTAAGAGGGTGAGAACTCACCCTATATCTGTGATCTTCATTTTCTAGCAGCCTGAACTTGGCCTTGACCAATTCATTAGGCTTAATTCCTACCAGTGCCTGGCTGCATCTGCTCCAGGTGGACAAACGCTTGTGTCTTGTAACCACCTGCAGGCACCTGTCTCTCCTTAGATTTCAGTTAGTTGTTCCGCTAATTCATCTCTCTGATAGGTTCAAGAAAAGTCATGTACTTGGTTTGGCTTCTTCTGTTGTTGTAAGAGTAGAAACAATGCTCTTTTCATCTCTCTCTATCCCTGAGGTTAACTTATTATTGATCCTTCTTTCACTCCAAGTATGGCCACAATCAAGAATAGATTTTTCATATTCCCATTTATCTAATCCAATGAAAAGAGCACCTTTTTGGTCTCAGCATCTGAATATTAATCCAGGGAAGAAATCTGAGTGACTTTGCTGGTGCACTTTCACCAAGGAGATAAGAGTACTGTTTTCTGCTCAGTTTTGGTTCAAGTGGAGAAGGGATGTGAAAGAGATGAAGGAGAATGCCATTGTCATTAACAGTTCCATTAGAACCAAACAGAAAACTGAGACCTACTATTTCTTGAGTGCTATTTTAATTATTTCATATATCTGGGCAGACAAAAATCAATATATGTCCCCTACAGAAGATATTGCCTCATCTTGGTAAACAAGGACACAAACTAATGATAACAGTTTTGGACTTAATTGATTAAAGAACATGATTTTAAATATTAAACTTAATTATGTTTAGCTTTCATTTTCTCAAACAAAAAACTTTTGTTTAACAAAACAAGATGTAGGAACTGGAACTTTTTTTTTTACTATAAAAAGTAAAATTTCTAACATTCATAAATCTGAAATTGTAAGAGAGGTATAATTTCTGCTTTAAAGATTTCTTTAGTGGAGTCTCATTTAGCTTAATTTTAAAGTGCTCTCATATACTCAAACTGGCTTAATTGCACAAATTTTGTGCAAACATTTAAAAATATCATCTTTGTTTTTTTAAAATTTGTTTATTTTTGGCTGTGTTGGGTCTTCATTGCTGTGCGTGGGCTTTCTCTGGTTGCGGTGAGCAGTGGCTACTCTTCGTTGTGGTGTGTGGGCTTCTCACTGCAGTGGCTTCTCTTGTTGCGGAGCACAGGCTTTAGGTACACAGGCTCAATAGTTGTGGCGTGTGGGCTTAGTTGCTCTGCGGCATGTGGGATCTTCCCGGACAGGGGCTCGAACCCATGTCCCCTGCATTGGTAGGTGGATTCTTAACCACTGCACCACCAGGGAAGCCCCCTAAAAAAATCTTCTAATTCATTCAAAAATTTTCTTCAGAAATTAAAAGTGAAAAATGCATACATTCATTGAGATACAAATTCTCAGGATACGTACTTAAATAACTATAATATATGCTTCTATTTTATCCTTTATATTGCAGGGGGACTTTTTCATAATCTTTTTCCCCCACTAGACTGAGTTCCTTCAGAACAAGGACTATTTTTATTCATCTCTACATTGCCAAAACCTATTTTATGTCCAAGGTACACTGGAGGCAATTAATGTTGGATAGTTGAGCATATATTAAAGTAAAAAATATCAGAGGATCAATACAAACACTTCATGAAGAGGGTGAACTTTGGACAGGGTATTGAACAAAATATTTAAACAAGCAAAAAGTGGTGGCAAGGGCAGTTCCAACAGAAATGAGGTAAACAAAGGAACTTGGAAATGCATTTACCCAAAAAGCTAATAGAAATATTTTAAAGCATTTTGTTTACAAATCAACTGAAACAATATTTATGGTTGCTTTCAATGTAAAATACATCTTTAAAGTCATAGCGATACTCAGTGGAAAGTATTAGGGTACAATCAGCAAACAGGTGTTCTCTACCCTGAAGTAACTCACAATCCTGTAACAGAATACAGGAAAAAAACATACTCCAGTCTCTTCCAACATTAATGTCTCCCTGAATCTTGTATTCACATTAAATTACCACATTTTTGCCTTTTCAAGTTTTTTGGCTGAGACATAGGTTTTGGTCAGTGCTGAAGTTCTAAATTAATCACCTCTATTCATTTGCACCACTTTTTCACCCACTGCCCCACCCCCTGCCTCCCCAAACACTGAAATTTTATTTCCACCCTCCAACCTTCTACAGGAAGAGGCTCTAGAAAGTCTTGGAAACCTGGTCAAGGTCCATGACATTCTCAACTCTGATCAACATTTAGCACTTAGAACTCCTCCACTCCACTTAAAACCATTGCCATACACTCCCATCACCTTGGAACTCTCCTTTAAAATTCTTCTGATTGTCTTATTTTCTGACTGCAGTTTACTCTTGCTAACATCTTTCCAGCTCTAAACATATGTTAAATGTAGGTATTTCCCAGAGTTCTACCTTCAGGCACTCTTTCTTCCTGCTCTATCAATGTTCCCTAATAATCTCTCATCCCCATGGCTTCAACTCTAACAGATGTGTTGCTGTTTGTCAACCTCTTTTTAAATTAAATGTATGCCTGAATTCTCTCCTGTGTTTATCCAGTCAAAATTCCTACTAGACATTTTCAACTAGATATTACATGGACACCTCAAATAAATATTATTATTATTACAAATAATAAATATTATTCATTTACCCATCGAATTAACACATCAAGTTGATATCTTCCCCTCCCCATCATCAAAAATAAAACCCAAAGCTTCTTCCTTTTGACATTCACATTTTGACTAATGCAACAGCACCCATACAACATTTATGAGATGGTGGAAGAGTTGAAGGAAAAAGGGATAGTGTAATAGCTGATGTGGATGAAACACATTATTGTGTATATATTGCAACAGATTAAAAAAAAAATTGGGAGTGACTGACAGCATCATGGCAGTGTGAGTCATTCCTTTTTTCTCTCCTTTTTGATTTACAACTAATTGGACATCCCTAACTGAAAAAAGCACCTATATACATCATACCAGGACACCTGAGAGATCTACACATATGTGCACCTGAAAGTGGGTGGATGCAGCAGAATGAGGGTAGTGGCTGTGGAGCTGGAGGTGGCAGAGGCATGTCCAGCAGCGGGACAGTACAACCTTTCTGGCAGAGGAGGTGGAGAGTGAAGTCAGTGATTGGGGGTGTGCCTAGCCACACATTCTGCAGGAGGAGGGACTCACTGCTCTCTCTGAGGAGGGAGTGCAGTGACAGGGGGCAGAGAAGGAAAAGGGAGGTAGGCAGACAAAGAGATCTGAAGGAAAGCCTTTCCTGCTGTCTGCCCCTGGATTCTGGCCCTAGGACTTCTAAGACCCTCCAACGTGAAGATCCCCCTCCTGGGCCACGGGCACACCCAATGCCCCTAGTGCTAAGCACACACCACCCCCAACTCTGTTGCCACACTTTAAAAATTTTTTTGGCCAGGTTTTTGGTTTTTTTACACGTTCCTGTTTCCCCACCTTAGCAGCAGCGAGTCATCTCCAAGAAGAAAAAACAAAAACTTGTGCTATAGCGCCACCTTCTGGAAAACAAAAAAGGCTCCTAATTATCAACCTACTGAGCTGTTAGAACCAAAGTAAACAAAGTCTTGCCTAAATGAGAAAGATGCTCACTACTTCAAATGTGATGGCAGAGGCACTTTTCATCAAACACTTTGAAAAATCACAGTAACACACTATCACAAAAAGACAGTGGCAATTTTCCAGCAACCAATCCCAAAGAAACGGAAGATTGCAATATAACAGATAAAGAATTAAAAATAGCTGTTATAAGGTAAAATAGATAGCTAGTAGATAGTGGGAAGCAGCCGCACAGCACAGGGAGATCAGCTCAGTGCTTTGTGACCACCTAGAGGGGTGGGATAGGGAGGGTGGGAGGGAGGGAGACGCAAGAGGGAAGAGATATGGGGACATATGTATATGTATAACTGATTCACTTTGTTATAAAGCAGAAACTAACACACCATTGTAAAGCAATTATACTCCAATAAAGATGTTAAAAAAATAGCTGTTATGAAGAAATTCAGTGAGCTACAGGAAAACCTAAAATGGCAATACAATGACTTTAGGAATAAAATTAATAAACAGAAGGAGTACTTTACCAAAGAGACTGAAATTCTAAAAAAGAACCAAACAATATTATGCCAGCACAAAAACGGACATGTTTTTTTGTCTGTTTGTGCCACCAATGGAACAGAATAGAAAGCCCAGAATTAAATTCCACTATATACAGTCAACTAATATTTGACAAGGGAGCCAAGAATACCCAATGGGGAAAGAATAGGTCTTCAATAAATGGTGCCAGAAAAACTGGAGAAATACATGCAGAACAATGAAATTATGCCCCCATCTCATGTCACTCACAAAAATTAACTCAAAATGGATCAAAGACTTAAACATGAGACCTGATACCATAAAACTCCTAGAGGAAAACACAGGGAAGAAGCAATGCCTTGGCAATGATTTTTTGAATATGACACCAAAAGGATAAACAACAAAAGCAAAAATTAACAAATGTGACTACATCGAACTCAAAAGTTTCTGCACAGCAAAACAAACAATTAACAAAATGAAAAGAAAACTTACAGAAGAGGAGAAAATTTTTGAAAATCATATATCAGATAAGGGATTTTTAAGTTTTGAATTTTATTTATTTTTTTATACAGCAGGTTCTTATTACTTATCCATTTTAGACATATTAACGTGTACATGTCAATTCCAATCTCCCAATTCATCACATCCCCCCACCCACCCCCCGCCACTTACCCCCCTTGGTGTCCATACGTTTGTTCTCTACATCTCTGTCTCAATTTCTGCTCTGCAAACCGGTTCATCTGTACCATTTTTCTAGGTTCCACATATATGCATTAATATACGAAATTCATTTTTCTCGTTCTGACTTACTTCACTCTGTATGACAGTCTCTAGATCCATCCACGTCTCTAGAAATTACCCAATTTCATTCCTTTTTATGGCTGAATAATATTCCGCTTTATATATGTACCACATCTTCTTAATTCATTCATCTGTCAATGGGCATTTAGGTTGCTTCCATGTCTTGCCTATTGTAAATAGTGCTTCAATGAACACTGGGGTGCATGTGTCTTTCTGAATTATGGTTTTGTCTGGGTATATGCCCAGTAGTGGGATTGCTGGGTCATATGGTAATTTTATTTTTAGTTTTATAAGGAACCTCCATACTGTTCTCCAGAGTGGCTCTATCAATTTACATTCCCACCAACAGTGCAAGATGGTTCCCTTTTTTCCACACCCTTTCCAGCATTTGTTGTTTGTAGATTTTCTGAATATGTGCATTCTAACTGGTGTGAGATAATACCTCATTGTAGTTTTGATTTGCGTTTCTCTAATAATAAATAAAGCTGATGTTGAGCAGCTTTTCAAGTGCTTCTTGGCCATCTGTATGTCTTCTTTGGAGAAATGTCTATCTAATTAGATCTTCTGCCCATGTTTGGATTGGGCTGTTTGTTTTTTTAATATTGAGCTGCATGAGCTGTTTATATATTTTGGAGATTAATCCTCTGTATGTTGACTCATTTGCAAATATTTTCTCCCTTTCTGAAGACTGTCTTTTAATCTTGTTTGTAGTTTCCTTTGCTGTGCAAAAGCTTTTAAGTTTCATTAGGTTCCTTTGTTTATTTTTGTTTTTATTTCCATTACCCTAGGAGTTGGATCAAAAAAAATCTTGCTGTGATTTATGTCAAAGAGTGTTCTTCCTATGTTTTCCTCTAAGAGTTTTATCGTGTCCAGTCTTACATTTAGGTCTCTAAATCATTTTGAGTTTATGTTTGTGTATGGTGTTAGGGAGTGTTCTAATTTCATTCTTTTACATGTAGCTGTCCAGTTTTCCCAGAACTACTTATAGAAGAGTCTGTCTTTTCTCCATTGTATATTCTTGCCTCCTTTGTCATAGATTAGTTGACCATAGGTGTGTGGGTTTATCTCTGGGCTTTCTATCCTGTTCCACTGATCTATATTTCTGTTTTTGTGCCAGTACCATATTTTCTTGATTACTGTAGCTTTGTAGTATAGTCTGAAGTCACGAGTCTGATTCCTCCAGCTCCATTTTTTTCCCTCAAGACCACTTTGGCTATTTGGGGTCTTTTCTGTCTCCATACAAATTTTAAGATTTTTTGTTCTAGTTCTGTAAAAAATGCCATTGGTAATTTGATAGGGACTGCATTGAATCGGTAGATTGCTTTGGGTAGTATAGTCACTTTCACAATATTGATTATTACAATCCAAGAATGTGGTATATCTCTCCATCTGTTTGTATCATCTTTGATTTCTTTCATCAGTGTCTTATAGTTTTCTGCATACAGGTCTTTTGTCTCCTTAGGTAGGTTTATTCCTAGGTATTTTATTCTTTTTGTTGCACTGGTAAATGGGAGTGTTTCCTTAATTTCTCTTTCAGATTTTTCATCGTTAGTGTATAGGAATGCAAGAGATTTCTGTGCATTAATTTTTTATCCTGCTACTTTACCAAATTCATTGATCAGCTGTAGTAGTTTTGGTAGTATATTTAGGATTCTCTACGTATAGTATCATGGCATCCTCAAACAGTGACAGGTTTACTTCTTCTTTTCTGATTTGGATTTCTTTTATTTCTTTTTCTTCTCTGATTGCTGTGGCTAAAACTTCCAAAACAGTGTTGAATAATAGTGGTGAGAGTGGGCAACCTTGTCTTATTCCTGATCTTAGTGGAAATGGTTTGTTTTTAACCATTGAGAACGATGTTGGCTGTGGGTTTGTCGTATATGGCCTTTATAATGTTGAGGTAGGTTCCCTCTCTGCCCACTTTCTGTAGAGTTTTTATCACAAATGGGCGAATTTTGTCAAAAGATTTTTCTGCATCTATTGAGATGATCATATGGTTTTTATTCTTCAATTTGTTAATATGGTGTATCACACTGATTGACTTGTGTATTCTGAAGAATCCTTGTATCCCTGGGATAAATCCCACGTGATCATGCTGTATGATCCTTTTAATGTGTTGCTGGATTCTGTTTGCTAGTATTTTGCTGAGGATTTTTGCATCTATATTCATGAGTGATATTGGTCTGTAATTGTCTTTTTTTGTAGTATCTTTGTCTGGTTTTGGTATCAGGGTGATGTTCACCTCATAGAATGAGTTTGGGAGTGTTCCTTCCTCTGTAATATTTTGGAAGAGTTTGAGAAGGATGGGTGTTAGCTCTTCTCTAAATGTTTGATAGAATTCACCTGTGAAGCCACCTGGTCCCGGACTGTTGTTTGTGGTAAGATTTTCAATCACAGTTTCAATTTCATTACTTGTGATTGGTCTGTTCATATTTTCTATTCTCCCCTGGTTCAGTCTTGGAATGTTATACCTTTCTAAGCATTTGTCCATTTCCTCCATGTTGTCCATTTTTGGGGCATAGAGTTGCTTGTATTAGTTTCTTAGGATGCTTTGTATTTCTTCGGTGTCTCTTGTAACTTCTCCTTTTTCATTTCTAATTTTAATGATTTGGGTCTTCTCCCTCTTTTTCTTGACGAGTCTGGCTAATGGTATATCAATTTTATTTATCTTCTCAAAGAACCAGTTTTTAGTTTTATTGATCTTTTTGCTATTGTTTTCTTTGTTTCCATTTCATTTATTTCTGCTGTGATCTCTATGACTTCCTTCCTTCTACTAACTTTGGGTTTTGTTTGTCCTTCTTTCTCTAGTTCCTTTAGGTGTAACATTAGATTGTTTATTTGAGATGTTTGTTGTTTCTTGAGGTAGGATTGTATTGCTATAATCTTCCCTCTTAGAACTGCTTTTGCTGCATCCCATAGGTTTTGGATCATTGTGTTTTCATTGTCATTTGTCTCTAGGTATTTTTTCATTTCCTCTTTGATTTCTTCAGTGATTTCTTGGTAATTTAGTAACGTATTGTTTAGCTTCTGTGTTTTTTACGTTTTTTTCCCTGTGATTTCTAATCTCATAGTGTTGTGGTCAGAAAAGATGCTTGACATGATTTCAATTTTCTTAAATTTACTGAGGATTGATTTGTGACCCAAGATGTGATCTATCCTGGAGAATGTTCCATGTGCACTTGAGAAGAAAGTGTAATCTGCTGTTTTTGGATGGAATTTCTATAAATATCAATTGAATCTATCTGGTCTCTTGTGTCATTTAAAGCTTGTGTTTCCTTAAATTTTCTGTTTGCATGATCTGTCCATTGGTGTAAGTGAGGTGTTAAAGTCCCCCACTATTATTGTGTTACTGTCAATTTCCTCTTTTATAGCTGTTAGCAGTTGCCTTATGTATTGAGGTGCTCCTATGTTGGGTGCATATATATTTATAATTGTTATATCTTCTTGGATTGATCCCTTGATCATTATGTAATGTCCTTCCTTGTCTCTTGTAACATTCTTTATTCTAAAGTCTATTTTATCTGATATGAGTATTGCTACTCCAGCTTTCTTTTGATTTCCATTTGCAAGGAATATCTTTTTCCATCCCCTCACTTTCAGTCTGTATGTGTCCCTAGGTCTGAAGTGGGTCTCTTGTAGACAGTATATATATGGGTCTTGTTTTTGTATCCATTCAGCAAGCCTGTGTCTTTTGGTTGGAGCATTTGATCCATTCACGTTTAAGGTAATTATTGATATGCATGTTCCTATTACCATTTTCTTAATTGTACTGGGTTTGTTTTTATAGGTCCTTTTCTTCTCTTGTGTTTCCCACTTAGAGAAGTTCCTTTAGCATTTGTTGTAGAGCTGGTTTGGTGGTACTGAATTCTCTTAGCTTTTGCTTGTCTGTAAAGCTTTTGATTTCTCCATCGAATCTGAATGAGATCCTTGCCAGGTAGAGTAATGTTGGTTGTAGGTTCTTCCCTTTCATCACTTTAAATATGCCATGTCACTCCCTTCTGGCTTGTAGAGTTTCTGTTGAGAAATCAGCTGTTAACCTTATGGGAGTTTCCTTGTATGTTATTTGTCATTTTTCCCTTGCTGCTTTCAATAATTTTTCTTTGTCTTTAACTTTTGCCAATTTGATTAGTATGTGTCTTGGCATGTTTCTCCTTGGATTTATCCTGTATGGGACTCTCTTCACTTCCAGGACTTAGGTGGCTATTCCTTTCCCATGTTGGTAAGTTTTTGACTATAATCTCTTCAAATATTTTCTCGGCTCCTTTCTATCTCCCTTCTCCTTCCATGGCCCCTATAATGCAAATGTTGTTGCATTTAATGTTGTCCCAGAGGTCTCTTAGGCTGTCTTCATTTCTTTCCATTCTTTTTTCTTTATTCTGTTCTGCAGCAGTGAATTCCACCATTCTGTCTTCCAGGTCACTTATCCGTTCTTCTGCCTCAGTTATTCTGCTATTGATTTCTTCTAGTGTATTTTTCATTTCAGTTATTGTATTGTTCATATCTGTTTGTTTTTTTTTTTAATTCTTCTAGGTCTTTGTTAAACATTTCTTGCATCTTCTTGATCTTTGCCTGCATACTTTTTCCGAGACCCTAGATCATCTTTACCCTCATTATTCTGAAATCTTTATCTGGAAGTTTGCCTATCTCCACTTCACTTAGTTGTTTTTCTAGGGATTTATCTTGTTCCTTCATCTGGTACATAGCCCTCTGCCTTTTCTTCTTATCTTTCTGTGAATGTGGTTTTTGTTCCACAGGCTGCAGGATTGTAGTTCTTCTTGCTTCTGCTGTCTGCCCTCTGGTGGATGAGGCTATCTAACCAGATAAGGGGTTAACATCCAAAATATATAAAGAGTCAGTCAACTTAATCACAAAAAATCCAATTAAAAAATGGGCAGAAGAACAAAAGAGACATTTCTCTGAAAAGTACATCAAAATGGCCAATAGATATGTGAAAAGATGCTAAACATCAGTAAACATCAGAGAAATGCAAATGCAAACCACAATGAGGTATCACCTCATACCTGTCATAATGGCTATCATCAAAAGACAAAAAATAACAAGTGTTGGCAAGGATGTCGAGAAAGGGGAACCTTCATGCACTGTTGGTGGGAGTGTGAATTGGTGCAGCCGCTACAGAAAACAGTATGGAGTTTCCTCAAAAAATTAAAAATAGATCTATAATATGACCTAGAAATTCCACTTCTAGGTATACACCCAAAGGAAATGAAAACAGGATTTCAACAAGATATAAGCACTCCCATGATAATTGCTGCATTATTCCCAATAGCCAAGATATGAAAACAACCCAAGTGACTATTAATGAAGAATGGATAAAAGAGATGTAGAATATATACACTATGGAATATTATTTAGCCACGAGAAAGGAGGATATCCTTCCATTTGTGACAACATAGATGGATCTTAAGCACATTATGCTATGTGAGATAAGTGAAAGAAAGTCAAGTATTGAATCTAAAAAGTTAAACATGTAAAAAACAGAGAGTAAAATGATGGTTACCAGGGGATGGGGGTGGCGGAGATAAGAGTGATTGTGTTTAAGGGTACAAATTTAAAACAAGCAGTAGTAAGCCATAAAGATCTAATGTACAGTATAATGAATATAAACAATAATACTGTACTATAAATACATAATGTGATAAATATCACTACATCAGCAAACAAACAAACAAACAAAAAGCTGACTCACAGCACTGAACATAAGTATCATTAACACTGTAGTAAACACCACTTGTGGTATCTGCCTAGTATGGATGCACTCAATTAATTTTAAAATGCCAAATCATCAAATACCTGCTTCAACATCAGTTCCACATCCCTGAACTTGTATATGATCAATAATATTTTTTTGAAATCTACTCAGTGTCATTCAGACTGCTTCATATCTGAACATTCACTTTCAAAGAAGGCCAAGCATTCTAAGTGTGGCTCCAAATGTGACTTGGAGTGAAAAGCTCTAAATATAGAAATTTTATCAGTTTATATATAAGTGTTTATAATTATGAAAAAGAAATGTTGCAGTAATTGATGCACTCTGAAAGCTGTTTAAGTATAAAAACTAAAATAAAGAACTGTTAAACAGTTAAGTAAATTAACAGTAAAACAGACTGACATTTAAAATATAAATATTAAGAAAGTATGTATCACCAAAAACCTTTAAGGAAGAACATGTTACCCTCTTTTCATCTAATAAATATTTATAAAAATTTAAATACTAAGGCAAGAAAAAAATAGCAGAGATTAGATCATAGTAAAATAACTTTTAGAGAATTCTTTGGTATACTAACTAGAAAAAGTAAAAAGTAAAAATAAAGCCTGGGTTGTCTCAGGACTATCTGGGAAAATGAGATTGGAGTCTGTCTTCCTACAGTACTACTTTCCTAGAAACTACAGAGGTAAGACAAATGTAAAATGTTTGTCTGCCTAGTTTGCTATGAAACCCCTGATCCCTGGGATTCCACTTAGAGTGATGAGCTTCATGTTAGCATAGCATGCAAGCCCTGTACCTATGTGACTAAAATGTAATAGAAGATTTGTGGGAAACTAAGGCTATGATTTAGCGCCATGATGGTCCTCTCAGTCTGGGCTCTTATCAATGGCAGCCATACATGGCCCAGGAGCAAAAGAAGGTACACATATAGGTGGTTGGTGGGCCTCTCCATAAGATGAAGATGCGCAGTATTCTGTATTTCTTGTCTTATATCCTTCCCAGAAGTCTCTAAGGCCGTATCTATCCTAGGTTACTCTTTTCCCTTCATTAGACATTTGATCCAAGCTGGGCTAAAGGAGATTCTTTCAGAAGCTGAATGATACTGACATTAGAAGTTTTGAAAGCCATGTTAATAACAGGACTTTCAAGACAGACTCTTGAATTTCTTTTGATAAGATTCCCACAGTAAATACTCTTCTTGAATTATATGAAATAACCTTTTATTCTTTTAATGACCTTTTAATTGTTTTAACCTCTTTTGCTTAAGAATTGTTGTAAAATTATACACAAACACATATACAACACAAACAAGTACACACAAAGGTACATATGCAATTCTTATATGTTATTGATGGGGTTATTGAAAAATAACTATCTCAGGTCAACAAAAAGCATGGAAGGAAAAGAACAGAGTGTAATCATATACGTTATAAAGCTAAGGGACACGTAGGAGTTTCATTCCTTCATGGGAGTATCTGACTTAACACTTTGCATGAGAAAGGGAAAAGGAATTAGCGTCTTCAGCTAGCATAGACAAAGAGGTTGTTAAGATCTTATTTGTTCCAGAAAACATTTATACTTATTTACACATTATGCAAATGAGCATATATTTATATACTCAAACATCTCTTTTACAAAGATGTGAGAATGAACATTAAAATTCCACAATGAACAGTTTAGTGAATAATAGCAGAGAAAAAATTTAGTGAATAATAAGAGAGAAAACATTACCAATTTTATAAATGTTGGCTAAAATAGCAAAAAGTACAAAACAGTACAGCTAAATAAGGTAAAGTAATCTAGCTAGGATGTCTGTAAATTACCAAAAGTAAACTTTTTTTTTTCAAAAGTAAACTTTTAAGAGCAATAAGAATCTTCCATACACTGATCCACAACGAACCTTATGTAACAGTTCACAATTTGGTGCACGTACTTAGCAGTACATTTATGCCTGAGGAGCAGTTGTAGCACATGGTGCAGAGGCCATGTCTTTACTCAGACAGACAATTTAAATACTGGTTCTGCCTTTTACTGGCTCTGTGATCTTGGGTAAATAACTTAACTCTCTCCATTTCAGTTTCCTCAGGTACTGAGATGGAAAAGTAATAGATCTTACCTCATAGAGTTTATAAAGACTAAGGTTTCTGAGTATAAGGTATTTAAAACACTTTCAGGCACACAGTTAAAGGTCAATAAATGTTAGCTCTTAATTATTTGGTCTCAATAGAAGCTAGAATATACAGTGTTCATGGCTAATGTTTTTCTATATCTCAATAATTAAAAAATCCGTATTTCCCTCAATGTTTTACAACATTCAGTCATGAGTAATATCATATGAAATATGAAATATTTATCTTTTATGCAGATTATATCTCTATATCTGATATTTGTTATGAAAATATCAAATTTAGTGACATATTCAATTGCATAAATTAAATTTAAAGTACCCTTAATAAGATAAATCACAGGAGTAAAACCAATATATTCTGGATAAAATTGATAGTGTTCAGTGTTACTTTACTAATTTTAACAAATGTATTAAGATAGAACTATTTGGCTCATTTAAAATTTATTTAAGGTAAGACTGGAATCTATTGTATTAAATAAAATTAAAGAATTAAATAAAAGCATGTGGATATGTAGTATTAAATAAAATGTAATGTTTCTTTTAGGCTCAGTAGCAACATTTTTTCTAAAACATGTATCTTTTTTTAGGTTACCTGAGAACTGATCATACACTGAGATGAACGAGCAATATTGGCAGGTAGACCAAAGAAACTAGGTTTGTCATCCTCTGGAAGTTTTTCAATGACGGCACGATAGTCCTAAACACAAATAATTAAAAAACAGTTTTTCAATAAAGATTAAACTTACAACCACCGAAATCAGAAAGAACCAGAATATTGTGAAGTATTAAATGATTAATTATTCATGTTACATTGTCTAGGTAAATCTCACTTTCAGTCTGTATAGCATTAACTCAGTAATCTTATGGAAATATTCTTTGTCACTACTTCTTCATACTTAAATTATTTGATACTACACTTTCTTATCCTATACTTCTCACATTCAGGGGGGAATTGATTAAAACAAACATAGCTGAGTAACTATGCCTACTATGTGTAGTTACTTTTCCTGTAACCTACCAAAGACTAATCTGCAGAGTGTAGCTCTGTTTATAATGAGATAAATATTCCAACAATCTTTTCTTTTAAACTTATAGAACTCCCAGAAACCTATACTCACACAGTCTGATATACAAGAACTGCTTTGTAAATTGCTTTATTATAAAGCAATTCCACAGTTAGTCTTCGCTGGTGAGGTGTGATGAAATGTATCGAAAATCCTATCATTTCATCCCAAGAATTACTGTAAGCACTGCAAAGGCTTGATTTGCCAAGCACTCATCTGAACAGTTTTCACTTCAGATTCTAGACGGGAAACTAAGTGTAGATCAAGAGGATTTATTCAGTTTGGCTGAAAGATGGGAATTGTTTTGTTTGTTTTCATGAGGAGACGAGTTATTTTAAGGCAGGTGTTGTAAATATATGCATCTGAACTGTTCTTGCTGAAGTAGGGGAAATTGTTTTTGATGAAGGAGACTCATCTTCTGCCCCTACCCCCATCATCCTTTCTCATCCTCCGCAGCTGCCTCTGCAGTATTTCCAAGACACAGGTCCTGGGCTTCCTGGAGTTTAACTACAGGAAGTATGTCAAAGTTTGGAAAGACATGCTGTTCTTTGAAGTATTTCCTCTCCTATATCTCAGTAAACTTCCTTAAGGTTTTCAATCACAATGTAGATATGCATAAATATATATGTATGTATATGTGAGTGTATGCTTGTATATATCCATGCATATGTGTGTGTGTTTCTCATCTCCTGGGAAACTTCTGGCTTCCTCCTTCTATCTAACTCAATTAAATAGAAAGCTAAACATTGACTCTCATAAATCATCTTATAATTTTTTTTTCTATTTTTTAATTTTTCTTTTTTTTTAGATGGAAAATAATCTCCCATCTAAAAAAAATCTCCCATTCCAGATCTTCACGTGCCTCACAGCACGCGGGGTCTTAGTATACCGACCAGGGACCGAACCCACGCCCCCTGCAGTGGAAGCACAGAGTTTCAACCATTGGACCACCAGGGAATTCCTATAATCATCTTATAATTTTAAAGCTATTATTCTTTGTATTTATACACTTTATTCATTTTTAAATGTCTGTGAAATTTTCTCATCTAGTGTGGCTAGAGTCTTCTCTCTACCTAGGACTATACACTGACATATTTCCTAAATAATAGACTACTACATGTCCAAACTGATTTATCCTCATTTGGACACAAAAGAATATATACCAAATGATACCCTTTACATGAAGTACAAACACAGGCAAAACTAACACAGGCTGTTAGAAGTTAAGCTAATGTATCCTTTGTTGGGGAGGTAGTAACTAGAAGGGAACTTGAGGAGGACTTCTGGGGAGCTGAAAATGTTGTTTCTTGATCACAGTGCTGGTGGCAATCATGTGTTCAATGTATAAAAATGCACTGCATTGTACATTTATGATGTACACTTTTCTGTATATATTTTATTTTTCAATTTAAGCTTCAAACAATAGAGATGAAAGACTTCTCACGGTACACTATCTGAAATAAATATATAATAAATAACTATGTGATATTTGTTTGCTCATTCACTCTAAGGTTCTCCCAATAAAAAGTAAACTCCACAGTGCATCAAGAGATCCACAAAGTCTGGAACAGCGTTATCACTGAGCAAATGTTCAACGTGTATTATTGAATGAATGAGTAAGTGAATGAAAGATACTGAAAAACAAAATCGATGGAATACTTAATAGCAAAATAGATAAGATATTCAATAAAGTAATATGTTTAATACTGATTTTTAAGCTTTGTTTTCTGATTTACATCACTAAAACAAAGGAATTTTCTTGAAAAATATTTGAATAAGAGAAAAAGGCACAATACTGATAGAACTATATAACTGAATATATATATTTTATAATTCATGAAGAAATGTATAATTTTAATACTCTATGTAATGAAAACATTATTTGGGCATTCACACAAATACAAATTTGTGGCAAAATAAACTAGAATTGAAATCTTTGGGCTACATTTTGTACTATTTTCTGGAAAAGATTATTGCATTCTAGGAGGGTTTTATATGATGACTCAAAGCAAAAAGCTACAGCTGGATAAAATAAATACACATAAACAAAAATGTTGCTATGAAAGCTAGATAAAGTGAATCTCTCTTGTATATTTAGAACTTCTTTAAATTTATAAGCCAGAGTATGAAGATAGATATTTGTTAAATAATATTTGCTTTCTTTCAAATTTAATGTATCAGAGTACTCTCATAACTATGAAGAAGTAGCATATTCTCCCATTCCAGATCTTCATGGCAGCCCTACAATGTAAAAACTTTCCTTGGCCACCCCCGTCACGATTTACCTATTTACTATATCCTATTATCATCAATCAGTGATCATTAAGTATCCAAAAGTAATAGGACACCTAACTAGAGTTTAAAGAATCAGGCTGCATATTGGCATAATAAAAAAAAAATCCATATTTTTGAATGACAATTGCTTATACATTTGAAAAGAAACAACATATATTTAACAATATAAGAAATTGTTCAAGTTTCTATCTGGTAGTAAATTGAAAATAATTAATTTTACCTACCAAAATGCTGCAGGATTTTGGTAGATATATGGAGTACGGAAAAATGCTTTTCTTGTTCCTTTGGTTTAATACATCAATTATTGAAGAATTAAAAAACTGTTTCAGGTATGACTGAAGAACTCTAAGGTCAAAATAGTTATCTATACGTCCTCCATAAATAGCATTTTCTAGCAAACCATGTACAAATTCCCATTGTACATCTTTGGTACCTATAATTAAAAAAAAATTATTCGTTTCCTTTCTAAGATATTAGAAAATTTCTAAAACAAATTCAAAAATATTAAACAAATTCCTGGCTCCAGTTATATTTATAGGATATAACAATACATATTTAATTCATTTAAATCATTCCTTAAAATGCTTAATGTAATGCTCATTAATATTAATAATATTAATACTATAATCACAGAGGACCTTTTCCAGGAAGGAAGCTACCAACATAGATAACTATAATATGAACTAGGTATGGTGGACAGGAAGGAACCTGGCAAAGTCTGTTTGTTAAAATTCCTCCCTGTGTCCCATTGTCTCTGCATAGCCCAGCAATTTGTTTACCAAACATCTGCTTTTTTGCATCTCCATGTTAACTGCCTTCCTCCCTTCTGAAGTCTAAAACCACTACCCCAAACACCCTCTTTTGTTTTTAGTTGAAGATAGTATTTAAGGTGAGGGTTTCAGCCATTTTGGCAAGTTACTTAGTCTTCCTGGGTCTCTCTTATATATACATGTTATTAATTTTTGTTTGATCTTCTCCTGTTAATCTGTTTCATGTCAGTGTAAATTCTTAGACCAGCCAGAAGAACCCAGAAGGGTAGAAGAAAATTTCTTCCTCCCCAACAGCAGTAAATGCAGGAAACACAATTTTAATCTACCTAGTTAACATCACTGCTAGCATTACTAGTTTAGACTATTTCATTACTATAAAATTCAATGAATCACTCCCCTTTTTTACATTTAATTCTCCATATGTGGAGGTCCCTTAATATCAGGAAATCTTGTAATCATAAGATTATATTTAGACTTCTACCATGAGATTCAGTATCATTTTGAAGCATCTTCCTCTCAACAATTCACTGGTGTGATGTATGTAAAAAACATATGATGCTATTAATTCCATCGGAAGCTTGAAAAACAATGACAAACAAATCATTCAAACTCTCTGTGCTTTGGTATCCTCATTTTAAAAGAGCATTAATAATATTTGCCTCAAAGTGATATTATAAAAATCAAATAAATGTTCAAAAGCCTTTTGGAAAATTACCAAGTTTCTAAGCAAGCTAAAGTACTAGTATATATCCTCAAAAAAAATTGTGTTTCAAAATAAACATTAAAAAAACAACTCATGGAAATCAGAAAACTGATTGGCCTTAGCACAAAATGGGAAAATGTTGGGTCATATGTAAAAAGGAGTGGGGGAGATGCTTCCAGAATGTTGGTAATACACTATTTATTGACTTTGGGCTAGTTACAAAGGTTCAATTTATGAAAATCTATTGAATTATACCTTTATGTGTACTTTTCTGATGTATAATTCAAAGAATTTTTAAATAAACAAAAAATTCATTTGGAATACTATTAGGCATTAAATAACTATGGGGAACAAATAAATTAATATCCTATCTACTTCTACATATATACCCAACAGAAGTATATTCAAGTAGTCACCCAAAGATATAGCGCAATCATCCCAAACTACCCACATGTCCATCAAGAAAAAACTTGAAAACTACCTACCAAGAGAAGAAATACAATCACAGAATGGCAAACTATATAGCACTGAGAATAAATGGACAACAATGACATGTAAGCATATGGATGAATCTCTCAAATATAATGTTAACTGAAAGAATCCAAAGACTAAAGAATACATGATGTATGATTCCAGTTTTATAAAAACAGGCAAAGCTAATCTATATAGTTAGGTGCCTGGTCTTTACCAAAGGAATGGGGGTGGGAGAACTTGGAGAATGGTAGTAACTGGAAGGCAGCATTAGAGTAAAATCTGAGGTATTGGTAATGTTCTGTTTCTTGATTAAGGTTCTGCCTACATGAGAGTGTTCAGTTTGTGGAAATTTCACTGGGCTGTAATCTTATGATATAAGTACTTTTTGTACACGTATCATACTTCATTTAAAAGTTTTTAAAATCTCATAAACATGTAAATTAAACATGTAAATTAAACATGCGACTCAAACATATCTCAACATAATAAAGGCCATAGATGATAAACCCACAGCCAACATCATTCTCAATGGTGAAAAGCTGAAAGCATTTCCTCTAAGATCAGGAACAAGACAAGGATGCCCACTCATGCCACTTTTATCCAAAATAGTTTTGGAAGTCCTAGACACAGAAATCAGAGAAGAAAAGGAAATAAAAGGAATTCAAATTGGAAAGGAAGAAGTAAAATGGTCACTGCTTGCAAATTACATCCTATACGTAGAAAATCCAAAGCTCATCAATGAATTTGGTAAAGTTGCAGGATACAAAATTAATATACAGAAATCTGTTGCATTTCTATACACTAACAACAAAATGTGAGAAAGAGAAATTAAGAAAATAATCCCATGGACCATCACATCAAAAAGAATAAAATACCTAGGAATAGACCTACCCAAGGAGGTAAAAGACCTGTACTCTGAAGATGTTGATGAAAGAAACTGAAGACAACACAAACAGATGGAAAGATATATGGTGTTCTTGGATTATACGACTCAATATTGTTAAAATGACAATACTACCTACCCAAGGCAATCTAAAGATTCAATGCAATCCCTATCAAATTACCAATGGCATTTTTCATAGAACTGGAACAAAAAATTTTACAATTTATATGGAAACACAAAAGATCCCAAATGGCCAAATCTATCTTGAGAAAGAAGAATGAAACTGGAGTAATAAGCTGACTTCAAACTATACTACAAAGCTACAGGAATCAAAACAGTATGGTACTAGCACAAAAACAGACATATAGATCAACAGAACAGGATAGAAACCCCAGAAATAAACCCATGCACTTAGGGTCAATTCATCTACAACAAAGGAGGCAAGAATATACAATGAAGAAAAGATAGTCTCTTCAATAAGTGGTGCTACATGTAAAAAGTTGGACAGCTACATGTAAAAGAATGAAATTAGAACATTCTCTAACACCATATACAAAAATAAACTCAAAATGGATTAAAGACCTAAATGTAAAAATGGATACTATTTTTTTTTGATGTGGGCCATTTTTAAAGTCTTTACTGAATTTGTTACAATATTGCTTCTGTTCTATGTCTTGGTTTCTTGGCTGCAAGGCACATGGGATCCCAGTTCCCCAACCAGGGATCAAACCTGCATTGGAAGGTGAAGTCCCAACCACTGGACCGCCAGGGAAGTCCCTAACACTGGATACTACTGATGTAAAACTCCTACAGGAAAACACAGGCAGGACACTCTTTGACATAAATCATAGCAATATTTTTTGGATCTGTCTCCTAAGGTGAAAGAAATAAAAATAAAAGTAAACAAATGGGACCTAATTAAACTTAAAAGCTTTTGTACAACAAAGAAAACCATTAACAAAACAAAAAGACAACCTATGGAAAGGAAGAAAATATTGGCAAATGATGAACTGACAAGGGATTAATTTCCAAAATATGCAAACAGCTCATACAGCTCAATATAAAAAACAAACAAACAAGACAACCAAAAACATGGGCAGAAGACCTAAACAGACACTTCTCCACAGAAATTATACAGATTGCCAACAGGCACATGAAAAGATGCTCAACATTGATGATTATTAGGAAAATGCAAGTGAAAACTACAATGAGGTCAGAATAACCATCATCAGAAAGTCTACAAACAATAAATGCTAAAGAGGCTGTGGAGAAAAGGGAACCCTCCTACACTGTTGGTGAGAATGTAAATTAGGGCTTTCACTATTGAGAACAGTATGAAGTTCCTTAAAAAGCTAAAACTAGCATTACCATATGATCCTGCGATCCCACTCCTGGGCATATATCCAGAAAAGATTAAAACTCTCATTAAAAAAGATACATGCACTCCAATGTTCATAGCAGCACTATTTACAATAGCCAAGATATGGAAGCAACCCAAATGTCCATCAACAGATGAATGGATAAAGCAGATGTGCTATATATATAATGGAATATTACTCAGCCATAAAAAAGAATAATGCCATTTGCTGCAACATGGATGGACCTAGAAATAATCATATTAAGTCATACAGAAAAAGAAAATTATCATATGATATCATTTATATGTGGAATCTAAAAAAATGATACCAATGAACTTATTTACAAAACAAGAAATAGAATCACAGACATAGAAAACAAACTTATGGTTACCAAAGAGGAAGTGCGTGGGGGATAAATTTGGAATTTGGGATTAACAGATACACACTACTATATATAAAATAGATAAACAAGGGCCTACTATATAGCACAGGGAACTATATTCAGTATCTTGTTATAACCTACATGGGAAAAGAATCTGAAATATATATATATATATATATATATATATTTTATATATATATATGTACAATGGAATAACTTTGCTGTGCACATGAAACATTGTAAGTCAACTATACTTCAATAAAAAATTAAAATAAAAGAAAACTACAAAAAAAATGGGATTTGTCCACATGCTAGACGTCTATCCTTATCCTTTCATGGAAACCAAGTTACAGAATAAATGATGATGCCATTAATTCAACCAACTTTAACAGTGCCTACTACCATGGGCTAGGTCCTGCTACAGATGTTAAGGACATACAGAGTAAACAAAATAGTCAAAGACCTTGTTTAATGCAGATTACACTCTAGTTGGAAAAGACGAACAACATTTTAAAAAATGAATGAATAAACAGGAAAGTATAAGGTAGCAGTAATGTATTAAAACAATTAAACAGAACATGGGGATAGAAAACAATTAGAAAATTACTTTAGATTTAGTGATAATAAAAAGCTTTTCTGAAGAGGATACCTCTAAGCTGAGATGTGAATGATAAGAGAAGAAAATCATATAAAGCTTTGGGAGAGGAGCATTTCAGACAGAAGGAAGAGCACCTACCAAAACCTTCAGGTAGGAACAAGCCTGGTTTGTTCAAGGAACAGAAAGAAGATAAATGTGGTTGTAGGTTTTGAAAGTGAATTATATGCTTTACTTTACTTTTCTAAAAAATAAATTTGTTTACTCTGTGGAGAATTTTTGAAAGAATCTATTTCTTGGACTACCAAGGATTGATGAAGTTGAAGGATGAGAACAGAATCTTGATGTGATTTGGACGTGGAGGGGACAGAAATTGCCAAAGCATTGGATGTCTGAGGATAAGAAAGAGAGAAGAATCAAGGATTATTCATAGGCTTTGAACCTGAACAACTACATGAATGGTGGTGCCATTTACTGAAATGCGGCAGACTCAGGGAAGAGTAGTTTGGCAAGGCTACAAGATGGTCGGGGAGACAAGAATCTAGAGTTGTTTAGAATAGTTTTAAGTTTGAGAGTCCTATCAACATACTCTCTTCTCTAATCCATCATTGCTCTAAACTCTAGTGTTAGCTTGAGTTGGCCCTGAGCAATAACCCTCAGGGATTGGACCATTCCTGTCTTCAGGAGGCTATTATTTGTACCTTGATTCCTGATTTCTACTTAATCATACAATTGTGATTCTACAGATTCTTGGTCTACCATATTCTTGAATTTTAACAATTCCTTTGAAAGAGATATGAATAATTTAGTTGAAGCCTGAAACTTGTGAAGGCCGTGAAGTAAAGACAAGGTCATTCTAGCTTTCTGCTTCCTGAGAGCTACAGATCAACCAGAAATCTAATGGATTATATCAAAACCAATGACCACAATAGATAATATATGAACTTTCACAAGCATGGAATTCAAAACATTAAATACAAAATGAAAAGCAAAAAGCAAATTTTATAATAGGAAGTCAAGTCACTCTTGAAAAAAACCCTATTTTTAATAAGAGCTCAAAAATTTTTTTCATTGACACCAGAGGTCAAAGTTTTCATCATTAGAACTTACCATCGAAGAGTCTGTCAATAATGCTGTAACCAGCCCGAAGATCTGATAAAGAAAACTCATAAAACTTGGTCCAACCCTATCAAAACAAATTTTTAAAAAATTAAAGAACTACAAGCAGTGTTAAAAAATATATATGCATATATCATTGCCCTTACAATCTTAAAAAGAATGTTCAATACAGACTAAAAGAAAAAAACGGCAACTACTGAGAATTTTTAATAAAAACAATAAAACAATACCTCTAAAGTAAGAGTAATTAAAAAAGTAAATTTATTGATCTCTATAGCATGCAAAGGATTTTATAATGTCATAAATGTTTTTATCACTTAAATATGTGGCAGAAGAGTCATATATAGAAAGAACAAATTGGCGTAGTAAATCATTGAGTCTACATAGAGTGTATACATTGAGAGATTTCCTATAATTTGGTCCTTCAGAATTTTGGATTTTCTCTACAAACATGAAAACAGAAATATTACGAAAATTATTTAAAGGTCTAAAGGCATATAGTATTATTTTCTGCACATTTGACCCACAAAGCATTTATATTGTAACTAAATAAAATTATAAACCTACAGCTAATAGCTACTATGCTTGTATAAAAAGAACATTCAAAGACATTTATATGTGATAGAAAATAATATGAAATAATTAAAAATAATTTCTATAGGGCTTTCATCAACTATGACTAGTAATTAGTTTTATGCAATAAGTTCAAACTAAAATCTATTTAGACTTGAATAATATTCAGAAATATTGATACAAATTTAATTTATTCATTCATCATTCAAAAAGATTTATTAAGTGCACATTATATGTCAGGCTCTGGGAATAAAAGAATGAGCAAAAGCATATATAATCCCTGTTTCCATGTAGCTTTCAGTCAAATGTCAGGGGAGGGGTGGATACAATCAATTACTCAAATACACATACAATTACAAACTGTAATATGTTTAAGGAAAAGAAACATATTTGGTATATATAAGAAAGAGCTCTGACCTAATATAAAAGATAAGGGAAAGTCACCCTGGTGGGGAAAGGGTAAGAAATGACAGAAAAACAAAAGTAGATAGATAGTTAGGACAATGAAATGAAAGAATTTTTGTATTGGATTGTAATGGAGGATGAAGATGCCAAAAAGAGAGATATTAAGAATGACTTCTAAGCTCATGGCTTATTCAAATTGATGTTGGCAACATTCACTCACAGGTGGAACACTGAAAGAATACAAGGTTTGGAAAGGGATAACATGAGATCAATGAACAAAGTGTTCAACAAAAACTTACTGAGTGTCTGCTATATACTTGGCACTGTTTTTGTCAATGAAAATATAGCAGTAAACAAAAGAGGCAAAAATCTGTGCTCTTGAGAAGCTAATGTTCTAGTACTTGGATCTAGAATATGTGCATCTTCAGTCATTTTTGAGACATCTAACTAGATAGGTCAAATAAACAGTTGGATATATAAACCTAGATCTTAGTTGGTCTGAGTTGGATATAAAAATTTGGAGGTCACTAGCATTTAGATAGTTATTTTTTTTAATAATATTATAGATATTGTGAAAACAAAAAAGATTTCAGTTAACTATACCTAAGTTAAACTATACCTAAGAATTAAAAATCTGTAAGGGAGACACAGACCTTCAAGATGGCAGAGGAGTAAGACATGGAGATCACCTTCCTCCCCACAAATACATCAAAAATACATCTATATGTGAAACAACTCCTACAGAACACCTACAGAATGCTGGCAGAAGACCTCAGACTTCCCAAAAGGCAAAAAACTCCCCACATACCTGGGTAGAGTGAAGGAAAAAAGAAGAAACAGAGACAAAAGAATAGGGATGGGACCTGCACCTCTGGGAGGGAGCTGTGAAGGAGGAAAAGTTTCCACACCCTAGGGAGCCCCTTCCCTGGCAGACATGGGGGGTGGGCAGGGGAGAAGCTTCGGAGCCATGGAGGAGAGCACGGCAACAGGGGTGCAGAGGGCAAAGCAGAGAGATTCCTGCATAGAGGACTGGTGCTGACCACCACTCACCAGCCTGAGATGCTTATCTGCTAACCTGCCAGGGCAGGTGGGGGCTGGGAGCTGAGGCTTGTGCTTCAGAGGTCAGACCCCAGGGAGAGGACTGGGGTTGGCTGCATGAACACAGACTGAGGGGGTTAGTGCGCCACAGCTAGCTGGGACGGTGTCCAGGAAAATGTCTGGACCTACCAGAGAGGCAAGAGACCGTTGTTTTGGGGTGTGCAAGGAGAGGGGCTTCCTGCTCCAAGTGCCCACAGATGGCAGAGCACTGCCTAAGCAAGCCCGAGAGACGGGCATGAGTCGCGGCTATCATCTCAAACTGCAGAGGTGAGCAAGGACTGCTACTGCTGCCGCCACTGCCACCAAATATTCTGTGTGCAAGCGCAGGTCACTACCCACATACCCCCAGAAGCCTGTGCATCACGCCACTTCCAGGGTCCCATTATCCAGGGTCAACTTCCCTGGGAGAACACATGACGTGCCTCAGGCTGTTACAAAGTCACACAGGCCTCTACTGCTGCAGACACACCCCGCATTGCAATTGAGACTACCATACCCCTCCCTCTCCCCAGTCTGAGTGAGCAAGAGAGCCCTAATCAGACACTATTTTAACCCCCTCTTGTCTGGGCAGGGAACAGATGCCTAAGGCTGGCCTACACTCAGAGGCGGAGACAAAACCAAAGCTGAGCCCCAGGAGTTGTGCAAACAAAGAAGAGAAAGGGTGATTTCTTCATGCAGCCTTAGGAGCAGTGCATTAAATCCACGCAGTCAGCTTGGTAAACCCTGCCGGGGTGGAATACCTGAATAGACAATGAGTGTTCCCAAAACTGAGGGGGTGGACTTTGGGGGCAACTGTGAACTTGGGGTTTGCTTTCTGCATTTGATTCCTTTTTGGTTTCATGTTTATCTTAGTTTAGTTCTTAGTGTTTGTTTTCATTTGTGGGTTTGTTTATTCATTTAGTTGCTCTCTTCCTTTTTTTTGAAAGGAAATCAAGAAATCAGAAATCAAGACAGTATGGTACTGGCACAAAAACAGAAATATAGATCAATGGAACAAGACAGAAAGGCCAGAGATAAACCCACGCACATATGGTCACCTTATTTTTGACAAAGGAGGTAAGAATATACAATGGAGAAAAGACAGCCTCTTCAATAAGTGGTGCTGGAAAAACTGGACAGTTACATGTAAAAGAATGAAATTAGAACACTCCCTAACACCATACACACAAAAAAACTCAAAATGGATTAAATACCTAAATGTAAGGCCAGACACTATAAAACTCTTAGAGGAAAACACAGGCAGAACCCTCTATGACATAAATCACAGCAAGATCCTTTTTGACCCACCTCCTAGAGAAATGGAAATAAAAAGAAAAATAAAGAAATGGGACCTAATGAAACTTAAAAGCTTTTACACAGCAAAGGAAACCATACACAAGATGAAAAGGCAGCCCTCAGAATGGGAGAAAATATTTGCAAATGAAGCAACCGACAAAGGATTAATCTCCAAAATATACAAGCAGCTCATGCAGCTCAATATCAAAAGAACAAACAATCCAGTCCAATAATGAGTGGAAGACTTAAAGAGACATCTCTCCAAAGAAGATAAACAGATTGCCAACAGACACATGAAAGGATTCACAACATCACTAATCACTGGAGTAATGCAAGTCAAAACTACAATAAGTTATCACCTCACACCAGTGAGAATGGCCATCATTAAAAAATCTACACACCATAGATGCTGGAGAGCATGTGGAGGAAAGGGAACTCTCCTGCACTGTTGGAGGGAATGTAAATTGATACAGCCACTATGTAGAACAGTATGGAGGTTCCTTAAAATACTAAAAATAGAACTATCATATGAGCTAGCAATCCCACTACTGGGCATATACCCTGAGAAAACCATAATTCAAAAAGTGTCATGTAGCAAAATGTTCATTGCAGCGCTATTTACAATAGCCAGGACATGGAAGCAACCTAAGTGTCCATCAACAGATGAATGGATAAAGAAGACGTGGCACATATATACAACGGAATATTACTCAGCCAGAAAAAGGAATGAAACTGAGTTATTTGTAATGAGGTGGATGGACCTAGAGACTGTCATACAGAGTGAAGTAAGTCAGAAAGAGAAAAACAAATACCGTATGCTAACACATATATATGGAATCTAAAAAAAAAAAAAAGAAAGAAAATGGTAAGAAGAACCTAGGGGCAAGATGGGAATAAAGATGCTGACCTACTAGAGAAAGGACTTGAGGATATGGGGAGGGGGAAGGGTAACCTGGGACAAAGTGAGAGAGTGGCATGGACATATATACACTACCAAATGTAAAATAGATAGGTAGTGGGAAGCAGCCGCATAGGACAGGGAGATCAGGTCGGTGCTTTGTGACCACCTAGAGGGGTGGGATAGGGAGGGTGGGAGGGACGGATATGAAAGAGGGAAGAGATATGGGGATATATGTGTATGTATAATTGATTCACTTTGTTATAAAGCAGAAACTGACACACCATTGTAAAGCAATTATACCCTAATAAACACATTTAAAAAAAAAAAGGAGAAAAAAAAAAGAAGATATGGCACATATATACAATGAAATATTACTCAGCCATAGAAAGAAATGAAATTGAGCTATTTGTAGTGAGGTGGATGGACTTAGAGTCTGTCATGCAGAGTGAAGTAAGTCAGAAAGAGAAAAACAAATATGTATGCTAACACATATATATGGAATCAAAAAAAAGAAAAAAGGTTCTAAGAACCTAGGGGTAGGACAGGAAAAAAGACACAGATGTAGAGAATGGACTTGAGGACAAGGGGAGGGGGAAGAGTAAGCTGGGACGAAGTGAGAAAGTAGCATTGACATATATACATTACCAAATGTAAAATAGATAGCTAGTGGGAAGCAGCTGCATAGCACAGGGAGATCAGCTTGGTGCCTTGTGACCACCTAGAGGGGTGGGATAGGGAGGTCGGGAGGGAGGCTCAAGAGGGAGGGGATATGGGGATATATGTATACATACAGCTGATTCACTTTGTTATACAGCAGAAACTAACACAACATTGTAAAGCAATTATACTCCAATAAAGATGTTAAGAGAAAAAAATGTGTAAGGGATACGTACCCATCGGCAGTTAACAAAGTTCTCATAACATTTTAAATAAACTTTCTACCAACTCAAAACAAAGTCTTATTAATAAAATTTCTTATATAACTCTATTAGATCTTATTTGTGAAGAAAAATGCTCATTTCAACATTTTAAAAATACCTTAAAAATTAATCAGTATTCATAAAACTCTCAAGACTGTTGCTATCAATATTACTTAATATAGCAACTTCCAACTAAAATACTAATTCTGAAATAAGAACTATACTCTGTAAAGCACAGTTACTGATATACTGCTAGATGATTAATGATTTTTTAAAAATATGGTACAAAAATTTGAATGGTAATTTTTGTTATTCATATCACAATTCCTGACAGAAATTATGTTGTAAATTGTGGAGAGATTCTCAGTAGCCAATCAAATCCTATTTATCTGACATGGAAATCCAGGCACTGTGTAAAGTGCTCTTATGAATGAGATTAAGCCTGTTATAAAGGTACTCACAAACTAGTAAGAATAACACAATATCAAAGAATAACAAATATAAAACAAAACTGACATTACATCAAATGCAGTATTAGAGGTACAATATACATGTGTAAAATAGGGAAGTTAACACAGCACTGCAATGAAAAACAGCAAAGGAATAATCTTTTACTAACACAGGGAATGAAAACTAAGTTGAATTAACAGTGGATCTTTACTTCTCAAAGTTGGCTGTTAAAAAAAAAAAAAGCAAAACCAAATAAGGAAAAGAAGTAAAATAGAGTTTGTGGAGTTCATATCCCTATGACATGACATCTAGCAATTAATGGCATTCAATATTTTGTCTGCTTTTACCTCTAAATTTATGATTTTTATCAGAGCAGAATGTTTTTTTAAATGACATTTTCAAATATTTTTGTTTGTGTGAAAATGAACTGCTATATCCTCTATGTAGAGCATTTTGGTAATGTTCATGAACTTTTAAAAATACACATATCTTTTGAAGCAAACATTCTACATTTAGGAATTGGCCACCATGAACAAGTGTTAAATGAGGCAATCATAGGGATATCCATTGCAATATTTTTTGTAATAGCAAAGATTAAAGAAAATATTTATGCCCATCTAACAATACAAACTGCCTAAAAATATTTATACGGATATCATGAATACAAATCATATTTTAAAATTAGGTGTTAAATAGGTACTAATATTTAACAATCTCTAAAATGTATTGGTTAATAAAGCAAAGTACAGAACTGTATGTATAATGTGCTGCCATTTGAATTAAAAAGAACATATGTGTGCATATAAATGCATAAAATATATTTGTGTATTTATATAATATCTCTGAAGGACATCCAAGAAATGGTGAACAGTAGGTGCCCTGGAAATACAAACTGAGTGGCAGGGGATAAGGAGGGAGGAGACTAAATCTTAATTTGCAAGCTTTTTCATAGCTTTTTAATTTATAATATGTGCATGTGTCACAATAAAAAATGAAAACTGGGCTTCCCTGGTGGCGCAGTGGTTGAGAGTCCGCCTGCCGATGCAGGGGACACGGGTTCGTGCCCCAGTCCGGGAGGATCCCACATGCCGTGGAGCGGCTGGGTCCATGAGCCATGGCCGCTGAGCCTGCGTGTCTGGAGCCTGTGCTCCGCAACGGGAGAGGCCACAACAGTGAGAGGCCCACGTACCACACACAGACAAAAAAAACAAACAAAAAACCCCCCAAAAACCAAAAAAAAACTAATTTTGTTTTTAAAATGTAAGTTTTGTTTTCTCATAAAAATGCATCACTATGACTATTCTTCATGTATGCATCAGGATTAACTGATACATTACCTAAGGATGAATGTCAGAGAAATTAGGGGCAAAGGCTTTAGAAGATGGTGAGCCTGCCCATTTCCAAGCTCAAGTTAATTACCATCGAGATTAACTGTCCTACTTTTGTAAAATAAAAATAATAAGCGTACCCTTTAATAAGTATAGTGTGTAAAATATATGAAACAAACATTGCTATTATTATTTACTATTTCATTGGTTTGACAAATATTTATTGATAGGCTATACCAGGCACTGTGTTAAGCACTTCTAAACATACACTATTTCATTTAATCCTCACAACAAAGGTAAATATGATCATTATTCACATTTTACAGTCAAGGGGATAAAGTAATTTACCTAAGGTCATACAGCAAGGAAATTCTAGAGTCAGGACTGAAACTCCAGAACCTATGCTCTTATTTTGATATGCAACTGAAATATAGAGAAAGGCTAAAAGGTGGGCAGATGGGGAGGGCAGTTTGAGGAAAGATTATCCCAAAAGAAGTAGACAAAGTTTAAAAAAAGAGGATAGTTTCCCATCCATTTAAAGATGGAAGAATGCTGAAATTTTTGCTAAGATAGGCATTTGGCAAGAAGATCAGAGCATGGTACCAGCTAGGACTGCCATGGCCATGAAAAACTGTGCTCTATTGGTGGTTTAAAAATAAAATCTAGAGCCTACGGTGAGAAAGCTTGATGGATTAAAAGACCATAAAGAAGTCCCATGTGACTGAGGTGTAGAGAACAGATAGAAAAAAAGGGGCCTGGGAAGAGGTTGAAAAGATAGGCAAATATTTCCTTCTGGATCATGGTAAGAAATGTGCATATTTTTTCCCAAGTACAGTGGAATTCCATTTGATGGGTGTTAAGCAGAGGAGTGAAAAAATCAAAATTACATATTAGAAAAATAATTCTGGCTGCTAAATGGAAAAAGCAGGTAGAAGAGTTGGAAAAGTAATTCAGGTGAGAGGTGATGAGGCTTGAAAAGAATAGTGAGGAGAAATGTACAGATTTGAATTACATTTTAGAAGTAGAATCAACAGGATTTAAACACAAGTTGAGTAGGGAAGAAAACCATACCAAGAACAACTCCTATGCTTCTAACTTAGGGAAGTAAACAGATATCAATGCCTATTATTGAGCAGAATATACTAAAGGAAAAACAGGTATGGGAACTCGGTTTTTGAACATTTTTGAACTGGTGAGATATTAACCATAAAAATGATACCTAACAATGATGAATTATGATGGCTCACACATTGTTCTAAACACTTTAATTCAAAAACATGTGAACTAGATAACTATATACAGTCCAGAAGATTAACAGAGAAGATGGAATCAGAGATATAAATTTATAAATCATGAATCAAATTAAGAAGTAATCCTAGCTATTTATATTAAACTATAAAAATATTCTAATATGAAAAAATGTACACCTTAGACTATATCCAAGACATGTTCTTACTTACCTGTGGAATGTAATTTCTTCTTTCTTGGCATGCAGCATGAAACCAAGCAAAACTGAAGAGAGCATGAGCTCGATGTATATTATCTTTTTTGCTAATTTGCTCAGAAGTCCAAGATTCGTAAGTACGCATTAAATTTTTCTTCAAACCTGGAGGTGACTAGAGAAAAAACAAACATATTGTTTAAAACATTACAAATAAAATAAATCAGTATTTAACATATTGAGAACATATTTTAAGGCAAAAACTTTTCACCATTACCAAGTTTGACTTAAACTATTTTATTTTGTTACTTCAAAATGTACTAAAGAAGGTGTGGCACATATATACAATGGAATATTACTCAGCCATAAAAAGAAACGAAATTGAGTTATTTGTAGTGAGGTGGATGGGCCTAGAGTCTGTCATACAGAGTGAAGTAAGTCAGAAAAAGAAAAACAAATACCATATGCTAACACATATATATGGAATCTAAAAACAAACAAACAAACGAAAAGATTCTGAAGAACCTATGGGCAGGACAGGAATTAAGATGCAGACATAGAGAATGGACTTGAGGACACGGGGAGGGGGAAGGGTAAGCTGGGACAAAGTGAGAAAGTGGCATAGACTTATATATACTACCAAATGTAAAACAGATAGCTAGTGGGAAGCAGCCTCATAGCACAGAGAGATCAGCTCAGTGCTTTGTGACCACCTAGAGGGGTAGGATAGGGACGGTGGGAGGGAGACTCAAGAGGGAGGAGATACGGGGATATATGTATATGTACAGCTGATTTACTTTCCTATAAAGCAGAAACTAACACACCACTGTAAAGCAATTATACTTCAATAAAGATGTTAAAAAAAACCGTACAAATATAAAACTAGTTTTAAACTCCTTATACCTAATAGCTCATCTCAATTATAAATCCAAAATAGGGTGCAGTGGTTGGGAGTCCACCTGCCGGTGCAGGGGACACGGGTTCGTGCCCCGGACCGGGAGGATCCCACATGCCGCGGAGCAGCTGGGCCCGTGGGCCATGGCCGCTGAGCCTGTGTGTCCAGAGCCTGTGCTCCGTAACGGGAGAGGCCACAACAGTGAGAGGCCCGCGTACCCCCCCCCCCAAAAAAAACCTACACAACCAACAATATTCAAAATAACCAAATAAGTTTTACATGATCATTGAGGTGTTTTACTGAAACAAAACCATCATTTACAGTACAAATTATGATACTGATTATTATCAGGCAGGTGTTTTTGACTTCAATACGCCAGTTCTTTCTCTCCAGTACTATCTGAATTTCCATAAGGACTTCAAATTACTATTTACATGTAATGTCAACTAATCTTCTTTGAACATCAGTCCACTTTACTTAAGGTGGGTATTACCTGACATTGCTAGGCTTATAACACAAATTCAAACCCAGGAACCGAAACTGTACATTGGACTACTACTAGTCAGAAAACACTTATCCACATGTCCAAAATCTGTTTATATTATCTTTTTTAATTATCAAAATGGAAGAAAAAAATTTTTGAATTCTTGGAAAAAGACCAAAATAAATCCATTTCAAAAGTTACCTTGTTTTATAGATAGCTAGTGGGAAGCAGCCGCATAGCACAGGGAGATCAGCTCAGTGCTTTGTGACCACCTGGAGGGGTGGGATAGGGAGGGTGGGAGGGAGGGAGATGCAAGAGGGAAGAGATATGGGAACATATGTATATGCATAACTGATTCACTTTGTTATAAAGCAGAAACCAACACACCATTGTAAAGCAATTATACTCCAATAAAGATTTTTTTTAAAAAAACTTACTTTGTTTTAAAAGTATTTTTTTTCCCTTCAAACTTGTTTCTAACATTAATGAAAAATTCAGAACAGTACTTTAAGAATGCCTGCCACAAAAAAATAATAATTTCCTTTGCAAACCTTTTCATTCTGTTTTCTCTTAAATAAAAACTTTTGTTTTATTAAAAGAAAAAGGGCCTAAGTATTTTTTTTTACTAAGTGCATTTCCAAATGTACACTTTTAAATGAAAATGTTTTGTTTATGAAACAGTTACCAAAATTTTTCATAGAACAGACAAAATTTTCTGAGCACTAAAGAAACTGAACAACCACTTAGGGTTTTTTGTTTTTTGTTTTTTGTTTTAAGACCCTATACTAAAGGTTATGCAAAATGAATAAATCATGTACAATTACAGAGAAAATCATTTACAAATAAAGACTATTAGAAAATGACAAAACAGAAACACTAGTATGTCAAGTTATGAGATAAGGTAAAATATATATTCAACTAAAATATATTCAAAATTCAGACTTAAAATAATTTCAATATTAATTCAAGTTAATTAAATCAATTAAGCATTCAGCATAAGAAATCAGGAAGAATGAAATCCAGTACAAATTAAGGAAAACATAAGGAAGAAAAAATAATGAAAAGAGCAGGAAATTCAGTGAATAGAAAAGAATTAATAAGAAAAAGTAAATCACAAAGTATGACATTGGTTATTTGTGACAAATTTTTTTCTATTTTTTAATTTTATTTTTAAAATTTTTATTGGAGTATAGTTGATTTACAATGTTGTGTTAGTTTCTGCTGTACAGCAAAGTGGATCAGTTATACATATACATATATACACCCTTTTTTAGATTATTTTCCCATATATATGGGAAAAGAAGAGTTCCCTGTGCTATACAGTAGGTCTTCATTTGTTATCTATTTTATAATTCTATTTCTGCTTTGTAGATAAGTTCATTTGTACCTTTTCTTTAGATTCCACATATAAGTGATAACATATGATATTTGCCTTTCTCTGAAAATTACAGGACAGTATCAGTGATGAACATAGACATAAAACTCATCAACAAAATAATAACAAACCAAATCCAACAATACATTAAAAGGATATTACACCATGATCAAGTGGGATTCATCCCAGGATGCAAGGATTTTCAATATTCATGAATCAATCAATATGATACACCACATCAACAAACTGAAGAATAAAAACCATATAATCATCTCAAGAGATGCAGAAAAAGCTTTTGACAGAATTCAACACCAATTTATGATAAAAACTCTCCAGAAAGTGGGCATAGAGGGAACCTACCTCAACACAATAAAAGCCATATATGACAAACCCACAGCAAACATCATTCTCAATGGTGAAAAACTGAAAACATTTCCTCTAAGATCAGGAACAGGACAAAGATGTCTACTCTTACCACTATTATTCAACATAGTTTTGGAAGTCCTAGCCATGGCAATCAGAGAAGAAAAAGGAATAAAAGGATTCCAAATTGAAAAAGAAGTAAAACTGTCACTGTTTGCAGATGACATGATACTACAGTATACACAGAAAACACTAAAGTTGCTACCAGAAACTACTAGAGCTCATCAATGAATTTGGTAAAGTTGTGTGATACAAAATTAATATACAGAAAATCTCTTGCATTCCTATACACTAACAATGAAAGATCAGAAAGAGAAATTAAGGAAACATCCCATTTACCATCACATCCAAAATAAAATACCTAGAAATAAACCTACCTAAGGAGGGAAAAGACCTGTACTCAGAAAACTATAAGATACTGATGAAAGAAATCAAAGATGACACAAACAGATGGAGAGATATACCATATTCTTGGATTGGAGAAATCAATACTGTGAAAATGACTATACTATCCAAAGCAGTCTACAGATTCAATGTAATAAATTTTTAAAAACAACTCCAGCAACTCATCAAAAAGAGAAGAAACAAACAATAAAATGAAGATTCCACAATTTTTAAATACAATAAAACGTGTGTGTACATATGTGTACATATATATAGTAATAATTTTGAACATAATGAACTGCACTATTTCCTGGAATAGTTAAAATCATTTACATTGATTTAAGAAATAGAAAAAAAATTCACCAGTAACTTAAATGAAATTGAAAATTTCCATAAAAATATAATCAAATTACTTCCTAAAAAAGGATACTGGAAGAGGCTACACATTAAGTTAAAATTTTCAAGGAACAGTTCCCCTGATATATGTTAACTCTTCATTTATTGAAATATTACTGTATTCTTCCTAAATGCCACATATTATATAATAAGTAAAAAAAAAGCAAGAAAAAACATAGCCCTTGCCTTCAGGGCTTGTACAATCCAGTTCTGCAATATAGTTTAGTAAAAGAGTATACTGAGAGAGTGGCTGGAGAAGTTCTCTCTTACTAGACATTATAATTGACATTCATTCAATTAATATATTTCCAAATATTAAATCATTTTTGCATTCCTTGGATTAATCCTTAGCTTTTTTCTTCCCTACATGAGACTTAATGCCTTCAGATGGAAAATGGAAGTACTGATCTAAAATAACAGGTAGTTATAAACACCAATAAGATATTTTTCATCAGACAAGAGATTATATAAGAGATTATATTCTACAAGTTGAGAGAAAATGCAAGCAGAATGTTTTAAACCAGTGTTTTAAAAGTTTTAATTCAGTTTCTTATTATTATTTCAGTTATGACTTGGACGAGTTCCACAATATCATTACAAACACATAGAGTTTTGGATGCATCAGGTTTGGGGAGGATCTGCCAAGCATTACACGTTAGAAGGATGGACTGATGGATAGATGTATGGATGAATGGATGGGTGAAGGGAACGAATGAACAAAAGAAGAAAACAAAGACTGAAAATCTAACTTAGCTATGTCAAAAAACAAATGATATGAAAACTGGATATCCATGTGTAAGAGTGAAGTTGGACCCTTACTTTACACCTAATACAAAAATTAACTCAAAATGCATTAAAGACCTAAACCTAAGACCTGAAACTAAAAATTCCTAGAAGAAAACAGGGGAAAAGGTTCATGACGTTGGATTTGGCAATGATTTTTTTGGATATGCCACTAAAAGCACAAGCAACAAAAGCAAAAACAGACAAATGAGACTACATCAAACTAAAAACATCTACGCAGCAAAGGAAACAATCAACACAGTTAAAAGGAACCCCTAATGGAATGAGAGAAAATATTTGTAAGCCGTATATCTGATAAAGGGTCAATATGAAGAATACATAAGAAATTAGTACAACTCAACAACAAAAAATCCAATTAAAAATGGGCAAAAGACTTGAATAGACATTTCTCCAGAGAAGACATACAAATAGCCAACAAGCATATACAAAGATGTTCAACATCACTAAATATAGAGAAATACAAATGAAAACCACAGTGAGATATCACCTCACACTGTTAGGACAGCCACTATTAAAAAAAATACAGGAGGCAATAACAAGTGTTGGTAAGGATCAGAGAAATTGTGTGCTATTGGTGGGAATGTTAAATGGTATACCACAGTGGAACAGTATGGAAGTTCCTCAAAAAATTAAAAATAGAATTACCATATGATCCAGCAATCCCACTCTGGGTATATATCCAAAAAAACTGAAAATACGATCTTGAAGAGATATTTGCCCACCCATGTTCATTGCAACATTATTCATAATAGCCAAGAGGTAGAAAATCTAAATGTCCATGGGCTGATGAATGGATGAAGAAAATGTAGTACACACATATTAATGGGATATTATTCAGCCTTAAGAAAGAAGGAAATGCTGTCATATGCTACAACATGGATGAACCTTGAGGACATCATGCCAAATAAAATAAGCCAGTCACCAAAAGACAAATACTGCATGATTCCACTTATATGAGGGATATAAAGTAGTCAACTCACAGAAACAGAAAGTACAATGGTGGTTGCAAAGGGTGGAGGGAAAGAGAAATAGGGAGTTGCTCTTCAGTGGATACAGTCTCAGTTTTGTGAGATGAAAAAATTTTAGAGATCTGTTATACAACAAGGTACATATGGTTAACACTACTGTACTGTACATTTATAAATGGTTAAGATAGTAAATTTTACATTATGTCTTTTACTACAATAAAAAAACAAAAAATTAATGATATTAAATAATATTTAAAAGAAAAATATAAATGTATTTTTACAAATATATTATTTATGTATATACTTCATCTAAATATACAAAAGTTTTTGAGTGCTTTTTGTCTACAGAGCTTTAGAAGGCATGCTAAATTACTGCACTTACATAATTAGTGATTCAAGTTTTTATTTTTTTCATAAATTTTATTTATTCATTTATTTATGGCTGTGTTGGGTCTTTGTTGCTGCGCGTGGGCTTTCTCTAGTTGCGGCGAGTGGGGGCTACTCTTTGTTGCGGTGTGCAGGTTTCTCATTGCAGTGGCTTCTCTTGTTGCAGAGCACGGGCTCTAGGCACGTGGGCTTCAGTAGTTGTGGCATGCGAACTCTGGTTGTGGCTCACGGGCTCTAGAGCGCAGGCTCAGTAGTTGTGGTGCACAGGCCTAGTTGCTCTGTGGCATGTGGGATCTTCCCAGACCGGGGCTCGAACCCACATGCCCTGCATTGGCGGATTCTTAACCACTGTGCCACCGGGGAAGCCCACGTTTCAAGTTTTAAATCTTCTTACCTCATATGTTATCTTCAAACTTGACTGTAATAAAACTGGAGTAAAGTTGGGATGAACTTCTGCAGTGAGCCAAAGACGAAAGGTATCTTTAGGTTGAAGAATATTCAATTCCTTGTTTATAAAAACAACAAGAATAAAAATCTACTTAAACATACAAATTTCCATTTTATAAATATATTATTTATAAGTACTTATCTTACTAAAATCTTTCCATGATATTCTGATATATTTCTTAATGTTCTGATTATATTTCCTCTAAATTTTCATCTTCTCTATTCCTAGCTTAGTGAAATAGCTAAGAACTTGGATCTAGAACTGGGCCAACTGGGTTGAAATCCAAATTCTGCCACTTATTTGCTGTGTGACCTTGGATTCTTTGACTTAAACTCTCTAAGCAAGGATAATAACCTACCCTCATAGGATTGTATAAAACACAGTGCCCAACACACAGTAAATACAAAATAAGTGTTAGCTATAGTCGTGATGCCTAAACTACGAGCCATCTTCAGGCCTTCAGGTTCTCACTTCTTCAAATCACACTTCCACAGAGTTATATTATAATATCAGTTCCTTTACAGTACAATTTTTAGTGTGTCTTATAGCCTATAATATCCAAAATTCACCATTCAAATTCACCTGCCTGTGCTGTACGCTTTAGTCACTTATTCGAATTTTTATCTCTTGTCTCTTTATTCATCATATTCTTTCTGCCTGTTATTCTCTTGTAACCTGACAAATTCTTACTCATCTGTCAAAATATAATTCAAGTATCATGTTCTGGGAGAATATCTTCTCCGACTCTTCACTACCACAATCCCAAGCAGATTAATCACTGATGGTATTTTGTAAATTCCTTTCTGCAGTATTCATTGTACGACTGTATAGTTATTAATGTGGTCTGTCTCTTCTAAACCAAGCTCCTCGAGAGCAAGTACAAATTTTATACGTAACCAGCACCTAGGACTATTCCTGGCTTTTTTCTGTACTCAGCAAGCACTTGTAAAATGAATGACTAAATGAATGAATGAATGACAAAAGAAATGTTGATAGCTCTAAAAGAGAGTGAAGTCTAAAAATTATCTTAATAAATACGTCTAATACTAAAATTCATTATTATCAAGTGAAATGTAAAGATGACAAAAAATGGCAAGAGAATTGCATGAAAACATTTTGCTTCCTTAAAATTGTAAATTATAAAATGTTTCTATACCTAATAATAATTTTTAAATGTAAAATTGGAATAAAATTTTGCTTTGGGTTAGCATATTTTAAAAAAAGATTAAAAAAGCAATACATTTGTGATACAGTTGAATTTAAAATAAACATAAATTTATATCCAAACAATTCATCCAAACTTCCCAAAAGAAAAGCAAAACATTTAAAAATTTTTTAAAAGTTTTATAATATAATCTACCCTATATATTCTTCAAAAAGTCCTAATTAAGATTTGATTCCAAAATAATAACTGTAATTATATTTTACATAGATTAATAGCTATCAATCTATTGTTTGGAACAGAAAGCAGGATTCAAGTATTCACAAGTCTTCCTTATGTTTCAAAACATATGTAATTCATCTGACATAAATTTTATATTTTATACATTTGTGATTTTTACAGAAAACTGTAGTAATAATGGAATTACTTGAATATTCCTATATATCTCAGTTCCAAAATCTACATCTTCTTTTTTTTTTTTTTTTTTTGCGGTACACGGGCCTCTAACTGTTGTGGCCTCTCCCGTTGTGCAGCACAGGCTCCGGACACGCAGGCTCAGCAGCCATGGCTCACGGGCCTAGCCGCTCCGCGTCATGTGGGATCTTCCCGGACTGGGGCACGAACCCGTGTCCCCTGCATCGGCAGGCGGACTCTCAACCACTGCGCCACCAGGGAAGCCCTACATCTTCTTTTGATAAGTAGTAAGTCATCATGGTCTATCACTTCATTCACTTAGTCATTAACTCATTCATCAAAGATTATTTAACTACTTACATGTTTTATGTAAAGTGCTATAGTTGCCAATTTATTTTCAACACATTACACAAATTTTCAACATACTACAACTAGGCTATGGCCTCCCACTCTATTCTGTTTGGTTCTATTCTGAATAACTTCTGCCAGATTAATTTAATTAAGTAATTATTAACTCCCTTGTTAAGGACCTCCTTTGACTCTGTGTCCTAAGACAAAAATTCCAAGCACTTCAGCACGATTTTGAGGGTATTCCATAACCTTGCCCCTTCCTAGCCATCTAACTCTATTGCCCCACATCGCTCTGCCTGACCCTTCCAGGACATTCAAGGACATCTTCATTCTTTGTACTAGGCAGGCACATTCCCACCACTATGTCTCTACTTGTGCTGCTAGAATTAACCACAATTTTTTTTCCCCCTACACTTAGCTAAATCACATATAGTCTTCAAGGAACATCTTGTCTTCAGTGTCATCTATGACAGCCCAAACCCATATTCATCTTTCTTCTTAAATAAGCACTAGACTTAATTCTAGGTTTGCATTTAAACCTACATCAATTTGTTCTGTCTTAAAGTTTTTTCGTCCTGGGCCCACTTCTGTTAAATAAAATGATTGCTTCCATTTACACCCAGCCTCCTTAGCACCTAGGAAGTGTTCTGTAGTAGCTCTCTCTGACTCCTCTACATCTTTTCTCCTCATACAGATACAACAGAACAAAAGCATAAAGAAAATTTAATGTTATAAATAGGTCTTCTACAATTCTTTAAAACATTTCCCTATTTTTCGTCTGAAAAAATTCTCTAAGCCTCCCCTTCAGTCCTGATTAAGTTTTTGACTTCCCCTAAATGCCTTTAAAAAAGAGATTTTTATAGATTTCTTATTAAAAGATCCATTTTGGTTTGTACAAATGTACATATATTTAAGGAGAAAATATATAACAGATTTTAAATGATTCCCCAACAAATACTAATTTTTTTAAAGACATCATAAATCGTGCATGACATATTTTAATACTGATGTTCCTTGGAGATTACTGAATTGAGTATATTAGATATTATTTGCACCACACTGATCTGAATCTACCTTTTCCAGAACTGGCAGCCAAGATACCACAAGATGTAAGTTCTTCAAACAGAGCCAGTCTCCATTTCGGGCACATTCTTTTAGCATTTGAACTGCTAAATCAGCTTGGCCTTGACCCATGGCAACCTGCAAAAACAAAAATAAATAACAAAACTAAAAAAAAACAGATCTGATAACATGTTGTAACAGAAGACTTTCAAATTATCCTGCCATACATACTGAACTAACTCAAGTACTGTAATCAGGGTTTTAAACTTTTAATAAGAAATATCAGACTCTTGCTGTTTCCAACAATTGTCTTGTTTTTGTCCTTACATCAGTGGCAGATTTTTAATATTATTCTATTTAGTAAAGGTACTAACATTACAGGTCTGAAAGTTATAGAACAGTATAAAGAATTGCTGAATAGTTTTTTTTTTCCTCATTCCACTAGTTCCTGCAATTCTTACTCTCTCAAACATGGACCTTTAAAAACATAATTTTTTATGACTACTGTCTTGTTGTATTCTTTGAGGGATTAAACATTAACAATACCGCTTCCTTGAAATTTGCTTCTCTTTTTAAAAAATTTCTCCAACATTGCACAAATTTGGCTCCCAAGCTACTTGGTCCACTGAACTGCGTAATTCCCTAGCCCTTCATTGTCTAGAAGACCCTAACATGTTGGGCCTCAAGACTCTACATTTAGCCCTCTGCTCTTCTATTCTTTTTCAGGGAGAGGAGGCAGGAAGGAGAGATAGAGAAAAGAAGAAAGGGGGAGGGGAGAAAAAGAAGAGATGGGAGAGGAAGAGGGAAGGAGAATCCTGGTCTCACTGGAATTCCATTCCTGTATTTCCAATCCCTATAGTCTATCTGCACTTAGGACACTCATGTAATAGGCTAGGCTAGACCTTTATGATGTTTTCTATTTTATTTTATAAAATAGAAAACATCCAAGCAGAAGCCGAAACACCCTAGAAAATAGATTCAGTATATAAGATTTCTGTATTATTTGAATGAATAGACTAGTTAAGTCTACTTAAGTCTAGGATTCTATAAAAAAGTTTTAGTCAAGGGTCTAAACTGGTTGCATGCTACTTACTATACCAAGTTTAAACTCCGCCATATGTCTCTTTAAGGATAATATATATAATACTTAAGTATCAGTACAGCTATATCTGTCTCTGTATATATGAGAGAAACACATTTACTGAGAGTCCTGGCTCAAATATTTTATTGGGTACATAGTCAAAACACTTTGAAGAATACTGTTATAGACTACTTCAAACCACAGCGATCTCTCTTTTCATAATGAATATAAGATAGCATTTCATTGTTTTTTATTGACTTTTACAAGTATTGATTTTGCTTTTCAATTAGACTATAAAGTTGTTGAGAGTGGGAACCATGCGTCTAATTCATTGCATACAAAAGCATGTAACAAAACAGGTAATAAATACTCATATATTGTTTTTTTTTAATTTTCAAGATCTAACCCAGAACTAAGCAAATAGGAGGGATAAAACAAATACTGGTTGAACTGTTTAGATGCACGTATTAGTTTGCCATTATTAAAATGCGAAAAAAAACCCTTGAAACAGTTGAAGGCATGTACAACAGAATCAGAGGGGAAAAAAAGAATAAGTAGTTTGCTGAGCTGAAATGGTAGCTGAAAGTAGGAACTCAAAATTTTCTATAAGGCATAAATTGTATGAAAACAGCTTAAAGGTTCATGAAACATTAGAAGAAAACATATACTCTAAGGAAAAAAATACATTTTTAAAAAGCACAACAGGAAATGTCAAGAAGATGGTTAGCCCCTACATCAAAAAAAAAAAAAAAAACAGTTTCTTGAAATGAAAATTAATTTTTTGCATTAAGAATATATTATTATCCTTAGGACATACATTCAGCATAGCAAAAAAAACTTTAAAATAACAGGAGATTTATGACTAAATACGTCTGTATTTAAAGGTTTTACAATATTAAAAAATTTTGCAAGTACACAAAAGTCTAGAAATTCATATAGTCAAACTTACAGTGAGTGCAAATAGTTTTATCTTTCTGCCAATATCACTGCTAACAGATACAGCCTATAGAAGAGGGCTCCCCTTCCTCAAGACATCTCACTGACAATTGAATATTGTCCTAATATATTAATACACTATAACTAGGATTGAATGAAACTCCCTAGAGTTAGTGCAAAACCTGTACAACTAAGCCTAACTCTCTGCTATTTTGCTATCTTCTACTTATAGTCCTCATAACATTCCCACTTGTCAATTTTTGGTTGCTGTGAAAGTATTCTGGTTTTTTAATCATTATTAATTATTTTCCCAATGAAAAAGATTTATTTTTTTCACATGTCAAAAATTGAGGGTAAATTAATTCATTTTCAAACTTACATGCCAACTGAATTGAAAAAGAGGTGCTAATCTGAACAAACTAAAACTCAGAAATTTAGCTCAGGACAAAATGGTATTATATGAGACAAATATATTATCTTATCAGACTTCTGGAGGTTAGAAGTCCCACTCTTCTATTGATCTATTTTTAAATCAAGGTGTCAGGGTTCGAAAATAAAGGTAGTACTGCAGGGCTGTTCTTTCTGGAGGCTTTAGGAGAGAATCCTTCCGTTGCCTTTTCGAACTTCTAGAATCCACCTACATTTCTTTGTCTGTGGCCCCTTCTACCATCTTCAAAGCCAGCAGCACAGCAACTTCTCACCTCTTTGACCTCTGCTTCCTCACATCTCCCTCCTTCCCTCTGCTTCTTCTGCCTCCTTCTTAAAAGGACCTTTATGACTATATTGGGCCCAAATGAATAATCCAGGATAACCTCTCCACTGCAAAATGCTTAACTTAATTACAGTTGCAAAGTTCCTTCTGGGGATCAGGATGTGGACACTTTCCAGGGACATTAGTTGGCACACCGCAACAAAAAATGTCTGTTCCACTAATAGAATCAAGTATGGCAGGAAGATCAATAGCTGTAGCAAAAACAGCAGGGTAATATGTACTGACCTGATGATAACACTCTCCACTTCTCTCAGCATTAGCAAGTTCTTGGAGTTCCTGAGAAGGATCAGCACCCGGGGAAATGATTATCAATATGGGTTCAATTTCTAGTGTCTCTTTGTATAAACGTTTGAGATTTAGAGGAGGTGGGGACAACTCTTTCAGTCCTAAAAGATATATTAAAGAAATTACCAATAAATAGCAACATGAACCAGAAAAAGTCTATTAAAACTAATTACATGATATATAAGAGATAATAACTAAGTGAACTATAATCCTATACATATTAAAGGTTTCTCACTCTAAAATCATTCACATACTAGTAAGAACTAACATTTATTGAATGTTTAAGGTGCCAGGCATTTTTCTAAATGCTTTACATCTATGACATCATCTAATCCTAACAACAACGTTAAGAGGTAGGTACCCTGAATACCACATTCAACAGACACAATCAGCACTGCGGTCTTAATATACTATTCTCTCCCTACAAAAGACTGAAGCCAACCATATTACCATACAGGTTTTCATTCATTTATATAACTGAGAGCCTACTCTGTGCCATGCATATGAGGAATCAGATTTCCACATGATGTGGTAAATAATATCACTCTCATGATATAGGACAAAGATTTATTTCTTATGTCCTTGCATTAAGAGAAAAAAAAAGTGGTATAGAATGAAAAAATGTTTATTTTGGAGACAAAAATATAGATCTCAGTTTATGTTTGTTAGCTAAATGACCCTATGCAAATCACTAAAATGCACTGTGCCTTGGTTTCCTCAATTGTAAAACAGGGATAAAACAATCCATAGGTCATTTGGAGGCAAAATAGGATACAAAATAAAAATAGATTCTATTTATTCATCACATACTCTATGCTAAGCATACTCAAGGAAATTTAATGTCTTCCCAAAGACCACCCAGCCACTAACTGCTAACTGTATTCAAGGTAATTCATCTGTTCTTTTTTCTATTCTGAAGCTCTTCACAAACTGTAAAGTCCTACACAGACAAGAAATTATAACTTCACTGTTATATTTAAAACTCTTCTGCTAAAACTTTAATGTTTCCATTATTAACGTATTTAGTAAAAGTCAAGCTAAAGAAGACCCATTTCAATTAAAAATCAAAAATACACTTGTCTGAACTGAGCTAAAAAGAAGAGTATGATACAAGGGTTTAAAAATAGAGGATTAGAATGTAACAGAATGAGTACAGAGGAAAGAAGTGCTTTCTTATATCCTCAACTGTAGAAATGAATAGATAATATTGTACCTCAGAAATCCTAAAATAGCAGGAAAAGACATTCTTAAGGAATTCTGTAACAGGCACTTTAAAATATGAATTCAATGCCATCAAGATGGGCTAAAACAGGCATTTCTAGATGACCATCCTGAAAAGACAAATTTCACACCTGAACTCTTCCCCTGTATTCTTCACAGCAGCAATAAACAATGCTAAGCAAGGATTTTCAAAGACAGAAATATTTCTAATACTAGGTGAAATTTACCCCAACAGCCATGTAAAATTGATGAACTGCTTCTAGAGGCATATCTTATGAATTTTGTTTTTAATTAAACTGGTAACACTCATTCTTTGTAACAGAAAAGAATTCTTATATACTCATGGCAATGTAATAAATATTTTTATTTTCATATGTTCATTTATTTATTCATAAATTCTCATAAGCATTCTAGGCCAATTAAATGTACTGTGATATGATTAAATGCATCAAAAGTCTTAAAAATGCACATTGCCCTTGACTCAGTAATTTAAACTATAATTAATTCAAGAAATAATTCAGAATATGAATGCAGAAGTATGTACAAGAATTTTCCTTGTAGCTCTTAATACTAGTTAAAACAGGGGAAACACAAGTTTTTAGAAACAGTAGTCTGAATGAGTAATTTCTGATAGTGATATAAAGGAACTGAAGTTACAAAAATAGTGAAGTAAAAGATCATGCACTTAAAAGTAGATTAGCACTGTTTGAGGAAAGCAGCCTAGGAACGTGTTTGGAAAACTGGGAATTTTGGAAGAAAGCACTAACCATTCTGTCTCTAGACTGCTGTTCTGGACTAGAGCTGCAACATTTCCAGCCTCCAGCCAACTCTGCTCGCTTCAGACTGGCCACCACAATCCTAATTGGCAAGAACTAATTCCTTAATACCTATCCTATTGCTCCTGTTTCTCCTGAATTCAGTGGGTTTTGTATATTGACAGACCCCTTGGTTTGTCTCAAGTCTGAAGTCAAGGGGAGAGTCCGTCGGCAACCAAGGACTTCTCTGTTCAGTCCTGAGCAGGATTTTCCTCAAATTGTAGGGCTTGTCCGTATACTTGTGGCCCTAAATATATAAAGGTATATGGTTATACCATCCCCTAGACTTTCTCTAATTGTTGAATATTGTGCAATGCTTAACATATTAAACCATTAAAGCCGTCTGTCCATTTATCTTTATTTCAAATATCTGAACATATGGCCAGCATATACTTGAGCTCAGTGTTTGATGGTGAAATTTAAATGTGGATAAAATAAGAATAGTATACCCATGAAAAGAAAAGTAGATTAGGCAACATGATACCATATTGTATATGCATCTATGTGCCTAAAAAGAATAGAAAGGTGTACATAAAAATGTTAATGATGGGCTTCCCTGGTGGCGCAGTGGTTGAGAGTCCGCCTGCCGATGCAGGGGACGCGTGTTCGTGCCCCGGTCAGGGAAGACCCCACATGCCACGGAGCGGCTGGGCCCGTGAGCCATGGCCGCTGAACCTGCACTTCCGGAGCCTGTGCTCCGCAACGGGAGAGGCCGCAACAGTGAGAGGCCCGCGTACAGCCAAAAAAAAAAAAAAAAAGTTAATGATGATTATCTTGTAATGATGGAAAAACAGGTGTTTCTCATCTTTTTACTCCTCTATATCTTCTCATAGACCTCTAATTAGATGTACTATGTGATAAGAATATGTCAAAATGTATATAAAGATATTTTCATATAAAATGACCACAAACATTTTTATTATATGCACTATGAGCTACTGTCAGTTTGTTGCAAATGCTCCTGAGAAGGATAGGTAATTCTGGTATAATATATTTCTCCTTATCTTTTCTAACAACTACAGGCATATCTCAGAGATATTGTGGGTTCAGTTCCAGACCACCACAATAAAGCAAACATCGTGATAAAGCAAGTCACATGAATTTTTGGTTCCCCAGTGCATATAAAAGTTATGTTTACACTATACTGTAGTCTGTTAAGTATGCAAGAGCAATATGTCTAAACAAACAATATAAATAACTTAACTAAAAAATACTTTATTGCTAAAAAAATGCTAACCATCATTTGAGCCTTCAGCAAGATGTAATCTGTTTGCTGGTGGAGATTCTCGCCTCATTGTTGACGGCTGCTGACTGATCAGGGTGGTGGCTGCTGAAAGCTGGGGTGCCTGTGGCAATTTCTTAAAATAAGACAACACTGAAGTGTGCTACATCGATTGACTCTTCCTTTCACCAATGATTTTTCTGTAGCGTGCAATGCTGTTTGGCAGCATTTTATCCACAGTAGAACTTCTTTCAAAATTGGAGTCAAATCCTGACACTGCTTAATCAACTAAGTTTATGTAATATTCTAAATCCTTTGTTGTCATTTCAACAATCTTCACAGCATCTTCACCAGGAGTAGAATCCATCTCAAGAAGTCACTTTCTTTGCTCATCTGTAAGAAATAACTCTTTATCCATATTTTTTTTAATCATGGGATTGCAGCAATTCAGCCACATCTTCAGGCTCCACGTCTGATTCTAGCTCTATTGCTATTTCCACCACATCTTCAGTTACTTCTTCTACTTAAGTCCTGAACCTCTCAAAGTCATCCATGAAGGTTGGAATCAACTTCTTCCAAACTCCTGTTCATATTGATATTTTGACCCCTTCCCATGAATCGTGAATGTTCTTAATGGCATCTAGAATGGGGAATCCTTTCCAGAAGGTTTTCAACTTACTTTGCCAAAATCCATCAGAGGAATCATTATCCATGGGAGCTATGGCCTAAGAAAATGCATTTCTTAAATAACAACACTTGAATAGCAAAATTATTTCCTGATCCACGGGCTGCAGAATGGATGTTGTATTAACAGGCATGAAAACAACACGAATCTCATTGTATATTCCCATCAGAGCTCTTGGGTGACCAGGTGTATTATCAGTGAGCAGTATTATTTTAAAAGGAAACTTTTTTATTTTCTGAGCAGTGGGTCAACAGTGAGCTTAATCTAGTATACCATGTTCTAAACAGACGTGCTGTCATCCAAGCTTTGTTGTTCCATTTATAGAGCACAGGCAGAGTAGATTTTTAGCATAATTCTTAAGGGCCTGAGGATTTGTAAAACGGTAAATGAGCATTGGCTTCAACTTAAAGGTACCAGCTGCATTAGCCCCTAACAAGAGAGTTAGCCTGTCCTTTGAAACTCTGATGACAGGTATTGACTTCTCCTCTGTAGCTATGAAAGTCCTAGATGGCATCCTCTTCTAATAGAAGGCTGTCTCGTCTACATTGAAAACCTATTGTTTAGTGTAGCTACCTTCACTTATTATCTTAGCTAGATCTTCTGGATAACTTACTGCAGCTTTTACATCAGCACTTGCTGCTTTACTTTGCACATTTATGTTATGAAGACAGCTTCTTTCCTTAAAGCTCATGAACCAATCTCTGCTAGCTTCAAACTTTTCTTCTGCAGCGTTCTGACCTCTCTCAGCCTTCGCAGAATTGAAGAGAGTTAGGGCGTCTCCCTGGATTAGGTTTTAGCTTAAGGAAATGTTGTATCTGGGTTGATCTATCCAGACCTCCAAAAATTTCTCCATATCAACAATAAGAATGTCTCACTTTCTTATCAGTCATGTGCCACTGGAGTAGCACTTTTAATTTCCTTCAAGAACTTTTCCTTTGCATTTATATCTTGGCGAACAGTTTAGAGCAAGAAGCCTAGCTTTCAGACTATCTCAGCTTTGGACATGCTTTCCTCACTAAGCTTAATGAGAAAGACACATGACTCCTCCTTTACCTTGAGGACATTTTAGTGTTATTAACTGACCTAATTTCAATTTGTTGTGTCTCAGGGAATAGGGAGGCCTGAGGAGAGGGAGAGAGCTGGGTGGTAGAGCAGTCAGACACACATAATGTTTATCACTTAAGTTCAATGTTTCATGTAGGCATTATTTGGCACCTCAAAAACAATTACAAGAGTAACATCAAAGATCACTGATCACAGATCACCATAACAAATATAATAATAATGAAGAAGTTGGAAATATGGTGAGAATTACCAAAATGCAACACAGACACAAGTTGAACAAATGCTGTTTGAAAAATGGTGCCAAAAGACTTGCTTGACACTGGACTGCCACAACCTTTAATTTGTAAAAACTACAGTAACTGCAAAGTGCAATAAAACAAGGTATGCGTATACTGACTGAAACATGTGTTTTATTTGGAAAATACATGCCAATACAGAAATTATCTTTTAAAAGTTAAAATGATTACCATATTATTTCTTAATTTAACAAATAGACACTTTAAACTCCATGAGGAATTTTATCTGTTTTGCTCACCATTTTGTATACAGAGCCAAGCATAAATTCAATTATTATTTCTAACGTTAAAATCTATAAAACTCTTAGAGCAAAAGATTAGCAGAACACTCTATGACATAAATCACAGCAAGATCCTTTTTGACCCACCTCCTAGAGAAATGGAAATAAAAACAAAAGTAAACAAATGGGACCTAATGAAACTTCAAAGCTTTTGCACAGCAAAGGAAACCATAAACAAGACCAAAAGACAACCCTCAGAATGGGAGAAAATATTTGCAAATGAAGCAACTGACAAAGGATTAATCTCCAAAATTTATAAGCAGCTCATGCAGCTTAATAACAAAAAAACAAACAACCCAATTGAAAAATGGGCAGAATACCTAATAGACATTTCTCCAAAGAAGATATACAGACTGCCAACAAACACATGAAAGAATGCTCAACATCATTAATCATTAGAGAAATGCAAATCAAAATTACAATGAGATATCATCTCACACCAGTCAGATGGCCATCATCAAAAAATCTAGAAACAATAAATGCTGGAGAGAGTGTGGAGAAAAGGGAACCCTCTTGCACTGTTGGTGGGAATGTAAACTGATACAGCCATTGTGGAGAACAGTATGGGGGTTCCTTAAAAAACTACCAATACAACTACCATATGACCCAGCAATCCCACTACTGGGCATATACCCTGAGAAAACCATAATTCAAAAAGAGTCATGTACCAAAATGTTCATTGCAGCTCTGTTTACAATAGCCCAGAGATGGAAACAACCTAAGTGTCCATCATTGGATGAATGGATAAAGAAGATGTGGCACATATATACAATGGAATATTACTCAGCCATAAAAAGAAACGAAATCGAGCTATTTGTAATGAGGTGGATAGACCTAGAGTCTGTCATACAGAGTGAAGTAAGTCAGAAAGAGAGAGACAAATACCGTATGCTAACACATATATATGGAATTTAAGAAAAAAAAATGTCATGAAGAACCTAGGGGTAAGACAGGAATAAAGACACAGACCTACTAGAGAACGGACTTGAGGATATGGGAAGGGGGAAGGGTAAGCTGTGACAAAGCGAGAGAGAGGCATGGACATATATACACTACCAAACGTAAGGTAGATAGCTAGTGGGAAGCAGTCGCATAGCACAGGGAGATCAGCTCGGTGCTTTGTGACCACCTGGAGGGTGGGATAGGGAGGGTGGGAGGGAGGGAGATACAAGAGGGAAGAGATATAGGGACATATGTATATATATAACTGATTCATTTTGTTGTAAAGCAGAAACTAACACACCATTGTAAAGCAATTATACTCCAATAAAGATGTTAAAAAAAAATCCCACAGAAGATAAATATATATTCATTAATCCAATTTATACAATATTTCAAAGTATTGGAACATTTTGGATTTAGAGAAAAAACTCATGAGAAACAGTTTACTGTTTAAGATAACACAGGTGACACTCATGTTACTGGGAATTGCATGTTAGCCATTCCACCCACAAAACTCCTGTAAAATCCACATTGCACTTTAAGTAAACTTAGTCTATATATAATCACTGGTTTTAAAACCCAACTAATTTTGACTCATGACAGCATTTGAACTGTTAGTGTCAATCATTCAAAGCTATTCAATAAAGTTAAAGAGCCAAAAATGTTCATCCCATTGTGAATTATCAAAGCATAAAACTACTTGTAAATCACTGGGATCTTATATTTTGACCTTGACGGTTAAAATACATAAATTCTCTCAAAAGAAAAAAATAACTAAAAATAAGTCAACAAAATAACTCTAACCTTTATTGTATTTTATTTTACTCAGACAAAATGTTGAGATAATAAAAAAGAACTAATTTGCAGTTTAAAAAGGAAAGAATATTTGTTTTTCTGTTTGTTTTGTTTTGTTTTATTGCGGTACGTGGGCCTCTCACTACTGTGGCCTCTCCAGTTGCGGAGTACAGGCTCCGGACGCGCAGGCTCAGCAGCCATGGCTCACAGGCCCAGCCACTCCGCGGCATGTGGGATCTTCCCGGACCGGGGCATGAACCCATGTCCCCTGCATCGGCAGGCGGACTCTCAACCACCGCACCACCAGGGAAGCCCATAAAAAGGAAAGAATATTGCTCCTGTACTTTTTAGGTATCTGAGTAAAGAAAGCAGCAAATACTATCAAACTATTATAGTTAGCAAGTATAGTTGATTCATTCTTCCTCATTCATCTCATCCTCCTTAACAAAGAGACTGATAAGAAAATTACTTTTCCTTTATCAGAGAAAAAAGACAACTCTTAAAATGTAACACAAATATCAATAAAAAGAAGGAAAATCGACAACCACTATCTAATCTAACACACATCAACCAATTAAATGGGAAAATACTCTTTAGAAATGCAATAATACTCAAGCCTGGAAACAAACAAAAAATGTCCAACATTTTGTGGTAGAGTAAAATTCTAAAGATACCACTTTCAAGATTCCTACCCCTTGGTTGTTCAATCAAACACTAACCTAGGTACTTCTGTGAAAGGACTTTGTAGATGTAACTAAGGTCGTGGATCTTAAAATAAGATTATCCCATATTATCCAAGTGTGCCAATTTAATCACTTGAGCCTTGGAAAGCAGAAAAACTTCTCCCCCTTAAAGTCAAAGAGATGCAGCCTGAAGAGAGAACAGGAGAGACGAGGCAGAGGGGGCGGTCAGAGATGTGAAGCATAAGAAGAAATCAATCTGCCATTGGTGGCTATAAAGAAGGAGGAAGGGGGCCACAAATACAATCAAAGAATGCAAAGGCTTCTAAAAACTGAGACAGACTTCTAAGAACTCAAAATGACAAAAACAACCTCAATTGTCCAACTGCATGGTGCAAATTCAGCTGAGTGAGTTTGGAAATGGATTCTTCCCAGAACCTCCTAATAAGAGTCCAAATGACCAACACCTGTATTTATTTAGCCTTGGGCAACTTGGATCAGAGAAACCAGGAGGGCCTACCAGACTTCTGACCTATAGAACTATGAGATAATAAATGGGTATTGTACTAAGCTGCTAATTTGCGGCAATTTGTTACAGCAGCAATAGAAAATGAATACACATTTCCTTATGTCCTTCCTTTTCTCTTAGACACAGATGTCACAGGACAGATTGAGCTATGGAAGCAAAGATCATGGGATGGGATGTTAGCATGGATAAGAGAAGTAGAGGAATGTAAAACTAGGAAAGTTTCAAGGCTCAAAAAGACTTTTTGATGAAGAACCTTTGAGAAGTTACTGGTTCTTGCAGCTATTGCACCATCTTCTGTGAACATGAGTACCTCAATACACACAGCATAATATTGTGCTCAGAATAATTATTAAATCAGAATTACAGAAGTCAGAATATCTGCATCTGGTAACTGCTATTTTGAAAAAGTAATGCAGTAGACTGTGTTAGTACACAAGGCTTGGTTTGTAGGATTATATTAAAGCAGCATGCCTGAAAGTTTTGAGGCATGTTCTGCTAACTTAAATCTTCAAACCAAAACTACTTTCATAAATGCATCTTTATAAGTTACTATTTTAAAGTTTATAGATTATAAAAAGGATTGCTAAAACTTAATAAAAGTCTTTCCATATGAATAATGTTTGAGAAATTACATTTGAAATCAAATCTCTAAAATTTGATTAAAAAGATAAGTGCTTGTCATTTTCCAGCAATATGAACTTTTAAAACTTATTCATACAGTAAAACCTCCAATTTTATATAAAAACTGTATTAATAAACCACTTGACCAAATACAAAGTCATCAGGCCATATACCAGTATATATGGCTTTTGCTTAGAAATAGGTAGAGTATAATTTTAGAAGTATATTAAACTTTCAAAGCATTTGAATATGTGCATATCATGAGGTTTTCACTTATGCCATTAAACCTTAAATGTCATTTAACCTAGAGATGAAATAATACAATACAGAAGTATTTCAGAGAGTAGGCAGAGGGTCAAACTACAAATTCAATAAGAAAGGTCATGTGCAATGTGGCACAAAGAGCATATTTTTAAAGACTACATGGGTGAGAAAAGAATAGCCTCCTAAGAACTTCTCTGAAATTGCCTCATTTTACTTAAACTTGCATTAGAGTTATAGGAACAGACAAAAAATATATATAAATGAGCAAGAAATATATCAGTTAGTGTTAAGAAATGGGTAAAGAATTAAAGCAGGTAGATGTGTTGGTACTGATTAAATGGCCCGGAAAGGCCTTTCTGAAAATGCAACGTTAACATCTGAATGATACAGAGGAGCCAACAATTAATAAAAAAGAAAAAACAAACAAAAACAGAGAACAAACAGTGCAAAAGCCCTAAGGTTGTTTTCCCCACGAAGGCACAGTGGCAGGCAAGAAGGAAGCAAGATGAGGTTAGAGAAGAAGGTTGGGGCCAGACTGTGTGGGGCTTTGTAAGCTTATACAGTTGACCCGTAGATAATGCAGGGGGGTTATGGACACTGACCGTCCACAGGCAAAAATCTGAACATAGCTTAGAGTTGACCTTCTGTATCCGTAGTTCCTCTGTATCCACAGTTCCTCCATACCCGGAGTCCCACATATTCAGATTCAACCACCTGTGGATCATGTAGTACTGTAGTATTTACTATTAGAAAAAAATCTGCATAAAAGTGGACCTGCACAGTTCAAAACCATGCTGTTCAAGCATCAATCATATATAAATCTGGAATTCATTCTAAGTGTTTTTTGAAAAGATTTTGGAAATGTTAAGCAAAAAAGAGAGATGATTTGGTTTAAGTTTTTAAAAGCTCACACAGCCTTCTGGAGAGAATGGACTGAAGAGGAAGCGCAAACTGAGGCAGGGAGACCGATGAGGAAAGCGGTCTCTGATTTAACACACACTTACAGTGCCCATGCGCCAGAAGCTGTTTAAGGCACTGGGGCACAACCATGAACAAAACAAAGCTTGTGCCCTCATGTGGCTAATATTCTAGTTGGGGAAAAGGAAATTAATAAACAGGTAAATAACAATATGTCAGATGGTGATAATAGTTAAAATAAACAAGGCAAAGGAGGATATGGAGAGCTGAGGAAAGAGTACATTATTATATAGACAGTGCTCAGAGAAAGTATTAACTTAAAAGATGACAATTGAGAAGAGAAGCAAGGGTGATAACTGGGGGTGGAATCTGCTGGAAGAAGGAGCAGCAAGTGCAAAGGCCTTGAGACTGCAGAAACAAACTTGCAGCACTAGAAAAACAGGAAAAAGGCTACTGTGGTTGTTAAAGATTGAGCAAGGGTGACAGTGGTAGGAGATGAGATCTGAGGGGAAGAAGAGGACCAGAAGAGGTAAGACCCTGTAAGACAATGGAGGGACTCTGAGAAAGATGAGGTGCCATCAGAGAGTTAGAACGGAGAAGTGATATGATCTAACTTACATTTCAAGAGACGCTCTAGCTGCTATGCTGAGAATAAACTGGAAGTGGGAAAGAAAGAAAGCCTGATATAATGGTGGCTTGAAAAAAGTGGTAGATGGTAGTGGAAGTATGAGAAGTAATTAGATTCTCCACATTATGAAGATAGAGCCAAAGCTATGGCAGTAAATGAGGTGAGAGACGATGGTGGTTTGCATTAGGTTGGTAATAATGACACCAAGTAAATGAATTCAGAGTAAGTTTTAGAGTTGGAGCCAAAAGGACTAGCTGGTAGATTGGGTATATGAAGTAACGAAAAGAGAGAAAGGATCACTTCTGGGTTTTTTGTTTTGAGCAACTGAGTGGATCCTAATACAGACAAATCAAAAGTTCTGTATTGGTCATCTGACATTCATAAGAAAACATCAAATGAGCATCTGTATATATGATCCTAGAATTCCACAGCGAGGTTGGGGTTAGAAATAAGAGATATAAAAGTCAGTAATTTACAAATGATATTTAAAGTCAGGAACTGAATGAGGTCATGAAAGAATGTATAATAATGAAAGAAGGGAACCCAGGGCAAGACTGCAGTGGAAGGAAGAATATTCCAACATTTAGAAGGAAGAAAGAATACTCCAACATACAGAGAAGCAACCAATAAAGGAAAGAGAAAAGGAAAATCCTAAAAGGATTGAGAAATGAAAGAGGAAACATAATAATCAAGAGAAGAAAGTGGAAAGTGTTTAAAGAAGGAACAAATGGACAACTTTGTTGAGAGATCAAGTAAGATAAAAGCACAGAAGTCACTTGGAAATAGATATATGGAAGAAGACCTCATTAACCTTAACAAGAGCAATCTTGTGGAACTTTAGGGAGGAAGTACAAATAGAATGAGTTGAAGGTAGAATAAGAGTTGAGGAAATGGATTACTGTGGTCTTTGACTATGGACACACTTTCAGGATGTTTTGTTGTAGAAGAAAATAAAGAAATGGGATGAAAGAAAGGGGATAGAGGGTCATGGGCAGCATTTTTAAGACAGGTGATACTAAAATATGTTTGTATACTAACAGAAAGGATCCAGTAAAGAAGGTGAAATTGATGATTCAGGAAAAAGGGATAATGGCAGGAATGAAAAAGGAAAGAGCAAATGGCTGGCCTTTAATTGGAGCAAGGACAGTCATTCAGAGTAACAGAAGGGAAAGCAGAATGAGTATGAGTACCATTGTAGGTAGCTGGTAGAACTGTTAGTGGGAAATTAATATTTTCTGTCTTATTGCTTCTATTTTCTCAAAAAATGGTAGTAAAAGGTTACTTCAAGGGACTTCCCTGGCGGTCCAGTGGTTAAGACTCCGTGCTTCCAGTGCAGGGGGTGTGGGTTTGATCCCTGGTAGGGGAACTAAGATCCCACATGCCCCGTGGAGTGGCCAAAATAAAAACAAAAAACCAAAAAAAACAGGTAGAGATTGTAAGATAAGTACGATAAAGGGGAAAAAATGTATAATCTTTCTAAACTAAGGTCAGCATAGAATAAAATGTAAATTAAAAACACATACTTCAGGTCACTGGTCTAGTTCTAGAAAAGAAGTGTACTTACCCAGAGTTTTACATGCAAATAGAGTCATGGCACTTTGCAATCTGTCTGGTCTGAGAGCCTGTACCACAAGAACCTTAAAATAAAGTACAGAGTATTTTTAAATAATAAAGTTCCTATAACAGCTGTAACTAAACAATAGTTAATGTTAAATCAAACAAATGTTTACCACAATATTTACTATGCCTAAAACTGTCACAATAGGTATATAAAAAGACACGTCTTTAATAGCCAAAATATTACTAAAATTCATCAGATCTACCATCAAAAGTAAACATCAGCATGTAAGGGTCATAGCGTTAGCTATGTCTTCAGGAACTAATAAAGGGCCCAATGGCCGGTGAAAATAAGGGTATGTAGGTAAAGCATTCTTGGTGACAGCAGTGCAGAAGCATAAAACTCTTAACCAAAATTTTCAAACTACCAATTTTATGCTGAATCATATCTATCTGTTCCTAGATGTTTAAGTTTTCAAATGAAGTTTTTCTCAGTTTTTTTTTTTTTTTTAATTGTTTTTAAACACACTTGGTGAAACAGAATTCAACAAGGGGCAGAAGCACAGCCAGCAGCCTAGTTAAGAAATATAAATGGAAGGGTCATTTCCTGGAGTGTCAACTCCTGTGTCCTCTCCAACCTAAGACTTTGGTCTAGCCAAAAGACTGAGTGGAACCCACCAGTAGGTTTCATCATTATATTTCAAAACAAAATGGAAAAAAAAAGTTCCCTGTTCCTCACCATAAGGTCTTTTCCTTAGGGAGAACCCTGGGAAAAGAGTGAAGAACCTGTACAATCTATACTTAAACTTATTTCGGTAAGACGTGTTCTCTATTGAGAAGTCCCCCTTGGGTCAGAGGCAGAGGAAGTAAGAAAAGCTACAGTGGGAGACACTCTACCCAGAAACGTTGCCAATGATTTCACTGTCTGGACAAGGTGGCAAAAGCAGAAAGCCTTTTCCCACATATGCCCATTAAGGTTATGTGACACCCTAAAGGCAAAGCTTTTATTTAAATGGCTTCTGAGTGACAACAGAAACATTAAATACATTTACACGTTTAGATAATTTACCTGCTGAAATAAGGAAACTTTCTTTGCAAGAATAGATGGAAACTCTTGCTCACACATTGAATTATGATAATAAGTATGCCACAAAGCTACATCTTCAAAACAGAGGGTCTGATAAAGACTGGGGAGAACAATCTAAAAAATAAAAATAAACATATATACTGAGCTACAAGCAAATATAAATACATATACATACATCCATACTAAATACACACACACACTAAAAAAAGTAAGTGGAAACCAATTATTGATATTTACCATTTGTTTTCTAATTCGTGTTGGCTTATTTAATCACTTCTAGATCAGAAACAGTATGGCAGACTTATCTAATCCAGAATTAAATAAAAGCAAATATTTCCAAAGTAGTACTAAATCAATACTGCAAATTAACAAATCTTTTCTCTATGTAAAAACATTTGTACCTATCTCCACCTTGTGGAGAAAAGAATACTTTCATTAAAACCATGTGCAAATTTTAACCATTGCCAGAATGGAGTTCCATGTTAGAGTGCAAAAATATGCCCAGTTTCAAATCTTGACTCTATACTTTCTCAGTGACCATAAATAAGTGACTATATCACTCTGGGCCTTAGTTTCTTTATCTGTTAAATGAGGACAATAACAGTAGCTCCCTCACAATGTTGAAAATATCTAATGAGATGATCCACTTTCAAATTCTGCATACCTTGAACATAGTAAGTCATCAATAACTGCTGGCTACTCCTACCGTTTTAACCATGTGCTACTGTACCATTAGAATAGTTGTGAAGAAAAGCAGGGAAAGGAAAGGAAGAATGGAAACATATGTTACAGATTTTGAGAGAAGTATATTTGTCTTTCATTCCCCACAAAAACAACACTTTAGCCTGAGTAAAGAACACAGACAGAACTGTTGGGAGTTAGGCTTTTTCTTCCCCATGCCCCCATCCTCACTGCCCAAGTCATACCAGGGGAAGAAACTGTGGGGAGGGGAAAGAAGGAAGGAGAGAAAGAGAGGAAAAAGACACTATATTTGGAAAACCTACATATCAAAGGCATGTAGGAATGTGGTGTCAGAATGCCTTAATTAAAATCATAGTTCCAAAACTTCCCAGCTATTTGATATTGGATAAATTATTTAACCTGTCTACACCTCAGTTTGCTCTTCTCAAAAACAGGCATAATTATGACTTCTTCAATAGGTCATTGTGATAATAAAATAAGTAATGCATCTGAAGTATTTAACATGATGCTTGGCACATAACAGTTCCTCAAAAATATGTATGAAATTGAAAAGAAAATAGGTTCATGCATTTTGCAACTCGCTGCACTGATTCTTATTTCTCATCTGTAAAAAGAAAGTTAATAATACCTCCCTCTTAAGGTTTGTGTGATAATTGAATAAGATAATTCATTTGAAAATGTTTTATAAACTAAAATGATAATAAAACACTAATGTATATTATAAACTTTCTCTGAATAGGAAAGCCCCCCTTTCCTAAATGTTTTGCATTTCTTTACTTAACAAGAAATTAGTATGTGAAAAAAAGCATCATTATAATTTTTTTTTTTTTTTTTTTTCCGGTATGCGGGCCTCTCACTGTTGTGGTCTCTCCTGTTGCGGAGCACAGGCTCCAGACACACAGGCTCAGCGGCCATGGCTCATGGACCCAGCCGCTCCACGGCATGTGGGATCTTCCCGGACCGGGGCACGAACCCGTGTTCCCTGCATCGGCAGGCAGACTCTCAACCACTGCGCCACCAGGGAAGCCCCATCATTATAATTTTTAGGTTAACACAGTTAAGATTCTTTTCCAAGTGTAACCTCTCAGTAGATCAATTGTTCAAACAATTTTAACTGTATCATGTTGATTATTATTAAGTTTGCCATTAGGAGTTCATGAAATAGTTCAGAGGTCCTGCCCAATAATCCAGAAATCTCTTCAAATTCTCACTATTTTTCATAATTATTGATTTTTTGCATTCTATTAAAATTGTTTAAAGCACTAATCAGAATAATTCTTGGATATTCTTTTACCCAGGGATTTTACATCATTTTCCCAAAAATATCAACACTGAGTATGAATAAGTAGCACATAAAAATATAAAGAGAAATAACTCAAATACTAAAAAAAATAAATCTCTCATAGTAGAAGAGGAATACCTTTAATGTTGCCACTGCCCAGCTTCTTTCCTGATCAATCCAAGACGGAAGTTGATCACGTATTCTTTGTTGAGAGTCCTTTTTAATAAGAGCAATTATTTTCCTTAGTATATCTGGTAAAACTCAGACTTCAAAAAAATTAAAAATTGACCAGCTAATTTTATGAACACTATTTTGAAAAAAACTCATTCTATGTATTCTTTAATTTTTATCTATTTTACAAGTCAATATGGTAAAATTCTACATAACGTCAGGTACTGGTAAACACTTAGACAAATGTTACATTCATTTTCATAGGGCTTAATCTTTTGTAAAACTTCAGAAAAACTCAAATGTAATAAGAAACTTCCATAGAATTATAATATTTTTAATTATATTTTGCATGTCAGATATAATCTAGGTTTCGCATTACAGTTTGGATAGGTTGCTTTGAAGACAAATATTATCCATTACATGTTTAAATAGAAAATTACTAGAGAAAAAGCTAAATTTGAATAAAGTTGTCAAAAGTTAAATGAAGTAATTTTTAACTTTACTTATATAAGAAAATTTTCCTAGTTATGTTACGAGGTTTGATCTTCTTCAAATTACAACAGTGTTCTTGGAACCAAATATATATACACTGAAAAAAAAGAAACCATATTAATTTCTTATATTTAATTAATATTCTCAGAATAATACATGTCCTCAAGGACAAAAAAACACATATAGGTCCATTTTCTATTAGGGCAATAGAGGCAAAGATATAGTCCTCTAATAAAAATATAATTTCAACAGTAATTTAAAACTTCTCTCAAGCAAATTATATTTCATGAAATCAAAGCCAGAGTTATTTTCACTAAGAGTGAAATAATAATTTTGTTATTCTAACTTACAGCTTTCCGCAACATGTCTCCAACAACCACACCTGTAAATGTATCCCATTCCTATTAAATAAAAATATGAGAAACACAAAAAATATTCTAACCATTTAACAAATCTTTTTAAATTTCCCCATAAGACAGCTTACAATTTAGCTTTCTAAAAACATGGAAAAAAATAAAACTCCTTTCATACCTTCCCACTCTACGACATTAACATAAGAATGACTTCATGTACCATACCAACATAAAACATTAAAACAAAATCTACTAGAATAATTTTAAGACAAAAATAGAACTACAGGGCTTCCCTGGTGGCGCAGTGGTTGAGAGTCCGTCTGCTGATGCAGGGGACACGGGTTCATTCCCCGGTCCAGGAAGATCCCACATGCCGTGGAGCGGCTGGGCCCGTGAGCCGTGGCCACTGAGCCTGCGCGTCCGGAGCCTGTGCTCCGCAATGTGAGAGGCCACAACAGTGAGAGGCCCGCGTACCGCAAAAAAAAAAAAAAAAAAAAAAAAAAAATAGAACTACATTATACATGTGAGTCTCAACATCTAAAAATTTAAATGTCTTATTCAATTAGCATTTGTCACTATCTTTTATTTTTCCTATTATATACTACTCCTCACTAATAGATAAGCAGTAAGGTGCATACAAAGTTTAAAAATTGTGTATATTGGGAAAAATAGGGAAAAAAAAATAGAACTACATTATACATGTGAGTCTCAACATCTAAAAATTTAAATGTCTTATTCAATTAGCATTTGTCACTACCTTTAATTTTTCCTATTAAATACTACTCCTCACTAATAGATAAGCAGTAAGATGCATACAAAGTTTAAAAATTGTGTATATTGGGAAAAATAGAGAAAAGTACTACCATTAACTTATCTTTTCCAACATATTGGGAGAAGACTGCCATTACTCCTTTTTTTTAAAAAAAACCATGGAATCAAAATTGATCAAGTGTTACAGAATCTAGAGCTCTTAGAAAATCTGTGTCTTCACTCTGGGTTACCCATTCAGATAATTATGGGCACTACCATATTATTTGTTACACATTGGCCAGCAAATAAAGCCAGGACGTATTAAAATTTGAGAGCCATATGGAAAAATTACCAAAGCAACATACTTCCTGCCTCCACCCACTCTGACCACTCATTCTTCCTACTGAAGTTATACAGTCACAAATAAATAAAATACAAATTATCAGTACTACTTTATGCGAGTCAAATAAGACTGTTCTCCTTTCCCAATGATAATTTATTTATACTCCAGGAGGGAAAACTAGGGAAAATTAAGTCTTATACAGCAGAACATACTGAGCATGGTGAAAAACATACAGGAGGAGGGAAAGGCATCAAAGTAAATAGTGTAAATAAAAAGAGTCAAGTTAAATTTGGAAGAAACTATACAAGTCAGCCAGAGCATGTGGAGTTAGAGAAAAAGAGAAAACAGTCACATGGAATGGTATGCCTTCTTTTAACTATTCAAATGAGGGGAACCCAGAGCATAGTTACAATCTGACCATAGAGAGTTAAAGGTTACTAGGTCAAAGTGCACTGTCCATATATACTATTTGCTGCCACCCTGGCTACTGAATGCTCACTTTAATGATAATGGCATAATAATGAGAAAAATCACTTACAAATAATTTTTTTAATATTAGAAGCAGGTCAGAGATGGATTACTTAGTTCTATCTTGAAGGAAATTCTTTTCAAGTTTGAGAGGGGGTTATATGGTAGACCAGAAATGAACTCACAGACAAAAAAAGATAAATTATACATTAAAATATTAACATAAACCTACAGGCTCAAAGAAGGCTTCTGAGAACTGCCCACCCTCTTGCTTCATCTGCTGACTCTGAGCAAGTCAGTGGAGGTAATAAATAATGTAGTGGCATACCCATATTGTTTAACTTTTTTATATTCATCAGTTCCACTGCTTAGACGAGGGAAATAAGAAGGCTGACTCTTCTGGTGCCCTGGAAAAGTGGACTTGTGTTCAGAAAAATCTAGGTGGCATGGTAAGTTAGAGTTCTTTCCCTGCCTTACCATTGCTTCAGAATACTGGGCTCACCCAAACGAGAGTAGAACTGTAAATCAGCATCTTACACTAAACTTCTAACTAAGTAAAAAATAGATTGAAATGTAATTTCTAGCCTTAAGTAACTTCTAATCTAACCATAAGTCCGCCCATTACCAGATTTCTATGCAACTTTTTAAATAATTTTCTCCTTTCCTTCCACTTACATTTTCTTGAAAAAGTTCAGGATGCATGCCTCGAACGAAATGCAAAGCGAACATCAACTGATCAGCCTGAAAAGAATAACAGATGTTATCTTGCTTTTTCTAAATTTGTGTTTTTGGAAAAGCATAGTCCTTAAATTTTGGTTCACAAAATCTGTATTCTGTCATCTAATAATCTACTTTTATCATCTACATATGACAACTCTTCTAAGCTGGGGATGAGAGTACAGAGAGAGTGCTAACACTTTTAGAGATAGTGCTAAGGATTAATCAGTATGTACATCTCATTAAAAAAAAAACAGATTTAACTAGCTGAAATATGATTGTGAGGTTTAGATTAGTCATTACTAACCAGATCAACCTTTTGGATTAGTAATCTTCGATTTGTCAGTATGCTATATTCTCCTGAATACTCTGTATGCCCCTAAACCAAGAAACTTCACTTCTAGAAATTTATGCAGGGGATCAAAAATGTACTCCTGGAGAAGAAATAAGCATATTCATTGCAAGGTTTTTAAAATGTTTATTTATTTATTTGGCTGTGCCAGGTCTTAGTCACAGCACATGGGATCTTCACTGTGGCACGTGGGATCTTCAGCGTAGCATGCTAGATCTTCGTTGCATCATGCGGGGTCTTTGGTTGTGGCATGAGGACTCTTAGTTGCGGCATGTGAACTCTTAGTTGCGGCATGCATGTAGGATCTAGTTCCCTGCCCAGGGATCAAACCCAGGCCCCCTACATTGGGAGCATGGAGCCTTAACCACTGGACCAGCAGGGAAGTCCCGCAAGGCTTTTTATAATGGAGGGAAAACTGAAATAAATGTTCAAAAGTCTATCATGAATAACAGTCAAATCAAAGTGTATAGCATAGCTCATATTGTTTATTTAAACAAATATGTTTATATAAACAGATATGGATATATATCTGCAAAAGAAATTAGAAATAGATATCAAAATTTTTATCAGTGATTTATTTTTGAGATTACAGGTTATTTTTATTTCATTATTTTTTCTTAGGTGTATTTTGCAAACTTTCTAAAATAAGCTTATATCATTTCCGTAAAAAAAAAAAAAACAGCAACCAGTTTACTAACAAAACCATCTGCTCAAGCACCATCTTTCCTACCAAGTTCTAATTCAAACTTTATTTAGCTTTTCCCATATTGTAAATAATACTTTATTCGTATAATATTATATCTGTGCATGCTTATAAACCTACAGATAAATATAAGGATATTACAATACAATATATGCAAAAGATATGCTCAACAAAAAAAGATCCTCCTGTAAATACTACCAGCAAGTGATCTCTTTGCCTGCAAGAAAACCACCCCTCTGTTGGAAAAATCCAGTGTCTTGAATAATACAATACAAAATAATAATTTATTTTATAAAAGTATATATTGGGGGCTTCCCTGGTGGCGCAGTAGTTGAGAGTCCGCCTGCCGATGCAGGGGACACGGCTTCGTGCCCCGGTCCGGGAAGATCCCACATGCCGTGGAGCGGCTGGGCCTGTGAGCCATGGCCGCTGAGCCTGCGCGAACAGAGCGTGTGCTCCGCAACGGGAGAGGCCACAACAGTGAGAGGGGCCCACGTACCACAAAAAAAAAAAAAAAAAGTATATATTGGGTATGTTTGTGTGTGTATATATACATATAAATATATATATATATATATAGCAAGTACTCAATAAATATGTATTAAGTGAATAACTAAAAAACAAACATATGTTCACAACTACAACATAGTCAATGACTGAAAATAAAGCATAAAAACTGGAAGCAGATGGCCATCACTCAGGTATGAGAAAAACAGTTACAACCAACTACAGTGTATATAAAATAGCTACCATGTGGCTTAAAATATATAAAAAGCAAGGCATATCATTGGGAGAGATGTGTAATATTCTTTGGAATTAGAAGGTTAGAATTCAGGTTTGGCTGGAGACTTTGTTGGTGGTCCAATGGTTAAGAATCTGTCTTGCAATGCACTGGACACCGGTTCAGTCCCTGGTCGGGGAACTAAGATCCCACATGCCGCGAGGCAACTAAGCCCGCGTGCCGCAACTACTGAGCCCACATACTCTGAAGCCCGTGCATCACAACTAGAGAGAAGCCTGTGCACTGCACTGAAGAGCCCACTCTCCACAATGAAAGATCCTGCATGCCACAATTAAGACCCAACGCATCCAAAAAATAAATAAGTAAATATAAAAAAAGAGAATATTAAAAAAAGGAATTCAGGTTTGGGATTGAACAGTAGCTAGCTGTATAAGGCAGTAAGTTGCTTATTTTACACACTAACAAATATTGTAAATGATTATAATAGCATCCCTCAGCTAAGGTAAAGAAATAATGATTAAGATAAACAAGACAATAAATGTATTACTTTGAAGGCTTTATCACTTAATAATACAGTTAATTCTTTTTTACACACATATAATGCACACTTTTAATACATTTTATACATTTATTTAGCCATTTCTTTCTTTGCACTAAGGAAGACTAATGTAGTCTCTAGTGTTAGTGGAGAGAAGAGAAGGCTCTACAACTCTCTGAGCCCCAGATTATCCACTGGAGTCAATGAACTATTTTATTGATTATTACTGAGCCAAGCTCTAAAATGTTGGCAAAAAATAGGCACATATTATGTAGTCAATAAATGGGTAATGGTGGTCATCCTTTTCTTTATTTTCTAGTCACAGAAGACATCCTGACCTTAGGGATAAGCCTATAATCAAGTTGGCCCAATCTCAATATATCGTGCCACAGATAATGGTACAAGGGATGCCATATGACCTAAGCCAGGCAAACCAGGATCATCTTCTATGATTTTCCAACTGGGAGATGGCAGAAGAAAGCTGTTTATGGTAGCTGTCTGGTTGCCTAGCTGTACCAATGAATTCCTTTAGCCATAAGAATTTAACAATGATTTTATAATGAGGAACAATGATAATTCAAGAATAAACATAAAATTATAGTTTACTGAGAGACAGAGGACACATTCCCAATTACCCTGAGGTAAAATCAAGAATGAACTAATTAAGCTTAAGGATTATCTGAATATTTGTTTCAAAAAAAACCTGTCAATAACCAGAGTTTAGAAAACATTTTGGACCTACAATATCCTTGATCTTCCGAGCTTATGAGTTGGAAAATTTGGGTGTTTTAAGTTCAATTTATTTCAGTATGCTTGGGTTCTGTTACAAAATAATTTAATATCAAGAGAACATAATAAACAAAATTTCAGCTGATTATCTACATAATTAACTAGCTGAATGAAGAAAAACAGTAAGAGACAGTAGACCAGTGGATGGTATATGTCAGCCACATATTCCATACCATGCCATCACACACACATCATACTCTAGTAAAAATTCAAAAAAAGTGAGACTATTAGAGAAGGATTAATACAATCTGAGAGAATCTTAAAGTCAACTTTATACCTGATAAGAAGTTCACATTTCCAAACGTAATGGTTTGTTTTAACCACATTCTATTACCAAGACGTATTTGGCATCATGCAAAATGGGTTTGAATTCTAGCTCCAACACCCACTACATCTGAGTAACCTAGAGAAAGGTTAAAGCTCTAAATCTCGGCTTCTTCCTTTATATAATAGAATTGTTGTGGGAATTAATTAACAATGTGTTAAAGCACTTAGTGCCTAGAACACTGTAAGTCTTAAAAGGCGACAGATAGTAACTATCTGCTTTACAGTAAAAAGATATAGTACGTAAAATTGGAAAGGAAATTTATTTCAAAAATATTCCATAAATCCCACAAATCTCAGAGACTAAGAAGCAGTAGAAACTATAATTCATTCATTTTTTCCACCCTATAATATTCATTGCTTTCAAATATGTTTAATGAAAAGTCTAAGTAGATGTTACCATATGAAGAAAAATCTTGTTTTAATCTCAAAGAAGTTGATATAGGATAGAACTTAGGCACTCACACTTGTGCTTGAAGCTAAATCATACATTTTAAAAAAGAATTCCATGTACATTTACCTATACTTCCAGAAACTCTAAAGGGTTAGATACAATACTAAAAGTTTCAAAGTTATCAAAGCAGAAGAAAATTATCTAAATTACCAAGATTCATTTTAATAACCACAGTTTATAAAATTTCTAAACACCCAACCAGAGAACTTCCATGTTTTTATTATAAGAAAACACATTTTGATAGGAAAAATACCATAATTCAAATTAAATGAGATGTAAGATAAATACAATCATGAGATGCTATAATTATTTTATTTGTAAAACATAATATTCATCTGAATTTTAATCAATCAACTAGCAAATTCATTTGAAGAAAGAGGCAAGGTGAGCTGCATAGGCATAAAGCTTAGAAGGACTTTGCATGAAAAACTTCTATTTATACATAACCAGACATTCTTCCTATACCATTTCAAATCTTTTAGACAATACTTCCATAAGGGGAAACAATAAGAATCATATGGTCTCACAACATTTTCTTTAACCCGTTTCTGTACTCGCCCAATATAGTTGGAAATTATTTAATACGCTAACAAAGTCCATTATTTTGTATCTATTTGAAACAATAAACTGTGATGAAGAAATGATATGTAAAGGTACTAACTTGTACATAGGTTTACTATAATCATCATAAGTTTGGGGAAACCAAATGTGCTACTTATCCTATCATTGTCTAAGGTACTTACGTTACTGAAATAAACACTTTTGAACTCATGAATAAAAAGAATGATATAGCTAATAATCTAAACTGAAAGTACTAGACAATTTTCCCCATTTGGTTTAGTTCATTAAAAGTCTAAATTTTCTGATATAAAACAAGTCAATCATTTTTCTGTTCCAGGTCAAGATGCTTTCAGTTCAATGTGATGTGAATACTAATAATTCTCTCTCTATTTCAAGAGTCTATTGTTGTCATACTGCTCTCACTAACACAACAGCAAAACCAGCATTAGAGAAGCTCTGGCAGTCAGTTTAACGTAACGCTGACTGCTAAAAACCGAAAACCTTTCACTAAAATATAAAATTGGTTCCATCCTAAGTAAGGTTAGAGTGCTAAATCTTGAGAAATGCACCTCAGTTTTACAATTAATGTGCTTTCTGAATTTTTATTCACCACTGAAACTCTATGGAATGCTGAATTCAAGATGAATAGATTTAATATCACTCCTATAGAAATACAAATTTTACAAAACAGATATTCCATTATCAATTAAAAACATGTCTTAAGAGACCTTCAAGATGGCAGAGGAGTAAGATGTGGAAATCACCTTCCTCCACACAAATACATCAGAAATAAAACTATATGTGGAACAACTCCTACAGAACACCTACTGAATGCTGGCAGAAGACCTCAGACTTCCCAAAAGTCAAAAAACTCCCCATGTACCTGCGTAAGGCAAAAGAAAAAAAAAAAAACAGAGACAAAAACAATAGGGACAGGACCTGCACCTCTGGGAAGGAGCTGTGAAGGAAGAAAAGTTTCCACACACTACAAAGCCCCTTCACTGGCAGAGACAGGGGGGGTGCTGGTGGGGAAGCTTTGGAGCCATGCAGCAATAAGAGTGCAGAGGGCAAAGCGGAAAGATTCCCGCACAGGGGATCGGTGCCGACCAGAACTCACCAGGCTGAGAGGTTTGTCTGCTCACCCACTGGGACGGGTCGGGGCTGGGAGCTGAGGCTCGGGCTTCGGAGGTCAGATCCCAGGGAGAGGACTGGGGTTGGCTGCGTGAACACAGCCTGAATGGGGCTAGTGCACCACAGCTAGCCAGGAGGGTGTCCAAGAAAAAGTATGGACCTGCCTAAGAGGCAAGAGACCATTGTTTCGGGGTGCGTGAAGAGAAGGGATTCAGAGCACCGCCTAAACAAGCTCCAGAGATGTGCAAAAGCCACGGCTATCAGCGTGGACACCACAGACAGGCATGAAATGCAAACGCTGCTGCTGCACCCACCAAGAAACCTGTGTGCAAGCACAGGTCACTATCCACACCTCCCCTCCCCAGAGCCTGTGCAGCCCACCACTGCCAGGGTCACGTGATGCAGGGACAACATCCCCAGGAGAACAAACGGCGGGCCTCAGGCTGTTGCAACGTCATGCTTTATATTTGTTTAGTATTTAGAGTTTATTATCATTGGTAGATTTGTTTATTGATTTGGTTGCTCTCTTCCTTTTTATATATATATATATATTTTTTTTCCTTTTTCTCTTTTTGTGAGTGTATATGTACATGCTTCTTTGTGTGACTTTTGCCTGTATAGCTTTGCTTTTACCATTTGTCCTAGGGTTCTGTCTGTCCATTTTTTTTTATTTTTTTATTTTTTAGCATAGCTTTTAGCACTTGTTCTGATTGGTAGAATTGTTTTTGGTTTGGTTGCTCTTTTCTTTCTTTCTTTCTTTCTTTTTTTCCTTTTTTCTTTTTTTTTTTCAACTTTTTAACTTTTTTAATAATTATATTTTATTCTAATAACTTTATGCTATTTTATTATTTTATATTTTCTTTCTTTCTTTCTTTTTTTCTCCCTTTTCTTCTGAGCCATGTGACTGACAGGGTATTGGTGCTCCAGCCGGGTGTCAGGCCTGTGCCTCTGAGGTGGGAGAGCTGAGTTCAAGACACTGGTCTACCAGAGACCTCCTGGCTCCATGTAATATCAAACGGCAAAAGCTCTCCCAGAGATCACCATCTCAACGACCAGCGACCTACAGTGCTTGACACCTACACCAAACAACTAGCAAGACATGAATACAACCCCACCCATTAGCAGAAAGCTGCCTAAAATCATAAAAAGGTCACAGACATGCCAAAACACACCACCAGATGCGGTTTTGCCCAGCAGAAAGACAAGATCCAGTCTCATCCACCGAACACAGGCACTAGTCTCCTCCACCAGGAAGCCTACACAACCCACTGAACCAACCTTAGCCACTGGAGGAAGACACCAAAAACAACAGGAACTACGAACCTGCAGCCTGCGAAAAGGAGACCCCAAACACAGTAAGTTAAGCAAAATGCGAAGACAGAGAAACACATAGAAGGTGAAAGAGCAAGGTAAAATCCCACTAGACCAAACAGATGAAGAAGAAATAGGCCTGAAAAAGAATTCAGAGTAATGATAGTAAAGATGATCCAGAATCTTGGAAATAGAATGAAGAAAATACAAGAAACATTTAACAAGGACCTAGAAGAACTAAAGAACAAACAAACAATGATGAACAACACAATAAATGAAATTAAAAATTCTCTAGAATAGATCAATAGCAGAATTACTGAGGCAGAAGAATGGATAAGTGACCTGGAAGATAAAATAGTGGAAATAACTACCATAGAGCAGAATAAAGAATAAAGAAAAAAGAATGAAAAGAATTGAGGACAGTCTTAGAGACCTACAGGACAATATTAATTGCACCAGCATTTGAATTACTGGGGTCGCAAAGAAGAAAAAGAGAAAAAGAAAGGGACTGAGAAAATATTTGAAGTGATTATAGTTGAAAATTTCCCTAATATGGGATAGGAAAAGGTCAAGTTCAGGAAGCACAGAGAGTCCCGTACAGGAAAAATACAAGGAGAAACACACCAAGACACATATTAATCAAACTATCAAAAATTAAACACAAAGAAAAAATATTAAAAGCAGCAAGGGAAAAACAAGAAATAACATACAAGGGAATCTCCATAAGGTTAACAGCTGATCCTTCAGCAAAAACTCTGCAAGTCAGAAGGGAGTAGCAAGACATTTTTAAAGCAATGAAAGGGAAGAACTTACAAACGAGACTACTCTACACAGCAAGGATCTCATTCAGATTCGATGGAGAAATTAAAACCTCTACAGACAAGCAAAAGCTAAGAGAACACAGCATCACCAAAACAGCTTTAAAACAAATGCTACAGGAAATTCTCTAGGCAGGGAACACAAGAGAAGAAAAAGAACTACAATGGCACACCCAAAACAATTAAGAAAATGGTAACAGGAACATACATATCAATAATTACCTTAAATGTAAAAGGATTAAATGCTCCAACCAAAAGACACAGACTGGCTGAATGGAAACAAAAACAAGACCCGCATATGTGCTGTCTACAAGAGACCCACTTCAGACCTACGGACACAAACATACTGAAAGTGAGGGGATGAAAAAAGATATTCCATGCAAATGCAAATCAAAAGAAAGCTGGAGTAGCAATTCTCATATCAGATAAAATAGACTTTAAAATAATGACTATTACAAGAGACAAAGAAGGACACTACATAATTATCAAGGGATCAATCTAAGAAAAAGATATAACAACTGTAAATATTTATGCATCCAACATAGGAGCACCTCAATACATGAGGCAAATGGTAACAGCTATAAAAGGGAAAATCCCCAGAGGAGGGGACTTTAACACACTGCTATCGCCAATGGACAGATCATCCAAAATGAAATTAAATAAGGAAACAAAAGCTTTAAATGATACACTAAACAAGATGGGCTTAATTGGTATTTATAGGACATTCCATCTAAAACAACAGAATACACTTCCTTCTCAAGTGCTCATGGAACATTCTCCAAGATAGATGATATCTTGGGTCACAAATCAAGCCTTGATAAATTTAAGAAAATTGAAATAGTATCAAGTATCTTTTCTGACCACAACGCTATGAGACTAGATATCAATTACAGAAAAAATCTGTAAAAAATACAAACACATGGAGGCTAAACAATACACTACTTAATAACCAAGAGATCACTAAAGAAATCAAAGAGGAAATTTAAAAAATACCTAGAAACAAATGACAATGAAAGCACAACCACCCAAAACCTGTGGGATGAAGCAAAAGCAGTTCTAAGAGGGAAGATTATAGCAATACAATCCTACCTCAAGAAACAAGAAACATCTCAAATAAACAACATAACCTTACATCTAAAGCAATTAGAGAAAGAAGAAAAAAAAACTCCACAGAAGTAAAGAAATCATAAAGATCAGATCAGAAATAATAATAAACAGAAACAAAGGAAACAATAGCAAAGATCAATAACACTAAAAGCTTGCTCTTTGAGAAGATAAACAAAATTGATAAACCATTAGACAGACTCATCAAGAAAAAAGGGGGTAGACTCAAATCAACAGAATTAGACATGAAAAAGGAGAAGTAACAACTGACACGGCAGAAACACAGAGGATCATGACAGATTACTACAAGCAACTATATGCCAATATAATGGAAAACCTGGAAGAAATGGACAAATTCTTAGAAAAGCACAACCTTCCAAGACTGAACCAGGAAGAAACAGAAAATATAAACAGACCATTCACAAGCACTGAAATTGAGACTGTGAAAAAGAATCTTCCAGCAAACAAAAGCCCAGGACCAGATGGCTTCACAGGCGAATTCTATCAAACATTTAGAGAAGAGCTAACACCTATCCTTCTCAAACTCCTCCAAAATATAGCAGATGGAGGAACACTCCCAAACTCATTCTACGAGGCCACCATCACCCTGACACCAAAACTAGACCAAGATGTCACAAAGAAAGAAAACTACAGGCCAATATCACTAATGAACATAGATGCAAAAATCCTCAACAAAATATTAGCAAACAGTTCCAAACAGTTCCAAAACACAGTTTTGGAAGTTTTAGCCACAGCGATCAGAGAAGAAAAAGAAATAAAATGAATCCAATTTGGAAAAAAGAAGAAGTAAAACTGTCACTGTTTGCAGATGACATGATACTATATAGAGAATTCTAAAGATGCTACGAGAAAACTACTAGAGCTAATCAACAAATTTAGCAAAGTAGCAGGATACAAAGTTAATGCACAGATATCTCTTGTATTCCTATACACTAATGATGAAAAATCTGAAACTGAAATCAAGAAAACACTCCCATTTGCCACTGCAACAGAAAAAATAAAATACCTAGGAATAAACCTACCTAAGGAGACAAAAGACCTGTATGCAGAAAACTATAAGACACTGATGAAAGAAATTAAAGATGATACAAACAGATGGAGAGATATAACATGTTCTTGGATTGGAAGAATCAATATTGTGAAAATGACTCTACTACCCAAAGCAATCTATAGATTCAATGCAATCCCTATCAAACTACCAATGGCATTATTCACAGAACTAGAACAAAAGGTTTCACAATTTGTATGGAAACACAAAAGACCCCGAATAGCCGAAGCAATCTTGAGAAAGAAAAACCAAGCTGGAGGAATCAGGCTCCCTGTCTTTAGACTATACTACAAAGCTATAGCAATCAAGACAGTATGGTACTGGCACAAAAACAGAAATATAGATCAATGGAACAGGATAGAAAGCCCAGAGATAAACCCACGCACATATAGTCACCGTATCTTTGATAAAGGAGGTAAGAATATACAATGGAGAAAAGACAGCCTCTTCAATACATGGTGCTGGGAAAACTGGACAGCTACATGTAAAAGAATGAAACTAGAACACTCCCTAACACCATACACAAAAATAAACTCAAAATGGATTAGAGATCTAAATATAAGGCCAGACACTATAAAACTCTTAGAGGAAACCTTAGGCAGAACACTGTATGAAATAAATCACAGCAAGATCCTTTATGACCCACCTCCTAGAGAAATGGAAATAAAAATAAAAATAAACAAATCGGACCTAATGAACCTGAAAAGCTTTTGTAACAGCAAAGGAAACCATAAACAAGATGAAAAGACAACCCTCAGAATGGGAGAAAATATTTGCAAATGAAGCAACTGACAAAGGATTAACCTCCAAAATTTACAAGCAGCTCATGCAGCTTAATATAAAAACAAAAAAAAAACAATCCAAAAATGGTCAGAAGACCTAAATAGACATTTCTCCAAAGAAGATATACAGACTGCCAACAAACACATGAAAGAATGCTCAACATCATTCATCATTAGAGAAATGCAAATCAAAACTACAATGAGATATCATCTCACACCAGTCAGAATGGCCATCATCAAAAAATCTAGAAGCAATAAATGCTGGAGAGGGTGTGGAGAAAAGGAACACTCTTGCACTGCTGGTGGGAATGTGAACTGGTACAGGCACTATGGAGAACAGTATGGAGGTTCCTTAAAAAACTACAAATAGAACTACCATATGACCCAGCAATCCTACTACTGGGCATATACCCTGAGAAAACCATAATTCAATAAGAGTCATGTACCAAAATGTTCATTGCAGCTCTATTTACAATAGCCTGGAGATGGAAACAACCTAAGCGTCCATCATCGGATGAATGGATAAAGAAGATGTGGCACGTATATACAATGGACTATTACTCAGCCATAAAAAGAAACGAAATTGAGCTATTTGTAATGAGGTGGATGGACCTAGAGTCTGTCATACAGAGTGAAGTAAGTCAGAAAGAGAAAGAGAAATACCGTATGCTAACACATATATATGGAATTTAAGAAAAAAAAAATGTCATGAAGAACCTAGGGGTAAGACAGGAATAAAGACACAGACCTACTAGAGAACGGACTTGAGGAAATGGGAAGGGGGAAAGGTAAGCTGTGACAAAGCGAGAGAGTGGCATGGACATATATACGCTATCAAACGTAAAATAGACAGCTAGTGGGAAGCAGCCGCATAGCACAGGGAGATCAGCTCGGTGCTTTGTGACCACCTAGAGGGGTGGGATAGGGAGGGTGAGAGGGAGGGAGACGCAAGAGGGAGGAGATATGGGAACATATGTATAACTGATTCACTTTGTTATAAAGCAGAAACTAACACACCATTCTAAAGCAATTATACTCCAATAAAGATGTAAAAAAAAAAAAAGAAACACACATTATCTCTGTTAGTTAAGGCAAGTAGTGTTAGCCGCTGTAACAAATCCTAAATCTTAGTGGCTTTAGACAATAAAACTTTCTCTCTCCGTCACAAAAAAAAAAAAAAAAAAAGAGTCATATACCACAATGTTCATTGCAGCTCTATTTACAATAGCCAGGAGATGGAAGCAGCCTATGTGTCCATAGACAGATGCATGGATAATGAAGATGTGGCCATATAGACAATGGAATATTACTTAGCCATAAAAAGAAACGAAATTGAGTTACTTGTAGTGAGATGGATGGACCTAGAATCTGTCATATAGAGTGAAGTAATTCAGAGAAAAACAAATACCATACGCTAACACATATATATGGAATCTAAAAAAAAAAAAATGTTTCTGAAGAGCCTAGGGGCAGGACAGAAATAAAGATGCAGGCATAGAGAATGGACTTAAGGACATGGGCAAGGGGAAGCGTAAGCTGGGATGAAGTGAGAGAGTGGCATGGACTCTTATATACTACCAGATGTGAAACAGATACGTAGTGGGAAGCAGCCACATAGCACAGGGAGATCAGCTCGATGCTTTGTGACCACCTGGGGTGGGGGATAGGGAGGGTGAGAGGGAGATGCAAGAGGAGGAGATATGGGGATATATGTATATGTATAGCTGATTCATTTTGTTATAAAACAGAAACTAACACACCATTGTAAAACAATTCTACTCCAATAAAGATGTTAAAAGAAAACAAAAAGTCTTAAGAATTATAAACTATAGCATTTTTTAAAAATAATTTCAACTTTTCACAATAGAAAAGTATTACTCAAGATAGGCAATGAAAAATTCCAGTTGGGTACTAAAATGTTGGGATGGTAAGCCTACAACCCCTCTCCTAGTGCAGGAAAGTGCTGGCTTTAGCCTACCTTAAATATACTTTTAAAAGGTAAAGTGACATAAAAGAAGTAACCCTCTGGGATTATCAGTCATTTTAAACATTTACTTTATTATATTTTCAAACTTTTCTGCGAAAAAGAAGTAATGCTCACTAAACTTCACTGATACTGTACATTAAATCATCTTGGTACTGAAATGCTTACCATATCCTTCTCTAATTACATTATTAAAATATGACAAAAGGATTTAAATCTCATCAGTAAGTATAATGTATCACTGAAAATAAAATAAGAACATATAATTTATTCACTAGAAAATAAAAAAGATTAAAGCTACATTCAGACTTGCTAAGTCTGGTGGCAGGGTGGTACAGGTGCTGCCGCTCTCTACCTCCTCAACTGCCCTTTTATTGTTTCAAACTCCCTCCTAGGGATAGATAGTAAAGCATGAACTGCAGTCGGAAGCAGCTGTACCAGGAGCCCCCTTACTCCCTTGGTAACAGCAGCAGCAGCAATCAAGTAATAAAAATGCAATTCCATGTTTAAACTGTACCCCCTTGCTGTCACCACTCCAACCACCACACAGGCACAGAACATCCTGGGGCCGTCGCTCAGGCTTGGGCCCCTTGGTCCACTGGAGCAATGCTTCTGGCATAGGTGGGAGAAACAGAGTGGGCAGAGCACAAAAATTCAAAGTATACAGATTACTGTAAAGCAAGTTTATGAGCACAGACTTTAGGACCAGCCTTGCTGGGAATGAAATTCCATTTCATTTGTCTCTGGCTCTGAGATGAATCACTAAGCGAATGAGGATGGCAGAGTCTCTAGGAAAAGCCCTTCTCCACAGGAATGAAGAGAGAAGAAAGACACAAGGGCCAACTCCTAAGAGAGCACTGTGGATTCCTGAACTTGGCGGGGCGGGAGGGGGGCAAAGAGTTTCAGGGAGGAAGGGGGACAGAATGGGCACTTTAAATCACACATTGACAACATGCATGAACTTTGAAAACATTATGCTAAGTGAATAAGCAGAGGACAAACACTTATATGACTCCACTTATATGAGGTACCAAGAGTAGTCAGATTCATAGAGACAGAAATCAGAATGGTGGTTCCCAGGGGATGGGGGGGATGAGGGATGGGCAATTATTTATTGGGTAGGGAGTTCCAGTTTAAGATAAAAAATGAACAATGCAAATTAAGTAATATAGAGATCAAAAAATAAATCAATGATTAAAAAAGAAAATATTAAAACATTAATTAACATAGACTTATTCTAAAAGCAAAACTTATTCTTTAAAGTGCAAAGAAAATAGACAAATATGACAAATAGACAAATATGGCAAGTAAGGGGGAAGGTAAAAATAAAAAACCTTAATAAAAGTAAGTAGAAAAAAGAAAAATAAGATATTTATAAACTACAAAATTAAAAACAGTGATAAAATCCAGAGTTGACAAGGATGCAAAGAAGATACCTTAATTACTCTGTGTGTAGGAATAATAACTGGTAATAAAAACCTTTTAGAAGGCAATTTGATAATGCCAAAAAAAATTTCATAAGTTTATACCCTTGGATCAGCCATTATACTTCCATTAAGAAATATAGAGTTCTGGTTCAAGACAATGACACAGGAAGATCCCAAACTCACTTCCTCCTATAGACACACCAAGTCTACAGCTAAAGAAGGAACAATTTCCTCTGAGAAATACCTACAGGCTGGCTGAACAATTACCACACACTGGGCAAAACAGAAGAAAACCACATCAAAGCGGGTGGGAGAGGCTGGGATACAGTCTTGCCATAAAACCCACCCCTGGAACAGTGACCCAAAGTTAGGAGGAAACTCAAAAGCCAGACCTCTGCTTGAGGAATGAAGGGTTTGACCCCATACTAGGCACCCCAACTTTAAAGACCTGCACCTGAGTAACAAGCTCCCAAAATATCTAGCTTTGCAAATCAACTGGGCTCACAACAACGATATCCACAAGAGTGTACTCTTCTGAGAAACAGCTCAAAAAGGGCTCCTATGCTGGGACTCACCTGCCCCAGGGCAGCCGATGGAGCTCAGACTTTAAGTGTAAGAGCTTCACTTGGGTAGATTAAAGCATTGGCCTGAGAGGCAGGCATCTAATCTAATACACATGTCTAAGAACTTGCTGGAACACTCTCTGGGTACATAGGCTAGCGGACACCATCTTTGCACTCTCCGTCTGCTAGCCAACAGGTGCCATCATTGTTTTTTCCTTTTCTAGTGGGTGCCATCTTTCCGCACATGCTCTGCCTCACTCCAGGCATCAGGCACCATATTTGCACTCTCCCTCAGCCTTGCTCTAGCCAGTGGGTGCCACCTTTCTTATTTTTTTTTCTTTTTCTGGTGGGTGCCATCTTTATGTTCCCCCTCTGCCTCCCTACAGCCAGCAGGCAACATGTTCTCACTCTCTCTCTGCCATGCTCCAGGGCACCAGTATCTCTCAGAAGTGAGCTTTATATACTTTTGGAGCCCTGATTTTTGTAGCTACAGCCAAGGGGCCATCCCTTGATCATATGGCTCTGGAGGCCAAGGGAGCTTGCATTCCTGGGTCCCATGGGACTCTAACAATTGGAGAGACAGTTCTTGGCAGGCTACTATCTCCAAGGTTCTGCACAGACAACATAATGACACACCCCCACATCTTTCTGTGAAAGAAGCCTATTTGCTTGTACTGGAGCTTTGGCCTGAGAGGCAGGCTTCAGGTTTGGCGCATACCTAGGGGCCTATGGAACTCCTCTCAGGGATCATAGGTCAGTGAATGCCGTCTTTGCCCTCTCCTTCTGCCTTACTATAGCTTGCCAGTATCTCCTAGAAAAGAGCTTATACACGTATCTAGAGCCTCCGTTTATGCAACTGCCAATCAGGAGACACCACCAGATCACCTGGCTCAAATGGCCAGTGGGGATTATACTTGCAGTCCCATAGGACTGTATATATTTTCATACTTTAAAATTTGCTCCCTGAGCATCTGGCTTCAAAGCATCCTGAATTTACTGCTGACTGATAAACTTCCTCCATATGATGCTGACAGGTCATGAGACACCCTCAAGCTACAGGGAGATAATAAGAATATAATAGGCTGCTTGAACAATCACAAAGGTTTAAGAGACAGCCAAGAGTTAGGGTAGGGTTGAATGATAAGGTTCAACCACCAGGACACTGGTCTAGCAGCACCATTTTGGAGTCCTCCCTCCAGCCTACTAATGTCAGGGGCTTACCCACCCATCAGTGGGCTAGCACCAGAGCCAGAAACCCCAGACCCACAGCCAGCCAATCCAGGAACCAGCTCTGCACACCAGCAGACCGATACCAACCCCAGCCTCCCCAGCCCCCAAGCCCTGCAGCCCCAGCCCCTCCCACCAGTGGGCTGGCATGAGCTCCAGCCTCCCCAGGACCTGCAGCCAGCCAGCCCAGAACCTGGTCCTGCCCATCAGCAGGCCAGCACCAGCCCCAGGATCCTCAGGCTATGTGACCAGCCATGCTGGGACATGGCCCCACACACCAGGGCCTGGCAGTCAATACATGAAGTAGGGCCTGGTAGCCACCTAGAACAGGGACCAGTGCTGCTGACTAGTATGACCACAGTACCTGGCCGCGCCATAATAGAAGGGTCCATGCAGCCCACATAGGGGGCAACCTTAGAGCATATAGCTCTGGTAAGCAGAAGGGGGTATGCTGCTAAGCTCCATAAGACATCTCCCACATAAACCATTCTCCAAGATTGGAAAACATACTTGACTTAGAGTTCATAGAAATAAAAAGAGAATTCAGCAAAATGAGGAGACAGAGGAGTATGTTTGAAACAAAGGAAAAAGACAAAGCCCCAGAAGAAGAACTAAGTAAAGTGGAGATAAGCAATCTACCCAATAGAGTGTTCAAGTTAATGATCATGAAGATGCTCAACAAACTCAGGAGATGAATGGATGGACATAGAGAAAAAGTTAACAAAGAGTGAAAAAATATAAAGATGAACTAAACAGAGCTGAAGAATACAATAAATGACATAAAAAATATACGAGAAAGCAATCAAAACAGATTAGATAATAAAATGAAATGAATCAGTAAACTGGAAGACAGAGTAGTGGAAATCACCCAAGCTGAAGAGAAAGAAAAGAAAAAGGAATTTAAAAATTTTAGAATAGTTTAAAAGACCTCAAGGACAACATCAAGCATACTAACATTCACTTTATAGGGGGTCTCACAAGGAGAAGAGAGAGAGAAAGAGGCAAAGAACTTATTTGAAGAAATAATAGCTGATAATGTCCCTAACCTGAAAAGGAAAAAGACATCCAAGTCCAGAAATCACAGAGTCCCAAACAAGATGAAACCAAAGAGGTCTAAACAAAGACACATTACTAAAAAGTGGTAAAAATTAAAGATAAAGAAAGAATCTTAAGAGCAGCAAGAGAAAAGCAATTAGTTATACACAAGGGAACTTTCATAAGACAATGAGCTGACTTTTCAGCAGAAACGTTGCAGGGTACACAAAACAAAAAGATACAAAATATGATGTCAAAAACAGTAAACAAACAAACAAACAAACAAACAAAAAACAGTAAACATTGGGGGAAGGTGAGTAAAAACACAGGATTGTTAGCATGCATTCAAACTTAAGAGAGCATCAACTTAAACCTTAAACTAACACACGCACACACACAAATAGGTTTTTATATATGAATCTCATGGTAACCACAAACTAAAAATCTATAAGAGATACATATAAAAAAAAAAAGAATCCAAACATAAAATTAAATACAGTCATCAAATCACAAGGGAAGAGGGCAAAATAAGATGACAGAAACAAAAATAAACTATAAAAATAACCAGAAAACAATTATTAAAATGGCAATAAGTACATACCTACCAATAATTACTTTAAATGTAAATAGACTAAATGCTCCAATCAAAAGATACAGAGTGGCTGAATGAATAAAAAATCAAGAGTCATATATATGCTGCCTATAAGAGACTCACTTAAGAACTAAAGACAAACACAGACTAAAGTGAGCGGATGGAAAAATCAACTCCATGAAAATGAAAATGAAAAGAAAGCGGAGCTTTCTTTAAAACAGAATTTAACAGACTTTAAAATAAAGACTGTAACAAAAGACATAAAAAGACATTACATAATGATAAAGGGATCAATCCAACGAGCAGACATAACAACTGTAAATTGTTATTTAAAAATGGACAAATCACGTGAATAGACATTTTTCCAAAGAAGACAAACAAATGACCAACAGACACATGAAAGGATGTTAAACATCACTAATCATCAAGGAAATGCAAATTAAAACTGCAAAGAGATATCACCTCACATCTGTCCAGAATGGCTATAATCAAAAAGACAACAAATAACAAGGGTTAACAAGGATGTGGAGAAAAGGGAACCCTTGTGCGCTGTTGGTGGGATTGTAAATTAGTACAGCCACTATGTAAAACAGTATGGAGGTTCTTCAAAAAACGTAAAAATAGAACTGCCATATGATCTAGCAATTGCACTTTTGGGGTATTTTTCAAAAGAAATGAACAAAAACACTAATTTGAAAAGATGTATGCTCCCCTATGTTCACTGCAGCATTATTTACAATAGCCAAGATATGGACGCATCCTAAGTGTCCATCCAAAGATGAATGGATAAAGAAGATGTGGTGTGTGTGTGTGTGTGTGTGTGTATACACAATGCAATATTACTTGCCCATAAAAAAGTAATGAAATCTTGCCATTTGTGACAACATGGACGGACCTAGAGAGTATTATGCTAAGTGAAATAAAGTAGACAGAGAAAGACAAATACCCCATATGATTTTACTTTTATGTAGAATCTAAAACACAAAACAAACATAACAAGACAGAAACAGATTCATAGATACAGAGAACAAACTGGTGGTTGCCTGAGGAGAGAGAGTTGGGAGATGAGCGAAATTGATGAGGAAGATTAAGAGGTACAAACTTCCAGTTATAAAATAGGTTATGGGGGTGTAATGTACAGCATAGGGAATATAGTCAATAATATTGTAATAACTTTGTATGGTGACAGATGGTTACTAGACTTATCATGTAATGTATAAAAATATCAAATCACTATGCTGTGCACCTGAAACTAATATAATATTCTAAATCAATTATACTTCAATAAAAAAAGAGGGGAAAAAAGACATGAATGCAAGACTTGAAAGCATAAAACGCCTAGAAAAGAAAGCCACTGCTTACTTACTCGTACATGTACATAAAGGTGAAGGAACTGAACAGGTTGTTCACTGAACTGCAGTCATTCATAACAACAAACAATATAGAAATAATCTAATATCCACCAGTAGAGTACTAGCATATAATTATATTATGGAATGCTACACAACCACTCAAAATAATAAGGTTAACATATTTATACTTATGTAAAGATCTTCAGGACCTATTGCCACAAAAGAGTTGTTACAGAAGAAACTATAATGTAAGGAAAAATTTTAAAACTGTATCTATATATTTGTACATATGAATATGAAGAGAGAAGAAACAGATTATAAGGAACATATCAAACCTTGAACTGGTTTACTCTAATGAAGGACTAAGAGTTAGAGGAGAGGATGAAATGAATGTTTAAAGTTTTCTTCTATATAGCTCATTAAATTTGAAACATTTTCTGAAAATATTTTAAAATTTTGGGTAATCAAATTTTACAAAGTTTTATATGAGATAATGCATTATAAAAATGTTTAAATATATCATGAATCTATAACAAATGAAACTACTGATATATCATCCTTATATCTAGGATCATAACTACTGACAATTATTTGCTTACAATTCCTCATTTTACACAAGTTAAAATTGAAGGCCAAATAGCTGATTTTCAGAATTATAGTAAACTATAAGACCTATAAAAGAAAAATATATATCCATAGTTTTCAGTAAAGAAGGAATTCTGCAGAAATCCTCAACTATAATTCTTTGAATTTCCAATAACACCCCTTGTCAAAGTGCTGAAAGGTACTTTGAAGGGTTTATTCTCTGTCTGAAGTAAAGATCTTCAACAAAATCACTCTAATCATAAAAATTACTATCTTATTCTATAGTAACAATATTAAGTATATCTTTTTCAAGATTTTCTAAGAAGCCTATATAATTGGACCATAATAACTCTATTCCTCTCACTTAGTTAACTGCCTTACAAAGTGCTTTTTTAACATATCTCAAGCTATACCCAAGGACTGACATTAAAAAGAAGTCCTAAGTGAAAACCCTCTGTGTTTTCTATAATATTAAGAAATTTCTAAAATATGTTTCACTGTATATTCCTCTGGGTCCCCTATAATTTGAAGACTTATGACAAATTTCTTTCGTAACTCAGGATCAGGTGTTAGTTTACTTCATAATGCGAAGAATAGACAATTATTTTGTTCCCCAACCCAGGGGACATCCAGCAGTGTCAAGAGATGATTTTGATTGTCACAGCGGGGAAATGGAGGGCTAATGGCACCAGAAGATAGAGGCCAGAGGTGACACTAAATATCCTAAAATGCACAAAACAGCCCCCCACAACAATTAACTATGTGGCACAAAATGTCACTGGTACTGAGATTGAGAAACATCGGCTAGAAAATGACCTACATAATCCATCCTCGTTCCTTCTTTCAGTGGCTACTGATATGTTCAGGGCTAAGTCAGCTAACCCAGGGTTTGCTCTCCCTTCTTTACTTGTCACTTTTCTCCCTACGACATCCCAAGTGCTGTAAGACATTCTGGTTAGTAATGAGTTTTATTCTGGGAAAATATCAGAAATGTCAATTTTAATACCTTTTTAGTATGTAAAGAGTTATGTATAATTTAATATAATTTAACCTAATACTGTATTAAATCAAGGTTCAGGTAATATTTTATAAGTGAAAAACACAATGTTTCTTACCTTAAATAGGCAACGGCATATATATTCATATACCATATGTTTTAATGAGTTGATGAGAGACTGAATCCTCTGTTCTGTATTTTCAGAATCCTGTAGATTACAATTTGAAAATTGAAAAACCATTAGGAAATTCATGAACATTTAAAAGGTACCCCACAGTTTAATCATACTTATAAATTGTTCCTCCAGACTCAAAACTGATTCTGGGACAATTATCTTCAGCAAACAGACTCAAGGGACTAGACGAATAAGTGCATTAAACTTCTACATTAATATAATAAAAAACTGATGTATTTTTTAATGTATAGATAGAGTTAAAGCTTTCAATAAATGAAAATTATAATCAATTACCAGTAATATCATATGAATTGAATTTGACCATACCACTTTGATTCCTACTGGCATTAAAAATACTACATCAATCTGGGTTAAAGCTATTTAATTACTTGTATTATAATTACCAATCCAGCCCCAAAACAGTATGACCAGAACCATACTATAAAGAATTTTCTCATCCCCAGTACAGGAACTTAAACAATCTTAAACCATGCCCTCCAGCTTGAATTTGAAATACGTGGTGTAAAAATTTATACATAGTTTTAGTTTTTTATCTGCTTTTGTACCTCCATTGTACATGATTGCTATGATTTGAAAAATATCATTAATGGATATTTTATTTGATTAATGAAAAATGGCTTGGGGTAGGAATAGTGGAGGGGATGTTGTAAAGGCTGGCCTTTTCCCTTGGTGTGATATGAGTGTAAGTTTCACTTCATTCTGGGTGCAATTGGAGAATACATGCCTTGCAGAATTCAATTCTGGTATAACATTTAGACAAAATTTGCTTGCTTCCTTGTGATGATAATTGGCAAGGAAAAAAAAAACTAGCAAAATAATTTTAACAGTTTAGAGAAGTACACCCAGGATGACAGGATGAGCAATAAAGTGTGTGAAATTAGCAGAAAACATTGTGACTTGATACTCAGATACATCAAATGTAGGTTTCTGGCCGTGTTAGTAGCATGTTCTAACCAAGAGAGCTCATTATTCACAGTTCATACCACAAACACTTCTCTTAATTTTACTATTTATTAACAAAGATCACATGTGAAATTGAAGCTTAGATCCACTAAAAGACACTCTAATGTGAGACAGAATATAGTACCTACAAGGTCCAGTAGATTTTCAATGTATGTACTTCTATGTATTTCAGATTATATTTTTCAAATGAACTCAAATGCCCACCTAAACACACATGTGCATATACACGTACAAACACATGCAAAGGTCAATGTTATTCAATGGCCGTATTATCACAGAACTATTGTCACTAAGGAAGTACTGAGCTATAAGCTTTTCTAAACAGTACAAAATAACCAGTATTTTTACTAAGTTGATTTAGACCTTCTAACTTATTTCTCAGTCCTTATATTTTATAGGGTCATTGAATTTTAACATACAATTTTTTTACTAAAAGATAAGAATGAATTTTAAATGAACTTATTACTGTGTACTTTCTAAGTAATTTATACAAAATTATTAATAAAAACGAAGTTAAGTATAAATGACTCTCTAGATTTACCTGTGACACAGCAAATTAGAAATATGATCAATATATCATGAACCAACTCTCACAGACTTTACACTATTACTGTTTTTTGTAAAAATTCTTCTACCAGCACAATATTATAAATGGTTTGATTAAATTTAACATATTAAAATTCAATTTTTTTTAAAACCAAAGGACAAAGAACACAATTATGTATTCTTCAACCCTTTCCTGCATCTTGAAACCTTATCTTTGTCCAAAGGACATTACATATATACATGGGAGAAATGCTTACCTTGTCCCCCAGGACTGAGATGACAGATTTTACTAACAAAGCCTACCCCCAAAGCAGAAGCTCTTCGTTAGGTGCCATTTTATTTCAAATCTAATGTAAGAACAACTTCAAATGATTTACTTTAGTGGAAAAGACATCAGTAAACTTTAATCATTATTTGTAATCAAATAAAGATTTTCTGAAATAACTCATTCATGAAAATATTAAGTAGTCCATGCCAATGAAGACAAAGATTTTTTCCTGTTTTATTCTCCATTATATCACCCATGCACCTAGAAAAATGCCTGCCACATGGTAAGTCTGCGATAAATATTAACTGAATGAATAATAATCTTTCCTCAGAAAGATAGACTTAAGTAAACCTACTCGGATATGAAATTTTACTCCTAACTATCGAAAAGAACAAATTATTCTCACCCAAAATATAATTCTAAAAAACACTTATATTAGTATTATACTGAACACAAAAATTATAAACAACTTGATGAATTTGGTTTCATAAAAATATTTTTTAGGGTCTTCCCTGGTGGCGCAGTGGTTGAGAGTCCGCCTGCCGATGCAGGGGACGCGGGTTCGTGCCCCGTCCCGGAGGATCCCGCGTGCCGCGGAGCAGCTGGGCCCGTGGCCGCTGGGCCCGAGCGTCCGGAGCCTGTGCTCCGCAGCGGAAGAGGCCGCAGCAGTGAGAGGCCGCGTACCACAAAATATATATATATATATATATATATTTTTTTTTTAATAAATTAAAAAGCAAATTAATAAACCCAAAATATTTACGACAAAGGTTTAGTGTCCTTAATATATAAGCTCTTATAAGTAAAATTTTAAAATAGTAATACCATATTTGTAAAAATAATAATTTACCAAAGAAAAAACACAAATAATCTGATATTTATCTTACAAGTGATATTTATCTTACAAATGACCAAAGACTTTCAAATATAGTGAAATATTTTTCAATTACCTAATAGGATAATTATTAAAAGTTATATAATATTCATTTTTGCTCAAGGTGTAGATAAAAAGGCCCCTGTTGTTGTATTAGTTTAATATACCAACAGCATATATTTCCAAAGGATAATTAGACAGTATTTGTCTAAAGGCTTACAAATGTGCATTTTTGCCCGAGCTATCCAAGTCTAGGAATTTAACTAGGAAAATAATTGGAGAAACAAAACACTGGGGAAAAAGCCCTGTAAGTGTCTATAGCTATTTTAAACATAACCCCCAAATTCTTTGACCCTCCATCCATCATTAAAGTCTCTTTCCCCTTCTTGAATCTGTGTAGGCTCTGACTGCTTCAACCCATAGAATACAGCAGAAATGACCCAAGGCTGGGTCATAAAAGGCAATTCAGCTTCTGCCTTGTTCACTGAAATACATGTTTGGTATCTCAGTATGCAATATGAGGAATCCAATTACTCTGTGCTGTGAGGAAGCCAAGCTTCACAGAGAGGTACTGCAGTCAGCAGTCCTAGTCATCAAGTCCACCCACCCCAAGTACCAGATATGAAAGTGAAGCCTCCCCAAAACCACTTGCACTCTCAATTCCTCACAACCAAGACCCCAGACCTTGTGAAGCAGAGGTAAGCCATCCCTGCAGTGCCCTGACAAAATTCCCCATAGAATCCATGAGCATAAGAAAGAATCAATGAGCATAAGAGAAACATTGTTTTAATCTGCTAAATTTGGGGGTAATAAGATATTCAGCAGAGATAACCATAACACCCTATAGGAGGTAGCTAAATAAAGTAGGGTATAGCCTCACAAGCTCTCAAAAATATTGTGTAGGTTTGTATTTATTGACATGAAAATTGTGTACTATATATATATATATATATATATATATATATTTTTTTTTTTTTGTGGTACGCGGGCCTCTCACTGTTTTGGCCTCTCCCGTTGCGGAGCACAGGCTCTGGACGCGCACGCTCAGCGACCATGGCTCACGGGCCCAGCCACTCTGCGGCATGTGGGATCTTCCCGGACCGGGGCACGAACCCGTGTCCCCTGCATTGGCAGGCGGATTCTCAACCACTGCGCCACCAGGGAAGCCCCTGTACAATATATTTTTAAAGCACAGTATTATACCTTTTGGTAAAAATTATGTGTATTCTTTAATATATTGTTCACTCCATTAGAATACAAGCTTGATAAAACAGTGTATATTCCTGTATTCCCATTTTCTAGAACAATATCGGGTATGTATTATAGCCTCAAACAACATTGGTATACAATGAAATTTTAAATGTTGTTTTCCCCAGGTAATAGGATTATGTGGATAATTTCTTATCTTTATACCTTCCTGAATCATCCATGTTTTTTTTTAATGATCATCTGAGAAGACAATCATTTATTAATTTATACTCAGAACATAAATCATTTCCATTAAGAGGACTGCCACATTGGGACAGTTTGTTAAAAACACAAAATGCAACTAAGGAGCTAGTTTCTTTTAAATATAGTTTAAAAGTGTTACATATGGTCTTTTGAAATATAATTCCAAGCAACTTTTCTCAGGAAATTATTATAAATTAAGCAGCTAGTAAAGCAATCTCTCTCATTCAGTCTCAGCTATGGGGTAACCAACAGCATACCTGTTTGTTTTGCAGAGCTCGCTGGAAAAGTCGGAGAAATGCAGCCAAACTAAAACGGTACATGTTATTAATTTTTGACAAGTCAGAGATAATGAAGTACATCTTGCTGGCACTCTCAGCCAGAGGGAGATAGGCATCCCGCTCCTGTGGAACAAGGGGTGGGGGTGGGGGGCGGGAAGGGTGACACCTTAGTTCTAATGTTTTACTGCCACCTACAGACTGCTATGCACATATCTAGCCGCAGCCTTACTTTCAACATACATACAACAAATAAAGATTAATCACAGAATTTTATAAAGAAACTGCATAATCCAGCTTTTCTATTTTTAAGTTTTTATACTTCTTTTAATCCTAAGATATTACACTTTTGTTTTGTATTTTTATGTAACTGCAAGCAATGTATTCTAAATACTTCCCCTCTCCTCTGATTACAGAACTAGAAGTAGTACATGGGTTGGTTTCAATGAAGACCAAGAATACTTGTATTAGGGGAAAGAGGTAAGCACCTGTATTAGGGTTAAATGGAATGGTAAACAGTTGTGATCAGAGGTCACGTAGGTCATGTAAGACAGCATGGCACTACAGGCTACCCCTGCAGTGGAGAAAAGTTAGAACAATGAATCTAGTGTGTGGGACTGGTACCAACAAGAACACTGATGGAAGCAGAGGTAAAGTAGAAGACTGTAACGAGTGTCCACATTAAGATAATAAAGCACCTAGCATTGTTCAACATAAGCATAGAACCAATAATCACAGGGGCTTTCATTCTGACTGAAGGTAAATGATGATAAAGATGAAAGGATCATAGGATTAAATGGCCTTGAGGTTATGAACTGAACTCTGAGAAGGCTCTCCATGTCATTCTGATCAAAGCACCAGGATTATAAATATGATACTGGTAAAATTATGTGTGTGACTCAGAGATGCCTGTTCGGAAAGAGAAGGCACAGAAAGTTCAAAATCCTTTTGGTATACAGTGACAGCTATGACATCTGCCAATTTTACCTATGGTAGAGAAGGTGGGATGACTGGATTGGAAACAGGCTATAGGTTTTCTCTTATTCTGATTTCAACAGAGCTCTTTCTCAAGTGAAGAAACTAATACTATGTAAGTGTAGAATTTGAGCAACAGCTGAAAAACACCTAAAATAACATTTGGAAAAGTCATTGAGGGAAATGGGAAATATTAAAGGATGTCAGTAAGGGTCCAGGTCAGGTTGGAGACTGGGAATTCACAATAACATTAATCTGCTTCATTGTTTGATTTTCTTCAGCAAATCTTTGTCACCGAATGTAGGAGGAAAAAAAAAAAGATACATTGTACTGATATAAGGTTGAAATTTTGCTCTAGGAAATGTCAAAAGAATAAAGCAAGAAGGATTTTAACCATTTTTAAGAAAAGAGTTCAGATCAACACATTCATGGGGTCCAGGATGAGTAGGGAAGAAAAATGTTTTTGATGGAAAGAATAGCTTTTAACTCTTTTATTGATATACTTAACTTGCCTTAACTTAAGAAAAGTTCCAGGAATGGCAAAGATGCTCTCTAATAGTCATTTTAAACACGTTCATTTTCAATTTCAGTACAAGTTTATAGCTCTAGAACTTTGGATAACATGCCAGAAATCAGTAGTACTCAGCAGGGCTCAATGACCAGTACTCCTTACACTTGATACCCTCAACATCTATCGCCATCTCTATAATAAGAATTAGACCCAAGGACCTGGTGTTTTTGAATAGCTTTCTTTTTTTGCAGTCATCATTCCCCTGAAGTCCTGGTACTAAAATTTTTATCATATTAACATGAAAGTTTAAGAAAACAATATAAGATCACAAAGAAGGAAATATTTACTTGATCAAGAGAAATTTGGAGTTTGTAAGATTCTTTAAGTGACTCCTGAATAAGTGCACTGCTTGCTTTTGTCTGATTCAAAGATTCAATCAAATCCTTATTTTCCAAAATATTGCCTTGAGATGTGGCAAGTGTCTGCAGAAAAATTAATAAAATAATATGAACATTATTATATATATTAAAATAATCAATTAAAAGAAGCCCATGTTAACTATCATTAATTTGATGATGTTTTGGGGAACTTATGTTCTCTTAAAAGAATTTCATTATTTTACAGCCTTCTGTATCAAAAGACACTGTAAATCATTATATGATACTATATCATCAAAACATTGTATATGTATTAATTTTATCAACCTAATAAAAATAAAGACTAAAGTTACAGATCAAATCATAATTTCATGCTACCTTTGAGTGTTTTTCTGAGCATAAAATCAAATATTAATGAAATAATACAGTATAAAGATGATATTAGTTAAAAATTGCTTGTCTTAAACATTACTCCTAGAAGTCTTATATTCCAAGACATCTACCTTTTTCTATTTGAATTTTGACTTTAAGATACATATTGATGTGTCTTTGATACAACCAAAAACATGCTAAAGGTACTATAATTTTTTAAAAAACAATATTTGATTATAATCAAAATAATATAATATGAAAAATATCCTGAATAGCTCAATTTTACCTCTAAAAGAGATTCTTCAAGCTTAGCTAACTGTATTTTCTTATCTTCTTCCTGTTGTAATAGTTTTGTTTTCTGGTCCTCTAAATCAGGTTTCTCATGCTGAATAGTTAATGCCAAAAGCTTAAAAAAAAATCCAAGGTTATTCTAGCAATAAAGTTCAAACAAAACAAACCAAAATGAAAACTTCCCACAAACAGGCCTTATGTTTGATCAAATATTACAAGTATAATGATACTACTATGTACTTCATTTCATTCTTTCTAGTTAAACATATGAGACACGTTCACAATTATTTCTGACAAAAGAGGCAAACTGAATAGTTAACTAATTGATAAAATGTTAAATATTATAGGACATTATAAGAAATTGCATTACTTAACATATCAACATGTAATATTCAGTTCTTAAATTAGATTAAATGTATAAAAACTATGGAAGCAAACATTTTTAATGGTAAGTAGTCACAAAAAGAAATAGTTGCCTTACTTAAAATACTATATTAAAATCACAATGAGATACCACATCACATCCACTAAGATGGCTATAATTAAAAAGACAAATGATAATAAATGTTGGCCAGAATGTGGAGAAAGGGGAACCCTCATACATTATTGGTAGGAAAGTAAAATTGTGCAGCTACTTTGGAAAACTTTATCTATTCCTCAAAATGGTAAACATAGAGTTACCATAAAACTCAGAAATTCCACTAAAAAAGCATTGAATTGTAAACTTTCAAGGGGTGAATTGTATGATATATGAACTGAATCTTAATAAAGCTGTTGAAAACTGCTATGTCAAATTCTTCAGTTTGAAACTTTAAAATAGGAAATGACATTTGTATGTCATAAAATATATTAATTCGAAATATATTGTATAAGCATGTTCATTCAGTTCTTGTTAAAGTAATACCTAAATAGCCCTTTTCAGCAATTACTGTGGAGATCTTTTATATAGAAGAAGCAATTTGTCAATTCTGCCAAGCTCTGAGTAATCTGTACATTGTTTTATTTATGAGAAGTATCATCAAGCCAATCAAAAGACATTGTTCATAAAAATATGCAGTGAGTCATCTAGTATGGTAAGAAAAATATTTTAATAGCAGAGTTTTAAAAATTACAATAAAGTAAAAACCATGGTAAATATACATGCTATCATATAAATCAAAAGAGAAAAATATACTATTGTTAGATGGTAGAAAACAGGATGATACTAAAAAAGTCAACAGGATATCTTTAAAGAGGAAAAATGAGTAAGGGAGTGTATAAGTAAAAATCTGTACGTGAAAATCATTTTGTAATTCATGTAATAACTATAAACTGTAATAAGCCATACACAGATAAAGTAAATTCAAACATGCAAATGCTCTAAGTAAAAAAAAAAAAAAATGTTGGATTTGGAATCAAAGACCCTCACCTAGCTGAATAAGTCAATAACTGCAATTTTAACATTTAAACTTCAGTTTTCACAGTTAAAAAAAATAAAGTTGCTAATCTTAACATGTATGATCCTCCATTTCTCAAATTCTAACAAATATGACAGACGTAGACTGTAAAATTAAAGTTATACTGGAAGAAGCAGCAATTTGACATTAGCAACAAATATACAATTCTAACACTAATGGAAAATGAAATAAACCCAAATGTGTTACTGATTTGCAAGTATATTTTCAAAATCATGAGTTTAAATGCTAATCAGTTTAACAAAACAGCTTCCCACTCAAAATATTTCATTAGTATACAAAGATACTAAATATTTCTAAGGCAAATGATTGTCCATATATACCTGTCCTCGTAATCCACTTCTTGTTGTAGTAAAGTTAACCTCAGTAACGATGGAAGCTGCATCCGGTGGAATAAAGGGATTTGGGTTTCTTGTTGACAAAAAAAGGCGAAATTCTTCATTGTAGTCAATAATTTTGTCACCTATTTGTACCACATAACGTGGTCCTGTTTTTTCAAAATGACATAATTAGTTGGCCGGAATATTCTGTATTTTGCTACATGACATTAAAAAATATAATTTTCTAGTACTTCTAAATAGTTTTTACTACAGGCTTTTCGATACAGTCCAAAATACAGCAACAGCAAGGCCACCCAAAAGACTATTAACGAGAATGCTCTACTGATCAATCAGCACTTATGCAAACAAGGATAAATAATATTCATTAAGACAATCCTAGGATACTGAAGCATCAAAGGAATATCTACTTATATTCAATATAGTTTTAACATTAACTACATGTTTGATATTACCAATTTTTCTGAAATGTTTGATTATAGATGACAAAAATAGAAACTCTTATTAATTATTCTCTACTTCAAAATTCATCAAAGTGTTTATTGTACTAGTATTTAAGATGTAACACTTGAAAACAGAATGACCTGGTAAAAACCTGGAATTAACAACGTATGAGTAATTGCAAAGAATCCATTATTAACGTTAAAAAAGATTTATTCAGACTGCCGTACACAGGTACTTTGCAATAAATTAAACTGAGAAAAAGTAAACTTCTGCGTCACAAAGGAGTTTTTTTATATTCTAATATAAAACACAATTATATTAATTATACAACATATACAGAAAAATCAATCAACAATTACATGCATTACTTATGATTTTAACTGATAAAAAATAATTTTTTAGGTAAAAAATATATATTATCAAAGATTATTTTCTAATGTTAAGAAAAACAATGTAATGAATTTTTGAGAATCCTAGAATAGATTTTAAAATTTACTTAACTTTTTAAAGTTAATGTGAAAAGAATTCAATATGTACTTTATGAAAGAGGATATGTAAATGGTTAAAAAACAATATCAAAATAATGCTGAACTTTAACCATTATTAGTAAAAAACAAATTTAAAGGTTCAATGTAATAACTCTACATCAACTAGAATGATTCAAGAAAATGCAAGCAGGATAAATGCAAAGAAAACTACTTCTAAGGACATCATAGTAAAACCACTGAAAATCTATGACAAATGCAGCACAACAATAATGCAAAGGCAGGTATTGAGTATATGGAGTTAAAGACCAATACTGGAAAAGTTTCAAAGTATTTATATTAAAAAAATAAGTCACAGATGCATACTGTTATACACAGGGTAGCCATTAAAAACTACCAGGTTAATTAGAAAACTACATTAGTTATTGCATGAATTGGTTAACTGTACTACATTACAAATATTAAGACTGCCATGGTGAAAAAAATTGCAAAACCAAATGATACACTGTTTATGAGAAACACACTTTATAAAGAAAACCAACAGAAAATTGAAAGTAAAAGAATGGAAAAATATACCATGCGAACACCAATCCCCAAAATTAGTGTAATCATTCTAATGCCAAATTCTAAAACTTGAGATACTTCTAGAGACAAAAGACAGTTGATAATGATAAAGAAAATAACCAAACAGGAAGACAGCACATTCCAAATATGTATGCATCCAAACACACAGCTTCAAAATATTTAAAGTAAAAATTGACGGAACTAAAAGAAAAAATTCAAAATCATAGAGACTTCTTCTCAATACATGATAGAAGAAATAGAAATAAAAAGTAAAGGTATAGAAAATCTGAACGTTACTATTAACAAACTTGAATTAATTGACTTTAGAGAAAATTAAAATAACCAAGAGCAAAATTTACATAATTTTCAAGTGTACACGGAATATTTGTGAAAATTAGCCAATGCCAGATCATAAAAAAAGCTTCAACAGGATTAAAAAACTGAATACAGAATAAGTTTTCTGACCACAACAGAGATAAGCTAGAAACCAATCCCAAAAGGGTAACTAGAAAATATCTAACTCCCTGGAAATTAAACAACAAAAGCAATGAGTAACTTATGAATTAAAAAAATACAAACCAAAACTTGTGGTATGAAATTGAAGAAGGGCTTAGCAGAAAGTTTATAGACAAAAAAAATGCATATATTAGGAAAAAGAAAATAATGAATTATCAATACTTTGAATTTCTATTTCAAGAATCTAGAAAAAAGACAACCAAATAAAATCTAAGGAAAATATTAAGAATAAAATAAATAAAAAGCAAAAATTAAAAATACAATAGAGAAAATCAACAAAGTTAAAAACTGGTATTTTGAAAAAAGTCAGTAAAATTGATAAACTGACCTACCAAAGAAAAAGAGAAAAAAATTATCAATATCGAAAAAAAGACACATTATTGAAAAACTCTCAGAAATTTTAAAGTTATAAGAATATTATATGAAAACACACCAATATATTTGACAAATTAAATGCAATAGACAAACACCTAAAATAATTAATCTAACTTGATATATACACAGAATATAGATTACAAACAAAACTAAATTAACTCAGGGAGAAGAAATCAAGATGGCAAAGCAGGAGGATACAGAACACATCAAAAATATGTCTACACGTGAAACAGTTCTCACTGAAAGCTAACTGTAGGCTAGCAGAACTAGAAGACTGTAAGAAAGATGCATATAGAATTGGGTATAAATGGATGAGAAGCTATCAGGTCTGGACCTGTGCCCCTAGGAGGGGACTCAGAAGAAGAACAATCACACAGACAGAGATCCTCTCTAGGGAGTAGGTGGTTTGAGTCACAAATTGGGCACCCTTGTCAGACACTGAGAATGTGAGTCTCCTTGCTGTTTGGAGGGCTGGGGGAACTAACAGGAGGGCTGTGAGAAGCCTGGACTCCATTCATGAGGAGCACATCCTCGCTTGCTTACTTCCAAAAAAGGGCGGAGAGGGTGGACTGAAACTGCATGGGTGGCTGACTGGTTTCCTGTGACTGCTCCAGCACACATCCCACTCTAAGTCTAGCAACTGCTCCAGCCTCACTGGGGTGAGGGCTGCTACAGCTGAGCAGAAAGCTCAGCTGTGAGAAACAAAAGCAACACAGACCTAAAGCGTGTCTGAGCAGGGTGGGAGCAGCCATTACTGATGCTTACACAGGCAGCACATTAGAGCAGCCATGATTTCTGTCTGTGGTCAGACAGCCACAATTCGCACCCAGACCAATGCCAAGTGCCCATGCCAATCCCTCTTGCCCGGGCACTGCTCCCCTCCTGGGCAAGAATGCTGGTGCTGGGATTGAGGAGAAAACAGATTTCAAGGGAATGGAGCCAGCTCAGACCCAACCCTCAAAACTTCTGCTCCACACTATTTACAACAGCCAGGACGTGGAAGCAACCTAAGTGTCCATCAACAGATGAATGGATAAAGATGTGGCACATATAGACAATGGAATATTACTCAGCCATAAAAAGAAATGAAATTGAGTTATTTGTAGTGAGTGGCTGGACCTAGAGTCTGTCATACAGAGTGAAGTAAGTCAGGGAAAAATAAATACCATATGCTAACACACATATATGGACTCTAAAAAAAACCAATGGTTCTGAAGAACCTAGGGGCAGGACGGGAATAAAGACACAGACACAGAGAATGGACTTGAGGACACTGAGAGAGGGAAGGGTATGCTGGGACGAAGTGAGAGAGTGGCATGGACATATATACACTACCAAATGTAAAACAGATAGCTAGTGGGAGGCAGCTGCATAGCACAGGGAGATCAGCTCAGTGCTTTGTGACCACCTAGAGGGGTGGGATAGGGAGGGTGGGAGGGAGATGCAAGAGGAAGGGGATATGGGGATATATGTATACGTACAGCTGATTCACTCTGTTACACAGCAGAAACTAACACAACAATGTAAATCAATTATCCTCCAATAAAGATGTAAAAAAAAGAATCCAACAAAAGAGAGAGAAAAAAAAAACAAAACTTCTGCTCCAGCAACTTGGGAACAGACCCCACCCCCTACAGAGCAGTGATGGCCACTGAGCAGAGAAAAAGCCCCAGCTACACCTGGCTCTGATCTAACAACTCCATCTCCAGCCTCCTACCAAGGTGATAGATGCCAGCAAACCTGAGGAAAGACATGTTCTGTGTTCACATCAGATTCAGCTCTCCCACAAAAGCCACTGGGCACAAGCAGACTGTACCACACAAAGGCACCCATTAAAGACTGCAATAGGCAACAGTTTCACCTAATTTCATAAAGACAGAGAAAGTTAAGCAAAATGAGCAGAGGAATTTGTCTCAATTGAAAGAGCAAGAGAAAATCCCTGAAAAAAACAACTAATGAGACAGAAATTAAAAATTTACCAGATTAGGAGTTCAATGCATTAGTAATAAAATATGCTAACCGAAGCAGGGAAAAGAATAGCTGAACACAGTGAGAATTTTAATAATGAACTAGAAAATATAAAAAAGAATTAGTTAGAATTGAAAAATACTGTAACTGAAATGGAAAACACAATAGAAGGATTAACAGCTGACTAGGTGATACCCAAGTACAGAAAAGTGATCTGGAAGATAGAATAATGGAAATAACCAAATCAGGAAAGGAAGGGAAGAAGGGAGAAAAGGAAGGAAGGAAAGAAGGTAGGAAGGAAGGAAGAAAGGGAGGGAGAGAGGATGAAAGAAAGAAGAACAGTTTAAGGGATCTCTGGGACAACATCAGTTGTACCAACACTGCATTATATGGGTCCCAGAGGAGAAGAGAGAAAGAACGGGGTAGAAAATGTATTTGATGAAATTATAGCTGAAAACTTCATAAACCTGAAGAAGGAAACAGATATCCAGGTACAAGAAGCACAGAGGGTCCCAAACAAGATGAACTAAAAAGACACACACCAAGACATATCATAATTAAATCAGCAAAAGTTAAAGAGAAAATTCTAAAGGCAGCAAGAGAAAAATGAAGACTCTCATACAAGGGAACCTAAAGAAGGTTACCAACTCATATTTTTGCAGAAACTTTGCAGGCTAGAAGGGAGTGGCATGATATACTCAAAGTGCTGAAAAGGAAAAACCTGCTAACCTACAATAGATATACAAAAATTAGAGAGAAAGAAACACAAGCATACCATGAAAGGAAATCATCAAACCACAAAGGAAGAATCTAAATGGAGAAAAAAACGAACAATAAAGAACTCAAAACTACCAGAAAACAGGTAACAAAATGGCAATAAGGACATACCTATCAATAATTACTTTAAATGTCAATGTAATAAATATTCCAATCAAAAGACATAGGGTGGGGTTTCCCTGGTGGCGCAGTGGTTGAGAGTCCGCCTGCTGATGCAGGGGACGCGGGTTCATGCCCCGGTCCGGGAAGATCCCACATGCCGCGGAGCGGCTGGGCCTGTGAGCCATGGCCGCTGAGCCTGCACGTCCGGAGCCTGTGCTCCACAACTGGAGAAGCCACAACAGTGAGAGGCCCGCGTACCACAAAAAAAAAAAAAAAAAAAAAAAAAAAGACATAGGGCGGAATATTGGATTAAAAAAGACCCATCTATGTGCTGCTTATATACAATGGAATATTACTCAGCCAGAAAAAGGAATGAAACTGAGTTATTTGTAGTGAGGTGGATGGACCTAGAGTCTGTCATACAGAGTGAAGTAAGTCAGAAAGAGAAAAACAAATACCTTATGCTAACACATATATATGGAATCTAAAAAAAAAAAAAAATGGTCAGAAGAACCTAGGGGCAAGACAGGAATAAAGATGCAGACCTACTAGAGAATGGACTTGAGGATACGGGGAGGGGGAAGGGTAAGCTGGGACAAAGAGAGAGAGCGGCATGGACATATATACACTACCAAACGTAAGATAGCTAGCTAGTGGGAAGCAGCCGCATAGCACAGGGAGATCAGCTCAGTGCTTTGTGACCACCAAGAGGGGTGGGATAGGGAGGGTGGGAGGGAGGGAGATGCAAGAGGGAAGAGATATGGGGACATATGTATATGTATAACTGATTCACTCTGTTATAAAGCAGAAACTAACACACCATGGCAAAGCAATTATACTCCAATAAAGATGTTAAAAAAAACCCAGAAAATTAATTAATTAATTAATTAAAAAGACCCATCTATGTGCTGCTTACAAGAGACTGACTTCAGAGCTAAAGACACACTAACTGAAAGTGAAGGGATGGAAAAGAGAGTTCACGGAAATGGAAATAACAAGAAAGTAGAGGTAACAATACTCATATCAGACAAAGTAGACTTTAAAACTAAGTCTATGACAAAGAAGAGCATCATGTAATAATAAAAGGATCAACACAAGTACAGGATGTTACACTTGTTAACGTGTATGCACCTAATACAGGAACACCTAAATATATAAAGCAAATACTAAGAGACATAAAGGGAGAAATTGACAATAACAGAATAGGAGGAGCCTTTAACATACCACTTACGTTAGTGGACAGATCATCCAGAGAGAAAATCAATAAGGAAACAGGGTCTTAAATGACACCACAGGCCAGTTGGACTTAATAGATATGTACAGGACATTGTACCCCAAAAGAGCAGAATACACATTCTTTTTAACTGCACATGAAATGTTCTCCAGGATTGACAATGTGCTAAGAGACAAAACAAGTCTCAACAAATTTAAGAAGACAGAAATTATATCAGGCATTTTTTCTGACCACAACAGTATGAAACTAGAAATCAGTTACAGGAAGAAAACTGGGAAAAGCACAAATATGTGAGGAATAAACAACATGCTACTGAAAAACCAATGGGCCAGTGAAGAAATTAAAGAGGAAAACAGGAAATACATTGAGACAAAAGATAACGGAAACACAACTTTCCAAAATCTATGGGATGAAGCAAAAGCAGTTCTAAGAGAGAAGTTTACAGCAATGCAAGCCCACCTCAAGAAATAAGAAAAATCTCAAATAAACAACCTAACCTATCATCTAAAGGAATTAGGAAATGAAGAACAAATAAAGTCCAAAGTCAGCAGAAGGAAAGAAATAATAAATATTAGAAAGGAAATAAAATTAAAGAAATAAAATTAGAGACAAAAAAAACAATAGAAAAGGTCAATGAAAGCAAGAGCTTGTTTTTTGAAAAGACAAACAAAATAAATAAACCTTTAGCCAGGCTCATCAAAAGAGAGAAAATGCAAATAAACAAAAGAAGAAATGCAAGAGGAGAAATTACAGCCATTATCACAGAAATATAAAAACTAATAAAAGAATACTATGAACAGTTATATGCCAACAAAATAGACAACCCAGAAGAAATGGACACATTTCTAGAAACATATAACCTGACAAGGAAGAAAGGGACCATCTGAACATACCAATTACTAACAGTGAAATTGAATTTGTAACAAAAAACCTCCCAGCAAATCCAGGACCCGCCGGCTTCACAAGGGAATTCTACCAAACACATAAAGAAGAGTTAATGCCTATCCTTCTCAAAGTATTCCAAAAAAGTGAAAAGGATGGAACACTCCCAAATTCATTCTATGAGGCCACCATTACCTGGATAACAAAACCAGACAAAGACACTACAACAAAAGAAAATTAAGGGCTAATATCTCTGATGAATATAGATGAAAAAATCCTCAAAAAAATATTAGCAAACCAAACTCAATAAAAAATAAAAAGGATCATACACCATCATCAAGTGGGATTTATTCCAGGGATGCAAGGGTCAATACTCGCAAATCAATCAATGATACATCACATTAACAAAAGAAAGAATAAAAATAACATGATCATCTCAATAAACACAAAAAAAGCACTTGACAAAATTCAACATCCATTCGTGATAAAAATTCTCATCAAAGTGGGTTTACAGGGAGCATATCTAAACATAATAAAGGCCGTTTATGACAAACCCATGGCTAACATCATACTCAATGGTGAAAAGGTGAAAAGAAAGCCTTTCCTCTCAAATCAGCAATAAGAGAAGGATGCCCATCTCACCAATTCTATTCAACATAGTATTGGAAGTCCCAGATACAGTATTCAGACAAGAAAAAGAAATAAAGAGTATCCAAATTGGAAGGGAAAAGTAAAACTGCTACTATCTGCAGATGACATAAAACTATATAAACAAAACCCTAAAGTCTCCACCAAAAAACTGTTAGAACTAATAAATGAATTCAGTAAAGTTGAAGGACACAAGATTAACATACAGAAATCTGTTGCTTTTCTATACACTAACAATGAACTATGAGAAAGAGAAAGCAAGAAAACAATCCTGTTTAAAATCACATTAAAAAGAATAAAACACTGAGGAATAAACTTAACAAAGGACGTGAAAATCCTACTCTGAAAACTATAAAACATTTAAGAAGGAAACTGCAGCTGATACAAAGAAATGGAATGATATTCCAATGTCTTCAATTGGAAGAATTCATATTGTTAAAATATCCATAGCACCCAAAGCAATCTAAAGATTCAATGCAATCTCTATCAAAATACCCATGGCAGGGCTTCCCTGGTGGCGCAGTGGTTGAGAATCTGCCTGCCAATGCAGGGGACACGGGTTCAAGCCCTGGTCTGGGAAGATCCCACATGCCGCGGAGCAACTAGGCCCGTGAGCCACAGCTACTGAGCCTGCGCTCCACAAGAGAGGCCGCAATAGTGAGAGGCCCGCACACCGTGATGAAGAGTGGCCCCCGCTTGCCGCAACTAGAGAAAGCCCTCGCACAGAAACAAAGACCCAACACAGCCAAAAATAAATAAATTAAATAAATTTTAAAAAAATATCCATGACATTTTTCACACAACTAGAACAAATAATCCTAAAATTTATATGGAACAACAAAAGATCCCAAATTTCTAAAGTAATCTTGAGAAAAAAGAACAAAGCTGGAGGTATTATGCTCTCAGTCTTCAGAATATACTAGAAAGTAATCAAAATAGCATGATACTGGCAGAAAATCAGCCACACAGTTCAATGGAACAAAATAGAGAGCCTAGAAAGAAACCCATGCACTTATGGTCAATTAATCTACAACAAATGTGTCAAGAATATACAATGGAGGAAAGACAGTCTCTTCAATAAGCGATGCTGGAAAAACTGGACAGCTACATGTAAAAGAATAAAATTAGGACATTTTATCACACCATATATAAAATAAATTCAAAACAGATTAAATGTAAGATCTAAAAAAATAAAACTCCTAAAAGAGAAGGCAGAATACTCTTTTAGATAAGTCATAGCAGTATTTTTTGGATCTGCCTCCACAGGCAAAAGGAAAAAAAGCAAAAATAAACAAATGAGACCTAATCAAACCTAAAAGCTTTTACACAGCAAAGGAAACCATTGACAACACAAAAAGACAACAACTGAACAGGAGAAAATATTTGCAAATGATATGATCAATAAGGGATTAATATCCAAAATATATAAACAGCTCATATAACTCAACATCAAAAAGCAAACAACCCGATTAAAAATTGGGCAGGAGACCTGAACAGACATTTTCCAAAGAAGAGATGCAGATGGCCAACAGGCACATGAAAAAATGCTAAACACTGTTATCGTCAGAGAAATACAATCAAAACCACAATGAGCTATCACCTCACGTCTGGCAGCACGGATATCATTTAAAAGACCACAAATAACAAATGGTGGCGAGGATGTAGAGAAAAGGGAACCCTAGTACACTGTTGGTGGGAATGTAAATTGGTACAGTCACTGTGGAAAACAGTATGGAGGCTACTCCAAAAACTAAATATAGAACTACCATATGATCCAGCAATTTTACTGCTGGGTAAACTTCCAAGGTAAACAAAAACACTAATTTGAAAAGTATATGTACTCCAATGTTCATAGCAGCATTATTTACAATAGCCAAGATACAGAAGCAACCTAAGTGTCCATTAATAGATGAATGGATAAAACAGATGTGGTATATATGTATATACCATATATATATATTAATATATATTGAAAATATATACATATACACACAATGAAATATTACTCAGTCATAAAAAGAAAGAAATTCTGCAATTTTCAGTAACATGGATGAACCTAGAGGGTATTATGCTTAGTGAAATAAGTCAGACAGAGAAAGACAAATACTCTATATTGCCACTTATATGTGGAATCTAAAAAATAAAAGAAGTCAAAGTATATAACAAAACAAACAGACTAACAGAAATCAAACTAGTGCTTACCAGTGGGGAGAGAGAAGGGGAGAAGGGGAAGACAGGGGTATGGTATTAAGAGATACAAACTACTATGTATAAAATAAATAAGCAACAAGGATATACTGTACAACAGGGGTCCCCAACCCCTGGGCCGCGGACTGGTACCACCTGAACCATCCCCTACACCCTATCCGTGGAAAAACTGTCTTCCATGAAACCAGTCCCTGGTGCCAAAAAGGTTGGGGACAGCTGCTGTACAGCACAGGGAAATACAGCCACTGTTTTTTAATAAATTTAAGCGAAGTATAATCCATAAAAACATTTAATCACTATGTGTACACCTGAAACTAATATAGTTTTGTAAATCAACTATACTTCAATTAAAAATTATTCAGTTAACTAATTAGTTAAAACATAAACTCAGTTTAAAGGGTCTCAGCTCGGGTATACCGGCAACTTACAATGAAAGATAGATCACCATGGGAAACTGCACCTTGTCTCAGTAAAAAGATATTCAGAGATGCTTTTTATAGAAGATGGACTTAACACTGGGTGATTTCAGAATGGTTCAAAGAAAGTGCGGTTTTGCTGGGGAATGGATGCTATCAGAAAGACCAGACAATTCTGATTTGTATCAATAATTTTGTTGATATCTAGGAGGTGTCAGAAATGGTGTCAGACTAAGCTATATGGGTAAAAAAGCAGAAGTCACTCATAAGAGCAGGGAGAAGAGGATGTTTAGTTATCTTTGTGGCATGGAAGTGTCCTCGTTTTTGTGCGCTGACATGCTTATGGTCACAGAGTGACCTGCCTGTTGATGGTGTTCTGTGAAATGGTTTATGTTCAACAAGAGAGCACCATGGTCAAGCTGTAGAGCCTGGCCAGCTTCCAGCCCATAGTAGTCAGGTGCTGCTTTTTTCTTCCTCATTTATGCAATGTACAAATACAAGTAAAACTTATCTGTTATAAGGCAGGAATGTGGTTATCCTTGTGGGGGACAGTGGTAAACAAAGGAGTTTGGAATGCTGAAAAAGTTCTGTATCTTGATCTGGGTGCTTACAGAAGTGTATTCCATTTGTAAAAATCATTAAGCTATACAATTGTAAGTGTATCTCAATAAAAAGTGAAAATTAAGAAGTAACTGATTTTCCCTTGTAAGACTAGTCATGAAGAGGGGAGGGAAAGAACACTCTTGCCATCCTATACTATTTGATTGTGTAACCCATCAATGCATTATTCTGATATAACATTTTTAAAAATATTTCAAAATAAATGTTTTATTGTATAAAAAGACCCTTGGACATAAGTCCCTTACACTACTCTTAGAAAATATTACATGTAGAACTATAAAAGTCCAACACAGTCTTAACTGTATAAAGTCTTAATTTACATTGGAGTTAACCTACGATGGAGTTAATTTTGACTACATTTTTCTCCTGGGCACAAAATCTGTACTGTACTTTAGAGAACTGTGGAAACAGAATGATTAGGCACAAGTACAAGATTTGGTCTCACATTCTCTTTCCAGGGGAAGCCTCAACTTACATGGCTATTATTTTGGTTTCTGAGCCTGGATCAGGATTGAGTATATTTTGTTTCGATTTTTTGGTTAACATATCTAATAGATTTGGAGCACCTGTATGTACAGATACATTAATTGGCTTTGTTTATTGTGATGCCTTGATTACTTCTTTAACAATTAGCCAAAGATACAGGCAAGATCTGCCTATAAAGTGTACCCAAATCCGGCCAATACTTATAGTTGAAAGAAATGCATCATGTTAGGAAGTGAAAAAGAAAGTTATTCTTTTTACACCAGGCAAGAGTGCTACACAATTTTATCTGTCTGCATTTCAAAATAAAAGTTGTTTGAACGTTTATTATGACCATGAAACTTAAACCAGGAAGTGGCCACCACTGCTTCCACAATGCTTGACACAGCGATGATTAAAAATATTTTGCTCACAGCAGATACTTGAACACTGCTAATGATTATTAATGATTTCTTTTTTACATTCCCCTGGGAAGAAGATGAAAATCAGTTCATCTCTTATATGCAGTATACCTTAACAGGTCCAAACTCTTCAGAAATATATTATCATCTGAATTAGAGAAATCCAAGTACCATGTGAACTGCCATATGGGTACAAACATTCCATCATATAGGTAACATCTTGGTAATGGTCTCCACTGATAAAATTGCTCACATTGTATTGTAAACCTTTCAAGCTTAACTAACTAAAGATGATGGGACTTACATGAAGATAAACAAAAAACCCGGCCACAAAAATAATCAAATCAACATTGCTCAAGGAAATATCCCACAGCCTATTAAGAATAAACTGCTGGCTTTATAGTCACTATATACAAAGAAAGAAAATCAACAACTGAATACCTTCTTCACTTTACTAGAAGCAGCATATTCCACACCTGAAGATTTTAGTACAACCTAATAATTTATCTGGTCAACAAACATGTGGCTAAGTTTGAATGGCAGCTCCTGTAAAAGCTGCAAGTGCCAACTCTGGAAGTAATCCAAGCAGTTGTAAACCAATCCTTGTCTTTGAGCCCTATATCTTTCAGATGCACAGAATTACAGATGTCTACAAAAAAATCTCACAGATAAGAAAATCCAATGGAATGCTACAGCCATCCACTATCCATAGGTAAAACTTTTGGCAACCTATAGCATGGAATATTCTGTACAATGAACTGGCTTCAAGTAGTGCTCTTGGCTATAAAGCATGTCACCCTGAAAATAACTGAAATATACCAGTACAGAGATTCATGGGTCAGAACTGGTGAGCTAGCTTAGGGTTTCTCAACCTCAGTACTACTGACAAATTGTACTGGAAAATTATTTGTTATGAGGAGATGCCCTGTACATTTTAAAGATATCCTTGGAATAGACGCACCAAGTTGTTACAACCAAAAATGTCTCCAGTCATTGCCAAATGTCCCCTGGGGGACAAAATCACTACCATTAGAGAACCACTGGTCTAGCTGTGTTCAGGCCATTAAGCTGCCTAGACTCAACTGGGCTACCAAAGACATACCTATATGGAGAACCACCCTCTAGAAACAGATACAGCAATTAATCACAAGGTTAATCTTTATGTTGCACATACATATGCCTGTATGAAGCAGTCGTGCCTAAAGTGAAGAATTTGGTCTAAAAGAGCCAATCAAGAATGTTTAGCTATCATCTCTACTATAACTCTCGAATCCATACTCAAACCCCAGATGGAAATGAAATAACTGTAAAGGATTAGAATGATTAATAAAAATAATTTTGACATCTATTGCTAGTAAAACTTAAACTATTTGCCAACTACACTAGCCTCTCCTCCAGCAACTTCTACATAGACAGCTGGTCAAGCAGTCTTCAGCTATTTGACAGTTGCAAACTTCTACATCTAACTTCTGCCTTGGCTGAGCTACTAGGAACACAGGAAACAGAAAATTTAAAACAATGAGACTTTGACGAAGAATTGTACCTTGCTCTTCTTTTTGATCAATACATATTTGAGGGGATTTTTGAACTGCATAAATTTGAGGAGGAGAAGTACATTCTATTCCTATTACTTGTGCCTGTTTTGACATCACTATGTAGAAAGCAGTTCGTGTTGCTTAGATTAAGAACACTGGGACGTAAATGAACTTGGACACAGGCTTTGTTTTACGTCTTTCTAGGACAACCATCCTCTGTCCCCACAGGAAGTGTATGACGACAAATGGCTATTCATGAGGAACTCAAAACTGCAGAAAAGGACAATCTGAAGTATACTCAAAGGGGATAACAGACTTCAACTGATGTGACGTGAACATATGCGACTCTGGACTGAAGGTGGAAAAAGTAAGGTAGGGGCAGAGGTAACGCTCTTTTTCTCAATGAAGTGAACAGAAATTAACAAATTGACCCAAACAGCCCTGAACAACTATCTGAAATAGTGTTTCACTGTGTGAACAAATCATGATGTAGAATATTATCATTTTTTACCAGATCCAATTTTAGGGGACCTTGTCAAACTCCATTCTCAGAAAATGCAGCAGATATGGCTAAAACCTAATACCAATAAGAGCTCATCGAGATATATTTAAAGAGCGCTCAAGGGTCAGCATACAGACTAAAGGGAGTCAAATCCAGATGATCCTAAAGGTTCATTTCCACCCCCTTTAAGATAGCATGGCAAGAGGTAGCTCAACAGATCTGAATTAGCTCCAGGAAAGAACAGACTGAGACCAGAGACTGAACCCCAGGAAGTAAGTCCAGGTTATATCGGCAACAGTCCCACTACTAGGGTTCTTTCCATAACATATCAATCACTGCTAGGCTAAGCATACCTATTTGTGGGATAACAGGTGATCAGTAAATAGTACATTCTTTGCTATTTCTCTGCTTTGCCCCCAGTAACTCCAATTTTCTAAACTTTGTGGTGCTAGCAAAGTGTGTGGTGTAAGTAAGTGTATGTACTTATATATAAGTACATGTCTATGACATTTTGCACAACAAGCTCTTACATAACTTTTCTAATATCAAAGTCTGGGTTAGGTACCTGCACAGAAAGGAGGTAACATAACAGTCCTAAGACCAGTATCCTTAGAGAGGCCTGCTTGCAAGGTTGGCCCATAACCATTGTATGGGAATTTGGATTTTGTTAAGGTTCTCACCATTCCCAGAATAGGTAAGAGTGGCTCACTGTGCTTAAGCTATTTGTTCAAACAATACGGTTTACGCTGAACACCTGCCTTCCTTTGGGGAGTCTGGAATTTTGCTACCTGCTAGACAGAGTGTGCTTACATAATAAGCCCCAATAAAAACTCTGGACACTGAGTCTCTAATAAGCTTCCTTGGTAGACAACTTTCATACGTGTTGTCACAACTCAGCCCTGGGGGAATTAGCACATTCTGTGTGACTCCAATGAAAGAAGACTCTTGGAAGCTTGCACCTAGGTTCTTGACTCCTGACTTCACCCTATGTGCCTTTTCTCTTTACTGACTTTGCTTTGCAACCTTTCCCTGCAATAAATCTAAGCCATGAGTGCTGAATCCCTTGAGTCCTCCTGGTAAAATATTGTTCCTGGGAATGGTGTGGGAGACCCTAACATGGTGCCTCTTTTACAAAGGCACTTTAAGTTTTTTACTTGCTGTTACTATTATATTCTGATGACATTACTATAATACAGTCCCCAAAAAGTTTTCCTCTCTTTAGATTCACTGAAAAGACCAAAAATGTCAAAGTTAGTTAATGAAGTTAATTATTTTGGATTTAAAAAGTAGTTACTCTCTGGAAACTGTCAAATATTCATTTACCTTGAGCAACCAGATCTCGTCTCAATAATGGATAAAGAACAGGTTCTATACCATCCATTTCTTGTATAATAAGGGTTTTCCCAAAACGTACTGCCAACTCAAGAGCTGTGATAAAGTTACTATCCTAAGAGAATAAATAAGAATACATATGAATTCCTTTATTACCTTAGATTTACAAAAGTCCTTACAGATAATGAATGAAGCTATTAACAGCAATAACACAAATATGTTAAAATTAATATGTATGTTAACAATACAAATTATTCATGATTGCTTTTCCAGTTATAAGTACTTGGTGATGAGTCAATTTAGTTGAATAAATTATCAAATAAATTCATAAATAATTTAAATAGACATATTAGAAAAAAAGGATTTTTACATTAACAATAAAAAAGCCTTTTAAAATTTTCTACTATGATTTCAAATTGATGCAGAAATTTTCAAATTCTACATGCAATAAGTTACTCATCCAAGTATTAATAAAAACTACTTTGGGGGCTTCCCTGGTGGCGCAGTGGTTGAGAGTCCGCTTGCCGATGCAGGGGACATGGGTTCGTGCCCCAGTCCGGGAAGATCCCACATGCCACGGAGCGGCTGGGCCCGTGAGCCATGGCCACTGAGACTGTGCGTCCGGAGCCTGTGCTCCGCAACAGGAGAGGCCACAACAGTGAGAGGCCCACGTACCACGGGAAAAAAAAAAAAAAAAAAAGAAAACAACTACTTTGGTTGTATTCAATATCACATTGAATGGAAGAAGAAAGACAAGACGATGAATTCTAGTAAACTTACCTTGATGTGATAGTTCTAATTACTGTAAAAAGAACCTTTAGATAAAATTCTATAACCATTCAAGAATTTTTAGGCTTTCTAGCTAGGTAAAGAGTCATTTTAAATACCACTCTAAGCCTCCAACTGTGGTTAAAAAAATTTTAAATATTTGGATAATAATTATTAAGATCTCCTACTACAACCATAAGTGGCATTAAATATTTTATATATTATATAAAGATATTACAATTATTCTTAAACACAAGTGAGTTAGATATCCCCATTTTGTAAGTGAAGAACATTTTAAAGAGTTAATTTTTCAAGCACCTGAAGCATATCTACAAAAATTAATCATACACTAGGCCTTCCCCGATAAAAAAAAAAAAACTGACCAAAAATAATTTCTTTGGTGAGATAAACATGACAGTGAAAAGTCACTACACAAAACACGATGGTTACATTTCATTGACCAACTGTCAAATCTTTGTACACAACAAAGATGCTCATTGATGAGTTACAGGAACAGGAAATTAAAAAGTCAAGGAGGTTTTCCTAATTCTCCAAACTAAGTAACTTACTTCTATAGCATCCTATACTTGTCTTTAATCATAATTTAGTGTAAATGCTTATTTGTTTAGTGTAAGTAATTACTTAATTTTCATCTCCATGAGGGCAGGAACTACTCACTTATAAATTCCCAGGGCTTAGATCAACACCTTGCATATAGAAGCAATCAAACAAATATTCTTATTCCTTTTTACAAATTAGAAGACTAAAGCTAAGAAAGCTACATTTCCTTCCCAGGACCCATACCAGGTAAGTTATAAGACTCAGTTTTGAATCTATGTTTTCTGATTATAGTTCTTTTCACCACAAGATACCATTACTAGTTGGTATCTAAATTATAAGTAATACACACCTGCTGGTTAATAACTTCCAAACGTGAGTCTTTCAAATGTGTCTTTAACCATTCTGTAGCTTGGGAAGAAGGGTCTACCAGAAATGGGCAAACTCGACTCTAATTAAAAAAAAAAAAAGATTATAAGCTTTCATTAAATGAAAATAATTTCCTAAAAATTATTAATCAATTAATGAGTGAGTTTTTCTCTCAGGCTTTAGAGAACACAAATATACAACTACAATGAGGAAATAAGGGTACAGTTTTTAGCGGCACCAGAGGTTACATTAATCAATTTTACCAGTAATTAATACTAGGTAATTAAATTTAACCACAGTAAAGTGAATATAGTCTTATTTACTACACAATAACACAGAAAATGTATATTAACAATACAGTAAGCAGGAGTTCTAGTCCTAAGTTGATGCCATTTGTACCTCTCTTTTTGGTTTTAAAATACACAGCCAAGTCATTCCCTAACTTTAGATATTCTTTGGTTGAATAAACCATAGAGGCCTTACAAGAGAAGTATGAGCTAATCATAAAAGTATCGTTGAAATAATTAGCAATAAAATTATTTCTATTTTAAGACTAATTTCTCTAAAGTACTACATAGTTAATATTACAAAAGGAGTATCCTAGAAGAGAAAATTACATAAGATGATAGGTTAAGATCTAACAAACTAGGAACTAAACTCATTACAGAATGCCTTGCACTAATTAAACTCTGAAACAGAAAATTAGAAACCTGGCATTGTGCCCTATACATACAATGCCATTTAGCAAATTAAAGGAAGCCAATTATACATTTACACATCTGATCAATTTAAATAGATGTAAATATATTTAAATAAATTTTAAACCATCTAATAGTCATTGTTACCTAGCAAATTAGATTTAAATAACAGCTGACCTTATTTTTCTTAAATTTTCACATTTATTTGAAAAATGTAATGCAGTTGTGTGCTATAGGGATAAAATAACACATGAAAGTCACAGTGAAGTGAAGACTTAGAACTGGGGTAGATCTAATAAGAACATGGATGTTATCTTAGTGGCATACCAAGAGGGAGAGGGATGGTGGGAATCACATGCCCTGGGGATTAACAGCATTTTATCAGAAATGCTGTTTAAAATTGCCAGCACATGGTGATAATAAAGAGCTGACTGACTTTAAAACAGCTTTATTATTGTTTTAAAACTCTCTCTAGACAATGCGGCCTCTTTTTACCTGCACCCAGAATGGACCACTCCCACCACAGCTCCACAGTGCTACCCCACTGTATGATCTTCCCCCAGCATCTATTTCTGGAGGCATCCAGAAATAGCAAAATAATATGGCTAGCAAATAGCTTCTTAAGTATTACCGAAGTATTACACCTAGGTTTTAGATCTCATTTTATGCTAGCATTCAATAGCAAACATTCCACAAGTAAACTAGATTTTGCCTAACCACAAAAATAACTATTTTAAATTTTAAAAAAGTTCTTACCCATGATTTCAAACCAATGATCTGATGCAGTTAAAAAGAGAATAAGATAATGTTTCAAAAAATCATGTTTTTAGCATAGAAAATATGCTTAAGAATTTCAAAGAAGGGCTTCGCTTGTGGCGCAGTGTTTGAGAGTCCCCCTGCCGATGCAGGGGACACGGCTTCGTGCCCCGGTCCGGGAAGATCCCACATGCCGCGGAGCGGCTAGGCCCGTGAGCCATGGCCGCTGAGGCTGCGCGTCCGGAGCCTGTGCTCCGCAATGGGAGAGGCCATAACAGTGAGAGGCCCGCGTATCGCAAAAAAAAAAAAAAAAAAAAAAAAAGAATTTCAAAGAATACTTACAAGTTTGTGTTCATCTTATTTATACTTCTCCAGAGATTTAGAGAAGACCTCTGAGGTATATTTTAGGTCTGTGTTCCATGATTAAATGTGGTAAAATTCTACATTTAACAAATTATAGTAGATCTAAAAATAGTGAGCTTTCATTCATTCATGCTAATCATTCATCTACCATATGTTGAATAATGATTATAATAAGACAACACGAGAGATACAAAAATTAATAAGATACATTCCCTTACCTTCATTGGTCACACATCTAATAAAGAAGCAAAAAAACGAAAATTTTTTCAATCAAAAAGGACACAAAATTCTATAGGTGGATCACAGGCAGAGTTAGGAGAAGCTGCTAGGAAGCAATTCAAGTCAAACTAGGTCAAAAAAAATAGGACTTGGCCAGGCAAAGAAGTAAAAAAAGCAAATTAGGCCAAAACAACAGCCTGATTGAGAGAAGAATGAAAAGCTGGGAGTATCTGGAAAACTACCAGTAGTTTGGCATAGTTGGAATAAAAAGTATAGACAAAGATGATGCATATAAAATGGCAGGAGTAATCAGAGGTCTTTCTGATCATGAAGAGCATTTTATGCCATGTTTAAGGATAATGAAATTTTTATACTGCAGGTAGTGGGTAGTCACTGAAATATATTAATCAAGGAACTGTGATGATCAGATTAACATTTTAGGAGGATCACTCCAAAATAAAGGAACTGATACAGGGGCAGGGGACCAACTGCTATAATAATGTATTTATCCAGGTACAACATGATGAAGGCCTAAGTGAAGCCACTGGCAGTAGATGTGGTTAGAAGAGAATGAATTCATGACACATTTGAGAAGTAGATTTGACAAGACTTGCTGAATAACTAACTGAATGTAAAAGTAAAGAGACATAGTAAGAATGAGTTGCAGATTTGCAGTTTGCATTACTGGACCAAGACTGTGACATCTCCAGTGTTAGGAAATAAAAGAGAAGCAGGTTATAGGGAGTGGGTGAGGAAGAGAAACAATTATTAAAGTACATAGCTACCTTTGCCTAGCATGCATGCCCCACTCAATGCATTTCTCATGGGATTATCAATCATCTAGCACTGCACACAAGAGATGAGCAGGTGACCCAAACTAACCAATCAGAATCTTTCTGGGGAAGTAACAAATACTGGAAAGGAAGGGAAGAGATATCTTTAGTCTGAGAACATAAATTGTGATAATGGTAAACCTGGAGTCGCCAATGTCTATCCTTAACACAGGGTAGAAAGAACCTATCCAAGAATAAATCCATCTCTTAAGATGGAGAGAGAGAGAGATGTCCTGGTAACACCATTCGAATCCTGAAGCTAGTCCCAATCTTCTGAACACCTCAGTTATTTAAAAGCATAAGTTGCTTTTTTTAAGGAAAAAAAAAAAAGTACTAAAGTTGGCCACTAAAAGATTCTTGACTAAAAGTTTTTTTAAAAAATGATTAAAGACAGAGCTTGAGCTACCTACAAAGCTCCAGGTAACAATATCTAACAGGAAATTAGAACAACAGAGCTCAAAACAGAGGTCAAAGGCTAGAGACACATGATATCTATTGGCAAAAAAAAAATGATTAGGTAGTGGACATTTTTGAAAGCGATTATTTTTTTTCTTCCAGTTTTACTGATATAACTGACACACAACACTATGTAAGTTAAGGTGTATAGCATAATGATCTGACTTACATACATCATGAAATGATTATCACAGTAAGTTTAGGGAACGTCCATCATCTCATACAGGTACAAAATTAGAGAAATAGAAAAAAATTTATTTTTCCTTGTCATGAGAATTCTTAGGATTTGCTCTCTAAGCAACTTTCATATATAACATACAGCAGTGTTAATTATATTTATCATGTTGTACATAACATCCTTAGTGCTTATTTATCTTATAACTGGAAGTTTGCACTTTTTGACTTTCATCCAATAAGAAAAAGACTGTTTTTAAAACATCTATAAAACTCTATAATTTTATTTTTATTTTTAATAACCACAAGTGGGATAAGAGTAGAAACATTTTGTAAATAAAACTAAAGCTCATCTTTTGATAAGATAAGGAGAATTATATTAACAGGAATAACATAAAATAAATAAGTTAAAACATATACAGAAAAACACATATCTTGGAGAGGCAGCCTTACAGCATAGACTGCCTAGATGGCACTGTTTGAATCTTGGCTCTACCTCTTGACAGCTCTGTGACCCTGAATAAGAAACTTAATCCTTTTGTATCTCAACTTCCTTATCTACAAAAAGGGATAATACATGTACCTACTAAATAGGGTTGATTTGAAAATTAAATGAGTTAAGAGTTTAAGTGCTTTACTTGTATTAATTCTTAAATAATAATATATGAAAAACATAGTAAGTACATTTAAGTGTTGATTATTGTTATGCATTTGGGATTTAATGAAAAAATGTTTTCCCTATGCAATTTACCTTTACAATTTTATGTTCTTTAGACTAATAGCAAATTAGTTTGCATTTCCTCAGCATACACTAAATGGCAGGAAAGGAAAAAAAAAATCTCAGAAATTGAGTGGTATAAAGAAAACTAATTTGACACTGAACTGTCCATAAACAATAAAAAAAACATACCTAGTACAACTTCACAAGAAAAATTTATAATACTGTGAAATTTAAACCAAGAAAAATTTACAAGACTGTGAAATTTAAATTAATCATATTTTTCCATCTTCTTTCTGGATGCTTTCACTCACACCTCTCCATAGTGTCTCATACTCTCCATTTATCCCCTGAGTTCCACAATATTACAAAGATCATACAATTATCTTCCAAACAAGGACACGTTTGAGAGTAAAGAAAAAATTATTAATAATCACATCAGGAGAACAGGTGTAAATCATAGTCCAAGCAATCCAGGACATCACGGTCAAGATTTTCCCCTGCTCCTCAAGGACATAGGTCATATGAGCTTTCTGTGGCAGATAATTATTTGACTATTTCCTCACCCAGATAACAGATGTTCTTCAACAGTTAGCTTAAACCAAATATGAGAATTCCAAGCATCTTTTGTTGTAAGACAAGGAATAATTTTGGACATAAAAGGCTATCCTTAGCACCAATAAGGGATTGAGCGACTATAGCCCTTGAATCTGGGAAATCCCGCACTGAATCTCTGAAAAACTTTATTGTAGTTAATGAGGAGACATGCTATATCTCTGAATCAAAAATACATTTAATTCATCACACTTAGTCATTTTTTTCTCAGGGAAGACTCCCAGAAACCCAATTTGTACATATTTAGACATCTAACTTCATATCACATGGTAATGTTAATGAGTAGATGTTATAGACTTGTTGTATCCAACCACACACGCAACTACAACAGTTTATTCTAAATCTAGTCCACCTTAGAATTAAGATAAAATGTTAACCATAATGGAAAATTCATTTCAACAAAATGACTAATTACTCTAACAAGTTTGTGCAAATGGTTTTGTTTTGTCATATAAATGCATATGTGTCTGTAAGAAACTTGGCAATATTAAATACAAAGTAAACTAAGCTTGTCATTAAAATTAATTTCAAAGACAATATCCCCCAAATTCATCATGAAAGACAATTTAATTCAGAATACAAAAGTAAATATTTTCAATTACTATTAACAGTAAAAAATAAAAATTATTGTGATATATTTTTCCTAAAAGCCTCTGATTTGTTATGGAATAAAAAAGAAAAATTCTTAAACTAGTATTTTTTTTTTTAATCTGCAAACAATTGCTTTCTTGGAGTACTGAAAAAAGGAGTGACTATGAAACCTTGGGAAAGGAATAACAAATATGATAAAAAGTACTAGGTTGTAATGAATTTATTTACATACACATTTAGAGTTCCAGGTTTGTAATTCTAGTGTGAAAAATAATAATAAAAATGTTTAAAAAATAAATTAAAGTTTAAGCCAAATCAAATTAAAAGAAGGCAAAATTGTGTAATCTTTGTTCAACGACTTCTATGCTAGTAAGACACCAATGTATAGAGTCAAAGCATAGTCAGCTGATTAACAGGTCAAATCAAACAGAATAAATTATCCAGGAATGAACAGGGACCACAATTCATACTCACAATATGAATCATATAATAATACAGCTTACACTACCTAAGGAGAAGCATTTAATGTTTATATTTTCTTTGAGATGTGGAGTTATGAGATAAAGAAATGGTGTGTGGACAGAGAGAAGGGTTGTAGAGAGGAAAGAAAACACTGGTAATATAGAGTATAAACTGTTGAGATAAAAAGAACAGAAAAAACAAAACATATTTTCAAGGGAGAAATGTTATCTTCCAAATCCTGTATCAGAAAGGTAAACTAAAGTAATGGTAAAAAAAATCAAACTTCATACAAAGAAATGATTTGCTTGTATACAAGATTTTGAATTTGGTTTTCACACTCACTGCTAATTAAGGTATAATTGTTTCAACTTTAAATAATTACTTTTTGGAAACATATACTATGTAAAAGAACAATTTTCCAAAATATGCACATGGTTATCTTTAACTTATAACCCAAAACTCATCCATCTTCACTTTCCATAACTTTGTAAAACAAAATGAAATAAAAGTATAAAATTTTTATTTTTAAAATATACTCTAGATGAAAGAACTATATAACCAAATGAATCAAGTATCCCTAAAACATTTCTATTATTATCAGGAAGTTCAATTTAAAATATTTTGCCATCAAAATGATACCATTTTTATTTATACTTTTGTATTAAGGTAAAAAATAAATTACACTGAAAATTTTAGAGATGCTACCTGAATCACAAATGGATTTTTATTAGCAAAATATTTTTTACTTTTACTTAACTAAGACTAACTGTGAAAGCCTAAGGATTTGAAGAAGGTAGTTCATGGAGCAAGCTTCAAAAAAAAACATTTCTAATGAGAAGATTAAAGTAGATTAATTACCTGCAAGATAACAAGAGCATTTTCTATGGAAAGGTCATCTGATGGTAGGCCTTCACTTTTCCAAATTAACTGTTCACTTTCAGTACAAAGAAACCTCCTCAGATCAAATTCTGAAAAAGTAAGATATCAATAATACTTTGCTACAATAATCTTATGCTTGATAAAAGAAAGGGAATAAAATTATTTATAATATACTCAAACAAAAGTCCCATGATCATTCTTAATACACAATCCATTCTTCTGCATTTAGAATCAGAAACTAAAGAGAAAAAAAGTTTTAAAAAGTGCAAAGGAATGAAACTCAAATTATATTTCTTCTATCAAATGAATGTTTCACAACTATAATAATTTGCGAAAACCACAAAATTCACAAAGAATTTTGGAATTCCTACATCTCATCTTACCATATGAAATTAGTGTAAAAATTAATAAAATGTTTAACTGCATTCATACAACATCAAAATAATTCAGTGGTGTCAGTTTCAAAAAGAGATTTTATGGGTAGAAGAGTCATTATAATAAAGCGATTCTCAGAACATCTGTAGAATTTAGCAAATCTAAAGTAGCTATGGTATCCTTTAACTTACAGAAAATTTTCCCCATTTAAAAAAAAGTAAAATGACAAAAATCAAAAGATGTGCTTTTTAGTATACTGAAATTTCAAATTTATGAATAACTAAATACAAACTTTCAAGACCAGCTGACTTGGTCCATTCTACCAAACAGGTTTTTCTCAGACCCTCAGGAGCAGCAGAAAGATATGTAATAAATGCAGCAGCTAGCTGAGCTCTTTTAGGAAGAGTAGCTAATTCCTCTGTTATCTCTGTAACCTGGAAAAAAAAGGAGAGAGAGAGCAACATATGGATATGTTCTAAGATAGAAAAAAAATATTGATAGCTTCACAAATTGAAGTTCTGACTATAGAAAAAATCATTTATTGGTTTAAAGTAATAACATGTCTGAACAAAATTGTCGAAATGTAAAAATACCAACAAGACCTCAGACCTTGCTGTGATATTAAAACAATGTATAAAATCCCAACATATCTGTAAAGAAGAATATATTTTGTCATTGAAATTTCCTAATAATTCTAATAAACACTGTGAATTAGCATCACTTTGAAAAACATGATTTAGATACACAGAGTATGAGCAAAGGTAAAAAACAAAAATTAAGCATGGAGACTCTTTAATTAGAAGCATAGTGTGGCTAATGCATAAGCCTGAGCAGAAAGAGTACCAAAATAGGAATAATGAAAAGAGAAACACAGAATTGACTGGAAGGAGGAAGATTTGAAAGTCTTCCCATGCCATGCAAAGTAGCTTCAGTTTTAACCTGCGGTAATAATGAGCCACTGAAAGTGTTTAAACAGAGCAGTGAGTGATGTAATGAGACTGGGTTTTAGAAAGATAATTCAGCTGACAAATAAGAATCAACTAATTAAAGGGTCAGATAGAAAGACAAGTCAGGAGAATTCAGGTGAAAAAAGAAAAAGAAGAGAATTAAGGAGGGAAGACAACTATGAGGGATATTTGCAAAGGGATACAAATTAATAGAAGGAGTCTAAGATAATCCACATATTTTTAGTTTTGATGCCTATAAGAAAGATGCCTTATGAGACATAGGAAATAAAAGAGATTTCATATGAGAAAAGAAAATAAGTTAATTTAGACATGTATTTGAGTTCCAGAGACAGTTGAATGCCAATATCTAAGGTATAGTTACAAATATGAATTTAAAAGTCAGCAGATTAGAAACATAGCTCTGGTCAGCATCATCATTTGGGTGATATTCTTAAGACTGGATGAGAATTCCTAGAATATCTGCAGAGAAAGGAGCTGAGGAAGAGAATACTGAGGGGGCAATGGACATTATTGGATAAGCAGATGAGGAGGATCCAGCAAAGGCAGGAATCTAACTGCTTAAAACAAAAACAAAAACAAAATCAAAACAAATGAACAAAAACAAGAGACAACACTTTAACAAAGTTGAAATAAGAGAGAATCTCAAACACAAATAAATAGCTGACAGTGTCAAATCCTAAGAGGACTGTCTTGGTAAAGGTAAGTCCAAACAAGGCTCTAAACAGTACTAAATTTTCCGCAACTCATTTTTACCACTACCTTTTCCTAACTAAAAGAGGAATAGGATGCTTTGTCTAAAATCCATTCATATAGAGATATTTTGCTTAAAGACTAATTCACGGCAGAGCTTCAAGATGGCGGGGGAGTAAGACGTGGAGATCACCTTCCTCCCCACAAATACATCAGAAATACATCTACATGTGGAACAACTCCTACAGAACACCTACTGAACGCTGGTAGAAGACCTCAGACTTTCTAAAAGGCAAAAAACTCCCCATGTACCTGGGTAGGGCAAAAGAAAAAAGAAATAACAGAGACAAAAGAATAGGGATGGGACCTGCACCAGTGGGAGGGAGCTGTGAAGTCGGAAAAATTTCCACGCACTAGGAAGCCCCTTCACTGGTGGAGACAGGGGGTGGTGGGGGGGAAGCTTCAGAGTCATGGAGGAGAGTGCAGCAACAAGGGTGCGGAGGGCAAAGTGGAGAGATTCCCGCACAGAGGATCAGTGCCGACCAGCACTCACCAGTCTGAGAGGCTTGTCTGCTCACCCACAGGGACAGGTGGGGGCTGGGAGTGGAGATTCGGGTTTCAGAGGTCAGATCCCAGGGAGGGGACTTGGGTTGGCTGTGTGAACACAGCCGGCAGGGGGCTAGTGCGCCTCAGCTAGACGGGAGGCAGTCCGGTAAAATGTCTGGAACTGCGTAAGAGGCAAGACACCATTGTTTCGTAGTGTGCAAGGAGACGGGATTCAGAGCACCATGTAAATGAGCTCCAGAGACAGGCGCAAACCGTGGCTATCAGCGCAGACACCAGAGATGGGCATGAGACACTAAGGTTGCTGCTGCCGCCACCAAGAAGCCTGCGTGCAAGCACAGGTCACTATCCACACCTCCCCTCCCGGCAGCCTGTGCTGCCCACCACTGCCAGGGTCCTGTGATCCAGGAACAACTTCCCCAGGAGAACACATGGCATGCCTCAGGCTGTTGCAACAAAATGCTGACCTCTGCCGCTGTAGGTTCAACCCGCATTCCGTACCCCTACCTCCCCCTGGCTTGAGTAAGCCATAGACCCCTAATACGCTGCTGCTTTAATCCTGTCCCGTCTGGGCAGGGAACAGATGCCCTCAGGCGACCTACAAGCAGAGGCAGGGCCAAATCCAAAGCTGAACCCCAGAAGCTGGGCGAACAAAGAAGAAAAAGGGAAATCTCTCCATGAAGCCTCAGGAGCAGCAGATTAAAACTCCACAGTCAACTTGACGTACCCTGCATCTTTGGAAAACCTGAATATACAATGAAACATCCCAAAACTGAGGCAGTGGACTTTGGGAGTAACTGCAGACTTGGGGTTTGCTTTCTGCATATAATTTGTTTCTGGTTTTATGTTTATCTTACTTTAGTATTTAGAGCTTATTATCACTGGCAGATTTACTTACTGATTTGGTTGAATTCTTCCTTTTTATACATATATAAATATTTTTCCTTTTTCTCCTTTTGTGACTATGTATGGATATGCTTCTTTGTGTAATTTTGTCTGTATAGCTTTGCTTCTATCATTTGTCTTAGGGTTCTGTGTGGCTTTTTTTTTTTTTTTTTTAGTATACATTTTACTGCTTGTTATCATTGGTGGATTTGTTTTTTGGATTGGTTGCTCTCTCTTTTTTTTATTACTTTTTTATTTTTTTGTTTTTAATAATATTTTTTACTTTTCAATTTAATTTTTTTCTTTCTTTTTTTTCTCCCTTTTCTTCTGAGTCATGTGGCTGACAGAGTCTTGCTGTTCCAGCCAGGTGTCAAGCCTGAGCATCTGAGGTGCGAGAGCTGAGTTCAGGACATGGGTCCACCAGAGACTTCCCGGCCCCACCCGTAATATCAAACGGCAAAAGCTCTCTCAGAGATCTCCATCTCAACGCAAAGGCCCAGCTCCACTAAACGACCAGCAAGCTACAGCACCCTATGCCAAACAACTAGCAAGAGAGGAACACAACCCCACGTGTTACCAGAGAGGCAGCCTAAAATCATAATAAGGTTACAGACAACCCAAAACACACCAAAAGACGTGGTCCTGCCCACCAGAAAGACAAGATCCAGCCTCATCCACCAGAACACAGGCACCAGTCCCCTCCCCCAGGAACCTACACAACCCACTGAACCAACCTTACCCACTGGAGGCAGACACCAAAAACAACAGGAACTACGAACCTGCAGCCTGCGAAAAGGAGACCCCAAACACAGTAAGTTAAGAAAATGAGAAGACAGAGAAATACACAACAGATGAAGGAGCAATGTAAAAACCCACCAGACCAAACAAATGAAGAGGAAATAGGCAGTCTAACTGAAAAAGAATTCAGAGTAATGATAGTAAAGATGATCCAAAATCCTGGAAATAGAATGGAGAAAATACAAGAAACATTTAACAAGGACCTAGAAGAACTAAAGAGCAAACAAACAATGATGAACAACACAAAAAATGAAATTAAAAATTCTCTAGAAGGAATCAATAGCAGAATAACTGAGGCAGAAGAACACATAAGTGACCTGAAAGTTAAAACAGTGGAAATCACTGTTGCATCGCAGAATAAAGAAAAAAGAATGAAAAGAATTGAAGACAGTCTCATAGACCTCTGGGACAACATTAAATGCACCAACATTTGAATTATAGGGGTCCCAGAAGAAGAAGAGAAAAAGAGAGGGACTGAGAAAATATTTGAAGAGACTATAGTTGAAAACTTCCCTAATATGGGAAAGGAAATAGTCAATCAAGTCCAGGAAGTGCAGAGAGTCCCATACAGGATAAATCCAAGGAAAAATACTCCATGACACATATTAATCAAACAATTAAAAATGAAATACAAATAAAAAATATTAAAAGCAGCAAGGGAAAAGCAACAAATAACAAATAACATACAAGGGAATCCCCATAAGGTTAACAGCTGATCTTTCAGCAGAAACTCTGCAAACCAGAAGGGAGTGGGAGGACATATTTAAAGTGATGAGAGAAAAACCTACAACCAAGATTACTCTACCCAGAAAGGATATCATTCAGATTCGATGGAGAAATTAAACCTTTACAGACAAGCGAAAGCTAAGAGCATTTAGCACCATCAAACCAGTTTAACAACAAATCCTAAAGGAACTTCTCTAGGCAGGAAACACAAGAGAAGGAAAGACCTACAATAACCCAAAACAATTAATAAAATGGTAATACGAACACATATATTGATAACTACCTTAAATGTAAATGGATTAAGTGCTCCAACCAAAACACATAGACACCTGAATGGGTACAAAAACAAGACCTATATATATGCAGTCTACAACAGACCCACTTCAGACCTAGGGACACATACAAACTGAAAGTGAGGGGATGGAAAAAGATATTCCATGCAAATACAAATCAGAAGGAAGATGGAGTAGCAATTCTCGTATCAGACAAAATAGACTTTAAAATAAAGACTATTACAAGAGACAAAGAAGGACACTACATAATGATCAAGGGATCAATCCAAGAAGAAGATATAACAATTGTAAATATTTATGCACCCCACATAGGAGCACCTCAATACTTAAGGCGAATACTAACAGCCATAAACAGGGAAATCGATAGTAACACAATCATAGTAGGGAACTTTAACATCCCACTTTCACCAATGGATAGATCATCCAAAATGAAAATAAAAAAGGAAACACAAACATTAAATGATAACTTAAACAAGATGGACTTAATTTATATTTAAAGGACATTCCATCCAAAAACAACAGAATACTCTTTCTTCTCAAGTGCTAATGGAATATTCTCCAGGATAGATCATACCATGGGTCACAAATCAAGCCTTGGTAAATTTAAGAAAATTGAAATCGTATCAAGTATCTTTTCCGACCACAATGCTATGAAACTAGATATCAACTACAGGAAAAAATCTGTGAAAAATACAAACACATGAAGGCTAAACAATACACTACTAAATAACCAAGAGATCATTGAATAAATCAAAGGAAAAAACCTAGAAACAAGTGACAATGAAAACACTATGACCCAAAACCTAGGGGATGCAGCAAAAGCAGTTCTAAGAGGGAGGTTTATAGCAATATAATCCTACATCAAGAAACAAGAAATATCTCAAATAAACAACCTAAAGTTACACCTTAAGCAATTAGAGAAAGAATAACAAAAAAAATCCCAAAGTTAACAGAAGGAAAGAAATCATAAATATCAGATTAGAAATAAATGATAAAGAAATGGAGAAAAAAATAGCTAAGATCAATAAAACTAAAAGCTGGTTCTTTGAGAAGATAAACAAAATTGATAAACCATTAGCCAGACTCATCAAGAATAAAAGGGAGAAGACTCAAATCAACAGAATTAGAAATGAAAAAGCAGAAGTAACAACTGACACTGCAGAAAAACAGAGGATCATAAGAGATTACTACAAGCAACTACATGCCAATGATATGGACAACTTGGAAGAAATGAACAAATTCTTAGAAAAGCACAACCTCCCGAGACTGAACCAGGAAGAAACAGAAAATATAAACAGGCCAATCACAAGCACTGAAATTGAAACTGTGATTAAAAATCTTCCAACAGGGCTTCCCTGGTGGCACAGTGTTGAGAGTCCGCCTACCGATGCAGGGGACATGGGTTCGTGCCCTGGTCCGGGAAGATCCCATATGCCGCAGAGCGGCTGGGCCCATGAGCCATGGCCGCTGAGCCTGCGCGTCCAGAGCCTGTGCTCTGCAACGGGAGAGGCCACAACAGTGAGAGGCCCGCGTACCGCAAAAAAAAAAAAAAATCTTCCAACAAACAAAAGCTCAGGACCCGATCGATTCACAGGCAAATTCTATTAAACATTTAGAGAAGAGCTAACACCTATCCTTCTGAACCTCTTCCAAAATATAGTAGAGGGAGGAACTCTCCTAAACTCATCGTACGAGGCCACCATCACCCTGATAACAAAACCAAAGATGTCACCAAAAAAGAAAATTAGACCAATATCACTGATAAACATAAATGCAAAAATCCTCAACAAAATACTAGCAAACAGAATCCAGCAGCACATTAAAAGGATCATACACCCTGATCAAGTGGGGTTTATTCCAGTAATGCAAGGATTCTTCAATATACGCAAATCAATGTGATAAAGCATATTAACGAATTGAAGGAGAAAACCATATGATCATCTCAATAGATGCAGAAAAAGCTTTCGACAAAATTCAACACCCACTTATAAAAACTCTACAGAACATAGGTATAGAGGAAACTTACCTCAACGTAATAAAGTCCATATATGACAAACCCACAGCCAACATCATTCTCAATGGTGAAAAACTGAAACCATTTCCACTAAGATCAGGAACAAGACAAGGTTGCCCACTCTCACCACTCTTATTCAACATAGTTTTGGAAGTTTTAGCCACAGCAATCAGACAAGAAAAAGAAATAAAACGAATTCAAATCGGAAAAGAAGAAATAAAACTGTCACTGTTTGCAGATGACATACTATTCATAGAGAATCGCAATGATGCTACCAGAAAACTACTAGAGCTAATCAATGAATTTGGTAAAGTAGCAGGATACAAAATTAATTCACAGAAATCTCCTGCATTCCTATACACTAATGATGAAAAATCTGAAAGAGAAATTAAGGAAATACTCCCATTTACCATTGCAACAAAAAGAATAAAATACCTAGGAATAAACCTACCTAAGGAGACAAAAGACCTGTATGCAGAAAACTCTAAGACACTAATGAAAGAAATTAAAGATGATAGAAACAGATGGAGAGATATACCATGTGCTTGGATTGGAAGAATCAACTTTGTGAAAATGACTATACCACCCAAAGCAATCTACAGATTCAGTGCAATCCCTATCAAACTACCAATGGCATTTTTCACAGAACTAGAACAAAAAATTTCACAATTTTTATGGAAACACGAAAGACCCCGAATAGCCAAAGCAATCTTGAGAAAGAAAACTGGAGCTGGAGGAATCAGGCTCCCTGTCTTCAGACTATACTACAAAGCCACAGTAATCAAGACAGAATGGTATTGCCACAAAAACAGAAATATAGATCAATGGAACAGGATAGAAAGCCCAGAGATCAACCCACGCACATATGGTCACCTTATTTTTGGTAAAGGAGGCAAGAATATAAAATGGTGGAAAGTCTACAAGGAGAACTACAATACGACCCAGCAATCCCACTACTGGGCATATACCCTGAGAAAACCATAATTCAAAAAGAGACATGTACCACAATGTTCATTGCAGCACTATTTACAATATACAGGACATGTAAGCAACCTAAGTGTCCATCAACAGATGAATAGATACAGAAGATGTGGCACATATATACAATGGAATATTCCTCAGGCATAAAAAGAAATGAAACTGAGTTATTTGTAATGAGGTAGATGGACATAGATACTGTCATACGGAGTGAAGTAAGTCAGAAAAACAAATACCGTATGCTAACATACATATATGGAATCTAAAAAAAATGGTTCTGAAGAACCTAGGGGCAGGACAGGAATAAAGACGCAGACAGAGAATGGACTTGAGGACACAGGGAGGGGGAAGAGTAAGCTGGGACGAAGTGATAGAGTGGCATGGACATATATACACTACCAAATGTAAAACAGATAGCTAGTGGGAAGCAGTCACGTAGCACAGGGAGATCAGCTCGGTGCTTTGTGTCCACCTACCTAGAGGGGTGGGATAGGAAGTGTGGGAGGGAGCCGCAAGTAGGAGGAGATATGGGGATATATGTTTATGTATAGCTGATTCACTTTGTTATACAGCAGAAACTAACTCACCAGTGTAAAGCAATTATACTCCAATAAAGATGTTAAAAAAAAAAAAAGATTAATTCACATCATGGCCATTAATATCTAGATAATTTATCCTAAGCCAGGGCTGAAATTTAATGGATATGTTTTCCTTTTCATTTTGTTAACAAATACATTATCTTACACATTTCCTGTGTTTTAAACAATGCCTCTTTATGACCTCTCTTTCAAACAAACCTGCGCATTCCATCTCTTGTGTTCTCTGTCAAGCTGATTAATCAAGACTTCTGCAGCTTTAATTGTTTCTTGTGCTTTGCTTACTTCAGCTTCAAGTTTGGCAGCTTCTGAAGTCCTGCTCTGAAATCTATGAAAACATTAAAGTTTAATTAAAGACAACTGGATTTAAGATAGATTTAATTAAATTATGCTTATATAGTAAAGTGAACTTTTATACAATAATTTAATTAACTATAATATTGATAATATTTGCATATAAAATATCATTAATGTAAGAGACACAATACCAACACATACATTTAAAGGGGAACATTCTCACAGGGCCTTAATGTCCTACTACATTATGTATAAACTTATGAATATGACATTCAAAGGCGCAGTCATAATATTGATCTATCTTTTCAGTTTTATTTCATTTTACTCAGTTCAGTAAAACTATATGTCAACATCTGAAGAATTTTATATTCTCAGAAAATGCCCTATCTTTTATCTGCTGTGCCCTTCAACAGGATGTTCCGTTTGCCTAGAATACTCTCCACCTCCTTCCTTATCCCTATCTCATTCCTCACTCTAACTCCCTCAAATATATACCTATCAAAAATATAAATAAAATCTTAAAACTCACCTGATATATTCAGCCCACCAGATATGTTCTCTCCCTATGTGCCCATTTGCTAAAGTTTAAAACTTTTAAATTATTTTCCTTAAAAATACTTGTACATATATATTATTTTATTAAATATAATAGTAATATTCCTATTACTTAGTCCTTCGACAAATATGTAAGTGCCTTCAAAATGCTCAGGATTCTGCCAATTCTCAGAATAGTTGAAAATAAGTATTACAATTCTCATTTTATATATATGGAGACTTAAATCCAAACAGATTATTGCACAGGTCTCCCCAACAGTAAGCAGAGGATCTAAAATTCATATATGGCTGTGTCTGATATTAAGTTCCAGGCATTTTACAGTACTTTTATTGCCTCTCTAAGTGCTCTATTCCTCCCTTCCCTAGACATAAGACTCTAGGAGTCACTTGTCCAAAATGGTAGCCACATAAATAAAATTAAAAATTCAATTCCTCAGTCACATTATCCACAAGGTCCTCAGTAATATTATTCAGAAGGTTTTCATAATAATCCTTCCAAAATACTGGTAGTATAGTGTAGTGACTAAGAAAAGGAACTTTATGGAGTCAGACAAATACAAGATCTAATGCTTGCTTAGTCATTTACTAACTGCTTAACTTAGGCAAATAAATTTTTCCAATCTTTAGCTTCCTAGTCTGCAAAATGTAAGAATATCCACCTCTCAGTGTTGTTTTAAGTATTAAAAATGATGAATACGTAAAGTGACTAGGACAACACCTGACACATGCAAATGACTAACAAATGGAGTCAAACATTGGTATCATAAGCTAACAACTCAATAAATATTTGACAATTATCTGAGTATTATTAAGCACTGATTCTGAGCATGTAACACTGAAAATAATATATTATTTTCCTTATACTTCTCTAATTATACCAGGAAGGAAATTATGTGATTTCATTTCTGTATGTCTAACATAAAAAACATTCAGGAATATGAAAAACATTGAATTTATGGGTTTGAAGATTTTTTTGTTTATTCTCTATAAATAAACATATATAAATGTAAAAGAGATAACTGTTTTCTAACGCTGTAGAGAAAAAAAAATTCAGTTTTCAGTCTGATGAATTTTTTCTTGGTGCAATAATTTGTATTTCTTTCATAAGAAAGAAAAGGATACATAACACACCACTTAAAGAAAAAATATGTTTATAGAAAAGTTTTACTCTCATAAAACTGAAAGCAAGTGATAACATATGCTATATTTAATGACACATTCTCCAGTTTTCCAATCTTCACAATTCTTGAAGGAAAATGCTTCCACATTTATAATAATTCCCATACCGATATTTTCTAGCCTATATTAAAAAGCAATCACAGGAACACAGAGGTACATGCAAGGTTTTAAGATTAATCACATTCATAAATGCTTCTTAAATTTGAGAATAATATTTGCATGAAGGAATATTTTTTAATACCAAAAAGGGCAAAGTTAAAAAGACAAAAATTTTTTAACATGATCATATACCTCTGGAAATATTATGGAATAGGTGGTCCTATAGCATCATCTGAAATAAAGGAGTCTAAAATCTTGAAGTCAAAATTATAAAGAAATGGGAATACCAAATGTAAACACTCCCAGCATTAACACATTACATTCAATTCTTCCTGCTCAATTTTCCAATGCTTGGGAATACAGAAACTTAAAATATTTTTGTTCTTATTAAATGTTTTTAAAAAGGAAGACATTCTATATTATTTTACATCCTTCCCCCTTTTAGAGATACCAAAAAATTAAGACAGTGATTATAACTAAGATTTTCAAAATTTAAGTATTAGTTGAGGTATGTTTTCAAATATTCAAAATACATTTCAAAACTTAACTTACTTTTCTTTGAGTTCTGACACTGTTTGACCAACAGAATTAAGAAGCTCCTCTAGTTTCCTTTTTCTGTCTTCAGTTTTCCGCAAATTTCTAAAATATAATTCAATTTTATAAGTCATTCTACTTTAGTTATCAACAAAAAGCCACAACAGCACCTTAAAATGTAATTGTGCAGTAAATAAATGACAATGAAAACTATCAATAATTCAGTAGTTATAATACCTTCACCTAGAATTTGATTTGAAAAGCCATGCTATAATTAAGTGTATTCTCTGACCTAACCATACCACTTCCAGGAATCTATATTTTAAAACACTTGTGCCCATAGATTTCTAGATAAAAATGGAAGACTAAAAGTATTCACTTATCTTCTATCCCTTCTAAAATCCTACTAAAATGAAACCAAGGGAATAAATTAAAACATACACGCACAAGAATAAAGACAAAGAAAGAGAAAAGTACTACGAAGGAGTAATTTTAATAAAATTTTGAAAGGTGATAACTGACATACCAAAATACAAAAGGGCAAAAGTTAAATGACTGCAGGAAGATAGGTGAAAAGAAGTATTCAAAAATGTTCAGGAAATGTAGACAACAGGTACCTCTGAAGAAAATAATAGAGCTAAATACAGAAGATTGTTTAATAATTGATAATACAACATTTGACCTCAGAATCCCTCCTGCATTGAGAGCAGACTATCCTCTACATACATCCCTGAAAGTCAAACCTTATGCCCCTTACCCATCCCCAACCACCCCTACTTAATCCCTAGGCAGAAGATATTAGGATTCTTCTAGAGAAATGACTGGCTTACCCCTCTCAAAAATACCCACAAATATTGAGAAGTTGTCATCAAATGGCCAGTCCACACTGCCATGCACTGCTGGGCATTTGTGCATTGCACAAATCAACTTGAGTTTTTGTCTAAACACAGATTGCAAGGTCTCATTCCCCAGCATATCTGATTCAATAAGCCTTGATGGAGATCAAAAATTTGCTCTTTTAACAATTTCCCAGGTAACATTGATGCTGCTGGTTCAGGGACCACATTTTGAGAACTACTATAATAGAATAAGGCCTTCAAAATCATGAGATTAATCTATTTCTAGTCTAGTATTTTAAACCCAGCCCAATTATGATCACATATAATAGTATAATACAGATAATTTTAGACATGCAAATCTCAAAATATTTTTCATCCCATATAATCTTGCTTAAGAAGCTACTATGGAGGATGTGTTCCAGAAAAATGAGGGACTAACTAAGAAAGAGAAAGACAAAGACCCAAAATAAGAGAATATGATCAGAAAAGAGACAAATATAACCCCAGAATAATGGTGAAAAGCAATCTCAAGATAACTTAAGCTGTAGACTGCAGGCCTGGGGAAGAATTAACTCACCTTGAAACAGGAGGACAAAAGGCTCTAAGTAGGAGAGTACTAAGAAAAAATTAAATAGAACACATAGATTCCAAATACGTTTTAGGGTCTGACAAAAAGACTATGGATAAATATGTGATACATAAACAGAAAAAAATAATCAATTGAAAAAATAAGGCAATTATTAAGCATAACAAAAGGTATACAAGAAAAGAAATATACTCATAAAACATGATATATCCAAGCTGTAAAAAATATTTATATAATCAAAATATATAATCATATTTAATATGATTTAACACAAACATTTCATGTAATTATATTGAAAAAAATAAGAAACTTAGGCAGCTAAAAATATCCTTGTGTAGAGTAAGAAGTAATAGATAATTTCAAAAGGTGAATGATCATGAACATAACATATCTCTTAGTCTGCATTTAGAACAAATGAGATAAAATATAATACTAACTTAGTAACAATAGCAAATTAAAAGTTTAAGCCCCAAAAGTAAATCGTTAAATTTTCCCCACACCTGCCAGATAATGTTTTGGAAATAATACACTAAAAGTTTCCTAAAACTTAGAGAAAAAAATATAAAAGCTCTAAATTTCTAAAACCTACTTTTTGTACTTTGACAGTATTCCTTCACAAAATTTTGGCTCTTTCTAAAGGAACTTCTACCAACTTATCTTTCCAACAAAACAGAGGAGGAAAAAAGTGAGTTGATTCTGCTATACATCTTTTAATTGCTTTTTCTTTTTTTGTTCTGTTTAACTTTTTTTTCTTTAATGATGTATAGTTAATTCACAATACTGTGTTAGTTTCAGGTGTACAGCATAGTGATCCAGTTTTTTTTTTTTTTTGCAGATTATATTCCATTGTAGATTATAAGATATTGAATAAAATTCCCTGTGCTATATAGTAAAACCTTGTTGCTTATCTATTTTATGTATAATAGTCTATGTCTTTTAATAATATATGCCTAACCTATCCCTCACTCTCTCTCTCCTTTCGTAACCATAAATTTGTATTATATGTCTGTAAGTCTGCTTCTATTTTGTATATAGATTCATTTTGTGTATCTTCTTTATCCATTCATCTGTCGATGGACATTTAGGTGGCTTCCATGTTTTGGCTATTGTAAACAGTGCTGCAATGAACTCTGAGGTGCATGTATCTTTTCAAATTCTGGTTTTCTCCAGATATATGCCCAGGAGTGGGATTGCAAGATCATATGGTAGCTCTACTTTTAGTTTTTTAAGGAACCTCCATACTGTTTTCCATAGTGGCTGCACCAGTTTACATTCCCACCAACAGTGTAGGAGGGTTCCCTTTCTCCACACCCTCTCCGGCATTTATTATTTGTGGACTTTTTGATGATATCCATTCTGACTTGTGTGAGGTGATACCTCATTGGGGTTTTGATTTGCATTTCTCTAATAATAAGTGATGATGAGCATCTTTTCATGTGCCTGTTGGCCATTTGTATGTCTTCTTTGGAGAAATGTCTATTTAGGCCTTCTGCCCATTTTTTTATTGGGTTGTTTAAATTTTTGTTAATGAGTTGTATGAATTGTTTGCATATTTACCCCTTGTCAGTCACACTGCTTGCAAATATTTTTTTCCCATTCTGTAGGTTTTCTTTTCATTTTGTTGATGGTTTCCTTTGCTGTGCAAAAGTTCTTCAGTTTGATTAGGTGCCATTTGTTTATTTTTGCTTTTATTTCTTTTGCCTTATGTGACTGATCCAAGAAAATATTGCTATGATTTATGTCAGAAAATGTTTTTGCCTATGTTCTCTTCTAGGAGTTTTATGTGCCATGTCTTATATTTAGGTCTTTAAACTATTTTGAGTTTATTTTTGTATATGGTGTGAGGGAGTGTTCTAATTTCATTGATTTACATGTAGCTGTCCAGCTTTCCCAACACCACTTGTTAAAGAAACTGTCTTTTCTCCATTGTATAGTCTTGTCTCGTTTGTCATAGACCATGGGTGCATGGGTTTATTTCTGGGCTGTCTATTCTGTTCCATTGATCTATATGTCTGTTTTTGTGCCAATATTACACTGTTTTGATTACTGTAGCTTTGTAGTATAGTCTGAGGTCTGGAAGGGGTATGCCTCCAACTTTATTCTTTTTCCTCAGGATTGCTTTGGCAATTCTGGGTCTTTTGGAGTTCCATATAAATTTTAGGATTATTTGTTCTAGTTCTGTGAAAAATGTCATGAGTATTTTGATAGAGATTGCATTAAGTCTGTATATTACTTTGGGTAGCACAGTCATTTTAACAATATTAATTCCTCCAATCCAAGAGCATTGGATATCTTTTTGTCTCTTTGAATCATCCTCAATTTACTTTATACCAATGTTTTACAGCTTTCAGCATATACGTCTTTCACCTCCTCAGTTAAGTTTATTCCTAGGTATTTTACTTTTTTTGACACGATTTTAAACAGGATTTTTTTTTTTTTTGCTTTCTCTTTCTGATATTTGTTAGTGTAAAGAAACACAACAAATTTCCATGCATTAATCTTGTATCCTACTACCTTTCTGAACTCATTTATTAGTTCTAATAGATTTTGTGTGGAGACTTTGGGGTTCTCTTTATAGAGTATCATGTTATCTGAAGTAGTGACAGTTTTCAATCTTTCCTTCCAATTCGTAAACCTTTTACTTCTTTTTCTTGTCTGACTGCTGTAGTTAGGTCTTCCACTACAATGTTGAATAGAACTGGTGAGAGTGGATATCCTAGTCTTGTTCTTGCATTTACCGGGAAGCCTTTCAGCTTTTCACCATTGAGTATTATGTTGGCTATGGGTCTGTCATAAATGGCTTTTATTATGTTCAGATATGTTCCCTATATACCCATTTGGGTGACAGTTTTTATCATGAATGGATATTGAACTTTGTCAAATGCTTTTTCTGCAGCTATTGAGATGATGATGTGGTTTCTGTCTTTGCTTTTGTTAATGTGGTGTATCACACTGACTGATTCACATATTTTGAACCATACTTGTGATCCTGGAATGAACCCAACTTTATCATGGTGTATGATCCTTTTCATGTATTGTTGGATTCAATTTGCTAATATTTTGCTGAAGACTTTTACGTCTAAATTCATCAAAGATATTGGCCTGTAAATTTCTTTTTTTGTAGTGTCTTTGTCTGGTTTTGGCATCAGGATAACAGTGGGCTCATAGATTGAATTTGGAAGTGTTCCCTCCTCTTCAATTTTTTGGAATAGTTTTAGAAGGACTGGTATGAGTTCCTCCTTGTATGTTTGGTAGAATTTCCCAGTGAAGCCATCCACTCCAGGGCTTTTGTTTGCAAGGAGGTTTTTTTTTATTATTATTATTACATATTCTACTGCACTTCTAGTGATCAGTCTGTTCAAGTTATCCATTTCTTCTTGACTCAATTTTGGCAGGCTGTATGCTCCTAGAAACTTGTTCATTTCTTCTAGATTGTCTAATTTGTTAGTATAAAACTGTTCATGGTATTCTTATAATTTTTTGTATTTCTCTGGTATCAGTTGTTATTTCTCCTCTTTCATTTATTATTTTATTTATTGGAGTCATTTCTCTTTTGTTCTTGGTGAGTCTCTCTGGAGGTTTGTTGATTTACCTTTTCAAACTACCAGCTCTTGGTTTTATTGATCTTTTCTATTATTTTTTTATCTCTTTATTTATTTCCCCTTGAACTTTATTATTTTGTTCCTTCTGTTAACTTTGGATTTTGTTTATCCTTCTTTCTTATTCATTTTGGTGGTAGGTTAGGTTGTTTGAGATTTTTCTTGTTACTTGAGGAAGGCCTGTATATCACTATAAATTTCCCTCTTAAAACTGTTTTGCTGCATCCCATAGATTTTGTAAGGTTGTGTTTTCATTGTCATTTGTCTCAAGGTATTTTCTGATTTATTCTTTGATTTCATTGTTGAGCCACTGTCTTTTTAGTAGCTTGTTGTTTTGTCTCCATGTGTTTGTTCTTTTCCTATTTTGCTTTCTGTAGTTTATTTCTAGTTCCATACCACTGTGGTCAGAAAAGATGCTTGAAATAATATCTAACCTCTTAAATTTGTTGAGGCTTGTTCTGTGATCTAGTATGTTATCTATCCTAGAGAATCTTCTATGTGAGCTTGAAAGGAACGTGTATTCTGTTTTTGTTTTTTGTTTTGGATGTAGTGCCCTGTAGACATCAATTAAGTCCAACTGCTCTCTTGTATCATTTAGGAACGTTCTTGCCGTATTGATTTTCTGTCTGGATGATCTGTCCATTGATGTCAGTGGGGTGTTAAAGACTCCTACTATTATTGTGTCATTGTCAATTTCTCCCTTTATGTCTTCTAGCATTTGTTTTATATACTTAGGTCCTCCTACAGTACAAGTGTAATATCCTCTTCTTATATTGATCACTTTATCATTATATAATGCCCTTTTTCTTTCTATATGGCTTTTGTTTTAAAGTCTATTTTGTCTGATAGGAGTATTGTTACCCCCACTTTCTTGTTGTTTCCATTTGCATGAATTCTCTTTCTCCATCGCCTTTCAGTCTATGTGTATCTTTCATCCTGATGTTAGTCTTCTGAAGGCAGCAAATTGTAGTTTCTTGGTTTTTTTCCTCCAATCTGCCACTCTGTCTTTTGATCAGAGCATTTAATCCAGTGACATTTAAAGTAATTATTGATAAGTATGTATTTTCTGCCATTTTAATCCTTGCTTTCCAGTTGGTTTTGTAGTTCTTCTCTGTGCAGTTTTTTTTTCCTTTGGCAGGGGGAGGGGGTTGATGTTTTTCTTTTGTAGTATGCTTGAGTTCTTTCTTTTTGGTTTTGGTGAATCTATTGTACGTTTCTGATTTGAGGTTACCATGGAGTTCAAGTATGTTGACCCATAACTATATCTATTTGCTTTAAACTGATAGTCATTCAAGTTTGTATTTTTAAAAAATCTACATTTTTATACTCCCCTCCCCTACATTTTGTGATTTTGATATCCTATTTTATATTGTCATGCTTATCCTTTTACTGTTAATTATAGTTAAAATTACTTTCACAATTATATTATTATTTTTTAATCTATGTATTGGTTTTTAAAAGTGATCTTGAATCCTTTTATATATTTGCCTTTCCTATTCTGATTTTCCCTTTCCTACAGATTCTTGCTTCTTTTCTATTTAGAGAAGACCCTTCAATATTTCTTTTAGGGTAGGTTTAGTATTGCTGAATTCTTTTAGTTTTTGCTTCTCTGAAAAATTCTTTAGCTCTCCTTCTATTCCAAATGATGATCTTGCTAGGAACAGCATCCTAGGTTGCAGGCTTTGCCCTTCAGTACTTTGAATATATCATGCCATCCCTACTAGCCTGTAAAGTTTCTGCAGAGAAATCAGCTGATAGCCTTTTGGTGGTTCCCCTGTAACTAAATCTTTGTTTTTCTCTTGCTGCCTTTAGAATCCTCTCTTTAACTTTTGCCATTTTAATTAATATATGATTTAGTGTGGGTCTGTTTGGGTTCATCTTGTTTGGGACTCTCTGTGCTTACTGTACCTGAGTATGTTTCCTCCTTTAGGTTTGAGAAGTCTTCAGCCATATTTTCTTCAAATACATTTTCAACCCCCTTCTCTCATCTCCTTCTGAAACCCCTGTTATGCATAGGTTAGCATGTTTTATATTATCCCATAGATCTGATATGTTGATTTCATTTTTTTTTTCATTTGTCTTTCTGTCTGCTGTTCTGATTGGGTGATTTCCATTATTCTATCTCCAGATCACTTATTTATTCTTTTGTCTCATTTAGTCTGCTATTCATTGCTTCTAGATTGGTTTTATCTTGGGAATTGAATTGTCTATTTTTGATTGGCTCCTCTTTATAGTTTCTAGGTCCTTGTTACAGCGATCTGTGTTTCTATCAATATTCTTTCTTAATTCAGTTAGCATTTTTATTACCTCCTTTTTGAAATCAGGGTCTAGTAGACTGCTGCATGGTCTGTTTCATTATTTGTTCTTACAGGGGATTTATCTTGTTCTTTTAATTGGAAGTAGTTCTTCTCCCTTTTCATTTTACTTAACTTTCTTTGTCTCTATGAATTTAGCAGAAACAGTTATCTGCTGTGGTCTTGAAGGGGTGTTTTTATGTGGGAACATCACTGTGTAGACTGTGTGAATACAATATTTTTTGGTGTGAGGGCTGGTTTCAGTTGGACGCCAGCCACATCATTCTTCAGGGTGTGTGGGCTATTATCCCCTTGATAGGTGGTATGGCTGGTGTTGTAGCATCTAGAGCCTGTACAAGACGTGAGGTGGGACTTTGTCTCTGCTCCATGGCTGTCAATGCCCTGTCAGAGCTGAGGTCTGCTCCCCAGTTGTTGGAGTAGAAGCCCTGATGGTCAGGCTCAATCAGTTTCCACTGTCCATGAGTTCAAGCCCTGCCCAAAAGGAGGTGATTGCTGAAGCAAGTAAGGCCCATGCAGTCACAGAGGACCTATGCATCACCTGTGTAGGCATTCACGTTTCTGCTCAGAAGCAGCCCAAGGTTGAATGCCTTTCTCTGCTGTGTTCATCTGAGATCTAGTGCAAGGCTATGGTCTGAAGTAGGCTGGGGCTGAGGGCTGGGGCATTGTGGCTGCAGGAATTGAAGTGACTGCACTGCCACCAGAGATCTGGGCTGCCTCTGTGGCAGTGTTCTCACAGGACCTGTCTGCCCCAGATCTACTGCTAAGCTGTGGTATGGAGTGAGTGGAGCCAGAGCCAGGGTGCTCTCACTGGGAGATGAAAGGCTCTGTACTCCTGAGCATGCTGACGACAACTGCTACCATCCCACCTGGACCACATCCCAGTCCCTCGGGCTGTGTCTCTCTCAAGGCCTGTCTGCCTGAGGTTCAGTGCTTAGTCACTGGGCATTTCTGTGGCACTGTTCATGTGCACACTGACAATGGCCTCCATGACTCCACCGGATCATACCCCAGCCTCCAGAGTCTGTCTCTCCATAGCTAGACCAAGTCTGTGTGCAAATCTTGCGTCAGGGATGGAGTGAGTGGGCCTGGGTTGTTTGCCCGTTTGGATTGGGAAGGCAGCACCCACTAATGCAAAACTCTCTCGACCCTGCTTGTTAGCAAGCCAGCATGCGAGCATTCCTCACAAGTAGAGTCTAGGCTTTTCCAGCCCTTCTGTCTGTCTCAGTAGATTTCCCAGCAGGTGAGGGGGACTGTCTCTTCCACGCAGGAGCCCAGGACTGGTATGCCCAGTGTGTGGCTCAACCTCCTCGCTCTTCAAGTCAAGGGTCCACCCATATAGAACTTTTCTTTCTTACAGATCCTTCCTAGGGGCTCAGTTCCTGACCAAATGCCTTTTTTTCTGTCCTACCCAATTATGTACAGATCTTTCTTGCAGCTTTAATTGTACAGTTCTTCTGCCAGTTTCTAGTCAGTTTCCCATGATAATTGTTCCACGTGTAGATGTATTTTTGATGTGTTTGTGAGGTGAGGTGAGCTCCACATCCTCCACTCCATCATCTTGATCTACATTCTTAATTTGTATTTAAATGACTCAGTGTTGTCTGCTGCCTTTTTAGATACAGACAAGAAATAAATCCTAATAATATAACTAGGTCATTAGATTGATGAAAATAAAGGTTAGAACTATTTATATTTTATGTTTCACTTACGATTCTAATCCTGCCTGTTCAGTTTCCAAAGGCTGAATTCGTTCCAAGACATGGGAGTACTGGACGTTGGCTTTAACCCAGGCAGCTAAAGGAGCAGCTGCGGTACTGGCACGCTTGGCATTCTGAAAAATACATCAGAAATTATTCCGCATCCTAACTTAATTTCAAATAAAGGCAAAGTTAATTCTAGTGTATTTTCTTTAAGCATTTGTTTAATAACTTATCCCGAATAATGAAGTTTTTGGTTTATAGCAAAAATAAAGTGAATTGCTATTTTGATTAAGTGAAAAATACATACACTATTTTTTCTTAAGAATAAATCGTTTTGAACCACATACAATCTTTAATATAATGACATTTTATTGACATAAGTAATTATTAGCCACGTTTAAAATGAATACATGTGCCGTCCACAACAATGTTCAAGCACCAATTCTTTCTCTTCAATATACAAGACAGATCTTTACTAGATAAAAGCAATTTTCAAACAATTGCTATTGGTGTCAAAGAAGAAGTACATGACATTTTGAATAAAGGATATAAAAAAGACCAGAATCATGGAATTTAAACTGTTCGCTGAAATTAGATATAAGTATTCCAAGAGAGATATCTGTTATTATATGACAAGTATACTAGAAGAAATAAAAGCATACAGGCAAGTTGGAAGTTATGACTAGTTAGGAACTTACCGCTGACAGCAGATCGTAAGATTCAAAAACCACTTAAGATAATAAACCTTCCCCCAACCCTCTAGATTCTACAATAGTTTACCTAATTCTTCTGGTAAATGCTTCCCAGCTATAATACTTACAACTTATTATAATGAACTTTTACTTTTTAGGTAAACTAAACAATCAATAATGATAAATCATCGTATTTTGACAAGGAGAATATTATATAGTATGGAAAGGGAATTTATGGCACAACTGTTAAAAATTACCTTTGGATCAAAAGATCCTTTATTTTTAAAAAGAAGTTCTTCAACACTCTCTCTTATTTCCTTTGGAATATTTCGTGCATCAAAGGTTGCTATGTCTTCTCTCACACCTCTCTTTGCAAGGAAACTGAAATTAAAGCATAGTACTTCAAATAAGGCTAAATAAAGTTTGCTATTTTTAACAAAAATATCAATTTAACAAAGTGGTGTATACAATACTTTTAATCTATTAGTTAACCAAAAATAGGGTACTTTTAAAGTACTTAAGCTTCTAAAGTACCATTCGTCATTTTTTATAGATGAGGATCTCCAGAAAGATGCACAACAGTTGTTCTAATGTTCTGTGAATACACTGAAGCAATAAAATGAAGGAATTATAATCTTGAACTCTACCCAAATCCCTTTTTGTGAACCCCTGGGTACTAATACATTCTAGGATATGCAAGAAAATATTCTGACTCCTTTATAAGAAAGATTTTAAAGTGCTCCCTCAATCTAAATCTTCTCTCCCATTTCAGATAGAGAAAGAACTCTACTATCAGCCTAAGTCCTAAAATGGAATTGAACAACAGCACAAACCACAATACCATTGTTATACTGTGAAACCTAAAGCTGCATAATTGCATACTGAGTTAATAATCAGCCTTTTCTCTTCCAGTTTACATCACTCTTATATAATTTATGGGGCTCTCGTCTGCTCCCTGTGTCTCTCTGTCTCTGCCAAGAATCCAAGATTCTTTTTGAGAATAGTGACTATATTTACTTCATCAGTAAATCACAGTAAACAAAATGCTCTATACTGTGTGAGGACCAAATAAATATTTGTTTATTAAGATGTTCTTAAAGACTTTAAGGCATTCCTGTTTTCCTTTGACACTTTTAACAATCACTTATAGAGAAAGGAAAATATAGATCTTGATATATGATTACATAGACCATCTTGAAATATCAGGGGAAAGTGTGTAACCAGGTAGGTACTTAGATGAAATTCAGTTTGAGAAGCAATATAAGAAATATTTAAAAATACGAAAGAATGTATAATTCATTGGTGAAATAACATTTTTCACAAATTCAAAAACTTACCTTTTCATGCTCACCCAAGATGTATCAAAGATACCCATTATTCTTAAAACTCCTTCAAGAATGTCCCTGATTACATCAGGTGGCATACGCAGTGAACGAATTTCTGAAAGAGATTCTGGCTTAATGTTTCCAACTGCTAGTTTAGCTTCATTGACTAGAGGCTAGAACACGAAAAGGGCGTTTTTACTTTCAAAAAATATATATAAAAAAATCACTAACTCTTTACAAATAATGTTTTATTGTCATTTTATTAAAAATGACTCTAGTTATTAATATCCGTTCTCTTCAAATATCAAAATGCCCTGAAACACACAAAGTACAAAATGTTCAAATTGAGAAAGTAAGAGTTTCTTCTCACCATAACTACAACAGTCTAATTTGGAAAATCTAATTTGTTTTGAGACAATTTGCCATTTTCAAGAGGCTCTTTATATGCTAAGACTTGTTTGCTTATTTAATCAAGTCTCAAGAAAAAAAGCCTAAGAGTTTATCTACAAAATATTTTTTCCTCTACAGTCAAAACAACATGGTTCACACAAAACAAAGATTATTTTTAACAACCATCAGTTAATTTGCTTACTCCTCCTAGCAGATTTTCCTTCCTGCTTCTCTTTTATAAATAGTATTGAGTGAAAGCCACATTGATAATACTATTAGAAAGTGACTTATGCTTTAAACTCCTATGTAAAGTTGGTAATCAAAAATGTAAATGGCTCTTACACTGTTTCCTTTTTTTTTAACTTACCTGTACTTCTTTTAATTCATCATCAATTTTGTTTTTCCTTTCTTCAATTTTAATGACTTCTTCTGCTATTCTGTGCTTTAGTCTTTCAAGTTCTGTCTTTTGTTCACTAGCATCCTACAGGAATATTTAAATAGCATTCCAATCAATTTTAATGCACTCAACATTTACAAGCATGATACCAAAAATGTTATTTTAAAATAGCACTTTCTATTAAATGCTTTTCTAATATTAATTGGCATAAGAGTTTCTAAAATGCCTAGGAAACATGATATAAATTACTCTATGTTTACTATTAAGAAGTATGCTTTATTTATTTTTTTCTGAATAGCAAAGTAATAAATGCTTACTATTTAAAAATCAAACATGTCCGAAATGCATAATTTAGAAAATGATCATAATAATATACATTTAACACTTGCAACAACCCTGAGATAAATATTATAATGCTTATTTCATAAATAAGAAAACTGAAAATAGAAGTCTTCTATAATTCTAATAGAATAGTAATAATTCTTAGAGACAATCTATAGTATATTAGAAGTTTGTTTCTAGACTTTATTTTAGACAAAAATTAATTGAGGGCTTCCCTGGTGGCGCAGTGGTTGAGAATCTGCCTGCTAGCGCAGGGGACACAGGTTTGAGCCCTGGCCTGGGAAGATCCCACATGCCGCGGAGCAACAGGGCCCGTGAGCCACAACTACTGAGCCTGCACGTCTGGAGCCTGTGCTCCACAACAAGAGAGGCCGCGATAGTGAGAGGCCCACGCACCGCGATGAACAGTGGCCCCCGCTTGCCGCAACTAGAGAAAGCCCTTGCACAGAAATGAAGACCCAACACAGCCAAAAATAAATAAATAAATAAATAAATAAATAAAAAGCCAAGCATTTAAAAAAAAGAGCAGGCTTTAAAAAAAAAAAAATTAATTGAAATCATGACACAATAATATGGCAAATATATGAACAAAAATTAGTAAAGATTCAAAGAACACTAAATGATATATTAACACATGACCTCTTTGCTCATGAATACAAAAATCAAGGGTCTCACATATATAAAAATGGATGAACATTATGAATGTTTGTGTTTGACTTATTTATTTATTATACTATAAAAAAAACCAAAGGAAAAAATTTGTCAAGAAACCTTCCAAGAATCCTAACAACAGTGATTCTCAACCATATTATAATCATTCAAGGAGTTTAAAAACTAATGCTTGGCATCCTCTCTAGACTTATTGTGGTAATCATGTCACATTATATACATATACAGAATCATTGTACACCTGAAACTAATATAGTGCTATGAGTCAATTATATCTCAATTAAATCAAAAAAAGAAGAGACCAGAGAGTTTTCTTCTCTCTCTCTCTCCCTTCCTGAACTGGAAGAAATAAATTTCTGTTGTTTAAACCAACAACAAGAACAATACTAACGCCTTGTGTCCTATTGCCAATATATTGATTCTTCAGGTACCTGACACGTGAGCGCAATTGATATCTTCTATGTTCCACAAGGGTTTCTACCTGTGTATCTCTGCTACCGCTCCTCAACAGGGAAAGTTCTTTTCTCCATCTCCACAATATCAAAATCACGCTTACAGGCCCAACTCACGTGCTTTGTGTTTTATTAACCTACTTTTCCAATTGTAAGTTATATCTATTCTGAGTGACTACAGCATTTAGTGTGTTCTTTCCTTATGTCACAAACCTAGAGTTGCTAGCTTTAAAAGTTGTACGGTTTGGTTTTTAAGCTGTCTCTCCCTACCATACTTATGTATAAAATAACAAACAGAAATGTCTCCAATTTATAATTGAGCAAAATTATTAACTTATAATACAAGATGCAGAGTTATTCTTCTGGGTCTCTACTAAGTAATACAATTAGCTACAGTCTTAGAAATACCTCTTCCCAGAACAGTCCAGAGAAAAGAATAGCATAGTACTCAATGTATCTTAATAATGTTCACTAGTTTGAAGGTACATAGGCACACGGAGTGCTGAATATTTTCCTTTTGTAAATATATAGTTATCAATGATATTATTCTTTATGAAGCTTTTACTTTTTTCAAATTACTCTTTAAAGGTAAGAAATTTAAAGGTGTTCCAATCGCAGCTACAGAAGCTAGGAGAATATGGAACGATGCCTTCAATTTCCTGAAGGGAAAAAAAAGTATTTGATAGATATTCTTAACAATAAAAATGACTAGCTGCTTCAGATAAGTATTTATATTACTTTGGTTCTAAAATTCCTTGATAAAAAATTATGCTAAAATTTTACAGTATGAAAATTAAATTTATTATCTGATCTATTACTTCCAGGTCAGGCAGTCCATAAATTTATGTTGTAAACACTGAATGTGTATATAATCATCAATTATCTGCAAATGTTATTGCTTTGAAGATTTTCCATCTGCCAAGGAATTTATTTTGACATGCCAGGTGAAATCTTTTGCTTATGCCATTCAAATCAGTCCAGATAACCCTCTTGAGAAGTTCACAATAAACAAACCTCCCTTCCACGCTCAGATTTTCAATGAAGATGACCAAACATGAAAAGAAAGCTTTTTTTGTGAATAACTAAGAATTATTCTTTAACTGAGAATAAAGCAATCATGTAAGAAAAATAATAATAAAACATATTCAGAAGAAAAAAAATATTCAGGAAAAATAAAACTTCATAAAATATCCTCTGAGAGCTAGTTGGAGATACTGCAACAATGAGACAACAACAAATAAGGACACTACTGCCAAAAGGAAACATCTAGAGATTTTTTTAAATCTCCTGAGAAATAATTTAACAGAAATGAAAAACTCAATAGGAGGGTTAAAAAATAAAGTTGAAGAAATTTTGAAGAAAGTAGAGCACATAGAGAAGAAAAAAAGTGAGAAAATATAAGAAAATTAGAGAACCAGACCAGTAAGCCCAAAGCCCAAATAATAAGAAGAATTCTAAAAAGCAAGAACAGAGAAATAAAGGAAAAGGATTTATCAATAGAATAATTTAAGGAGATTTCCCAGAACTGAAGGAGATAAATTTTCAGGTAGAAAGAACCCACACTGGACACAGTGGATGAAAATAAACCTAAAGCAAAGCAAATCACCACATCTTTCAGAAAAATGGAAACAAAGATCTAAAATAGATTCCAAGAGAGAAAATAAAAAACAACAAGTCACCCCAAAACAGATCAGGAATTAAAATAGCTTTGAGTGTTTCAATCACAACAATGGAATCTAGAAGAAAATGGAACAATGCCTTCAAAATCCAGAATACTATTCCCAGCACACAACCAACCAACCAACCAAGGACAGAGAAGAATGTTCATATATGTGAGATCTCAAAATTTATCGCCCATGTATCCTTTCTCACAAAGCTTTTGGGGATAGGCTCCACAGAAACGAAGGCGTAAACCAAGATGATAAAGAATGATCTCAGGACAGCAGCTGTAACCAGGCAAAAAATGAAACAAGCCAGAAGGCTCTAGGAGAGAATGCTGCAGGTGGCTGATGAAAATTAAAAAATAGCTGAGGCCTTGTGAAGTCTTCACAGAATATTTAGAACACATTTTTAAATACGCAGTTTATGGAGTCATACCACTCCCCTTCCCAACTATCAGAAGTTTGGAAAAAAGGTTACTCTTCTGAGAAACTAAGTCAAAGAAGCTCTGGATTTGTAATTACCAGGCTAAGCACTACAAAGCTAAGGGCGAGAATGAGGTCTCATACTAAAAAATAAGGGGATTACATTTCCTTGCTGATTAATGATGTTGAGCATCTAACTTTTCATATATTTACTGGCCCCTTTATAAGTCTTTTTTCATGAAGGGCAGGTTCAAATCTTTTGCCTATTTTTAAATTGAATTGTTAGTTTTATTAGCATTGAGTTGTAATCACTTCTATACATGCTGGATACAAGTCTTTTATCAAATACACGTTTGTAAATATTTTCTCCCAGTCTGTGACTTGCCTTTCATTTTCTTTGGAATTTATTTCAAAGAGCACAGGTTTTAATTTTGATAAGATCCTATTTATCATTTATTTTCTTCTTCTATTTTGGTATCATATCTAAGAAAGCTCTGCCTCACCCAACATCATAAAGATTTTCTCTCATATCTTCTTCTAAAGTTTTATAATTTTATGCTCTACATTTAGGTCTATGATCCATGTCGAGTTACTTTTCATATAAGTTGTAAGGTAAAGGTTTGAGGGTTTTTTTCCTCTCTTCATGGATCTCCAAATATTCCAGTACCTTTTTTTAAAATGACCACCCTTTCCCCATTTAAACAGTATTTTTGTATACAATTAATTGACCATGTATGCATGAGTCTGTTTCTGGATGCCACAGTGTTCCGATAGTCGATATGCCTATCATTACACCAATATTACCCTACCTTGACTACTGCAGCTTTATAGTAAGTCTTTATATCATAAGCCCTCCAACTTTGTTATTTTTAAGACTTTTTTATACTATTTACTTTTACTGAGATATATACACTAGTCTGATAAACACTGAAGTTAATTTAAATAAAAGAGGCATTGGACTTCAAGTAAGGTTAATAGTTACCCACATTGAGATGGGGAAACATATTTAAGACAAATCAGGGAGGTAAAACTAACAGAATTTAATGATTCATTAGAGTCATGAATTGAGAGAACAGAAATCTAACATAATTTATAAATTCTGTCTTGAATAATTAGCTATAGTGTAGTACCATAAACTGAGGAAAGGAATACAGAAAAGGAAATTATAAGTTCAGTTTTTAATCTGTTTTGAATTGTGAGACTTTCAAGAAGACATGTCTAACAGATAATCGGCTATTTGAGTCTGAAGTTCAGAGGAAGGATAGGGCTGAAGGACAAAAAAGATGGATTTGGTGGTAATCAGTATGTAATCAGTACTAAAAAGCAAGGTAATGGACAGAAGCATACTGAGAGGGTGTGCAAATGTAAAAGAATACCCAAGCAAGAAAGAACAGAGAGAAATCTCCCTTGAGAGGGTTCAACAAAAGAAAGGCAATGTTAAAAGAGGATATAAACAAAATATTAAAAATATCATGAAAGTATAAATAGAATGAATAAAGATTTATTTTGTAAATCTTGAGAATATTTAAAACAGGGAAAACGCCTGAAGCCTAAAAGAGATATTAAGAAAAATAAAAGGAAATATTAACTAACAGAGGGTAAACAAAATCAGTTACAGACAAACCTACACCAATTAAAATGTTTATATTTTTATATTATAGATAAATTAGTGTATGAACAATTGAGGATAATATAGTTTTGATTTCAAACAATATGGGAAAATAATACACTCTTCCACAAAGTTCAAGTACACAACGCTATCAGTCTACTCAGCACAGACAAGCAATATTTTTTAAATCCACATAAGTAAAAATGTTATTTTTCACACTATCAGGCATAAATGACCTTTCTATCGTTTGCATCGCTGAGCTTACTCTAAACATTACCTGCATTGATACTGTGATCTCTTGAAGAGCAGAATCTGCTTCATCTTGCTTAGTTTTAAGTAATACACTTTGTTCTCCGGCTTTTCTGTTCAGTTCATCCACGAGAGCTTTAGCTTCATTTAGTTTAGATACACCAGCCTACATTAATAAAATGTTGATTGACAATATTAAAAGAAAAGGAATTTTATATACATACAGTAAACAAAGTCTATAAGAAAGAATCAAGCATAAATGTAAATGTGTACATATACTACATTTGCAAGTGGACTTAGGTATTTTCGTCTTGCTGATTATAATGATTTATTCAACTGTGTACTCATTAAGATGTAGTAAAAGACTCCACAGAGGCTTTAGAGAAAGATAGATTTTAAAGCATCACAGTAAAGCTGAACGGATCAACATATATTAGATATTAGATAGCTTAAATAGTAGGGTTTTTACTCACTGCATTAGACAGGAAGGAAAATAGAAAAGAAAAAAAATTCTGTAAACCCTTCCCATTTTTCAGTCTCATTGGTTGGGCAGAAGGACTCAGGGGCCACTCTTTTTATATTGGACGTGACTTGGTTTGTCTGTCCACTACCCAACTATTTTATAAGAGACTGCCTTACAAATGGGTCTGGTAAGCAATCACTCAAAATGCTTCAGCTATTCTTTGGGTGGTTGTTTGACCCTGGCCATTATAACACGCCTGGCCATTATAACACCCCATTCCACGGCCCATGGATAATCCAAGGAATAAACATGAAAAATATTCCCTCTCTTCTTTAATATGATTGGGTTTTTGTCACATAACAAATCAGAAGATTTGGAAAGATAGTAATGGCAAAAAAAAAGGAATGTAAATAGTATTTACTGAGCACCCAGCACAGAGGACAGGCATCACGCTGGTTCTTTACGTTTGAATTTTATCTAATGTACTCAACACATTCACCCAATTAAGCTGCAACTCAGTGAGTTTAAGTGATTTACCTGAACCACCATAGAGAACTAAATCAGGAAATTACCCCTCCAAAGCATGTAGAGTTAGTGGCTTAATATAAATGAAAGTGAATCATTAGAAAGAAGAATAAAGATAACTCTGCCAATTAATGTTCCTAGTTTACGACCCTCACAAAGAGAAGCAAGAACTTGGCAGAGGAAATGCTCTCTGACAGAATCTGAAGCTGACATTCTAATACCATGCTTAAGTTTAAGCTCTGCAGTTAGAGAAATACAAAAAGAAAACTGTTCAGAACGTACCAAGTCAAGTGACATGGATAAGAAGATGTTTATAAAATATAATTTTAAGAATATATTTATAAAATATAATTATTATAATTTAAAGTTTATTATAAAGCATAATATTGGATATTACGTGTTAATTAATAATAGGCATTTCTGATTTCTAAAATGCATTCATATGAAAAAGACATTTAAAGACAGCACCATAAACTATCAAAAACACATAAATACCATGTAGTGAAGAAATAATTATTCAAACAAAAAAAAAATTACAAAACCATTACTATAATCTAGTGGGCTATAAAGACAGGTAAGTGAGACAGTTTTCCAAGACATTTAATACAGTACAATATTTATTTATATTAAATATGGCAACATGGCATTGTGATTTACATAATCCTTGTCCCCTATGTATAGATAAAATAATTTAAGATTACCAATATTGTACCTGCAAATGACTTTGTCTTTTTAATAATTCCTTTCTCTTGCTGCTATTAATGGCAGAATACACACGTAAAAAGGTCATATATCGGCTTGGTGTAGCACCATATGCTTTACAAGACTCGTGGATTAATAAAAATGATTTTAGAAAATCAGGATCAACTAGAAAGAGAAAAAAAATGACTTAATATAAGTACGATCCATTAAGAATTAGAGAAAATGAACTTAACTATATTTATTCTTGCCAGATACTTCTAAGCAATGAAATTATAAATATGAGATAACATCTTTGCCTTAAAGGTGCACAGGCATTCCTATCCATTCACAACTTCCATTTTTCTTATTAATTTTGTATTATTAATTTCATTGGTCTCTATCCTTCCACTGTAATATATTTCCCCTGACAATTTTTATTACTGCAAGAAAGATAAATCTATAGCTTGTCATAACATATAAATTAACTGGAACTACATAACATGTAATCCAAAAGTAAGCTCACTAAAAGCTACTTGAATGGAAAAGAGATATCAAACCAAGTAACACCTATCCACTCTTACTTACACAGGGAGAAACAGGACTTCAAAAGCCAAAAAATTAAGAACAAGTTCCCATTAGATCCAATATATACAAGACCAAACATACCGTCTCCCTCTCGTGGTCTCAACCTATTTCCCTCTGTATTCCCTACCTCAGTGAATAAAATCAACTTCTAATGAATTTTCCAAGCAGAACCCTGAGAAATATTCTTGCATCCTTCTTCTTCCTTGCATTCAACAGCCATTACATAACCAAGTCCTCTTTAGATTACCTCCTAATATCTCCCCAAGTCCATTCCTTCCTCTTAGATTAGAAGGCAATAGCCTTCTATACTGGTCTACAGTACCTCTGGTTTCTCTGTACACCAATCTATTTTTCATAACTGAAGAAAGGGGTAGACGCAGAGACTTACATTTCTAAAACAAGCCTCTGGTTACATCTCTACCAAAAATCTCTCAATTATTCCAAATCACCCACAAGTCAAAATCCAAATTCCTTCTTTAGCATGACATGGAAGGCTCTTCCTTACCCAACCCTGCCTACCTTTTTCTCTTCATCTAGTACTCTACTATTTATTATATCCTATGTCTTAGCCCTTCAGGGTATTTATAGTTCCATAAAAATGCCTATTTTATTTCTTCAAGCCTTTTCCATGCTAGTCACTCTAACCAGAATGACCTTCCCCAAACTGCCCGTCTGGGCAAAGTGCATTTCCTTTAGTATCTGCTAGGTAGAGGCTTTACTTTCCAATGTACTTCATATAAACTTCTACCATCACTTATCCTGCTATACCAAAATTTTATGTTTATATATAACATATTTCTTGCTACCACTAGATTATCCTAAGTCATCTCCAGTATCCAGTCCAGTACCTAATATAAAACAAGTTCAATAAATATTTAATAATTAGATGGTTAGATTAAATAAATGAATAAATATGCTATGGTATAAAAGAAAAAGACCACAGTCAAAGTTAATGTGGAAATGGAGAAAATAAAGAGAACATTATAGTTAAGAAAATATTATGTCCATACTCAAAGAATCATAACACAGTTTTGCATATGAATTGAGTGCTTTGACATACCTAAGTGATAAGCTAATATGAAAAGTTTAGGCTATTAGCCCAAAACCCTACATAAGTAAGTCCTTTAGATCATTTGGGTCAAAAATGTAAATTTCTAATGTCTTAATTTTAAACAACAGATATGCTATTAGGTCCTATATGAAATGACATAAACATTAGTTTTAAAAAAAGAGGGCTTTAAAGTTTAGTTTGCATCAAAAAACCTAACTTAGTTAGTTTAGCATTATTCCAGTTCATAATCATCATGAATCTTTAATGGATCTATAACATTAGAAATCAGGAATTATTTCATCAATAAAAATCAGATAAAGTCAATTTCATCAAAATACTACCTGAGTTTTTTTTCTTTTCTTCTTTTCTTTTTTTGTCGCTATATTTTTCTTCACCATCTGTTTCACTGAATAACATTTCAGGTATCTAAAATAGGAAGAGCATTTCTTTAAACCTCAATTCAGTAGGAAAAAAGTTTAAGTAAATCCAATATCAGAGGTTAAAAAACCTTTAACACACACACACCCCAAAAAAAGAAAAAAAGAAACAGTCTCAATTGGACTTTTCTTCTAGGATTCTTTAGAGGACATTATTTCCTAGTCAAGATTTTGTCACATATCAACCATTAATGTATTGCAAATTAATAGCACATAGAAAAGCTTCAACATCTCGCTTGAAAAATGATTAGAGTTTTTGAAATGAAGAAAATCACATTTTTGATTGAATTAGAAAATAATCACAGATGCCATTTAAAATAGTAAAATAATAAAATAAATGTTTTATTTGGCATCAAACTAATAAAATGCCTTCATGGCATAAAGGAATAGGAAGGAAGCTTAGCTTTCTTAAATAAGAAACAACTAAAACTAAACAAAAATAATTTCATAATTGATAATTAACATAACTGCCATCAACATAATTGATAATTCTAAAAACTATCTATTGTCTATAGCTAGGTTTTTGCCACTATCACAAATAAGAAAATAAAGTTTCATGAACAGATATCATTATTATTAAAGAAAATATTATAATCTTATAAGAATACTATTTCAAAATATACAAAAAAAATTTTTAACTCTATTTCTGGGAAAAAGAAAATAAATAAGTAGAACTCTGAAATTTTAAAATTAAGCCAAAACCTTCAACTTCTTTCATCTGATACAGTTAATATTCCTAACAAGAGGAAGTACAAGTAATCTAGGTAATTAGGTCAAAAAATCATTTTCTGAATTTCTCAGACTGAATAAACCATTAAGCCAAAAGATTCCTTAACTAATGGAAAGTTTGAAAGTGCCATGGTTCTTGAGCCAAAGAACATTTATTTTTTCAAATACCTTCACTGATTTCTGAAAAAACACTTAAGCAACTGTGAGAATATTTTAAATATACACTTTTAAATCAATGGAAATTTGTTTCTTTGGAAACTTACTTTCTTTAAAATTTTATCCCTTATATTAGTTAGCAGGATTGTGGTAATCATTTCACAACATAAAAATATACAAAACAACATGTTGTATACCTTAAATATATACAATTTTATGTGTCAGTTATACCTCAATAAAGTTGGGAGGGGTAGGAAACATTCTATCCCTAAACGATATCCTACATTAGCAAAGTTTTCCTGCCTGGATTTACCCACATTCCCCTTTGCCTCCACTCTCCCTCCTTGGGGATAAAAATGGCACTTTCTAAAAAGAATAAGTATATTAACCCTATTAATTCCTATTAATACCCTGACCTCTCGATTCCTTGAATTCTTCTCCTTCTGTTTTCTATCACCTTTTTCCCGGCCACTCACCCCTACTTCAAAGGGTCACACCCTGATACCTTGTCACTAACAGCAACTGCAATCATTTCATAATCTCACTTTCAAATATCCCACTCTTCTACCACTACACTCCTGTCTTCCCAGCTCATTCCATTTGCAATGTCAATCATCCTCAGACTCCACCAAGACCTACAATCTATTAATTTAACAATCTTTATACTGTCATTCACCATCTTCCTACCATAATTTCTCAGCTCCCTTGGCCTTCACTTGCTTTGTCATACTCGAGTAGCAAAGCAAAGCCCCAATCCTGGTTAAATGCAAGTCACCACCTATTGAAGGTCTGCACCTATGAGTGCACATGTAACTGGAGAAAAAACACACAACTATGCTGATTGGCCTCACTGAACTTTATAATCACTGACCTCACGTGAACTCTTAATGCTACCTAGCTATTATACTCCATTCTCCTAAACCTTTCACTCTTTCCCTCTTCCAAACTACTATTTTGCATATCCTCTAATATCTCTTCAAGACTCCAAAATCTGTTCCCTCAACTTTTCTCTCAATTGATAATCTTACCTCCTATTTCATTGGGAAAACAGAAACATCCCGAAGTGTCCAAAACTTCCCATACCACACTTGCCCACCTACTTGGAACTGTGCCCCTGTACTCTGCTTCCCTTCCTGTTATTAAGGATAATGCTTCCATTCTACAAGCAAAGGCCTATCCTTAATTGTTTCATTTGTGCAATAGACCCATATGCTGTCTACTACCCAAGGATGTTGCTCTAGCAATTTTCCCGTCTTTCATGTAACATACATGTTTTGCATCTTTATGCATTCCCAACAGTGTATGAAAATGCTACAGTTTGTCTCAACTTAAAATTTTTTTAAAAAAGAAAGCATTTTAACCCCCACTTCCTCCAGTTACTGACCCATTTTTATCTTCTACTTCATAACAAAATTCCTCAAAAGAGGCGACCATATTCACTCTCCACTCTTCTCATTCTTTCTGAAACACGTCAATATGTTTTTTCTCCACTACTAACTGAAACTGCTTTATCAAAGTCACTAATGAACGCCATGCTGTTAAATGCAACGATCAGTTCCCAGGCCTTGTCTACCTTCATGTGTCACCATTCATCCTTCCTCACTCCTCTAAAATGCTGTCTTCACTTGGCTTCTAGGCTTCACTTGTCTACACGCTCTCCTGCTTTCCTATTTCCCAAGCAGTTCCTTCTCAGTATCCTTTGCTGGTTCCTGGTCTTCATCTCAACCTCTTAATGTTGAAGTGCCCCAGAGTTCGGCCTTTGCATCTCTCCTCTCTTTGCCAACATTCACTTCCTTAGTGATATATTTTCTCACAGCTTTAAATGCCAGCTATACTCTGATAATTCCCACAATTTTACCTGTATGCCTGACCTTTTCCCCGTTCTCATATATCCAAATGTCTTCTCAATCTTCCAGCTCAGATGTCTAACACCTCATATTTCACACATCTAAAACTGAAAACCTCATATTCTCCTCCCAAAATGTTCTTCTCAGAGTCTCCCCTCAACTGACAGGTATTCCATCCTTCCAGGTGCTCAAGCCAACAGACATGGAGGTATCCTTAACTCCTCACTTTCCCTTACACCTTATTACAATTTGTCAACAAATCTTATCGTTTCTACTGCAAAACATACCCAGTATCTACCACTTCTCACCACCTCTACCACTACATCCTGAGAGCAAGCCATCCTCGTCTCTTGCCGAATTACTCAATAGCTTTATGACTGCTTCCTCCTTGTCTTCTATGGTCTATTTTCAGCTCAGAAGCCAGAGTATTACCATTAAAACATTAGAATAGTTTTGCTCAAAAGCCTCCAAGGGATCCCTTACTTGTTTCCAGGAAAGCCAAAATCCTTATAATAGCCCCACCCTAACCTTTCTCTTACTTCACTGACCTCATCTGCAACTACTCTCCCCTTTATCGCTCTGTTACAAATGAACTGGCTTCTTGCTGATCCTCAGAATCACCAGGCATGCTCTCATCTCAGGTTCTTCACCTAGAAAGCTTTCCCCCCAAATATCCCCCAAAAGAGTGTAAATTCCATGAGGGCAGGGACTTTTGTCTTTTTCTCTGCTATATCCCCAATATATGGAATAGTGGCATGTATTAGGCACCCAATAATTACTAATTCTTAATGAATACCTCTTGTTCATTGGCCTCCACAGACTAGAATAACTTTCCTCTCCTTTACCTACTTACTGAAATCTAACTAAAATATCATCTCAACTCTAAAACCTTGTCTATTATCTCAAATTACACTCCTTCCTCTGAATCATGACAGGCATTAGTCTGCACTTCTACTATACAAAAATAAAGAAATGAATGATTGGGAATATGAGTATCATTCAAAGAGACAATATTGAAAATTATTATTAATTCAAATGAAGCAATATAAAAGGCTTCCAGCTGAGACGGTGCTATGAGTTCACAATTTAAACTCATCCCCCTCTGAACACATATCATAGCAATAACAGATTTTTTAAAAAGCATCTAAATTTTAATTTAAACAACAGCTAATATTATTGCTGTGATATTTTTATCATAAGCTAGCCTATAATAGGCTAAATAATGAAATGCATAAAATTTTTAAAGTACAATAATATCTCTGTGGTCCTTAATTAAGAACATAATCTTCCACCTAAAATTCTATACTCAACTAAACTATCAAATACAAGAGTATGAAGAAAAGAGTTATTTTCAAACTTATGAGAGATTTTCAGTGCCACAATTAAGGTAATATTATAATAAACACCAAAGGGAAGTTGTGACAATCAATAACTTTAAAAAAAATGTGCTTACTTTTTACTTCCATATTTAAACATTAAACTTACTTTCTTCATACTGCTATGTGACCAACCCTCCATCCACAACACCTGGCATTTCTTATGCAAAGCAGGATTACTCTCACAGTTTATTATGAAGTTTAAATTTGCAGAATCCATTATCAAGACAATATGCAAGTTTTGTTGAATTCCTAAAAAATAAGAAAATTATACTCTTGGAATATTACAATAATAATAATTGAAGAAACCTATATATGGTCTGGTTTTATGAAATTAAAATGTTTTGAAATGGGATGGTAGGAGCTGTTTATAAAAAGAACAAGCTATGAAACAGTATTACAGTATAATTTTTATTTTGGTTAAAAAATACGTGTGTGTGTGTGTGTGTGTGTGTATGTATGTGTATGCTAGGATAAAAGATCTAGAAAGGTATGATACTGCTGTTACTTTTCAAACATGACACTGGATTCTATTTTGTAATTTTTCTTTCAAGGATTTTTGTTTCATTATTCACAAGCAAAACTGATCTCTGGTTTTCTTTTAGGAGAAATACCTTTTCCTTCTTTCAATGACAATATCATTTTCCCTTTGTAAAAAGGATTTTGGACACTTTCCTTTTTTTTTATGTTGGACACTTTCCTTTATTTTCTATGTTCTGAAACAGTTTAAAATGGCATTGAGATGATCTGTTTCTTAAAGGTGTAGTAGAATTTCCCTGTAAACTTGAAGTGGACAGAAGGGAGGGTAGCTCTTTAACAACTGTCTCTATTTCATCAATAATAAATGTTCTTTTAGAAAAATAAAGATCAATGTAATAGTCATGTCTGGGTGCTGCCATCATTGCCTTATTTTTTGTTTATCAATTTTAGATATCTACAGTGCACATGAAACTACTTCTGCAGTAATCAAACTTTCTTTAGTTCCAAAAAAATAACACTACAGAGTCTGGCACAATCTAAATAGTTCAATAATTCTCTAACATAGGAGGTACTAAAGCACAAATTTCACCACATGGAAACAAAGGCAACAAAGTAAATATTCCAAAGAACATTACCATACTTTCACCCTTCCCTTTCACTAAAATTTTGCTAACTTGTTTTTATTATAGGTTAGCCTTTATGCTACTAATTTGCTAATGAGAAAATAATGCAAATTAAATGGTATTTATTTCATATGAAACATAGTTTAAATTGATTAACGAATTCTATGGCACTTACTATATGTGAAGTAATTGAAGACTGGTCCAAAAAAACCATCCTGTGAAGCCTGATCTTTAAGAGGCAACAGCAAGGGCTCTAATTCTTCAAGAGTGTAGAGTCCAGGAACTTCACCTACAGAACATTACATTTGTTTTGAGTTTTACCTGCATTACACTAATTCAAAACACATTTTACACACACAATGCTTCTTCTATTTTTGTAATCAAATAATCTGATGTTATTCAAGCTTTGTTTTCAAAAATAAACAAACCCTATCACCCTCTATATTATTCACAAATCTACATCTATAGCCTTCAGTTGATTAAGCAAACCATTAAAGACAGTTCATAATCTAGCCATCTATCTGCTTTTCCAAGTCCTTCTCTACCCCAACCCCACAAGACCTTGTATTCTAGCCTCAATGAACTTCTTTGTGTTCCAAAAATTTAATGAAATACTCCCTCTTCCTGGAATATTATACCCACAGTCTTCCTCTGCCCCTTATCTTCCCCTAATATTATTGTTTATCCCTCAAGACACTACTTTGTCAACTGCTATATCCATGAGACTTTCCTGAATACCCACATGCTAGGTAAAGCATTCTTTTCTCTTGTGTATAGTATCCAAACATCACTGTTTAGCATTTACCACATCATTTAATAATGAATGAATTACTTCCCTTTCCTGCCCAATTAGATTCTGAATTCCCGGAGGGCAAATATTTGATCATGATCAATATTAACCTTAGGGCATTCTTAGCAAGTATCTAAAACATAAATATTTGTTAAATAAATGAACAAACGAATTATCAAATGAATGAATGAACTTGTACTGGAAATCAGGAGAACTAGTCATGGCCTGCTACTATACAACAGAATGATGAAAGTCAAATCAAAGGTGATTAAGACTATAAGAATTTGATAGAGGGCTTGAAGCTTGTCTTGTTCACCACCATAAATCCAGTTATTTAATAAATATTTGTTAAACCAACATATTTGTAATTCACAAGAAACTGTAAGATTAAATGAAAATTCTTTTGCTGCATTCATGTAGAGCCCAACATAGTTTGAATCCCTACTTTTCTTTAGGTTAATCTCAGAGGTACCAGACTGCTCCCCAACCACCAAGTATGTACATATTCAAATGCATACACACATAAATGTGCTCTATGTCTCCTCTAAACTTCAGCCATATCAAGATACCCTTGATTTCTTAAATTTGGTAAAGAAAGCTAGCTCTATTTACATATTCTATAGGGAATAAGAATTTGAAATACAAAAAAGAGACAAAAAGGCCTATTGAGTACTTTCTCTGAAAGTATTTTTCAAATACTTTTTTTGCCAAAAACGTTGTCAAAATTCAACCTTACCAAAATTTAGCTTTATTTATGATTTTTGCTATTATATCTTGATAAAAAGACCAATTTATCTTACAATAAAAATAATTACTGGGTTAATGCTTATCTGGATGTTTGCTTTCAGAAATTAAAACCAAAACAAAAATACAAAAACCCTGTATATATCTGGCCTACAAGTTTATCTCAGCCAAAATGAACAAGGTCTCCATCTAGTGACAATTTAAGCAATATGCAGGAATGTGCACCTTAAAAATCAGAAGAGATTATTTATAAAAAGGGCCGCAAACACTTCAAGCTTGCTCAAGACATACCACTTTCACTATACCATTTCCCTTCACTTTGACAGAAATTGACCTACCACTTGTGTAACTAGAGTCTTTCTCATTTGGGCACTAAAGTGTAGATACCTCACTTTATAAATGTTTCCTTCAACCAAAGCTGTTAAATTCTGAAAAAACAAAAAAACTATTTTATCCCAGAGTCTACCTAGCAGGATACAAAACAAGTATTTATTAAAACCTGAGTGGAACATGAGCATCATCCAAATTTTGTCCTCGGGTCCCTAGAATGGAACAATTCATATAGTTGAAACTAGTTTTTAACAAGGTTTACTTTGTACTTAAGTACCAAAATACTTAGTCCAAGTTTAAAACGAAGCTACCTCATACCAATTCTACTAACAGTGGTTATGCATTATAAGGAGATTATAATAAACTTCATAAAGTCTTCAGAAAAGGAAGAATTGCAGGAAATTGCAGGTATTCTCCTCAGGAAATCACCAAAAAGGTCAGGTGGCTCCAGAGACAAAAAGAGTACAACACAATTCGAGAAATATGAGACCTCATATATCTGAAATATATCTGCTATTATATAACCACATTTAAGGCCATATTATAATTATTCAATTTTTCCATTAATGATGGACAGTGAGGTTCTATCAAATTTTTATTACAAATTATACTACATATTTCCTTACATACTAGTTCTTTTAAAATTTATTTATTTCTTTATTTTTAGCTGTATTGGGTCTTCGTTGCTGCGCGGCAGGCTTCCTTTAGTTGCGGGGAGCAGGGGCTATTCTGCGGTGGCTTTTCTTGTTGTGAAGCACAGGTTCTAGGCGCGCAGGCTTCAGTAGTTGTGGCTCAAGGGCTCTAGAGAGCAGGCTCAGTAGTTGGGACGCACGGGCTTAGGTGATCCACGGCATGTGGGATCTTCCCAGACCAGGGCTTGAACCCGTGTCCCCTGAATTAGCAGGCGGATTCTTTTTTTTTTTTTTTTTTTGCGGTACACGGGCCTCTCACTGTTGTGGCCTCTCCCGTTGCGGAACACAGGCCCCGGACGTGCAGGCTCAGTGGCCATGGTTCACGGGCCCAGCCGCTCCACGGCATGTGGGATCCTCCCGGACCGGGGCACAAACCCGCGTCCCCTGCAGGCGGTCTCTCAACCACTGCGCCACCAGGGACGCCCGAGCAGGCGGATTCTTAACCACTGCGCCACCAGGGAAGCCCAGTATAACACATTTTTTAAATAAGTACTGGTTGATAACTTTCCTAAAAGGTTATAACTTATAATAGTCCCACCAAAAGTGTGTTAAGAGGGCCAATTTTTCAGTATATTCATCAATATTCAATATTTAATCATCATTTTTATATAATTCCACAATCTTGGTTTTATAAAAACAGGGTTTCTCAGTTCTCCTGCTCTGAGCATGTTTTTATGTTTAATCCCATGTCACCTTAATAAAAGCTATGCCAAGTGTTCTCTGAAACATAATTTTATATAAGATCACTTTACTTGAATAATTTTTACATTACTTTTATTTTCTTTAAATAGAACCCATTTACTTGCCTGAAGACAAAAGGCTATTGATCATCTCCAAAAATGTAGGATGTACAAACTGATAATCCTCAAGAAGTAAAACTACTTGTTGTGCTTCAATACCTGCAAGATGTAGCACCTGCACGATAAGAAAACACATTTTGGTACACATTAAATATTTTTGGCACAGGTAAAAACTTTCATTCTGTATGTAAACTAAGTTGTTTTTATTGATTGATATTTGAGTAATCAAAATTTAGCCATATAGTCTAGAAAGTAAATCCACTGAATAATCAAAATTTAGCCATATAGTTTGGAAAGTAAATCCAGTTCATAAACAAATACTACTGGGAGGAAATTTAATTATTTTACATCTGGGACATTAAAATCTAGAGGATAATTTTTAAATACACCTACATATGTCCTAAATGCCATCTTTTTGTTTATCTTACCTATCCATATAACATCCCATAATCTGGGGTGCTGAGAGCTAAAAACATAATTTTGTAACAATTATGGAGAAAACAATCATCAAAATTAAAATAAAGACTATGTTGCATATCAGAGATTTAAAGGCTTTTTGAATAACTAACTGTGATTTAAAACCAAATAAAACAAAAGACTGCGAGTCACTCACATGTTTGAGATCATTTTTGAACTGCTTCAGTTCATATCCCCTGGAAATCTTTGGTGAAAACAGCACTGCTCCATGCATATGACTGACTAAAGAAGTGATGGTCCGACGACCTACACCACTGCATCCGGCTAACAGAAGTGAACCTCCAGGAAAACTCAGCACTCTGTCTATCCTAGACACATATTCCAGGACTTCTTGGAAAAGTAAAATATCTAAATTCTGGTTATCTCGTCCATAATGAATAAGACCCTTCAAAGATCACAAAGCGTATTATATAATTAATATAAATCCAAATTACATAATAAAATGTTAGTTATCTAGATTAAGAGATTATATTTTTGGTGCACTCAAGAAAAGGGGTTAAGTATATTCATGTTGTTTCACACTCTTTTATCTATCCAGTAATCCAGCTTTATGGCACTTTGTAAGGAAAAATTTACATGATGTCAAACAAGTTCACGGGTCCACAACAGTCAGTTACTTTTGAACACCATTAATATAACTAGTAAAAAGCAGTGTAAGATAGCAGGTTAATTATAAAGACTTCAAAAGCTCTCAAATTTTTACCACTTGTTACACATCAAATCAGTGTGCACAGACTATAAAACAATCCCCAAACTCTCAAAACGTACTGCCTAAAGATATTTTGTGAACTCTTGTTCTTACACACAGCTCAGCAATGAACCAAAAGCCCACAAAGAGGTAGCATGCCCTGCCAGGAGCTATGTGATAGAGTGAAGAAAGAGAGAAAGGACAGCTTTCACATACTTAACAACTTTTGCACATTCCCAAACTTTTCAATATCCATTCCAGGCAAACAAATAAATTTACTAGACCATGAAAGACTTTTCTTGATATAAAATCCATACTAACTTCCACTATAAATATTAATTTTTAAAGTAATCATATATAATACTGTTTCTTTTTATTATAATTAATCTCAAAAACAAAACAAACAAACAAAACTCCATAGGACAGTGCTACTAAAAGTTTCAGTGAACCAGCAGCATCAACATCATTTGGAAGTGTCTCAGAAATTTGGATTCTCTTCTGATTGTTTTCAGATTCAGATTAGTACCTATTGAATTCAGATTTCTCTGGATGGAACCCAGCCATCAATATTTTCTGGTTCTCAAAGTGTTTCTAATGCTCACTAAAGTTTGAGACCACTGTTCTAGAATGAGAAGTTAATATTATATTAACTGTTAATATAATATTAGCAGTTATATTTCCCAATTAATATTAAGCCTTTTTAATAGTTCCAACCTCAGATACCTTTTTCCAGCATGTATCCTAGCAATTTTACACTAATCTGTGTAAGTGCATGTGCACCTACTTAGATCTGCCACGTTGGGCTAAATTCCAAAAGATACGAACCGGTTTTGCCTATTCTAAGATCTTTCACTTCATGCCCTCAAAAAACTTACAATAAATATTTTGAAAATGGCTTTAATCATAACCAAATCCCAATTCAAATTCATTATTCATATTATACCTTTTTAATAACATCCTTAAGATCTGCAGAATTTAGTTTTCCAAGTGGTTTTCCATGTGGAGGCAAAGGTTGTCCTGGGGCTGACCTTATTCCTGAATTATGTCGAGCTCCCCATGTAACATAGAAATTATCTGTAGAAATGAAAGATATTTTTGTTTTATGTGTGTTAATCATAATGGGAGCATCAGTAGAAATATTTCACACTAAACTGTTTTTAACTTAATTAGTCCAAATAAGAACATCCCCAGAAAGGAAAAGATTAATTACTTTGAATTGGCAAATAAATAAAACAATCTCAAAATTATTCTTGAAAAAGAACACAGATTTACTAATATCATCAAGAGCCCTGACTTCTAAAATAAAAGAAAAATTAACCAAATTTTAATTAGAAAATAAAAATCCCACAAACTTCCCTTAAATTTATCTACAGCAGTGTTCCTGTTACCACACAAGGAAAATCTGTTCACCATTCTATTGAAGTTTCGCCTCCCAATTCCTCTGGGAGACTGTTCCATCAGTATCCACCTTGTCATATGCTGCGCTCAGCAAACCTTCCCTAGACCCCAAGCTACCTCATGTTCTTCTTTCCTTCTCCATCATATTTCTCACATTATCTTCTACTTGCCAAAACCACTATACTAAACTCTTATTTGGGAACAACAATGCTACCCTAATTGCAAAATCCAAACCTTCGTTGTAGTCATTATCCCAACATGACTTGTGTGCATCTCCTTAATGGAGCTTTTTTCCTTGAATCTATATTACCGTGCTCATCAAGCCACAACCACTACTCCTTTTCAGTTTTCTATTTATCCCATATATATATATATATATATATATTTTTTTTTTTTTTTGCAGTACGCGAGCCTCTCATTGCTGTGGACTCTCCCGTTGTCGAGCATAGTCTCCGGACACGCAGGCTCAGCGGCCATGGCTCACGGGCCCAGCCGCTCTGTGGCATGTGTTATCCCTTATATTTTTATTTTCACTGGGATCCAAATTCAGCCTATTATGCTTTAATTCTAAATACTCCCCTGGAATTATTTAATCTTATTCTGTGGATTAGATTATCAACTATCTAAATATACACCAAAAACCGATTCACTACGTATCTCTAGGCAAGTCTCCCAGCTCTAGTCTAGTCCCATATTTCGAATTGCTTAATGACATGTAACTCATGCATTCATTCATTAAACACTTATCTATCACAGACCTGTATTTAAACATTGTACTTCCTGTTAGAGATAAGTAATGAATAAGACAAACATAATTTCTGCCCTCACAGAACTGATAAACTTTATGTAGGTTCCCAAAAGACACTCAAAAAGCTTGTAAACATTCAAACACATGCATAAAACTGAACTCATTATCTTCATGTCTCATCATTTCTCAGCTGGACTATTGCAGCATCCTCTTACCTCATATCCCTGCTACAAGCCTTTACCCCATCAAATATATCCTCACTGCTACTAGAGTAACAAACACAAAAACAAAATCTGATAGTACCACTGCACTCCAATATCACATATAGCTTCCCACTGCCTTAAAAGAAAAACTTTTCCTAATCAGGGCCCTTTGCAGTTTGGCTTCAATTTGGCTCCACTGACTGCTTGAATCTCTTATCTCCCTCTGTACTCCAGTATATACCCCAGTTTTCTCAAACCTTTGATTCTTTGCATATGCTTTTTCCTTTGTCTGGAATGCCCTTCCCCTCTTCTTCACTTAATTGTATCCTTTAAGATACAGTTTGATTTCCTGTAATTGCTCCAAAAAATTAAAGTCTTAGGTGTTAATCTAACAAAATACCTTATAGGACTTATGCTGAAAACTATACAACACTGATGAAAAAAAGCAAAGAGTATCTAAATAAATGGACAAATATGTTCATGGATTGGAAAAATCAACATAATAAAGAGGTCAATTCTTCCCAAACCAATACACAGAACTAATACAATTCCTACCACAATCTCAGCAACATTGTTTATATATACAAGATTATTCTAAAATTTATATGGAAAGGCAAATAGCTAAAACAATTTTAAAGAAGAAGGAATCAGTCAATCGAATTTTAAGACTTATTATACAGCTACAGCAATCAACTCAGTGTGGTACTGGCAGAAGGACATATACATCAATGGAACAGAATCAGGAACCCAGAAACAGAGTTACACAATTAATTTTTGACTAACGTGCAAAAGCAATTCAAGGCAGAAGGGTAGCCTATTCAACAAGTGGTGCTGGAACAAGTGGACAACCATAGGCAAAGAAATGAACCGTGACCTAAGTCTCACTCTTTACACAGAAATTCACTCAAAATGGACCACTGACTTAAAACATAAAACTATAAAGTATTTAGGAAAAAAAGGTGGAGAAAATCTTCAAAATCTAGGACTAGACAGAGTTCTTAAACTTGACACCAAAAAATCCTTAAAAAGAAAAATTAATAAATTGAGCTTCATAAAATTAAAACCTTTTTTAATCTGTGAAAGACTCTATTAAGAAGATGAAAAGACAAGCTACACAGTGGGAGAATATATTTGCTAACCACATATGTGACAAAAGAATAGTATCTAAAATACAGAAAGAACTCTAAAAACTCAATATTAAAAAATTAGAAAATGGGCAAAAGACATAAAGAGACATTTCACTGAAGAGGACAGACAGAAGACAATTAATCATATGAAAAGATGTTCAACTTCATTAGCTGTCAGCAAGATGCAAAATAAAACCAATATGACCTATCAGTATACACTTATCAGAATGGCTAAAATAAGAAAATACTGACAACACCCAATGCTGGCACGGATGTGGCGCACCTGGATCACTCGTAAATTGCTGATGGAAATGTAAACTGAAATACAGCTACTCTAGACAACAGTGTGGCAGGTTTTTTTTTTTTGAACTAAGCATACAAGTACCATTCAACCCTGCAACTGCATTCCTGAGCATTTATCTCAGAGAAACAAAAATCTCCACACAAAAACCTGCACATAAATGCCTACAGCAGCTTTCCTCTTAATAGCCAAAAACTGAAAACAACTCAGATGCCCTTCCACAAGTAAATGGTGAAAGAAATGGTAGCATGTCTAAATATAATACCTACTCAGCAATAAAAAGGAACAAACTACTGAAACACTCAAGAACCTGCATATATCTCCAGAGAATTATTCTGATTGAAAATAAGATTGTTGAAATGACAAAATTGAACACAGAAAAGATGGGTGGTTTCCAGGGGATGGAAGAGGAGTTGATCCATTTTAACTGTATCAATGTCAATATCCTGGTTGTGATATTATTTTTGCCAGAGTTGAAGGAAAACAAGTAAAAAGTACATGTGTTCTCTCTCTGTTAGTTCTTACAACTGTATGTGAATCTACAATTATCTCAAAATAAAAAATTTCAAAGTAACTTCCTCAAAAAGGAATTAGTCTCTACTCTTCTACACCCCTAATATCCAACATTTATCCCAAATATATTCAGAAAAGTTATATTAATTGTAAAACACTTCATGCTCTATTGTATTTACCAGTTTAACCATCTATTTGCATAAATCTTTGTGGCACTTAAACATATTAGCAATAGTTACCATTGTAAGCAAGGACTTTCACATCTGTATCTGCCATTAGATTACAAGTTTCTTAAGCACAAGAATGTATCTAGTTTATTTTTCAGTATCCAAAATTAAATTTTTAATTTTGGATACTTAAAATTTTTAAGCATCCAAAATTTTTCTTAATAATTTTTCTTAATATTCTACTATGTGAAAATCATATTTGCCTGGATCTAACATATATCAAGCCTGTATTTTTTTTTTAAATGCAACCCTTCATTAAAAAGTAAAATACTGAGAAAAAAATATTATTGAGTCCTACACAGGAGACTCTAAAAGATACCAAATTCTAGAGAATTCAGATAAGACACTGATACTATCTAATGCCCAAAGGATATGTCACTTTCTTTGCAAGACGAGACACTATTAACTCAATTTTTAGACTGAGAAACATGGCAGCATTTTAGAACAAGAGCCTCTCCATGCTAAGCCATGAAAACTACACGCCACAATGACATAAAACCTCACTCAAAATCAAGCCAACTTTGAACTATTAACAGGCTTCTCTCAGCATTTCATCCTGTCTTAGGTTCTTTTGAACTTATTTCCTGATTCTAAAACTCAAGCAGCACCTAGAAAATTCCTTCTATCAATCTTAGTATCCTTTTCACCTTCAAGACTCCCCTTGGCTTACGTCATTATGACCCTGGAACCAATATCAAATCTAGAAAGATACAACATAATGTATTATATGAAATATTTTTGAAGGCTTGCCTTACACTCTAATAGAATAGAAATTCATTTTGTAGCTTGAAAGCAGTTTTATTAGGAAAGAGTTCCATATTACAGTCATCCTCTGTCAAAGGCCTTTTCAACATGCTGATTTTCATTTTATATGCATCACTCCCACAGCATTTCATAATGCAAATTGGTCATTAAGCAGTAATAGTTGCAAATGCAACATAGCTCCTTTGACTGGTGCTATGCTTTGTTTATCATAATAATGGGTGAAGCTGATAAGAGGGTACATAAGAAGTTCTGTGCTAATGACGTTATGAGTAGTGACAGGAATGAGTCACTTTCTCAAGCGAAAGTTCATTATAATCAAATATGGATTTTCACTATGATCTTTAAATATCACACATATATGGCTATTTTTATTAATAAAAGTCCTTCAGGAAATACAGTTTTGAATTGCAAATGTTAAACATTACGGTCTGAACAACCGTTTCCAAGAAAACAATTATCGTCATCATATTTTGTTTGGAACATAATTATTGAAATCTAGCAAAGAAGACAGAGCAGCCTTTTACGGTAAAAACATTAAAATTATCCAAAGTTTTAGCGTTTTTGTTTTAATTAATTTTACTGAAGTATAGTTGATTTAAAATGCTGTGTTAATTTCTACTCTACAGCAAAGTGATTCAGTAATACATATATAAATTATCCAAAGTTTTCATTTGTTTAGATATATGAAATCATGCTATCAGTAAGAAAAAAATTGAAAGTGCTCATAACTTTTATATATTTACATAAACTCTGTAACTATATTACCTGCCATATTGTCTAGTACATCTGAGCCCCAGTCTCCTTGAAACACTGATGTTAAAATATTGTCAAATAAATGAAGTTCCTTTGCACCAACAATTTTGTCACGAAATAAGCGCCGCGCTTCATATGCTACAATTTCTAAAACGTAAGCTAGAGGATGGTTTGAGGATCCTAAAAAAGGCAAAATTTTCTTTAATTATAATAAAATTCAAATGATTTAAAAATGGTCTGTTTCAACATAATATTAGAAAGAAACAGAGAATGAGAATCTACATACCATTATTTTGGCGTCAGATAAATAGAATAAAGGGAAAAAGAGTTAAAATTCATTTTGTTAATGAGTTGGTAAACTCTTTTGATTCTTTAAAGGATTAAACTCTATTATTTCTAGTTGTTCAATAAAAATATCAATCACCAAGAGCATATTAAACATGCTTTGGCTACAAAGGATAACAATTACATTTTTTTCCAAATCAAGTTTTAATAGTGACAATCATACTTTAGGAGAGGAAGCATAATAAAATATCATAATTTTAATATCATGTTTAAATTTAATATTAACATTTTAATTTTTAAAATACTATAATTACAATACTCATTTATCTATTACAAATATAATATACATATACAGCATAAACACACACACACACACACACACACAATATGATATTCTAAAGAGAGATAAGTGATTTGAAATCATAAAAGCAAAACTTACCTCCTTCTAAATCATATCTGAATAAGCCAAGAACCCACTGGGTAAGGATGCAAGGAGTAAAGAAATAGTGGCTATAATCATCAACTGTAAATTTGGCCCGCACCTGAAAAAAATATAGTAAATGATCTGTCTACTCTCTTAAATATATAATCATGCTATAAATTTTTCAGTCACCTTAAATTCATAGGAATGTCAATTTCTACCAGTGGCTGGAACTGTATTTCAATATTACTTATTTCCTCAGTTATCTTGTATTCTATATTTTATGCATTTAAAAACAGTATCTAAGAGAGGTTGTTCATAAACTTCAACAAACTGCCAAAGGTTGTCCATGGAAAAAAATAAAATGAAAGGTTAAAAAGCCCTGCTAAAGAAAGGAATTCAAGGAAAGCTAACCTAAATTTTATAAAATGGTAGTTATAATTCCAAGGTGCTCATGGGTGTAAGACAGACCCATTTTATAATGGTGGGACCCACAGAGCTATCTTGTGTTCAAGAAATCATTAAACTTTTAACAAATCAAAGTGCCACAATTCAACATATAACCAACGAGAGAAGAGCCTCTCCCTTCCTCTCAACGGATGGAGCTACTGCTCTTATTCTGGCCTTGACTCCTAACATTTGAATTAATTTAGAAAAACATAGCTTTATTTTTCCCCACTTCTACTCCAATACTATAAAAAGCATCCTCCACAAACACTTCCATAACTTTCACATGCTATTCCCTTTACCCAAGAAGACCCTCTTTCACCTCCAGCCACTTTGTGAATTTCTCTTTATTTTTCAAACCTTAGACCACATTTCATCTCCTCTTAAAATTTACAATAGCCAGGACATGGAAGCAACCTAAGTGTCCATCGACAGATGAATGGATAAAGAAGATGTGGCACAAATATACAATGGAATATTACTCAGCCATAAAAAGAAACAAAATTGAGTTATTTGTAGTGAGGTGGATGGACCTAGAGTCTGTCATACAGAGTGAAGCAAGTCAGAAAGAGAAAAACAAATACCGTATGCAAACACATATATATGGAATTAAAAAAAAAAAAAAGGTTCTTAAGAACCTAGGGGCAGGACAGGAATAAAGATGCAGACGTAGAGAATGGACTTGAGAACATGGGGAGGGGGAAGGGTAAGCTGGGACGAAGTGAGAGAGTGGCATGGACATATATACACTGCCAAATGTAAAATAGCTAGTGGGAAGCAGCCGCATAGCACAGGGAGATCAGCTCAGTGCTCTGTGACCACCTAAAGGGGTGGGATAGGGAGGGTGGGAGGGAGATGCAAGAGAGAGGAGATATGGGGATATATGTATATGTATAGCTGATTCACTTTGTTATAAAGCAGAAACTAACACACCATTGTAAAGCAATTATATACTCCAATAAAGATGTTAAAAAAAAAATCTACTACACACAACAAAGCTATTCACTCTCTCTTCCATGCTATCTCTATAACTGGTGCATATTGTTATTGATAGACTTACTACCCTGTGTTAATAGTTTATTTATATGATCAGGTTCCTCATTAGACTGTGCATTTCTAGGGAATAGTGACTCAGTCATCTTTGTATCCCTAGGACTAGCACTGGAAAGAGAAGGTACTCAATAAATATCTTCTGCATCCTTAATGCCTATTTTCAAGTATCACCCCACTTTATCAGAATATTTTAGACATTTCCTCACAGATAAAAGGAAAGAAATAAACATCAAGAACTACTCTCGGGTTTGAAGCCTGAAAGACAGAAACTGATAGAAGTCAGGAGAAAGATCTAGTTTTGGAAAGATGAACCCCACTGTAAATAAACTAAATTTGAAATCAAAGCAGAATGACCATCTACCCACTGATTTATTCATTCAATACTTTTTGGGTGTCTATTAGAAACTATGCCAGAAGATACAATAATGAATAACACACACACAAACATCTATCCTCACAGAGTCACTCTCCAGTAGAAAAGTATAATAAACGACAGGAAAAGAAAGCCTGAGCATCAACACAAATCAAGATTAAAGGTAGCCCTTTGGGAGTAATACCAATAGACATGAAAACTACAATGTAAGTGAATATATACCTGTTCATACACTTGTACCATAGATCCTGCTAAGAGATAAATTTTTGATGAAGAACCCCAAATAGTATGATTCTTCAGATTTTTATGTAGAACTGGTTTCAGATATGCTCCATAAATTGTCTGTAATTGCTCTCTTTCTGGGTAACTAAAAAAAAGCATATAAGAAGTTGAAATAAATCAACATTCTAAACTACTATTTCTTTTAAGATTTTTTTAGATGTGGACCATATTTGAAGTCTTTATTGAACTTGTTACAATATTGCTTCTGTTTTATGTTTTGGTTTTTTGGCCACGAGGCATGTGGGATCTTAGCTCCCTGACCAGGGATCGAACCTGCACCCCCTGCATTGGAAGGCGAAGTCTTAACCACTGGACCACCAGGGAAGTCCCCTAAATTATTATTTTAATGTTAAGTTATAGCAATGGTTTTCAAACTGTGTGGTTTTCAAATTGTAAGGCCTAAATACCTCCAAGGTTTACTCAACGGCTAAGGCCAGGCTCACAGACCCTATTGTTAATTCAACTAAATCAGATCCCTAATTATCTGTTTTCAAATACTAAGGATTCTAATAGAGGATTCCAATGAAATTACTTAAAAACATAATTGTTTAAAAGACCACTGATCTTTAGAAAGGGCCAAAGGAAAATTCTGCTTAAGAAAAAGTATTTTGAATCAAGTATAGTCTGTACAAAGAACAGTAATCCACCTTAGAACTACAGAAGTAGAAAACAACAAATAAAATCAACCTGTTTCTCCCTAAGCAAAATCTATTTCAGTACAGCTTAATTGGTTGCTGTAACATTTCTAAAAGAAGAATGTTAATAGACGGGGGCAGTTTAGCATGAAAACACAAAAACAAGATTTTGTAAGGCAAAATAGAGGACCTAGCGTCATAAAATTCGAGTCCATGTAACAATTATGGACCATGGAGATGGATGGGTATGTTATGATTAATATTATAAGCCACTAAATGACCTAACTCTACTTTGTTAAAATTTAAATTCTCTTTTTAGTTATCTACATAAAATTTGATTGTATTTTTGCTTTAAATAACCCATAAAACATTTAAATCTAAAACCCACCGTTCAGATTCCTGAGATTGACATTTAGAGACAATACAAAGCAGTTGTTTTGTTTCTAATATATAACAAGCATTGATTAAAGCCTTCATCACCCTAAATTACTGCCTACAGTTTAGGAAGGATAGGAAAAAACTAACATCAGAGCTTAAGTTTGACTATTTTTATATTCTACATTTTGAAGTAATACCATTAATATATACCTTTCATAAAATGCAATGTATGTCTCCCTAAGTCAAAAAAATCTTTTAATACAATGATACGTACTCTACAGCACAAAGACGAACAATAGAAGTAAATCTGGTAGTAAGCTTATGTCTTCCCAGTCTTCCTCCAGCTGACACAGAAGCCACAATTTGAATATTTTCTAAACCAACCCATTCCAAATTTTCATCATAAAATCCTTGATATGTCAATACCTATTTGAAAATAAATATATTTAAGTGTTTTATGCTTAAGATTTTCTAATCATGATATATTTTGCATAAAATTCAATTGTTTCCAAATGCAATCATCATCAGAGGATTATGGTTACTGGGAAATGGGGGGAAGACAAACTGGGAGATTGGGATCAACATATACACACTACTATGTATAAAATAGATAACTAATAAGGACCTACTGTATAGCACAGGGAACTCTACTCAATACTCTATAATGACCTATATTGGGATCAACATATACACACTACTATGTATAAAATAGATAACTAATAAGGACCTACTGTATAGCACAGGGAACTCTACTCAATACTCTATAATGACCTATATGGGAAAAGAATCTAAAAAAGAGTAGATATATGTATAGGTATATCTGATTCACTTTGCTGTACAGCAGAAACTAACACAACATTGTAAATCAACTATACTCCAATAAAAATTTTGTTTTTAATTTTAAAGACTCTGTTCAATTAATGTTAGCTGAATTATCCTCATTTTTAAAATGCTTTTCAAATAAATGTTAAAATCCAGGTGATAGTATAAATCCACCAGCAATTATCAAAAAAAAAAAAGTGAAAGAGGGCTTCCCGGGTGGCGCAGCGGTTGAGAGTCCGCCTGCCGATGCAGGGGACACGGGTTCGTGCCCTGTTCCGGGAAGATCCCACATGCCGCGGAGCAGCTGGGCCCGTGAGCCATGGCCGCTGGGCCTGCGCCCCCTGTCCGAAGCCTGTGCTCCGCAACGGGAGAGACCACAGCAGTGAGAGGCCCACGTATGGCAAAAAAAAAAAAAGTGAAAGAAATCAGGAGAAATATAAGGGTAATATTTTTTCTGTAAATATTTTATTATATTCTTCAGTTATATAGAAAAGCAAAATGTGAACCAAAATGAGTATATTAAGCTCTAATTTAGAATTTAGAGTTTCTAATGTGATGTAAATCACATAAAGAAAAAAAATCTTCCACAGTGACTGAAGCATTACTGAGGAAGTCTAACTGCTCTCAGAAGAATGCATACCTAAAAGAATGAAGCAAAAACTTCCCCAGCTCCAATCCCCAGCTTCTGCTTTTCTCCATTTTTTAGGAATAAAGGGTAGGTAACTGGTGTAGGGTAAAGGTTGTTTTTACTCTTTCTGTCATATATCATCTTGATGTAATACTAATCTTTAGATGGAGGAAGATCAAAGAAAGTAGCCCTGGAACAAGTGTGAGACGCTTCAAGAGTTTAATTTCCATGACACATGCTAGATAAAACTAGCCCTAAAAAGGAAAGCAGATTTTCTATCTACAAGAAAAGTTAATGAAATTCAATTGTTTCCAATTATATCAAAACACTTCAAGTGATAAGACCCACCTGCTGCAGGAAAGCTACCAAAGTACTGGTCCCCCATTTATCAAGCTTGGGTAGGTTGATATCTTTTAAGTACAGAACAAGTCTCTCACAGTCTTTTGGTCTATACACTCGACCAGTATTAGTACTGATTACCATGCAAGTCTGGCTCAGTTTCTGCAGGAGATGCCGAGAAGTAGTTTGCGCACTACAGTGAACTGTAGCAATTTGAGTGGACCGGAGTTGGGAAAAGGCATACCTGAGCAGCATCCTGAGAAAGATATAAAACATTTGACTTCACAAATGCAACCAATAAAATACTTTCTATATTCAATACAAAACTTCTATTTTTAAATATTTTAGTTTCTAAATTACGTATGATGTTTAAGGGAAAAGTGGTAAAAATAGATATGGTTTCCATAACTATCCATAGCTATGAAGGTAAGCTTTCTAATTTTTAGACTGGAAAAAGAATTAATTCATATTTTAAGGCATTCTTGGGACTCTTTCAGCAAAAAAAAAAAAAAATCACAGTTCAAGAAATAATTCAGTTTGAAAAAGTACACATAAAAAGTATTGTTTCCCCACAGTTGAAGGAAAGATTTTAAAATATTAAGTTCTCCAAGTTAAAAAAAAATTACTATGACTTTACAGAATTGTTTAATTATTACTAGAAATGTGAAAATAATAATCCATATTTCCTTTATTTCCAAAAAACTACACTCAGGAGGCACTAAAAATAGGTTGAATTCCACTGAATTAAAAGCTATTTTTAAATAGCTAACTTCAAGATTCATTTTTTATAACTACAGCATATAGTAGTTTGCGAGTACATCAGGTATTCATTTTTTATGATTGTACGCACAGATTCTTTTTAAGAGTATCTTCTTCTAATTCCATTGGAAAACACATAACTCGGCAGAAAAAAAGGACATATTTTTCTCTATAGTCATATTATCTTTACAAGTAGTGACAATAAAGAGTCCTTCATGAAAATGTAAATGCTACTTTAACCAAAAAAAAGGTAACAAAAGCTGTTAAATCATTTTAAAACAGGAGAGAAGCATAAATCCACAATATGCACCTCGATTAACATTTTTCTCCTCTTACCCTTTGCCACATCCTTCTGGTCCGACAAGAATAAATGGCTGTTTAGTATCAGAACTTAACCAAGGTTTGAAATAATCTAGACCTCGTTGCATGTCAGGAGTCTGAATGACTGGAAGAGTTTGGCTATTACTGAAATCATCAGCAGACAAGTTTTCTGGCTTCTTCAGCACATAAGATGCTAATCGTCCTCTACTCAAGTCATAGTAGGTGTCCATTGGTTTGTGAGGGTCCGGAGGAGATACTCGTGCCCAATTAAAAACCTTAAGAGGAAAAAGTTGTGATAGGTTTTCATATACAGTGCTCCAAACAGAGTATGTGAAATTTTAATTCTTTAAAGTAAATCCTCCAAAGAGAATCATCTTACTTTAAAAATAAAAAAGTTCACATGCACTAAACTCACCTAATATCCTTAATAATTATAGTAACATTTTATCTGAAATATTACTCTCTGAATGATCATTTAAGCAAATAAAAGTCATCTGGTTCACACATATGTTGTATAAATATATTCAACTTTTAATTGAATTCTTATGAACACTAAATTACAAATTGTACAATGTAGGACTCCTAGACCTTTAATTTCCAGTACATTTTGGTACTGAACATTCCACTGTCACCACCACTGCTCTCAACTTGTTCTTCTTTCTTACACAAAAAACTGTTATCTGCACAGATACACAGCAGAGAGTTAGCCCCTAATGCCACTCTTCAACAGCTTTATTCTAAACTTTGGCAATAAAATGTCTGCTTAAAAGCAGCATATAATATGACATTGAGTGGTAGCAATGAGAAGCATCTGGTAACAGAGACAACAGAACAGCCATGGAAAGAAAAACAGAACAGAGAAAGCAATAAATGGTGATATCAATGAAACAAAGTGATAAAAATGCAGAACATAATGTTGGAGCCAACCCAAAGGAATATGTGTTCAAGTATTTCAACAGAGGCCAATAGGAAGAAATTCCTTAATATGTAAAATTTAGTTTTATAAACGTGGCTGAAATATACCTTTGCATTTAATAAAGAAAAGATTTATAATGATTACTCCATCCAAGCATTCCTAACTGCTAAAACTTCTGGTTAAAAAAAATGATTAAAAATATGTTATTTTAAGATTAAAAGTGAATAAAATAATTATATTTATTTACATAGCTAAGTATCAAAAATATCTAACAAAAAAGGTATAGTCAGAACTTTAGCCTATTAAATATTTTATAAAATTTTAATATCATAAAATATCACAAACTAGTTCAATCAAAGGAGAAAATAAGTATACATGTACCTATGTATTTATACAGACGGTCCTCAACTTACAATGGCTCGACTTAAAGATTTTTCAAGTTTACAATAGGGCGAAAGTGATATGAATTCAGTAAACACCATACTTTGAATTTTGATCTTTTCCCAGGCTAGCGATAATGTGGTAAGATACCTTCCTGTGATGGTGGGCAGTGGCAGTGAGTGGCAGCAAACTGCAGCTCGGGCAGTCAGCCACAAAATCACCAGGGTAAACAACTGATATGCTTACAACCATACTATTTTTCACTTTCTGTATAACAGTCAAGAAATTACATTCTATTTGACACTTTATTATAAAATAGGCTTTGTGTTAGAGGATTTTGCCCAAGTGTAGTCTCATGTACGTGTTCTGAGCACTTTAAGACAGGCTAGACTAAGTTATGATATTTGATAGGTTAGGTGTAGTAAATGCATTTTCGACTTAGGATATTTTCAACTTATGATGGGTTTATCTGGATGTAACTCCATCATAATTCGAGGAAGATCTGTATATAAATGCATTATTATTGTATTAAATGCATAATTTCAAAATTTTAAAGTTCTATACCAAGGATCAATGAAAATTGACAAAAAATGTTGACTAAACATAGGCTTTAAATGTGTATTACCTCTTTGGTGAATTCCAGACGTGACTTCATGTTCAGATTTCCACCCAGCCCCCTTATGAGATTAATAATAAATTGGTCATGATCTCTGCATCCATGGAGATGTGATAAACCATTCATCACAGTCCCAACCAAACTTGTTTCTACCACATAGTCATTCTGTTGATTGAAATCCATGTTACAGACAAAAGGTAAATATTAACCAGTAAATTAGAACCATACACAGATTGATGTTTACTTATCTTTTCAAGGATCATCTTTAAATTAATCCCCCTACTCAAGTTATAGAATGTTTAGATTTCAATTTATATACATAAACTTTGAAAATAAAAAGTAATCATAAAAACACAATTGTGTATTTCTAGCTGAAAGTGATGGATTCGTCAAATAGATACACTGTTTGTTTACTCTTTTCCACTGTTTATGTAGAATATTTTAAAAAATAAGGTAAATCAATGAGCATTGGTCTAAAAGTAATAGTCCCTCATTTCCTCTTGCTGATAGAAAAGAAGCTAGAGGCAAGGGCTAGATTAATGGCTCTGGACAAGAAAGAAAAGTAAAAGCAGGCTTAAAAACAATTTGGAACTTTTTCTCTACACAGAATTTTAAAATGAAACTTTTGGACTCTGGTGGTGTAGATGATTTTGATCTGTGGGCCTTTGGGGCCCTGTGTAACTGCCAGGGAGTTAGAAGAGGAAAGCGTTCTCATTCTTTCTCTAAGTATTTGCTGAGAACCAATTATGCATTAAGATCTGTATGTGGTGCTAGGTATTTTTTTTAAAAGGTGAATTAAACAGAGCAATTGTCTTAATGGAAGTCAAGTCTAGTAGAGGAGATGGTTAATACATTGTGGCAGAAGCTATAGAGCAGAGGAAGAGTGTATTCTGAGAAAGGATAACTCAGATTGCGGGCTCAAGGTCTCTTTGAAAAAGGTGACATTTAAGCTAACATTAAAAGAATGAGATCTATCTGACATGCAGAGAACACAGCATATGCAATGGTAAGCCACTGGCGTAGTTAAGGACTTAAAAGACGCTTATGCCTGAGTAAGCAAAGGAAGAGCGGTTCAAGTCAGAAAGGTAGGCAAGGGCCAGGGTATGTGCAATTGTACAAGCCGTGGTAAGGAGTGCAAATTTTATTTTCAGTGCCTTTAAACGTTAAGAGAATAAAACGACCCAATTTAAATTTTTTTAAAAAAGCACTCTGCCTGCATAATAAATATTTTTCAAAGAATGGAGAAATAGGTGGAAAAATGGGAAAAAGGGAGGAGATGAGTAGAAATCCAATGGCTTAGGCCATACTAAGAGTTCTAGGCTTTAAAGGCAAGATAAAGGAAACGTACATATTTTCTTCTAGATTGCCTGATTTGCTAAATACAAGAAAGTAAAGCTCTAGTTATAAATAAAATCAGCACTTGACTAGAGCATTCATTATAGTATATCTCTCAGAATCTGAACATGGTGAACAAAGCACAGAATAAAGAAAGAAGGAACACTCAACACATAAAAAAAAATTCAAAAAATAACAGGGAACTGACCTCAGAACAGAATTAGTTTATTTTCTAACTGAATCTTTGGTATCCACTCTATGGTTTAATAGTCTTATCCTGTTATCATTTCTATAGTCACAAACCCCTTTTTTAAAATACATTCTATCTAGTATTATATTTCTCATTCTAACACTAACAGCATGCAAGTAAATGACCTCAAGGTATTTGCATTGGAGAGTCCTGTTAGGCTTTGTATGTTTTATATTAATGAAATAACAACACACCTACTGAACAGGTGCTACAAACATAGGCATCAGGTGTTTAATTAAGCTCATATACTCTGATTCACTACTCTGTTATTAACAAACTTTGGTTCTGGGGATACAACAAGGACTATAACAGGCTTAGTCCTTGCCCTCAAGGTGCTTATAGTTGAATGAAAGCAATTATAATATAGTTGAAGGACACAGTACATTGCTGCAGAAGCACAAAGAGGTAGACAGCTCAGTCATACTGAGGGCTGGTGGGAGTGGTTCTTCCCTGAAGTCTCCAGGAAAACCTATCTCATTTGCATCATTTCCTCCCAAATCCCTACTCCTCCATCATTCATCCTTACAAAAAAAGTTTAGAAAACTAACGTGAGATTGCCATTTCTCTACATGATTTGTTCAACCCCAAGTACTGACCTCTAAATCAAGTTCAGATTAATAATCGGATACTTAAAAAAAAATCCTCATTGCTATTTATTTCCTCTATTTTTATATGTTCATGTTTTTTATAAAAGCAATGACATAAAAGAAAAACCAAGAAAATTTGAAAAAATCATGTAGATACATGAAAATTGTCTTCTTTGCACGCTAAACTTCTATTCATGCTTCAAATTCAAAATTAAATGTGATCTCCTTTTTTAAAATTCTCCTAGAAGGCAGCAATACTCTCTTCATCCTGTTATATTGTGATTATCTTTTTACATGTCATTTTCCTCCATGAGACAAACCCTTCACAGGGATAGTGATTGTCCTGTTAATGTTCACCTCACAAAGTCTTGTCTAGGGCGTCTATTAGATATTCAATAAATTTTTGTTGAATAAACAAATGTTTTAATAATGTTATAAATAACTCACCATTCTTTCTCTACTTTAGTATTAACTTGTCATTATTTTTAGCATGACATATATGCAGATATTTATTGACACAGTAAAATGTGACAGCAAGATGGGTTTGCTAGTAAAACTTAGAAAGGCATTCCAATGTTCAAGATTTTTAGGCAAGCAGTGCAAGCTATCGTGGATGGAAGAATTAAAGTGTTTTAAGACTAACACAATAAAAAGTTATACCATGAAATACAGTGGGACAGCAATGAAGACATCTACCCCTCACTCCACCCTCATATTCTGTCAGAGCTCTTATACTAAAAAGCAGTTAAATGTAAGCAACACTCAATCATTATACTTCTTGCCTAAATAATTATGAAATATTATAATTATCTTACCCGCTTTAGAACCCATTGTAAAGCCTTTTCAAAATAATCCCCAATCCAGTTTTCAAGATTATTTCTATATTTAGGAGGCTGGTTCCTCAACCAAGATTTTATCAGAGAATTAAGATCTGTCTCTTCATCACTGAAACACATTAACAAACATGTAAGAAACTAGTTAGAAAGAAATTGTGAATTTACTTTCAAAATAAATTTCTGCTCCAGTAAACATTCTACACATGTACTCTGTCTGATAGTATGTGAGAATTCACTTTATTTACTTCCGTATATGTATATGTGTATATATTACTTCTACATATATATACATATTGTGTGTATACATTACTTCTACATATATACACATATACAGGTATATATATATTATATATATGTCATTTTCTATAAAATAAAGCAAATAAATTTCATCTATATCATTATAAGTATAGATTAAAGCAGAATTACACAACTACAAGTTAGCCAAAAAGTGGTCTAAACCCTTCCTATCCAAAGTGTGGTCTACAGAATCCCAAGTCCCACCCCAGACTTAATGAAGCAAAATCTTCACTTTAACAATATCCCTGGGTGATTCAAATGCACATTAAACTTCAAGCTGCACTGCATCTTAATGCAGATCTTTAAAAGTACTTTTTCTTTTTCTGTCCCCAAAAAAGCCAAACACCTAAATTCCCATGCCACTACTGAAACCAGAAGATCATCCTAAAGTAAAATATAATTTTTTTAGCAAATCATTTAATTATATGAGTAACAACCAATGATTGAAATTAAACATAATATAGACATCTTATTCAAAATTATATGTTGCATATTTATAAAAATTATAGTAAAAACAACTCATAATTAATAATTTTAGAAGTTACAAGGGCTCACAATTTTATCATTTTCCCATCTTCTACCAGTGTTTCATAGCAACACGAGTAAATACTGAGTCCCTGAATTTCTCCTCCCATATTTCTATCCAGTTTAATAAGCAAAAGAAAAAATGAAAAGATCAAAGGTAAATATTTAAATTACATTTGATAAGCTCAAAACAGACAAAGCAAAGATGCTAAACTCCTTCAGAATAAAGACTTTGTTGTCACAGTATCTCCTCAGTGCCCATGGCAACTACACGTCTTGGTTTGTCTAAGACAATCTTGATTTATATCAGTTATCCCAGCATAATTAATAGCATTCGCTTTCATTATTAAAAGGTCTTCATTTGGCCTATTGCATAGCAAGTGCAAATATCTGCTGAAGAAATGAATAAAACCTAAAACTAAGGTACAATCTAATCAAAAGGCAACTAAAAATAATTAATATGTTTTTGTATTTTACATGAAATCATATATATTCATTATGCCTCTCACAAACAATATCTGGTTCACCAACAATGTTCAAATCCTCTACAGCAACATGCAGCTATACAGGCATATTGCTCTACAATATGGCATTCTACTTACCCCTTATTTCATTTATATTCTAGCTTATAATTGCTGTTATATTTATATTATCTCCTTTGTGAACGTATGCTCCATAAAGACAAGCTCTTCATAAATATAAGCCCTTCATAACTGTTAGCTTTACTCCTTTCTTGCTGTCTCTCCTAAAATGCCTAACTTAACATCATATAGGTAATGGGCATTCAATAAATATTTTAAAATTTAGTGATAAACATCCCTTTTATCCTATTTTTCTCACAAGATTATAAGAATACATTGAATAAATAAGATAAATTGTGTGAGATACTGCTATAAAAGCTATAAACCCAATGCTGTATTATTTTTTAAATAATACCTCAAAATATTAATTGGGAGTTTATGGCTAGTTTAATATAAATGTTTCCTATAATACTATCAAAGAAGTAAGCAATTAAATAATTTTGGAAACAATCTGAATGAACTTGATAACCCTACCATGTGTCATATAACATCGAAAATGGTTTCAAATGATTCTAAAAGAGTAGAGAACTTTATATAGACAGATAAATATGAAATTCTAAAACATAAATTCAAAAGGTAAAAGAAAACTTTCTAATTACTCATTTTGGGAAGAAACTGGCTCAAATATCCATGTTTTAGTATGTGACTACTGTATATGAAATCTAAAATCAGTTTGTTATTTATTTTTGCTCTTCAAGCTTCTTCCAAATACACTGAAGAAAGAAAATATTAAGTAAAGAAGTTTCCAATTTGTAAAACTTCTCTGAACTCAATCATAATATTTAAATAAAAGTTATAGAAAAAAGAAGAAAACAAATACTTGCTGTTTCATTTAAGTAAACAAAAAATAATTATTTAGTAATTGTGATACAACTACACTGCTGAAATAATTCAACTGCAATAAACAGGAACTCTCTGAATGAATTAAAACCTAACAAACAAAAAGAAGTTAATAAGAATGAGGAAAACAAATATTCACACATTACCCATACATTACTTATTTCACTTAGCTGTAAAACCAAAATAATAATTGAAGAATATTCTAATACAGTGTATGCAAATGCTCTCACCTAAGAAAGATCATTCCCATTCTAGATATTGTGGCTGGTGAGGCACAACTTAAATCATGAGTTTCAAATACAAAGTTAACATTTGGGCCAAACTGAATCCTTTCTCCACTGGGCATAGTGAGTAATCGATTATCATCCAGAACAGAATTCAGAGATTCTATCCATTCAGGGTCAATATCACCATCACAGATTATCCATGAGCTGACATCTATTTTCAAACAAAAAAAGTAGAGATAAAAATAAATGCAATGATAATAATTAAAAATAAAGAATAAAATAATTATCACTTATTCTTTAGAAGTAATTTCCATATTATTTTATACTTCTGAAGCCAAATATAAAGAACAAAAAGTTGAACAAGTTGAAATTTTTCATGTGAATTAACACAATACAAATGTGTGGAGAACCCATGGGCAATCCTGGCTCAGCTGGTCAGAGACCCAGTTATATACCCTGTAATAAGGCTCTATTGATCTATGAACATACAGAACTGGATTCTCAGTAAAAGAAAACATGGTTTGCAAGACCTAGGTATTTCTATTTCCACAAGCTTGTGAGATATTCCTTAGACTTTTGTCTTCTACCATGTCATTAGAATGTATGAATGCTTGCTGTGTAATAGCACTTTTAGAAAATATGAGAAACCTACTCCTTAGTGTCCTACATGAGAACTAAAAAATACACCACCACCAAATTTCTTTGATATATAAAAAGGTGACTTCAGAGGGGAGAAGCAGTGAACAAGTTGTGTACACAAGTCTTTCCAAAACAAACTGTTTTTCATATATATTTCCTAAGACGAAAGTGGTTTCAAGTTGTTCTTGGACCTTTGAAACAATTCAAAGAAGAAAATATCCCCCATAAAAGTGTGAGAAACAGGTATATCTGGTTTTTATTTAGTGTGATAATATCAACTACATTGAAAATGAAGACACTATACACTGAAAATTCCTTCCAATGTCTTAAGACATTCTAAACCTTTCATTCACTGGCTTAGGAAAACAACTATTAATTAAATTATGATCTAACAAAAAGTAGGGAGTCTGACCAAGAATTCTGTTAAACACCAAGCCAAAATATTTAGACCAGAAAGTCTACTATTTTATGACTCAAATTTTCAAAATTATTGAAAGCACTGTATTCAAACTGATAAGTTCAGACACACATACCAATTTTAATCCTAAATAAAAACTTATCTTGCTTATTTATGAGGTATTATAATATCAGTTCAGCAATCAAAGATATTATTTTATTCAGTAGATTAATCTAGCTGTAAACTACATTTCACCCAGATTACTCTGAGTTTCTATTATAATAAAAGTTGCTATGGAATAACAGGTAAAAATGATAGCATGTCTTCACCCCTCCAAAGTAAAATATCAAAGCAGATCACTATACGGCAGTTTATGGTCATGTATAAGACTTGAAAAGGATAGCATTATAGACAACCTCTATCATCCTCTAAAAATTATTAAATAAATCAATAAATCACACAATAGAGACCAACCTTGAGGTTCTCGAACTACTTGGCGAGCACTATTTGTCAAAACACCATCAGACCATTCCCTTGTATCCATGTCAATATGGCCTAATAATTGATGTCTAGGCATAGCTTTGGGATTCATGGTATATTGTTTTACCACTTTGCCAATTTTACAAAGTGCTGCCCTTAACATTCTCCAAAGAGTTGATTTTCCAGCACCACTTGGACCAACAATAACAACTCCCATCCTCTGGCGTAATTGTTCATACAATTCTAAAGCCTTCTTGATCTAGTAGAAAAGAAACATGTTCATATATGATTTATAGTGTACAATCAAACACAGTTCTACTCTCATTCGACAACAGTTGTTCTATTTCAAACATAAATTAAGCCTTTTATTTCTTCAGTGGAAGATAAAGCCTTAAATAAAAGAATTACTAAACAAATCTGAATATATTTACAACATGATCTTTAAATTCATATTTCTTTAAAAAAAAGAAGTATGCTTTCCAAGTTGACAATACAATATGTTCACTATTGTCTTCACTCACTCATTCATTCAAATAAAATATACTAAATATTTTATTCACTTTGCTAATTCATTCATTCATTTATACCCCTGAGGAAAAAGTATTCATTTTGAACATGTATTTGTGCTACATAAAAAGACCTACGAAAGTGAAGTTCTCCTAAGAAATTGTCAAAGTTAAACTAAATCATACATAATCAACTATCAAAGACACATATGATGGATCTATTACATGCCAGGCTCTGTAACAGGCACTAGGAATAAAATGGTAAAACAGACATGGATCCCACCTTTCATGGAGACTACTATCTGGTGGGGGAGAATCAAATATTAATATTAATCAAATATTAATCAAGTGTGCAACTTAACATTAAATATGCATATACAACAAAGGTAAGGAAAGCACATAGCAAGGGGACCTAATTTGGACTTGAAAATTAGGGAAGGCTTTCATGAGTGAGTAAGATTTAAGTTGAAAGATGAAAGATAAGTTGAAAGATAAAAGATAAAGATAGTTAATAAAGAATTAACTAGGAGAAAGGATCAATATATTATGAAGTATTCTTGACAGTTACCTGATTGGATATGATTTCATAGTTGGCCTCCTCAAAGACTTGCTTTAATGCAGCATTCAGTTCATCATATTCTACTTCTTTAAAGTCAATTCCAGGAAACACATCTTTAATCAGTGCATCAAACCGAGTGCAATCAGCAAATGTAAACTTTGACATTGTATTAAGCCTCAGTGCTTGTACCACAATATGACTTTCATTAACTAGAGAAAAAGTTTCATTTTAAAATTATTAGTTATGAATCTAATGACTATAAAAAGTCTTTACGTGCCTTGATATGCATTATTAGTAATTAAATGATGCACTAGAATTTAGTAACATTTAAAGACATATGCTATCATGCGAATTGGCAAGCTTACTTAACTATCTTTTAACTGCTGAAAAACAAGTATTACTGAGTTTTGGACTATTTTTCATAGAATTTGAATCCCAGGGTACCCAGACTTTAATTAATAATAAAAATCATTAACACATTTCTTTGCATAGTACTTTACCATTCTGATGTAATCCTTATAACAACTGTATAGAGTAAGGAAGTATTTCTATTATTATTCCAATTTTACACGAGACCATTAAGTCTCTAAGGGTTTAAATGACTTATCTGAGAGAGCTCAGCATTAAGTATTATAGGTGGCATTTAATTCCAGATTTAGGTATCTTTCCAAATATACCAGCATATTTGCCTCGCAGAGATTTTTGTCCTAAAACTAAAAACTAACAAACTGAGCAAAACTCTTTGATCAGTGTTGCTCAAAACTGGTTCATAAATCTATTCTTAAACCAAATGTAAATACTAATATCGTCAGATTCTTATTTTTTCAAGGATATTAGCTATTAATTGATCAGACACCTATATAAAGGCAAGAAACTATTTTTAGTATGGTATTTCTCTATAATTGTTTAATATTTCTATCTTTAAATATATATAAAGAGGCTTGGCTGCACTAGAGTTTATTTAAAGCACTGAACTCATAAGTAAGCCATCTTTATTTACTACAGGTATGGTTTATATATTTCATGAAAATCACCAGAGTTAGACAACTGAAAAATGGTAATCTAAGTACTTCAACAAATACCTTATCTGCCCTGGTATATGCCAACCTAATAAAAAAGCTGTAGTTTCCTTTTTTAAGATGTATACTTTGACCATTTAAAGTCCAAATAGGTAATTTCATGTAGTCTTCTTTCTTATGTTATCTTATTTTCATGGTGATTTAACTTAAATCTGGATAGCAACCTAGAGGCTGAATATTCAGCCTTTCATGAAGGCAAACATCAATTGGTGGGGGTAATAACTTACTTTATATAAATGGGGAAAAAAGTGGTAAAGCATAAAAAAATATGCATGAGTCCATACTGATCTGAATAAATGATTTAATAAATACATCATGGAAAAGAAGAGACAAATCTTCTTTACAGAAGAGTTTCAAATTATATAAGCAGGTACTCCCCCCCCTAAGAGATGGAGCTTAATCCTTGCCTCCCCACTTTCCAGGTGAGCTAGATTTAGTAACTGGCTTCCAAAGAAGAGAGTCAGGAAAGGGGAAAATAACAACTTTACAGTAGAGAAACCTGGAAAACATTAACATAAGTAATGAAGGTGAACATCACCAGTGATGTCAAAAGGTTATTATGTACCCACTAAAATGAATTAAAAAGGGCACTCCACCTCTGCAGTATTTTTTTCCAAATGTTCACAACTCAATTAAATCATGAGTTAAATATCAGAAAAAAAACCCAGACTGAGGAAGAGTCTACGTGATATCTGACTAGGACCCTGTCAGGGTCATGAATACAAAAACAGACTGAGAAACTGTCACAGAGCAGAGGAGACTTAAGGAGACAGGACAACTTAATACAACATGGCACCCTAGATTCAATCTTGGAACAGAAAGAGGACATTAATGATAAAGCAGGTGAAATCCAAATGAAGTGTGGAACTTAGTTAATAGTAATGTACCAGCCTCAGTTTCCCAGTTTTGACAAATGTACCACAGCAAATAAGAGGGAAATGATGGAAATGCTAACTTCGCAACTTTACTGTAATAAATCTAAAATTATCCTTTGCTCCAAGGTACTTTTGGGACTTCCCTGATGGTCCAGTGGATAAGACTCCACACTCCCCAACACAGGAGGCCTGAGATAATTCCCTGGTCGGGGAACTAGATCCCACATGGATGCCGCAACTAAGAGTTCACATGCCACAACTAAGAAGCCCGCATGCCACAACGAAGAAGCCAACGTGCCGCAACTAAAGAGGCCACATGCCGCAACGAAAAGATCCCGCGTGCCATAACGAAGATCCTGCGTGCTGCAACTAAGACCCAGATCAGCTTCAATAAATTAATTAATCTAAAAAAAGGTATTTTTATAATCTTAAAATATTTCTTTAAAAGGGTAATTTTGGAGCCTGAACCAAGATGGGGGAGTAGAAGGACGTGCTCTCACTCCCTCTAGCGAGAACATGAGACTTACAACTAACTGCTGAACAGTCATCAACAGGAACACACTGGAACTCACCAAAAAAGATACCCCATATGCAAAGACAAAGGAGAAGCCACAATGAGACAGTACGAGGGGCACAATCACAATAAAACAAAATCCCATAACTGCTGGGTGGGTGACTCACAGACCGGAGAACACTTATACCACAGAAGTCCACCCACTGGAGTGAAGGTTCTGAGCCCCACGTCAGGCTTCCAAACCAGGGGGTCTGCCAATGGGAGGAGGAATTCCTAGAGAATCAGACATTGAAGGCTAGCGAGATTTGATTGCATGACTCTGACAGGACTGGGGGAAACAGAGACTCCACTCTTGGAGGGCACACACAAAGTAGTGTGCACATCGGGACCAACGGGAAGGAGCAGTGACTACAGGAGAGACTAAACCAGACCTACCTGCTAGTGTTGGAGGGTATCCTGCAGAGGCGGTGGGTGGCTGTGGCTCACCGTGAGGACAAGGACACTGGCAGCAGAAGTTCTGGGAAGTACTCCTTGGTGTGAGTCCTCCCAGAGGCCGCCATTAGCCCCACCAAAGAGCCTGCAGGTTCCAGTGTTGGCTCGCCTCAGGCCAAACAACCAATAGGGTGGGAACCCAGCCCCACCTATCAGCAGACAAGTGGATTAAAGTTTTACTGAGCTCTGCCCACCAGAGCAACAGCCAGCTCTACCCACCACCACTCCCTCCCATCAGGAAACTTGCACAAGACTCTTAGATAGCCTCAACCAGCAGAGGGCAGACAGCAGAAGCAAGAATTACAATCCTGCAGCCTGTGGAACAAAAACCGCATTCACAAAAAGATAGACAAGATGAAAAGGCAGAGGGCTATGTACCAGATGAAGGAACAAGATAAAACCCCAGAAAAACAACTAAATGAAGTAGAGATAGGAAACCTTCCAGAAAAAGAATTCAGAATAATGATAGTGAAGATGATCCAGGACCTCAGAAAAAGAATGGAGGCAAAGATTGAGAAGATGCAAGAAATGTTTAACAAAGACCTAAAAGAATTAAAGAACAAACAAACAGATTGAAAAATACAATAACTGAAATGAAAAATACACTAGAAGGAATCAATAGCAGAATAACTGAGGCAGAAGAACGGATAAGTGAACTGGAAGACAGAATGGTGGAATTCACTGCCACAGAACAGAATAAAGAAAAAAGAATGAAAAGAAATGAAGACAGCCTAAGAGACCTCTGGCACAAGATTAAACACAACAACATTCACACTATAGGGGTCCCAGAAGGACAAGAGAGAGAGAAAGGAGCCGAGAAAATATTTGAAGAGATTATAGTCAAAAACTTCCCTAACACGGGAAAGGAAATAGCCACCCAAGTCCAGGAAGCACAAAGAGTCCCATACAGGATAAACCCAAGGAGAAACACACCAAGACACATAATAATCAAATTGGCAAAAATTAAAGACAAAGAAAAATTATTGAAAGCAGCAAGGGAAAAATGACAAATAACATACAAGGGAACTCCCATAAGGTTAACAGCTGATTTCTCAGCAGAAACTCTATAAGCTAGAAGGGACTGGCAGGACATATTTAAAGTGATGAAGGGGAAGAACCTACAACCAAGACTACTCTACCAGCAAGAATCTCAGTCAGATTTGATAGAAAAATGAAAAGCTTTACAGACAAGCAAAAGCTAAGAGAATTCAGCACCACCAGACCAACTCTACAATGAATGCTAAAGGAACTTCTCTAAGTGGGAAACACAAGAGAAGAAAAGGACCTACAAAAACAAACCCAAAATAATATTAAGAAAATAGTCATAGGAACATACATATCGATAATTACCTTAAACGTGAATGGATTAAATGCTCCAACCAAAAGACACAGGCTTGCTGAATGGATACAAAAACAAGACCCATATATATGCTGTCTACAAGAGACACACTTCAGACCTAGGGACACATACAGACTGAAAGTGGGGGATGGAAAAAGATACTCCATGCAAATGGTAATCAAAAGAAAGCTGGAGTAGCAATATTCATATCAGATAAATAGACTATAAAATAAAGAATGTTACAAGAGACAAGGAAGGATACTACATAATGATCAAGGGATCAATCCAAGAAGAAGCTATACTAATTATAAATATATATGCACCCAACATAGGAGCACCTCAATACATAAGGCAACTGCTAACAGCTATAAAAGAGGAAATCAAGAGTAACACAGTAAGAGTGGGGGACATTAACCCCTCACTTACACCAATGGACAGATCATCCAAAATGAAAATAAATAAGGAAACAGAAGCTTTAAATGACACAATAGACCAGAGAGATTTAATTGATATTTATAGGACATTCCATCCTAAAACAGCAGATTACACTTTCTTCTCAAGTGCACATGGAACATTTTCCAGGATACATCACATCTTGGGTCACAAATCAAGCCTCAGTAAATTTAAGAAAATTGAAATCATATCAAGCATCTTTTCTGACCACAACGCTATAAGATCAGAAATGAATTACAGGGAAAAAAACATAAAAAACACGAACACATGGAGGGTAAACAATATATTACTAAATAACCAAGAGATCACTGAAGAAATCAAAGAGGAAATCAAAAAATACTTAGAGACAAATGACAATGAAAACACAACGATCTAAAACCTATGGGATGCAGCAAAAGCAGTTTAAGAGGGATGTTTATAGCTATACCAGCCTACATCAAGAAACAACAAACATCTCAAATAAACAATCTAACCTTACACCTAAAGGAACTAGAGAAAGAAGAACAAACAAAATGCAAAGTTAGCAGAAGGAAAGAAAGCATAAAGATCAGAGCAGAAATAAATGAAATAGAAAGAAAGACAACAATGACAACAATAGCAAAGATCAATACAACTAAAAGCTGGTTCTTTGAGAAGATAAAGAAAATTGATAAACCATTAGCCAGACTCATCAAGAAAAAGAGGGAGAGGACTCATATCAACAAAATTAAAAATGAAAAAGGAGAAGTTACAACAGACACCGCAGAAATACAAAGCAACCTAAGAGACTACTACAAGCAACTCTATGCCAATAAAATGGACAACCTGGAAGAAATGGACAAATTCTTAGAAAGGTATAATCTTCCAAGACTGAACCAGGAATAAATAGAAACTATGAACAGACCAATCACAAGTAATGAAATCCTCCAAAAAACAAAAGTCCAGGAACAGATGGCTTCACAGGTGAATTCTACCAAACATTTAGAGAAGAGCTAACACCCATCCTTCTCAAACTCTTCCAAAAAACTGCAGAGGAAGGAACACTCCAAAACTCATTCTTTAGGGCCACCATCACCGTGATACCAAAACCAGACAAAGATACTAGAAAAAAAGAAAATTACAGACCAATATCACTGATGAATATAGATGCAAAAGCCTCAACAGGGCTTCCCTGGTGGCACAGTGGTTGAGAGTCCACCTGCCAATGCAGGGGACACGGGTTCGTGCCCTGGTCCAGGAAGATCCCACATGCCACGAAATGGCTGGGTCTGTGAGCCATGGCTGCTGAGTCTCCGCGTCCGGATCCTGTGCTCCACAACGGGAGAGGCCACAGCAGTGAGAGGCCCGCATACCGCAAAAAAAACAAAAAAGGCTCAACAAAATACTAGCAAACAGAATCCAACAACACATTAAAAGGATCATACACCATGATCAAGTGGGATTTATCCCAGGGATGCAAGGAGTCTTCATTATAAGCAAATCAATCAATGTGATACACCATATTAACAAATTGAAGAAGAAAAACCATATGTTCATCTCAATAGATACAGAAAAAGCTTTTGACAAAATTCAACGCTCACTTATGATAAAAACTCTCCAGAAAGTGCACATAGAGGGAAACTTCCTCATCATAATAAAGGCCATATACAACAAACCCACAGCAAACATCATTCTCAATGGTGAAAAACTGAAAGCATTTCCTCTAAGATCAGCAACAAGACAAGGATGTTCACTCTCACCACTATTATTCAACATAGTATTGGAAGTCCTGTCCACGGCAATCAGAGAAGAAAAAGAAATAAAAGGAATACAAATTGGAAAAGAAGAAGTAAAACTGTCACTGCTTGCAGATGACGTGATACTATACATAGAGAATCCTATAGATGCCACCAGAAAACTACTAGAGCTAATCAATGAATTTGGTAAAGTTGCAGGATACAAAATTAATGCACAGAAATTTCTTGCATTCCTTTATAGTAATGATGAAAAATCTGAAAGAGAAATTAAGGAAACACTACCGTTTATCATTGCAGCAAAAAGAATAAAATACCTAGGAATAAACCTACCTAGGGAGACGAAAGACCTGTATACAGGACACTAAAAGACACTGATGAAAGAAATCAAAGATGATACAAACAGATGGAGAGATATACCATGTTCTTGGACTGGAAAAATCAATATTGTGAAAATGACTATCCTACCCAAAGCAATCTACAGACTCAATGCAATCCCTATCAAATTACCAATGGAATTTTTTACAGAACTAGAAAAAAATATCTTAAAATTTGTATGGAGACACAAAAGACCCCAAAGAGCCAAAGCAGTCTTGAGGGAAAAAAGCGGAGCTGGAGGAATCAGACTCCGTGACTTCAGACTATACTACGAAGCTATAGTAATCAAGACAATATGGTACTAGCACAAAAACAGAAACACAAATCAATGGAACAAGATAGAAAGCGCAGAGATAAACCCATGCACCTATGGTCAGTTAATCTATGACAAAGGAGGCAAGGATATTCAATGGAGAAAAGACAGTTTCTTCAATAAGTGGTGATGGGAAAACTGGACAGCTACATGCAAAAGAAGGAAATTAGAACACTCCCTAACACCATACACAAAAACAAACTCAAAATGTATTAGAGACCTAAATATAAGACTGGATACTATAAACCTCTTAGAGGAAAACATAGGAAGAACACTCTTTGACATAAATCACAGCAAGATCTTTTCTGATCCACCTCCTAGACTAATGGAAATAAAAATAAACAAATGGGACCTAATGAAACTTCAAAGCTTTTGCACAGCAAAGGAAACCATAAACAAGACCAAAAGACAACCCTCAGAATGGGAGAAAATATTTGCAAATGAATCAATGGACAAAGGGTCAATCTCCAAAATATATAAACAGCTCATGCAGCTCAATATTAAAAAACAAACAACCTAATCCAAAAATGGGCAGAAGACCTAAATAGACATTTCTCTGAAGAAGACATACAGATGGCCAAGAAGTACATGAAAAGCTGCTCAACATCATTAATTATTTGAGAAATGCAAATCAAAACTACAATGAAGTATAACCTCACACCAGTTAGAATGGGCTTCATCAGAAAATCTACAAACAACAAATGCTGGAGAGGGTGTCGAGAAAAGGGAACCCTCTTGCACTGTTGGTGGGAATGTAAATTGATACAGCCACTATGGAGAACAGTATGGAGGTTACTTAAAAAACTAAAAATAGAATTACCATATGATCCAGCAATCCCACTACTGGGCATATACCCAGAGAAAACCATAATGCAAAAAGACACAAGCACCCCAATGTTCACTGCAGCACTATTTACAATAGCCAGGTCATGAAAGCAACCTAAATGCCCATCGACAGATGAATGGATAAAGAAGTTGTGGTACATATATACAATGGAATATTACTCAGCCATAAAAAGGAACTAAATTGGGTCATTTGTTGAGCTGTGGATGGATATGGAGACTGTCATACAGAGTGAAGTAAGTCAGAAAGAGAGAAGCAAATAGCGTATATTAACGTATATATGTGGAACCTAGAAAAATGGTACAGATGAAGCGGTTTGCAGGGCAGAAGTTGAGACAGAGATGTAGAGAACAAACGTATGGACACCAAGGGGGGAAAGCGGCTGGGGGTGGTGGTGGAGGTGGTGGTGTGATGAACTGGGAGATTGGGATTGACATGTATACACTGATGTGTATAAAATTGATGACTAATAAGAACCTGCTGTATAAAAATATATATATAATTAAATTTAAAAATTAAAAAAAAAAAAGTAAAAGGGTAATTTTGTTTAGTATACTATCTTTGAAAGAGAAAATCTCCATGTGTTTCTAAGGTTTCTGTTCTTGTTTCAAGACTAGACAAATTTTCAGATTCTATTCCAGACCTACCAATTCAGGAACTTTGGGTGTGGGGTCCAACAATCTGTGTTTCAACAAGCCTCTAGGTGACTCTAATGCCTGTTAAAGATTGAGCACAAGTGGACTAGACTATTCCTCTATATACCACAACTATTAAATATTTAATGCATGTTTAAAAGTTATGATGAGACATAGGTAAAAATTAGGAAAAATCTCAATAAATTATGGACTTTATTAAAAAATTATGAATCAATGTTGGTTCATTAGTTTCAATAAATGTACAATACTAATGTAAGATGTTAACAACAGGAGAAACTGGGAGAACGTAATATTCAGAAACCCTCTATACTATATGTATAACTTTTATATAAATCTAAAACTATAATAAATTAAAACTTATTTTAAAAAATAAGATTATAATTGGCATAATGAATCATACCTTTTTGTTTAACACTAGTTTTCTTCAGCTGTCTAAGAAGATTTCCACTTCCTCTCAGAACTGTCTTCAAAGTTCTCAAACCCCAGTCATAATGTTGCTGAGGTGTCAAAAGTTCTCTTAGGTAAAGACATGGAAATCATAAATCATCAAATAGCTATAAGAAATTATTTTTGTAATCATATTAAAAGAAATACAGAATCTAACTACTAACACATAGAAATAATTCCTAATATTACATTAGTTTATAAAAATGAATCAAGCAACACAAAATAATCACTCAAGTAAAATGTTAAAGATGGATGGTTCTCAAGGATCAGGATAAACCTTTCACAAACTGGCTATCATCTTAATGAAGACACTAAATGATAACCACCTGTTACTTTTATTCCTAAAGTCTTTAATCAATCCATCTTGCTCTCAATCTCTGACACTCTAGTTCTCACTGTCTCTTAAGTAATATGGACCAGAATTCTAGGTTGTCCAAAGAAGCTAAAAGTCAATCTCTATTACTAGAAATCAGACATAAAAAAAAAAAAAAAATGTGAAAGATTCCCTCCAAACAACAGTAGGCTTTGAGTGGTCAGCTGGTAAATTAGTTTAGTAAGTATCATTTAGCTGGAGTACTCCAATAAAAATATTTTGCAGAAAAAACGTGAAATTGAATTAATAGTATTTATGAAAAACAAGCAGTTTTGAGCCAGACGTTTCTGTTATTCAAACTAAAATCTTTCTTACCAACACCTTGAGTACAATACAAAATTGTACTTATGAAAATCACCAATATGAAAATCACTGAATAGGTAAATTGGACAAATGTGGAAAATGGTCATTAATAACCCTGATCAATCATGGAACTATAAAATATTAAAATATTTAAAACAGGAAAACTCACCTGGATAGATTGAAGATAGCTACCAATTTTCTGCCCAACACCTTAGCATCTTTAAAGCCTTCTGAATAGAGAATAACTTCTGCAATAAGCTCATTGTCTGGACGAGACATGGCTACTGGCCTGAAAAGCTGTTTAAGGTTATCAGGCAGTTTTTGTCTTCCTCCATAACCTTTTCCAGCAGGATTCATAGTGATAAAAATTCCAGAATTAGAATTTATTTCTACCTGGAATATTAATTTAAAACATAGGCATCAAATACTTGAAACTATAACTATAAAACATATTGCAAATAGAAGTTTTATTGTGACATATTTCTACACATACATCTTATACCTTAGCAAAAAGCAACCACTAGTGTGCTAAACATCTCCTTACTCAACATATAATAAACTCCTTAGGAACTACACTACTTTATAGAGGCTCTTTACAATCAGTTTTTTGAGGCTGAAAGTTTAAGTGATGGTAACTAGTTTGAATGTCTATTCATTCATTCAGCATATGTTTACTAAAAGCCTTCCTTGTGTTAGGCACTTTGCTAAGTACACAGAGACAACATAACTCTGAACTAAAGTCAGTAATAATTTATGCCCTTCTGGAGTTTATAGTCTATTGAATATTTGAAAGAAGCAATCATAGTTAATAAATGCTATAAGAGCAAAATATCATGAGAGTATCTAATAGGAGCATTTTCAACAAAGCACTAAGAATAGAAAGGCAGAATTATAATGTATAAACAATGAATGGGCAATCAGGAAGTAGAAATACCTAGAGTAAAAAACCTGGCTATAAAGGAAAGAAAACAAAAAGTGTGGTTGGAAGGAAAGATGAATTAAGGGAAGGTTCGCTTATGTTTTAATTATACTAAATATTATATTACAGTATCATTATATCTAATATAATATAATACATTATTAAGAAGGAAAATATGTGATTATGTTTAAAAGCCAACGAGAAATGAGTAGAAGGACAGAGATAACTCTGAAGAGAAGGTCCCTTGGAAGCAGATTCCAAAGTATAGATGGAAAAATTAGTTTGAGTTGGGAAAAAGGACAATTTTTCTTTCTAAGAGGAGGAACTGACAAAAAATGAACAGGGTAGAAAATAAATTTTGATGACAGAGAGGTAAAAACTGAAGAATTTCTCTTTTCTTTGTTAAGAAAGAGTTGAAACATCATGTAAGTAACAGGCAAGTTAGAAGGGGTCCTACTTCCTTGGTCTACCCTGAAAAACTTGTATTGGGAAAATGTTATTATGGGGAAGAGGATAATTTCACAGTTCTTTCAACTTTCAGTATATTCACCATTACACATTATATAGAGAAATCTATGTTTTACATACAAATAAGTTTAAGTTCTAATGACATGAATGTATACCTCCTATGGGGAGAAGTGAGCAACAGAAGAATAGTTAAGTATTTATTGTTTTAAGATTCATACAGAATAGTGATTAAAAACATGAATTTCAGAATTAGACAGACATGGGTTCAATTTCCAGCTCCATTTCTTATGTTTAACATATCAAGCCCTAGTTTCCTCATCCATAAAGTTAAAAAAATATAATAGTACCTAAGTCAAAGGATTGTTATGAGTACTAAATGAAACAATGCATAAAAGCACTAAGCACAGTGGCATAGAGTGTTTGATAAATGTTAGCAAATATTATTATAACTGGATTATTCAATATCAAAAGTTTGAAGATGGGGCTTCCCTGGTGGCGCAGTGGTTGACAGTCCGCCTGCCGATGCAGGGGACACGAGTTCATGTCCCAGTCTGGTAAGATCCCACATGCCGCGGAGCGGCTGCGCCCGTGAGCCATGGCCACTGAGCCTGCGCGTCCGGAGCCTGTGCTCCGCAACGGGAGAAGCCGCAACAGTGAGAGGCCCGCGTACCGCAGAAAAAAAAAAAAAAAAGTTTGAAGATAAATGGTGGAAATGGGACCCAAAAAGGGTGAGAAACTCAGAGACAATTCACAGGTAAAAAGGTTTAACACACTGGTCACAAATTAGCAACAGAGGTGCCAGGAAAAATAAAGATAGACTGTTTGCCTGAGTAGGAGTAACGCAAAGTCTTATAAAATAGTTTAATTCTTTAAATTCCCAATATATGCTATACCTCCTTGCCAAGCAGTTCACATACAGTTCTATGATTCTTCAAAGCATCTTGAATTGTCTGGATTTGCATAGAAACTGCTGACAGTACAGATTCTTCTAGTCTATTGAATTCATCAAAACAACCCCAGGCCCCACACTTCACCAAACCAACAAATATTCGTCCCATTGACTTCACATCGATGCCCTTAAAAATAACAATAAAAATTATATTCAATAAAAATAATTAAAATCTCTAATAATAATTTAATACTTTATGTCATTTAGTGAGAAGGTAATCATTTCACCCATCTATACCTCTTTAGTTCTTTTTTAAGCAGAGATTAAATAGCTACTCTTTCAAAACCTAGGATGGTTTCAAGGAGTAAACAAAATAATTCATGTGAAAGTGTTCTGAAAAGTACACAGAACTAAACAAGTATAAGATTTTGTTTCAGTTATTCTTTAAGTCAAAATACACACAATGTTTTGAAAATGGTAACTTAATAAGAATTTAAGATTTTTCCTCTACTCTAATATAAAGCTTCATTCTGTATTTAAAATTATTTCTATGTAATAGTTCTCTTTAGAAAAGTTTTTGGACTACACTATGTGCAACCTCTCTCCATTTTACTTCTCAAATAAAATCCACTTTCAAGTGATTTAAAAGAAGAGTGATTTTAAAATAGAGCATTTCATATGTAAGTATGTGAAAACTACTCCAAACATCTAAGACACTATTATAGCGTTTGATAATTATTTATTCTACCTCATCACAATTAAAAACTAAAACTTGTCTTCCAAGAAGTCCACCTAAAGCCTTTACTGATTCAGTTTTTCCAGTTCCAGCTGGTCCGTACGGATTTCCTCCAAGTCCCATCTTCATGGCTTGAGTGAGAGTTAAGTAGCACTTGTCTGTCAGTGGAGTGTAAACCAGCTTGGGAGCATTACCCTACACAAGAGAAATATAAATTTCAAATATTCATATTCTATTCAATATGTACAAATATTATATAGTGTAGTTAAATAGCAATTCTAGTTAAAAATTTAAAAAGGCAAAAAATAGTTTAAAGTTGTTAACAGAAAAAATATACAAAAATTTTTTTAGTAATTCAAGAAACTTTCTAAAGCACAAACTGGAATTAAACTTAGTTATTTCTCAAGCATGTATTTTATTCTATCCTCAATTGACATACTGTCAGGTTTTCCAAATAGGCTCTCAAGTTCTTGATAATGTCACAAAGATATACCTCTAAGGCAGGCAAATCCAGAAACTGTATACAATTATACACTTTCCAATACAATTCAATATAATTATGTACAATAATCATCCTATTTTGTATTTTAAAATTCATGTAAATTACTTCCTGGAATCTTACAATCTTCAAAAATCAGAACTACTTTGGAAATCTCAAAGTATAATTAATTTGAAAAACTCCTTATGAAATTAATAATCTTAACCTATCAAATAATTCTCAAAATTGCTACTAAATTTTAGCGGAAATAGAGTCCAATTCAAGCTGCATTTTATAGAGTTTTTCTTTAATTTAGGTGGACAGATTTGGGTCTCAAAATACATTTCCTTTTTGAAAGAGCTAGCTGGCAACTCTCTTGACATATGCTTATTAACATAAATGTCAAATATATCCTTATGATTGACTCACTATGATGGAAGAAGGCAGAGAGGATACAGCTGGATTTTTTGAGAACAGGTTACATGAGCTAGGTTATTTGCTTGAAAATTCTTTTACCTTACAAACTGAGAATATTTAACAAATGTACTTTGACATATTAACAATTGCACTAATTTTGGCCTTGTAAAAGGAGGCACAAACCAAATTGTTTCCATTGAGGTTGCCTAATATTCAATTCTCTTTAGATTAAAACTATATTTCAATCTGTATAAATAAATACTGCTCTAAGAAAAGGTACATTTAGAGAATTCAGCACAACACTGCCACTATGTTAACTTTTTTTGTATATAGAATTTTTTCCAATATAACATCTTTTTAATTATGATGAAATAGAAGACAATAACACAAAAAAATTCTTAAAAGTTACAGCTAAAATAACTCTTTCATCCAATAGCAAATTTCCTTTAAAGTAAATAATTTCTAACTGGAAAAATTAAACATTTCTGCCACAAGTCATACCTGGTACTCATAAGTATACTGAAGTTCAGAATCCACCATTTGAACGTAACATGTGTGATTGCTTTTCATATAGAATCTAACTTGTTTTTTCCAAGCCCAGTCTTCAGTTGTATGAACCTGAACTTGGTTTAACTGCTTCACCACATCAATATTATGAATAATATCAAGAATAAGTGCTTTAAGTTTAAGCTCCAGAATGCCAGATTCTGTATACAATTAAAATAATTGGGGAAAACGTTAGCCTGTGATTTATGTACTTTATGATTTTATATACACACACACACACACACACACACACATGATTTCTCAATAAATGAATTTAAATGGTAATTTCATGATACATTTGAATAGTATAGTAATATATATCATGCAAGTCAAAAGAATGTCAAATCCACCAATAAGAATTGTGTGTGTGAAAACTAAGATATTAAAATTCAATGAAACCAGGGTTCTGGTTCCTTATGCAAGGGAGTAAACACACTCAGCCTCTGAATGCAGGTATAAAACACGGACAACATACATTGAACTGCTGTTTAGGACTCTGAAAAAGTAAAGAGTATCAGGCAAATTGGGGAAGGGAAGAATTAGAAGTGCCACCAAACCAGTGGTAAATTTACCTTTTTTCTTTTTCTTTTTCCTCTCTTATATCCATGGGCCTGGATTCAATGCTGCCAGAAACCCATACTGGTGTAGACAGAGAGAGGTCCAGGAGAAGGCTTTTAACTCAGACTTGAAAAGCAGAAAAGGAGTCTCAGCGCTGGCAGCTGAGACCCAGAAATGCCTAAAACTCTGAAGGAAGGGAACTGTCCTCTGAAATCAGAGGAGCTATGATCCCAAGACAGTGGGACTAACTCAAATTGCTCTTTTTCTCTCTTTTCTCCCATCAACTGGTCCAAGACATGGGCACAGTCACAGAAAGTGTGAAGGAGAGTACAGTACATGAAACTCCAGCTTTATGGCCAGAGGACCAAAAGAGGAGCCCAAGGGAACCACAAAATCACTGCTAAGACCATGGAAGGGGAGAAGATTGGGAAAATGACCCTATAAACTTTATGAACTCTTGAGCTCAGCCTGATCTGTGCAGACCTCATCCTAAACATTAAACCAAAGACTTTGATAACTGGCCACTAGGTGGCACACATGTGGGGAAGATCTCAAGAGTGTAGCAAAGACAGAACAGACATTGGAACCACAACCCACAGAAAGCTGGCTGAAACTTGTGGCCTGAACCCAACAAGATCACTTGCTAACAGAAAAATATCAACATTATCCAGCAAATTTAAATAAGACTCAGACTCTTATAACACAATATGCAAAATGTCCAGGATACAATCCAAAATCATTCAACATGAAAAGAACCAAAAAAATCAACTCACATCAGAAAAGACAATAATAAAGGTGAAATGAAGACATTCTCAAGAGAAGGAAATCTGTAAGATTCATAGTCAGTAAATGGGCTCTAAAAGAAACACTAAAGAAAATTCTTCAAAGAAAGAAAATGACAGCAGAAGGAAACTTGGAGGTTGAAGGATGGGCAACAGAAATGGTAAGCATCTAGATAAATATAATAGACTATTCTCAGGTCCTTTAAAATACATTTGACAGTTAAAGAAAAAAATTATAATCTCATGGAGTTTTCAATGTATATAGATATCTATAGACATTGAAAACAACATAAAAAGGGGAGGATAAAGAAACCCATATGGTGGTAAGGTTTCTACATTCCACTTAAAATAGTAAATTATTGATTCTAAGTACAATATAAAAGTATGTATATTGTAATTCCTAAAGTAACCTCCAAAATAGACACACAGATGATTGATTGACAGACAAAAGCACAATAGATAAATTAAGATAGAATACTAAAAAAATGTTCAAATAACCCAAAAGTAGGCAGAAAATGGAATATTTTCCCATACCAGTATTCCCTGGATCCTCAGAACTTGTATCAATGTTAGTATAGTGCTCTAACTTATTCACCAGTTGTGTTTCAATCTGATGAAGACTATGATCTTTGATGGCATTTTCTACATCTTCAGTGAATTTAATCTGCTCTGCCAAGCATAATATCTAATGAATAAAGAGAAAAATTATTTTTTAAAGCTGAATTTACTTAGAAATATTTTATAAATTTAAGGAAAGATACCTTTTTCCAAATTTCCAATTACATATTGGACCTCTCTACCTGAATGTCTTACTGGCACCTCATATATTAATAGAGCAATACATTTGTAGAAAAAGCATGTGTGATGCAGCCCAAGCTTACTTCTCAGAGCTCATCTTTTACTATTCTCCTATAGGCCTATTTTTGGGTCTTAGAGCCCACCAAGCTTATTATAACCTAAGTGCTTTGTACTTTCTTCCCATGACTCTCCTCATAAATGGCTTCTTTTTAACCAGTAAGATGCAAAGATAACAGAGTATGATGCATTCTATTTAATAAAAAGAGTAATCTTCTAGCATTCCAAAATAATCTCTCAGTATACTACTGAAGTCTACAATTTCAAAACACCAATTTTATCCTAAATTAAAGTCTGTCTTAATCTTTCAGTCTAATACCCATAAACAGAAACTAAATACAGATCAACTTCATGTTTACATAAAATATGAAATATTAATGCCATTTGAGAGGATTTCTATAAAATTATCAATATAGCAAGGTTACTGATAAAGCAAATGATACATTTAAACACCAGATTTTGTAAACTTGTATTAAAATACTTTGATACAGTTCTTAGATGAACAAGGAAAACCAATAACCTCCTTTAAACTAAAGACATGATCCATCATTGTATAAAAACACTAAACCTACTGACCAATTAACTACTGAACAGATTGTTTTTTTCTTATATATACCTTTTAGCATCCAGAAAATATCAAATGCCTCTATTTATCAGATTAATCCATTATCTATATATAATTTTAATACTTAATATAGCAGGCTAAGCTGCTGTTTGCTCTTAGAACATTGTACAAATACCACATTAAGTTCCTTAACAAAAGAGAAAGCCAATTAGTAACTTTGCAGGGCAAAGTCACCTCTCATACTTTGTAGTACAAAACTCACCAGCTTCTTTAATCAAGTATATGGTGAAGTGTTTAAACAGATCCAAATCTGCTTTGTGAGAAAAGACTTCGCTTTTTAATTTTCATATGAAAATCTTCACTTGCCACCTTGAAACTAATAGTCATATATATGGATTTCCACTCAGGCAATACTACTGAATTTCTGTATTATAAATAAATTTTAATAATAATGCACATCGATATCTCAATTTTTAACAGTCTGCTATACGATTTCTATGAGAGGCTAACAGAAATGATGCTCAAGATACAGTCTTACCTAATTCTCGTGTCACATTACCATTAAGATACCTGGACAAACACTAACATTGTCTAAAATGTAACGGTCGTTAAGGGTGCTCTGCAAACATTATATAATTTAACCTTCAAAATGAGTTGCCGTGGAGGTATTATTATACCCTCTTAACTAAGTGTCAAAAGGAATCACTCAAAGTATAACTGAAAAAGGTAGGATTTGAACCAAGGTCTGTCAGATTTTTTCTACTTTATCATGCTGCCTCCTTCCCAGACCAGAAAGTGCTTTCTCTACATTATTTCAGGTCCTTACAAAGATGTCTTTAGAGAACTGAATTAATAGTACACAGTAACCTGTACCAGACATTCATGTAACCAGTTATACTATTCAATCCCCTTATATAAATGCTCTTGAGATAATTTTTTCTTAACATTAACTGCTAATAAACTAGAATTCTTTGTTTTGATAGATTATGAACTGTATACATGTTTAGTAGTTCATATTTTTACTTGATTGCTCAGAGCCCAGAACTAAGTTTCAGGCTCAAATCCAGCAACATTCTTTAGCCTGTAGCTCCCAGTATATCTCCTGATATAACTGTCATTTACTCAACCTAATTATTATGCAATTCTTACTTTTGTATATTTTTTAATATTGTGTCTTTTACTCTAAGTCAATTTAAATCCTACCTGGAAGTTGACAGAGTACTAGGAAACATTTCCAGAGATAATAAAGCATTTTAACTCTGACTTTCAATGGCATTATTATTCATCAATGACTACTTTTATTTTTCTCTAAGAACAGAGTTTTTAAACATATTTTAGTTTGACTTAAACAGCTAAAAGATACAAAATGATATGAGTGATAAAACGGCTAAGAATCCAGAATGTTCCAAGTTTCCTATTTAATTTCTCATGCTTTAAAAGAACCAACATAAAACCCTGTTCCAATACCTACTAAATGTTTTAATCTGAAAAGCAAAAAATAGTTAGGTAGATTTTCCTGTGAGAAATCATAGAACATCTCAATGCCTGCCTTTCATAGTCCCTAAGAACTAAAGTTCCTGATGTCTTACCTCTGTAGTGTTAGTCTCAACCAGCAATAAAACTAATCCTGAACAAGGCAGGATATCTAACCCAAGTCTTAGTGCTACACTTTAATAAGGCCCAGAACAAGTTTTGTAAGACACATATCTAGCATCCAGTGTTTCAGGAATGAGCTCCTATGCACACTGACCTGTAGCAATCTCTATAACAACCATGAAACCTAGCGCTCTTCTTCCCTGCCAAAGTTCTAGTTAAGTACTGTGATTATGTTTCAGACCAACACTAACACTACTAAATTCCCACCAGCTCCAACCTCCTAGATGAGTCCATGGGAAGGGTGGGAGACAATGTTAGAGATCCTGTGCCTCTCCATCAATGATGGACTAATCATCTGGAACCAGGAAACTAATACATGACTAATTCTGCCTCCCAGTTCCACTCCCCAATGGCCTGGGTAGCTTAGATCTCAGCAGGCCTTCTGCTTGTAAGCATCTGAATTATGGCAAACTAATGGAGCTAGAAGAGAATTTCACTATTGTGCTGCTCCTCCCTCACATTTAACAGCTGAGGGACTGAGACTCAGATATTAAGCAATTAGTCAATGTTAATTGTTAGATAAAGAGAAAACAAAGATCCCAGTTGTCTAAGCCTCCTGACCTCTAGGTCAGGGATCTTCCAATGACACCATGCCTACCTGTACTCTAGACATAAGCCCCCTTACCTGTGAAGGGAAAAAGGATGGGTCAATTGCACCTTGAGAACTTCGTCCAGCAGTAACACATTCCGTCAACAACTCTTTCAAAGTTTGCTTCATTTCCAAGGCTAAATCATTTAACCAAGTCTGAAAATAAAATTAGAAAATATATTATTTCTTATTACACAAGTCATAAAACAAAAACACAAGCTAATGACTCTATTCTTTTATTTCAGGAGGAAGGTTATAATTTCTTATTGACTCTCACACTCCCAAAATGTGTTGTATGGTATATAATTTTTTATTAATAAATGATTTAAATGAAGAAAACTATTTTTTCACCTCTTGGGATAATGTTAAGTGTGAAAACTCAAAAATTTGTAGTTAGTTATCACTATCACCATCTATACAAACCAAAAAAAATGAACATTTAAAAACTAACCCATTCATTTCATCATTATGATAAATCAAACTAGCTAGCTGGGCCAATAAATTAGAGTCACAATGACTAGGTAAGTCCCCTGGCTCACACTATCCTGATGATCTTATATTCAGAAAGCTGTAACCATAGGAAGGGATTGCTTCATTAAGGTGAAACATATTATTTAAGGAGTTAAGATCCCTCTTCAAACAAAACTAATTCTGTTTCAAGGTCAAAACAATACATTTTTCACTCATTTGATTATAGATAAAATAACAAAAGTTTAAACTAAAGTTAAAATAATAATGATGATTAATAAAAATAGCATGAATATTTAAGGATCACTACTTAACTTTTAAAAACTGTATCATTTGCAATAAAATATAAGAGCAAAAACTACAATCTTAAATAGCTTTTCATCATTACCTTTTTTAAGTTCTAGCTTTTTACTGTTTATCTTTAGAGCACTTTCCAGTATTAAAAATAGCACAAACTTTTGCCCAGTTCAAAAGCCACTGCAGCTAAAGAGTAAGAAGCTCTCAGTGCATGGCAGCAGACACCTACTCTGCTAATCATCACAAGAGCTCCCGGAGCGCTGCACTACACCCAGCTGCTAAAAGCTCTTTCTCTCTCTGTTCATCCAGTCCTAATAAAATCACAAGAAAGGAAAACAACAGCAAAAACAACAAATCTCTTCTCCAAATATGGGAGCTACTTAACAAACCTTCTATCCTTTCAACCACTTGATTTATATACTCAACATCCAATAAAATGTTGAGGCCTAACCAGGAATGGACTTTTTACTAAACTGTACAGATACATGCATGATAAGGCATGGCCCTGACTTGCAGTTGAAAGATACCTTTAGAACTTAAAAATTACAATTCAATGTGTTACATCCTATTGCTGTTGGCTTTAGCTGTATAACTGTAATAGGCTTTTGACAGTTCACTTCTAGTCCTGCAGAACCAATTAATCAATAGTTGTACTATAAATGCACTAGTTTCAAGTTTACTTGTTCATTTAAATCATCTCATACAACTCAGATTTTAAAGAAAAAAAAAAAGAACAAAGACTTATTGAGCAGTTATGTTCCAAACACTATAGTGTACCTAAAGCCAATTATCTCATTTAATTTTCAACAGAAAGTCTTTGCTAGTAGGCCTCCCATTTTACAGTTAAGAAAACTGAGACTCTAAATTATATAGCTGATAAGTTGTGGAGCTACAATTAATATCCAAGTCTTCTTGACTCCAAAGCAAAATTTGTTTTCAAAATTACATGCTGCCTTCCAAAGACTAAAAATACATACTCTCTTTAATATCAAATCATTCTGAACCTAACAAAATAAATTAGTTTTTAAGATATAAGTTTCCAAAAGGCCTAAATTAACCAACTTACTCTACAAATTGACTGAATTAATTTTGATACAAAGTTCATATCGTTAATTCTTTATACTTTCACACTTGAAAAAGAATTACTTACCTCTACGTTATTTGACAGAAGAACTTTGTTTTTAAAAGGTACAACTTCTCCCTCTAAAGATTTCATTGCAGTTATATGTTTTGATTCCTCATCAAAGCACACACTGTTAATGCCTACATTACAAAAGCAACAATTTATATGCAAAAGTTTCATTAAAGACATAATTATTAGACAGTATATATGATTACCACATAATACATAAAGTATACTTCATAATATAGAATATATTTGAATTATATTAATTCAGTTATATAATGAAATAGAACAGCTTTTCATAACCCAAAACTGGAAACAACCGAATGCCCACCAGATGAATAGAGAAACTGTGGTATATTTGAACAATTGACTATTCTAAGCAATAAAAAGGAATAAAATATAGTTTTAGGTATCTTGAAACCATTATGATGAGTGAAAAAAAACAGGCACAAATGAGTGCATAAGAATACGTACCAATGATTCCACTTACATTATATGAGACAAAAAGATAATAGGGAAGGGGGAGAGCAAACAAGATTTCCCTTCCCCAAAATTTGCACTCACTTTATAGTATATAAAAAAACACATTACCTAATTTTGATCTTTAGAAAAACCCTGTAAGTTATTATTTACAATTTAAAGAAAGAAACTAGATTTCAGAGAGGTAAATTAATAACTAATAAATAGTAGAGGTAGAGCTCGAAAGCAAGCTTTCTGATTCCAAGAGCTCTTTCTACTATCTTCCACAGGCAAAATCACAGTTACAGATATAAGCACTCAAACGCTTCAGATATACAGTGGTTAATAAATACTTCTGTAAAGCACCAGAGAGTAAATATCTTAGGTTTTTACAGGTCATAAGGTCTCGGTGTCAATTACTCAACTCTGCTTGTAGCACAAAAGCAGCTATAGACAATAATGGACATGGCTGTATTCCTTCCAACAAAACCTTATTGAAAAAAAAAAAAAAACAGAGAGCTACTCAGATTTGGCCTGTGGGCCTACAGTTTGCTAATCCCTGACTGCAAGTGAAGATGATGAAAATTTTTTACTTCTTAAAGTTAATTTGAAAAATACAGCTCTTTTCCAACAAATAATATTTCAAGAAAATAATAATCATCGTGTTTGTAGCAAACCACTTCTGAATGCAATTACCCAACTAAAATGATTCAACAACATCGAAGCATATGGCACTATTACTCTACACTTTTTACCAGGTAATCTCACCTCTTCCTATAGCCTAATTATCATCTATACACAGATGACTCCCAATTTTACATCTCCATCCCACGTATCTCTGCTAACAATAATTGCCTACTGAGTATCTCCACTGGGACATCACTCAAGAGACCTTAAACTCAATAATGAATGGACATGTTCTCCTTCACTTCAGACCTCTGCACATCCTATTCCCTCTGTTTCCCCATTTTTCCTCTAGCTAAGACCTACATTTTCTTCAGATCTCACATGAGATGTCATCTTTACATACCCAAAACTGAGCTAAATGTCTTCACAGATGCAGCTATAACACCACATACTTATGTCGACCATAGAAATTGTCGTATATTATATTTGTCAACTTACTAACTTGCCTCGTCCACTAAACTAGAGTTCTTTGAGTGTATGACCTGTATTTTATTCAACAGTCTGCCTAAGAGCCTAACATAATGCCTGGCAGATAACTGAAACTCAATAAATATCTGTTGAATAAATGTTCAATCTTACCAGCAAACAGTTTCTTAAGGTGAGACTGAATCACTGATGAGTTAGTAGACTGGCCCAGTATTTCTAATAAGTCATCATCACCAATGAAGTAAAATCTTGGGAATGCTGAGCGTTTTTCCTAAAAAAAAAAAAAAAAAAAGAAGAATCTCTTTTCAAATAATTAAGATATTAAAGTACTTTATAATTTATTATATAAGATTGTTTTTAAAAACATGCCTCCAATAATTCATTTAATGATTTCTGACATCTTTGAAGCTGATCAAGTATCGTTAGTAGAGAATTTCTGATTCCTGCATGAGTAGTTAACGTTGTGACTCTATTATCTTTCTTGATGTCAGTCATTATTGATCTGCAGAAGAAAAAAGTTATTTTCACATCTATTTTAACAGTGTTTGGCTGAAACAGGGATGTGGAGACTTTTTTTTGCTTGCTTAAAACAAACTAGTAACATCAGTATAACAGCAATACATTATTATACTTCTAATAAATAATCCTCAAAGTTAATAATACTCTATTACCATTTTTAACCTCCATTATTGCACATTCTCTTATTTCATTCACTCACTAAACAAATATTAAGCCTTACCTCATAGAGATAATGGCCCAGTGACAGAGAAAGATATTAAATAATTTCTCCAAATATTCAAATAAAATTATGATAAATGCTAAGAAAGAAAAGCACAAAGGACTGTTTTGTACTAAGAAAGAATTAGTAAAAGGCTAATGCGGAAATCCCTAACCTATGACTTATTTGAGGAAGTAATTTAAGCTGAGATTTGAATGATAATGAAAAAGAAAAAGGCAAAGAATAGGAGGGAAACAGTTTCTGGCAAAGACCCTGAGAAAGAGCGTGGTATGTTAGAGAAACTAAAGGCTAGAGTCACTAAAGTTAAAAAAAAAAAAGAGAGAGAGAGAGAGAGAGAGCGCAGCACAAGAAAAAGCTAGAGAAATGGACAAGGAGCAGATCCTTAGATCTGCTTTATCCTCAGAGCAATAGAAAGTCATTTTAAAGTTTTACTTAATGGAATAAAGGAAAGAAGTAATGTGGACTTCATTTTTAAAAGATTACTCTGGCTGTTGTGTGAAAAACTTACTGGAGAAGACAAGAATAAGAATTAGTCAAAAGATTAGCCAGTAGTACAAGTGAGTGACAACAAAAATACTTCAGAACATCAAAGAAGTAGAGATATAAAAGATATAATAAAATCGATTAGTAGGTTAGAATCAACAAAATTTGGTAACAAATGGATTTGGAAATGGAGGAAGAGGTCAAAGATATCCATTATGCTTCTGCCTTGAGCAGTTAGGTGGTACCATTTATCGGGAAGAAACCAGAGAGAAAAGAAAAGGGACTGTAGGAAAGAGACTGGGGGTAAATTCATGAATTTAGTTATGACATGTTGAGGACATTTAATACATTTGGAGCTCAGAAAAGAAATATGAGCTCAATAAATAAGTTGAGGAGACCTCAGCAAATAGATGAGAATTGATTCTGAGAGTGGTTAAGATCATTAAGGAGAGAACATAGAGTGAGAAAACCTAAAGCTGAAAGGTGGAGAATGTCTACATCTAAATGTTTAGAAAGGGCTGAGGACTAGGAATCAGGAGTGGAACCAGAGAAATGGGCAGAAAACCAAAAAGGACAGGATCACAGAAGCCAAAAGAACAGACTTTCTAAGAAAGAAGAAATTTTCAACTCTATTAGATACTAGTCAGAGATAAAGTAAAATGAAAAATAAAAAATGCCCATCAGATTTACAATGGGAAAGTAATTGGTAACTTTAAGAAATACTAGGTATATATTAGTAATATTATTATTACTATTATACTATAGAAATATTATTAATATAGGTAGAGTGGTAAAGATAGAAACCAGATCAAAATGATTCAAGTATATAACTGAATGAGAGAAACTCATTTCTCAGAAGGATCCAGTAGGAAAAAAGTTGAAGACACAGATGATGCTAATAATGTAAAAGTAATTAGCTTGTATTAAGTACCTCACAATATGAATAAAAACCATCATATGTGTCTTTGTCTTATGTAGTTGTACTGACCTAAAATCTTCATCAAGTCTGTTGAAGCGCATCTGTTCTTTTGGCAATGCTCCACGGCCAAAAATGGGTTCCAAATATACCCACTTTCTCTGAATGTGGTTTAAATTCTGTAGGTACTCATCTAACTCTGCAAGTTTTCTTTCCCAAATTGACACTTTATCTTCAAATCCTTTATAATAAGGAGAATCCTTTAAGGACTGAAGAAGGCACCTATTATCTCCAACTTGATTTACTATATCCTTCCAGTCTTTAATCAGCTTGATAGTTCGACTTTGGCTGTCTTCATAATCAACCAATGTAAATACTGCTCCAACTCCCCAAAGATCAAGTTCTCGTAAAGCTTCTCTGATTGTAACTTCCCCTTGTGCACGACTATTTAAATCCTATTTAACACAAAATATTCATATTTATTACTTCAACATTATCATATAAGTTATATCTATTTTATAAGAAGATATATTTTTATTTGACTTTGCACCATAAAGAAAAAAAAATTTTAAGTGGATTATTTTCATAAATCCAAGAGAATTACTGGCAAATGTATTAAGGGATATCAGATATCTAGTTCACATGGTCAAATATATACAGAGTTCTGCCTTATGCTTTTTACTTCTAAAAAAAACCCCAAAATTTAAGCATCCACTGCAAACCACAAAAATATTTAAAATTTTGCAGAACTCAGCCATTTTATTGTAATTTAACTGTAAGTTCCAATACATCTAAAATGATTAGCAACCATCTAGAATTACCTCCTACAGCAGTCATGCTTTATAACCTTATGATTATCTACATATGCTCCAGGATTATCAGCAAAGATGAAAGTATACATATTAGATAATATATTAGAAAATAAAACAATTTGACATCAAAAGTCCTTTTATTTTTTACATTAAATGGGCAGAACACAAAATAGAAAGTCTGCTACTTATGATATAATTGTACAAGTTTTACTTTCACCTGAGACCTATGCTAAAACTGATTAGCAAATTGGTTCCTTGTTTAGTTCTCTGTATTTTTGTACCCCTTAGCTTCTATTTATAATATACCCTATGATTTTAAATGTATTTTATAAAATGCTTTGTACTTGTTTGCTTTTTGATTAAAGCTGACTTCCTTCTTAAAGTAAGACATATTTTATTTCAGATTTTTTCTCTCAAAGAAGGGGTTTATATTGTTTCTATAACCCCATCGATAGATTCAGATGTATTACTAATGAAAGAATAATGGAAAAATGGAACACTGTCACTATTTTAAGGGAAGAAAGAAATTTAACTTGCTGCTTTATTTAAATAAAAAATAAAGCAATATGTCAACAAAGGTCAGATCTATGAGATATTTATAAAAGTGATTCTTACTTTAAGGTCTGAAGCTTTGGCAACAATTGTATCAGCTACTCTAAGCAGATCACCAAACAGTAATTTATCTAGACTAGTCCCCCGAGGAAGGCCAAGTAGACGAAAAAGGTCAAGCCAGTGATCTGGAGAAAGATGCTCCCCTCTCACATATTTCAAGATAGGGACTGCGATCTGTTAAAAAAGAAGACAAGAAGACTTATGTATGTATGTATGCAAGCAAAATGTAAATTATTATTTGATTTTATTATAATTATCTATAAGATTTTTAATTACTGTATTATCTTATTTAACAATCTTAAAATCAAATTCTTAAAAAGAATTGTATAAAACTTTTTATTAAACATTGCTGTGGATACATGCAAATTTCCCTTGGTAGCTTGATATATTTTAAAACATGACCTAAAATATTTCTATTTTTATAAATTTAGGAAATGACCTACATCCTAAATATGCTAAATGACCCATATCCTAATTGCTAAGTTATAAATACTCCACTATATAACTTTAACCATAAATTTCTTAGTTATAACTTCTTTCAAACTGAAGCAGAAATATCAGTAACTTCTATGGTTTACTCTATACTTTCTATTTTTTTCATGTAATGGAATCATTAAAAATATATAAACTAAAATTACAGTTCAGTCACTACATAATAAAATGATACATGAAAGCTCCAAACACCATTTTTAAATAGTAAGATAAGTAAAACTATCTTACTTTATATTTGTCAACCTCTGATTGTAATTTCACCGTCATTACTGAATGTTCTTCAACCTTTCTTAATCTGTCATGCCAATTCATCAAAAATTCCTCAAATAGATATGTCTTAGTCCTGTAAAATACCAGAAACATACCTTAAATTTTACATCCCAAAAAATACCACAAAACTATCAGAATCTAAATACTATTTATGAATCAAACCTAAAAGTAATCCAATCTTCATTGGCCATTTCTTGAAATCCTTGCTGAAACTCTTCATAAAGGGCCCAAATTTGTGCACAGCTCTCAATGTCCTTAGAGATGCTATATGCCAAGGAGAAGTTGGGCTCTTCTAGGCCAAAATGATGGCAATCATCACTATACAAATAAGTAGCAAATATCATTAATTTTTTAAAAAGAAAAACTGTTAAATATCAATAAGTTTAACTAATTAATATTTAACTGCATTCCCTGTGTGTGTTTGTGTGCATGTATCTGACAGCAGAGGTAGAAAGTGGGAGGCTATGTCTACTTTACATAAGAATTTTACTTAACTACTTAGGAACGAGCTCTTCCAAATTCATTAATATGCATTTTTTCCAAAGGAGTCAAAGTAAAATTGGTAATATATATAAATATATTTTATGTATATATGTCATATATATAAATATTCAGAATTGCACAAATTTATGGATTAATCTGAGAACAGATTAAAGAATATCCATTAATATTCTTCTAGGTTGAAAGAATTAGCTTCTAGAACATAAGATATTCTTCATCTAATTAATGTAATGTCACTTAATAAACATGGTACTAAAACCTCCACTCACCTATGAAGCCAATTAATTTATGGATGCATTTACCTAAATGGACCAAACCTAAAACAATTATTAAACTTAATATTTGTATTATTATAACATAAAACAACAAATATTTTTCTTTGAAGTCTCATCATTTTGCTAGGTTCATTTTTTTTCCAGAAGCTCTAAAAGTAATTGTCCATTAATTTTATATATTCCATTTTTAAGTACAATGAGATCACATAAAGCAATATTCCAACTCCCTAATTTAACTTTTAAGTAAATTTAATTTTCTATTATTATTATTATTTAATTCGCTATTATAACTTCTATTATTTCTATTCCTAGGCCTAACCAGAAATCTGCTTTTCTCTTAAAATCCTAATATAATTCAACAACTCCTAAGAAAGCAGTAGCATGAGCACTTAATACTGGTATTTTTAAAACTGCTGAAGTTTATAAGGAAAGACATTAAGATAATAAATATAAGAACATTACTAGCTTAATATATAAATACAAAACTCTCTCTTCCAAAATGTGTACTACCAGTTTTAAAGAATAAACATACACCAGCTTTTTTCTTATGACTTCAAGATCATCAAACTCAATTTTTTTCTCTTTTATTGACTTGGCACTTTTATCAAGAGTATTTTGCTGGCCAGTTTCAATAACATCATCACCAGGCTTTAGTTGGTCCCAACGAGCTTTAAATTTTTCCAGTTCTTGATAATAGATCTGAAGACGTGATTTCACATTTCCTTTCATCACTTCAATCTATAAGGCAATAGAGTTTACATAATTTAATTCAAAGTAAAATCTTACTTTATATTCACATTTTTATTTCCAACATTTCAATTTAAAGGTCAAAAAATATCAGTATCAGCTTTTCAAAGATTATTCTTTACTACTGATTTCAAGTACACTAAAATAACTCAAAAATAAATTAGACCATAAATTTACAAAAACAAGAGATATACTGCAAACATCATCATTACAAAATCATTCATGTGATTAACAGCATCCATCATAACTATCAACAAAATCAATGTGATAAAAAAAATTTGATCAATGACCTCCAGTTGTTCTACCTGATTATACAGCTGTTTAATAAAGGAGGGCATTTCCCAGTCTCCCATGCAGCTAACAGCCATAAGACTAAGTGCTGGTCAATAGGATATGAGTGCAATAGATGTGTACAACTTCCAGATTATACCCTTAAAAGATACCATACACAGTAGGTAAATAAATTTATTCATAAGAAAGACTGAAAATAATGTCACATACATTCCTGGTACGGTAGGAAACAAGATAAACTGTATGACATGAACATCATTTATACAAAGTGTTTTACTGTATGGAAGTACTGAGGGAGGTCAATTTCATCAGCAATATATTGGGTTGGCCAAAAAGTTCCTTCAGGTTTTTCCATAAGATGTCACAGAAAACCTGAGCTTATAAATTCTTACAAACCTGAGCTATAACGGAATAAAGATAAGCAAGAAATCTTAAATGAGAAAAAAAAACTGTTTCCATTTTAACAAAATGACCAAAATGTTCTTACCTGATCTTTAATCATAAGTTGGTGACTTTCCATCATCAACTCAAATTTATCCCACTTAGCTTTCAGATTACTAATTGTTTCTAAACCTCCACCTGCCACAGTCCGTAAAAGTCTGTTTTTATCTTCAGCTTCTTGAAATAAGGGCAAAATCTAAAGGTTAAAAAATGACATGTGAAAACCAACATATTTTATCAAATTTATTAAGATTCCATTTATTTAAAATTGTTTCATGATTTGCTTTTTAAATCAAGATTTTTGCTTTTACATAATTTGTTTTGTTTCTTTTTTTTTTAAGAAGATGTTGGGGGTAGGAGTTTATTAACTTATTTATTTTTGCTGTGTTGGGTCTTCGTTTCTGTGCCAGGGCTTTCTCTAGTTGTGGCAAGCGGGGGCCACTCTTCATCACGCTGCGCAGGCCTCTCACTATCGCAGCCTCTCTTGTTGTGGAGCACAGGCTCCAGACACGCAGGCTCAGTAGTTGTGGCTCACGGGCCTAGTTGCTCTGTGGCATGTGGGATCCTCAAAGACCAGGGCTCGAACCCGTGTCCCCTGCATTAGCAGGCAGATTCTCAACCATTGCGCGACCAGGGAAGCCCAATTTGTTTTGTTTTGTTTTTGTTTTTCTTTTGGTTATTTAGCAACATATTGTCTAGTCTCCATGTGTTTGTGTTTTTTACGTTTCTTTCCCTGTAATTCATTTCTAATCTCATAGCGTTGTGGTCAGAAAAGATGCTTGATATGATTTCAATTTTCTTAAATTAACTGAGGCTTGATTTGTGACCCAAGATGTGATCTATCCTGGAGAATGTCCGTGCGCACTTGAGAAGAAATTGTAATCTGCTGTTTTAGGATGGAATGTCCTATAAGTATCGATTAAATCTCTCTGGTCTACTGTGTCATTTAAAGCTTCTGTTTCCTTATTTATTTTCACTTTGGATGATCTGTCCATTGGTGTAAGCGAGGTGTTAAAGTCCCCCACTATTATTGCATTACTGTCGATTTCCTCTTTTATAGCTGTTAGCAGTTGCCTTATGTATTGAGGTGCTCCTATGTTGGGTGCATATATATTTATAATTGTTATATCTTCTTCTTGGATTGATCCCTTGATCATTATGTAGTGTCCTTCCTTGTCTCTTGTAACATTCTTTAGTTTAAAGTCTGTTTTATCTGATATGAGTATTGCTACTCCAGCTTTCTTTTGATTACCATTTGCATGGAGTATCTTTTTCCATCCCCTCACTTTTAGTCTGTATGTGTCCATAAGTCTGAAGTGGATCTCTTGTAGACAGCATATATATGGGTCTTGTTTTTGTATCCATTCAGCAAGCCTGTGTCTTTTGGTTGGAGCATCTAATCCATTCACGTTTAAGGTAATTATTGACATGTATCTTCCTATGACTATTTTCTTAATTGTTTTGGGTTTGTTCTTGTAGGTCCTTTTCTTCTCTTGTGTTTCCCACTTAGAGAATTTCCTTTAGCACTTGTTGTAGAGCTGGTCTGGTGGTGCTGAATTCTCTTAGCTTTTGCTTGTCTGTAAAGCTTTTGATTTCTCCATCGAATCTGAATGAGATCCTTGCCAGGTAGAGGAATCTTGGTTGTAGGTTCTTCCCTTTCATCACTTTATCATGCCACTCCCTTCTGGCTTGTAGAGTTTCTGCTGAGAAATCAGCTATTAACCTTATGGGAGTTCCCGTGTATGTTATTTGTCGTTTTTCCCTTGCTGCTTTCAATAATTATTCTTTGTCTTTAATTTTTGCCAATTTGATTACTGTGTGCCTTGGCGTGTTTCTCCTTGGGTTTATCCTGTATGGGACTCTCTGTGCTTCCTGGACTTGGGTGGCTATTTCCTTTCCCATGTTAGGGAAGTTTTCGACTATAATCTCTTCAAATATTTTCTCGGCTCCTTTCTCTCTCTCTTCTCCTTCTGGGACCCGTATAATGCGAATGTTGTTGCATTTAATGTTGTCCCAGAGGTCTCTTAGGCTGTCTTCATTTCTTTTCATTCTTTTTTCTTTATTCTGTTCTGCGGCAATGAATTCCACCATTCTGCCTTCCAGGTCACTTATCCATCCTTATGCCTCAGTTATTCTGCTATTGATTCCTTCTAGGGTAGTTTTCACTTTGGTTATTGTATTGTTCATCTCTGTTTGTTTGTTCTCTAATTCTTCTAGGTCTTTGTTAAACATTTCTTGCATCTTCTCGACCTTTGCCTCCATTTTTTTTCCAAGGTCCTGGATCATCTTCACTATCATTATTCTGAATTCTTTTTCTGGAAGGTTTCCTATCTCTACTTCATTTAGTTGTTTTTCTGGGGTTTTATCTTGTTCCTTCATCTGGTACATAGCCCTCTGACTTTTCATCTTGCCTATCTTTCTGTGAATGTGTTTTTTGTTCCACAGGCTGCAGGATTGTAGTTCTTCTTGCTTCTGCTCTCTGCTCTCTGGTGTATGAGGCTATCTAAGAGGCTTGTGCAAGTTTCCTGATGGAAGGGACTGTACATAATTTGTTATATCCTGGATATAAAGTTTCTAATGTTTATTATTATATGCAAACTCAACTAAGACACTTAAACATCAAAAGTTAAAAAGGATAATAAAAGTGGTAATATGAAACTTAATTAAATCATGAATATAGGAAGACAATACTATAGCTGTTCAAAGTGAAGTTCTTATTATAAAAGTTCCATTCATAAGAAAATGCTAAAGAGGCTTCTAAAATTAGTGACTATCTAAAAGCATAGATTAACTAAATTATCCTACTTAACAGAGAAGGGTAAGTCATGAAAAAAAAGGTACTTAAGAAAGGGAAAACTGAAGAATCGGAACCAAGCTCCTGTATTCAGCTTCTACCTGAAATGCCCTGAGCTGTGTATAATGAGCAGTCTGTTAAACAGTCTAGGTGTAGGTCAGTAAGTGCTAAACTACTCAAATTGCTTCTAGGCCTTTTAAAGCACCATAAAAGAACAGTGTCCTATAATTTATACCTGTGCTTTTACTACTCAACAAAGCAATAAAATCCACTGAAAGTATTTTAAAATCACTGTGCATATATAATAGGCAAAAAAAAAAAAAAATTAAAACATATCTCAATGACCAGCTTGCAATTTCTGGGCAGGATCAGTTTCACCTGAGAAACAGAAAAACAATGGACCAAGAATCCATGTTGTACTAGGAAAATCAGTGAGAGAAAAAATAGAGCAGGATTCTAATTTCCTGTATGTGAACAGAACTTAGCCTGTGAAGACATTAAAACAGTTTTCAAGTCCACCTGCATGCATTCCTACTTCTTCAAATCCACACGCCAACAGAGAGACATACCAAAACACAATTCTGTAACATCTTGCTGCTTAAAACCCAGCAACGACTCCTCAGTGCCCACAAAATCAAACCTAGGATCCTTAATGTGACTCACATGACCTAGATTCTGCCTAGCTCTTTATACTGTCTCGTGCCACTTCCTGCCTCACATGTTGTTCCCAACATACATCTATTTCTCATAGTTTTTGTGATGACACACTTTCATCCCACTTCATTATCAATCTCCTTAGCTGCCTCCATCTATGCTTGAAGTCTAAATTTCGGAAAGCTCAAAGCTGATCCTATAACCTCTACAGTTTGTTATCAACCAGATGATCTAGTTCAATCCTATGGCTTTAAACATCATGAATATTAAGATGATTTCCAAATTTATATCTCTAGTCTTCAACTTTACTCTAACTTCCTTATTCCTTATTCTACCTGACATCTCAATCCCCACCACTTCCAATCTCCAAACAACTCCCCTCTCTAGTCATCCTCATCTCAGTAAATGGTACCATTAGCTTTCCAGCTGCTCAAGCCAAAAACCTAGGAGACATGTTTATTGCTTTTTCTCTAAGCTCCGTCTACTTCTAATACATCAGAAGACCTTGGTGCTAACTCTAAAGTGCATCATCAATTTCTCCGGTTCTTTCCATCTCCTCTGCTACTCCATGGTACAAGCTTCCATCACCTCTTGTATACCAGTTGCAATATCCTACTAACTGGACTCTCTGCTACTATTGTCTCCCTCCAATCCATTCTTTACAGAGCAGCCAGAGTAATCACTTCAAAATGTAAACCAGACTGTATCCCTTCCCTGCTTAAATCCCTGTAAGGACTTTCTATTACTTTTAGAAAAAAAAACCCAAATCCTTATGATTGTTTAAAAGTACCTTCATAATCTGGCCCTTGCCTACCTCTCCAATTTCACCTCAAACCATTTTTTCCTTGAATAATAATATGGCTTTCTTGATAACTAAGTTTCTTGACAATATTTTCACCTATCTTCCTTAAGCATACCAAACTCCTTCTCTACCTTAAGATCTTTGTATTTGTTGTTCTATCTGCCCCCTAAATCACGGAATGGTTGCCTCCTTAAGTTTTTCAGGTCTCAGTGCAGATAGATGTCATCTATCTGATAAGGTATCCACAACTGCCCACTCTAAGAAACATCCCCCAGATTATCATGCACTGCTCTAGCTCCTCTTGCTCCTCTCTTTTCTCTGTCCTGTCTCTGTCTCTCCCTCTCTCTCTCTCTGACACACACACACACAAACACACACACACACGAATGCAAATTTCATGAGAATAGAGCATGTTCATAGCTGTAACCACAACTCCTAGCACAATGCCTAGAATATATCAGGTGATCTATAAGTATCTGTCAAATAAATAAATGAATGAACGCCTCTGCTAAATCAAGCTAACTGCCACAGCTCATAATGCTATTCCTTCTTTAGTTATTTCCTTCTACTAGACAAGTACATTATTTTATTTGCCTTTAAATCCTCTTTATACCTTTAAGCTTTCCATATAAAAGTTTATAATTCCTTCCACCATGAAGGTGTATTATTTCATTTACCTCTAATCTATCTAATAATTTTAAGCCTATCACATAATAGGAGCATAAAAAACTTTGTATTCTATTTTGAATTATTTCTCCTCCTTCTTCTAAACATAACTAAGATCATCTATAATATGTTCTATAAAATTTTGACTTGCTTATTCTAGGCTCTAGCCTTCTAGATACTGTTTTTATGAATCCTTCACTTTTTTTTATCTTTGTCTCTAATTATGAGCTCCTCCATCATATGTGAGTGTGTGTGTGTGTGTGTGTGTGTGTGTGTGTGTGTGCTCCTAATTCTGCTCTAACTTCATACTTCAGCATCTTAAAAGTACAACCCTGGAAGTAACAGCATGAATTATTTATGTTTAGTTTTATTCTAATAAGCCACATCATAAAAGAGACCACAAATACTTCTGAAAATAATAATAAGCATTATTGTTACTGTTTCATTACAACAACATAACATCAAGAGTCCAGTCATGAACTGATCAATTGGACTAGATTTTATAGACTTCCTTATAATGCAATTATATGATATTTCTAAATAGTCACATAAAATTACCTAATTTAATCATCCCCAGTACAGTAAAAGAATAAATAAATTGCTTTGTGATTCTCACCTCTGGCTTCCGTTCTTGTAGCTTACTATATTGTAAATTTGCATTACCTATCTCTTCCACAGATTGCGGCATAATTGTTAAGACTGCCATAGCTTCAGTAACGAATGTATCAATTTCATGTAAATGAGCTGAAATAGGTAACATTGAAATATAAGAAAAATTATTATTATCACGAAAAATATTTAATTACATAATTTCTAAATCAAGGAATGTTAGAAGTAATCACTATATGAAATACATTAAATCCTAAGTAGTCATTTGCTTTCATAAAGCAAAATTCAAAATGTAGAATAAGCAAAGAAATTTCTTCTCATGAAACTGTAATTGTTTTACATGACACTTAAAATTTTTGAGAAGAAATTTAAAATGTACTCACTCAGTAAATTTTACTCAAAATTGGTAACTTTTTCAGTCTTTTAAATAATATGCTAAAACACCACAGCTTAAAGGAAAAAGGAAACACTGATATTTTGGAAAATAGTACAGGCATACCTCATTTTATTGTGCTTCACTTTATTGTGCTTTGCAGATTTTGCATTTTTTACATATTGAAGGTTTGTGGCAACTCTGCATGGAGCAAGTTTATCAGTGGCATTTTTCCAACAGCATTTACTTGCTTCATGTCTCTGTGTCACGTCTTGGTAATTCCCCCAATATTTCAAACTTTTCCATTATTAATTACATTTGTTATGGTGATCTGTGATCAGTGATCTTTGATGTTACTGTTGTAATTGTTTTGGGGCACCATGAACCACACCCACGTAAAACAGTGAACTTAACTGACAAATGTTGTATATATTCTGGCTGTTTCACCTCTCTATTCCCTCAGACACAAAAATATTGAAATTGGGCCAATTAATAAGGCTACAATGGCCCCTGAGTATTCAAGTGAAAGAAAGAGTGACACATCTCTCACTTTAAACCAAAAGCTAGAAATGATTAAGCTTAGTGAGGAAGGCATGTCTAATGATGAGACAGGCCAAAAACTAGGCCTCTTGCACCAAACAGTTAGCCAAGGAAAAGTTCTTAAGGGAAATTAATATGCTGTTCTCCAGTGAACACAAATGGTAAGAAAGCGAAACAGGATTACTGTTTATATGGAGAAAGTTTTAGTGATCTGAATAGAAGATCAAACCAGCTACAACAGCCCCTTAAGCCACAGCATAATCCAGAGCAAGGCCCCAACTCTCTTCAATTCTGTAAAGACTGAGAGAGGTGAGGAAGCTGCAGAAGAAAAGTTTGAAGCTAACAGAGGTTCGTTCATGAGATTTAAAGAAAGAAGCCATCTCCGCAACATATAAAGTATAAGATGAAGCAGCATGTGCTGATACACAAACTGCAGCACGTTATCCAGATGATCTAGCTAAGATAGTTAATGAAAGCTGCTCCACTAAACAACGGATTTTCAATGGAGATGAAGAAGCCTTCTATTAGAAGAAGATACCATCGAGGACTTTCACAGCTAGAGAGAAGTCAATGCCTGGATTCAAAGATTCAAAAGATAGGCTGACTCTCTTGTTAGAGGCTAATGCAGCTGGTAACTTAAGTTGATGCCAATGCTCATCTGCCATTCAAAAAAATCACAGCACCTTTAAGAATTATGTTGAATCTATTCTGCCTGTGCTCCAGAAATGGAACAACAGAGATTGATGACAGCACATCTGTTTACAATATGGTTTACAGAATATTTTAAGCTCACTGCTGAGAGCTACTGCTCAGAAAAAAAAGATTCAAAATACAACTGCTCATTGACAATGCACCTGGTCATCCAAGTGCTCTGATGGAGATGTACAAGATACATGTTGTTTTCATGCCTGCTAACACAACATCCATTCTGCTGCCCATAGATCAATAAGTAATTTCAACATTCAAGTCTTATTATTTAAGAAATACATTTTATAAGGCTATAGCTGCAACTGAGAGTGATTTATCTGATGCATCTGGGCAAAATAAATTGAAAATCTTCTGGAAGGGATTCACCATTCCAGATGCAATTAAGAGCATTCGTGATTCATGGAAAGAGGTCAAAATATAAATGTTAACAGGAGTTTGGAAGAAGTTGATTCCAACCCTCATGGATGACTTTGAGGGATTCAAGACTTCAGTGGAGGAAGTAACTAAAGATAAGATAAAAATAGCAAGAGAACTAGAATTAGAGGTGGAGCTTAAAGATGTGAATGAATTCCTGCAATCTCATGATAAAACTTTCACAAATGAGGCATTGCTTCTTATGGATAAGCAAAGAAAGTGGTTACTTGTAATTTTGAGAATCTAGTCCTGGTGAAGATGCTGTGAAGATTGTTGAAATGATAACAAAGGATTTAGAATACTGAATGAACTTAGTTAATGAAGCAGCAGCAGGGTTTGAGGAGGCTGACTCCAATTTTGAAAGAAGTATTACTGTGGGTAAAATGCTATCAAACAGCATTGCACGCTACAGAGAAAGGAAGAGTCAATCGATGCAGCACACTTCAGAGTTGTCTTATTTTAAGAAACTGCCACGGCCACCCCACCCTTCAGCAACCACCTCCCTGATCAGTCAGCAGCCATCAACGTCAAGGCAAGACCCTCCACCAGCAAAAAGATTATGACTCACTGAAGGCTCAGGTGATGGTTAGCATTTTTTAGCAATAAAGCATTTTTTAACTAAGGTATGTAAATTGTTTATTCAGACATAATGCTTACTGCAACCTTAACAGACTACAGTATATGTAAACATAACTTTTATATGCACTGGGAGACCAAAAGATTCCCACGGCTCTCTTTATCACAATATTCTTTATTGCGGTGGTCTGGAACTAAACCCACAATATCTCCAAGTTATGCCTGTAGTCATTTGAAGAGATAAGGATAAATACATTATACCAGAATTACCTCCTTTCTCAGTAGCATATGAAACAAACTGATACTAGCTCACACTGCAAATAATAAAAAATGTCTTCAATTTTTAGACCTCTCAGGAGTTGAATATGGAGTTTCCTACTTTATTAAAACTACTTTAAGCATATTTTATTTCATATTACTTTCTAGATTATCTTTTATTTTAATCATCATTGAGATTCATATTTCATAACTATAAAAATGTAAAAGTGTCTTTACCCTGAATGGACTTCTTCAAAGAAAGAACAAGCACGTCAAATAACTTCTGGATGAGATCATCAATCACAGTCTTCACAGGGTTACAATTAATATTTAAACAATCTACCTTGACAGTACTGAAAAATGCCAAAGGACATATTCTGACATGAAAAAGACTAATCACAAGAAAAGAGTCTCATTATAATATGAGTTTGTGTAATACATTTTACAATATCATCCAAACATATTATTGTGATCTTTAAGCACATTTAGATTTCATTTAGCAAAAATGAACACATACTAATACTAACACATACTAATACTAACACATACTAATATGAAGTTTTTCATTAAACAATGATTTTGTTATAATTCTACAGTTTTTAATAATCCAATGTATCAGTTTAAAAAAAAAGCAGCACATTATGAATTTACTAAAGTATCAACATGAATATATTTAAATTTTTACATGCTTTACTTGTCACAGTATGTAACATACTTATTTAAAGATTTATAAAATAAATTATTATACTGTAGTCAAAGTACAAGCAATAATGATAGGGAAAATAAAACAAACATAGAAAGTGAATATAGATTATTAAGACACTAAAGCAATAAAACATACCATTTTCTACCTATCTAATTCACAAGAATGCAATGAATTGTTAATTCATATCTTCAATCATGTGGGCAAATAGAGAACTCTCAGAACTGTTGGTCAGAGTATAAAACAATACAACTTTTGCAAGGGCAATTTACCTATATCAAATTTTAAAATAGGTATATTCTTTTATCTTAGTAACTTCACTTTTAGAACTTATCCTAAGGAGATTTTCAGGGCAGACTCCAAGATTTACATACAGGTATCTTCTTCAAAGTATTAATTATAATAGTGAAAAAATAGAAGTAAACTAAATACCAGAGTGGCTAAATAAATTATTATATATCTATACAATTTAAAGTCATATTTTTGAGGACCAGATAATGACATGGTGAAATACTAATGATTAGTGTTAAATAAATAGCAGGATACAGTATCATCCAAATATTGTAAGCAGATGTACTAATATGTCCAAAACATCAAATATTAACAACAATTGTCATTATGCCTTTTTATATTTTAAAAAATTTATAAAACAAATGTACTATTTTAACAATCAGAAAAAAGGCATATATTTTTAAGAACATTAATTCTTTGCATGGTACTCTGAATGCAAATTATAATGTTCTAAACAAACAGAAGTTGAACCAGAATCATTCATCTGAGTAAACCTCATATTTATCTTAAATTATATAAAGTAAAAAAAGTCTGGAAATTTTGGTCTAAAAAATTATTTAGAAAGACTCTTTTTAAAACATAGAACCAGGTGATATTCTTAGAAAGCAAGTTATAAGCGTTAAAGTTTCATTATAAAAATACAATTTTCTCTTAAAGTTTTATTTATTCTCAATCACCCACTAACTGGAGGGTTTAAACTCCAGTTCTTAACCACCAAAACCTAAGAGTCAATTTGTCTTATACATGAAGTTATTTGATTTTTGAAATCCTGACACAAAATGTCTAAATTTCTAACATTTGATATATGAAAATAGATGATTTTGGTAAACCTAAAAACATTATACCATATTTTACTAATGAATTAATACATAAAGTGATATGATTACAGCAGAGTTGTACACACTGAATCTTGTGGACAAGACTAATGTTCACCTTTCAATTGAAAATATTGTTAATGTGCAATTGAGGCTCCATTCAGCCATAGACAGAATGGGATGGACATAGATGGCCTACCCAAAAAGTATATCCTTACTGCAGTATCTGAAATACATCCTCAGGATATGGATTTTCTAATCTTACAGCATATTTCCCAAAAGTACCCATAAAATAATTATCTGTGTGTATATATATGTGTGTATTAGCTTAGATGAATACATGTTAACTTATAAGCAAGAAACAGAAAAATGAAATATGGCATGTAGGACAGGCATTCTTTTTGTTTTGTTTAGCTTTGGCAGGGAAGTATAAATAGAAACCCCGTCTATAGAAAAGGACAAACAAATAGCAGTAGCAGCAGTAGAGGTCTTGGGCAGTCAGGTAACAGCATAAAGTCAAACAAAAATGGGCTCAAATAGAGTATCCAACAGAGAAATCTCATGTTCAAACATTACAAAAACACTGTCTTTTCCTTACTTCAAAGTAACATTAATGGCACTATCATTATCCTAGTCATCCAAGTTCAAACCTTCAAGCCATTTGTCTCTTCTCTATTCCTCATCCCTCATCTTCCTTCAAAAGTAAGACCCCTTAATACCTCATAATATTTCCTCCTCCACATTTTGAATACCAACAACTTGATTCAATTAATTATTACTGGGTTTCTGGATGAAGACAGACGAACCTCTCTTCCTCCAGGATCTCTTGATTCCACCATACAACTCTATTTCCAGATTAACATTCCTAATGTATAGCTTTGGTACTAACACGCTTCTGTTTAGAAACCTTCAACAACTAATCATTCTAACACGAATAACATCCAAATTCCCTGTTTTAGAATGTAAGACTCTCCCAAATCTGTACTTTATCTACTCCTTTCCAGAAATATCTCCTCTAGTCCCTAATAAAACATTAACCCTAATCAAATTCTCAATTAACCAACTTCTGTTTTCAGTATATAAATCCCTCTCCTGAGAGACTCTGCTTTAACCTCCAATTCTCATTTCTACCCATCAAAATCCTAGTTCAACTATTTCTATCTTAATGAAGCTTTCCCTGATTTTGCCACAAATGGATGGGCTATCATCCTGTAAATCTCCATAGCCTTTAGTCCAGTCTCTAATATGGAATATAGATTATTCTACCTAGTATTAATAACAATTAATAACAACTAGCATTTATTGAGAACTTAACCTCTACCATTAATTTACATGCAAATTACTCATTTAATCGGCAAAACACTGAGATAAATAATATAGTTGTAATTGCTTTAAAGCTGAAGAAATGGAGGTTCACAGGGTTGAAATGACTGTCAAACTCATGCAGCTAGTAAGAGCCATCTACCTCCAGAGCCCACTCTCTCAACGCCTGCGTGTACTTGACTTAATCATCAAACATACTTGTCTTATTGCACTACGAGAGAGCAAGCAAATTCATCTCAGGAACTCTGTCTTCATCTTTCTACTCCCACAGGACAAGGTTTTGCATATTGTAAATGAGCACCAAATAGTTATTGAAAGAAAGAACAAATGGATTAATAAAAGTGATATTACACTTTATAGGTAATATATACACAATTAAACAAGGCCCTTCCTTCCTTCCCAGGGCTTATTGCATAGAATGGTTTCAGTGATTGGAATTCCAGACAGTGAAGGGGATATTCTGGGTTATGAAATGCCCCTCAGAAGGTCTCCTCCACATTTAGGGCAATACCCAGAGGCAGCACTATCTTGTGTGCCTCCCAGGGCATTTTGAAAGGGGGCAGAGCCATACAAAATTGGAGTCAAATGTCCTCCAGTATGCTCTCAGTAGTAGATTCTTACCATTCTTAGACTGTGCCTGTGCACATCAAATATTAGATCCTCACACCAGATCTGGAAAGAAGCCTCTTCCCCCAGTCTGTCCTATCCAACTAGGTCTCAGCCAGCCGAACCTCTAGAAGAGGTTTTCTTAGTCTCAGCAATTCTCTACTCAGATGATTCTCAAGTGTCATAGCTGAGCTCTAGAGGAGGTAAGACCGATGACTGGACTTCAGTACCACTAAATGAAGAGTACCCATACTATCCCATGGCAAGAACTGCTATGATACATAAGTACTACTTTAACTTCTGTATCATACCTTGGAAGTCGTTCTACTTCTTTCCCTTTTATTTTCAGTGCTTTAAAATTTTTCTCCCAATCATGTACTGTAGAAAGATGCTTTTCCACTAGAGCTTCCATATCAACTTGACCAATTACAATCCATTCCTGTATAAATGGAAAACATATTATTAAAAAAATAGAATAAGTTACCATTTAAAAGATTAGAGTCCAACTATTAAAAACAATAAAAAGGGGCAAATGTGAGGTTTCAAATAAATTTCAGTTTAAGTATATAAATGTAATCATTATCACATAGCCTAAAGAATGAACAGGAAAAAAAAACAATACATAAAAATATACTGATCATAAAACTTTTTTGAAGAGACTGCAAAAAACTTTTCTTTAGATTCTCAAGTTTGATGTGTCAAAGACAGAATCACTTCTGCAAAGCCAAGAGCTACTATAGGCAACAAATCCAAAAGTATCCAGATTCAATTAATTCCAGAAAAATAAAATGCAGAAGAAGCACTGCAGCGGCAGTTAAGAAACTTGATGAATTCTCAGTCATATGCCTCAGGATCAATCAAACGAGCAATAAATGCAATAGGGGTTTATCTCTGGAGAGTTAGTATGATGCACCTTAACAGAAGTAAGAAATTAAATCATCTCAATTTCATTAACGTTGAGGGCTTCCCTCCATGGATTGCTCTCAATCCAAAGAATAAAGAAAAGGATATATTTTCCTGAAAGGAATTAAAAATGACACAACAGAGTCACGTCAAATTCCAAGTTGATACAACATTCAAAAAAAGAAAAGAAAGAGAAACTAGCTTCTCAATCTTCAAAAAGAGAGAAAAAAAATTTAGGGTAACATTTTTCTCATCTATAGCATAAACCTAGATTGTATATGAATTCTAAACTTTGGCTCTCTGGCTTGCATATTTTTACTTTATGCCACACAAGATAATTTGTTGATTTGTACATTTAATACTAATTCAATCAATCAGATGAATATTACAGTAGGACAGAAAATTACATGTTCCATACCTTATGTTGATGTAAAACAGCTGACAATCTCCTAAATAGATCTTCTGCTTTGCTGAAAATAGTCAGAAATCCACTTGCATTTCTATCAATCATAATAGAAAAAATAGATTCATCTCCTGCCTCACCCACTCCCTTAAACTGATTAGGAATGCCGATGAATCTCTTCATTTCTCTATAATATTTAGCCCGAATTTCTTCAAAAGGAGGCTTGAATTGTAATCGTCCTTGTCTGAAAGCAAATAAATAACTTTAACATATAAATTATTGGAAAAGTATAGATTGAAAATTAGTTTAAAAAATCTTACTTGTATGTTAAGTCTATATTTATTTCTGGCAGATTCTCATTAAGTGCTTCTAAGCCCATCTGATACTGATGTTCCAGAGCTTTGTACAGTTGATGATTCCAGTGCTGTTTCCACGCATGCATGTCACTTGCTTGGAATCCCTAATATGTTATATTCACATTTTTTATTTAATAATTAGGTGGTAGAATGGGTTTTCATTTAATGCTTTCATATCACATTTGGTAAAATTATAAGCAAAAAAACCCTCATCTTAAATATCTTAAAACATGTAATTCCTTAATTGCTACTTGTATATATAAAGTCAAATATGAAAATCTCTAATCTTCGTGCTTATAAATAGTACACAAAAAGATCAGAAAAATTTTAAAAATCAAGTTAATAGTAAATGCATTTTACATATGGATTTTATTTTATGATCCTATTAAAACAACAACAATAACAGGAATAGTTTATTTTGTAAATTTCTTAGTCCTTTTTCAAAAATTCCCATCAAGTATAACTCTTCTATTCCCTTCACTCCCTAAATAATCCATTGCACATTTAAAAACATGATACATTTAAAACAAAAGAATGCACAGTATAGTTTACATACTTTTTTGCTTCCATATAACCATAAACATATCAATTCTAATACTTTCATTTTTATTTTTTTCTTGAAGTTCTAAGAGCTGAAAAATATATGTAAATGTTTAAGATACTTACCTCATATTCCACTAAGATCCCTTTATCACCTACTAGGTAGACTCTGTGCAAACTACTTTTGTACAGATCATCTCATATCAAAATGCATGTGGAACTGACATTTTACCCAAAAAAAAGAAAAATTCTGAAACAGAGTTATTTCAGTCATTAGGCTTCTGCCTAAACTTAACTTTGTCACAACAGACGTAACAATCACCTAAAAGAAAACTAACAAATGATAGATATTTTAGCACCATGTCAGAGAAACTATTTACAAAGTCTAAATTGAGGGATCTGGAATTCCGTAAGACAAACAGAAACATATTTTTAAACGTAAATGCATTGCTAATTTATGGTCTTTATATATAATTCAGTCAAATTCTAAATTTATGAGGAATTCATTAGTAAAGATTTACAGATAAACTTTATGAACTTTTCATCAATTCATATATTCACATTCTGAAAAGGTCATATTACAAAGTGTAGACACAAAGTAAAACACACTTTACCTGTGCTTCTACACTTGCTAAGCCAGTTCTTAATTCTTGTAATCCATCTTTCCACCGCTGTTGCTGCCGAAGCAAATCAATGTCCATAAGAACTACCACCTATTAAAAATTAGAACATAATAATTTCAGTAGAAAATCTTGACAGGTACCACCTTACCCAAGTGATAAAGGTTAACTCAACCTATAATAAGACATATCAATACCTAATCAATGTACTGAGAAAGGCAAAATATCACTTCTGTGGTATTCCTACCAAAATTGTATAATCTCAATCTAAAATGAGAAAGCATCATATAAAACCAAATGCAAGCGGGAAGAGATATGGGAATATATGTATATATATAACTGATTCATTTTGTTGTGAAGCTGAAACTAACATACCATTGTAAAGCAATTATACTCCAATAAAGATGAAAAAAAATATTAAAAAATAAAAAAAAATAAAAAAAAAAAACCAAATCAAGAGACATTACAAGGGCTTCCGTGGTGGCGCAGTGGTTGAGAGTCCGCCTGCCGATGCAGGGGACACGGGTTCGTGCCCCGGTCCGGGAAGATCCCACATGCCGCGGAGCGGCTGGGCCAGTGAGCCATGGCCGCTGAGCCTGCGCTTCCAGAGCCTGTGCTCCGCAACGGGAGAGGCCACAACAGTGAGAGGCCTGCGTACCACAAAAAAAAAAAAAAAGAGAGACATTACAAAATAACTGACCAGTACTCATCAAAAGTATCAAGGTCATGAAAAACAAGGTAAGACTGAGGAGTAGGAGACTACAGAGCCTCAACATTTAAATGCAAGGTGGGATCCTGGATTGGACACTCAAAAGGAAAAAGGACATCAGTGGAAAAAGTTATAAAATTCAAAACAGTTTATTTCCTAGTTTTGATAAATGTACTATGGTTACATAAGTTGATGACAATAGGGAAAGCTGGGTGAAGGGCAAGTGTGAACTCTTTAAACTATTTTTGCAACTTAAAGTCTCAAATTATTTCCAAATAGGAAGTTATTTAAAATTATAACCTAATTACTTTTTAAATAATACTATTCATAGCTTATTAGATTTTATAAATAAAATATACCTTTTCGCAAAATGTAATGTGCCATTTTCTCAGTCTTCTATTTTCAGTGGCAAGTCGTTCAGCAGCATTTTGGAGTTTTTGGATGTAGCCTTCTAATTCTTTAGGATTATTCCAAGTAATCTGTGACTTTCCCCCACTTCCTACTTTTGAATTCTAAGGTACAACAAATGACATTTAGTATTTAACACATTTCTTTTTTTGAAAAGATTCAATATTCTACATCATTAGTCCAATTATCCCTAATATTGACATGCAATAAAAGAGCACACAATAGTTTTTTCCATTTTATAAATGATAAGGCATTCTGCCCAGAACTGAGTAGCCCCATTCCTTCCAAGTTCTCCCTCTTACAACTAAAATACCCTGGACATAACACAACAAACAAGCATAGGAATACTAAAAGATAGAAATAAGAAGGTGGACAGCCTAGAAACCTTGGGAATTGAGGAACAACACACCTGTGTTTCCTTACTGTCTCCCTTATATCCCAGACAGTATGCTGGAGAAGCCTCCAACCTGGAACCACCCCCAGGGACAGACAAAAAACCTCCAGAAGAAGCCTGTTCCCTCTGTCCACAGGACCAGAAAAACAGTGGCCTAATGACAGAAAACTTTTTTAGCAATACGCACCCTACTCCAACTTAAGACCAATAGAAACCCACCCCCTTCTTCAGTTTCATTGGGACCAGGAAGTGAGCTGATCTTCCATCCCCTGCTTATGTCAGTGGGGCTTAACAGAGAGCTGAGCCTCTACCCCCATTACGCTGCAACAGAGCAGTGTGAATCAGCCCTCCACATCCTCCCAATCATGTCAACAGAGCTTAGAAGGGAGCTACGCTTACACTCTACTTGGAGGCAACAAGACACTGCCAATTGATGTCCCACTTTCATGGGAAGGTGTCAGTAGGGGAAAAGGGGTCACTAAACTTCAACTCCACTCATCTGAAAAGGAAGCAGTGCAAGTCAGTGTTCCATTTTTGTCAGGATAGTATCTGCAGAGCCCAGCAGAAATTTTAACATATACACTCACCCTGTCTTCAAGCTGTACCTCACTGTTTCAGAAAGAAACAACGCATCACTTAGAAAGGAATGCAAATTTGAATGGCAGTGGATTTCTCAGCTGAAACCATGAGGGCCAGGAGGAAGTGGAACAACATTTTAAAGTGCTAAAAGAAAACAACTGTTGGGCTTCCCTGGAGGCACAGTGGTTAAGAATCCACCTGCCAATGCAGGGGACCCGTGTTCGAGTCCTGGTCCGGGAAGATCCCACATGCCATGGAGCAACGAAGCCCATGCACCACAACTACTGACCCTGCACTCTAGAGCCCATGAGCCACAACTACTGAAGCCCATGAGCCTAGAGCCCATGCTCCACAACAAGAGAAGCCACCGCAATGAGAAGCTCACGCACCACAACAAAGAGCAGCCCCCACTCGCCGCAACTACAAGAAAGCCCATGTGCAGCAAGGAAAACCCAATGCAGCCAAAAATAAATAAATAAAATAAAATAAATGAAACATTAAAAAAATAAAGTAACTTAGAAACAATTTCTCTAAAAAAAAAAAGAAAATAGACAACAACTGTCAACCATGAATTATATATCTGGTGAAACTATCCTTCAGGAATGAGGGAAAATAAAAACATTCTTAAACAAAAACTAAGAGAATCTGTCACTAGCAAACCTACTCTTAAAAGTATGGCTAAAGGAAGTTTTCTCAATAAGAAGGAAATGATTTTTTTAAAAAATCGTGGAACTTTAGAAAGGAAAAAAGAACATTGGGATGTGGAAAACGTAAATAAAAAATAAACTATCCTTCTCATGAGTTTCTTAAATCATATTTGATGATTGAAGCAAACCCCATCTGATGCAGTGTTTCATGTATGTAAAGGTTACTAAATATTTAAGACAAATATATAAAAATGAAGAGGATACAGAGACCTAACTACAAGTGAGGTTTCTATACTTCACTTGAACTGGTATATATTAAGGCATAGCAAGTCTCTGGCATATTGTGACCCTCTATAAACAGGTGATGAATGAACGAAACTAAACAATTATAATAAATTCAATAAAATACTCTGTGAATCAGTTCAAAAAAAATTTACTGAATAATTACTACACACTACTTACTGTTGTATTACTAGTGTATAAAAATAAATAAATTAAGAGTTCCTGCTCTCCAATATAGAGAGTGGCCAGGGGAGTATTAAGAACTTTAGTGTTCCTTCTCCTCCTATCTTAGTTTTTGTCCCCTACTATGTCTCATTTAACATATGTTAAATATAATTATTTACTTCTCGCAACCCAATTTCTCAAAATAAGCTTCCTCTTTAGAAATATCAACAGATGTAATTTTGAATACATTTATTACAGAAGAAAGGGCTCTGAACACTCTGATTTAAAACATTATTAGGTGAAAAAGTTTAAAAATAATAAAGTATTAACCCATTTTCAAAAAGTACACTTGTAAACATGCACAGAAAAAAAAGTTTAAAATGACATATACACTATTAAGAATGGCCAACTCTTAGTAGTACAATCATAAAACATTTGTTCTTTCTGTTTACCTATATTTTTGAAATTTTCCATCATAAACTCATATTGAGCTCTGGCAATAAGAAAAAAAATTTAATAACATCTATAATATGAATTATATAACTTCTAGTAAATTTTAAGCCTGAGAACTAGTGTGCATTAAAAAGTTATCTTAGCAGGTCTGACTGTTATCCCTTAAAAGGTGTGCTTAAAAGATTGGCCCTTAGCTGGCATCTGAGAACTTGGATTTTGGAAGAGTTCCCACCACTCTAATTTTTAAGAGTGGCTCACTGTACCTAAACAATATGGTTTATGCTGAACACTTGATTGTCTTCTGGGAATCTGGAATTTTGGTTCATATTAAGGCAGAAGATACCTACATGACCAGTTCCCGATAAAAGCCTGGGCAATGATCTTTCCTAGTAAAGCAATATTTCACATGTGCTACTTCTTGCTGGAGAAATTAAGCATGCCCTGGGTGATTACACTGGGAAAGGACTCTTGAAAGCTTGCACCTGGTTTCCCCAGGATTTCACCCCATGTACCTTTTCCTTTGCTGACTTTGCTTTGCCTCCTCTCACTGTAATAAATCATAAGTAAATCATCTGTGAGTACAACTATACCCTGAGGCCTATGAGTCCTCCTAGTAAATCACAGAACCTGGGGGTGGTCTTGAGAACCATGACACAACTAGCTATCCACTTTAAATAAAAGAAGAATTAATGGGTATATCCCTCTTCTACTTATCTTTTAAAATATTTCATGTCTCTGAAGACTAAAAATGTTTATTTCAAAAAGTGAGCAGTCACATACTAACAGTTTAAAAACTAGTGTGAGTTTTCCTAATTTCATATGTGTGGATATTTAAATAAGCATAGATAAAGAGCAAATAAAACTTAAATTATAAAATCAGGAGATGATGGAAAAGCACTAAAGAGTCTTGTATATAAGGACCTCGCACTTCAGTGAATAAGTAAATATAATAGCATACAAGTTTGTATACAGTAAGTCCCCTACATACGAACGAGTTCCATTCCGAGAGCACATTCATAAGTCCAATTTGTTTGCAAATCCAAAAAAGTTAGCCTAGGTACCCAACTAACACAATCGGCTATATTGTACTGTACTGTAATAGGCTTATAATACCTTTCACACAAATAATACATAAAACCAGACACAAAAAATTAAAAAAACGTTTTTAATCTTAGCAGTACAGTACCTTGAAAAGTACATTAGTACAGTACAACAGCTGGCATAAAGGGGCTGGCATCGAGTGATCAGGCAAGAAGAGTTACTGACTGGAGGAGGCAGAAGGGGTGGGAGATGGTAGAGCTGAAGGATCGTCAGCAACAGGAGCCGGAAGGCAAGCTGCAGTTTCACTCATGCCTGATGTTGATGGAACGCACGTTCACATCTCTGAAAGTTCGCAACTTGAAGGTTCATATGTAGGGGACTTACTGTACTACATGTATATAAATATATATATATATATAAATTCAATTGATCAAAATCAGCACCAAAATATGTGAAACATTATAACTGTTTAAATCTACAGTTGTAAAAAATGTTACTTGTTAAGACTGAAGGAAGTCACTGGGGAGCAAAATAAAGCCTTAGATCAATGGCTGTGTTAAGCTGAAGGGTATACGAAAAAACTAAGAAATAAGGAACACTTCACATGTAAAATCTAATTATAATAGCATAAAAAGTCCATTTACCTTAATTATCTGTTCAAACGCTAAGGCAGATTGTAACATCATTGGTCTCTGACTTTGAATCATTTGTTGATCGATAGAATTGTAAAAATGTGCCACCTACAAAGTAAAATTCCAATTAGGAATAATTAATAATAAATAGCAACTTAATTTTAAATTTTTCATTTTTAATTATTTGAATGGAAATATTAACTCTTCTCAATTACAAAATTTAGCAAAAAATTAGTTTTTCATCTCCAATAGAGCACTTACGCATGTATTAACATACAAAAGCAGCAAGTGTAAGTATGTGCTGAGTTCCTATAATCTGCCAAGTCATGTTCTGGTGGGTGATTAAACAAAGACTATAAAACCTAGTCCCTGGAATCAAGAAGTTCACAGCCTCATAGGGAACACAAAGGAAACCAGTAAAGCATGTTAAAGTGCTAAAAAAGTGAACTTATTCTTGCAACTCTAAGAACCTGTTCCTTCGTCAGTATATAACACAATGATTTACCCATTTCTCAGACCAAAAAAAACTTTTGAGTTGTCCTTAACGCTTCTCTCACATTCCACACGAGTAGAAGTCTATTGACTGTGCCTTCAAAACATATATTGAATTCAACCACTTCACCCACCTCCATCAATCCCACCCCAATTCAAGCACCCTCAACTCCTGGCAAGACCAGTGCAACGGTATCAGAACTGGTCTGTTTCCAACTGTGGCCCTATGGTCTATTCAAAGCATTCAGAGTATCCAGAATAGTCCTTTCTTAAACGTAAATAGTATCATACTTTTAGCCTATTCAAAACTTTCAAATGACTCCCTAAAATATTTGAGAATAAAATGTAAAATCCTAAAATTCTTACCTGAAACCTTCCAATGGTTTCCCAACACACTTAAGAATGAAATCCAACTCTAAAATCCTTACCTTGGCACATTATACATAAACTGGCCTTTAGCCCCGCACAAACCCCTCCCTAATTGCACTGCAGTGAAATTGGCCTCCTTGCTGTTTACCTAACTCTAGAGTCTTCCCTAAGAAACTCTGAAAGTCATTCATTCCCTCTGCCTGCAACAGTCTTCCTCCAGATACCTGCATGGTTCTTTCGCTCATTTTATGCCATGTCTCTTCTCAAATATTACATTTTCATTAAGGCCTCCCCTGGCCATTCTGTATAAAATAGCAGTATTTGTCACAGTCCTATTACTGTTTTCATTTTCTTCAAATATGTGCTTATCACTACCTAACACTGTATTATTCATGCATTTGCTATCTACGTCCCGTAATAGTGTCACTCAGTAAACGTCATTCATTGAATTAATCAATGAATCAAAAAATAGAGATACCTACAAGGTACCATGGTGGACAAAAGAGGACACTGCCAACTCTGTCAGGGAAAAAGGACAGGTTCAGGGAAGAAGATCAAGTGGACACCGTGGAGTGAGTTTAATTAAGGACTTTAAAAAGACTGTCTTCATTTTTATATCCCTAGCATGTCAAAAATTCTTGGCACAGAGCAGGTGCTTAAAAATGTTTCTTAACTAATTTTATAGCAAGTCACTTATTTCCACTAGTATGCATAAAAATATACTTTATTTCGTGGGGAATAACCACTCTATTTGTTCTGTACCACAACAGTAGTCCCAGAAAAAGCCCAATCAGGAAAACTAGAAACAAAATAATACATAAAATTATAGCAATGTGGCCATACTGTTTTCTATCCAACATCCTACTTCATAGCCCCCACTCTAACTAAATGTGTGCTCATAAGTAAAGGTATACACAATACATTCTCCCAGTTGCTCTTCCAGGGGTAAATACAAATACTATATGATCATTCAAGCATCTTTTGAGCTTTTATTTTGTTAGACTAAATGCTTAGGATAGAGAAGTCAGCAAGCCTCTCTGCTTTGGAATATATAGTCCCTCTATCTGAAATGATCACTCACACTACCTTGTGCTCTTGAGAAAACATATGTATGCTCTTTCAAACTCACATTAAACATCATTCCTCTGTAAAGATTTATCTGATACTATCTCTACCCTACCCAGGAAAATAATTGAAAATTCCCACCTCTATGCTTTCACAGGACTTTCTGAACATCTATCTACGATATAGTATTCATTAAACACTGTATCTACTTGTTGACTATCTGTCATCACTATATGAATTGTAATGGAATAAATATGGGCTTTGGAGTCAGGGAGACTTGGTATTAAATCCTAACTTCATAACTTACTAGCTGTGTAGTACTGGGAAAACTATGTTACAAATCTGATCCCCAATTAGATCAGTGAAAAATGGGGGTGGGGGTAATTGAAATAACATAAATACAGTATCTACCAGAAGCCCTGATATTTAACGAGAACTCAATGTTTAGTTTGCTTTCTCCCACTAGACCAGTGGTTCTCAACCATGGCTGATTTGCACCCAAGGGGACATTTGGCAATGTCTGGAGATATTTTTGATTGTCAGGACTAGGTACGTGCTACTGGCCAGGGATGCTGCTAAACATCCTACAATGCACAGGACATCCCCCACAAAAAAGAAGTGGTCCAAAAGTACCAAGGCTGAGAAACCCTGTACCAGAGAGTGGCAGTAATATATTCATTTTTATATCCTCACTACACTGTGCCTGGCAGTACAAGTGCTCAAAGAATCTTTATTGGATGAAAGAATGAGAAACCAAATACTCACAAGATACTGTTCCTGCCCTCTGAGATCTATTAATCAAATGAGAGAAAAAATATAAAACTCCAATACTACATAAAAGTGTTCTAAGAGTGATTTTCACACTGCACACAAAATAAGGAACAATCAATTAAAAGAAGACAAAACAATTAAAGTGAGTTGGGAATTAAAGGATAACTTGGAGTTCTTCAATCAGAGGGAAGAGGTATCAGTGCATAATGACAAGTTCAGAGAGGAACCAAGTTTCATATTACTAAAGCACAGGGTGCAGCATGAGAGGGAAGGTATAGGGAGTGAAGACCACAATCAGTAAGGTCAGCTAGGGTATGATTAAGAAGAGTGTTGTATACATGCTAAGGAGAGAGACAATGAGGGAATAATAGTTGGTTCTGACTCACTCCAATACTGTTCAAGCCACCAGACTGCCTTGTGCCTGCCCTGGGCTCTCCAGAGATCCAGCATATGCACCAGAAATACATCTACACGTGGAACAACTCCTACAGAACACCTACTGAACGCTGGCAGAAGACCTCAGACCTCCCAAAAGGCAAGAAAGTCCCCATGTACCTGGATAGGGCAAAAGAAAAAAGAATACACAGAGACAAAAGGATAGGAACGGGACCTGCACCAGTGGGAGGGAGCTGTGAAGGAGGAAAGGTTTCCACACACTAGGAAGCCCCTTCGTGGGCGGAGACTGCGGGAGGCGGAGGGGTGAGCTTCGAGGCCACGGAGGAGAGCACAGCAACAGGGGTGCGGAAGGCAAAGCGGGGAGATTCCCGCACAGAGGATCGGTGCCGACCGGCACTCACCAGCCCGAGAGGCTTGTCTGCTCACCCGCCGGGGCGGGCGGGGCTGGGAGCTGAGGCTCGGGCTTCGGTCAGAGGCAGGGAGAGGACTGGCGTTGCTGGCATGAACACAGCCTGCAGGGGGTTAGTGCACCACGGCTAGCCAGAAGGGAGTCCGGGGAAAAGTCTGGACCTGCCAAAGAGGCAAGAGACTTTTTCTTCCCTCTTTGTTTCCCAGTGCGCGAGGAGAGGGGATTAAGAGCGCTACTTAAAGGAGCTCCAGAGACGGGCGCGAGCCGCAGCTAAAAGCGCGGACCCCAGAGAACAGGTCACTATCCACACCCCCCTTCCGGGGAGACTGTGCAGCCCGCCACTGCCAGGGTCCCGGGATCCAGGAACAACTTCCCTGGGAGAACGCACAGCGCACCTCAGGCTGGTGCAACGTTACGCCAGCCTCTACCGCCACAGGCTTGCCCCGCACTCCTTACCGCTCCCTCCCACCCCCACCCCCGGCCTGAGTGAGCCAGAGTCCCCGAAGCAGCTGCTCCTTTAACCCTGTCCTGTCTGAGCTAAGAACAGACGCCCTCCTGCGACCTACACACAGAGGCGGGGCCAAATCCAAAGCTGAGCTCCGGGAGCTGTGAGAACAAAGAAGAGAAAGGGAAATCTCTCCCAGCAGCCTCAGAAGCAGCGGATTAAAGCTACACAATCAACTTGATGTACCCTGCATCTGTGGAATACATGAATAGACAATGAATCATCCCAAATTAAGGACGTGGACTTTGAGAGCAAGATTTATTTTTTCCCCTTTTCCTCTTTTTGTGAGTGTGTACGTGTATGCTTCTGTGTGAGATTTTGTCTGTATAGCTTTGATTCAACCATTTGTCCTAGGGTCCTATCCGTCCGTTTTTTTTTTTCTTTAAAAAATTTTTTTTTCTTAATAATTATTTTTTATTTTAATAACTTTATTTTATTTTACCTTACTTTATTTTATCTTCTTTATTTCTTTCGTTCCTTCCCTCCCGCCTTCCTTCCTCCCTCCCTCCCTCCTTTCTTTCTTTCCTTTCTTTCGTTCTTTCTTTCTTTCTTTCTACTTTTTCTCCCTTTTATTCTGAGCCGTGTGGATGAAAGGCTCTTGGTGCTACAGCCAGGAGTCAGTGCTGTTCCTCTGAGGTGGGAAAGCCAACTTCAGGACACTGGTCCACAAGAGACCTCCCAGCTCCACATAATATGAAACAGCGAAAATCTCCCAGAGATCTCCATCTCAACACCAGCACCCAGCTTCACTCAACGACCAGCAAGCTACAGTGCTGGACACCCTATGCCAAACAACTAGCAAGACAGGAACACAACCACACCCATTAGCAGAGAGGCTGCCTAAAATCATAAGTAGACAGACACCCCAAAACACACCAACAGACGTGGACTTTCCCACCAGAAAGACAAGATCCAGCCTCATCCACCAGAACACAGGCACTAGTCCCTTCCACCAGGAAGACTACACAACCCAGTGTGAACCAACTTTAGCCACTGGGGACAGACACCAAAAACAACGGGAACCACAAACCTGCAGGCTGCAAAAAGGAGACCCCAAACACAGTAAGATAAGCAAAATGAGAAGACAGAAAAACACACAGCAGATGAAGGAGCAAGATAAAAACCCACCAGACCTAACAAATGAGGAGGAAATTGGCAGTCTACCTGAAAAAGTAGTTCAGAATAATGATAGTAAAGATGATCCAAAATCCTGGAAATAGAATAGACAAAATGCAAGAAACATTTAACAAGGACCTAGAAGAACTAAAGATGAAACAAGCAACGATGAACAACACAATAAATGAAATTAAAAATACTCTAGATGGGATCAATAGCAGAATAACTGATGCAGAAGAACGGATAAGTGACCTGGAAGATAAAATAGTGGAAATAACTACTGCAGAGCAGAATAAAGAAAAAAGAATGAAAAGAACTAAGGACAGTCTCAGAGACTTCTGGGACAACATTAAACGCACCAACATTCGAATTACAGGGGTTCCAGAAGAAGAAGAGAAAAAGAAAGGGACTGAGAAAATATTTGAAGAGATTATAGTTGAAAACTTCCCTAATATGGGATAGGAAACAGTTAATCAAGTCCAGGAAGCACAGAGAGTCCCATACAGGGTAAATCCAAGGAGAAACACACCAAGACACATATTAATCAAACTGTCAAAAATTAAATACAAATAAAACATATTAAAAGCAGCAAGGGAAAAACAACAAATAACACACAAGGGAATCCCCATAAGGTTAACAGCTGATTTTTCAGCAGAAACTCTGCAAGCCAGAAGGGACTGGCAGGACATATTTAAAGTGATGAAGGAGAAAAACCTGCAACCAAGATTACTCTACCCAGCAAGGATCTCATTCAGATTTGATGGAAAAATTAAAACCTTACAGACAAGCAAAAGCTGAGAGAGTTCCACACCACCAAACCAGCTTTACAACAAATGCTAAAGGAACTTCTCTAGGCAAGAAACACAAGAGAAGGAAAAGACCTACAATAACGAACCCAAAACAATTAAGAAAATGGGAATAGGAACATACATATCGATAATTACTTTAAATGTAAATGGACTAAATGCTCCCACCAAAAGATTGGCTGAAGGGAAACAAAAACAAGACCCATATATATGCTGTCTACAAGACACCCACTTCAGACCTAGAGACACATACAGACTGAAAGTGCGGGGATGGAAAAACATATTCCATGCAAATGGAAACCAAAAGAAAGCTGGAGTAGTAATTCTCATATCAAACAAAATAGACTTGAAAATAGAGACCATTAGAAGAGACAAAGAAGGACACTACATAATGATCAAGGGATCGATCCAAGAAGAAGATATAACAATTGTAAATATTTATGCACCCAACATAGGAGCACCTCAATACATAAGGCAAATACTAACAGCCATAAAAGGGGAAATCGACAGTAACACATTCATAGTAGGGGACTTTAACACCCCACTTTCACCAATGGACAGATCATCCAAAATGAAAATAAATAAGGAAACACAAGCTTTAAATGATACATTAAACAAGATGGACTTAATTGATATTTATAGGACATTCCATCCAAAAACAACAGAATACACATTTTTCTCAAGTGCTCATGGAACATTCTCCAGGATAGACCATATCTTGGGACACAAATCAAGCCTTGGTAAATTTAAGAAAATTGAAATTGTATCAAGTATTGTTTCCGACCACAACGCTATGAGACCAGATATTAATTACAGGAAAAGATCTGTAAAAAATACAAACACATGGAGGCTAAACAATACACTACTTAATAACGAAGTGATCACTGAAGAAATCAAAGAGGAAATAAAAAGATACCTAGAAACAAATGACAATGGAGACATGACGACCCAAAACCTATGGGATACAGCAAAAGCAGTTCTAAAAGGGAAGTTTACAGCAATACAACCCTACCTTAAGAAACAGGAAACATCTCAAATAAATAACCTAACCTTGCACCTAAAGCAATTAGAGAAAGAAGAACAAAAAAAAACCCAAAGTTAGCAGAAGGAAAGAAATCATAAAGATCAGATCAGAAATAAATGAAAAAGAAATGAAGGAAACAATAGCAAAGATCAATAAAACTAAAAGTTGGTTCTTTGAGAAGATAAACAAAACAGATAAACCATTAGCCAGACTCATCAAGAAAAAAAGGGAGAAGACTCAAATCAATAGAATTAGAAATGAAAAAGGAGAAGTTTCAACTGACACTGCAGAAATACAAAACATCATGAGAGATTACTACAAGCAACTCTACGCCAATAGAGTGGACAACCTGGAAGAAATGGACAAATTCTTAGAACTGCACAACCTGCCAAGAGTGACTCAGGAAGAAATAGAAAATATGAACAGACCAATCACAAGCACTGAAATTGAAACTGTGATTAAAAATCTTCCAACAAACAAAAGCCTAGGACCAGACGGCTTCACAGGCGAATTCTATCAAACATTTAGAGAAGAGCTAACACCTATCCGTCTCAAACTCTTCCAAAATATAGCAGAGAGAGGAACACTCCCAAACTCATTCTATGAGGCCACCATCACCCTGATACAAAAACCAGACAAGGATGTTACAAAGAGAGAAAATTACAGGTCAATATCACTGATGAACATAGATGCAAAAATCCTCAACAAAATACTAGCAAACAGAATCCAACAGCCCATTAAAAGGATCATACACCATGACCAAGTGGGGTTTATTCCAGGAATGTAAGGATTCTTCAATATTCTCAAATCAATCAACGTGATACACCATATTAACAAATTGAAGGAGAAAAACCATATGTTCATCTCAACAGATGCAGAGAAAGCTTTTGACAAAATTCAACACCCATTTATGATAAAAACCCTGCAGAAAGTAGGCATAGAAGGAACTTTCCTCAACATAATAAAGGCCATATATGACAAGCCCACAGCCAACATCATCGTCAATGGTGAAAAACTGAAAGCATTTCCACTAAGATCAGGAACAAGACAAGGTTGCCCACTCTCACCACTCTTATTGAACATAGTTTTGAAAGTTTTAGCCACAGCAATCAGTGAAAAAAAGGAAATGAATCCAAACCGGAAAATAAGAAGTAAAGTTGTCACTGTTTGCAGATGACATGATACTATACATAGAGGATCCTAAAGATGCTACCAGAAAAGTACTAGAGCTAATCAATGAATTTGGTAAAGTAGCAGGATACAAAATTAATGCACAGAAATCTCTGGCATTCCTATACACTAATGATGAAAAATCTGAAAGTGAAATCAAGAAAACACTCCCATTTACCATTGCAACAAAAAGAATAAAATATCTAGGAATAAACCTACCTACGGAGACAAAAGACCTGTATGCAGAAAATTATAAAACACTGATGAAAGAAATTAAAGATGATACAAATAGATGGAGAGATATACCATGTTCTTGGATTAGAAGAATCAACATTGTGAAAATGACTCTACTACCCAAAGCAATCTACAGATTCAATGCAATCCCTATCAAATTACCAATGGTATTTTTCACAGAACTAGAACAAAAAATTTCACAATTTGTATGGAAACACAAAAGACCCCGAATAGCCAAAGCAATCTTGAGAACGAAACACGGGGCTGGAGGAATCAGGCTCCCTGACTTCAGACTATACTACAAAGCTACAGTAATCAAGACAGTATGTACTGGCACAGAAACAGAAAGATAGATCAATGGAACAGGATTGAAAGCACAGAGATAAACCCACGCACATATGGTCACCTTATCTTTGATAAAGGAGGCAGGAATGTACAGTGGAGAAAGGACAGCCTCTTGAATAAGTGGTGCTGGGAAAAGTGGACAGGTACATGTAAAAGTTTGAGATTAGATCACTCCCTAACACCATACACAAAAATAAGCTCAAAATGGATTAAAGACCTAAATGTAAGGCCAGAAACTATCAAACTCTTAGAGGAAAACATAGGCAGAACACTCTATGACATAAATCACAGCAATATCCTTTTTGACCCATCTCCTAGAGAAATGGAAATAAAAACAAAAATAAACAAATGGTACCGAATGAAACTTCAAAGCTTTTGCACAGCAAAGGAAACCATAAACAAGACCAAAAGACAACCCTCAGAATGGAGAAAATATTTGCAAATGAAGCAACTGACAAAGGATTAATCTCCAAAATTTACAAGCAGCTCATGCAGCTCAATAACAAAAAAACAAACAACCCAATTCAAAAATGGGCTGAAGACCTAAATAGACATTTCTCCAAAGAAGATATACAGACTGCCAACAAACATGAAAGAATGCTCAACATCATTAATCATTAGAGAAATGCAAATCAAAACTACAATGAGATATCATCTCACACCAGTCAGAATGGCCATCATCAAAAAATCTAGAAAGAATAAATGCTGGAGAGGATGTGGAGAAAAGGGAACACTCTTGCACTGCTGGTGGGAATGTGTATTGGTACAGCCACTATGGAGAACAGTATGGAGGTTCCTTAAAAAACTACAAATAGAACTACCATATGACCCAGCAATCCCACTACTGGGCATATACCCTGAGAAAACCATAATTCAAAAAGAGTCATGTACCAAAATGTTCATTGTAGCTCTATTTACAATAGCCTGGAGGTGGAAACAACTTAAGTGTCCATCATCGGATGAATGGATAAAGAAGATGTGGCACATATATACAATGGAATATTACTCAGCCATAAAAAGAAACGAAATTGAGCTATTTGTGAAGAGGTGGATGGACCTAAAGTCTGTCATACAGAGCGAAGTAAGTCAGAAAGAGAAAGACAAATACCGTATGCTAACACATATATATGTAATTTTAGAAAAAAGAAAATGTCATGAAGAATCTAGGGGTAAGACAGGAATAAAGACACAGACCTACTAGAGAATGGACTTGAGGATATGGGGAGGGGGAAGGGTAAGCTGTGACAAAATGAGAGAGTGGCATGGACATATATACACTACCAAACGTAAAATAGGTAGGTAGTGGGAAGCAGCTGCATAGCACAGGCAGATCATCTCTGTGCTTTGTGACCACCTAGAGGGGTGGGATAGGGAGGGTGGGAGGGAGGGAGACGCAAGAGGGAAGAGATATGGGAGCATATGTATAACTGATTCACTTTGTTGTAAAGCAGAAACTAACACACCATTGTAAAGCAATTATACTCTAATAAAGATGTAAAAAAAGAAAAATGGTTTTAAACAGGTAAATGATTTGATGGCAGTGTGCTTCAGGTAGACCAAGGAAATGAACACAAACAAAGACCAGTCCATCAGCTCAGTAATTTTCTAAGAATATGCCCCTAGAAGGCAGACAGAGGCCCTTAATTAGAAAGCCCTTTAAGATCTAGTAACATAAAAGAAGAATAAAAGAGAAAATAATATTCTATTTTTCTAAATGACTTTAGAATGAAAAGCAGTAACAGTAATCCCTCAAATCAATAAAAGTCCCATATAGGGGATTACAAAGTAAATTTTGTAATGCAGTCATTTAGCAAACCGTAACTTCACAAGACTTAATTGTGCTATTCTAGTAGCCTAACAAAATCAAAAGCAGAAAGCAAAGCCCTTAAAATACTCTAATGTAATGAACTCAGAATAGCCATGTTTTCAAAAATATCATTTCTTACTTGTTTCAGAATAATTGCTTGCTTGCAGAATTTCTGTGCAATGTTTGCAACCTGCTGTATTTTTGCAGGAATAACAAAGCCAAGTGCAGAAAGCTGACGAACTTCTCTCTGAAGAATCACCAACCGATCTGAATAATGCACTTTTAATGATCCATCATTAGGATCCAACTCCATAATGTGACTATTAGCCTCAATACTACAATACAAAATAAATAACTTTTTAAATTTCATGTTCTCACTCTTTTGACGAAAAACATAATTTTATACTTACAGAGAAGTTGTAAAAACTATTAACTGAAAGTAAAAATAAGATTTTAATTATAGTTTTCAAGTTATATTTTTTTCACACAGTATTTCACAATTCAGACCTTGATAGCAAACTACAATATCCAAAATATACCATCATATCGATATTTCAACCAAGCAGCTTTTGAAGTCAGAAAAATCAATCTCTTAACCTTCAGCTAAGACTCAAAATAGACATCAAATCCATCATAAAGAGAAAAGGCTTTTATTCATTTTCTAAAAGGTATCTTAGATTTTTAGTCAGCCTACTTGGTTCTTTAATACTCCCATTAAAGGATCAATAATAAATAACATCAAAATACTAGGAGTAGAGATATTCAAATGTTTCATTCGTCTACTCTTCCTTTCACTATGTAAAGACTGTCTTTTCTTTGTGTTTCTTCTAAAAGCCACAATAGCAAATTTTACATTGGGGCACTCAAGTCTCCATGGACTGTGAAAATGCTGTGGGAAATTAAAAGCATTATGTTTTCATGACCCTTCTTTCAAGATCATGTATATTATATAATGCTTTCTTTCAAATCACTTTCACAATTAGGAGAACTTGCAGGTTTTAGAAAGTAAGTTACTGAAAAGCAAAGAACAAATCTATTCAGCCTACTTAATAATGCATAAAACAAAGCATAATAAAAAGCAGATACTTTAAAATGTCTTAAAATAATAATTTAGCCCAAACTGTCCTATAAGAACATAAAGCCTATCAGAAAATTGTAACAGTGACACTTTTTGCCTTTATTTGAAACCAATATTCACAATTAGTTTCTACATACCAGCATATCCTGAAATGTATTCCAAAACACTCTTGATTCTATGCAACAATGATGGGTTTTACCCCAAAAAAAGTGAGAGTCAGAAGTTTCATCACCAAATGAGAAAAAAATAGGTTGAATAAAGTTAAACAGCTTTTTTGACTGCAGATCTCAGTCCTTTCGGTACTCTGTCTTACACAGTGGATCTCCACCAGAGCCGTAGTGATAAACGTGCCAATTCTCCAAAATTAATTGACTATAGAACTCTTTATTTTTTTGCGGGGGGGGGCGGGGGGGCGGTGGATCATCTCTAGTATTTTAGGTTCAGGGTAGAAAGGGAAAGAGTTAAATGACATAAAGTTATAATCATTATGCCTTATCACCTTTGGTTCTTTCATTCTTCTTCCAAAACCAAAATGCAAGATAAAAGAAAAAAAATTATTCATTCAGTTTAGGAAGCTACCACTTTTGGCCTAATTATTCATTGCAGCAGTATAGGGAAAACAAACAGAATTTCATATTATGGCCAAAGTTACTTTTAAAAAGTAAGAAGTTTCTAAAAACTAAAACATGGCAAGTTTCTAAAACTACAGACAATAATATAATGGGGAAAGTTGACCTGAACAAATAAACAATGGTTTTTCTAGGCCATTCATTTTAAATACCCATTGGAATAATTAGGTTAACCTATTAAATTACATTCAATATAGCTTAATAAATATTTATCAAATCCTTATTATGTTGGACAACATGAAGAAATATTCTTCATCTCAAGGAGCTTAAAAATAACAAAATTTTAGTTTACAATATGTACGGGGGGTATATAATATTAATGTAAAAAGGTAGGAAAACATATGTATACCAGTAACAAAAAAACATGGGAGCATGAAAGCCTAATTCCAAAATAAGAATCTGCAGTTCTGGGGAATAGATATGAGAAGCCAAAGGAAGGCAGTCAAAGTTTCCAACCTTAATGACTTAAAAGTTGATCATCAAAACCTAAACTGGCTTCCCTGGTGGCACAGTGGTTGAGAGTCCACCTGCCAATGCAGAAGCCACAACAGTGAGAGGCCTGCATACCGCAAAAACAAAAACCTAAACAAGGGCTTCCCAGGTGGCGCAGTGGTTGAGAGTCCACCTGCCGATGCAGGGGACGTGGGTTCGTGCCCCGGTCCGGGAGGATCCCACATGCCGTGGGGCAGCTGGGCCCATGGGCCATGGCCGCTGAGCCTGCGCGTCCGGGGCCTGTGCTCCGCAGTGGGAGAGGCCACAACGGTGAAAGGCCCGCGTACCTCAAAAAAAAAAAAAAAAAAACCTAAACAAAAAAAAAAATTCTAAAAGCATCAGCAAGTTTGGAGAAAGGAGAGAGGAGTAGAGATGATTAATTACACCTTGTCATTTGGATTAATAACACAAGAAAAAAGATTCTTGTGTAGATTTCACTGTTTAGTATACTTATACTTACCACAAACCGGATTTGGAATCAGACAAGCCAGATTGAATATCCCTGGACCAATCATCAAATTGTTCTTGTTCATATAGTTTAAACTGGTCTAAGAGATCTTCAGCACTTCGATGGAAAGATCGAAATCCTGACAAGTCAGATAAAAGAGCCTCTGCAATCTTGATAGTATCATCTGCCTTAAAAAGCCAAATTACAAGAATATTTATTATTTAAATTCTAACAAAATTAGCATAAAATCAGCTCTCTTCTCTGTTCTGTGATTCAGAAATTATTTTCCCATTCATCTGTAAACAGTAAAATAGAAGATTTGCCAGTGAATTTAAGAATATCAACCCCTGCTTTACTTCTGAATTATACAACCTCAGAATAGCAAAACATAGAAGATAACACATACAAGGCATAATCTGAAGGGTACAATAAGGGAAATTCAGGTGAAACTCCAAGAATTCAGCAATACTCCTAAATATGTTATGCAATAATTTGAGCCCTTTATTAAATGCTGTGGTTAACAGCTCAAACAATAATTAGGCCAATTTGGATGCCAATTAAAGAGAAATGCCTTTCCTCCACAAGTATACGAAGAAGATTGTCACAACTTGGAAAGCTGACTAACAAAGTTAGGCAGAATATTACAGAAAAAAATCAAAATATAAACTTGAATAAATAGAACTCTCAAACATGCTAGCCTTTATAACACTCTATATTTGCTTGCTCTTAATCATACATTAAAATCAATTAATATTTATTACATGAGTCGAATGCAAGATAGTGTACCACATACTAATTAGTAAGCACATAAGATTCTTAGATCAACTTTGATAATATTAAAATAATAGTCCTTTAATTCTATAAATTGCTGCCACAACCTTAGGCAATACCATAATTACCTTTCACCATTCTGTTAACTTCCTTTCAACGTAGGATGATGTATTTACATAAACATACTTGCAGATAGACTTTGTACATACCAAAATTCTACAGATACACTTCAAAGAATTAAAAAATCCTTTGAAATTTATATATTTTTCACTTTTTCAGAGTTCTACATTTTCACATGAAAATTAGATGAAAATGCAAGGAAAACAGAGAATGTCTTCTTAATGTTTTCACTACAGTTCTAGAGTGTCTTCTACATTAATTTAGCACATTTTACAATTAGTATTCTTCAACATTTATTAAAACTAATACCTTCATTTCCAACTGACGAACCCAAACTATATTATTGACAACTTCTGAAAGGTTTTTGCCAGAAAGTGGTCCAGATGCATCACCAGGAATTCCACGGCATCGGTTTTCAAAATCTAATCGAAAGTCTATAAAATTTAAATCAAATAAATGATTACACACATTCAGCAAAGATTTCCTAAATGCCTTCCATGTACCAAACACTATGTCAAATATTGTGAATAGAAAAATAGTAACAGTTGGTCCTTTACCCTTAGGGACCTCACCACACATCAAGTGAGAGAAAGAAAATAACCAGAATTCAAGAAACCTGTCATTTATTACAGAAATAGTAAATTAACCTTCAACATACAGATGTCATAAAATATAATATCTTAAACCTAAGTGGTATAAAACAAAGGAAAAAGCAATCTACAAAAATATTTTTTCAAGCAAACACTATAATCTCTGATACACTTTTACCTTTAACTGAGTCCATAAGTCTCGCCAATAAAGTTTCTCTTTCTAGCATCAATTCTTTGCTTATGGTTGGACGCTTCACCAACTCTTTATATTTCAGAAATGCTTGAAGAAGCTAATATGAAACAAATAAGTATATGTTCATCCCAAGTGAATCGACTAGGTAAAAACATGAGTATCTCCTCAAATAGCTTAAGGGAAATATTAGAAGTTAAATATTTCAATATTTTACCTGCTGTGGACTATCCTGAATTTCTGAAATATAATTTTTTAATTTTCCTGCTATTTTTTGTTCCACAGGCGCAATAATTTTTTCATATTGAGACACTGCAGCTTTCCATAAAGGCTAAACAAATTAACAACATTGTTAGACTTTAATATTTTTAAAATCGGCCTTTAAAAAGAACAACACAAACAGGAAATTATATAGACAAACACATATATATTCAACCTCAGTATATGGATTATATTGCACAGGATTCAGGCCAGTAAAAGGTTCAAATACTCGAGCCAAGCATATGATTTTCTCATCACTGGCAGGTGAAAAATAGAGAAGTTTCTCACGAATTGTTCTAAGAGCCAAGACCTAAAACATAAAATATTAAAACAACAAATTTATTTAAATCAATACATCAGCACAAATAGTCTAAAATCTAAAGATATTGGGCAAGAATTTCTTTAACCTAGATTCTCTGAAATGAACAACAAATCTGAACTGTAATCTTGGTAATTACTACTCATCAATAATCAAAGTGATACTCAAAGACATACTGTATCATCACACTATTATCAATCAGTGTGCTCAAATCTAGTTAACATATATAAAATCTAAGTATTTTTAAACTATGTTTAAAGCTCATTTAGGTAAAGTTTTAGAGTTTCTCCTTACTATAGTAAAAATTTCTGATTTCCATTATTCTGCCTTAAATTGCACTTCTAATAATGAAACAATGTTAACAACTCCATTATGTATAATCTATTAACAGCTGGAAAACAATTTATTTCATTTTGTATTTAAAATTTCTACCAACCATCAAAAGGTAATCAAAAAGGCTAAGTAAAAATGCTATAATCTTCCATTTGAGTTGAAAATATCAGAACAAACTTATGATTTATTTTTCTCTTGATAAAAACAAAAGTACCAATTTAACAATGCTGTCTACTGAGACAGCCTAAAAGCATTGATAATTAAATAACATTTACCACTTCCTCAACCAGATTGTTGTTGCTAAATACCATTTTCCACTGATAAGGACAAGGACCTTTGGAGAAATGACTAATTCCAGGTATGAAACAGAAAATGTAGATGGGCCAGTACATTTTGAGGGGCCAGAATGTAAGGAAGTTATCAAAGAAATACTGGATGCATGTCAAAAATGACACAGAGCCAGTGTAAAGGGGTACTCACTGTCCAACGATGGGACAATTTGAATATAGTAATAATAACTATGATAAAAACTACATTGGGTTGAAACTCATAAAATATAAAAAATCATAGGTTCATAATGATACTATTAAAAAAGCATTTCATTGATTGCCTATGGAACTTACTGATACTAACTTATTGTTCATTGTACTAAAATGATAAATAAAAACTAATTGTCTATACTACCATTCCTATACAAACTATGTTTCAGGGTCGCTAAAAAACTGATGAAGACAAGTTCTTCCAACATCACTTAATAAATGCAGAAAGAACAACAGAATTAGAAAATCATCATTTTCCAACTCCTCATGATAAATCATTCAGAAAAAGCTGATGAAGAACGTTATAACAGATGGATCAGGCTAATCATACATGAACCCACAGATCAAACTTAACTCATGAAAGTGGGAAAACCAGACATTACCTGCCTCCTCTAATGTATAAGAACTATATAGTACTGCCTGTGAAGCAACCTGGTTCAAGTAAACCAACATTTAGTAACTAAAAAAATTTCTGAGACAATCAGGAAACTTGAATATTGATTAGATACATAATGATATTAAGAAATTATTGTCATTTTGTTGGGGGTGATATTGGTATTATGATTGTGTTTTAAGGGTAAAAGTATAAGATTTCTTGGATTGGCTTTAAAAATACTCCAGCAAAAAAACGGAAAGCAGGGGAGACAAAGATGGAACAGGAACTGAACATTGTCAGTGGCTGCTGAAACTGAGTGATGGATACACTGACATCCACTATACTATGTTACTTTTGTGTATGTTTGAAATTTCTCATAATGAAAAGGTTTAAAAACACAACAACAGGAATTCCCTGTTGGTCCAGTGGTCTCACTGCCTGGGCCTAGGTTCAGTCCCTAGTCTGGGAACTAAGATACCCCAAACTGGACAGCATGGCCAAAAAAAAAAAAAAAAAAAAAATACAACAACAAAAAATCCCCAAGAAAAATGGTTCCCTTAAGCCCAAAGGGAAAAAGTCACTCTGCAATCTTCACATATTCTCATTTTGCCTGCCCCTTCAAGCTAAACATCTAAGTTCTATACTGAAACTCATAACTTATATAAATTAAACAGCTGTTTCAAATATTTCCACTGAGTACTCCCTGAAAAGCTGTCTCCGCTTGTAAAAATTACAATAGCCAAGAGAAAGTCTGAGAGCTTCCATACCTAGACAAGTGGGTTGACTGTCTTTTTACAACAAAGAAGAACAAAATAAAAGTTCACAACTTACAAACTGAATAGCCACAAACCAAGAAAAAAGAAAGGAAGTGGAAACCAGCACTTAGTACCCACTGGGCACCTGGTACTGTACCACACAACTTCATAAGTCATCTCATATGAACTTTACCTCTTATTCTCTCCCAAAAGTTTAAACAAGTTCTATCAGATGTGTAGGTCTTATTAATTATAAAACACATTCTCAAACAAGTGAGGACCTACTTCACACTTAAAACAAAGATCCAAATAATCAAATATACCTCTTCAAGGCGTTTGCCAAGTTTGTCAAGTGTTTCAGGAAAATATTTTTCATTTTTCCACAGATGAGGTACATAGCGCTGCCACACCTGACCTGTTAGATGACTACAGGCAATAACCCACTGTTCACAAATTGAAATCCCAGCTTTCATATTTTCCTTCACAAGATAATAAGGATCTTCCCATAGGTTCAAAGTTCCCAACTTTTTCTGAACAAATCTTCCAAAGGAGCCACCTAATAACACGTAAAACAAACTTTTTAATGAACATATCTTTTTACCAAATAATTATGAAACATATGCTTTTTACAAAATTAAAATAATACACAAATTAGCAAACCAAGGATCTATGAAATACCACATCCACATCTTTAGACGGGCACTGTTAATAACAAATATTTTTTAAAAACACACATACACACACATATTTGTATTTCTGCATCTTTCAATATATCACACATTTCTTTGAAGTATAGAAATATATACACATTTTTTTTAAAGGCTGCAGAGCCCACAGTATGGACATAGCATTACATAACCAATTCTCAATTGCTATTTGTTCCTAGTCTCATTTTACAAACAATGCTGTAATAAATATCCTTTTACATACACATTTATGTACTTGTCTAACATTTTCTTAGGATAACAATGAGAAAGGTATATTCTGGGTCAAAAAGTATACGTATTTTTAATGTCAACAGATAACCCAATGTATATTAAACTTTCCAGTTCATTACAAAGTAAAGTCTAAATTAATACATAGATAGGGACGAAAAATCTATGTTAATTTAGTTATATTATAGTCAAAGAATCTGACACTATGATTTAAATTAACCAACTATGTACAAATATCTACTTAAATAATCCTATATGATTTGCTCTAAGAGTTACTTTAAGCAACAATTACTGTATTCAGGAACATTTTAGGAAAAAACAGAAAACAAAATAAGTCAGGCTTCCAAAATTGCAAAAGTTTATTTCTTTACTAGTACCTATAATATCTAAGAGATGTAACATTCGTGACTCAGGATAATGATCATGTTCTGTCTGTCTCCACACATCATCTACAACATCCCGAGTTGTCTCCACCAAGTCAACCACTTCCAGTAAGGACAGACCATCCAAGTTATAAAACTCCTAAAACCAAAATGCATTCATTTTTAAACATAATCATATTTGTACCTTGGGCAATATAGTCAAAATGTTCTCAGACTTTTTCAAACGCTACATCTCTAATATCTGCCATATTATTTTCTCCTCTTCTTCTATCATATGATATATTACTTCTTTAAGCAAATACCCTGTAAGTTCCTTCACAAACATAAATTTCATGAAAGCCAGAAGGAAAAATAAGAATTACATAAACTCTATAAATTTATTTTTACCCTTGGCCTAATTTCTTTTAAATTTGGGACATTTCTTTTATTTACCTAATAGAAATGGCCTTAACACCATATGTACACTACCCATTTCACCTCACATATCTTTATTGATTCATTTCCTGGGTTGCACAATGTTACCAATAATACAAACATAGTACATGGTATATCACTGCTAGGAAAAAAGTTTTAAACCATTTCAAACACTTCATTCAAATGATATTAATGAAATAGAAATAATATTGGGAATGAATAAAAAATTACTAAATATTTATTTTGAAAAGAATAGATTTTGTAAAAAACACTCAAAATGGTCACTTATTTAAACTCTCCATAGATACACCAAGGAATAATCAATCTAATAAGTATCAAACTAAGACTTTTTATATTTCAGATTCCTCCAAAATGCTAATTTGAATAAAGTAAACAATTTTTCCAAAGGACATATTACCTCCACAGGATAAACCTCTGTTAGTAGTAGGTTTCTGTTTTTTTCCTATCTACCTGCAGGAAAGTAATTATGTTTTTGAGAAAAATATTTTCTAGAGATTAGAATTTAACTTTTTTAAAAGTTTGGACTTCTAAGTTGCACTCAGTTTAAATACATATCTTAAGTAAACCCTGCTACATCTGAAGAATATATTTTGTCCAGAACCATCAAGTAATGATTTTAAAACAGAGATAAATCTAATAAAAATTGAATGCTAAGGTACTTCTATCAAAACCTGATATATAACTATGTATGAATCACGTACTCTTGCAACTGTTTCAAATAATTCTTTAAAATAACTGGCTCTTTCTTTACTAATCTGTTTACTTCCACGATGAGCTTGTTCTATCCAAAACTGGAACTCATCACTTGGTGTAAGAATACCTGAAAAGTGAGAAGGAAAAATTAGAAATATCAACTGTTATCATGCTGATCATTTTGAAATGTAAAGAAATATTGAAACACTATATTGTGCACCAGGAACTAACATAGTTTTGTAAGTCAATTACACTTCAAAATCTCACAAACAAATAAACTCATAGAAAAAGAGATCAGATTGCTGGTTAACAGAGGTGGGGGTGGGGAGAGGGGGAATTGGATGAAGGTGCTCAAAAGGAACAAACTACTAGTTATAAGATAAATGAGTACCAAAGATATAATGTACAACATGATAAATATAATTAATACTGCTTTATGTTATATATGAAAGTTCTTAAGAGAATAAATGTTGAGATTTCTCCTCATAAAGAAAAAATTTTTGTTTCTATTTCTTTAATTTTGTATCTATATGACATAATAGATGTTCACTAAACTTACTGTGAATATCATTTCATGATGTATATGAGTCAAATCATTATACTGTACACTTTAACTTTAAACTTACACAGGGCTGTATGTCAATTATCTCAGTAAAACTAGAAGAAGAAAGAAAGAAAGGAAGGAAGGAAGGAAGAAAAAAAAAGAACAGAATCATTTGAAAATGAAAAGCCAGCAAGTCACTGGTTTCATTTGCTGATTTTGCACATTTCTATATTCTTAAGGATGCACAGAAAATAATTTTTACAATTTCTATGAACAAAAACAAACTACAAAAACAACCCCAAAACAATTAACAAAATGGCAATCAGTACACACTTATCAATAATTACTTTAAATTGGCTGAATGGATACAAAAACAAAACCCATATATATGTTGCCTGCTAGAGACCTGCTTCAGATCTAAAGCCACACTCAGATTGAAAGGGGATGGGAAAACCTATTCCATGCAAATGGCAATCAAAAAGCAACACTTACATCAGATAAAAAAAGACTTTAAAGACTATCACACATGATGTTGTGGTACAAACTGTCTGTATGGCTTTTCTTATAGTCCAATTAATTACTAAAAAGCGTCCCTACAAGGACAAATAAAAACACTGCAAAAGGAATACTTGATGTCTTTTAACTTTTTTGGGTTTTTTTGCGGTACGCGGCCTCTCACTGTTGTGGCCTCTACCGTTGCAGAGCACAGGCTCTGGACACGCAGGCTCAGTGGCCATGGCTCACAGGCCCAGCCGCTCTGCAGCATGTGGGATCCTCCCAGACCAGGGCACAAAGCCATGTCTCCTGCATTGGCAGGCGGACTCTCAACCACTGCACCACCAGGGAAGCCCCCTTTTAACTTTTTATTTTAAAAAAATATTAAAACACTGATTTTAACTCTTATTTATGTGGAAAATTATCTCTATAAGAAAATCTGAGTTGGAATAAAGTAAATTTGCCTAATTACAGTCAAAAAAAAAAAAAAGACTTTCACAAATGATAAAGAAGGATATTACATACTGATCAAGGGATCAATCTAAGAAGATATAACACAATGTAAGTATATATCCACCAAACATAGGAGCACCTAATACATAAAGCAAATATTAATAGACATAAAGGGAGAAACTGACAGTAATAAGTTCATAGTAGGGAACTTTAACATCCCACTTACATCAATGGACAGATCATCCAGACAGAAAATCAACAAGGAAACAATGGCCTTAAACAACACATTAGATGAAATAAACTTAATATATATATATAGAACATTCCATCCACAAGCAGCAGAATATACATTTATTTCAAATGCAGAATATACATTTATTTCAAATGCACATCTCCAGGACAGATCACATGCTAGGCCACAAAAATAAGATGCAGCAAATTTAAAGAAAAGTGAAATCATATCAAGCATCTTTTCTGACCACAATGCTCTAAGACTGGAAATCAACTAGAAGGAAAAAACTGCAAAAAACACACAAATATGTAGAGACTAAATAACATGCTACAATCAATGGATCACAGAGGAAAAATCAAAAAATACCTGAAGAAAAATGAAAATAAAAACACAACAATCTAAAATCTACATGATGCAGCAAAAGCAGTTCTAAGAGGCAAGTTTATAGCAATACAAGCCTACTTCATGAAATAAGAAAAATCTCAAATAAACAACTTAAACTTACACCTAAAGGAACTAGAAAAAAGAAGAACAAGCAAAACCAAAAGTTAGCAGAAAGCAATAAATCATAAAGATCAGAGCAGAAATAAATGAAACAGAGACTAAAAAAAAAGAAAAAATAGAAAAGATCAATGAAACTAAGAGCTGGTTCTTTAAAAAATTAAACGTCACTGACAAACTTTGCCACACTCATCAAGAAAATAAGAGAGAGGGCCCAAATCAATAAAAAGAAGTTACAGCTGACACCACAGATATAGAAAGGATCATAAGATATTATTAAGAAAAATTATACACCGATAAAATGAACAACCTATAAGAAAAGGACAAAATCCCTAGAAATGTACAGTTTCCCAAGACTGAACAAGGAAGAAATAGAAAATATGAGTAGACCAATTACCAGTAATGAAATTGAATCATTTCATTACTAGTAATTGTAAAAAATAACTCCAAAAAACAGAAGTCCAGAACTAGATGGCTTCGGATCACATGGTTTGGTGAATTCTACCAAATATGTAGAGAAGGGTTAACACCTATTATACTCAAATTATTCCCAAAAACTGCAGAGGAAGATATGCTTCCATACTCATTTTCCAAAGCCAGCATCTCCCTAAAATCAGAACCAGACAAAGATATCACACACACACACAAAAAAAGAAAATTACAGGCCAATATCACTGATGAATATAGATGCAAAATTCCTCAACAAAATATTAGCAAACCAAATTCAACAATACATTAAAAGGTTCATATACCACAATCAAGTGGGTTTTATCACAGGGATGCAAGGATGATTCAAATCCAAAAATCAATCAATGTGATATACCACATTAACAAACTGAATAAAAATCATATGACCATCTCAATAGATACAGAAAAAATTTGATAAAAGTCAGCATCCATTTATGATTAAAAACTCTCAACAACAAAGTGGATATAGAGGGAACATACATCAACATAATAACATATATGATAAGCCCACAGCTAACATCATACTCAATGGTGAAAAGCTGAAAGCAGCTCCTCTAACATCAGGAACAAGACAAGGATGGCCACTCTCACCACTTTTATTCAACACAGTATTAGAGGTCCTAGCCACAGCAATCAGATAAGAAAAAAAATAAAAGGAATCCAAATTGGAAAGGAAGAAGCAAAACTGTCACTGTTTGCAGGTGACATGATACTATACATAGAAAATCCTCAAGATGCCACAAAAAAACTACTAGAGCTCATCAATGAATTTGGTAAAATTTCAGGATACAAAATTAATACACAGAAATCTGTTGTATTTCTATACACTAACAACAAACTATCAGAAAGAGAAATTAAAAAAACAATCGCATTTATAATCACATCGAAAAGAATAAAATACCTAGGAATAAAACTACCTGACGAGGTAAAAAGACTGTATGCAGAAAAGTATAACATTGATGGAAAAATTGAAGACAACACAAACAAATGGAAAGATATACCACGTTCATGGATTGGAAGAATTAATAATGTTATAATGAGCATACTATCCAAGGCAATCCATAGATTCAATGCAATCCCTAACAAAATACCAATGGCATTTTTCACAGAATTAGGAAAAATGATCCTAAAGTTTGTCTGGAAACATAAAAAAAAAACCCAAATAACCAAAACAATCTTGAGAAAGAACACAGCTGGAGTTATCATGCTCCCTGATTTCAAACTATACTGCAAAGCTACAGTCATCAAAACAGTATGGTACTAGCACAAATACAGATACATATATCAATGGAAAGAACAGTGACCCCAGAAATGAACTCACACCTATGGCAATTAATCTATGACAAAGGAAGCAAGAATATACAAAGGGGAAAAGACAGCCTCTTCAGTAAATGGTGTTGGAAAAGCTGGACCTACATGCAAAAGAATTAAACTGGACTTTTCTCTCCCATCATACACAAAATTAAGTTCAAAATGGATTAAAGACTTAAATGTAAGACCTGAAACCATAACTTCTAGAAGAAAACATAGGGAGTACGCTCTATGACACTGGTCTTAGTAATATTTTCTTGGATCTGGCTTCTCAGGCAAGGGAAACAAAAGTAAAAATAAACAGATGGGACCACATAAAATTAAAAAGCTTTTGCACAGCTATGGAAACTATCAACAAAATGAAAAGGCCACCTACTGAATGGGAGAAGATATTTGCAAACAATATATCAGATAAGGGGTTAATATCTATAATATATAAAGAATTCATACAACTCTGTATCAAAAAAAAACAACCCAATTAAAAAATTGGCAGAGGATCTGAATAAACATTTCTCCAAAGGACACATACAGATGGTCAACAGGCACATGAAAAATGCTCAACATCACTAATCATCAGCAAAATACAAATCAACCACAATGAGATACCACCTCACACTGTCAATGACTGTTATCAAAAAGGCAACAAATAACAAGTGTTGGTGAGGATGTGCAACCGTCATGCACTGTTGGTGGGAAGGTAAAGTAAAGCAGCCACTATGGAAAACAGTAGGCAGATTACTCAAAAAATTAAAAATAGAACTACCATATGATCCAGCAATTACACTTCTGGGCATTTATCTTAAAAAAACAAAAACACTAATTAAAAAAGATATATGCTCTTCTATGTTCATAGCAGCATTATTTACAGTAGCCAAGATATGGAAGAAACCTAAGTGCCCATCAACAGATGAATAGATAAAGAAGATGTGGGGTGTATATATATATATACATATGTATATGTGTGTGTGTGTGTGTGTGTGTGGTGTGTACACACATACATATATATATATATATATATATATAATGGAATATTACTCAGCCGTAAAAAAGAATGAAATCTTGCCATTTGTGACAACATGGATGGACCTAGATGACATTATGCTAAGTTAAATAAGTCAGGCTGAGAAAGACAAATGCTGTATAATCTCACTTATATGTGGAATCTAAGAAACAAAACAAATGAACAAATAAAACAAAAGCAGAGTTATAGAGATTTGGCACCACCAGGAGCCAAACCCAGCTTGTGGTTGGAGTGAGGCACAAGCTGTAGGGCCACCATGTGCTCACCAGTGCCCAGCCACCATGCCCAGCTTCCACTACAAGTTCCTGAAGAAGTCCAAGCAACAGCTGCTGTGCCCACTGTGCAGGAGAAATATTTGAAAAAAAAAAAAAAAGCAGAATTACAGATATAGAGAACCCCCCTTACCAGAGGGAAGGGGGGTGGGGGAGGAAAGAAATGGGTGAGGGAGATTAAGATTTATTTTGTAACTGCCAGTTACAAAATAAAGGAGTCACTGGTATCAAATGTATACTGTGGGGAATACAGTCAAGAACTATGCAATATCTTTCTATGGTGACACACTGTAACTAGACTCATCATGGTGATCATTTTGAAATGTACAGAAATACCAAATCACTATGTTGTGTAACAGGAACTAACATACTGTTGTAGGTCAATTATACGTCAAAAACAAACAAACAAACAAACAAAAATAAATCAGACTTGTAGTTACCAGAGGTGGGGGATGGGAGGAAGGGGAATTGTATGAGGTGGTCAAAAGGTACAACTTCCAAAAGATAAATAAGTAGTAGGGATGTAATATACAACATGATAAATATAATTAGCACTGCTGTATGTTATATATGAAAGTTAAGAGAGTAAATCCTAAGTGTTCTCATCACAAGAAAAGAAGACTTTTTTTCTATTCCTTTAATTTTGTATCCATATGAGGTGATGGATGTTCACTAAACTTATTGTGATAATCATTGCTTGATGTATTTAACTCAAATCTCTATGCTACACACCTTAAACTTATACAGTGCTGTATGTCAATTATATCTCAGTAAAACTGGAAGAAAAAATAAGCAAGTTAAAATAGTTTTATTTTTCCCAATGAAATACGCAACCTCTAGCTGCTTAATCCCATGCTGGAAGTAAATTCACTATTCTTTCTGGTTGTATGAGATTCAAAAAACATCTATTTTACTATTCAAAGTATAAAACTACAACTAATATTTTAAACTAATGATTTGTGTATGTCAGGCATTTCATCTTAATTGTTCTTATGAAATAATTTATCTATAGCCACAAAATTACAATTAGCTTCAGGAAAAAAATACATTTTAAAATAAAAGTCATTGGCTTATTATCGTCACAAATATACAATTAGCATCAATCCTCATTATTCACAGATTCTGGATTTATGAAGTCACCTACTTGTTAACATTTATATGTATCCAAAGTCAATACAATACTCTCAATGTTTTTGTGGTCATTTGCAGACATGCACAGAGCTGTGAAAAATGTGAGTTGCCCAACGCATATGTTCCCAGCTAAGGATGAACAAAGCAACACTGCTTTCTTATTTTCTATCACCTACTGTAAACAAATGTCTTTTCTGTAGTCTATGTAATGCCATGTTTTTCACATTTTTGTGCTTTTGTTGGTGATTTTGCTGTTTAAAATGGCCCCCAAGCATGGTTGTGAAGTGCTGTCTAGTGTTCCTAGCACAAGAACACTGTGAAGTCCCTTACAGAGAAAATACTTGTGTTAGATGAGCTTCATTCAGGCAAGAGTTGCAGTGCTGTTGCCCTTAAGCTCAATGACAATTCATCAACAATATATATTAAATAACGTGTCCAAACCAAATGCACCTAAAACAAGGTTATGTGTTGAGCAGTTGGTGAAAATCTCATGACCAGAGGCTCACGGGACCCTAGGAGCAATGCTTCAGTATTCGCTAACTGAGTGTTCACAGTGATTTTATAGAACAGAACTACTGCAAATAATGAGAATCAACTATACTTTCTATTTCCATGAACTGCACATTATTAAAGATTACATCTTCCTCTTCTCCAAATCCATATGTAAATCTATTTATTTAAAAGCAGTTCAAGCTCAGAGAAGATCCAAAGTGTGGGAAGAAATCTTTGAAGAAGTATATTAATTTACTAATGTATTAATAAGTCAATTGTTTTGATTTTCTTTGACAAAACTATGGGTAAATACCTCGTGTGTCATCTTCCTTAAATTTCAGTTTTGATAAGTTAGTATCTGATCTTCGTAGAACTATACCCAAGCCTGCTTCTAGTTCACTCAAAAGATTCTGAAGTTTGGGATCAAGGTTTCTGCTCCATTCCTGATCCTAAATAAAAACAGACAAGAGCATAAAATGTTCAAAATCTTGCCAATCAAACTGGTTTCCTAAAACACTTTCAAAAGAACTAAGTCCAAATATATCTGTTTCACTCAAAGCCTGACACTACCTCCATCTCATAAGGGAGAGAAAAAAGTCCTTTCAACAGTTAAAACTTTATAAAGATCATTTACTACAGCAATTTAAGAGCTGATGTAGATTGCATTTTATATCTTTCTCCAATTTCTCTATTTGCCAATAAAGGCTACATTAAAATTTTTTTAATTACAAAGAAAAAATATTTTAACTTAAAAACTAAAATACTAATGATATTACCAGTAAATAAAATAATAAATATTTACTTTTGTGTGTATGAAAGCATTTACCCAAATACTTAGGCTAAAAACAACCACTACCATACAAGCTACTTTAATTTACTCACCTTTAACAACATTGGCGCAAATACTTGCCGTACTGCTTGGTAAAGGGAATTTATAGGTGATTCTAACATAGATGAAACAAGAATGTTTTTATGTAGATTCTGATCAGTAATTACTTCAGGTCGCAGCTTGAAAAACACCAGCACTTTATCTTTTGTGTCGGCAAAATCAATCTAAAGTGATAAACAAATGATTTTTAATGTTATTTTCATAAAGTTAATACTTGAAAATTTATATATTTCCCTAAAATGTTATATTACTGTAATTTTATCCCTTGGAAAAACTATACTTTAGAAATAATTATAGTATATTACAACCAATTCTTAAAAAAACCTGGGTTTTAAAAATGTATCCCCGCTTATATGTGATTGTATCATAAAGCTACTTTGATAAATGGTTTATAAACAAAAAGCACTATATGAATATTGTTAACATCCACTCCAGACAGATTCAGTAATACTACAGATCAAAGCTGTGTGCCCCAGGTACACACTGGTGAGTAGTATACTTCTTCACTCCAGAAACTCTATAACAAGGATGCTAATTACCCTCTTACATGAAACTAAGTTCAATATAAACTCAGAACTACCAAAACAAACTTAGGTTGTCCATCTCCTAAAATCATCTTTATGTGAACAAACATTTTTTCCTTAAAGTATTTGAGATCAAACTTTTTACTAAATTGTCATATAACGAGATTATCACCTCACACTGGTCAGAATGGTTATCATCAAAAAATCTACAAACAGGGCTTCCCTGGTGGCGCAGTGGTTGAGAGTCCACCTGCCGATGCAGGGGACACGGGCTTGTGCCCTGGTCTGGGAAGATCCCACATGCCGCGGAGCGGCTAGACTGGTGAGCCATGGCCGCTGAGCCTGCGTGTCCGGAGCCTGTGCTCCGCAACGAGAGAGGCCACAACAGTGAGAGGCCCGCGTACCGCAAAAAAAAAAAAAAAATCTACAAACAATAAATGCTAGAGAGGGTGTGGAGAAAAGAGAACCCTCTGGCACTGTTGGTGGGAATGTAAATTGATACAGCCACTAAGGAGAACAGTATGGAGGTTCCTTAAAAAACTAAAAATAGAACTACCATGTGACCCAGCAATCTCACTACTGGGCATATACCCTGAGAAAACCATAATTCAAAAGGACACATGTACCCCAATGTTCACTGCAGCACTATTTACAATAGCCAGGACAAGGAAACAACCTAAATGTCCAACGACAGATGAATGGATAAAGAAGATGTGGTACATATATACAATGGAATATTACTCAGCCATAAAAAGAAACGAAATTGGATCATTTGTAGAGATGTGGATGGACCTAGAGTCTGTCATACAGAGTGAAGTAAGCCAGAAAGAGAAAAACAAATATCGTATATTAACACATATATGTGGAATCTAAAAAAATGGTACAGACGAACCTATTTGCAGGGCAGGAAAAGAGACGTAGACTTAGAGAACAGACATGTGGACACGGGGTGGAGGGGGAGGGTGGGACAAACTGGGAGATTAGGGTTGACATATACACTACCATGTGTAAAACAGCTAGTGGGAACATGCTATAAAGCACAGGAAGCTCAGATCGGTGCTCTTCGACACCTAGATGGGTGGGATAGAGGGGGTGCGATGGTGGAAGGGAGGTCCAAGAGGGAGGGGATATAGGTATACATATAGCTGATTCACTTCCTTGCACAGCAGAAACTAACACAACATTGTAAAGCAACTATACTCCAATAAAAAAAAAAGGGTGAGTGAGCTTTTGTGCTACTTTTCTTTTATCCTAATCATTGTATTTTTTTAGCCACTAGGAAGGAATTGGCATTTACTCAGTATTGCTGCTTTTCTCAAACTCTCATTTTCACGCATTAGAATTCTATTGCTAGCATGATAATTTTATTCCAATTACAAGCGAGAATAACAAGCTGCAGATAAGTAGATTTGAAACATTCATTCCTTAGTAATTAAATAGACCATACCCTTAAATTTCCCTCCTCCCACCTATCTGAAGAAAGAATATTCAGAAAATACTTTTTTGTGTGTGTGTGTGCGGTACATGGGCCTCTCACTGTTGTGGCCTCTCCCGTTGCGGAGCACAGGCTCCGGACGCGCAGGCTCAACGGCCATGGCTCACGGGCCCAGCCGCTCTGCAGCATATGGGATCTTCCCGGACTAGGGCACGAACCCATGTCCCCTGCATCAGCAGGCGGACTCTCAACCACTGCGCCACCAGGGAAGCCCCAGAAAATACATCTTTTAACATCATACTTTGAAAACAGTATCTATAGTCACTGTCCAAGCCATCCTGGGGCATCCATCAGGACAATGAGCTTTGCCCTAGCCAAAGTCAGAGTTAAAGCAAAGGATAAGTTGGCTACAGCTGCTCATCATTCCCTGAGTAAAGAAAAACTGAGAATGAGCACTCCTAGCCACATCTCCTCCAAGTTTCCCTATCATTGGCAACTGCTATTTCCTCTTAACTGACTATAATTTGATAATTATTAAGGTGTAAAGTTGGTTCTTTTTTGAGGTTGCAAAATACCTCTATCACCTACTGGGATCGATCAGGGATCAGCATACCACAACTTTCTGCCTGTTTTGTACAGGCCACAAGCTAAAAATTATTTCCACACTTTCTGAAAAACCGAAAGAATAATAATATTTCATGATATGAAATTCAAGTATCAGTGTCCATAAATAAAGTGGAATGCAGCCACACTCATTCATTCACATATTGTCATGGCTGCTTTCTCATGGCAATGGCAGAGCTGGAGTTGTGACAGAGACCTTATGACCTGCAAAGCCCAAAATATTTATTATCTGGCCCATTATAGAAAAAATTTGCCAACCTCTATTCTACAGCATAAAACAGATCATACCTCTCTCTTGCTTAAGATTACCAACGACTTCCTATTTCAACCTAAATGGTGTACAAGGTCCTAAATGATCAGCCCATACTGTAACTTTCACATTCTTTGGTTATTCATTAAACTTCAGCAATGACTCTGGATTTTTTTTTTCCAGCTCCTTAAAACCAAGATAAGACCCAGCTCAAGGCCTTGGTACTTATCATTTCTTTTCCTTAGAAAACTCTTCCTCTAAATCTGCCTACAAGTCATCATTTAAATCTCACTTCTAAAGTCACTAATTCAGACAGGTATTCTCTCCCTCTTTATTTTAATGCACTTCCCCTCCCCATGCCCATCTCTACTTTAACATTACTCTATTTTTATTAACAGCACTTATCAATACCCAAAATTATGTTACATTATATACCTGTGTGCATGTGTTTAGCCCATTTTTGTCCATTTGAATGTTACTCCTTGGAGATAAAGCCTGACATGTTCATAACTTTATCCCCACCACCCAGGACAATGCCAGACCCATAGTAGGTACTCAGTAATTGTTAATTTCTTCAATCATGCTGATTCTTAGATATCTAAAGTACAACTTAAGATATAACAAAACATTTTCAAATATGACTAAAAATCTGTAGTGTGATGTATGACTAAAGATAAAATATACTGTTGGACTCTACTAGCTTAACTAAAAGTTATAGTTTCCATTTTCTTTTTTTGTTTGTTTTGGTTTGGTTTGGTTTGGTTTTTGGCCACACGGCTTGTGGGATCTTAATTTCCCATTACACTCTATCTAAACTTTCGGTGGCATTTACAACTGTGTGCCCTGATTTTATAACTTGTTGAGTATATGTCAATCTAGGCCACTGCAGCGAGGCTCTAGAAGACAGACACAGGGGGTCATGTTCTGAATTATATTAACCTATTAGAGAAGTGGAGTAGTTAATGCTTAGGGTGTAACCTTTGTGCCTTACTTTCCTCAGCCACAAAATGGAAATCAAAAGTTTCTATCTTATAGTGTTGTTGTGACTATTAAATAAGCCAAAACACACAAAGTACTTAGAACAGCACCTGACAGAGAGTAAAGGGAAAATAAACGTTAGCTATGATTATCTATGCTTTTTACATCTTTGTAAACTCACCAAACCTAGCAAAGTGCCTTGCATATATTGAGTTCAAAATACATCGATTGAATAGAATTGAGTGAAATCCAAGACCAAAAATTCATAATAGGGTGAATGATACAATCATCCTACAAAAAACGCATTCAGTGCTTGCTGTGCATCAAATACTCTGTTAGACCTAGGGACACCCGTGAACACAAGAGGAAAAGGTTTAATATATGACTATCACTTGTTAATTTTCCTCCATTTACTGAGCAGGGCCTCAGTGTTAGGCAGGGGTAATGTGTGAGGCAATTTTTTTTCTATGTATTATTCTGAATGTGTGTGTGTATGTGTGTGTGTGTGTGTGTGTGTGTGTGTGTGTGTGTATCTCCTGGTTGCAAATGCAACCATTTCTTAAACAATCTTGCCAGTGGAGGCAGCAGTAAATAATAATGAATAAATCAATACATCATATGTGGCACAACAAAAAGAATTTAAACTTCCTGCCTTATCATTTCTTAAAAGATTTGAATTCCTAACTATTCTTTCCCTAGAGTAAATTTAAACTCGTATATAATCCAAAAAAGATACACTAGGATTTGCCTCGAAGAACCTCAACAGGGTGGAGAAAGAAAAAATGTTTAAATAAATAAGGTAAATATTTTATTTTTAACTATAACCTATCTGTAGTATAAAAAAAAAAAAACTAGAAAGACTAGAATTGTTCTCTTCAGGTGCGTGGACTGGGAACCTCCTTTGGTCAGGGGGGATCCAAGCTTGGAAACTACACGCTGAAGCACGAGGCCAGTGCAGCTCATCAAGCGGGGACAGCACTGGGCCCTCTAGGATGATCCAAACAGGAAGGCAGAAACGGACCCGACATCCTTCTGGCTGAGCCCGGGGACGTAAAGGTAGGTCAGGGCAGGGGTGCAGGGAAGCATACCACATTGGAAAAGGAAATTCCGACGTCGGATCGCTGCACTCTGAGGAGCATCTGGTTCCCGTCGTCCAAGAAGTTGTTGATTTCAGGACTGTTGTACAGCAGCGGCTGGTCCCAAGATTCCGACACCAGTCCAAAGTAATTCTGAGTAGTAGTGAAGATGAAAAGCTTCCGAACGTCCCCGGTTCCGCCCGCCATGATTCTAGAGAAGGGGAAAGAGGAGGGAGGGCGGCAAAGAGGGAAGGAGGAAAAAAACAGTCGGCACAGAAGTAAAGAGAAGATGAGAACTCGGCCCAAATCCGGAGCTCGCCTGCGGGCCTTCAGAGCTCCGCGGTTGCCACGGGCAGTCGCTATGGCGACGGAGCACTACGGCGGCGTGCGGTGGGCGTTACCATCTCGGGCACGCGCACGCAAAGCTCTCGGAGAGGATCGATCATCTAGGAGCTCCTTAGCTGCTCGCCGCGGTCCTCGATTGCAAAGGATTCAGGCAAGTTTGTGTCAGGTCGCAAAATCTGCCTTTAATTCTTTCTACTGACTTCTTATAACGCATAATTAGAAGAGATACCTCTAGTCTTCAAGTGCAGCAGTATGACAAGGATTTAGGATGGCTGGGGTTCTAGTGCTCCCTCTTCCCCTTCACTCGTTAGCAAACCACTGTCAACGTCAAGTTCCACATCTGTAAAATAGGGAAATACTATCTGGGTTATAATGAGGACTTTAAGAGATTACTACTTAAACACCGCTTTTTAAAGAGGCTGATAATAGGAGTTCAATACAACGTTAATTTACTTTCTCCATCTTACTCTTCTCGATTCTGTGTTAATTTCCCACCATTATTTTAATTTTGTTATCCTATTATTTCAGAAAAATGTTATTATTTCTCCAATTTTTCATCACAATCGTTATCAGAACACACAGCCATATTGTAAAATAACCAAAACGGGCAGTGATACTTGTAAATTTGTTTTATAACAAGCATAACCAAATGCTGAAGAAATACAGAGGTGAAATCAGCCTTCATCATTTTCTACCCCATGGCATCACTACAAACTACTAAATTGCTGGTCATTTATCCCAAAATTCATCAAAGAGTCTCCGAATTCAATAATTATCTTCTAAAAATATTTACCGCATGCTGCTATATGCCAAGTAGTGAACTAGGCCCTGGAGACCATAGTCTCTGCCCTCATAATCAGTCATCATCTCAACCCTGATTTGAGCCATTATCCTAGGGAAAATAAACACATACCAATTGTTTTATTTGCACTCGGTAATCACTACTATATTCTTTTAGAATTAGAAAGAAGGTCTTTTTATCTGCTGAGCATCTTGATTAAGTTTGAGGAATGGAAACTAAAGAAAGCTGAAGTGCTTTAAATTATAATGGGAAATGAATTCAAATTCTTACGAAATAATCCAAAAGATGGGAAGGGAGTCAGTGAGGTAGAATGCCGGCAGCTGGATGGGAAAAAATCCAAATAGCAACCCAGGGTGACTGGATAGCGAAAAAGGATTTTGAAAGCAAAAATGGCTAATATGGATACAGAGATTCTTGCTCTGCAATGAGCATTATGATCCTTACCAGGGTCTTAAGGAAAGTCTCCATTACTCACAAATGCTTAGTCTGGGTGAGTTATTTTGGTGGAGATGTGTGAAATGGCTGAATTAAGCATCCATGGCAATGTGAATAAAAGTGAATAAAAAGGCAACACATGTAGGGAGATGAGTCTAGAAAGCAGCTGAAATCATGAGAATCTCATCCTCCCAGGAATTTTTAGAAATCTTGGATGGGCTTTGGACTTCCACAAGATATGAAATTTGAGTGTTTTCATCAATTTTAACCCAGATGTCAAAAAACATTTTAACCTAGATGTCCAGTTGACATGTAAACCCCATGTGGATAGGGATTTTGTGTATCTTGTTCACTGCTGTATACCCAGACTTAGGCCTAGAGTGGAAAACAAGACAGATAAAGTCCCTGTACTCATGAAGCTTCAATAAAGAAGAAAGAATCTCAGAGATGGTAAGTTATAGAATGAAGATTCATACCCAAATCCAATTCTCAATCTCTAGACACTATTTCACAGTGGTAGCAGCAGGCTAGCCACTAACATAATATCTCCCCTTTCGCAGCTAAGAAGTGTTTGCCATCCAGGTGTGGGCGTTAACTAATTCTCACCAATGAAATGTGAGCAGAAGTAGTGTGTGCCACTTCCAAGGCAAGATTTTAAAGAAGTAAGTATACTTTTACCCTTTGCCAGCTGGATGCAGCTAACAAAGCATCAAGAGATGGCAGAACCATGAAAGAGTCTGAACCAGGGCTTCTGAATCACAGTGTGGCATAAAGCCAGCAATTGTTAAGCAAGAAATAACTTTTATTGGGCTTCCCTGGTGGCGCAGTGGTTGAGAGTCCACCTGCCGATGCAGGGGACATGGGTTCGTGCCCCAGTCCGGGAAGATCCCACATGCCACAGAGCGGCTGGGCCCGTGAGCCGTGGCTGCTGAGCCTCTGCGTCCGGAGCCTGTGCTCCGCAACAGGAGAGGCCACAACAGTGAGAGGCCCACGTAACCTTTATTGTGTTTGAACCATTTTATATTATACATGTGTGGGTCTATTTTCTAATCGCAATTTAGGCCACACTAACCAATGAGTAACTGATATCAGCAGTAGTGTGCTGTTTAAAAAAAATTAATGTGGAGCATTTGTTTAAAAGTTGGTTAGCAGGTGGCATGCAAACAGATAATGTGAGCCAGGGCACAAAACCTTTCTGAACCAAGGATTCCTAACTTTTTTCGGTATTTACATGTATCAAACCTCTTGGTGTCAGGACTTATTTATACTTTAAAAAAGTATTGAAGCTTCCAGAAAATTTTTGTTTCTCTGCATTATTTCTATCAACATTTACTATAATAGTCATTCAATGTGAGACAAATTTTAAAATATTCACTTATTCATCAATTTAAAAATAATAAGCCCAAGACTTGTTAACATAAATAACATATTTTATGAAAATAATCATAATTCCCAAAACAAAAATAAATTTGGTCAGAAGAGTGGTATTGTTTTACATTTCTGCAAATCTCTTTAATATATTCCTTAGTGAGAGATCGTCTATCTACTTCTGCATTCCATCTCTTGCAATATGTTGTTTTAGTTGAAGTATATGGAGAAAACACAGATAATGTAGTTGGAAAACAGAAAGAACTTTATAATCTTTTCAGTTAACTGTGAGTATTCTTCTTTGTTACTAAACCAAAACTCCACAAATGGTAGTTTCTTAAAGAACAGTTACAATTTGGAATCTGGAACCATATCAATCAACATTTCATACTCAACTACATTAAAATCCATTGGTCACTTGCACTCTGAATGGATATTTTACCCATGCATAATTTTGTAACATCATGCATTGATCATTTGGAAAATATTTGAGCTATGCAGATTTTCTAAATGTTGATACCTTTTACTGTGCACTATTTAAAAATCACATTCATTAATAAACCACTGATATCATAAGAAAAAGTGTTTATGTATGGAGAGGTTGTCAAACTTACAGTAGAGAGTTTAAGTTTTCCAAAATTCTAATTTTTGCATGAAAGCCTGAATTTCATCATTGTCAACAAATACTGTCAGTTTTTTCCTTGAAATGGTAGGCTTATTTCATTCATTTTTGAGGGAAAAAAAAGTCTGCCAAATACCCAAATCTTAATAATCATAGTTTGTCATTCTTTCAAGTAAAAATTGCCTTCAGTGATAAAAGCTGCTAGTTTTGATCACAATTCGAACAGTCACACAAGTTCTTTTTTTTAAGGCAAACTGTACTTCAGTATGCAGCAGAAGTGCTTTATGGTGTTTCATCAGTCAGAATATTAAAATGACTTGTACTCAAGTTTTGAGATCTGATAAAATTATTTACTCTATCATTGAGGACATTCGTAAGTGAACCTGGAATCTTTTCCTGTGAGTACATGGAAGTGAAGAATGGATGACTACTAAAACATTTTGGTGCCTTGATTTGTGCCAAGGTGTCAGCAGTTTAGCCACTATTTTAGTTTTCCATTGCTGCATCACAAATTGCTACAAACTTAGTGGTCTAAAACACTACCCATTTATTAGCTTGAAGTCCTGTCCATTAGTAGTCTGGGAACTGCATCTCTGGTCCTCTACTAAGGGTATTACAAGGCTTAGTTCAACATGTTGGCCAGGCTGAGTTCTCATCTGGAGCTTAGGGTCCTCTTCCAAGTTCATATAGCTGAGACAGAACTAGATTCCTTGAAGTTGCAAGACCTAGGTCCCCATTTCTTTGCTGGCTATAAGCTGGAGCCACCTTCAGCAACTAGAGGCCACTGCATTCTTTACCTGCATCTTCAAAGCCAACAATGGAGAACTTTCTTACACATCAAATCTCTCCTGTGCTTCAAATCTCTTATAACACAAAGGGCCCCATTCCTTTTAAGGTTTTACCCGATTAGATCAAGCCCAATGAATAATCTCCTTTAATAACTCAGAGTTAACTGAGTAGTAAACTAAAGCATGGAAGTGGTAGCCCACTATATTCACAGGATTTGCCCACATTCAAGATGAGAAGGTTATCCAAGGTGTGCCCACCAGAGAGTGAAACCTCGGGGCTGTTTTAGAATTCTGCCCGCCATTACTTTTACACCATCAAATGTCAAGCACAGTGAAAGAGGCACAAAATGTCTTACTATTGTGGAAATAGTTTGACCTCACAGACCCCCAAAAATAACTCAAGTTTCCCCAGGGTACCACCGTTCTAGATGATCTCTAAGTTATCTGTATCTATTTTATGAAAGTGAATAGAGGAAAAAAAACGTTTTCTGTTTTATCCATTATGTTTGACAAATATTGGGCAAATTATATTAAAAACATAATGATGGTTAAAAAATATTGCCCCACTTATTAAATATACTCTTTATACTCTTATTCAATTGAAAGAAAAAATACCATAGGATTGTTATAATATCATTTTTCATATTAAAGAATAGTCATCTTGGGCTTCCCTGGTGGCACAGTGGTTGAGAATCTGCCTGCTAATGCAGGGGACATGGGTTCGAGCCCTGGTCTGGGAAGATCCCACATGCCGCAGAGCAACTAGGCCCGTGAGCCACAACTACTGAGCCTGCGCGTCTGGAGCCTGTGCTCCGCAACAAGAGAGACCGCAATAGTGAAGAGGCCCGCGCACCACTATGAAGAGTGGCCCCCACTTGCCACAACTAGAGAAAGCCCTTGCACAGAAACGAAGGCCCAACACAGCCAAAGATTACAAAATTTAAAAAAAAAGAATAGTCATCTAATTACTATCCTTGGACACTGTTGGGGGAGCTATACATGAAAGAATGTAATTTCGGAACCTCTTCTTCACACTTAGAGAAGCTGAAACTTACTCTAGGGCATAGTATTTACAGATTTCAATCACCAGTACAATGAAATATATATTCTAATATGACATTTAATGTTCAACTCAAATACTTAAATATGTTTACCTCTATACATTTTTATGTGTCCCTGTGGAATAATAGGGAGTCTATTTCTCCAAATTCTGCTCCTAAGTCAGAAAATAGCCATTAACCATTACACCTGACTCTAATAGGGACCCAATACTTCCTGTAGTCAATTGTACTGAAAATATAGGGGGAGAGGAAGGAGCCATGTAAATAAAGGAGTTAGTGTTTATCAGTTCATACATATAAATGAAGATGATTCTTGCATTTGCAATTCTGTCTACTTCCATTCCCCAGACTAATCCTGGACATGGTTGAGGAGGTGGGGGAATGGGCCAGAAATGTGGTAATGTGGGGATGATTTTCCCCAATCTCCACTAACAAAGAGAATCAGAAACAGACATTGGTGGAGAACAAAATCAAAGTGTGGAGCTCCTTGCAGACAATACTCTTGGGTTTCACTATAAGAAAATACAGACACTATGATTAAATAAATATTTTGAGTCTTCTATCAGATGTTAAATACTATTTATTTGAATGCTGGTGCTTCATTATATATTAAAAATTAAATATCAAAGTTAATTGTAAACTTTTTGGTAACTTTCTACTTCTTGAGCTTTGTTTTAAATTACCTTATATAAGAGTTCTCTTGAATAGTCACAACTGTTGTAGTTGAAAATATATCTTATTGGTATTGAGTGAAAAGAAACTTTGTGGCTCTTAAAGTTTATGCACATCAATTCCATTTACATTTTGTTGGCCAACCAAGCCACATAGTAACATCTAATTGCAAGTAGGCAGGAAAGTGCTATTGTACCTTGTGCACAGAAAGAAAGAAAGCTATAAAATATCTGAGAACAGTTCTAATGACTACCATACCTTCTAACATATTTCAAATTAAGGAAAAAAATGTTGCTTGGACTAAGCAAGATAAACTGTGCGCTTTCTTTTTCCTCTGCCATAGTAACCAATAATGTTCTAGATAGTGACATTTGATAGATATGTCAAATCTAGATAGATTTGTTCTAATGACAAAGAACAGGGTCCCCAGCTGACCCTTGACCAACATGTAGTGTGAGCAACAAACAAATTTGGTTGTCTTAAACAATTGAACAATTGACTTCTTTGTTTCTCTGCCCTAATCTAGCCCATCCAGACTGCTACAGATAAGATGTGTGCTCACCCACCCCACTGTCTCACACCCTGACCATTTCACTAATTTACATAGCCTACTTGCCCCTGTAAGCATGTGAGTTTGTAAAGCTGTTTTACAGTATGTTGTCTTAATAAAGTCTGTTGCAATATGTTGCAACAGACTTAATAAAGTCTGTTGCAATATGCAACTAGTTATCATGTAACTAGTTACATGATAATCATTTGTCTAATAAATATAGTGCTTTTAATTTTGCCTTTCAGTGTAATGAAGTATGCCAGTGAACCTACTGTTTTAAGGTTCTCAGTATAAAAAAACTTTCAAAACGTATTACTATAATAGGTAATCTTTTCCTCTATAATTGTTGTAGGAAGGAGGACCCCTTCCAGGGCCCAAGCGTGTCTAACACTCGGAAATGAATTGTCCAAGGAGACACATGTACTGACAAAGCAAAAGACTTTATTGGGAAGGGGCACCCAGGTGGAGAGCAGTAGGGTAAGGGAACCCAGGAGAGCTGCTCTGCCACGTGGCTTGCAGTCTCACGTTTTTTGATAATGGATTTTGCTTTCCAGGTTGTCTTTGGCCAGTCATCTTGCTTGTTGCCCATACTTGGACTGAATCAAGGTCTATCCTGGTGGTGTGCAGATCTCTCAGGCAAGATAGATTCCAGTGTGAAGGTTTCTAGGAAGTTGACAGGATGTTTGGGTTGGCATCTCCTCCCTCCTCCTTTTGTGCCTCCTGAATTCTCCTGGTTAGTTTTTGGTGGCAGCACTGCATTCTTTATTGGAACCTCCTATTATGAGACAATTCAGGCAAGTTATTTTTTTAGATGCTTTGATGATGCTTTCTTTACCGTGTGCATGATCTAGCTTAAAAGAAAACAGTCTTCCTTAGATTTGCAACTAAATACCCTTTAATATTATTTTAAAAAATACATAACACTAATGTAAAGTGCTGAAGAGAAAGCTTTATACCATGGTAACTATTTTTTATTAGAATTTTTTAATTGGAGTATAATTGCTTTCCAATGTTGTGTTAGTTTCTGCTGTACAATGAAGTGAATCAGCTATATGTATACATATATGCCCTCCCTCTTGGACCTCCCTCCCACCCCCCCATCCCGCCCATCTAAGTCATCACAGAGCACCGAGCTGAGATCCTAATGGGAACAGTAGGTTCCCATTAGCTATCTATTTGGTACTATATTTATATCAACCCTAATCTCCCAGTTTATCCTGCCGTCTACTTCCCCCTCTGTGTCCACCCATCCATTCTCTATGTCTGCATCTCTATCCCTGCCCTGCAAATAGGTTCATCTGTACCATTTTTCTAGATTCCATATATGTGCATTAGCGTACGGTATTTGTTTTTCTCTTTCTGACTTACTTCACTCTGTATGACAGACTCTAGGTCCATCCACCTCACTACAAATAACTCAATTTCATTTCTTTTTATGGCTGAGTAATATTCCATTGCATATATGTACGACATCTTCTTTATCCATTCTTCTGTCAGTGGACATTTAGGTTGCTTCCCTATCCTGGCTATTGTAAATAGTGTTGCAATGAACATTGGGGTACATGTGTCTTTTTGAATTATGGTTTTCTCAGGGTATATGCCCAGTAGTGGGATTGCTGGGTCATATGGTAGTTCTATTTTTAGTTTTTTAATGACCCTCCATACTGTTCTCCATAGTGGCTGTATCAATTTACATTCCCACCAACAGTGCAAGAAGGTTCCATATGCTCCACACCCTCTCTGCCATTTATGGTTTGTAGATTTTTTATGTTGGCCATTCTGACTGGGGTGAGATGATACTCCATTGTAGTTTTGATTTGCATTTTTCTAATAATTAGTAATGTTGAGCATCTTCTCCTGTGCCTCTTGGCCATCTGTATGTCTTATTTGGAAAACTGTCTATTTAGGCCTTTGGCCAATTTTTCAATTGAGCTTTTTTTGTTTTTGTTTTTTGTTGTTGTTTTTCATATTGAGCTGCCTGAGCTGTTTCTGTATTTTGGAAATTAATCCTTTGTCAGTTGCTTCGTTTGCAAATATTTTCTCCCATTCTGAGGGTTGTCTTTTTGTCTTTTTTACAGTTTCCTATGCTGTGCAAAAGCTTTTAAGTTTAATTAAGTCCCATTTGTTTATTTTTGTTTTTATTTCCATTTCTCTAGGAGGTGGGTCAAAAAAGATCTTGCTGCAATTTATGTCAAAGAGTGTTTTTCCTACGTTTTCCTCTAAGAATTTTATAGTTTACAGTCTTACACTTAGATCTTTAATCCATTTTGAGTTTATTTTTGTGTATAGTGTTAGGGAGTGTTCTAATTTCATTCTTTTACATGTAGCTGTCCAGTTTTCCCAGCACCACTTACTGAAGCAACTATCTTTTCCCCATTATATATTCTTGACTCCTTTGTCATAGACTTGTCCTCTAATCTCTGTCATAGATTAGGTGACCATAGGTGCGTGGGTTTATCTCAGGGCTTTCTATGCTGTACCACTGATCTATATTTCTGTTTTTGTGCCAGTACCATACTGTCTTGAATAGTTTAGCTTTGTCGTATAGTCCAAAGTCAAGGAGCTTGATTCCTCCAGCTCTGTTTTTCTTTCTCAGGATTGTGTTTCCATCGAAATTGTAAAATTTTTTCTTCTAATTCTGTGAAAAATGCCATTGGTAATTTGATAGGGATTGCTTTGAGTTGTGTAGTCTATTTCACAATATTGATTCTTCCAATCCAAGAAAATGGTATATCTCTCCGTCTGATTGTGTCATCTTTGATTTCTTTCATCAGTGTCTTATAGTTTACTGACTATAGGTCTTTTACCTCCGTAGGTAGGTTTATTCCTAGGTATTTTATTCTTTTTGTTGCAAAGGTAAATGGGATTTTTCCTTAATTTCTCTTTCTGATTTTTTGTTGTTAGTGTATAGGAATGCAAGAGATTTCTGTGCATTAATTTTGTATCTTGCAACTTTACGAAATTCGTTGATTAGCTCTAGTAGTTTTCTGGTGGCATCTTTAGGATTTTCTATGTATAGTATCATATCATCTGCAAACAGTGAGAGTTTCACTTCTTCTTTTCCAATTTGGATTCCTTTTATTTCTTTTCCTTCTCTGATTGCAATGGCTAGGGCTTCTAAAACTATGTTGAATAATAGTGGTGAGGGTGGACATCCTTGTCTTATTCCTGATCTTAGAGGAAATGCTTTCAGTTTTTCACCATTAAGAATCATGTTTGCAGTGGGTTTGTCATATATGGCCTTTATTATGTTGAGGTAGTTTCCCTCTATGCCCACTTTCTGGGGAGTTTTTATCATAAATGGGTATTGAATTTTGTCAAAAGCTTTTTCTGCATCTATTGAGATGATCATATGGCTTTTATTCTTTAATTTGTTAATATGGTTTATCACATAGATTGATTTGCATATATTGAAGAATCCTTGCATCCATGGTATAAATCCCACCTGATCAGGGTGTATGATCATTTTAATGTGTTGTTGGATTCAGTTTCCTAGTGTTCAGGATTTTTGAGTCTATGTTCATCAGTGGTATTGGCCTATAATTTTCATTCTTGTGATATCTTTGTCTGATTTGGTATCAGGGTGATGGTACCCTCGTAGAATGAGCTTAGGAGTGTTCATTCCTTTGCAATTTCTTGGAAGAGTTTCGGAAAGGTAGGTATTAGCTGTTCTCTAAATGTTTGATAGAATTCACCTGTGAAGCCATCTGGTCCTGGACTTCTGTTCATTGGGAGTTTTTAAATCACAGTTTCAATTTCATTACTTGTGATTGGTCTGTTCATATTTCTTCCTGGTTCAGTCTTGGAAGGTTGTACCTTTCTAAGAATTTGTCCATTACTTCCAGGTTGTCTATTTTATTGGCACGTAGCTGCTTATAGTAGTCTCTTATGATCCTTTATATTTCTGTGGTGTCAGTTGTAATTTCTCCTTTTTCATTTCTGATTTTATTGATTTTAATCCTCTCCCTTTTCCTCCTGATGAGTCTGACCAAAGGTTTATCAATTTTGTTTATCTTCTCAAAGAACCAATTTTTAGTTTTATTGATCTTTGCTATTGTTTTCTTTTTCTATTTCATTTTTTTCTGCTCTGATCTTTATGATTTCTTTCCTTCTACTAACTTTGGGGGGTTTTTTTGTTCTTCTTTCTCTAGTTGCTTTAGGTGTAAAGTTTGATTGTTTATTTGAGATTTTTCTTGTTTCTTGAGGTGAGACTGAGTTGCTATAAACTTCCCTCTTAGAACTGCTTTTGCTGCCTCCGTAGGTTTGGGTTGTTGTGTTTTCACTGTCATTTGTTTCTATGTATTTTTTTATTTCCTCTTTGATTTCTTCAGTGATCTCTTTGTTATTTAATAGTGAATTATTTAGCCTCTATGTGTCTGTGTTTTTTACAGGTTTTTTCCTGTAATTGATTTCTAATCTCATAGCACTGTGGTCAGAAAAGATGCTTGACACGATTTCAATTTTCTTAAGTTAACCAAGGTTTGATTTGTGACCCGAGATGTGCTCTATCCTGGAGAATGACCCATGAGCACTTGAGAAGAAAGTATATTCTGCCGCTTTGGGGTGGAATGTCCTATTAATGTCAATTAAGTCTATCTGGTCTATTTTGTCATTTAAAGCATGTGTTTCCTTATTTTCTGTCTGGATGTCTGCCCATTGGTGTAAGTGGGGTGTTAAAGTCACCCACTATTATTTTGTTACCATCAATTTCCCCTTTTATGGCTGTTAGCATTTGCCTTATGTATTGACGTGCTCATATGTTGGATGCATAAATATTTATAATTGATGTATCTCCTTCTTTGATTGATCCCTTGATCATTATGTAGTGTCTGTCCTTCCTTGTCTCTTGTAGTAGTCTTTATTTTAAAGTCTAGTATATCTGATATGAGTATTGCTACTCCATCTTTTTTTTGATTTACATTTGCATGTAATATCTTTTTCCATCCATTCACTTTCAGTCTGTATATGTCCCTAAGTCTGAAGTGGACCTCTTGTAGACAGCATATACACAGGTCCTATTTTTGTGTGCATTCTAATGGACACAAAATCCATTTACATTCAAGGTAATTATGGATATGTATATTCCTATTACCATTTTCTTAATTGTTTTAGGATTGTTTTTATGGGTCTTTTTCTTTCCTTGTATTTCCTGCTTAGATAAGTTCCTTTAGTATTTGTTGTAAAGCTGGTTTGGTGGTGCTGAATTCTCTTAGCTTTTGCTAGTCTGTAAAGCTTTTGATTTCTCTGTCAAATCTGTATGAGATCCTTGCTGGGTAGAGTAATCTTGGTTGTAGGTTTTCTGCTTTCATCACTTTAAAGATATCCTGCCACCCTCTTCTGGCCTGCAGAGTTTCTGCTGAAACATCAGCTGATAAACTTATGCAGATTCCCTTGTATGTTATTCTTTGCTTTTCCCTTTCTGCTCTTAATATTTTTTCTTTGAATTTAATTTTTGTTAGTTTGATTAATATGTGTCTTGACATGTTTCTTCTTGGGTTTATCCTATATGGTACTCTGCACTTCCTGGGCTTGGGTGGCTAAGATATTTTCTCAGATTCTTTCTCTTTTTCTTCTTCTGGGACCCCTATAATTCGAATATTGGTGCATTTACTGTTTTTCCAGAGGTCTCTGAGACTGTCTTCATTTCTTTTTTTTTTTTTTTTTTTGCAGTACACGGGCCTCTCCCGTTGTGGAGCACAGGCTCCAGACACACAGGCTCAGCGGCCATGGCTCATGGACCTAGCCACTCCACAGCATGTGGGATCTTCCCGGACCAGGGCACAAACCCGTGTCCCCTGTATCGGCAGGTGGACTCTCAACCACTGTGCTGCTAGGGAAGCCCTGTCCTCATTTCTTTTCATTCTTGTTTCTTTATTCTGCTCCTCAGCAGTTATTTCCACCATTCTATCTTCCACCTCACTTATTCATTCTTCTGCCTCAGTTATTCTGCTATTGATTCTTTCTAGTGTATTTTTCATTTCAGTTATTGTGTTGTTCATCACTGTTTGTTCTTTAGTTCTTCTCAGCCCTTGTTACACATTTCTTGTATTTTCTCAATCCCTATCTCCATTCTATTTCCAAGATTTTGGATCATCTTTACTATCATTACCCTGAATTCTTTTTCAGGTAGTTGCCTATTTCCTCTTCATTTATTTGATCTTATAGGTTTTTACCTTGCTCCTTCGTGTGTAAAATATTTTTTTGTCATCTCTTTTTTTTTTTGATGGGTGGGGCAGTGTTCCTATCTTGCTGATTGTTTGGCCCAAGGCATCTAACACTGGAGTTTGCAGGCAGTTGGGTGGAGCCGGGTCTTGGTGCTGAGATGAGGACCTCCAGGAGAGCTCACACCATTTAATATTCCCTGGGGTCTAAAGTTCTCTGTTAGTCCAGTGATTTGGACTTGGTGCTCCCACCACAGTAGGTCAGGCCTGACCCCCAGCCTGGGAACCAAGACCCCACAAGCCTCGCGGTATGGCAAAAAAAAAAAAAAAAAAAGGTGACAAACAAAAAGGAGCAGAACAATAATAAAGAATAAAAAATAAAATAAAATTAGAAAACTTAAGAAGTGTTAGAAAAAAGAAAAATGAAATAACAAACAAGGCAGAACCACAACAGCTAAAAAAAAAAGAAAAGCCCAGAAAAGTCTTTGGTGGGGGGGTGGGGAGTGGGGCAGGGCTCATGTCGGGACTCTCGTAGCCGGAAGAAGCCTTGGTGGAGTGGGGTCCCCCAGGGCCCAGGACCCTTGTGTCTGGAAAAGGCCTTTGCAGGGGGCAGGGGGTGGCAGGGCTTGGGCTCAGGACCTGTGAGGCTGGAAAAGGCCCTGCCATGGGCTGCAGGATTTAAGCTCAGGATCTGCACAGCAGGAGGGAGCCCTGGAGGGCAGAGGTTCAGGCATGGGACCCTAGCAGGCTCGCAGGGGCCCGAGTGGGTAGGGGAGACCATGGCCGTGTTCCCCTCTGATCCCCCAATGTCCTGAAGGTCTCTCTCTGTCCCCGCTGATCCCCTCACTGTGAGTGGGCCCGTCCAAGCATGGGAGCCCCTCCCCTCCCCCAGCCACCCCTCAGGGGTGCCAGTCTCATCCTGCCTCCACTTTTCTTCCTCCCTCCCTCCATCCCATGACCCCAGGGCCTGCACAGCCGGAAGGGGCCACAGAGGGCGAAGGTTCAGACCCAGGACCCCAGCAGGCTCACTGGGGCCCAAGCTGGTGGGGGAGACGCTGGCCATATTCCCCTCCAATTCCCCTACCCCCGAAGGTCTCTCCCTGTCCCCGCTTATCCCCTCCCTGTGAGTGGTCCCCTCCAAGGGTGGGAACCCCTCCCCTCCCCCTGCTGCCCTTCAGGGGCACTGGTCCCATCACACCTCCACTTTTCCTCCCCGCCTCCTTCCCCCCAACACACATCCTACCAGGTCGCGTGGGGATTCTTCCTGTCCCCTTAGGGGTCCAAGGCCCCCCACCAGTGCCTACTAGGTGCCCTAGTTGTGACGGGACACAAACTCCTAGTTCTCCTACTCTGCCATCTGGACTCCGCCCTGTACCATGGTAACTATTAAGAAAAATTGTTCACATAAACTGCTATTTTGAGTCTTTTAGCTTCTATTTCTATTTCCATTTTTATTTACATAGAAAGATTGTTAAATTACATGCAATTAAATCAGAGCTTTCTGCTTCACAGTCTAGCATCTGTTTTGAATAAATTCTATGACAGAATAACACTGTGACATCACAGCCTGTTGCTCTGAGAATAGAACATCAAATAATTGGCAGCAACAGTTTACTCAGCAGGGTAGCTTAGGATAAATTTAAAGAAAAGAGGCCAAGTAATGTAAGCAGAGAGGGTAGGGGGTCCTCAGAGAAAGAGAACCAGGAATGGCTTTCTTGACATAGGAACCCATTTTGGCCTAAGCCATTTTGTGATCTAAGCCAGGTGGCAATGCTTGCCCTTGAACAAGTCTCAGTAATTAATGATCTTCAGGGATGGAATGCAGAAACTAGGGAGAAACAGTCAAGAAACAATAGTGCAGGACTTCCCTCATGGCACACTGGTTAAGAATCCGCCTGCCAGTGCAGGAGACACGGGTTCAAGCCCTGGTCCAGGAAGATCCCACATGCCACAGAGCAACTAAGCCCATGTGCCACAACTACTGAGCCTGCACTCTAGAGCCCAGGAGCCACAACTACTGAAGTCCATGTGCCTAGAGCCTGTGCTCCACAACGAGAGAACCCACCACAATGGGAAGCCTGTGCACTGCAAAGAAGAGTATCCCCCGCTTGCCACATCTAGAGAAAGCCCACAAGCAGCAATGAAGACCCAATGCAGCCAAAAATAAATAAATAAATTTATTTTTTTAAAAAAAGACAAAATAGTGCAGCCTTGGGCAGGGTCCTGGTTCCTCAAGTGATACACATAATAACATATCTTTGAGTTCTGCAGAAACTTAGGCCCCCATCCAGGTGGAGGGTGGAATGATGATGTTGACCCTCCTGACTTCAATCAACTAAAACTTGGACTCTGTCAAGCTTTGCCCCAATTCTATGCTGAATTCTCCTCTGCTCAAGGCCCCTCATGAATATGCATGTACCCTTAGATTAAAACTTCCCTGAATTTGCTGTTAGGGGAGACACTGCTTTGGGAAAGATCCCCAGTGTTCTCCTTACTTGCTGCAAGTAATAAATACTTCCTTCTCTCAATCTTTGGCTTGTTTGTATCTATTGGCTCGACACCCACCAGAAGGTGAACCCAGATTTTAGGTAACAGTAGCAATTCCCATTTTTCAAGCATTGCCTTGGCACCTTTGAGTTATCTAACAAATATAAAATTTGAAATTTTACACCACTAAGAAATATATTCACTGAAACTGAAACAGGAGGGAAGGGGGCAGGGCACAACCTTTAAAGGAATGACATAGCCATTGAGGACAGGAGAAAAACTGGTAGAACCAACTAGGTACGATATGGTGGAAGATTTGACTGCCAGGAGACCTTGAGCCTCATTGTACGTCCATTGTAATACATTAGCATGCTAAATGACACACCCATAGGTGCCATGACAGAGTTCCGAGGCCAACCATAAAAGGCCAAAAAGTGGGAGGAGGCCCAAATCCTGGAAATCCCTGCCCTTTCTCCAAAATAGTTGGAATAATCCTCCCACTTGTTAGCCTGTGAAATTACCCAGCCCATAAAAACCAACCACCCCATATTTTGGGGCCGCTCTCAAGCTTTTTGAGATGGACCACATTCTGTCTATGGAATATGTATCTCTCTAAATACATCCACTTCTTACTTATCACTTTGCCTCTCACTGAATTCCTTCTGTGCTGAGACATAAAGAACCTGAGCTTCATTAAGCCCTGAGACCAGGTATGTGATTTCAACTGAAAGACAATGGGTTCAAGCCCCAATCTGGGTTTTGACTAGGTTCGAGTCCCAGCCCATGTGTTCAAGTCCCAATCCGAGATGCGTGGTTTCAGCACCAGTGAAGTTATTCCTATCATATATCTAGTGTCCTTGTCAGGAATTGAGTTGTGAAGTCAATGAATATATATTTTGGGGACTCCTTTATTAGAGAAAGGAAAGGGATCTAAGGTTTCCATGTGATGCACAGTCCTTTCCAACAGGTTCAAATGTGGCTCCGCATGGCCCAGCAACCTATAAACCAAAAAAAATAAGACATCCAGTCTTCCTGCTGGGGAAATTCTAGGAGCTTGATGGTTGTTTTAAGGCTCAAAGTCTTTTTTAGTCCAGGTACCTAGTTTCTTGAACAACACAATTCCCTTAAACTTAGCAGACTTTCTAACATGTTTGCTTTTACTTCCATATTCTAAATTCCACTTTCTAGTTCTTTCTTATACATATATAATTCTCGAGAATGATGCTTCCTCATACATATGCCCCTCACTCTCAATTAAGGATGGCTATCTTGAGGCTATCTGCAGCAACAAGTTTGGATGGCAAGGTTAAAAACCTTAATTTGATCTTTGCAAAAAGATTGAGTCACATTTTATTTTAACTGAGAGATATTTTAGTGCCTTTGTCACTTAAATTTTTTCCAGTCTTATCTTTTGTTACTTAGGATCTAGGAGCAGTCAGCTTTTCTAATCCTGAAAGGACCTTGATCTCTAGAATTCCTTAGTACTCTTCTATCTCTCCTAAAAAAAAACCAAACAGTTCTCATCTGAGCTCCCCTCTTTCACATAATATCTTGCTAAAGGCAGATAACTGTAACCGACACATTATCACTCTGCCTCCATTTACTTCCCATAGATTTAGAGTCTCACTAGGTTCATGGTTAACTTCTACTTCTCATTGGGGTCAGTTTTACTAAATATTTTGCCAAGGCACAGTAGGGCTGTCCAGCTAACCAGCCTGCTACTCTGCTTCTTTCTTGCCTGCTGCCTACTTATTCTATACAACATATTTTATGTTCCTGCACCCTCCTTCCAAACACCAATGTCTGTATTCATGTGGTAGTCATTACTGTCATTTACCAAATATGTCTGGATTTCCATTTTCTTGACACATAGTAGGATTCCATTTCTTTGTTCTTTTTAAAGATAAGCATGACCATTTGACTTGTTTTGATAGAAGTGATATATCACATATGCACAGAAACATTAAAAGCCAGTGTATGATTTACCATAGTTCTTTTCCACTGCTGTGGTGATCATGGAAGCATAAGTCAAGATGAAGTTTTTATCAGCCTAGCTATGATGACTAGAGTCTTCTTGATGGCATACTGTAAACAAGAAATTAATTTTCATTTGATAAGATGCTGAGATTTTGGTGTTATTGTAACATAGCCTAGTCCTGACAAATACAGTCAAGGTATTGCAAATGTTACAATAAACAACCCTGAAATTTCAGTGGCTTAACGTAGCAGAATCATATTTCTCCTTCACTTGACAGTTCAGTGTGGTATTTGGCAGGCAATCTTCCATGTGATGATTGAGGGATCTAGACTACTTCCATTTTGGGGCTCCACTATTCCCTGGGATGATAGAATCCTCTCCTGAGTGATTTGAATCTGGCTGACTGGCAGGTAAAGAGCAGCCTAAGGCAGGAGATTTTCATGGCAGGGCAGGAAATATAATCTTACTATGTCTCCAGGATAAGAAAGAATGACTTTCAGTGAACACATAGCACTCCCTGACACAGAAACCTGGAGCTCCACTGAATGAATCTGCAGGTCGCTCAGGCCTTGACTTTCTCTTAAGCTTTGTACAGGGCTGGCTCCATGAGCATATCTGAGAATTCTCTGGTTGTTTAGCCCATAGAGAGAAAATACCTTGAAAAAATTTTTGTGTGCTTTTCTTTTCTGAACATTCTTGTTCATGAACATTTTAATCAGTGTCATTCTTATTGCCTCGAGGAGAAATATGATGGTAAAGTCAGAAATGAAAATCAGTTAATGTTTAATTTTTTTTACTTTAAAAATATGCTCTTGAAACCTCATGATAGTAACAAAATAAATAAATAAAATGCATTTGAAAGACAAAATTTTTGTTTCTTATGAGCCATATTTTCCTTAGAGACAAGAAGGCCCTTGCAAATTAAAAGTCCAGGCCCTGAAAGAAGCAGAGCATAGAGTTTATGCCATAACAATTGGCTAGAGTCGGTTCAAGAGTTGGATAGAGGTTGATCTCGGATGAGGTCTCTGTGAGGCTAGAGATGAAGGAGTAGATCTGTGAGGAACACTTGGAGAGGATCAGACTCAATGATAAGAAATGCCAACATCGTCATTTTCAGGGCCCAGAGCAGTGTGGGTGCGAAGTAAATGTCTGAGACTATTTGCAGATCATTTATTGCCTTTCTAGGAATCACTGCCTTCGCTGACTAGGCTGCAGAGTCATGTGAACTAATCTGCTCAGTGCTGAGTAGGGAGGGCCTTCAGTAAATGCCCACATGTCACCTGTGGACTTTCCAAAGAAGTGATGCCTAACCAAAGCCGAAGAACTTGCTAAGTCCTAGTCAAACTGCCCTGTGTAGATCACGCTATTTTTTTCTTTTTTTCGGTATGCAGGCCTCTCACTGTTGTGGCCTCTCCCGTTGCAGAGCACAGGCTCCGGACGCGCAGGCTCAGCGGCCATGACTCACGAGCCCAGCTGCTCCGCGGCATGTGGGATCTTCCCGGACCGGGGCACGCCTCCTTCTTTGCAATCCTTCTTTGATTATGTGGACTACCTTAAGTAAATATCCTTTCTAGACTAGTAGAACTTGACTTTTGGTTGGCTGTACACTAAGGACTCCAGCTGATACATAATTATGTTCCCCTTAGAAGTTTTGATAGCACCTTCATATTTTCTTACTGTTTTCTTTGTCTTTTGTTTGGGATGCTTCCCGACCAGGGATCAAACCCACGCCCCCTACAGTGGAAGCACAGATTCTTAACCACTGGACCACCAGGGAAGTCCCTTACTTTCTCAACAATACAATGCTGTGATGTCTAGATAAAGCATATATTATTATTATATTATACAGATGCCAAAACTGAATCACAACACAATTAAATGTTTTATCCAAGGTTGCAAAGTTAAAAACGGCAAATACATCACTTTAATCGTGGTTCTTATTTTAAGAAACCATTTCCACTATGCCAACTTTCTAATATCAAGTTTGGGAAGTATATAGTGAGACAAAAACACGACATCCATGTATGCTTAAGGCTGTGAAAATGTTTATAAGAAAATACCTAAACACAAGCTCCCTGCACTCACTTGTGGTTTTCTCTGCCACTCATCCAAAAACACATGTTCACCATGTTTTCCTTTCCCTCTGTCATCATGACAAACAATGTTCCAGATAGTGGCTACTCTCTCAATCTGAGTCCTGGAGTGGATGATAGCCAGTGTCAGGCTGTAACTGATGTGCTCTAGCACACTGCTTTAGGATGTAAGGGGAACATGGCATATGCTACATAGTTCTGCACTGCTGGGCCTCTTGAAAACACTAGGAGTTCTTGTAGGCTTTACTAAAGCTCCAAGATAGGAATTTCTGTTTTAACATCCCATTTATACTGTTTTCTTTTTCATTTTTTTTTCTTACGGGTATATAGTTGCTTTACAATGTTCTCTTAGTTTCAGGTGTATGGCAAAGTGAGTTATACATATATAAATACATATCCACTCTTTTTTGGATCCTTTTCCCATATAGGCTCATTACAAAGTACTGAGTAGAGTTCCCTGTGCTATACAGTAGGTCCTTATTAGTTATCTATTTTATATATAGTAGTGTGTATATGTCAATCCAATCTCCCAATTAATCACTCCCTCGCCTTACCCCCTAGTAACCATAGTGTGTTTTTATATCTGTAACTATTTCTGTTTTGTAGATAAGTTCATTTGTACCCTCTTTTTATATTCCTCATAAAACTGATATCATATGATATTTGTCTTTCTCTGCCTGACTTACTTCACTCAGTTTGACAATCTCTGGGTCCAACGATGTTGCTGCAAACAGCATTATTTCATTCTTTTTAATGGCTGAGTAATAGTCCATGGTATATATGTACCACATCTTCTTTATCCATTCCTCTGTTGATGGACATTTAGGTTGCTTCCATGTCCTGGCTATTGTAAATAGTGCTGCAATGAACATTGGGGTGCATGTATCTTTTCGAATTATGGTTTTCTCCAGATGTATACCCAGGAGTGGGATTGCTGGATCATATGGTAGCTCCATTTTTAGTTATTTAAGGAAACTCCATACTGTTCTCCATAGCGGCTGCACCAGTTTAAATTCCCACCAACAGTGTAGGAGGGCTCCCTTTTCTCCACACCCTCCCCAGCATTTATTGTTGGTAGATGTTTTGATGATGGCCCTTCTGACTGGGGTGAGGTGATACCTCGTTGTAGTTTTGATTTGCATTTCTCTAATAATTAGTGATTTGAGCATCTTTTCATGTGTTTTTTAGCCATCTGTATGTCTTCTTTGGAGAAATGTCTATTTAGATCTTCTGCCCATTTTTTGATTGGGTTGTTTGTTTTTTTTGATACTGAGCTGCATGAACTGTTTGTATACCTTGTCGGTTGCTACATTTGCAAATATTTTCTCCCATTCTGAGGGTTGTCTTTTCATCTTGTTTATGGTTTTCTTTGCTGTGCAAAAGCTTTTAAGTTTAATTAGGTCCCATTTGTTTATTTTTCTTTTTATTTTCATTACTCTAGGAGGTGGATCAAAAAAGATCTTGCTGCAATTTATGTCAGAGTGTTCTGCCTATGTTTTTCTCTAGGAGTTTTACAGTATCCAGCCTTACATTTAGATCTTTAATCCATTTTGAGTTTATTTTTGTGTGCGATATTAGGGAGTGTTCTAATTTCATTCATTTGCATGTAGCTGTCCAGTTTTCCGAGCACCACTTACTGAAGAGACTATCTTTTCTCCATTGTATACTCTTGACTCCTTTGTCATAGATTAGGTGACCGTATGTGCATGGGTTTATCTCTGGGCTTTCTATCCTGTACCATTGATCTATATTTCTGTTTTTGTGCCAGTACCATACTGCCTTGATTTCTGTAGTTTTGGGTATAGTTTCAAGTTGGGGAGCCTGTGATTCCTCCAGCTCCATTTCTCTTTCTCAAGATTGCTTTGGTGGCTTGGGGTCTTTTGTGTTTCCATCCAAATTGTAAATATTTTTGTTCTAATTCTGTGAAAAATGCCATTGGTAATTTGATAGGGATTGCATTGAATCTGTACATTGCTTTGGGTAGTATGGTCATTTTCACAGTATCGATTCTTCCAAGAACATGATATATCTCTCCAACTGTTTGTGTCATCTTTGATTTCTTTCATCAATATCTTATAGTTTTCTGAGTACAGGTCTTTTGCCTTCTTAGGTAGATTTATTCCTAAGGATTTTATTCTTTTTGATTCAATGATAAATGGGATTGTTTCCTTAATTTCTCTTTCGGACCTTTTGTTGTTAGTGTATAGGCATGCAAGAGATTTCTGTGTATTAATTTTATATGCTGCAGCTTTACCAAATTCATTGTTTATAGTTTTCTGGTAGCATCTTTAGGATTTTCTATGTATAGATTCATGTCATCTGCAAACAGTGACAATTTTACTTCTTCTTTTCCAGTTTGGATTAATTTTATTTCTTTTTCTTCTCTGACTGCCATAGCTAGGACTTCCAAAACTATGTTGAATACTAGTTGTGGGGGTGGACATCCTTATCTTATTCATGATCTTAGAGAAAATGCTTTCAGTTTTCACCACTGAGAATGATGTTTGCTGTAGTTTTCTCATATATGGCCATCATATGTTACCTTTATGCACACTTTCTGGAGATTTTTTGTCATAAATGGGTGTTGAATTTTATCAGAAGCTTTTTCTGCTTCTATTGAGATGATTATATGGTTTTTATTCCTTAATTTGTTAATATGGTGTATCACACTGATTAATTTGTGTATATTGAAGAATCCTTGCACCCCTGGGATAAATTCCACTTGCTCATGGTGTATGACTCTTTTAATGTGTTGTTGGATTCAGTTTCCTAGTATTTTGTTGAGGATTTTTGAGTCTATGCTCATCAGTGATATTGGCCTGTAATTTTCTTTTTCTGTGATATCTTTGTCTGGTTTTGGTATCAGGGTGATGGTGTCCTCGTAGAATGAGTTTGGGAGTGTTATTTCTTCTAAAGGGTTTTGGAAGAGTTTCGGAAGGGTAGGTATTAGCTCTTTTCTAAATGTTTGATAGAATTCACCTGTGAAGCCATCTGGTCCTGGACTTCTGTTTGTTGGGAGTTTTTAAATCACAGTTTCAATTTCATTACTTGGGATTGGTCTGTTCATATCTTCTATTTCTTCCTGGTTCAGTCTTGGAAGATTGCACCTTTCTAAGAATTTGTCCATTTCTTCTAGGTTGTCCATTTTATTGTCATATAGTTGTTTGTAGTAGTCTCTTATGATCCTTTGTATTTCTGTGGTGTTCATTGTAACTTCTCCTTTTTCATTTCTAACTTTATTAATTTGAGACCTCTTGTTTTCTTGATGTGTCTGGCTAAAGGTTTATCAGTTTTGTTTACCTTCTCAAAGAACCAGCTTTTACTTTCATTGATAGTTACTATTGTTTTCTTTGTTTCTATTTCATTTATTTCTGCTCTGATTTTTATGATTTCTTTCCTTCTACTAACTTGTGGTTTTGTTTGCTCTTCTTTCTCTAGTTGCTTTAGGTGTAAGGATAGGTTGTTTGAGATTTTTCTTGTTTCTTGAGGTAAGATGGTACTGCTGTAAAGTTCCCTCTTAGAACTGCTTTTGCTGTGTCATGTAGGTTTTGGATTGTTGTGTTTTCATTGTTATTTGTCTCTCTACTGTTATTTGTCTCTCCATATTTGTCTCTTATAGTCTTTTTTTTTTTTTTTTTTTTTTGGCCACCCCACGTGGCTTGAGGGATCTTAGTTCCCCAAGGCAGGGATGGAAGCCAGGCCCATGGCAGTGAAAGCACAGAGTCCTCACCACTGGACTGCCAGGATATTTCCATAGTCTTCTATCTCTGGGTTTATATATATGGAAGTATTTTACAAAATTTTGACCTATAAGGTTATTTTGAAAAATATCAATGTTAATGTATGGAAAGGAGATCCAGGACCCCAATAATAAGTGGCATCCCACAGATCACTTAATTTTTGTATTGTTTGTTTTTCTGGCAAGTTGAAATGCCCTATTTTAAAGAAGTGTTAAGAAAAAAATAGACTATGTACAGGATATATGAATTAATATATTTCAGGGCACTATTTTTGGCTGCTTTGATATAGATACAACAATTTTAAACGATCTTTTTCATAGCTTCATGCTATAACCCACCCCCCAAGCTAAGGGGTGAATATAAACCAAAATGTCAAATAGATCAAAGCTATGGCTCAGTTTCAGTCCTTTTGCCCACCGCCCCATTTGGCATAAATATATGTCCTCTGTCTTTATGGATGGATATTATTTAGTTATTTTTTCTATAAACTTCATGTAACAGTAAAATAAGATGAAAGAGAAAGGAAGCTTTGTGTCTTACCTAAAGTCACTGAGTGTCTTTGGAGCTGAAACCAGAACACATGTGTTTCTATTTAAGGTAAATGCTTCATCCCTCCCTTTCCTTCTAATTTACATTTATTAAAAAAAAATTATAGCACACAACAAAGAACCACAGTACTCTGTCATAGTTTGTTTCTCCATTCTAGGTGCTTTCTTTTTTTTTTTTTGGCGGTATGCGGGCCTCTCACTGTTGTGGCTTCTCCCGTTGCGGAGCACAGGCTCCGGACGCGCAGGCTCAGCGGCCATGGCTTACGGGCCTAGCTGCTCCATGGCATGTGTGATCTTCCTGGACCGGGGCACGAACCCATGTCCCCTGAATTGGCAGGCGGACTTTCAACCACTGCGCCACCAGGGAAGCCCTAGGTGCTTTCTTGATGAAAAATAATGTATATCTGTGTGTTGGTGAACAGCAGAAAAGATTAAAACCACTTAACTAGGCAATTCTATACTGCTCACAGTGATGCCCCTTCTATTAGAGCAATTGGAGTAATGGAATGCTTTATTTTGAGAATGGAGGTATAGTGGTGCATTATGTACTGATCAGGGAAAGCAATGAAGAAAATGATCTAAGTGATTTCCAGGGAAATCACCTTCCCTTTAATATCACTAACAAGCATAGATTATTGACCCTATTCTTTGTTCATAATGTTCTTTTAAACGTAAATAGGCTACATATATTTCCTCCTCCAAACTGTAAGCATCATGAATGCAAGAGTCATACCTGCCTTTTATATCCCTAATTCCAGCAGTTCCTAGTTTAAGTGATCACTAAATATTGTTTGAGTAACAGACTGAATGAGTGAATATCATACATAGACTCACAATTGTATTTTTTTTTCAGAGAATTCTATAGATGCAGGCAGGCTCCTATTCAGTCAGTGCATTCAGCTGAATCTCCAGAATATCCAGGTGTGATGGGGTCTTCTTCCCTATATCTGGAAGTGGCTCTTTATGGTCCAGTCACCTGTGAACTCAGAGACAATTATCTGCTCCCCACTCTCATGCAATAAACAACAGTGGAGAAGGGACACGATAACCACAATAAATATTCCTATTTAGAAAAGAAGATGTGCAATAGTCCCGGGTCCGTAACAATGCTGGTATCCTGCTAGACAGGCATTATGAGGGTTTCTTATCCTTCAAATAGGCCTTCATTCTGCTCCCTGTAAGGATATCCCTTGAACATTGTCCTCTGAGGTCTTCGTGCCTCTCCTTTAGATTTTTATCCCATTTCCTTTGTCCCATTTGGGAAAAGGGATGTTTAGCTTTTGTAGCTCACTTCTTGAAGAAATAAGCTTGGTTATGTCTAATAGGGTTTTGTTATTGTCCTTTGTTTTGTTTTGTGGGATTTTTTAGGCACCTTTTAAATCAACCTTACTGAGGAATGACATTCATACAATAAAAGGCATACATTTTTAGTTGTACAGTTCAATGAGTTTTGACAAGTATATACACCACCACCTTAATCAAGATATAGAATATTACTATTATCTAAAAAGTTCCCTTGTGCCTCTTGCAGTCAAGTCTTCCCCCTCCATCACCACCCCAACCCAAACCCCAAGCATCACTGATAGCTGTCATACACATAATTTTGACTGTTCTAGAATTTTATCAAATATCAGCTTATGTTCAATTTTCCAATTGTCCCATAAATGCCAAAACATTGTTTATGCCATTTGAATAAAGATTCAAAGAAGAACCGCATACAAAAAGTGATTGATCTATTTTTAAAGTACCTTCTAAAAATTTCCTTCTCTCTCCCTCTTTCTAATAATTTGTTGTGGAATCTCGTCATTTTTCTTGTAGATCTTCTGACAGTCTAGATTTTGCTGATTGCACTGAGTTTTAACAGTTCTCTGTCCTCTACTTACAGATGATATTTCTTTTTAGAGAATTGATCTTATTAAAAAAAATTTTTTTTTTGCCTCATGCACTTTTAATTGGGTTGGAGGATTACAGAATTCTAGAACAACATTCTTTTGATGCTAAGTAACAGGGAACTGCATAATCCCTTAGAATTGTCCTTCAAATTCCTCTTTACTAGGTCAGCGATCACCTACTGTCTCGGAAAGGTGAGCTCTGTGAAACAGAAATGGTGGAGCTAAGTTTTAATAAGAGAAAAAGTAATAAGCAGAGGTCAGGGACGACGGAGAAGTGGGGATGGGTAAGTGGGAGGCTGATCGATGGCCCATAAAGAAACATGTATTTAAGGGGTGGGAAACAACGTTAGGTTACCGCACGGAAGAGATCAGAAGTGAAACCTGGCTTACTTTACCAGGTTATTTTTAACGCCAACTGCAGAGTATTAGTGGTTTCATAAGACCTTTTTGGGGGGTGACTTTCAGTATTAGCACAGGGTGGAAGCTTCGTGAGAAAGGTCTGGATACACTGGACAACCTAAGGTAGTCAAACGATCAATGTATTCCAATTTCCCCAACCGCGGAGTCCACACAGTGTAACCCAGCTGGGCGGAAGGTAGCGGGGACCCTCCAAAGCCACGCCCCTCCCAGCGTCCGTCTCTGCGCTTGCGTCACTTCCGGCCCTGGGCGATTCGCGTCCGGGTCGGAGTGAGCCTCTTGCTTTCCGAGTGTGTTACTGGTGGAGGTGATACGCTGTCCGCGTTCTCTTCCCAGTGTGATCGAGCCGCAGTGCCTGCCGGCGAGGAGTATCCGCTGCCTCGAGCAGAGAAGGACGAGGAGGGGACCTGGGAGCGGGCAGCGGCCGGGCTGGGCCGCTCTGGGGCGGGCTGGCGACTCTGCTCCTTCGCTTGCTGCTGTCTCTGGGAACCGGGTGCCAGCACTGAGGAGTCTTCAGCTGACAGCAAGCCCCTTCCCCGGCTCCCCTGCCCGCCCTGCCGGGGAGGGCGGAAGATGCCGGTGAAGAAGAAGAGAAAATCTCCTGGGGTGGCAGCGGCAGTAGCGGAAGACGGAGGCCTCAAAAAGTGTAAAATCTCCAGGTACCACCTTCCCCTACCCTTCAGTCTTACCTCCTCTGCTGCAGGGCTAGAGAAGAAGGAGGCGGGCCGGGTCTCCGGGGCTCGGGCTGGGGAGAGGTGAACCCCCTCTGATAAACCTAGGTGGGAGGCGCGGAACCGCGCGAGTCTGCGCTCGGCTCCACCTCATGTTCGGTTTGTGTGCTCTGGCGCCAGCGAAGGGACTCGGAGAGTCGCCTCACGTTGAGCCTACGTGCCAGGGAGGGTGGAGAAACAGGAATGCGTACGCAAATTGCCCTTTTTCCCGTTACCCCCTACTCCCTTAATCCCTTCCCCCTCCTTCCTTCCAGACCTAGAAGTGAGTACAGATCCGTGCAAGGGTCACTTCTAGAATTTCTTTGTAGAGTGTGAAGAAAGGAATAGAGCACGAGGAATTTTGATCTGACAACTGCCATGGGAATGGTAGAAAAAAAGCTCCTTATGCTGTAATTGACCTCCAGATTTAGTATTTGGAGTGATCTAACCCGGACCATCCCAGTAGGAGCCCCATTTTCTGGAAGTATATAGCGCCTCCACCTGAGCCAAGTCCTTATGTGCGGAGTTGGAAAGGCCCTGCGTGCGTTTTGTTTTTCAGCCATCAGGATGCTGTTAGCTCTCAATATAAATATTAATAATTTGAGAGCTATTGTACTCTGTATCCTCTTGGAGAAAAAGAAAAGGCAGAGCTGTAGTTGTATAGCTCTTTGATCCCCTTGTAGCGTGTCATTAAGGCATTACAGCAACGTTGTATGCTGCAAAAAATCATTGCAATTTAGGTGTGAGAAGTGAGTTTTTAAAATTCCCTTTTCGGGTGTCTTGACTGTATTAGTGGTTGGCACTTAATGTAACAACTTCAGATGCCACCATTTAAAGTAGCCAGCATTATAAAGAAGAGATAATGATAGAACTATCCTTAAAGAGAGGTCTGCTTAAAATGTGAGGTAGGTGACTTCTTTAGTCTGCATTATCCTTTTTGTAATTGGTTGAATTTTTTTCCTCATTACTGTGTTTGGCAAAAGAGCCCAAGGGTATTTCTTGGACTATTACTGTGAAAGATACTGCTGTTTTCTTATACCTCTTGATAACTCATACTAGAATTTGACATAGTTACTCCATTAGCTCATATTTTTTTGAAACATGCAAATTAGTTTTTTGTCACATTAACTTGTAGTAATCTTAATTGTATAATGTATCAAAATTATTTAAATTAAGCACATTAAAACTGCTGAGCAGTCAGTATTATTAGAACTCAGGTGATACTTTGCTCTATCAACTTAAAATTTTAAATATGGCACCCTTATTTTATATTACATTATTCAGTTGCATAAGTTATAGCATTCCTAAGTCATTGTGGTAGTGTGGAACCTTGAGAAAAGGTTCTCTGTTCATTAAATCCTCAAGGCTTTGGCCCAATTATTTGAACTGGTATTATCTGTTAGGGTTTTTTTTTTTTCTTTTTAATCTGTGGAATCTAATTATAGCCTTAACTCCTATATTATCTTTTGTCTTTAAAATATTGATTTAAGCTTGGTAGATGATAAATAAACAACTCTTAATATATAATATTATTCTGAAATATTGATTCACTGAGTATCAAAATATACTTTGTAAGATTTGTTTTCAAATTATACACATATGTAATTTCCATACAAATCAGCAGAAGAATCACTGTAAAGATTTATACCCAACTACCAGTCCTGGATTGAGACCATCAGGTTGAACTTCTGTGTGGTCTTTTGAAATCTGGGGGAAATAATTTTAGTGATATTTTTGGAATTTGATAGTGAGCAAAGTAGCATTTGGGTTTTGTTAGACAGAAATTTTTATATATAGATTACTGTTTCAAATTGCAAGTATTTAACAATTCCAATTTTTCCCTATAACACCAACTGTAAAAAAAAAATACTTTGGTTTGAATTGAAGTAGTTCATATTGAACTTAGCTTTTCACTAAAAGTTGAGACTTGTTAAAATTCTTAGGCATTTGTGTGTTTTCTAAGCTATTGCAGATCCCAACCCCCTGCTAGACTAATAAGTGGAGAGGAACATTTTTCAAGCAAGAAGTGCCTGGCTTGGTTTTATGAGTATGCAGGTAATGAAATTAATATAAGAAGATAACAGTCACATGCTTTAAAACGTTCTTTTGGTTTATTCATTTAACAAATTATTTATTGCAGGCCTGCTATGTGTTAGTCCTTTGTGCTGAGATCAGGGTCAAGACAGAGGATTATGGTTAGGCTAAGAATTTGTTGCCCTTTAAGGCTGATATTTCTTTAAATATATAATTCAGTATATGTTTAATGGGAGGAGTGAAACTCATTTACTGTTAGTAAAATTTGTAAACAGATTCACTTATTGGTTTACATCCATTGGCTACAGTAGAGTTGGTATTCTGGAAAACACAAAGTATGTAATAAAACATTTTATATTTGTTTTTCTTTTCAGTTTTCTTTTGAAATTTTTCTGAACCATAAACTGACATTTTCTGAAACTCTTGGGAGACATAGTAAAAGATTTAAAACTCAGGTATATCATTACATGACAGATTTACCCTTTAATATAATTGCTATTTATTTAGCCATTCATTTCTACTGGAGATGCAATAATAAACTGATATTAGTACAGTGTACTATATGCTATATTAGGAAGATGCACTGTGAGAGTTCATAGGAGAAATGTATGATCCAGCCTTGGAAGTTTCAGGGAAAGCTTCTTCAGGAAACTAATTTAAACTACAGTAAATCCTGTAAGTGGTGAATGAAAAACTCTAGGACTAGGGTGAAACTGTAGTTCAGAGGTAAAAGTCAAAGCCTGGGATGAGGCCAACGAGTTAAGCAAATATATGAAAAAGAACACTTGTTTTCCATTTATTATTAACTTCTTCATAAGCATATATGAAAAGAAATTTTTTTCCCCTTAGAATGATTTAGTTCTTTTGGAATTATTGATTTTAAAGGTTTTTTTTGTTTTTTTTTTTTCTTTCCTCCCCTTTGTTTCATTTCTTTTACCTGCCTCCCTGGTTGGGTTTTTTGTTTTGTTTTGTTTTTCCCCTTTTATCACTATCATTCTCAGAGTGTTTGTTTAGAATAAAAGTGTATATGCAGTCATTGTCTTGTATTTATTGCTAATCAAGTTAAGGTCTCAAGAGTACTTCGAACTTAAGGTTAAGGTTTAGGCTAACTGTATGGAAAATAAGACCATTTTGGAGGACAGTAACTTCACTGTTGGGATCCACTGAGTGATCCCAAAAGTATAATTTAAAAATTGTTTAGTAACAGAACAGATTCTTTCTAGACCAGAAAAACTGCTATTACTGGCATCCCAAGACAACCACTAACCCAAATTAACTAGAGGGAATTCATTTTCTTTTGACCTCCATTTAAAATGTTGACCCAGTATTCAAAATGCCAGTTTTACCAGTAGGTATGATAATGATACAGAATCAAAAGGTCAGTTATCTTATTTTGCCTATAAAGGGTACTAGATACCATAAAATTAGTCAATTTTTTTTTTCTTTCATGCTTGCTTGTTTTACTTCTCGTAGGGACTTTCCTGGGTAGCATAATATTTGATTTAAACATTTATTTCCTATACAAGCATTTTTTAATGGCCAGCAAAATAATTGCTATCTTTATTACAGAAATTGTGCTAATTATATAATTCTCCTATGACCATTCTGTTAAGTAGGTGGTGTTATCCTTATTTTCTAGACGAGAAAACTGAGGCTTAGATTAAGTGATTTGCCCAAGATCATACAGTGACAAGAATCTGGATTCAAACTTAGGTCATTCTGACCATAGAGCCTATGCTTTAACTACTACTGTCTTATTTTAAAATATGTACATGGCAGCTAGTTTTTCTTTTACAAAGAAAATATTAGTAAGTGTACTTTAGGTTAACTTATCTTCTGTCCTTCACTGAATGATGCATATTTATTGAGCACTTGTAGGTCAGGCACTGTGCTAAGTGCTGGGAATATAGTGGTAAACAAATTAGACAAGATCCCTGCCCTTGAGGGACTTGCCTTCCAGCAGGGAAGACAGACAGTAAATAAGTTAAGTAGGTAAGATAATTACAGATTGTGGGGGATTATAAAAGTAATAAATATGGTATGATTCAGGGATAGAAAGTAGAAAGTTGGGATGGACTTTCAAATAAGGTGAATAGGGAAGGTCTCTCTAGAGATTACTTTGGTCAGAGACCTAATTGATAAGGAGGTGCCAGTTGTTTGCCAAATAAACAGTAACTGGGATGTCCCTTTTTAAAATGGAGACAATAATTGTGCCTACTGAGATAATACATGTTAAGAAAGCACTTATCGCTGTACCTGGTTAAATATAGTCAGAACCCAATAAGTGTCAGCTATTATTAGAAGAGTAATAGTATTGCAGCATCAGATTTACTGGTTGTATATTTTCACAATACTGTTCCAAAATTAACGGTATAGTTCCTAGGTAGTTTATGTTGAAGGTACTGTGTCATTTCATTGAGCAGATTTTTTTTTTTTTTCTCCTGAGCATCTGCTATGGCCGGCATTGTTTTAGACCCTGCAGGTATACCTGGGAACATTTCCTTATGGTTATTAAAACATCAGAAAATTGATTTTTTTTTAAGTTTTAAAAATGTTTTACCACAAATCTTATTTATATATTATAGGTCATGTGTGATAAGCCTGATGATTTTGCCCTTTCATAACACCTCTCATCTTGAGTGCTATTTACATCAGCAAGGATTCAGTAATACATTGGGCCTGTTACTGAACAAAAGCATAGAAGGTGAAAAGGCACTTTTAAGGTCTTATAAAGAATCAGAAAAAAGGTGGGATAGAATGCATGATCCTAATAAGTAACCAGCTGGTAGAGTGAACTAAATCATTTTCATAGATTCTTAAGTTGAGTGGAAGCCTATTTTGTGCCTGAAAAAGTCAGTTAAATTCCACTCCAGAGGTTTTACCCTGGGAGTAGTTTTATTGAAGAGTTTGTTTCAATAAGTATAATTGATGTTATGCAATCTGGGGAAAAGAACATTAGTATAGACCTTGTTTTAGATTTAGATTTTTGCTATCATTATTTGCATTGCTTTGTGAAAGTCACTTGTCATTTACAGAAGGGTCTTATATCTATCTTATATATCTCCATATAACATAATTTAACTTGATTCTTATCAAATTTTAATCACTAATCTCCCATTTTCTAGGGAGGCTATATTTTATGACAGTAACTGATATTTCTTGACATGACTTTCTCTTCTAACTACTAATGATGGCAGCTTTGAGGGCAAGTCTGCTTTCTTGTTGCATTAGAAAAGTGTAGAATATATTTCCATCATGCCTTAAGAAAAAAACTTTTCTTCCATTAAATTTTTTATCTGATTTTTACTTTCATCCAAACCACATATAAGGATTCATATTCAGTATTTTTTAACACCTTAATTGTATATGTGTGCTTTTAAAATTACATAATTAACACATTCTCATAAAAAACCCCTCCAAATATATATTAGGAAGTGAAAGTTTCCTGCAATTACCACCCCTTCACCTTTTAACACCTCACTGCATAACTAAGTGCAATGCTTATTTAAACTAGAAAATTTTTGAAAAGGTTTTGGTTTCAGACCATGTTGTGAACATCATCTTAGCAGCTTGGACCTTATCTGAGATAGTAAGAGTTTAACTGGTCACATATTGGATGGTCACATTCTTCTATGAAGAAAAACCATAGGACATTGGCTACATGTTGTGCTTGTGAACTAATGGTGGTGATATAAAATGCCACCTGAGCAGCCTTGGTCTAGTCTATGACTTACAAATCTGGAGTATTTTCAGTCCTTAAGAAAGGAAAACAAGTTTCTCTTAGCTACTTTAACAATAATATTTGAAGACTGTATTTTCTTTCAAAAACCAGGTGTGGTAAATATTTCTATCATATTTTATATTTTAAAATTTGTTTTACCTTCCTCATTATATTTCAGGTGTACAACATAATGATATATGTATATATCGCAAAATGATCACCACCTGTCACTACACATAGTCACAAATTTTGTTTTCTTGTGATGAGAGTTTTATGATTCACTCTCTTAGCTACTTTCAAATACACAAAACCGTATTATTAACTATAGTCATTCTGCTCTATGTTACATCCCCAGGACTTACTAAGTTTGGAAGTTTGTACCTTTTGACCACCTTCACCCATTTTGCCCACCCCTGCCTCTGGCAACCACCAGTCTGTTCTCTGTATTTGAGTTTGGGGGAGAGGAAGGGGGTTGGTAGATTGCTTATACAAGTGAGCTCATATGGTGTTTGCCTTTCTCTGTCTGACTTGTTTCACTTAGCAAAATGCCCTCAAGGTCCATTCATGTTGTCACAAATTTGTTTTATCAAGTCAAAAAAGAGACCTAGCAATGATGTAATTACTATATGGGAATCTGATAACGTAAAAAATATGAGAATTGGTGTACTGACTTATATTTACTGTTACTAAGGAGAAAAATATAAGGAAAATGTCCTTAATTTTTGGACTAATAATAGACATAGCTAATTGAGGGATTAAGCATTTATTTCTACATTAAGATGACATAATGCTTATGCTTTACTGTCTGTTTTAGGACCAAGGAAAATATCTCATTCTGGAATCTGAATGTTGTAATTTCCTTACATCATTATTTTCATAATGTATCTTAAAACTAGTAAATTTTATTTGGGTATATTTCAGAAGGTTAATGAATGACCTTCTGTTTTAGTAAGAAACAGATACTCTCCTTTGTTTACTGTCTTGAATTGTGGGTTGGTACTGGCACAGTCTAGTAGAATAAGAAGCTCAAACCTTCTTGTGCTTCTTTGTTAATGCATTGTGAAAAATTTTCTTCAGAGGAGGTTCTCAGTAAACGTATTTTTAATGGATAGGTTCAAGTTATTGTACAAGCTAGCGATTGATACTAACGTTGCTTTGTTTTCTGTTTCCTTAATTATATTTTATAATGTGGTTTTCAAAGAGTATTTCAAAATTAAAAAATTTTTAATCTGGTGACAAGTATTTATACTTTATCAAAGGTATGCCAAAATTCAAATTCAGTTATTCACAAAAAATGTTATGGTGTATTCATAGATGCCTTTAACACAGTGACTTATGTTTTATGTTGATATTAAATTATAACAATAAAATATATAAATTATTTTTGTCTTTGAAGGTCCTGATGAAGTTGTAGGGCCAGAAGGAATGGAAAAATTTTGTGAAGACATTGGTGTTGAACCTGAAAATGTATGTTTTATTTCTAAGTAAAATGGAATACAAGTGGGGTATAGCATATTCATAAATTTCTAAAAATTGGAACACTTTAATCTTATCAGAAGATTTTGTTTCTTCATGAATATTGTAGATTTTCATTTAGGTTTTTTTAAGTGTATTTAAATTGGGCACGTGTTCTCTTTCTTGATACAAATGTCATTTGTAATAGAGTAAGAGAGATTCTACCTTCAGAAATTGTTAGAACTTTTTGCTTTTAAGAAATTGGCCCATCTAAATTTCTTTACAGTTAATAATTCCAGAGATTGTACTCTTTAATAGTTAAAGGATGGAAATAGTTGTATAAAAATGCTCTCCATGATAAATATAGACATGATTATCTCTATGCTGACTTTTCCCCTATCCTTTATGTTCTGTTCTTTCCAGATTATTATGTTAGTTTTAGCGTGGAAATTGGAGGCTGAAAGCATGGGATTTTTTACCAAGGAAGAATGGTTAAAGGGGATGACTTCATTACAGTAAGAAATTTTTTTAAAAAACAAATTTGATGGCCTATTTGAAGATCTTAATTGATATTTTGTGCTTCGTAGTTTTTTGGGAGTAAGGTTTCACCTTAAATTAATCAAATTGGTTTGATCTAGAACAATCAGTTTAGGATTGACAAAATTTATATTATGGTCTTTGGCAAAATGAACTGTTACTCCAGTTTTCATATTCCCTAAGAAAGAACCTAAGAACAGTTCTATTAAAACTCATTGACTCTCTTGATGGGTGAATTAGAGATTCATGATCAAAGTTATTTACTCACGGGATGTTTGAGTGATAAGGGATTTCCTTCTCAGAATGTAGAATTCTACTACATGAGGAGTTTGTTCTTGGGCAGTCCTAAGCTCTGGGGCCTCCTCTCTCTTCAGTTTTACACTTGACTTAAAAAAAGAAATTTGATATATAAAAAAAAGAATGTCTGTATGTGTATAACTGAGTCACTTTGCTGTACAGCAGAGATTGGCACAACATTGTAAATCAACTCTACTTCAATGCAAAAAAATTTAAAAAAAAGAAATTTGAAGAGAGTTACATGATACTTTTATTATTTCTTTTTTGCCAAATGAATCTCATGAATACAAAAGTAGAAATATTGTTTGGCTCCTGTGCAACCGTTAGCCATTTTATAGTTGTATACTTTCAGTTTAGGATGCTGCCTTGGGACGCTTTTATAAGTTATAAAATTGCTTCTTTATAAAAATAATTTGATTTTGGCTTTTCAGAGTAAAGTGTGCTTAGTTTCAGAGTCAGTTAGTAATTGTGTATTAATTTTATATTATGTCATGTTCCTGATGTTCATGCAGGAAGTTATTAATAGTCAACATTCTAAAATAGTTAGAGCAAGCATAAATTTATAATATTTTTGAGCCCCAAACTGGAGGTTAATTAGCCATGTGATTTCCTGTTGTGATTATGCTTTTATTAACACACTTAACTGTTCTTTACTCCTTGTTTGCCTATCCTTAAATTTCAAAATACTTGGTTATTTTTTTTAAGTGTATTTGTTCATATGAAACTTAAATATTTATATTTGGATTTTCAGTGTCTAATGTTTTGTAATTCTCCTTTTTAACCAGTATTAACATTTAGATATTTTGTGTGTGTGTGTGTATGTGTGTGTTTGTGTATATATATAAATATATATGTGTGTGTATGTATACACATACACATATGTATATGTATATATATTTGTTTAATGTAAAAATCTTTGCTCATATGAACCAAATCATAGTTCCTAGAATAGAACATAAAATCAACCCTCTCACTTTTATTACTTATAAGTGAGATGAGGAGTCTGAGACTCAGAGAGGTGAAGAAAATTTTTGCCAGAGTTTACATAGTTCTTAGTGGCAGAGCTAGGACGTAGAATTTAAATTTCCTGAATACCAGTCTACCATACTGTACTTCCTATTGCATCATCCCTTTATGTATATTCCTTTGTTACATTCTTTATAAAATAGACGGCCATTATTAACTTTTAAAATCATAGTATTTATAACCAAGACTGCCATTCATCTAGGTGTCATGACATGTCAAATTAAAATGTTGATTCTGAAATTCTTTGGGCTGTTTCTCACCATTCAATTAGCTTTATAGAGAAAGACAAAATATATAAGATTATGCAAAGAATATAAACTAATTTCATGTAGCTCAGTCTGTTTTATTAAAATTTATATCAGTTGTTGCATGGCTTGTCAATTGTAAGACATTTTATTTGGCATTACAACTGCTTTATGTACTATTCCTACTGCTTTTTTTGTCTATTGCTTTTTAAAATATCTCAGCTAACAATTGTTTGTGTATTTTTAAACCAAAAGTTTCTAATTATTTATGTTTTTGAATTACTTGATATAATATAAAGAGCCTCTGTATAACAGAAATATGTAAACACAAAGTGTTTCTAGTATTTACTTGTGAATAATTAGCATATAGCCTTGGGTATATGCTAGGGAAATTGATGAACCCATGAACATGTTGTTTATTAGCGTATCTTTCCAATAGGAAGTTCACAGGCTTTACAAAATAAAAGCAATATTTAGGACTTAAAATTGACCCAGAGGTTTCTGTTTCATTCATTTATTATCCCCTGCCCATCTGCTTAGAACTCTATAGTGTAGATCTTTAAAGCTACTAAAATTAGGCAAGCACTCTTGACTGGGAAAATGTTATTTTTTTTTTTTACCCCCAATGATCTAGATTGCTTTGTTGAAGTACAGAGTATCTTCTCTTAATTGGCTTAATCTTATTACTCCCTGAATCTTCTTGTAAAGAACTTGCTAGGAATAAAATAGTTTAAAATGTAAACCAATAGAGACAAAAGAATCTATAAAACTTGTTTTTTTAAAAATGTATAGTTGTCTAGTATACTTGGTTTTATATAATCATTATAAAATGTAAAATTTCACAGACTTGATTCCTTTTATAGATTTTTCATATTTTTAGGATTTAATTTAATCTGGACATAGTTATTTGATGGTTCCTAAATCATCTTAATGTAGTTATCAATTATTTCAAATTAATGAATTTTAACACGTAGAAAACTTTAAGTAGAGCTCTGCTAAAGAATAGAAACAGTCTGGTAGTTAAAATGTATATTATGGTCAAGAATAGGGGACTGTCATAATCATGGTTAATTATAATCTGTAACTGTATAATGCTTAACAGTTTTCAGAATACTTTTTTTTTTTTTACATTTATTTATTTTAAAGCTGTTATTCATACAGACTTTCCACAACTGAATTGTCCTTCTCTTTTGTGTGAAAGAATTTATGGGTATGAATTTGTATATAATTGGACTAGAATGGCCATTTTTTTAAGTTTCGGGGATGTAATTGCCGTATCCTTTCCAGATACTTTGCTCTATTTCATTTTCATCATTGTTTAATAATAATCAAATTTCCCTTCAAGTCAGATTTAATTTAGGAGATATTTAAACACCTATTTTATCTAAAGTACTGTGCCGCTTACTGATGATCACAATGAGGCATGGGACACAACTCTGTCCCTTAGTTACATTTCATTAGGGCGGGAAAGGCATTACTGCAGCCATACTGTAACCATAGGCATACTGTAACCATAAATCCAGGTGGGATGGGACAAGTACTAGAGTAAAAGTACCAAATACTATGAAAGCACAGCTGCTAAAGAGGTTAATTCCAGCTGAGTAGACGGGAAAGTCTTTACTGTAGGTGTGGCATTTGAACTGGACCTTGAAGAATGATTAGGATTTTGATGGTTGAGGGTATAGGAAAATGCTGTTTCAAGAAGAAATTGTGAGCAGAACCTTGAGAAAAGAAAACATATGTATAGTTTGCTAGAATCAAAAGGTACATAAAGAAAATTGACAGAGTAGTTTTAAACTCCAGATAGTTGGGATAATGGCTACATTATGCAGGGCTTTGACTAATATGTTGAGAGAGTTCAAACCATATGTTTTAGCTTGGGAAGCCATCAGAGATTTTTGAGCATAGGAATCATCAAAGATTTTGGGGATAGTTTTCAATAGAGGAGGTTTTTTTTTTTTTTAGGTCATAGACTCTTGAGAACCTTAGAAAATCTGTGGACCTTATCCCCATTAAGATGCACATCTGTAGAGGCAAGATTCCAAGGATACTTGAAAATTTTATTCTGGCATACCTTACTGGAGCGGATAACTTTTCTCATATCTACTAGCTGAAAGTTTGTTGTTGGAGCATCTACCATGCTGTTAGAGAAAATTGTGGGCATATATCTTTGACAAGAGTATACTTGATTATGATAATGAAAAAAAGAGCCAAAAGGATAGCATCTGACAAGAATGGTAGTAACTAAGCTGTCTGCCAGTAGACTACAAGTTGTACACCTTCTGATCTCCATATTGAGCATTGTACTTTGAAGATTATAGGCTTAACTGGCTTCACTTTCTTTAGGAGAGAGGAATGGGGAACATTTTTACAATTTTTTTGGTGGGAGTGGAAGAGTTGAATAGATTGGATGCTGTGGTGTCTGTGGTGTATGACTATCATTCACTTAGCATTTTGGGCCCAAGTACTAATTGCCATTGGCATTCTTCCCCTTTGCTCTCCCCCAGAGTCATCAAAACAATTTCAAAATGCCCCCGCTCCACATTTCCAAATACCCCCCAGAGATGGATTAATTGTATGGTTCGGATTGATACACCTGATTCAGAGAAAGTTCTAGTCTATGGCCATACCACTCTCAATGCGCCCAATCTCGTCAGAGAAAGTTCTAAATCCATAACTTGGTGAATAAAATTCTTCCTGTTACACATCAGTGTGTCATGGCATTCTTACTGACTTAATGATTAAGGAAGATAACCTCACTTAGATCTAATATATAAATGAAAATTTTTTCTCATTTTAAAGGTCTTAAGTGAAGCAGAAATTCAGAAGCCTCTCTTGTTAATCAGATGTTTAACAATACTCAAGAAATTAATTCCTAAGCCTTTATGTTGAAATTTAAACCCATTTCACTGATTCTAACAGCAGTGACCTTGGAGATTGCTGTCATATTGTGCCAGTGTTCCCTAAAATCTGTGTGGTTTTATTTGATTGTTATTTTAAAAAGTGCTATTCTTACTTTCCATGCTACACTAGTTAAGTATGCATTTCTTTTTAGTTCAGGGGAAATAGTCTTTCTAAACTTGCCAAGTTAGGAGGTGTCAACATTATTAACTCTTGTGAGTCTATTTTGGGGCTAGATTAACTATAAGAATCGTGTTTAACTGCTTGGGCATGATTACTGGTTTTGCTGGGTCTGGTCACGGTCTTTATGATGTTGGTAATAGGTACGGAAGTTCGTGCTCTTATTTTTTTCACTCTTCTGCAAGAAGAAAACATTAATTGTCAGTTCTATTAAATTATTTCTCAACTGAAAGATGTAGATAAGCGATTATAATGATAAGAAATAGTTTGGAGCGAGCCACCAATGTGAAGATGATTTTTCAGCCATTTGCCTCAAAAGGAGCCTGTCAAGCTAAGAACTGTGCTACGCATTTACTACCTGATTCTCATTTAATCTTACGGTTGTCTCTTACTGTTTTTGTGGTTTTAAAATGGGAAACAGATCGGTAAAGGTTAAGTAACTTGCCTAAAGCCACATGACTGGAAAGTGGAGAAATTGGAATTTTAACTGGTCTCTATTTGACTTGAAATTTCATTCTTTATCTCTGTCTTAAGCTTGTTGAGATCATATCCTAAGTAATATTGTCACTCTATGTACCTATGGAATGTAAAATATTTGGGAAGGATTGTAATCTCTTGGATTCTTATCTCCTTGAGAGACTTGTCAGTCACTACTTATACACTTTACAATTTTGTTTGAACTACAGTTTTCCACTAACCTTTCCCCAGGTAGGAATTTTGAAGCTTCTTGTAATTAAATTAATATATCATCTACTTTGTGGTTTATTATTTAACATAATCTTGTTAAATAATACTTTTATTTAACAAATAATTTTGGAGTGCTTCTATATGCCAGGCCCCATGTTAATATGCCACGAGGATGATTTTCAAACTCTGGTGGTAGTGAGAGATAACTTTTGAAAGTAGGGAGGTATCCTTTAACTTGTTTGCCTTCCTGAATCGGAAGTCTGTTAAGATTCTGCATGAGATTTTGTGTGAAAATGTGAGTCACATCACTAAAAAAAATGTGAAAAGCACTGCTTCAGGAAGCTACAAAGATTTACAGAAAATGAGGCCCCTACCTAAAATAGATCATGATGGGGAAGGGAGTACATGTAACTAGCTACTTTAGTACTAGTACCTTCTGAACATTTTCAGTTGATAACTGGAGATATTGAAGACTTCATTTCCTAATTTTCAGACAGCTTAATAGTAGCATATAATCTGAGAATTTGTTTCTTTTGTGTATTCTTCTAGTAGAAGTTAACTGCATTTTCAACTTTCATTAAAACTTTTTCATATAATGAAGAATTTTTATACTAATAGAAGCCATTTATTGAAATAGTAAGTAATAAATTTCTAATAAATGATAAGAATAAATTTTTCTTGTTTCTGCATGAAACATTTTGTGCACTCATTCATATGCAAGGAACTAGGCCCCAGACAAATTAGATGATTAACTTATCCAAATTTTGATTTTTGTTTCTGGCAGTTATGGCATCCTAAATGTGCAAACAAACCATTTCCCATATTAAACAGTTAAATGTCGGATAAATTATTAAAGCATCTTTTAAAAAAACACACCTGGACTTGAATGTAAATTAAGGAAAATAATCAGAGGCCAGAATTTATAAGAGATGGTGATTCCATAGGGATCTACGGAGCTGGCATTTACCCTGAGGATACCCACCTATTCTTAGTCACCTAGGATCTTGCCGTTTATCTGTGCATGTTGGGAACTGGAGACAAATTGCAACGAGAATCAGATCAAAACCTCCTATATTTAGTCATTGAGGCCAAACCTACCCAATAGATGGAGACTTGATTGCTTGGGCTTGGTTCTGCATATACAGTTGGAGGCAGAGGGCTTCTGGTTGAGAGAATTCCTAATTAAAAGCTCTTTGTGGGGAGTTCCCCAGTGGCCTAATGGTTAGGATTCCGGTCTTTCACTGCTGTGGCCCGGGTTCAGTCCCTGGTGGGGAACTGAGAACCCACAAGCCGCATGGCACGGCTCTTCGTCAGATTTAGGCACAATCCAGAAACGTATTTTGGAATTGTCCCAGGTAATCAGTACTCCCATGTGTTTCATGGAAGCAATTTTTCTGTACAGGAAAGCATTTTAAACAGAAGCCTCAATTTCTGCAGAAAAAATTTCAGTGATCATTAACAATCAGAAATCACTAAACAAGTTGTGAAACAGATCTTAAACTTTAAAATAAGACTTTAAGGCTAGTATTTTGAATAATTATAGTCTCAGTATAAAATAACTACATTTAATGTGTTTTAAAAGAAAAAAGAGGAATGGTCTCAGATGATCAGATTTCAGATAATTACATTTCTAAAAGTGAAATATATAAAAGATTTAAAACTCAATAGGTGAGCTGCAAAGGAGATAGATGTAAATAAAATAGGAATCAGTGACCTACAATATCTGAGGAAAATAGGAAAGAGGTTAAGAGCTATAGTGGATAAATTTTTTTTTTTACTGTTAAGTTTTGAGAGTTTTCTCTATATTCTAGATTTAATTCCTTCATTGAATATGTGGTTTGCAAATATTTTCTCCCCCTCTGTAGCTTGTGTTTTCATTCTCTTCAAAGGAATTCTGCAGAGCAAAAGTTTTAAATTTTGATGATGTCCAGTTTATCAGTTTTTCCTTTTTATGTGTTTTTGGTGTCAAGTCTTAAGAATTCTTTGCGTAGCTCTAGATCCCGAGAATTTTTTCTTACATTTTTTCTAGAAGGTTTATATTTTTACATTTTACTTTTAAATCTGTAATCCATTTTGAGTTGATTTCTTTAAAAAGTATGAGACTTAGATTTTGGTTTATTTCTTTACCTGTGGATGTCCACTTGCACCAGTACCATTTGTTGAAAAATCTCTTTCTCCTATTGAATTGCTTTACACTTCTGTCAAAAATCATTTGGGCATATTTGTGTGGTCTTTTTCTAGGTTCTCTGTTCTGTTGATCTTCTTCCACTACCACACAGTGTGGATTACTTTAGCTACATACTAAGTCTTGAAGTCAGGTAGACTGATTTCATCTTTTTTCAAATTTTTTTTAAGCTACTACAGTTTCTTTGCTTTTCCAAAAATTTTAGAATAATCTTCTATATTTACAAAAAAATCTTACTGAGGTTCTTGTTAAACTGAATGTGAATTTCAGAATAATTACATCTTTACTTTTTTGACTCTTTCAATTGGTGGAAGATAGGTATGTCTCCATTTATTTAAGTGTTTGGTTTCTTTCATCAGTCTTGTGTCAAACATATGTCCTGTACATGTTTTGTAAGAATTAAACCTAAATATTTCATCTTTATTTTGACCACTGTAAGTAGTATTGTATGTTTAATTTTAGCATCCACATGCTCATTATTAATATATAGAAATATAATTGATTTTTGTATGTCCTGTGACCTTGCTGAACTCACTTATTCTAAGATTCTTTTGTGTGTATTCCTTGTGTTTTCCACAGACAGTCATGTCATATGATTATGACATGAAATAGGGACAGTTTTATTTTTTTTTCTGGTCTGTATGCCCTTTATTTCCTTTCCTTGAAATATTGCATTGGCTAGAACTTCTGTGTTGAATAAGTGTGGTGAGTGCAGACATCCTTTTTTGGCTCCCCATGATGAGGTAAACACGTCAGTCTTTCACCATTAAGTACTTTTTCTGGTAGGTTGTTTGTAGGTGCTCTTTATCAAGTTGAGGGAGTTCTCCTCTATTTCTGTTTTTCTGTGAGTTTTAACATGAATAGATATTATGTATTTTAAATATTTTTTCTGCGTTAAATCATATAATCATGTAATTTTTCTTTTTTTAGCCTATGAATGTGATTACATTGATTTTTGAGTACTGAATCAATCTTGCATACCTGTAATAAATCCCACTTGATCATGGTTTATAATTATTTTTATATACTTCTTAATTCTACTTGCTAATATTTTATTATGGCTTCATGAGGGATATTGGCCTGTAATTTTATTTTCTTTCTTTTTCTTATTTATTGAGGTACAATTGACATATATAACATTATATTAGTTTCAGGTGTATAACGTAATGATTCAGTATTTGTATATATTGCAAAATGATCACCACAATAAGTCTAGTTAACATCCATCAGTATACATAGCTATAAATTTTTTTTTCTTGTGATGATTTTTTTTAAATACTGTCTTTTTCTGGTTTTGCTGTTAAGGTGATACTGGCTTTATAAAATGAATTGGGATGTTTTTCCTTATAGTTTACGTTTTGAAGGAGGCTGTAGAATTGGTCTTCAAAGATTGGTGGAATTCTCCAGTGAAACCACCTGAACCTGTAGATGTCTTTTATAGATGTTTTTAACTTTTGAATTCAATTTATTAATAATTTAATAGTTACATACTCAAATAGTTAAAATTTTGAGTGTTGTATTTTTTTTTCTTTTTAAGGAATTGGTCCATTTCATCTTAAGTTGTCAAATTTATATCCTTTTGATATCTGCAGGTCTGTAATGATATCCTTTGTTTCATCCCTGATGTTGGTAATCTTTGTCTTCTCTTTTTTCTTTGTCATTCTTGCTAGAGACTTGTCAATTTTATTGATCTTTTCCAAAGAATCACATCTTTGTTTCATTGATTTTTTTCTCTAGAAAAGATTCCAAAGGTAGGAGCTTAGATTATTGATTGAGACTTTTTCTCTTTTCTGATGTTTGTATTTAGTGCTGTAAATTTCCCTGTCAGCACTGCTTTGTGTCTCACAAAATTTGACATGTTTTTTTCATTTTCATTCAGTTCAGTATATTTTTTGGTTTCCGTTGAGACTTGCTCTCACCCATGGATTATTTAGGAGTTGGCTGTTTAGTTTCTAAGTGTTATTTCTAGTTGGGTTTCATTGTGGTCAGAGGACATATTCTGTGTGATTTCAATTCTTTTATATCTGTCAAGGTTTGTTTATGGCTCAGGATTGAAAAGAATAAGTATTTTGTTGCCATTAAATAGAATGTTCTATTAATGTCAATTAGATCCTGTTGATTGATGGTGCTGTTGAATGCTTCTATATGTCTACTGATGTTCTGTGTAGTTGTTCTCTCAATTGCTGAGAGATAGGTGTGGAAATCTGTAACTGTAATTGTGAATTTGTTTATTTCCCCTTTCAGTTCTATAAGTTTTTGTCTCATATTTTGCAGCTCCATTGTCTGGTGCATACATTTAGGATTGTTATGTCTTGGTGGATTGACCTTTTGTCATTATGTAATGTTCCTCTCTATTCTGTTAATTTCTTTGCTCTGAAGTCTACATTAGCTGATATTAGTGTAGCCACCCCTCTTTTCTTTTGGTTGTTTCTACAATATATCTTTTTCCATTCTTTTACTTTCAATCTGCCTGTATTATGTTTGAAGTCAGTTTCTTCTAAATAGCAGAGTTAGGTTTTTTTTTTTTTTTACCTACTCTGTCAATCTCTCTCTTATAATTGTTATATTTAGGCTACTTATATTTAATTTAATTATTGATATATTAGTGTTTAAGTCTGCCGTGTATTTTATAATTCAAAAAGTTCCATTTGGTTCTTTTATATATTTCTTTCCTTAGACTTTGTATTTCTTTGCTGGTAGTGTCTATCTTTTCATTTGTTTTAATTTGTTCATGATTGCTTTTTGAAGCATTTTTATAATAGCTGCTTTAAAATCTGTGTCAAGTAATTCTAAACATCTCTATCATTTCAGTGTTTGCATCTATTGATTGTCTTTTTCCTTTCTATTTGAGATCTTGGTTTTGCTGTGGCAAGCAATTATTTTTTCTTCTCTATTGAAACCTGTAAGATTTGAGTATTACATTATGAAACTCTGGATCTTATTTAAGCCTTCTGTTTTAGCTAGCTTCCTCTCATACCACTTAAGCAGGAAAAGTGAGGGCCACTACCTTATTACTTCCAGCCTATAGAAATCAAAGTTCCTCACTCTGCATCTGTTGACATCCGAGGAGGGAAGTCCTCATAACTGTTAGCAGACATGAGAGTTTTAGGTCCCACTAGGCCTCCAATGATACTTTCTTGTTCCCCAAAAAGTCTCTACTGACACTACTAGGGTGGTGGCCTTGTTCCTGCAGTGATGGTGAAAGCCCTGACTCTTTATAAATCCTCCTCTGACACTACCTCAGGTCAGAGGAGGATTGGCTGCTTTTTACTAACTGGTGGGAGTGGAATTTCATGTTCCCCATGTGGTTTCCACTACTGACACTGCAGAATTTGAGAGGGCAAACTCCTTATACTCTGGTGAGGGTAGACCATTCAGGTCCCCATTCAGTCTTTGCTGGCGTTACTGGGGTTTGAGCCAGTTTTTTCTTTGGTGTTTGACAGGAGAAGAGTGTTTCTTTCTAATGTTTTCTGTCTTGTTAGGCTGCTTACTTTTGACTAGTGGGAGAGCAGGCTTTTTGTTTGTTTGTTTTGTTTGTTTGTCTGCCCTCATTGGCATTTCCGTTTTTCTGACTCCTTCATCTCCAAGTCTGCGATAGACAAGGCAAAAAGAAAACCCAGGGAACATACTACTGTATTGTTTCTCAGATTCTTTCAGAGTCTTCTTATGTTTGTTTTATATATAATGTCTAGGGCTTTTAGTTGAATTAGCAGGAGAGATAGGGAAGAGAACATTTACTTCATCTTCCTAAAAGTAGAAGTTATTTCTTGTATCTATTTTTTTAAAAAGCAAACCTTCTGCCCTCCTTCACTATTCCACTTTAGAGCTCTTTTCTCTGCTCCATTTTAGAACCAGACTCTTTGAAAGCAGTTGTCTATGCTTATTTTCTCCAGTTTCTCTCTTCTCGATCTTTCTTTTAAACCTATTCTAGCAAAACTTTTATCCCTGCGACTCCTCTGAAACCACTCTTGTTAAGGCTTCATTTACAAGTGAATAATCAAATCAATAATACTTACAAAACTGTGGCTGAAGCTAAAATTGTACTTAGAGGGAGGTCTATAGTGTTAAATGTTATATTAAAAGAGAAGAAAAGCCTGAAACCAAATGAACTGGTATCTAATTTAAGAAGTTAGAAAAAGGATTAACCCAAAGAAAGCAGAAGAGATAAAAAGATGTCCAGACCTTACTAAAATAGAAAAAAGATACAATTGAGAGAATTAAATTATGGCAAGGTGATTAAGAAAAGCAAAGAAAAGGCAAAAATATATAAATATAATAATCATATTAGAAAATATTATAAATATTTTAATTGGCATATTTAAATAAAATTATATATGAAATAAATGATCAGAAAAGTGTATAAATGACCAAAACTGATTCAAAAAGACATAGAAAATCTGAATGGTCTGATAGCCATTTAAAATGCTGATTTAGTAATTAAAAGGTTTTCCTTCCCTCAATGAAAAGGCCCAGGTGGATTTTCAGTTGCTGAGTTTGGACAAATCCTAATTCCAGTGTTCAGTAAACTTTTTCGGAAAACAGAAGAAAGGGTACTATTTCTCATTTTTTTTTGTTTTTGAAGCTTATGGTATAAGCTTGTTATAGAACTAGAAAAGAGAGTGTGAAAGAATAAAATTTACAAGCCAGTCTCACTTATGAACATAGCAAGATATCTAGCAGTGTATAAAATAGGTAACATGACCAAGTTTGGCTTATTCTAAGAATGCAAGAGTTAAGTAACACTAGACATTTACACCTTAATAAAACAATAAGTTACTACACATCACAATTTTGATTTAGAATAGTGAAAGTCTTGGTTAAAGCTGAGAATGCTAGGTGTCTACGTCATGAGTACTAAAATTCAGTTTTGAGTGGAATACAGTTGGTCACAGTAGATGGTACAACTAATTTGATCGGAGGGAGTCAGATGATCTCAGAGAGCGCAAACTGTGAGTTAGGTTTTGATGAGTAATATTTTGTCAAAATGTTAGAAGGAACAGCATATCAAGTAGATAAAATAATGTGTGCTAAAGCATAGCTGTGACATTTGGGAATAGTAAGTGAAATTATAACTAGAGCACAGTTATATTTTAAGGATATTGGGCCCTGGCAGGAGATGAGACTGGAGATTTGTGCCAATTGTGAAAGGCTTTGTCTGCCTTGCTTCTTCCTAAGTAGGGGAATATATCAACCCAGGGGGAGTCAGAAAGCCAGTAAATATTTTTGGACATTCCATCTCTTTAGCTTCTTATACTTCATGTCTAGTCTTTAGAAATAACACGTATTACTTGTTTGCATTCTTTTGTATATGTGCCTTATGTGAAGTTAGGTGCTATCACTGATTTACTTTGATTTTTTGTTTACTAAAAATGTAGGAATCTGAGTTTATGACTGAATCACTAATGTATTTCCTCTGAGTTATATACTAAACTTGTAAAAGCAATCATGGCTAATCTCTTTCACCAAGCTGGTGCCTAAGAACTTCCCAGTGAAATTTGTATCAGACGCCTGATTAATTTTATTTGTTCTGTCATCTTAACTTTATTTGTGGTAAAAGCACATTTTAGTACATCTCTTTTTATCAAATATTTGTGATTTTATTCGAGTTTTTGATGGAGTTGTGTTTTTTTTTAAAGAAAAGTTATTGGAGTGAACTTTCATTGATTGCCAGATTTTCTTTTATCATCTTTCCTTTTTGTATTGCATTGGTAGATACAAGGCAATAGTTTGTTATTCTAAATTTGTGAATCAGAGAATTTTAAACCTAAATTAACTTCATAAATGTGCTCAGTTTTTTCTTTAATGCATTCCTTCTAACCCCTAAAGATGCTTTTATTTAATTTTCTTAATTATGTAATATGTTTGATTTTTTTAATTTAAGGTGTGACTGCACAGAAAAGTTACAGAACAAATTTGACTTTTTGCGCTCACAGTTGAATGATATTTCTTCATTTAAGAATATCTACAGATATGCCTTTGATTTTGCAAGGGTAGGTGGAATTTCCATGTTTTCAATTTTAATATTTTTTTAATCTTGAAACCACACTTAGGGAAACTTTTACCTTTATTTTAGGATAAAGATCAGAGAAGCCTTGATATTGATACAGCTAAGTCTATGTTAGCTCTTCTCCTTGGGAGGACATGGCCACTGTTTTCAGTATTTTACCAGTACCTGGAGGTATGTATGTGTTTTTATTTTTAAAATAATATTTTAAAACTTAAGCTGATTGAAAATATTCCTTTAATTGAAGAAAAACAAGTAGATTTTTTAATACTGTGCTTTTTAAAAATTCTGCTTAAGTGTTTGAAAATTTGTTAAAATGTGTATGTATCCGCTGTCATTTTTAGACATGAGTTCATGTTCATTAACATATTCTGTACATAAGTTCATTTTTATTCCCTGCCTTGCAACCCCCCACAAAAAAAAAAGATAAAAAAGAAACCTTCAGAAAATATATTTTAGCACAGACATCCTTCATGTAAAATTAGTTTCTTGGGATTTTTGCAGGAGAGAATATATGCTAGTGCACAAATCTCAAGCTTTCTAAATCAGGTTTCTCTCTGTTATACAGGGTATTAGGCTGAAAAAATCAACATAAGAGAACCAATTTTAGTATTAAAACGTAGGTTCAATCTAAAGAATTAGAATAAACTTTATGTACTTAAATATAGTGATTACTGAGAAATGTATGCTGAATTTATGAAGAAAGTATTCTTTTAGGTTTATCATAGCACCTTCTGTATGTGGTGGTTTGAAGAAGATACTGTCCTTTTTTTCATTGCTTTCTTTAGTTTCCTGTTTTTGTGCTTCTTTCTATTTTATTTTGTTTATTTCATTTTATTTCATTTCATTTCATTTTTTTGTATACTTCTCACTTCTCACTGTTTCTTGAATACAGATGCTTTTTCTTCGAAAATAATTTCTCATAAAGCTGGTTGTTTATCATAACAAGTTCCCCAGATTAGTTTCGTTTAAAACTTGTGATAATAGACAGTGGTATAAGAAGGTCTTATGTGAATGGGTTTGTGCACACTTAAATCTTTAAGCCTAATAAAGTAGATTGGTTGATGGATGTTATCAATCTTCCTCATATTAGTAGTTTTGGGGCAACGATAAGTATAACTCTGTAAAAATATTCCCCTCTAAAAGGAGCTGAGAGAAGTAAATATTTTCAAATGCTTGTTATGTGGAGGGTGTTTGACATACATTATCTTTTTAAATCTTTATAACACCATTTTGAATTATGTTTTATCTCCACTTAGCCAATGAATAACTTTCCCAAGGTCACTCAGGTAGCAGAAGTGAGATTTGAACCCAAGTCTGTACCCTTTCCATTGCCTCCAAAGATGCCAACTTCAAAATGTGCTAAACAGTAAATCTTACGTAAAGAAATGATTTAGTGAGAAGCAGTAGGAGGGAATTTACTGTGTTGGGAAACATTGTATAGCTTGATCTCATTGGTGATTACACAAGCATATACATTGGTAAAAGTTTATTGAGTTTTACCCTTACTATTAGTGCCCTTGACACTCATGTTATTCCTCAAGAATGAAAGAAGGGGACTTCCCTGGCAGTCTAGCGGATAAGATCCATGCTTCCACTGCAGGGGTTGGATCCCTAGTGGGGGAACTAATATCCCGCATGCCGTGCCCCGCCCCCCCAAAAAATTAAAGAATGAAAGAAAAATAAAGGGAAAAATAAATTTGATGAAGTTGACATCTAAATGACCCTGAGGATTCTCTTAGAAACACAAATAATTAAAAGAGGAATAAATGTTTTAGGAAAGACTAAATCACAAAAAGGTTATAACTGTGTTTATTGAAGTCAAGTCCTAATAAATAGTGCTTGTTCTGTAATCCAAAAATTATATCATTTCTACAGCAATCAAAGTATCGCGTTATGAACAAAGATCAGTGGTACAATGTGTTAGAATTCAGCAGAACAGTCCATGCCGATCTTAGTAACTATGATGAAGATGGTGCTTGTAAGTATAATGTTTTCCTATGAAAGTAAAATTCTTAAAACTATTAAATGAGAACGTGGATTTGTGTAGCATTACCATAAAGGATTTAAACTTCCTAACAATTTCTTATTTAATTGTGTGAGAAGTGTGGAGGAGGCAGGTGTAGAAGGTACAGAACTTAGATTGAGCAACATTATAAAATCTGTTCTGGTAAATGAAATATTTTCGGTTACTTGGTAGCTAAATTTAGAATATAATTTCTGCAGCTGGAAGCTAAAATTCTGCTTTATTCCTGCCTTTCCTGGCATTTTCCTATGAAAGAAAAGTAAAGTCATGATTTTAAAAATAGGAAAGCAAAACCTCAGCTACAATAGCAGAAGCTTTAAAATTAATATCATAATAGCCATTCACAATATGGCAAATGATGTCAAAGTAACTTCCCTCAGGAATTATTGAGTAAACAGGAAATGAAATATTTACAATTTTTTAATCCTTCAAATTAAAATATCTGTCCATCCCCGTCAGTGGAAAATCCAGAATGCCATAAAATAGAACTTTGAAGTAATGATAAATTATTTAGATAAGCCAAACGAATTCTCACGATAAATTAAGTTTTTATTTCCCACCATCAGTTTGGTTGCATATGTTGTTTTAATGTTGTGAAGGGTTACATAGAAAAGATACATTCCTATAAATGTAAACTGAAATTATGGACTTATTTTTGTGACACTGAAGAAACAAAATACTGAAGAAGGGATAACTTTATTTCTTTCTATATATATTGTGTCTTCCCCCTGCAAAATAGTATAAAATTTAATATTTTTAGAAATAATACCTTACAGCAGTAAACTGGCAGCCCAAGGACTATGTCTGGCCTGCAAATGTGTATTTTCATGTGCATTTGAGTCAACATTATAACTGAGACATTTTGTATAAAAATAAAAGCTTCTGGATTTGCTTGAAAAGTTAGAAAATCTGACAAAACTGTTCCTGTGTTCTTTTATAGGAATTAGGCTGGAACCAAGTAGTGGCTTATGTTGGACTTGCATTCTGGTGTGTTGGTCCACAGTATGCCAACAACTAGGTTGCTTTTCAGTTGCCATTTATTATTATGCTGGTCTGCTGTTTTTCTTACAGTAGAGAAATATGTCTATCGAAAGCAAGAGGAAAAGTGAGACCACCAGAGGGTTGTGTGCTTTAAGAAGAATAGGGCAAGCATATTTCTTTGTGGCAATGAGTTTCCTACATTTACAAAAAATAAACAGTGAGCTTATTTAAACTACCTATCTGACTTTTGTAAGTAAATGAATTTGAACCCCCTGCGTTATAAAAATATCTTTTACAATAGTTCTTAAGTCAGGTATTTGTTAGGTACTTGCTTTGTGTTCAGATTTATACTAGGTCCTATTACTGGAACAATATATAAGTCTCTAATATGGCCACACCTTCAATAAACTGTTACAAACTTCTTGCTGAGGTAACAGAAATAGTACGTTAAACACTTTTCAGATTGTTTAATAATTAAATGGCAGAAAGCTGTGGGCAGTTAGAAAAAGAGAGAGGTTAATAATGACTTAGTATTGGAGAGTTCATGAAACAAATCTTGAGAAGCAGGTTTCTACAAATATCTATTGTGGAAAGTCCCTTACGTCAAAAGAAAAAAGAAAAAAGGCTAAGAAAGCACTCATTAAGTAGAATAGGGAGGCTGAAAGGAAACCACCTGGAGAAGGGAAGGGTCAGTTCCCTATCATCACCACAGAGTTTGTGGGGAGTTTGTTTTATAGTTGGAGAGATGTGTTCCCTGAACTCTAATAACATTGCTCCTTTTATTTCTAGGGCCTGTTCTTCTTGATGAATTTGTGGAGTGGCAGAAAGTTCGTCAGACGTCATAGCAAGAACTATTGTGAAGAAAATGCAAACCTTTAGATCCTTACGTGTGTACAAGCTAATGAGACGAGGAAAAAAAAGAAAAAACCAAAGGGGTGCATTTTGACTCATATGAAAGACTTCTCATAGTACTTTTTTTTCCTTTTTTTTAAAGGAAGTTTTCTTGTTACATGTTATGGGCATTGAGCCACACCTCTTCCGAGACTGAATATTGAAGTTTTTGTTTTGAGTTATGTTTATAACATTTATTTCAGAACAATAAAGATTCAGATTTGTGACAAAGGCCTTAAAGTGAAGATGTCCCTTGAGTGTCAGAGTGGTATTTATTTTTGTAAATTTTAATTCTTGAATTTTAGAGGTCTGTCATACTGGGAGTTTGTGGAATTTTAAAGATTTTAAACAATCTTAATATTTGGCAGTGTAGTCTGCTGATGGTATAGCTCATTATATTCATTTCTGCACAATTAGAAAGAATATTTATTGGCCTTGACTTCTGAGGTAATGATTTTCTGATGCAGCTAATAAAATACATTTCTGGATATTGGAAGTGCTCCAGCTTTCAGCTGTGGTTTTCTGTGAAAGCTGCCAACATACTGTGCACATACTCTATCTGCACAGTTTAGAATTGGAAAGATTATGTCTAGTTATATTTTTTCCTAACCATTAAATAGTATTGTCAATAAGCATAAATCAGCATTGCATGTATATTCTTAATGTGAATTTTAAGTTTTCTGTATTCTATAAGTTTAAAAATTTCATTTATATTTGAAAGAGCAAGGTTCATATATTAATGGTTTCAAAATCAGACAGCCTTATGAGAGAAATTAAGACTAGTATTGAAGCTGTGTCATCATCATTATTGTTGTTGTTAGTGGCATATATATATGATCTTTTTTAACTGTCATTTTGTGATTTGGGGAGTTTTGTTGAGGGCACCCCTCCTCCGTCTCTTTTTTGGTCATAAGGGAACCTTAGCTCTGATGTTGTGGACTTAGTTAAAATATATATTGGAAAAAATATATAATAGAATAAGGACTTATGGGAGAACTCTGGGTGTAATTGTGCCCAACTCAAGGGTGCCATTTACATTGGTACAATTACATTGCTAATTATCATATTTCTGACTTGGCAATAAAGTATCTTGAGGACAGGACAGCCTTTTTTCTAATTCACACGAAAGGCATCTTTTGGACTAGCAGCAGGGCTGTTTGTACATTCCTTTTCAAACCATCCAATGTCCCAGTGATATGAAAACCTTGTTCACATTTACAGCCAAGTCACAACCTCCGTAACATTCCTAGTTTCATTGTATGAGTGGAGAAAAGTAAATAAGTTACTTTTCCATAATAAGGACATTTCTATTGGGATTTAAGGTAAAGGTTGATTTTTGATGGTGAGTTTATTTAATGAGTGATTACAGAAGTGAATATTTATGGGAGAATAGCATTTTAAAGATTTTTATTTTATTTTGCTTTTTGGTTAATGGGCTGGGAGAAAATGATTGCTGTTTTACTTCTTAATGAAATCACTTTGTACAACTTTGTAAAACACTGGTATAATATGGAAAACAATTTTTCCCTTAAATGTCTGATAGTTAAGGTTAATTTTCCTGGAATACTTGTGCTAAGTATTAGAATCACTGAATTACTGGAACTGAGCATACAGTCTTATGACATTATGAATGATGTTTTAATATTAAATTCGTCATAAGTACAGTCGATCCTTGAACAACATGGGTTTGAACTGTGTGGGTCTGCTTATAGGCAGATTTTTAAAAATAAGTATGCAGTCAACCCTCTGGCTCCATGGATGCAGAACCTGTGGATGTGGAGGGCCAACTATGGAACTTGAGCATCTGCAGATTTTGGTAAACTTGGGGGCTCCTGGAAGCAGTCCCCTTCAGATACTGAGGGACAACTGTAAAGCATTTAGATTTTTAGACATTTGAGTCTTGATAATTTGACTTTTCAAGGAACAACTTCTGAACTTGAAGAATATTGCCAATTTTTATTTAATTCCAAAACATATAATTTAAAATGAAATTTTACAAGTTGTCAATATATGGCCTGAACAAAATTTATTGTCTTTGTCATCTTCAATATTAAAGTGAAATAAGGAACACTCAAAACTTATAGATGACCTTTAAATAAATAAAATATATGAAACTGTTTAGTTTGCTTACTTATCCAAAGATACCTTTTAGACTTTGAACCTGAAAATTTAAATGAAACTTACTTCTTCCTTATGTCAACAGCCCACTTATACGCAGGCCATGCTTGCTTTACTCTCTTGCTCTTCCTAGTTCTCTTCACTTCTTAGAGTCATTCATTTATTTTGGAAGCAAACTTACTCTGCCTCATTCATCTCAGAATGTGGGCTTGTCCTTTCTTGGCTTTTCTTTTTTTAATTTATATTTGAACATAATTTATTGGGAAACTACTGATCAAGAGGTTAAGTGGTATAAGCAAAGAAGATAGTATTAAGGAGCCTGCAGTATGAAAAAGAAACCTTCTAACTGTTGGAGCTCTTTTAGCTAGTTAGCTTTAAGTGCCTTCCCAGAACTCCTGTTGTAAAATTTTCAGTATTACTTCCTTCATGTGGTATGAAATAGTCAATGGTGCTTTATCATTGGAAACGACTTCTTACAGAATAGCATACAGATGTTATACTACTGGAAGAAAGTAGAGCCAGGTGTTGATTCTCAACTGTGAGAGGATGGAGAGTTTGTCCCCCAAACCCTCGGAGCCAGTAGTTTTTAACAAGGAATGGTATCTTTAGGAAATAGCCTAGGGATTCAGGTAACTTACTTGAATAGGAGATAAAAAATGGTGTATTGTGTGCTGACCTGACTCTGTTGCAATGTTTGTCTTTTATTGTCTAATGGTTTCTTGTTTTTCGAATGCTTCCAGTAAACTTCTTGACATAATCCATTTTTGACAGTAATAGTATTTTTATGTATAATGTATAGGTTTTGTTGATTTGAGTATTACTTTGTTTGAAGTACTCTAGATTAGTGTTTCTTAAATGGGAATATGAGGGCCTTCTATGGGAATGTTAGATTGACCCTTAAGAGTACTTCTCTTAAATACAAATGCCTTTGCATCTGTTGAGCCAAAAATTTATCTTTAACAATATTAATGCTGTCACTGTGTGAGGAGGTGAGGAAGAGAGTAGAATTTTAAGATAGAGTTTTTAAAGCATACAAGTTAATGTAGAGTATTAATAATGAAACATTTTACTTTTAAAAAAAATAAATTTATTTATTTATTTATTTTTATTTTTGGCTGTGTTGGGTCTTTGTTGCTGCTCGCGGGCTTTCTCTAGTTGTGGTGAGTGGGGGCTGTTCTTCGTTGCAGTACGTGGGCTTCTCATTGCGGTGGCTTCTTGTTGCGGAGCACGGGCTCTAGGCACGCAGGCTTCAGTAGTTGTGGTGCGTGGGCTCAGTAGTTGTGGTGCGTGGGCTTTTGAGCGCAGGCTCAGTAGTTGTGGCGCACGGGCTTAGTTGCTCCGCGGCATGTGGGATCTTCCCGAGCCAGGGCTCGAACCTGCATTGGCAGGCAGAATATTAACCACTGTGCAACCAGGGAAGCCCTGAAACATTTTACTTTGAACTATTTCTTCATCAAAACATGTCCCTTCTCCTTAAATGCTATGGGAAGTTACAAAAGCATTTATTGAAATACATTATGTACTCAGCTTGAGAAGCCAGTAAGAATACTAATTTTTTTTTAACTGCTTTCTTGAAGTGTACTTAAAACTGTTGTGATAATTCATAATCTCATAAAGTTTTGTTCGGGCTTTCAAGGCTCCTATAGCCTAAAGTTTTGTAGCACATCTCTCATGTGCTTACCAAATGTCTAAAGTATCAAATAAATTGGGGACATTTTAATACATAATTTAAATGCATTTCTATGTTAAACAAAGAGAAAAGGCAAAATAATCTCTTAATCATACGTCTAAAGAATTCTTAAAGAGGAATTCTCTCTTCTTGAGGTAGTATTACTTCTTGACTGATGCTGGCAATCATTACATGGAAACATTTCAAAGAAGGCTTTATTTACTCTTCAGGAGAAAAGAGAAGTAACAGCAAAATATCTTTGATATCCTGAGGAAAGGCCAATCTGGATTATTAAATATTTTGGATCATAATTTTTTTATATAAATTTATTTTTTATTTATTTATTTTTGGCTGCATTGGGTTTTCGTTGCTGCGCTGGCTTTCTCTAGTTGCGGCGAGCGGGGGCTACTCTTGCGGTGCGTGGGCTTCTCATTGTGGTGACTTCTCGTTGTGGAGCATAGGCTCTAGGTGCGTGGGCTCAGTAGTTGTGGCTCCCGGGCTCTAGAGTGCAGGCTCAATAGTTGTGGCACACGGGCTTAGTTGCTCTGCGGCATGTGGGATCTTTCCGGATCATGGCTTGAACCCGTGTCCCCTGCATTGGCAGGCGGATTCTTAACCACTGTGCCGCCAGGGAAGTCCCTAGATCATATAACTTTTTAATGAATATAGTTTTATTACTTTCATAAGTATCTGTTAACAAGCAGACAAACAAATTGCTTAAGACTTGATCTTTTTTGTTGACAGACATTGTTACCTATAAGTAGTACTGCCAAAGCCCAAAAAAGCAGTCTAAATTTTATGGTCAAATTTATATAGATTATGTAAAGATAAATTCCTGCCCCAAGCCTCAGGTGAATTATCTCTAATTCACTATTTAATTGTAGAGACTCTTCTTGTGAACTTTTACTTCACTGGACCAAATCTTTAGATCTTTTAAAGCACAATTTATTTACCTTTTCTCAAATATCAGTCTTAATAAAACATCATAAATTTGCTATATCCACTTTATAATCTTTTATATCCTATACAGATTGTGCTTCCTTTGCTCCTTTCCTAGACCAGTTGTTATTGGTTTGATCATTTTCTTTTTATTTTGTGTGCTTTGTCTGTAATTTATTAAACCTTTTATAATATGGCTCAATTTTGCATGGGTTCTGGTTTATCATGTGTTAAATATTATTTAAAATACATCCAGTAAAAAGGTTAGACTTTAACATGAGTATGGATTCTTATCTTACTATGCCAATTTCATTGGAGCTTTGTTTTATTTATTTTGTGGATCTATGGTCCATAAATGTAAGAGTTATATTAAAATTTTCTTAGTTTTTCCCCAAGTTATATCATTTTGAAGAAACTTTATCCTTTGCAATTTTGGTGTTCTCAGCTTTAAAGTAATAATGAAAATTGTGCCACACATGACGTATTGTTTTACATATAAACTAAAATTGTGGATATTATGAAATACTCAAATACAGTACTTAAAATTATTTTTAAAGCTAACAAAAATAAGCAAAATGGGTATGTATGAAACCAGCTTTACCCCAGACTCAGTGGTGTGTGTGTGTGTAAATAAACTGAGTGTTACTGGGTATTACCCGTAATTTATTTTTCCATGTAGAAAATAGCTTCTGGATAAAAGTCCGTCACATATTTTGGTGAAAAGAAAATGTGCTTCCATATGATTGCTTCCAGTTGCATTTGAGCCATGAAAGATGAAAGGCTAAATTATTTAAACAACTTGTCATTAGAGACTTAGTGTTATTAAGTTATCAAACTTAGCAAAATTATTTTTTGTGAGTATTGAATTAAGTGCAATTAGTTTACCTTTAGTACTTTCCCCGTATTCTATTATGCAAATCAAATGGCTTATAGCAAGTTTATACACAGTTATTTTTAATCTACAAATGTAGAAACCTTACCGTTTTTGGATTTATATCATTCCTTGGAACTACTTTAAATATTGAGAGAGTTTTTAGAAGTAATATCAAAGAAACCTGAGTTGGTTTCCTCTTTGCCACATCCTTGTTATGTCACTTTTAGACAAGTTACTTGACTTCTGTCATCAGTTTTATTGTCTGTAAAATAGCGATAATAATACTTACCAGTATTGTTGTGAAATTCAAATAGGGCCCTATCCACAGCACTAAGTAAATGTTGAATGAATACACCTTGGTATTTAAATGAAAAGCAATTAGTCAGAATAGTTCTTTTTTTTTCTAACAAATTTTTCCATCCTGTATAAACTGGAATAGCAGAGATTTTGTGTTTTATTCTACCACTTATTATATCTGACTTATTCATATTCCTCTTGGACTAAATGTTTCAATAAATCCCAAGCATCTAGTATGTTCTGAGACGTGTTCTAGGCATAGAATAGACAACTATTTCTGACCCTTATGGGATTTTCATTTTAATTGATAAAATATGTTAAAAATTGATAAAATATCATATGGTGGCATGCTATTAGGGAAAATAAGTCGAGGAAGGGGTCTGGGGAGTGTGTGAGTATAGGGTTGCCATTTTAAATGGAGTATACACTGATGAAGTGATATTGAGCAGAAGTCTCAAGAAGCAAACAGTTAAGCCATATGGATAATCAGGAGAAGAGCATTCCAGGCAGAAGGACTTTCTGTTCTTCAGTAGTCAGCTCAGGACTACTGTTCTGAGCTGGTAGTCTGCCTGGTGTTTTTAAGAAATGGCAAGGAGATCATTGAGACGATAACGAGCAAGACGAGAATATTAGCCAGGATTAGAAAATGAAGTTAGAGAGATTGGGAGTAATGATTGTGCCTGATTGTAGTTAATCATGTAGGGCACTGTAGGCCTTTCTAAAGACTTAGACTTTCATTGAGTGAAGGGGGAAGCAGTTAGGGTTCTGATCAAAGCGAGGATGGAAGTCTGTAGAATTAGATAGGAGGGTAATACAGTAATCCAGATGAGAAATGGCGTAGTTTGAATGAGACCGAGGGCAATGGAAATAATAAGTGGTCGGATTCTGAAAATATTTTGATAATAGAGCTCATAGAATATGCTGATGGATTGGATGTCGGGTATGAGAAAGAAGAATCAAGAATGACTCCAAGATTTTTAGCTTGAAGAACTGTGAATGAAGCAGCCATTTACCAAGATGAGTAAGACTCAGGAGCAGGTTTGAGGACGGGAAAATCGCGAATTTAGTTTTGGATATGTTATGTTAGTTAAGCCTATTAGATGTCCCGAGGGAAATGTAGAGCATGCAGTTGGATATTTGAGTTTGAAGTTATAGGGAGGTCTGAGCTGAATGTGTACTATATATATATATATATATATATATATGTGTATATATATATGTATCATATGACATCATTGGTGTATAGCCTTAGTTTAAGTCAGGGCATGGATAGATCACTTAGTAAGTATAACCAGAGAATAGGCCTGAATTGAAGATATGTGATTAGTGAAATTTGGGGCCAACTTTTGTGATTTTTCAATTACAAATGTGATGTTAACATTTTCTGCTACACACAAAATCATTACCTTCCACAATGTTATGGAAGCTCCGAGATTTAAGAAACAAGATTGATAATATATAAGCATATGACAAATTTAAAAGGGGGAATGCCGTTTTATTCTTGTAATGAGGCTTTTTGTTTTGGGATAATACAGTTTTGCATTTTAATATATCTGAAATGCTAGTTCTTTTTTTCTGATAGTTGGAAATTGCTATTCTGATTCAATTTGTGAGTTTTAGCACTAGAGGGCAGGCTTGCCTCTAGACTGTGAAGAGCTGTGAATGGATTAATTTAGCCAAATGTATTACTGTACCTATATTCAATCCCAATTAATGAATGGATTTGTTTCTCAATCGACAAGTATACTATCTACTATATTTTTTCAATTGCTGGGAAAGCATAAAATTAGGCTAGTGGTTGATTTTAGTATATCTAGGATCGACAGTTGATACTTGCATATGAAGTCCAAGGAAACACAAGCGTAGCTTACTACAGTTACGTTAAGATCTTATATAGAGGGTCCACACATATATGAGCATAAGAGAATTTGAAGCCAGTCAGAAGAAATATTGGTCATGAAAACATTCATTCAGGAAATGTATTGAGCTGTTAACTTTGTGCTATCACACTCTTTATCTTTTGTGATAAAGAGTTGCGGCTCCAAAAATAAGTAAAATATAGTCCCTGCCTAAATAAGCTTTGGTGTAGCATCTTATAGCATTTACTGTCTTGTGCTGTATCTATTTAAATGTCTTTTTCCTTCAATAATAGAAATCATGACTCATTTATTTTTGGTACTTCCTAGTGCCCATCACAGTGCTTGGTACTTAAGTTAGTTCATAGCGTATGGATAAATGAATGAAAAAAGACAGGGAAAAAAAAACAGAGTCAAGGCCTTTGCAGAAATCTATTTTCTTTTCATACTTTTTCCCTTGCAGGAAAGCCCTTCTATTAACAAATACAAAAATGTTATGGAGATTATTCCAACTCTCCATCTTTGCTCCCACTCCTTTTGCTGATAGTCTTCATCTCCACCCACGATCAAGAGCAGTGAGTAGAAATACCTATGGCATTCATTGAGAATGGAGGTCTAGCCTTTTGATGGTCACCAAAGTGGAGAAGAAGGATAAATGTGGAAATGGACGGCTCCTGTCTGGCCCTTGTCAGTTTGAGGTGAAACCAAGCTTTCTGGGATGAGGACACTTCTCCTTTTCCCACTGTTCACCCAGAAAGTTTGCCCACACATAATCCTTCTGCTCCCCAGTCTTTTTAGGGTCCCTACTTCTACATGCTAGTTCCTCAATTTTCTTACCTGTAACATGAGAATAATAGTCCTTACCTCATAAGATTGTTTTGAGGATGAAATGAAATAATGCTTGCAGTAAATATGAGCTACACTGGTGTCTGGAAAACAGATCAATTGGACTTGGTAGGATGGATTTGTGTTCATTAAGTGTTGCTTATTATATAATAGAATGAAATAAATGGCAAAATAAAGTTGATCCACTAAATCAGTTACATTTAGAAATGCAAACCTTTTGACAAATTAGTCTCTAATATTAGTGATACGAACTGATTTATTTGCTCCATTAATGTGGGGCATTATAGCGAAATGGTCATTCCTAGGGATATTAACTGTGACTAAATGAGATGATCAATTTAGAGTGCACTCGGCACCAAGTAATAAACACTCGGCACCATTAGCTGCTGTAGCTGTCTTTAAAAGTGGACCAATTTGACCTCATAGTAAGGACTCTTTTTAAGACAAATAATTAAAAATTATAAAGCCAAGATACTATGTGTTATTACATTATTTGATTCTCTTAAACCTTGTTTCATTAATGTAAGTAGCAGGATTCTTTTCCAAAAGAAGTTGTACTTAGAAGCACAGTATCTAAAACAGGGCAAACTGACATGCTCTAGTTGAAATAGGAAGCTCTGAGTCTTTCCCTCTCACCACCCCCACTGCCACTATCACTTCTGAGAAATCTCAGAGGAACCCCTAGCTCTGACCAGCGTGTTTGGAAACCCACTGCTTCCACCTTTGCACTTTGGCCTGTCAAACGTGAATAAAGTAATAGAATGAGAAAGCCCAGACTCTGCATAATTCTCTCTGCATAATTTTTTAATTCTCTGCATAAAAGCCAAAATGTGGCTGACATTGTTTTAGTATGGAATAAGATGAGATATATTTCAGCATCATTGGAAATGTTTATACTAGTACTATAAAGTTTATGATAATTCTTAGGTTCATTATCTAGAGTTGGTCTAAAAGGAAGTGTTACATGAGAACTGCCAAGAGAGATTTGGAATAGATATAAGAATGAATGAATGAATGTCTAGCTGAGGTCCCTTTTTACATGTAAAAAAGAGTGTAGTTATCCTTGAGTATTATAATCTTTAAAGGAGAAACAGCTCTGTGAACAGGGATGATGTTCATAAGTGTTCCTTGCTCTGTGTCCACAACATAATAAGGGTTTAAATAGATGTTTATTGAATGAATGAAAACATTGATGTGTCTATCTTCTTTCAAGTAACTACAAGTTACTTGAAAGATGGGCCATGTCTTACCTTTTTGTGCCCAGTGGTAGCACAGCCAGTAAATTAGAGTTTCCTTACTGAATTAATAAATGAATGAATAAATGTACACGTGTACATAAAAAATTTACATATCTACATTCCCATTAGACTAAGGTTCTTGAGGGAAGAAACAATGTCTTCAACTCTTAGCATAGTGCCTCACTCATAGTAGGCTGTCAAAATGTTTGTAGAACTGAATAGAATTTAAGTATGAATAGCACCAGAGTAGGTCCACATAGACTGACACAGTGCCTTCTAAATAGATACTAAAATTATTTCATAATTGAAGACAGAGATCCCACTAAGCATTTTCTGAGTTAGGACCAGTTGAATAATATGAGCAACAAGCTTTAGGAGTTCAGAGGAGGAAGAATTCTTTGAACTGAAATGGTCAAGACAGCTTCTCAGAGTCAGTGAGACTTGACGAAGGTGGGTGGTACTTTGGTGTTTTAAGTACATGAATTAGACAGCTGGAGAGGAAAGAGGCTGGGAACTGGGAGACTGGTAAGGAAGGCACAGTGTGGAAAGAGCCCTGGGCTTAGAGAGCAAAGATCTGTATTCTGAATTTCTGTTTTGCTGCTTACTGGCTATAGGGCTTTGAGATTACTGTAGTTTCCTATTCCTCTTCTGTGAAGTAGAGGTAAGGCTGTTGTTCATATTGATATTGTACTTCAAAGTGTTTGTAAAGTGCCAAGTAAAACATAATGCTGCGCTTTGAATGCAGTGGGTTCCAAATAAACTTTTGTTGAATGACAAAGAAAAATACGATATTAATTAATGAAAAGAATGGGAGCCCTGGAATGTCAGCTCCTGCAATCTGTCAGGAAACCTGTTGCCTCTTATGGGAAGAAAAGTAAATATGTGAAGCCACAAAATCTCATGATCAGAAGAAACATTTTTGGATCAGTTGGAAACTCCAATGAGATGCTAAAGTTATGTCAGAGGTGAGTAAGTCATGAGCTCTTCATGCTGACATTATTTCTAAGATTGCTGCCTTATTGAAGGAAGCAAACCACAAGATAAACCATGAAGAACAGCTTTTTGAAAAAAAGCTTCCTGAAGGATGAATGCTTCATTTGCTTTAACTGCTTACATCTTTACTTACTAATGAGTCATTTTCCCCCCTTAATTGGTAATTTGTTTTGAATTGGTCATAAGATGGTTACATTGAGTAGTCTGGTGTTACACAATAAATGAAAAAAGTTGACAGGCCACCAGCTGAATAAGGGAAAATATGATTCTTTTTGAGCTGAAAATGTATGAATTGGTAATAGTCCTTATGATGTAAGATTGGATTTATTGGAACTTTTCTCTTATGTTCAAAAGTCACAGCACTTTTCTTTGCCTCTGAAATACCCGTATCTTTTCTGCCTCCTGTAGTCATTGAGGGTTCCACCCCTATTCAGGGTCTGATTATTTTTTAAGAAACATCCTTTCCTTCCTGCTTATCTTTGAACCACTATCATTTTATATATACTTTTATTAGAGTGTTGATAACACTGTATTATAAAGTATAATTTACATATTTGTTTTCTTAACTAAACTGTGATCTGGAGAGCAGGGATTGTGTATTTTTGCCTTTTATTTTTCCACTGTTCACAATTAGCCACAGTATAGGGAAAGCACTTAGTAAATGGAACAAATGAATACATGAAGATGAACAGATAAATAAATGATTTTGCTTATGTAAGGTGTCTATCTTTTGTCTATTTTTTTTCACTGTATGGCAGAAATTCCAGTACAGCCCTATCTTTAATGTTGACCTACTATTAAAGTTACTAAACAAATGTAAATCAAAATAAGAAATGCATATTAAAACAATTATGACATTTTTGCCTCCAAAATTGGCACAGATTTTTAAATTGATAATACTCATTGTAGATAAGGGTACAGGGAAACAGGAATTTTTATATTTTGCTGAAGGAAATATAAATTGGCAGATCCTTTCTGGAAGAAATTTAGGCAAATATGTTCAAAAGCCTTAATAATGTTCATATTCTCTCACTTAGCAATTCTATGCCTAGGAATTTATCCTACACGATAAATTAAAAATTTGTAAAACATTTTAATCATATCATATTTTACAGATAGAAAAAAGGGAAATAACCTAAATGCTTACCAATAGGAAATTTGGTTATATAAATTATAATATATTCATACAGTGGAGTACACCATCTTGAAAAATACATGCTGTATTATCAAAGGGGGGAAAACAGGTTTAAAGCAGTATGTACAATTGGTTACTCCAGTGTATGTGTAAATGTACAGAGAAAAGACTGAAAGGTTTTACACCAAAATCAGAAAAATGGTAGCTTCTTGATGATAGAATCACCAGGAGTTTTAATTTTTACTTCATTCTCTGTATTTTCTGTATTGAATATGTTCAATGAGTATGTATTACTTTGGTAATTTAAAAAAGTAAATAAAGGTTATATAAAGAAGCATGCCTTCTCCTTTGCTGATTTTACCCATTCTTCCAATGAAGGAAGAGAGACTAACCTTGAAACAGGAATTTTCACCAGGACCCACTGTGGTAGATCATTTTCTCTACTTGTTCTGCCCCTGTTGCCCATGGTAGTCATAGGTTACGATTGGGGCCAGTGCAGAAGTAACACTGATTGATTGATTCATTCAGGAAATATTTGTTGATATTCCTACTGGACCTTGGAACTTGGGATATAAGGGCAAGAATCATGTTCTTGAAAACTAGTTGTATTTTGAAATTAACTTTTTAAACTAGGAATTTAATAAAGCGTATCTAGTCCATCCCTCTCTCTTTGGAGACAGAAATGGATCCCAAAGAAATTTCCCCAAGATTGAATGGATACTAAATGGCACATCTAAACTTGAATTTTAAAACTCTCCTTCTACTCCACTGCTCTTTCTGGTCACTTGGGCCTCTCATTTTGTAAAACTCTAATCTGTATAAATATAGATTCTCAAAAAGAAATCTTGTACTTGATGCTTATATATCTTCTACAATATCGTTAATTGGTAGCCTTAACTTGCTTTTTCTCATAGAATTTGTAGTTAATAAATGCTTCATATCTATGAATATTCTGTATTAGTCAATGTTAAGCTATTGCTCAAATTGTACTTTTATTTTTAACCTCATAAATAAAATTGAATAAAGCCAATTAAAACCTTTGCCCCATCTACATAAATTTGTTGCTCCTTACTCTTGGGGAGGGGCCATTCAGCTGGTCAGTAATCCATCTACCTGACATGTTTATATTATGCACAAAGATTATTATATAGATTTTGTCAACTGGTGAAATATAGATACCATATACTTACAGGACAGCACTACGCTACTTGCAATTTACCAAATTTACTATTCCTTCACATGCTACTCTCACCATCTTGAAAGGTGTCCCCTGGCTAACTCTCACTCATCCTTTGAAACCCCTAATCCCAGCATAGATATTGCTTTTACTGGGAAGGCATTGCTCACCTGCACCTACTCCCCAACATCCTCTCTTACCTTCTATATATAGCATTGGTCATGTTACGTTGTATTGTCTTGAGCCCTTAAAACCAAATATGTGGTCTTTCATCTTCCTACTATATTTAGTTCAGTGTGAGACCCATAACAGGTACTCAAACAAATATTTCCTTGTTGATAAGATGAAGAAATGAATGATGGAGTAAATATATTTCCTTACCATGTTAAAGAGTAAAGAAAATGTAGTTTGAGATGAATTGTTTTCCATGCTGGTTCCTTGAGATCATCTCTTCCTTATTATGATTCTTTAACCTGGTGTATATTTCTCCTGTGTTGAAATAAAGTCCTCAGAGGGCTGTAGATGGGAGAAGCCACCTTCTTTATTTTTGAAAAATAAGGAAAAATGTGTGCCCATCCCAAATTCTCTAGGAGCTGGGCCTCTTGTTCCCCACCTTTTCCTCAGCATCACAGACTGTGCTTTGGTTATCACATCTGTGTATTCTCTGAGAATTCTGGGTCCAGATATTTGGATTCAATTCAGAACACCAGTGTGATATGATGGGATAACCATCACACAGGGAACTGAGGAGGTGATTCTAGTCCAGATGGAACCACTGATTTGCTAGGTGACCTTAAACTACCCATTTATTTTCCAAGGCTTCAGTTTCTCATCTGTAAAGTGAAAGCATTGGATTCTATAATCAAGCTCCCTGTGAGACAGGCTGGGCCCTGGGACCTGGGACCCTTTGCTGCAGTGCTTGCACCTGGACAAATGTCTCCTCGAGCAACAAAATACAAAGAAATTGTAAGAGACTAAAAATAACTGCACGCATGTGCAGTTGGGGCAAATTATGGACAATAAGATACAAAAATACCAAAAAAAAACCCAACTGGAGGCACTGGTGGGGGAACCTCGGACACCTAAGGGGATGGGAGGAATCCACGTGTGACCAGGTAGGACGTGGGAGGGAAGGAAAGGGGGAAGAAAAGTTGAGGTGGGATGACACTGGCGCCCCTGAGGGGAGCTGGGGGAGGGGAGAGGTTCCCACGCTCGGAGGGGTCCACTCACAGTGAGGGGATCAGCAGGGATGGAGAAGGACCTTTGGGGGATTGGGGGATCAGAGGGGAACTTGGCCAGCATCTCCCCTGCCAGTTCAGGCCCCCACAAGCCTGCTGGGGTCCTGGGCCTGAACACCAAACCCTGCCCCCCGCTGGGGTCCCTCTGGCTGCATGGGACCCCAGGCCTGAGCCCTGCCCCTGTCCCCACACCCCCGCCAAGGCCTCTTCCTGTAGCGTGGGTGCTGGGCATAAGCCCCGCCCTCCCAGGGCCCCCTCCAGCCCTGCAGGTCCTCGTGGACCTGAGTACTGCCCCCGACAAGACCTCCATGGACCTCACGGGTCCTGGCCCTGAGCCCCACCTCCACCAAATCCTCCTCTGGCCGCAAGGGTCCTGGCAGCCCAAGTGCCACCCCTAACGGGGCCTCCTTTGGCTGCGCGGGTCCAGGTGGGCCGAGTGCTGCCTCCCTCCAAGGCCTTCTCTGGCTGCGCCAGCCCCTGTGGGTGCACCTGTGGATGCCTGCACCCCAGCTGACCTGCTTGGACATGTGTGCTCCAGGCCAGTTTCAGGAACAGATGCTGGTGAGAAGAAAACATGCAGAGATGAGGCTGACACAGTGGGTCCAGAGACCTATCTAGAGGTCTTGGAGGCCTACTGGGGAAGAAAGGATAGGCTGTAGCTCACCGTGGGGGCAAGGACACTGATAGAGGAGGAACCAGGGAAATTTTTACCTTTTAATTTAAATTTTTTAATTTATTTTTTTATCTTTTATTTTTATTCTTATTTTTTATTCTTATTTTTTTTTCTGTTGTGGTTCTCTTTTGCTTTGTTGTTGTTTCATTTTTATTGTTAATTTTTTTAATATATTTTTTATCTTCCTAACTTTATTTTTTGTTATTGTTCTGCTTTTTTTTTTTTTTTTTTTTTTAATGTGGCTTGCATGGTCTTGGTTCACAGGCCAGGGGTTGGACCTGAGTACCTGTGGTGGGAGTGCCAAGCCCAAGCTGGACTAACAGAGAACCTCACACCCCAGTGAATATTAATTGGTGTGAGCTCTCCTGGAGGTCCTCATCTCAGCACCAAGACCCAGCTCCACCCAACTGCCTGCAAACTCCAGTGCTGGACACCTCAGGCCAAACAACAAGCAAGAAAGGAACACAGGCCCACCCATCAAATAAAACAAATGAGATGACAAAAAAATATGTTACAGACAAAGGAGCAAGGTAAAAAACCATAAGACCAAATAAATGAAGAGGAAATAGGCAACCTACCTGAAGAAGAATTCAGAGTAATTATAAAAAGATGATCCAAAATCTCAGAAATAGAGTGGAAGCATGGATCAAGAAAATACAAGAAATATCTAACAAGGACCTAGAAGAACTAAAGAACAAACAAACAGTGATGGAAAACACAATAATTGAAATGAATAAATACCAAAGGAATTTCCCTAGGTGGGAAACACAAGAGAAAGAAAATGTCTACAAAAACAAACCCTAAGCAATAAAGAAAATGGTAATAGGAGCATACATATCGATAATTACCTTAAATGTAAATGGATTAAGTGCTCCAACCAGAAGACACAGACTGGCTGAATGGATAAAAAAACAAGACCCATATATTTGCTGTCAACAAGAGACCCACTTCAGACCTAGGGACACATACAGACTTAAAGTGAGGGGATGGAAAAAGATATTCCGTATAAATGCAAATCAAAAGAAAGCTGGAGTAGCAATACTCATATCAGATAAACTGGACCTTAAAATAAAGACTGTTACAAGAGACAAGGAAGGACCCTACATAATAACCAATGGATCAATCCAAGAAGAACTGTAAATATTTATGCACCCAACATAGGAGCACCTCAATACATAAGGCAAATGCTAACAACCATAAAATGGGAAATCGACAGTAACACAATAATACTGGGGGACTTTAAAACCCCACTTACACCAATGGACAGGTCATCCAGACAGAAAATAAACAAGGAAACACAAGGATTAAATGACACATAGAGCAGATAGACTTAACTGATACTTATAGGAAATTCCACCCCAAAGTGGCAGAATACACTTTCTTATCAAGTGAACACACAACATTCTCCAGGATAGATCGCATCTTGGGTCAACAAATCAAACCTTGGGAAATTAAAGAAAATTGAAATCATATCAAGCATCTTTTCTGACCACAACACTATGAGATTAGAAATCAATTACAGGAAAAAAAACTGTGAAAAATACAAACACATGGAGGCTAAACAATATGGTACTAAATAACCAAGAGATCACTGAAGAAATCAAAGAGGAAATCAAAAGATACTTAGAAACAAATGATAACGAAAACACAACTACCCAAAACTTATGGGTTGCAGCAAAAGCAGTCCTAAGAGGGAAGTTTATAGCAATTCAATATCACCTCAAGAAACAAGAAAAATCTCAAATAAACAACCTAACTTTACATCTAAAGCAACTAGAAATAGAAGAACAAGAAAACCCAAAGTTAGTGGAAGGAAAGAAATCACAAAAATCACAGCAGAAATAAATGAAATAGAAAAGAATAAAACAATAGCAAAAATCAATGAAACTAAAAGCTGGTTCTTTGAGAAGATAAAGAAAATTGATAAACCATTAACCAGACACATCAAGAAAAAAAGGAGAGGTCTCAAACCAATGAAATTAGAAATTGAAAAGGAAAAGTTACCATGGACACCACAGAAATACAAAGGATCATAAGAGACTACTACAAGAAACTACATGCCAATAAAATAATCAACCTGGCAGAAACGGACAAATTCTTAGAAAGGTACAACCTTCCAAGACTGAACCAGGAAGAAATAGAAAATATGAACAGACCAATGACAAGTAATGAAATTGAAACTTCAATTAAAAATCATCCAACAAACAAAAGTCCAGGACCAGATGGCTTCACAGGTGAATTCTATCAAACATTCAGAGAAAAGCTAACACCTATCCTTCTCAAACTCTTCCAAAAAATCGCAGACGAAGGAACACTCCCAAGCTCATTCTATGAAGCCACCATCACACTTATACCAAAACCAGGCAAAGATATCACAAGAAAAGAAAATTACAGGCCAATATCACTGATGAGCATTGACTCAAAAATCCTCCACAAAATACTAGCAAACTGAATCCAACAACACATTAAAACGATCATACACCCTGATCAAGTGGGATTTATACCAGGGATGCAAGGATTCTTCAATATACACAAATCAATCAGTGTGATACACCATACTAACAAATTAAAGAATAAAAACCATATGATCATCTCAATAGATGCAGAAAAAGCTTTTGACAAAATTCAACACTGATTTATGGTAAAAACTCTCCAGAAAGTGGGCATAGAGGGAACCTACCTCAACATAATAAAGGCCATATATGACAAACCCACAGTAAACATCATTCTCAATGGTGAAAAAGTGAAACCATTTCCTCTAAAATCAGGAACAAGACAAGGATATCCGTTCTGCCCACTATTACTGAACATAGTTTTGGAAGTCCTAGCCATGACAATCAGAGAAGAAAAAGAAATAAAAGCAATCCAAATTGGAAAAGAAGAAATGAAACTGTCACTGTTTGCAGAAGACATGATACTGTACATAGAAAATACTAAGGATGCCACCAGAAAACTACTAGAGCTAATCAATGAATTTGGTAAAGTTGCAGATTACAAAATTAATGCACAGAAATCTCTTACATTCCTATACACTAACAACAGAAGATCAGAAAGAGAAATTAGGGGAACAATCCCATTTACCATTGCAACAAAAAGCCTAAAATACCTAAGAATAAACCTACCTAAGGAGTAAAAGACCTGGAGTCAGTAAACTATAAGACACTGATGAAAGAAATCAAAAATGACACAAACAGGGCTTCTCTGTTGGCACAGTGGTTGAGAGTCCGCCTGCCGATTCAGGGGACACAGGTTCGTGCCCTGGTCTGGGAAGATCCCACATGCCACAGAGCGGCTGTGCCCGTGAGCCATGGCCACTGAGCCTGAGCATCCGGAGCCTGTTGCTCCACAACGGGAGAGGCCACAACAGTGAGAGGTACGCATACTGTAAAAAAAAAAAAAAAAAAAAAGACACAAACAGATTGAGAGATATACCATGTTCTTGGATTGGAAGAATAAATATTGCGAAAATAACTATACTACCCAAAGCAATCTACAGATTCAGTGCAATGCCTATCAAATTACCAATGGCATTTTTCACAGAATTAGAACAAAAATTTTTACAATTTATATGGAAACACAAAAGACTCCAAATAACAAAAACAATCTTGAGAAAGAAAAACTGAGCTGGAGGAATCAGGCTTCCTGACTTCAGACTATACTACAAAGCTACTGGCACAAAATGGTACTGGCACAAAAACAGAAATATAGATCAATGGAAGAGGATAGGAAGACCAGAGATAAACCCATGCACATATGGTCACCTCATCTATGACAAAGACTAGGTGACAAGTCTATGACAAAGGAGTCAAGAATATACAATGGAGAAAAGACAGTCTCTTCAATAAATAGTGCTGGAAAAACTGGACAGCTATATGTAAACAAATGAAATTAGAACAAACCCTAACACCATACACAAAAATAAACTCAAAATGGATTAAAGACCTAAACGTAAGACCATAAGACCAGACAGTATAAAACCCTTAGATGAAAACATAGGCAGAACACATTTTGACAAAGATCACAGCAAGACCTTTTTTGATCCACCTCCAAGAGCAATTAAAATAAAAACAAAAATAAACCAATGAGACCTAATTAATTTAAAACTTTTGCACAGCAAAGAAAATCGTAAACAAGATGAAAAGATAACACTCAGAATGGGAGAAAATATTTGCAAATGAAGAAACTGGCAAGGGATTAATCTCCAAAATATACAGACAGCTCATGCAGCTCAATATCAAAAAAACAAACAACCCAATCAAAAAATGGGTGGAAGACCTAAATAGACATTTCTCCAAAGAAGACATACAGATGGCTAAAAAACACATGAAAAGATTCTCAACATCACTAATTATTAGAGAAATCAGATGAAAACTACAATGAGGTATCTCCTCACACCAGTCAGAATGGCCATCATCAAAAAATCTACAAACAATAAATGCTGGAGAGGGTGTGGAGAAAAGGGAACCCTTTTGCACTTTTGGTGGGAATGTAAACTGTTACAGCCACTAAGGAGAACAGTATGGAAGTTCCTTAAAAAACTAAAAATAGAACTACCATATGACCCAGGAATCCCACTCCTGGGCATACATCTGGAGAAAACCATAATTCAAAAATACGCATGCCCCCCAGTATTCATTTACTATTTACAATATTCATTGCACTATTTACAATAGCCAGGACATGGAACCAACTTAAATGTCCATCGACAGAGGAAAGGATAAAGATGTGGTACATACACACAATGGAATATTACTCAGCCATAAAAAAGAATGAAATTGGGTCACTTGTAGAGATGTGGATAGACCTAGAGTCTGTCATATAGAGTGAAGTAAGTCATAAAGAGAAAAACAAATATCATATGTTAATGCATATATGTGGAATCTAAAAAAATGATACAGATGAACTTATTTTCAGGGCAGGAATAGAGATGCAGACTTAGAGAATGGACTTTTGGATGTGGGGGGGGTAAGGGGGTGTGGGTTGAATTGGGAGATTGGGATTGACATATATACACTACCATGTGTAAAACAGCTAGTGGGAACCTGTTGTATAGTGCAGGGAGCTCAGCTGGGTGTTCTGTGGTGACCTAGATGGGTGGGATGTGGGGGGTTGGGAGGGAGGTCCAAGAGGGAGGGGATATACGTATACATATAGCTGATTCACTTCATTGTACAGCAGAAACTAACACAGCATGGTAAAGCAAGTGTACCCCCCCCCCAAAAAACCCAAAAAACAAAACCTCCCAACTGCCACTTCTGAAGAGCTGGGAGAAAAACAGGGTGTCAGGAGCAAAAGCAATATACTGCACATGCCCCCTGCCCTCAATACCACCAAAGGGGTGGGCAAACCACCTAAGCCATACCTCCATACTGACCCTTGGACCACCCCTATCCTCACCCCATATAGGGAACCAGCTTTCTCCCCATTGGAGAATGAGCAAGAGAACCTGTTACATTTTTATGGCCAAGTAATATTGCATTGTTTTATACTTACATCTATATCTATATATCACATCTTTTTAAACCAATCATCTGTTGATGGGCACTTGGGTTGTTTCCATGTCTTGACTATCGTAAATAGTGCTGCTATGAACATTGGTATGCATATATCTTTTCGAATTACAGTTTTCATCTTTTCTGAAGATGCCCAGGAGTGGGATTACTGGATCATATGGTAGCTCTATTTTTAGTTTTTTTAAAGGAATCTCCATATTATTTTCCATAGTGGCTACACAAGTTTACATTCCCACCAACAGTGTAGGAGGGTTTCCTTTTCTCCACATACTCTCCAGCATTTATTATTTGTAGAATTTTTGATGATAGCCATTCTGACTGGTGTGAAGCGATACCTCATTGTGGTTTTGATTTGTCTTTCTCTAATAATTAGCAATGTTGAGCACCTTTTCATGTGCCTGTTGGTCATCTGTATGTCTTCTTTGGAGAAATGTCTATTTAGGTCTTCTGCCAATTTTTTTGATTGGGTTGTTTTTTTGATATTGAGCTGTATGAGCTGTTTGTATATTTTGGAAATTAAGCCTTTGTTGGTTGTTTCCTTTGCAAATATTTTCTGCCATTCTGTAAGTTATCTTTTCATTTTGTTTATGCTTTCCTTTGCTGTGCAAAAGCTTATATTTTACTGGGTCCCATTTATTTATTTTTGCTTTTATTTCTTTTGCCTTCAGAGACTGATCTAAGAAAATACTGCTGTGACTTATGTCTGAGAATGTTTTGCCTATGTTCTTTTCTAGGAGTTTTATGGTGCTATGTCTTGTACTTAGGTCTTTAAACCATTTTGAGTTTATTTTTATATATGGAGTGATGGAGTGTCCTAATTTCATTAATTTAAATATAGCTGTCCAGCTTTCCCACCACCACTTGCTGTAGAGATTGTCTTTTCTCCATTGTATTTTCTTGCCTACTTTGTCATAGATTCACTGATATCACTTATATATGGAATCTAAAAATTAATACAAATAAACCTATATACAAGACAGAAACAGACTCATAGACTTAGAAAACAAATTTACGGTTACCAAAGGGGTAAGGAAGGTAGGAGGGATACATTAGGAGTATGGGATTAACAGATACAAACTGCTATACATAAAATTAGTTAATCAACAAAGACTTGCTGTATAGCATAGGGAACTATATTCAATATCTTGATAACCTATAATGGAAAATAATCTGAAAATATATATGTATATATATAACTGAGTCACTTTGCTGTATACCTGAAACTAACATAATATTGTAAATCAACTATATCTCAATAAAAGAATTCTAGTTTCTCTAATGTTTCTCATGTAATAGTTTCTGTCATGAGGAATAAAATTAGCCTTTATTCCTGATGCAGCCTCTTTGTACAGTTGCACGTCAGTGACTTTGCACATGCCATCCTTCTGCCTGCATTACCCTTCATCCCTTCCTCCATATACTGAATTACTCATTCTTCAAGGCCCAATTTAAACCCTGTCTTCTTCCAGCCAAAATTTTAACTCTGTCCTCTGTGCTTCATAGATGCTTTACTATGTTTTACTCACCGCTTACTACAGTGATTTTTATACTGTTTTCTAAGTTTCTTACATATCTGTGTGTTCTGTGATAGGTGGAACCTTAACTGACTTGTCCATGGTGCCTGGTACATGAGGGACATGCATGAATAAGTGAATGAGTGAATGAATGAATATATTTTCTAGCATATAATTTGGGTTCTGGTATATAGTAGCTGCTCAAGAAGTATTTGTTGAAGAATAAATGAATTTATGGATGAACAAATTAATATACTTTGCTTCAATGATCTTTGAATTCTCTTAAAATATTGAACCTAGAAACAAACATAAAACTCCAGCTTGATACAACCAGCTCAGGGTGTACAGAATTGGTTACTCCCCTCATTCTTGAAACTATCTTCTTTTTATTTCAGATTTACATTCACATTAATGGAGAGGAGAGAAACTAAACTAGGACTCAAGCAATTGTATTTTCTCTCTGTACTCAATGTGACATTCTTCATCAACCATCCCTGCCTTTCTCCTTTCTCTTACCCTGAACCTAACTGAAGAAGTTCCCAGCAGTTTCCACAGTCTGCAGTTTAAACTGAGTTTTTGCCTTCTGGCATTACTCTTAGCTGAGATATTTTTAGATTTGTTTTTCACTTTTGTGCTTCCTTCTTTCATGCTTATCTATGTAAAACATGCTTACCTCTTTGTCTTTATTATAACTGATCTGCTTATAGTGTGGTAACTTCATTTTCAAGATTTTAACATTCATGAAACAACTTTCCTTAACATAAATAAGTTAATTATCTGTAAGATTTAAAGAAAAGTGATTATTTAGAAATCCTGTTATGTTTTAAAGTGATATAAGCTTCCTTAAAAACAAAAGCTATGATTTAGTGCAGTCCACAGTATAGATTTATATGCAGTTTGCCCAGAACTGCTTAGAATGTTATTTTCTTCCAATTGTTAAAATACAAATTCCTTCAATACCTTCCTTATATTATCTATCTAAGCAAATGCATATGGATACAGTTGGCAGTAACCGAATAGATCAAGATACAGGAGAAACAGAAATATAGACTATAGGTTTGTGTGTGGAAGTGATGGAAAAAGGCAAAGTGAAGTGACACCAGCTATTGTTATAAGTTCCATGAGTTGTCTATCCTGTCTTTAATTGGAAAAAGGCATGAAAAGAAGCTAGTAGGGCTAAGGGAAAACAGGAAATTGTTCAGATTTCTTATATATTTATATAGACAGAATGGAAAAAAACAAAACAGGAAGTACTTCAGAAGTATGAACAAATAGTTATTGTATTATTTCATTGAGAAATTGTATACTCTCCACAGCCCAATAACCAGAGAGTAGTTAAAGGGAAAAAATGACAACTAGGAAGAGAAAACCATCATGAGCCAGATTCTAGCCATGACACAGCCTTCAAGTACTTAACATGTGAATTTGGAAAATTACTCCACCACTAAAAAATAGAAATTGTCAAGAAAAATCCCAATAATATCTAAAAGTAAAAGAGAGATCAGCGGACATCAGGATTTCATTCAGAAACTATTTCTTTTAAATATAAAATTTTATGCACTCCTGGGAGAATGGTCTGTCCGTGTTTCTATGATCAATGAGATAAATATGTTAGGGGAATTTGTACAGCCACTTTGTGGAGTTGGTCTCACCCTTCCAAAAGTCAAGCTGGAGAAGACCAGTTCTCTATAAATTAGAAAATCTGTCCATTAATAACTGAGAATTCACTGTTCTCTTTGCCTTCTCATAACGCTGATTTATTAGCAGTAGAAAAATTTCTGGACTAGAAGCCAGATGATTTGCATAGACAATTTCCAAGAGTTGTCATAAGGTTCTAGTAAGATAAGGTATGGCAAAGCACTTTACAGAATCTAAAATGCTATTCAGTAATTTCAAGTGGTATGAACATCAATACTGCAATGATTATGTGAAATGCATGTAACTAATAGTAAGTTTACAGATTTCCAAAATTATTGATCATTAGACATGATTGGAAACTAGTCAATAAATGTCACCTTAAATTTTTCTGCAACTGTGATTAACATATCACAGTTACGTACACAGATAACATAGACCATTTAACTAACTTTTAAAGCAACTTGGTGGTTTGAGCCTATTCAGTCAATGAAGACAACTTGCTTGGTATATGTGGGGAAATCAATTTTTCAGGAATGCATTCTTGCTAAGATTAGACAGAAACATGTAAGTACTAAACAAGGGTGGGCTCTGCATTTAAGTCATTAATTTTTGCTCAGTAAGTTTGGGAGAAGATCAGAGATGTTTGGAATTTTAATATTATCCAGAAGAGTCATCATAAAACCCAGTTGCAAAAAAAATCAGTTGAGTTTTCTGAACTGCTGGAAAGTTTAAGTAATAGAAGCTGTAATTCTTAAACCCACTTGACTTGTTACTGACAGAACTGGTCTATTACCATAAATGCAAGATTACAATAGGTACATTTTTCTATTAGGTGTCTAGTTTACTCTGTTTGGCCTTGTTTATTAAATTCTTAAGTGACTTTCTTCTGACATTGCCCTCTGGGCTTCCTCTGCTCCACATCGACTCATTCTCTTAGCCTGAGGTATAAGCTTATATACTTTGTTTCTTATTAAGACTAATAATTTCAAAATTTATACATAAGACAAATATATGTAAAGTTTGTATTGAACATTCAATGGGAATTTCCTGATTTTAACTCTTAAAATTCACATTACAACTAATTAAATATAATGTTCACAGGAAATAAAGGATATTTTCCTAAAGCAAACTTCTTTCCTGCATAAAAATTGGGAGTAATGAACATGACCAAATGAAATCAATCTTCTATTTAAAGCTCCTTGTTTAGGAGGGTGATGGGCTGTTAGGAACTCTGATGCTATAGTGGAAAGAGTTCCTATCTCAATCTTAATTCTTAGGAGGATTAAAGGAACTAATACATGAAAGTGTTTGGAATAGTGTCTGATACACGGTAAGTGCTCAATAAATGTTTGCTATTTTCTTTAGATTATTACTTTAAATAAACCCAGGGGTATTCAGTGAAGAAATATGTTGTCTGCCTAACAGAAGTCATTCTTCTTTCTTCATTGGAATTTAATTTCCCCTTTATTTGTCTCTATCTTATTCTTCTTGCTCTCTCTGCCTATCTTACTGGTTTTTATTGTTGAAAAGCTAATGGTGTGCTTTGGTGACCTCAAAATAACTGCTTGATTCCCTTAGCCAGCATTTTGTCTCCCTGTTTAGCAGCCTAAACAAAACAGTGTGCTGTGCTTTTGCCAATACTGTTTTCCTCTTCTCTCTAACGATCCAAATTCTATCCATCCTTCAGACTCCAATTCTTGCTCTTTTCCTACATCAGTCCAGAGCACATTAAGATTCATTGAACTTATCTAATGTTCATAGTCTCTACTATACATTTATTGTTTCCCATATGTGTGTTTTATGTACTTTTGTATTGTCTCTTAAGTGACATTTTAGGTTTCTCAGCAGCTTAGATTTCACTCAAGCAATATTCCCATTTCCTCTCCCCATACAGTCGTACACATGGTAGTCTCCTAAGGAAATACTTGATGAGTAGAATCACCTTATCTCATTCAAATGGTTGTTTTGATATCACGTGGTTGTAACCTTATGATACCAGAGGAAAAAACATTCTCTACTCTTATTTAATAATTCATTCTACCATAATCCAAATTATACTCTATTTGTCAGGAAGTTTCTCCTAGAAATGCTCCTAATTCACTCCTTTTGCAGTTGATGTTATCATCTGGATGAAATGAAATGAGGAAATGTGATAATGAGCATAGTTAATTATTTTGATTTTAAAAACAATTATTTCTTTCCTTGAGTTCTTTTTTTTAAATTTTAATTGGAATATAGTTGATTTACATTGTTGTGTTAGTTTCTGCTGTACAGCAAAGTGAATCAGTTATACATATCCATATATCCATTCTTTTTTAGATTCTTTTCCCATATAGGTCTAGACAATGGAATATTACTCTGCCATAAAAAAGAATGAAATAATGCCATTTGCAGTAACATGGATGTACCTGGAGCTCTTTTTTACAGGAATTTATATTTTTTGTTAAAGGAGTTTTAAATCTTTGAAGTCTGCGATTGGAAAAGCTGTATCCTATTCTTTCTAATTTTTATTCCCTTGGTAAAATAATTCAAAATGAGTCCTGCATAACATCCGCATCAGAATCACCTGATTTGTTTAAACTGAAGAGTGCCCCATTCCAGAGCTGCTGAGCCAGAAGGTCTTGTTGTGAAGCTAGGACTCTGCATTTAGCATGCTGCCAGGTACTTCTTAGGTATTTGGGAGCTGAGAATTATTATTATTTTTGTTTTGTTTTGTTTTGTTTTGTTTTTTGCGGTATGCGGGCCTCTCACTGTTGTGGCCTCTCCCGTTGCGGAGCACAGGCTCCAGATGCGCAGGCTCAGAGGCCATGGCTCACAGGCCCAGCCGCTCCGCAGCATGTGGGATCTTCCCGGACTGGGGCACGAACCCGTGTCCCCTGCATTGGCAGGCGGACTCTCAACCACCGCGCCACCAGGGAAGCCCTTGTTTTGGTTTTTAATATACAATAAAGTGAATCTCTGTTTTGCTTTCCTTGTTAAACTTTGCATTATGTAATTTTCAAGCTATTTAGTTAGGGTATTGCTTGGCTCAATAAGACAACTTTTTTTGAGAGTTGGAACCCTCTCTCTCCACCCTCTCTGTGTACACAGACACACAATCTTACCTTGTCATAACCTCCTAATGGTACCATAGTCCTAAGCTCTAATGAAACCCATTTTACATTATACCGTTATTACAAGTTTGTCTATATCTGCCACCCTCCACTTCCACCAGACTGTAAGTTTCTCAAGAATGAGTATGCATAGCACATAATAGGCTTGTTATACAATAAATGTTTGCTGTTATGAATATCAAATAAATTTTATATTGCTATTTTACTGCTTCATGTCTATTAAATATATATTCTCAACACGGGAAAACACCTAAGCATAGATTTACTCATACTTCTGTGATAACATTTACACTTCTGGGTACACAGTAGGAGACGAATGTGAATAAAGCACTTCTGTATTCAATAAGAATTCAGTTTTTGTTAATGATTTAATGTAAAACTGAGCAAATATTTAATTTATATATTAAAGCAAAATGGGAAGAAAAATAAAACAAGTCTTCACTCAGTCTTATTTCTGAAAGAATGGCTCAGCAGGGGGCTGAGCAAGGTTTTGTTTACAAACTTGGTTTCCATAGCTGGGTGAGCTTATGTACTGACCAACAATCTTTCATAACCAGCTGAAACATTGTCTCCTGATGTGTTCTTATTTTGTGGCCAGAACATGAAGTTGGCAAAATTATCCAAACTATTACATCCTAAGCCACTCTAGATACAGCCAAGAAGTTCAGTTTTACAAACAGAAATGTGTAACTAGTAAATCTAAGTGGAAATTTTCTTACTTTTAGGCAAATGATTTTTTTTCTCTGATTAAAAACATGTTTAGATAGATATTATTTTGGATATCTAAATCACTGTAAAATACTGTTCCTGTTTCTGTTTCATCTATAAGAGCATCCAACAGACAAATATCTCCTATTCTCCAGTTCTCTCTGAGAATAACTAGTGCAATGTGTTCAAGAATGTATAAAAATCAATGAAAAGGAATAAATCTTAGATTGAGAACAAAGTTTTAGAGATGTTGTACTTAGGCTTGTGAATTAACAAACTATCCTATTCTTACAGAGTTAAGCCTGAGTGATCACCCTCCAACCAGCTAAATAATGGGAACACCAAGGGATGTTCTGTTTGCACCCCACTTTCTCTATATCTAGGTCCTGTCTTATTGTCATACTCACTTCATAAAACTATTTCCTAGCAACTTCATGGCACCCCTCATACTGCAAGGGAAGAAGGGAACTAATATTGTGAGATACTGCTATGTGTTTAGTACTTTAAAAATATTATCTCATTTAATCCTTACAATTCTTGAGGCGGATTTCGTACTCAGTTGACATATGGGAAAATTTAGACTCAAAAAGTCACACAGATTATAACTGAGTTAACTAGTACTTAATACCAAGATTTTTATTTTTAAGTCTGGTATGCTCATTACTGTCCCAGAATCGACTACCACATAGTAAGTGGTCAGTGAATTTTTGCCGAATGAATGATTGAATTCTGTGGATGACTAATGAATATCACCTTGAATCTCTCAAAATTTCTTTTTTCTTTCCTCCCTCCCTCCCTCCCACTCCCACTCCCTCTCTCTCGCTCTCTTTCTTTCTTCCTCTCTCTCTTTTTCCCATGGTAAACATTTATTTAAATGGATTTAGGGGTCACCTGACCCACCCTCCTCCATGAGTAGAAGTTACCTCCAAAATATGTTCTCAACACAAAGTCCTCCAGCTCTTGTTGGCCTTTTTCTGGAAAAGAAAGATCATTAATTTGTGAGGCAGTCTGTTTCATTCTTGTGTGGTCCTTATTAGAAAGACTTTCTTTGTACTGAAATAAAATCTGCTTCTAAGTGGAAGGATAACATGGTATTATGGGAAAAGCATAGGTCTCGGGTCAGAAAATTGGAATTTGGCCTGTAACATTTTCACTTTAGGCAAACCCCAACTTCTCTGAACCTGTTTCCTCACCTATAAAATGGTGGTAACAGTGTCTGCACTGCCTAACTCTCAGGGTCATTATGAGAACCACATTCTGTGGTTCATAGGACATGGGACAATTCTTTGCAAAGAATGAATCCCAATAAAAAGTTGGTTTTTCCTATTTCACCCTCGGGGACTTCACAGAATAATTCTACTCACTGTTAAAGAAAACAATGTCATGTTTCATTACATCTTCCTTTCTTTAAACTAAAGAGCTCCATTTCCTTACACATTTTTAAAGATATAAAACGAATGGGTTTTATATAAAAAACCCTTCTGGTTACCTCTTGCTGAATCCTCACTAATATGTCAAATACTTCCTTGAAGTGTGCCCAAGAACTGGACCCCACACTGCAGAATCATTCTTACGCCACACTGCAGAATCATTCTTACCAGCATAGAATGCAGTGTTGTAACAGTTCTTGGCTTGGATATGTTGCTTTGATAATGCAACCTCAAATTACACAAGTATTTTCACCCATTACACTTCTCAGCTAACCTATGTTGAGTTTGTGTTTGACTAAGAGTCAAGTCCCCTTTATATTAGCTGCTGTCAAGTTAGGTCTTCCAGGTCCTGTATTCATGTGGTTGTGTTATTTAACCTAAATGTAGACTGCTACATTTATTTATTTTTATTTAATTCATCATGGTTTTAGCCCATCATTACAGCCATTATAACTTTTTTGACTTCTTATTTTTATCTACCAATGTATAGCCACATCTACAAGTTTTATGACATCTGAAAAAATGATAAGCAAGTCATTTCTGGTATTAGCTACATTACTGGAGAAAATGTTGAATAAAGTAAGCTTGAAAAGAACCTTGTGAGTGTCTTTTCTTCTCATTAAAGATTTCCCTCTAATCTTAGTTACTGAACAGTTTATTGCAGTTATTTGTGATAGAACTGCTTCTCCCTTGTAGACTGTGAGACCACACCTTGGTCTTCTTAGTACACCTAAGGCTTAACATAGTACTTGGCAAATAGAAGCCACTTTAAGAGTTTATAATTGGAGAATTAATGAGTGAATGAATCAACATATTAAGCAATATGCTTTGGGTAAGTTTATTCAACTAGATATCTACCCATCTAACATAGCCAACATTCAACTTACATTTTCCTTTTTTTATTCATAAAAGTACTAAGAGAGAGTTTGTCAGATATACCCTAAATCAGTAGAAGTCTTTCTTTGATCTACTGATTTAATAACCCTGTTTTAGAAGGAAATTCGATCTGCTGATAAGAAGATTTTGGTGAACTCATCCATACTTATTTATAGTTAACACCCATTTCTTCTTAAGTATTCACATAGCTTCTGTTCAATTGCTTCCTTCAGAATTTTGCTTCATTATCTCCTTACCTAATTACCATGTGTACATCCCTGTGGGATGTACATTAATGCAAGTACTTTCTCTTCCATCACCTTCTTCTCCCTTCCCTGCTCCCTATTTTTGCTCCTTTTTCTGCTCAATCTTTTCAAGTTATAGTTTTTCTTAAATGCATTATTGAGAATAGACTCCTCTTTATCTTCAGTTCTCCTATTTTTATCCCTCTCCTTTCATATTGGATTCTTCCCTTCTTTACACTGAAGTTGAATAAAAGTAAATTTATAAGTGTGTTAAATAAAATATTGTGTCTCAAGATTGCATTTCTTAAAACAAATCCAAAAGAAATTTTATCTCTACCTAAACAAAACTAAAATCCCTGCAACCAATACAAGCACATTTTTAAAAAATCTGTTGACAGATGAGTGGGTCAGTGGTCCTCAGATGGAGAGCTTTTTCCTTCTAGAGGAATTACTGCAACTTGGGTGATCAACAAAGATCCAAATAGAAAGCTTCTGATGTTGTGTGGTGTTTTATAAGGCTAGTTCTATTTCCCCAGAAGACTAAGAATATTCGATTAAGTCATTGTGAATTCTGTCTTACTTATCATCATCATTTAGCTCTTGAGTCACAGTTTAGATTTTATCATAAGGGCAGATTTGGCTTAGGTTGGTTCTCTGAGAGTAGAGTTAAATGAAGCTGTTGATGAGCATTTATGTTTAGCTTGAGGAAATAGCCTCTTTTGTGCTGAAAGCATATACACAATCCTCTGCTATTTCTTGTGTTTTGATAACAAGTAGTGTTTTTCTAGAATGGAAAATATGTGTCATTCTCTTAAAGATTTATTCTAATCTTAATCTGAAAGTAATTAGTAGCTGCATTTCCTTATATATAGTCATACATTTTACCAATAATTTTTACTGCCAGGTCCAGGGGTACCATTTTGATCCGCATGCCAGCTTTTCCAAAAGGTTATCCATGATGATAATATATTTTATATTTGGGTTATTTTGAGTGCTGCTTTTTACTTTTTACTTAAGAAATGTATGAATTTACACTTAGAATATTGGTTTACCCCATTTGATAGTTGTCATATGACAAGATATAATCTCAGAGCTTTCAATCAGTAGAAAAAATACACAAGTCAGAAAGTCCAGAAAGTAATGTAAAGGAAGTTTTAAAATGCAGTCCCATAAGTACTGTCTCAATCAGGAACTAAATTAATATGTGATGTAAGGACTGTGTCAACTTCTAGGGGCACACTGAGGATTTTAGTTAGTACTGACGTGACTACACCTCATGTTAAATACTGTACTTCCTCAAGGCTACCACTGAAGTGTTATTCAATTCATTTATTTATCTATTTTTCCTATTAGACTGTGTGCTCCTTGAGTGCAGGGTCTGTGAAAAATATTTAGAAGCAGAGCAACTAAAAGTCTAGTTTGAAAAATCCCTCTGACAAACTACATAATCTAGAAAAATTAATCTTTTGATATCAGTGTAATAAGCTATAGAAGAGGAATAGCATGGTCCTTTTTGTAGTTTTGTAGTTATCATAAAGATAAAATGAAATACTATAGATAAAAGTAAAGTAATTTGAAATGTAAAGAATTTATGCAAATGGAGGAACCATGAATGAAAAGACTTAATATTTGCCTATAAACAAGATTAAAAGGTAAATGGCGAATTGGGAAAAAATATTGGCAATACACAGGCCAGATGAAACATTGTTAATTAAATGAAATACATAAATTGCATTAAATATATAAATGCAAAACTACTATAAATATGGGAGATATTTAAAGTATCACTTACAATAGCACCAACAAATATGAAATGCTTACATAAAAGTTCAACAAATGTATGCTGAAAACTACAAAACACTGATGAAATAGCTAATAGAAAGAAGACCTACATAAATGGAGAGACATACTATGGTCACAGACTGGGAGAATATTTATTACAATGAACTTTCTCCCCAGATTGAGTTATAGATTCAGTACAATTCCAAATAAAATCTCAGCATTCTATTTTTGTAAAAATATACAAGTTGATTCTAAAATTTATATGAAAAAATAAAAACACTGAAATACTCAAAACAATTTTGAAAAAGAAGGTTGAAGAATTCCTACTACTTGATTTTAAGACTTATTGTAAATTGAGAGTAATCAAAGTAATATGGTATTGGGAAAAGTATAAATCCAGAGATAAATGGAGGAATTGAGTCAAGATATAGATCTACATGTGTATAGTCAACTGATTTGTTTGTTTGCTGTTTGTTTTACAAAGGTGAGGTGCTAGGGCAATTCATTGCAGAGAAGGTAGTCGTTTTAAACAAATGGTTCTGAAACAATGATCCATTTCTTACATCATAAGCATAAAGTGAACTGAAAAGGGATTATAGATCTGAGTATGAAACCTAAAGCCATAAAACTTCTGGAAAAAAACATAGAAGAAAATCCTTGCAACTTTAGGATAGGCAAGTATTTCTTAGATAAGACACAAAAAGTATGTGTCATAAAAGAAACAATTGATAAGTTTGACTTCATGAAAATTAAAGACATGTTCTTTGAAAAGCTGCTGTTGAGAGAATGAAAAAACAAGCCACAAACTGGAAAAAAAATTGCAAAACACATATCTGATAAAGAGCTGGCATCTAGAATGTGTAAAGACACATAACTCAATAATAAGAAAACAAACAGGTTCATTTTTTTAATTTTAAACAAACACTTGGTTTTTTTTTTGGGGGGGGGCTTTTATTTATTTATTTGTTTTGGTATGCAGGCCTCTCACTGTGGTGGCCTCTCCCGTTGCCGTGCACAGGCTCCGGACGCACAGGCTCAGCGGCCATGGCTCACGGGACCAGCTGCTCTGCAGCATGTGGGATCCTCCTGGACCGGGGCATGAACCCGTGTCCCATGCATCGGCAGACGGACTCTCAACCACTGCACCACCAGGGAAGCCCCAGGTTCATTTTTAAAATAAACAAAAGATCTAAACACTTTTAAAAAGTAGATGTAGGAATGGCAAATAAACACTGGAAAAATGTTCATCATTATTCTTAGAGAAATTCAAATTAAAACCACAGTGACATATCACCACACACTTATTAGAATGGCTAAAGTGGGAAAAAAAAAAGAGAAAAGGAAAAAGAAAACAAACTTGACAATATCAAGTACTGTCAAGGACATGGACCCTCTGGAACTCTTTTTTTTTCTTTAATGTCTTTATTGAAGAATAATTGTTTGCAATGGTGTGTTAGTTTCTGCTTTATAACAAAGTGAATCAACTATACATATATCCCCATATCTCCTCCCTCTTGTGTCTCCCTCCCACTCTCCCCATCCCACCCCTCTAGGTGGTCACAAAGCACGGAGCTGATCTCCACGTGCTATGCGGCTGCTTCCTACTAGCTATCTATTTTACATTTGGTAGTATGTATAAGTCCACGACACTCTCTCACTTCGTCCCAGCTTACCCTTCCGCCTCCCTGTGTCTTCAAGTCTATTCTCTATGTGTGCATCTTTGTTGCTGTCCTCCTGCCCCTAGGTTCTTCAGAACCTTTTTTTTTTTTTTTTTAGATTCCATATATATGTGTTAGCATATTGTATTTATTTTTCTCTTTCTGGCTTACTTCACTCTGTATGACAAACTCTAAGTCCATCCACCTCACTACAAATAACTCAATTTTGTTTCTTTTTATGGCTGAGTAATATTCCATTGTATATATTTGCCATATCTTCTTTATCCATTCATCTGTTGATGGACACTTAGGTTGCTTCCATGTCCTGGCTATTGTAAATAGAGCTGCAATGAACATTGTGGTACATGACTCTTTTTGAATTACGGTTTTCTCAGGGTATATGCCCAGTAGTGGGATTGCTGGGTCGTATGGTAGTTCTATTTTTAGTTTTTTGAGGAACCTCCATACTGTTCTCCCTAGTGGTTGCATCAATTTACATTCCCACCAACAGTGGAAGAGGGTTTCCTCTTCTCCACACCCTCTCCAGAATATATTGTTTATAGACTTTTTGATGATGACCATTCTGACCAGTGTGAGGTGATACCACATTGTAGTTTTGATTTGCATTTCTCTAATGATTAGGGATGTTGAGCATCCTTTCAAGCGTTTGTTGGCAATCTGTATATCTTCTTTGGAGTAATGTTTATTTAGGTCTTCTACCCATGAGCAGGAGCTCATGAGCTGCTTGTAAAATTTGGAGATTAATCCTTTGTCAGTTGCCTTCATTTGCAAATATTTGCTCCCATTATGAGGGTTGTTTTTTCCTCTTGTTTATGGTTTCCTTTGCTGTGCAAAAGATTTTAAGTTTCATTAGGTCCCCTTTGTTTATTTCTGTTTTTATTTCCATTTCTATAGGAGGTGATTCAAAAAGGATCTTGCTGTGATTTATGTGAAAGAGTGTTCTGCCTATGTTTTCCTCTAAGAGTTTTAGAGTGTCTGGCCTTAAATTTATGTCTTTAAACCATTTTGAGTTTATTTTTGTGTATGGTGTTAAGGAGTGTTCTAATTTCATTCTTTTACATGTAGCTGTCCAGTTTTCCCAGCACCACTTATTGAAGAGGCTGTCTTTTCTCCATTATGTATTTCTGCCTCCTTTATCAAAAACAAGGTGACCATAGGTGTGTGGGTTTATCTCTGGGCTTTCTATCCTAATCCATTGATCTATATTTCTGGTTTTGTTCAGGTACCATTCTGTCTTGATTACTGTAGCCTTGTAGTATAGTCTGAAGTCCGGGAGCCTGATTCCTCTGGCTCCGTTTTTCTTTCTCAAGATTGCTTTGGCTATTCGGGTTTTTTTGTGTTTCCATACAAATTGTGAATTTTTTTGTTCTAGTTCTGTGAAAAATGCCAGTGGTAGTTTGATAGGGACTGAAATGAATCTGTAGATTGCTTTGGGTAGTATAGACATTTTCACAATATTGATTCTTCCAATCCAAGAACATGGGATATCTCTCTATCTCTTTGTATCACCTTTAATTTCTTTCATCAGTGTCTTATAGTTTTCTGCATACAGGTCTTTTGTCTCCTTAGGTAGGTTTATTCCTGGGTATTTTATTCTTTTGATTGCAATGGTAAATGTGTGTGTTTCCTTAATTTCTCTTTCAGCTTTTTCATCATTAGTATAGGAATGCGAGAGATTCCTTTGCATTAATTTTTTATCCTTCTACTTTAACAAATTCACTGATTAGCTCTAGTAGTTTTCTGGTAGCATCTTTTGAATTCTCTATGTTTGGTATCATGGTATCTGCAAACAGTGACAGTTTTACTTCTTCTTTTCCTATTTGGATTACTTTTATTTCTTTTTCTTCTCTGCTGTGGCTAAAACTACCAAAACTATGTTGAATAATAGTGGTGATAGTGGACAACCTTGTCTTGTTCCTGATCTTAGTGGAAATGGGTTCAGTTTTTCACCATTGAGAACGATGTTGGGTGTGGGTTTGTCACATATGGCCTTTATTCAGTTGAGGTAAGTTCCCTCTCTGCCTACTTTCTGGACAGTTTTTATCATAAATGGGTTTGAATTTTGTCAAAAGCTTTTTTGGCATCTATTGAGATGATCATATGGTCTTTCTCCTTCAATTTGTTAATATGGTTTATCACGTTGATTGATTTGCGTATATTGAAGAATACTTACATTCCTGGGATAAACCCTGCTTGATCATGTTGTATGATCCTTTTAATGTGCTGCTGGATTCTGTTTGCTAGTATTTTGTTGAGCATTTTTTCATCTACATTCATCAATGATATTGGCCTATAGTTTTCGTTCTTTATGACATCTTTGTCTGGTTTTGGTATCAGGGTGATGATGGCCTCATAGAATGAGTTTGGGAATGTTCCTCCATCTGCTATATTTTGGAAGAGTTTGAGAAGGATAGTTGTTAGCTCTCCTCTAAATGTTTGATAGAATTCACCTGTGTAGCCATCTGGTCCTGGGCTTTTGTTTGTTGGAAGATTTTTAATCACAGTCTCAATTTCAGTGCTTGTGATTGGTCTGTTTATATTTTCTATTTCTTCCTAGTTCAGTCTTAGAAGGTTGTGCTTTTATAAGAATTTGTCCATTTTTCCAGGTTGTCCATTTTATTGGCATAGAGTTGCTTGTAGTAATCATTCATGATTCTTTGTATTTCTTCAGTGTCAGTTGTTACTTCTTTTTTATTTGTACATTGTTGATTTGAGTCTTTTCCTTTTTTTCCTTGATATGTCTGGCTAATGGTTTATCAATTTTGTTTATCTTCTTCTCAAAGAACCAGCTTTTAGTGTTATTGATCTTTGCTATCATCTCCTTCATTTCTTTTTCATTTATTTCTGATCTGATCTGTATGGTTTCTTTCCTTCTGCTAACTTTGTTTTTTTTCTCTAATTGGTTTAGGTGTAAGGGTAGGTTGTTTATTTGACATGTTTCTTGTTTCTTAAGGTAGGATTGTATTGCTATAAACTTCCCTCTTAGAACTGCTTTTGCTGCATCCCATAGGTTTTGGGTCATCGTGTTTTCATTGTCATTTGTTTCTAGGTATTTTTTGATATCCTCTTTGATTTCTTCAGTGATCTCTTGGTTATTAAGTAGTGTATTGCTTAGCCTCCATGTGTTTGTATTTTTTACAGATTTTTTCTGTAATTGGTATCAAGTGTCATAGCATTGTGGTTGGAAAAGATACTTGATATGATTTCACTTTTCTTAAATTTACCAAGCCTTGATTTCTGACCCAAGATATGATCTATCCTGGAGAATGTTCCAGGAGCACTTGAGAAGAAAGTGTATTCTGTTGTTTTTGGATGGAATGTCCTATAAATATCAATTAAGTCCATCTTGTTTAATGTATCATTTAAAGCTTGCATTTTCTTATTTATTTTCATTTTGGATGATCTGTCCATTGGTGAAAGTGGTGTGTTAAAGTTCCCTACTATGATTGCATTACTGTCCATTTCCCCTTTTATGGCTGTTAGCATTTGCCTTATGTATTGTAGTGCTCCTATGTTGGTGCATAAATATTTACAATTGTTATATCTTCTTCTTGGATTGATCCCTTGATCATTATGTAGTGTCCGTCTTTGTCTCTTGTAATAGTCTTTATTTTAAAGTCTATTTTGTCTGATATTAGAATTGCTACTCCAGATTTCTTTTGATTTCCATTTGCATGGAATACCTTTTTCTATGCCCTAACTTTCAGCCTGTATGTATCCCTAGGTCTTAAGTGGGTCTCATGTAGACAGTATATACACGGGTCTTGTTTGTGTATCCATTCAGCCAGTCTATGCCTTTTGGTTGGAGGATTTAATCCATTTACATTTACGGTAATTATTGCTATGCATGTTCCTATTACCATTTTAAAAATTGTTTTGGGTTTCTTATTGGAGGTCTTTTCCTTCTCTTGTGTTTTCTATCTAGAGAAGTTCCTTTAGCATTTGTTGTAAAGCTGGCTTGGTGGTGCTGAATTCTCTTAGCTTTTGCCTCTCCGTCAAGGTTTTAATTTCTCCATAGAATCTGAATGAGATCCTTGCTGGCTAGAGTAATCTTGGTTGTAGTTTTTTCCCTTTCATCACTTTAAATATGTCCTGCTACTCCTTTCTGGCTTGCAGAGTTTCTGCTGAAAGATCAGCTGTTAACCTTATGGGAATTCCCTTGTATGGTATATTTTGTTTTTCCCTTGCTTCTTGTAATATATATTTTTTGTATTTAATTTTTGACAGTTTGATTAATATGTGTCTAGGCATGTTTCTCCTTGGATTTATCCTGTATGGGACTCTCTGTGCTTCCTGGACTTGACTAACTATTTCCTTTCCCATATTAGGGAAATTTTCAACTATAATCTCTTCAAATATTTTCTCAGTCCCTTTCTTTTTCTCTTCTTCTTCTGGGACCCCTATAATTTGAATGTTGTTGCATTTAGTGTTGTACAGAAGTCTCTAACACTGCCCTCAATTCTTTTCATTCTTTTTTTTTAATTGTACCCTGCAGTAGTTATTTCCATGATTTTCTTTTCCAGATCACTTCTCCATTCTTCTGCCTCAGTTATTCTGCTATTGATTGCCTCTGGAGAATTTTTAATTTCATTTATTGTGTTGTTCATCATTGTTTGTTTGATGTTTAGTTCTTCTAGGTCCTTGTTAAACATTTCTTGTATTTTCTGAATTCTATTTCCAAGATTTTGGATCATCTTTACTATCATTTCTATAAATTATTTTTCAGGTAAACTGCTTCCTTCCTCTTCATTTGTTTGGTCTGGTAGGTTTTTACCTTGCACCTTCATCCGCTGTGTGTTTCTCTGTCTTCTCATTTTGCTTAAATTACTGTGTTTGTGGTGTCCTTTTCACAGGCTGCACATTCATAGTTCCCATTATTTTTGGTGTCTGCCCTCATTGGCTCAGTTTCATTCAGTGGGTTGTGTAGGCTTCCTGGTGGAGGGGACTAGTGCCTGTGTTCTGGTGGATGAGGCTGGATCTTGTCTTTCTGGTGGGCAGGACCCATTCCAGTGATGTGTTTTGGGTTGTCTGTGACCTTATTACGATTTTAGACAGCCTCTCTTCTAATGGGTGGGGCTGTGTTTCTGTGTTGCTAGCTGTTTGGCATAGAGAGTTCAGCACTGTAGCTTGCTGGTTTTTGAGTGGAGATGGGTCTTAGCATTGAGATCGAGATCTCTGGGAGAGCTTTTGATGTTTGATGTTATGTGGAGCTGGGAGGCCTCTGGTGGACCAATATCCTGATTGCGGCTCTCCCACCTCAGATATACAGGCCTGACACCCAGCCAGAGCATGAAAACCATGTCAGCCACACAGTCAGAAGAAAAGGGAGAAAAAAAGAAAGAACAAAAGAAAAAAAAGAAATAAAGTTATTAAAATAAAAAAATTATTAAAAATATAAAAAATAAAAACTAATAAAAAAAGGAAAAAAGAAAGAAAGAAGAGAGCACCGAAACCAAAAATCAAATCCACCAGTGATAACAAGAGCTAAAAACTATATTAAAAACAAAATGGACAGAGAGAACCCTAGGACAAATGTTAAAAGCAAAGCTATACAGACAAAATCACACAAGGAAGCATACACATACACACTCACAAAAAGAGAAAAAGGAAAAAATATATATATATATAAAAGGAAGAGAGCAACCAAATCAATAAACAATTCTACCAATGATAGTAAACTCTAAATACTAAACTAAGAATAACATAAAACCAGAAACCAGTCAGTCACATACAGCAGACCACAAGTCTACAGTTGCTCCCGAAGTCTACCACCTCAATTTTGGGATGATTCTTTGTCTCTTCAGGTATTCCACAGATGCAGGGTACATCAAGTTCATTGTGGAGATTTAATCCCCTGCTCCTGAGGCTGCTGGGAGAAAGTTCCCTTTCTCTTCTTTTTTCTCACAGCTGTTGGGGTTCAGCTTTGGATTGGCCCCACCTCTGCATGTAGGTCACCTGAGGGCATCTGTTCCCCACCCAGACAGGATGGGGTTAAGGAGTAGCTGATTAGGGGACTCTGGCTCTCTCAGGCCATTGGGAGGGAGGGGTAGGGAATGCTGGGAGAGCCTGCCACAGCAGAATCCAGCGTGATGTTGCAACAGCGTGAGGCGTGCCATGTGTTCTCCTGGGGAAGTTGTCCCTGGACCACAGGACCCTGGCAGTGGCAGGCTGCACAGGCTCCCAGAAAGAGATGTGTGGATAGTGACCTGTGCTTGCACACAGGCTTCTTGGTGGCTGCAGCAGCAGCCTTAGCATTTCATGCCCATCTCTGGTGTCAGCACTGATAGCTGTGGCTCACTCCCTTCTCTGGAGCTGGTTTAGGCGGTGCTCTGTATCCCCTCTCCTTACACACCCTGAAACAATGGTCTCTTGTCTCTTAGGAAGTTCCAGACTTTTTCCCAGACTCCCTCCTTGCTAGCTGTGGTGCACTAGCCCCCTTTAGGCTGTGTTCATGCAGCCAACTTCAGTCCTCTCCCGGGGATCTGACCACCGAAGCCAGAGCCTCAGCTCCCAGCCCCCACCTGTCCCAGCGGGTGAGCAGACAAGCCTCTCAGGCTGGTGATTGCTGGTCGGCACCAGTCCTCTGTGCGGGAATCTCTCTGCTTTGCCCTCTGCACCCCTAATGCTGTGCTCTCCTCCATCGCTCCGAAGCTTCCCCCACACCACCACTTGTCTCCGCCAGTGAAGAGGCTTCCGAGTGTGTGGAACCGTTTCCTCCTTCACAGCCCCCTCCCTGAGGTGCAGGTCCCGTCCCTATTCTTTTGTCTCTGTTCTTTTATTTTTTCTTTTGCCCTACCCAGGTACGTGGGGAGGTTTCTTGCCTTTTGGGAAGTCTGAGGTCTTCTGCCAGTGTTCAGTAGGTGTTCTGTAGTAGTTGTTCCACATGTAGATGTATTTCTGATGTATCTGTGGGGAGTAAGGTGATCTCCATGTCTTACTCCTCTGCCATCTTGAAGGTCGCAACTAGAACTCTTATACATTGTTGATGGGAATGCAAAAATGGTACAGTCAATTTGGACTACAGTTGTTTGTCAATTTCTTACAAAGTTCAATATACATTTACCATGCTCTGAAATATTTAGCCACAGGAAAAGAAAAAATATGTCTACACAAACATTTCTATATGAATAATAATGGAGACTTTATTTTTTTAATTCATAATCACCAAAACCCAGAAATAATCAAAATTTACAGCACCTGGTGAATGGCTAATACACTGTGGATATGCATAGAATGAATACTACTCAGCAATAGAAAGAAAAAAAACCTGATATATGGATAAATCTGAAATGCATTATGCTAAGTGAAAGAAGCCAGATTAGAAAGACTACGTACTGTACGAGTTCATTTATATGAGATTCTGGACAAGGAAAAACTACAGGGACAGAAAACAAATCAGTGATTAGTAAGGAGAAGAGTTGGGGGCGAAGAGAACTAGAGAGATTTTTTTTTTTTTTTTTGGCTGCACCATGCAGCATGTGGAATCTTAATTCCCTGACCAAGGATTGAACATGTGCCCCCTGCATTTGTAGCATGGTGTCTCAATCACTGGACCACCAAGGAAGTCGCAAGAGAGAATTCTTTTCGGGTGATAAAACTACTCTATATTTTGATTGTACTGATGATTACATGAGTGTATTCTTTTGTTAAAATTCATAGAAAAGGGAAAATTTCACTTTTTCTAAATAATATCTTACTTACCCTGACTATAAAGTATAATAAAATGATTTTTAAAAAGCAAATGACAAATTGGGCCAAAATATGTCTAACATGTGGGACAGCCAAAGGGTTATTTAATATATACAAACTTTTATAAATATATAAGAAAAAGATGAACATACCAATTTATAAATATCTAAAGGATTTACTCTAACAATTTACAGAATAAAAATAAAAGTAGCCTATTAACTTAAAAATGTCTCATTAATTTAAAAGACTTTGGAGGGAGATCAAGATCAGCCAAGATGGTGGAGAAGAAAGACCCTGATCTCACATTCTCTCTCAGGCATACCAAAATCACAACTATTTGCAAAAAAAAAAAAAAAAAAAATCAATGGAAAAGACTGGAACCTGCCAGAAAAGATCTTCTACAACTAAAGATATAAGGAAGGAACCACAATGAGATGGGTAGGAGGGCAGACGTGATATAGTCAAGTCCCATATACCTGGGTGGATGAACCACAAACAGGAGAATAATTATAATTGCAGAGGTTCTCCCAAAGGAGTGAGAGGCCTGAGCACCAAGTCAGGTTCCATAACCAGGGGTCCTGCACCAGGAAGATGAGCTCCCAGAACATTTGGCTTTGAAGGGGCTTACTTTCAGGAGATCAAGAGGGCTGGGGGAAATAGAAATTTCACTCTTAATGGCTCACACAATATCTTACACACTCTGAGACCAAGGGCAGAAACAGTAAGTTAATAGAAGCTTGGTTCAGACTTACCTGCTGATTTTGGAAAGTCTCCTGGAGAGGCAGGAGGCAACTGGAGTTCAAACTGGGGACATAGACACTGGCAGCAGCTATTTGGGGAGCTTGTTCTACCACATGGACACTGGTGCTGAAAAGCACCATTTTGGAATCCTCCCTCTAGCTTACTGGACCAAGACCCAGCCCCACCCTAGCTCAACAGCCTATAGGTGCCAGTGCTGGGACTCCTCAGGCCAAGCAACTAACTGGGCAAACACACAGTCCCATCCATGAGCAGACAGGCTGCCTTAAGACCCCTGAGCCCACAGCTGCCTCTAGACATGGCCCTGCCCTCCACAGAGCCCAGGACACATCCTACACACCAGTGCACAGGCACTAGAACTGGGACCCTCAGGATCCTTCAGCCAGAGATCCTAGGACTCAGCTCAACTCACTGGTGGGCAGACACCAGCCCCAGAATTGCCTGGTCCCCAGCCCTATCCCCCAGGATGCTTGCACTAGTCTTGGAACCAGCCTCACCTACCAGAGGGCAGAAACCAGCCACAAGAAAACCTCAGCCCTGTAGCCCACAAACCTGGATCACCCAGTAACAAGCCAAATCCTGCCCTGGGACCAGCTGGGCCCTGGCCCCACCTACTAGCAGGCCAACACTAGCTTTGGGACAACACAGCCCCTGCATCCAATTGTGTCAGGAACCAGCTGCAGTTCCACAGTCAGATGCCACATAACCTGGTCCTGCCAACTAGCAGCCAGCAGCCTTTGCACAAGGCAGGGCCTGGCAACCAAATGGACTGAGGGCCAACAAAGCCTACCAAACCACTGACATAACCTGCCACAACAGAAGGTCCCACACATTCCTCATAGGGGGAACCCCTAGAGCATGTAGCTCAGGTGACTAGAGGGGAGAGTGCTGCTGTAACACATAGGATGTCCCCTACAAAAAGCCACTTCTCCAAGGTTGGGAAACATAACCAAGCCATCAGATACATAAAAATAAAAACAGAAACTTAGGCAAAATGAGGCAACAGAAGAACATGTTCCAAATGAAGGAAGATGATAAAACCCCAGAAGAGGAACTAAGTGAAGTGGAGATAGGCAATCTACCCAAGAAAGAGTTCAAGGCAGTGATCATAAAGATGACCAAAGACCTCAGGAGAAGAATGGATGCAAGAGAGAGAAGTTATATGTTTTTAATAAAGAGTTAGAAAATATAAAGAAGAACCAAAAATGAAGAATAACTGAAATTTTAAAATACACTAGAAGGAATCAGCTGTAGACTAAATGATGCAGAGGAATGGATCAGCAAGCTGGAAGGCAGTGTAGTGGAAATCACTGGTTCTGAACAGAAAAAGAGAAAAAAATAATGAAAAGAAATGAGGACAGTTAGAGATCTCTGGGGCAACCTGAAGCTTGCAAACAGTTATATTATAGGGGTCCCAGAAGGAGAAGAGAGATAGAAGGGGACAGAGAACATATTTGAAGACAAAGTAGCTGAAAACTGCCTTAACCTCAGAAAGGAAACAGACATCTAGGACGAGGAAGCATGGAGAGTGCCAAACAAGATGAACCTAAAGAGGACCACACCAAGATACACTGTACTAAAATGGCAAAAATTAAAGATAAAGAGAGATTATTTTTTTTAAAAAAAGCAAGGGAAAAACAACTAGTTACATACAAGGAAATTCCCCTAAGATTCACAGCTGACTTTTCAGCAGAAACTTTGTAGACCAGAAGGGAGTGGTACAAAATATTTGAAGTGATAAATGGAAAAAACCTACAACCAAGAATACTCTACTCAGCAAGGATCTTGTTCAGATTTGATAGACAGATCAAAACTCTACAGACAAGCACAAGCTAAAAGAGTTCAACACCACCAAATAAGCTTTACAAGAAATGTTAATAGAACTTCTCTAAGCAAAAAAAAAAAAAAAAAAAAAGGCAACAACAAGAAACATGAAAATTATGACAGGATAAAGCTCATTGGTAAAGGCAAACATAGGGTAAAAGTAGGAAATCATCCATGCACAAAGCTAGTAGGAAGGTTAAAAGGTAAAAGCAGTAAAATCATCTATATCCATAGTAAGCAGTTAAGAGATACACAAAACAATCAGATGAAAAATCTAATCAAAACAATAATCCTGGGCTTCCCTGGTGGCACAGTGGTTGAGAGTCTGCCTGCCGATGCAGGGGACACGGGTTCACGCCCTGGTCCGGGAAGATCCCACATGCCGCGGAGGGTATAGGCCCATGAGCCACGGCCACTAGGCCTGCGCGTCCAGAGCCTGTGCTCCACAACTGGAGAGGCAAAATCAGTGAGAGGCCCGCATACTGCAAAAAAAAACAACAAAAAACCCAATAATCCTAAGGGGAGGAGAGTACAAATGCAGGATTGTCAAAATGCATTTGAAATTAATAGATCAGCAACTTAAAATAATCATATATATATGTATTACATATAGCAATATATACATACATATATGTATATATTGCTATATGTTAACCTAATGGTAACCACAAACCAAAAATCCATAATAGATACAAACAGACAAAAAGAAAAAGGAATCCAAACGTAACACTAGAGATAGCCATCAAATCACAGAAGAAGGGAACAACAACAACAAAAAAAAAACCCCACAAAACAACCCCAAAACAATTAACAAAGGGGCAATAAGAACATACATATTGATAATTACTTTAAATGTAATGTGAATTACATTTAAATGTAAATGGACTAAATGCTCCAATCAAAAGACATAGAGTAGCTGAATGTATAAAAAACAAGACTCATATACATGCTGCTTACAAGAGACTCACTTCAGATCTAAAGGCACACTCAGACTGAAAGTGAGGGGATTGAAAAAGTTATTCCATGTGAATGGAAATCAAAAGGAAGCTGAGGTAGCAAAACTTATATCAGATAAAATAGACTTTAAAATAAAGACTGTCACAAAAGATAAAGGACATTACATAATGATCAATCCAAGAAGATATAACAAGATGTAAGTATATATCTACTCAACATAGGAGCACCTAATATGTAAAGCAAATATTAACAGACATAAAAGGAGAAAACAACAGTCACACAATAATAATAGGGTACTTTAACACACCCCACTTACATCAATGGACATATTATCCAGACAGAAAATGAATAAGGAAACACTGACCTTAAACAACACCTTAGACCAAAAGGAATTAATAGATGTATATAGAATATTCTATCCAAAAGCAGCAGAATTCATACTTTTTCAAGTGCACATGAAATATTCTTCAGGATAGATCACATGCTAGGACACAAAACCTGTCTCAGTAAATTTAAGATTGAATCATATCAAGCATATTTTCTCACCACAATGCTATGAGACTAGTAATCAACTACAAGAAAAAAATTGCAAAAAATGCAAACAGATGGAGGCTAAACAATATGCTACTAAACAACCAATGGATCACTGAAGAAATCAAAGGGAAATAAAAAATAACTGGAGACAAATTAAAACAAAGACATAATGATACAAAATCTATGGGATACAGCAAAAGCCATTCGAAGGGGGCAGCTTATAATGATACAAGCTTACTTCAGGAAACAAGAAAAACCTCAAGTAAACAATCTAACCTTACATCTAAAGAAACTAGAAAAAGAGGAACAAATAAAACCCAAAGATAGTAGAAAGAAAGAAATGATAAAGATCAGAGAAGAAATAAATGAAATAGAAACTAAAAAAGAAAAAAAATCAATAAAACTAAGAGCTAGCTCTTTGAAAAGAAATAAAATTGACAAAACTTTAGCGAGAATCATCGAGAAAAAAAGACAGAGAACCTAAATCAATGAAATCAAAAAATGACAAAGGAGAAGTTACACCCACTACCACAGAAAATCAAAAGATCATAAGAAACTACTACAAACAACTACATGCCAATAAATTTGACAACCCAGAAGAAAAGGAAAATTTCCTAGAAATGTACAATCTTCCAAGACTGAACCAGGAAGAAATAGAAAATGTGAACAGACCAATTACTAGTAATGAAATTGAATCATTAATAAATAAACTCCCAACAAACAGAAGTCCAGGACCAGATGGCTTCCCAGGTGAATTCTATCAAACATTTAGATAAGAGCTAACATCTATCCTTCCAAAATATTCCAAAAATATTGCAGAGGAAGGAATCCTCCTAAACTCATCTGTGAGGCCAGCATCACCCTGATACCAAAACAAGACAAAGATATCACAAAAAAAAGAAAATTACAGACCAATAGCACTGATGAACATGGATGTAAAAATCCTCAACAAAGTATTAGAAAACTTAATCCAACAATATATTAAAAGGATCATATACCACAATCAAGTGGGAGTTATCCCAGGGATGCAAGAATTTTTCAATATCCTCAAATCAATCAATGTGATACACCACATTAACAAATTGAAATATTAAAAACCATATGATCATCTCAATAGATGCAGAAAAAGCTTTTCACAAAATTCAACATCCATTGATGATAAAAACTCTCCAGAAAGTGAGCAAAGAGGAAACATACCTCAACATAATAAAGGACATATTTGACAAGCTCACAGCCAACATGGTACCCAATGGCTTCAGGAACAAGACAAGAGTGCCCACTCTTGCCACAGCAATCAGACAATAAAAATAAATAAATAAATAAATAAAAGGAATCCAAATTGGAAAGGAAGAAGTAAAACTGTCGCTGTTTGCAAATGGCATAATGCTATACGTAGAAAATCCTCAATATGCCACCAAAAAACTACTAGAACTCATCAGTGAATTTGGTAAAGTTGCAGGATACAAAATTAATATACAGAAATCTGTTGCATTTCTATAAATAAACAACAAACTATCAGAAAGAGAATTTAAGGAAACAATCCCATTTGCGATCACATAAGAAAGAATAAAAAACTAGGAATAAATTTAACTCAGGAAATAAAACACCTATATCAGAAGTCTATAAGACACTGATGAAGGTAACTGAAGACAACACAACAGATGGAAAGGTATATCATGTTCATGAATTGGAAGAATTAATATTGTTAAAATGACCATACTATCCAAGGCAAAATACAGAGTTAAAGCAGTCCCTAACAAATTACCAATGGCATTTTTTCTCAGAAGAAGAAAAAATAATTTTAAAAACAAGGAAACACAAAAGACCCTGAATAGACAAAACAATCTTAAGAAAGAAGAACAGTGCTGAAGGAATCACACTCCCTGACTTCACAATATACTACAAAGCTACAGTAATCAAAACAGTACAGTACTGGCACATCATCAGACACATAGAACAATGGAGGAGAATAGAGAGCTCACAAATAAACACACATACTTATGGTCAATTAATCTGTGACAAAGGAGCCAAGAATATACAATGGAGAAAAGACAGCCTCTTCAATAAATAGTGCTGGGAAAACTGGACAGCTACATGTAAAAGAATGAAATTAGAATATTCTCTAACAGTGTATACAGAAATAAACTCAGAATGGATTAAAGACCTAAATGTATGACCTGAACCCTTAAAACTCCTAGAAGAAAACACAGGCAGAACAGTCTTTGACATAAACTGTAGCAATAGTTTTTTAGATCTGTATCCTAAAGCAAAGGAAATAAAAGCAAAAATAAACAAATGGGACCTAATTAAACTTTAAAGCTTTTGCAAAAAAAGCAAAGAAAACCATTGACAAAATGAAAAGACAACCTAATGAAGGGGATACAATTCTTGCAGATGATATAATTGATAAGGGGTTAATATCCAAAATATATAAGCAACACATACAACTCAACAGCAAAAAAACAAAGAGCCCATTTAAAAAATGGGCTGAACTGAATAGACATTTTTCCAAAGAGGACATGTAGATTGGCCAACAAGCACATTAAAAGATGCTGAACATCAATAATCATCAGATAAATGCAAATTAAAACCACAATGAGATATCATCTCACATCTCTTTGAATAGCTATCATCAAAAAGAACATAAGTAACAAATGTTGGTGAGGATGTGGAGAAAAGGGAACTCTGGTACACTGTTAGTGGGAATGTAAATTTGTGCAGCCACTGTGGAAAACATTATAGATTTTCCTCAAAAAACGGTAAATAGAACTACCATATGACCCAAGAATTCCACTCCTGGGTATACATCCAAAGAAAATGAAAACAGTATTCAAAAAGATACGTGCACCCCAATGTTCATAGCAGCATTATTTACAATTGTCAAGATATGGACACATCAACAGTTGAATGGGTAAAGAAGATGTGGTATACACACACATACACACACACACACACACACACACACACACACATACATACAGTGGAAATTCTACTCAGCCATAAAAAAAATGAAATTCTGCCATCTGCTACGACATGGATGGACTTGGAAGGTATTATGTTAGGTGAAATAAGTCAGACATAGAAAGACAAATACTGTATGATATCACTTATATGTGGAAAAAAGAAATCAAACTAGTGAATATAACAAAAACAAAACAGACTCACAGATATAGAGAACAAACTAGTGGTCGCTAGTGGGGAGAAGGGAGAGGGAGGGGTGAGATAGGGTTAGGGGATTAAGAAATACAAACTGCTATGGATAAAATAAGTAAGCCACAAGGATAAATTTTACAACACAGGGAATATAGCCAATATTTTATAAGTATAAATGGAGTACAACCTTTAAAATTGTGAATCACTATGTTGTACAACTGAAACTTATATAATACTGTACATCAAATATATCTCAATAAAAAAATACAAAGGACTGTGAATTCAAGTGCCATATCATTTTTACCTATTAGATAGACAAAGATTATGGAAGTAAATAATAATTCATAATTGAGGGTGCAGGGAAATGCCACTCTCACACACTGTTGATGAGAGTATAAACTGATGCTTCCTTTTGAAAGGTAATTTAGCAATATATTTTCAAGACCTTAAAGTTTTATAACCATTTTGACAAGCAATTTCACATCAAATTTTTAAAATATTAAAATAAATATTAAATTAAATAAAAAATATTAAGAATGTTTACAAGATTTCCTACAAGATTTTTCATCAAATCTAATAATTGGTAGAAATCTAAATGCTCACCAATAGGGCACTGGGTATATAAATTGTTTATTGATACAGTGGACTACAATTCAGTCATTAAAAAGTGTTTTAGATGGATAGTTATAGGAAGATCTTTATATTTTTAAATTTAAAAAGTGGATTATAACACAGTAGACTACTACAACTCCATTTTAATAAACTGATTTATGTAAAGATCTAAAAGATATGTATACATATCACCAGTTGTTTGTAAGTAGTGAAATGACTATGATTTTTAAGATTGCCTTTTTATGCAAATTAGAACAATGTACAATTTTTGTGAGGAGTGCAGTGAAGTTGGCACTTACATACACTAACAGGAATGTGAAATAATACACCTGAGGGTGTCAGTTGGCAATATGTTTTAAAATTATTAAATAGTATGCATATTTTGGCCTAGCCATTCTACTTCCTGGAATTTATTCCAGGAATTATTCATAGCTATGTATAATGATTTATATGCAAAAATGTTCATAGGATCTTATTTATAATGTCAGAAAATTGGAAATAGCTTGAAAATCAAACATAAAGGGATTGGTTAAATATGTTATGGCACAGAAATTGGTTACATATATTATGACCATTAAAAATTGCATTGTAGAAGACTTTTTAATGTCATAAAAATGTTAATGGTATGATGTTTAGTAGAAAAAGCAGATTTCAAAATGATGTGCATGCACAGAATGATTCTGATTTTTAAAAATAAATTGTATTAATGAAAGTAAAAAAATTCCTTCTTATGATTTATCTGGGTATTATGCTAGCTCTTCAGTGAACTTGCAATACTTTTGTTGTAATATATTTAAGTTAAACAATATGAAGACTCATAAAAATGTAGCATACTTATGTTAACGTCATCTAAAAAGACCACTTTGGTAGAGTTGAAGTCATGAGGCTGAAAATTTTAATATTAATAATTGCTACTATTCATTTAATAGTTACGATATTCTAGACCCTGCAAAATTATTTGTAGTCCTTATAGTAACTCTATCAAGTAGGAATCATTGTATTCTATTGATAACTTCAAGGATGTGGGGAGTGAGGCTCAGAAAGACTGAATAACTTGTTCATGCTCACGCAAACAATACAGGGTGGAGATAGGATTTAAACCCTGATTTATCTTTGAGATTCATGCTCTTGACTTTATACTGCCTCCATTCTCGGTTAAGCAGTTACAAATTAATTTAAAATCAGTTATTTTATTGTCAATTATTTAATTTGGTGGATTATCTAGGCTTCTTTCTTTGTTCTTCTCTGCTACTTTTTACAAATCTTTACTCTCTCTGATGTGGAAAGTTTGTTCTATGCTTGATGCTCCTGTGAGAGATTTGATGCAGATACATGTTGAAATTGTGTTTGTATTCAGGTTTTGTGTTATACATTTATATTTGAATCCAGGTTACTCTTGTCTCCTTTTATCATCAGTTACTGAGAGCACTTTTGCATCAAAAGCCTGAAAACACTGTCTTTCTCTTAGATCTCGATGTAATAGATTTTGATTTTTTAACATAAGCTTGAATTATTTTTCCCTTCTGATTGCAATAGGGAAGAACAAATCTGACTCCATATTGGATCTGTTCCTTTTACTTTAACCTTTGTATTCTTATTGCTTTTGCTACAAGTTAAGAATGTTGCCTATAGCTTGAAATATGCATGATAGCCTATTCTCAAGGCTCTGAGCTTTAAAGGTATAATACTTTTCCACTATAGAGATAAAAATTTGCAGTACAGGGACTTCCCTGGTGGTGCAGTGGTTAGGAATCTACCTGCCAATGCATGGGACATGGGTTCAAGCCCTGGTCCAGGAGGATCCCACATGCTGCGGAGCAACTAAGACTAAGAGCCACAGCTACTGAAGCCTGAGTGCCTAGAGCCTGTGCTCTGCAACAAGAGAAGCCACTGCAGTGAGAAGCCCATGTACCACAATGAAGAGTAGCCCCAGCTCGCCGCAACTAGAGAAAGCCTGCACACAACAACGAAGACCCAACACAGCCATAAATAAATAAATAAATAAATAAATTTATATATTAAAAAAGTTGCAGTACAGAGGATAACTTTTGTCTTTTCGGAGGTTTATAAGAACATCATGACCTGACCTACATGGACAGCTGCAAGAACAAAGGATTCTGACACCAAGAAGTTTGCAACAACCAACCACACCTCGTCCCCTTTTATTATAAAAGAAGCCTGAATTCTAACTCGAGAAAGATGGTTCTTTGGGACACTAGTCCACCATTTTTTCAGCCTCTGGCTTTCTGAATAAAGTCACTATTCCTTGCCTCAACAACTTGTCTCTAGACTTATTGGCCTGTCATGTGGTGAGCAGTATGAACTTGGACTTGGTAATATGATTATAAATCTAATATGTGTTTATTTGTTGAAAAATTTCCAGCTCTCATATCAGTTTGATTAGCTGAAATTGGGTGGTAGTGGTGAGTGGGGGTGTCATACTGTGCATTTGTAGGTCTTGGCTCCAGTCTCTTGCAAGTGGTAACTAGCACAGGGCAATGAAACTTCGGGCAATCTTGTAGCCTGGGCATCTGGGAGTCTATAAAGTGATGCTAAAGCAAGTAACCATATCCCAGTTACTCTCTACCTCTTGCTTTATTTTTCTTTGTAGCACTGGTCATTACCAGTAATTATATTTCCATGTGTTTATTAGTTTATTCTCTGTCATCTCTCTGTCTCCGTGGAAGCAGGGACTTAATATTACTCATTACTGGATCCTTAGTAGGATTCAGTAGAATCCTACTAGGATTCACCTAGAAGAGTGCCTGGAATATAGTAGGCATTTAGTAAATATTTGTTAAATTAACAAATGAATAAATAAAAGAACTATGACTGTAAAAGGTGCAGAGAAGAGATAAGAAAGATTGTGAGGGGAGAAAAATAAGGTAGAAAGGTTATGGAGAATAGGTTAAAATGAAAGTTTTCCCCAAAATGACTGCTCTGCCATAAACCAGACCCCTGCAGTATTTTCTCTTTTTAAATGCAACAAAGGCTCCATTAGCAAAAATGTAGTTGTGAAGGTTAAATGCACACAATCGGCATTGATTTTATATAATTATCATATCCTCAAAATTGGAAAAAAGTCTTCAAAATTCTTAGTTGACCTCAGAATTATATCACCAGATTCCTGTTCAGACAAACAATTCCATACATGCCTGTGCCTGTTGGTTGGAATTCTCTTTTTCCTTCCCTCTTCGGGAAGTTCTAAAAATGTAGCAATCAAACTTCAAGGGGGAGAGCCAGAGAAGGAGGGTTTGGCAAGAGAAACTTGAAAGATATTTGCAATCTGTATGCCAGTAACTAGCCGGTATTTTACTTACTTGTATTGGTGTCAGTAAACCCTTTTATGTTCATATTATCTGCATTTACCCACAAATTGAAAGCATCATTTTAGTGTCTTTCTTTCTTTCTGTGTATCAGCTTGATCCACTTTCCTATGCGGCAGTTTACAAAGAGGAAGTGTGAACTAACATTTCTGAAATCATATTTATGCCAGACATTGCACTGAAAACTTCATATGGATCATCCCATATAATCTTCACAATAACTCTGGGAGGGAGATGTTATTAAACCCATTTAAGAGATAAGAAGAGGGCTTCCCTGGTGGCGCAGTGGTTGAGACTCCGCCTGCCGATGCAGGGAACACGGGTTCGTGCCCCGATCAGGGAAAATCCCACATGCCGCGGAGCGGTTGGGCCTGTGAGCCATGGCCGCTGAGCCTGCGCGTCCGGAGCCTGTGCTACGCAGCGGGAGAGGCCACAACAGTGAGAGGCCCGCGTACCGCAAAAAAAAAAAAAAAAAAAAAAAAAAGAGAGAGATAAGAAAATTGAGGCTCATAAAAGTTACCTATCTTGCCTAAACTCACACAGATAATGACTGGCAGAGGCAAGATTCAAACCAGTTCTGCCAAAATAACACAATTCTTATTGGTTTGTGGCTATTTATGGATTCTGTGTGGCACATCAGCTTTACTTTGTTAATTTTTTTTTTCTGGGAAAATAGCAAAGTTTAACAGAGTATTATTGTAGGTGTATCACTTTCTACTCTTTTTGCTAATAGTTTTTCTCCCCTTTTTTTCATATACATGTATAGTTTAGTCCTTTTCCTCCAAAGAATTCAGTGATCTTTGCAGGCTTTTAAAATGCCAGAAAAATTCAGACAGAATATGATCAAGTTTATGAGACATTGTATAAATCTGAAATGACATTTCTGACCAAGCTGATTCTTTCCCCAGGTCTGTGGGCCTGTGGAGTAGCAGCAGTACTGTGTAATGTTAGGGGAGAGTAAGGAGGTAAGTAAAGAGAAAGATAGGGATGGCTATCTCAGGTAAACCTGAGGATGGGATAGGGGGAAGCTCTGAAGGACATCACGTTCTCCCTACTCTTCCCCTATGCTCAAGGGCATTGCATTCATCTGATATCCCTGAGCAAACCCTAGAAGTAGCTTGTCTGGGCTCAAGGAGTGAAAACTATCCCTGAATCCCACTTACAGACACAGGGACTTCCAGATTGTGCTTATCTACTTTAATGCTTTCCTGTCTCCTCTTTTCTGTGTGGTTCCCCCCAACTCCACATTTTTAGGTGCAGTATGGCAGATTTATTAAAATATTTCTTACCCCCTCAGACCAGCTCATCCTTCTGTACTGTCTGTAATCCATGCTAGAAACCTTCAAGTTGTCTTTGACTCTCCTGATGCTCAAATATTCAATTAGTTACTAACTTCTGTCATTTGAACTTCTTAAGCTTGTATTGAGTCTGCCTCATCCATCCATCCATCCATCTTTGTGTATGTCTATTGTGTTCTAGACGCTGTACAAGATGCTGGGAATTCAGAGATGATTGAGACATGAACCTTGTTTTCACTTTCAAGGAGCTCACATTATAGCTCAAAACACAAGCCAATTTCCATTACCCAAAAAATTAAGTCCCTATGCTTCAATGTGGTGGCATTCAGGGTTCTCCACTATCATGACTCCAGGGTCTCTCCAGACTCCAGCTCCACATCTTTCTCCACTCCTGAGGTATTCCCATCTGACTATTCTGTGACCCTCCACATCTCTATCTTTTGTTCATGCCCAGACTGTGCTTCTTTGAGGCTTTACCTAGTGAAAATCTTATTCATCCTCTAAACCTCAACTCAAAGGCCCACTCCTCTTTGGAGTTCTTTCCACCATCTACTCAGAGTTAATCAAATTTCTCCTTGTGCTCTCACAGTGCTTATGCCTCAAGAATAGGATTGATTTCATTAGCTTCAGATAAATCATTGTTTACCATTGTTGCTCTCCCCTTAGATTATAGACGCCTCTAAGGCAGTAACTTGATTTATGCACTCTTTTATTCTCTCTGTCACTTATGAGGCTCAGTAAATCTCCTGTTGGCTATAAGACTGTTCAGTAAAGAAAAAAATATTATATGACATTCATATTGAATTATCTGATGTAATTCAACTTAAAATTCTAGAGTCTTTTCTCCTACTCTTCTCTTGGCCCCTATCTCCTCCATTTTTGGTGTATAAATTTGTCCCCATAAAATGAATCTACTGAGAGAAATATTTGTCTGACTGCCACTGTTGCTTTGAAGGAGAGGTACCTCACATCATGTGAAAGGCAGACTCAGCCTGGATTCAAATCCTGACCTGTCATGTGACCTTGAGACCATCAAGTTATCCTTTCTGTACCTCAGCTATAAAAAGGGTGGTCAATAAGGCTCACCTCATAGGATGGTTACAAGAATTAACTGAAGTATGTGTGGAGCACATAGAATAGTGTGGAATATATTAAGTGCCCAATAAAGGTTAGTCCTAATACCATTTCCAAAAAAGTACTGTGATGACATTTAGATTTTATCAGAACACAAGGCAGAATAATAACATTTAGTAAGTTCCTTTGAGTGTATCAAAACATTTCTTGGATTGTATCATTCAATTAGTGAATCATTTTTGAATTCATTTTCTCAATATGTTATACTTTAAATATTACTCAAGAATCATGACTTAAAGTTTGAAGCATTTGGCATTAACTTCAGGCTTATTAAAAGAAAACTTACCTACTTTCTACTTACCCCCCTGTTGCCCCTCTTCCTCACTTGGCTTTCTCATTACATCTATATGCCTTAGTCATTTATCCTAGTGAGAAAGTCTTCCTTTGCTGAAATCTATGTGCATTACCTTTTTAACAACCTGTTCAAAACTCTGTTGCTCCAAGAAGTCTTCTCTGACTCATACCACCTGACTGTGAAGGCCAAACGGGTAGAAGCCCTTTGGCGCTTATACAAGTTGTCACATTATTTAGAATTTGTTCATCATAATATTCATAAATATTTTAATTCAATCTCATGTATTTTCTCCCTGCAGTTAGATATCCAGTTCTCCAAAGCCTGGGTCATATTTTCCCCCAGGATTTTTCACACCGTTCTTTGCAGTGAGGAACACTTGATGAGATTCCAGTTAAGAGCTGAAGATCCTGAAAAACAAAAATTGATTTTTCATTTTGTTTTGAATCTGTACTCCTTTAATTATTGCCTTTGTTTTTCATTATTTCAGGGTTGGTCCACAAGACTTTGGGTGGTGGGGCATAAAATTTCTTCTCTTCTTATGACTCTCAAGGAGAGTCAGAGTCGGCCAGAAGCATGAAGAAGACTCAACACAGTCAAGAGCCTACTGGGAGAATGTGGCAGGATGGGCAGTCTGTTGCTCTCTCTGCAGTATCTGTAATGTCAGACTAATGAAACAACCTAGAGGCTGGCATTGGCCCCTTACCTTCCCAGGAGACAGATCTGGTCCTAAAACATAGAAATGCCTACAAGGAAGGTCTGAGATTAGAATAATTCTCATCACAGAAAATCCCTCTTCCAGGCCTGGTCCTAGATTAACTGTTCTATACCAAAGTCAAAGAGCTGAAGAGGACTCCTCTTGGCTGGGGTTTCATATTGCTCTTGCAACTCAGTTTCATCTCATCTTTACTCTGTCACTCTGTGGGTACCAACAGCATTGGCCAGCAGCCTTGGCCAAGGAAGTGCAAAGGACTATTATTTGCTCTGACTGTTCTGCACAAAGATTCCAAGTAAGGATGGAGCAAAGGCCTTGGCAATTATTTTTGCCTTTCACAGATGAATGGCTGCAGTCCACCTAGTCCCTTAGTTGCACCTGTTTTTATTCCAAGCACCATGAACACAGATGTTCAGAATATAAAATCAAGATTCCAAATTTCTGAACTCATTCCCCAGCTCCTGTCTCAAGTGACAAAACACTTGCCTTCTGGGGTTTGGAGACAAAGCAAGGATTTGTGACTACTGCTGATCACTTCTGGAGCTGCCCTGAGGCTGGCCATTAACAACTTGAAACCACACTTTTCACTAAGTGTCCAAGCCTCAGATCACCTTTTACTTTCTTGGGGTTACTAAAGGGTCAAGGTGATGTTAGGAATGTAAAAAAGATGCTACATGTGCCTGTGAGATCAGGGTTTGTGGTAAGCAAGGGCCATCATTAATTCTCCATGATGACTTCTCCACAGGACTTGCTCAAACACAAGGAAGGGACCCACAAGTAATTAGATGTGCACTCTATACATATTGTACCTGTTAAGAGGAATTGGTCATGGTCCTGTAGCACAAACTTTGTGCACCAAAGATCTCAGGTTTGCATTTTGTTCATGCTTAGCAAATCCCTTCTTGCTGTGGGTGTCAGGACAGAGGGGGCTGACAGCATTCAGATGAACTGTCCCAGACCGAATCCAAAGCAGGAGCTCGTAGGTCTCCTCTGTTGCTTCACACCACACTCCAAACACGATGGCTGGCTTACACACCTATCCTACCTGGGGTCTCTCTGTGTTCCCTCTTCACCTCTATTCTGTCACTGTCACAAGGACCAGATGCTGGCCTGAACACTCTTAGCCAGGAAACAGCCAGGGGCTGCCACAAAGGATCCTGAGCAAGTGATTAGACACAGCATCTAGATTAGTGCAACGATGGGGAAAATGCTGGCCACTCACACACACACACACACACACACAAACACACACACACACACACACACAAGACAGAAATCCAGATGGTAAATTTGGGGTTCTTTCTATATGAATTAAAGGATTGACTTTTTCTTTTCTGTTGGAATTTTGACAGGGATTGCACTGAATCTGTAGATTACTTTAGGTAGTATTGACATTTTAATAATATTAAATTTTGTACCATGAACAGAGGATGTATTTTCATTTATTTAGATCTTCTTTAATTTTGTTCAGCAATATTTCCTGGTTTTCAGTGTATAACTCTTAGCTCCTTGGTTAATTTATTCCCAGGCCTTTTATTCTTTTGGATGTAATTGTAAATGCAATTATTTTCTTTTTCTTTTTTTTTTTTTTTGCAGTACACGGGCCTCTCACTGTTGTGGCCTCTCCCGTTGCGGAGCACAGGCTCCAGACGCGCAGGCTCAGTGGCCATGGCTCACGGGCCCAGCCGCTCTGCGGCATGTGCGATCTTCCCGGACCAGGGCACGAACCCGTGTCCCCTGCATTGGCAGGCGGACTCTCAACCACTGTGCCACCAGGGAAGCCCTGCAATGCTTTTTCAGATTTATTGCTGGTGTATATAAACACATCTGATTTTTTTGTGCATTGATCTTGTACCCCAAAGCTTTGCTGATTTCATTTATTAGCTCTGGTAGCTTTCTTGTGTATTCTTTGGGATTTTCTCTATATAGGATCATGTTATATGTAAATAGAGAGAATTTTACTTCTTTCTTTCCAATTTGAATGACTTTTATTTATTTTTTTGTGCTCTGGCTACAACTTCCATTACAACATTGAATAGCAGTGGTGAAAGTAGGCATCCTTATTTTGTTCATGACCTTAGAGGGTGAAAGCTTCCAGTCTTTCATGACCGATTATTTTTTTTATCTGTGGGTCTTCCATAAATGCACTTTAGCATGTTGAGGAAGTTCTAGTTTATTCCAAATTTGCTTCTATTTGCTTCTTATCATGAAAAGGTGATGGATTTTGTCAAATGCCACTTCTGTGTTAATTGAGATGATCATGTGTTTTTTTCCCCTTCATTCTATTAATGTGATACATTACATTGATTAATTTTCTTTTGTGTAGCCACCATTGCATTCATGGAATAAATTTCACTTGCTCATTGTGTATAATCCTCTTAATAAGTTGTTGGATTCAGTTTCCTAGTATTCTGTTAAGGATCTTTGCATCTATACTCATCAGGGATATTGATCTGTAATTTTCTTTTTCTGATGTCTTTATCTGTGTTTTGCACCAGATAGGACCAAGGTAGTGCTGTTTTCATAGTACCAGTTAGGATGTGTTCCCTCCTCTTCTACTGTTCAGAAGAATTTGAGAAGGATTGGTGTTACTTCTTTAAATGTTTGGTAGAATTCACCAGTAAAGCTGTATGGTCCTAGAATTTTCTTTGTTGGGAGGTTTTTTGATTACTGATACAATCTCTTTACTTGTTATAGATCTGTTGAGATTTTCTATTTCTGCTTGAATCAGTTTAGGTAGGTAATTTACGTGTTTCTAGGAATTTGTCCATTTTATCTAGGTTATGTAATTTGTTGGTTTACAATTGTTCATAGTAAAGGATTATAATCCTTTTTATTTCTGATGATTCGTAGTAATGTCCTCACTTCCATTTCTGATTTAGATAGTTACTTCTCTTTCTTTTTCAGTGTGTTATTAATTTTTACTCCTCCTTCTGCCTCTGCATTCCCCTCCCCCTCCTTGATCAATCCTTCAATCCTTCCCCTCCCCTCTCTTGTTCTCCTTCTTCTCCCTGTTCTTCACTACTTGCTTTTCTTTCTCCCTTCTTCCCTCCCTCCATCCCTCCTTCCCTCCCTTCCTTCCTTCCTTCCTTCCCTCCCCCTGCTCCTCCCCCTTTATTATTTCCATCAGAAGGCAAACATACTGTAGAGTGGCCCAGCTTAAAAATATAACACTCTCTTGAAAACTCTGCCCCAAGTGCAGCTCTGCTGCAAGTCTCTGCTCTACTATCCAGCAAAAATCCTTGAAAGAGTGCTCTATACCAGATGTCTCCATTTCCTCTCCTTCAGTTCTATCTTGAAACCATTTCAATTACGTTGTCAATGAAGCATCTCTTGTCTAAGTTCTTAAAAACCTTCACGTTGCTAAATCCAATGATGAATTCTCTGTCCTCATCTTACTTGGCCTATCAACAACATTTGACCCAGTTGACTAATCCCCCTTCCTTGAAAGACTTTTTTTTCATTTCACTTCCAAATATTTTTCTCTCTTGGTTTTTGTCCTACCTCATTCAACCTCATTCATCTCTCCCTCTCAGGTTCCTCTGGTGGTTTCTCTTTATCTTGCTAAACCACTAAACATTTGAATGCTCCATATCTCAGTCCTCTGAACCCTTCTATAGCTCCTTTTCCTCCTTAGTGATCTCCTCCAGCCTCATCACTTTAAACATCATTTATACACAGAGGACTTCCGTATGTATATTGCTAGTTCTGATAACCTCTTTTCTGAACTTCAGGATTGTAAATCCAACTACCTTTTCAACATCTCTATTTGTATGTCTAACATGTCAAATTAATAAACCCCCAATCTTTTTCTTCAAGCCTCCTCATCCTGCTGTCTTCCCAATTTCAGGAAATGCTGATCCCACCCTTCCAGTTATTCTTGCCAAAAAAACTTAAAGTTGTTCTTGACTCTTTTTTTTCTCTCAGAATCTGCATCTAATCCATTAACAAAACCTGTTTGCTTTTTAAAATAGACAGAATATGAACTTTCTCCCCACCTGAACCGCTATCATCCTGATCCCAGTCACCATCATCTTACCTTATTGTAACAGCCTCTTAACTGATTACCCTTCTTTAGCTTTTGTGTTCTCCACACTGAACCAGAGTGTTCTTTTTGAACCCTTAGTTGATTTAGTTATTCCTTTGTTCAAAATCTTCCAGTTCTTCCTCTCTCACTCTGAGTAAATACCAAAGTCCTACAAAGCTCTATACAATCTGTCCTCTGTTAAACCTCTGAGCTCATTTCCTACTACTCTCTGCCTAGCCCACCAGTTCCAGCCACACTAGTGTTCCTATGGTTCCTGGCATATTGGTGCTTGTTGTTCCCTTGCTGGAGAGCTCTCCTCTCTAACAGCCCTGGATCATTCCTTCTCCTCTGTCAGGCATTTGCCACACCCACTCCACTACCACCCCCTTCCTGGACTCTCTACGTCTCTTCCCTGCCCTTTTTCTCTATGGCATCTGTCATGCTATATGTTTCGCTTATTTGCTTGTCTATTTACTGTTACCCTGACAGAAATTTACACTCCAAGAAAGCAGGAATATCTGCTATTTTTTTCTTTTTTTACTTCCATATCCACAGTACCTCAAATAATACCTGGCACAAGAAGTAAATATTTGTTCAGTGAATGAATAAAAATTACATCCTGATGACATAATCTGCGTATATTTTCCTGTTGCTTTTAGTGATTTTTGTCCCTTGCTTTTCACCTATTACTTTATTATTTATTATTACTAACACATTTATTCATTGTTCAATTCAATCATTTTACAATTGAAGAAACTGAGGTCTTGGGGCTTAAGGGACTTACCTAGAGTTATGGGAGAATTTGGTGACAAAGCCTCAAGTACAAGTTGAAGCTCTTGACATTCACCTTCCAGGTGGTCTAGGAGAGGCAATCATCATAACAGAGCACAAGCCGGAGAGTGAAGGAGTGACAAACCATTATGTAACTCTTTCTCAAACTATTTGGCTTCTAACCTTAAAGAGGAAGATCATTTGGGTTTGGCAATTCAGACTCACTTCTCTGGTTTGATTCCTCACCCTCTGTCTTCTTTCTGTGTCAGAAGTGATGTGTTTTTTCTAGCCGCAAGTAACAGACCCATGTTTATATTTCTCAACTGAGCATGAAACCACTCATGCTCTGCTAGTTCTCACGAACATTTAGGCAATGCTGGGCTGTTACATACTGGGTCATTTGGGATCATGGAACTGCCAAGATGGAAGGGAACAAGAGGCTCATCCAAGCCAGCCTCATTTTTTTCTTTTTTTTTTTGCAGTACGCAGGCCTCTCCCGTTGCGGAACACAGGCTCCGGACGCGCAGGCTCAGCTGCCATGGCTCACGGGCCTGGCCGCTCCGCGGCATGTGGGATCCTCCCGGCCCGGGACACGAACCCGTGTCCCCTGCATCGGCAGGCGGACTCTCAACCACTGTGCCACCAGGGAAGCCCCCTGAGTTACTTTAAAGCAAAAGATAAACAAGAAGAAAGAGGCTAGCTGCGTTTTTGCATGCCGCAATGACAGAATGAAGACATCATTCTGGGAAAGAAATGACTGCAAATATTCTTCTGAATAAGCAGGAATGGAAGATGGGGAAAGCTTCTGAAAACATTTTATACTCGGATTTTTCACAGTTTTCCCAACCTTGGAGGTTTTAAGAGAATTGTTTTATATGGTTTTAGTCTCTGCTTACAACATATGGCAACCTACTCCTGAACACAAAGAGGTGTTTCAGGATGTCTGGTGAGTAACCAGTGGTTTGCCTTCTTAACTCTTCAAAATATCACTGAAAACCATTTTTTTTTTGGTCAGGGGTTAGTAATAGCCTATTCCTTAGCACTGTCTTCTCTGTATTTTTTTTTTTTTTTTTTTTTTTGCATTATGCGGGCCTCTCACTGTTGCAGCCTCTCCCATTGCGGAGCACGGGCTCCGGACGCGCAGGCTCAGCGGCCATGGCTCAGGGGCCCAGTCACTCCGCGGCATGTGGGATCTTCCCAGACCAGGGCACGAACCTGTGTCCCCTGCATCAGCAGGTGGACTCTCAACCACTGCGCCACCAGGGAAGCCCCCCACCTGCACCTTCTTGAAACCTCCTCTGTTCTGATTTCCAAGACATCATGTGTTCAGCCTTTGCCTAGCTCTTTGATGGTTCTCTGTTTCTTCCACAGCTTCTCTTATTCCTCTTGACTCGTTGCTCTGGGCATTTCCTCTGGCTCTGTTTCCACCTTCTGTCTTTTCCTCTATACAGTCTCCTCAAGAGAGCAGATCCACTCAAGCCCCTGACTTTCCCTCTGTGCTATGTGGATGCTCCCAGATCTGTATTGCTATACTGTCCATGCTTTCACAGGAACATTTCCTTCAGTTCGCTTTCCCTCAGCTTGATGTAACAAGTCTCAGTAGAACTCATTGTCCTAACCCCAAATCAAGACCCCCACCCAGTTGCTCCCTCTCAGTTAGGGAACCATTCTCCTGTGGCCCATTCTTTCCCTTCATTCTTCATAACTAAACAGGCACCCAATTCTGAAGAATTTCCCTCTGAAATGTCTCATATTTCTTCCTGCCTCTTTTGTGTGCACTGCCATCACACAAGTCACACCCAGATTATTACACCAATTTTCTGGCTGGTCACATAGGACTCATCCAATTGATCAATGTATATGGACTCCTCCATTCTGGTATATTTGCATCATGGTACCCACTTGATAAACTATTTATACTGACTTCTATGTCCTTTAGTAGAAAATCTAAACCTCTCTGTGTGTTTAATGTGAAGATACAGGGACTGAATGTGTTACTGATGCCCTGTGGGTCGGGGACCCTTCAATGGGTCCTTTGCCCACAGTCACAATGTCAATTGAATGAGACTGGGTTTTGTATAGCAGTGCAGAAATTTGTTCATTGATCAAAGAATGGAGAAGGGAGAGCTCCTGCTCTAAAGACACCTTCTCCCCAAAGGGAGGGGAGTAAGGGAATTTTAAGGGATAGGAGGCAGACATATCATCAGTGCTCTAGATTTTCAGGGGCAGCTGGGGCAGCTGGGACAACTGGGGCATGTGCAGTCTTTCTAAGGGAAATGTGGAGCCACTAACATATGTTAGGAAGTGAAGGATACATATATATGTATATATATATATATATATATATTTGTGTTTAAATAAAACACTCCAAATTCAGAGAAAGAATGGGTTATAAGGAGACAACAGTGGAAGTAGAGAACCTTGTTAATCAGGAATCTATTGCATAATTCTGGAAAGAAGTGCTGACTTGGGCAAGTGTGATGGTGATGAATATAGAGAGTGCTTCATGGATTGAAGAGTTACACTAAAAGATCCAGTTTTAAGGCACTTAAAGTTTAGAAAGAGATACTGGCATAAAAAAGTGGGAATACAGTGAGAAATGGCAGAAAGAGACACAGATGAATTTCACTAAGGGGATAAAAGAAGAAGTCATCAACTATAGTTCTGGTAAATCAGAGAAGGCCTCACAGAGACCATTCTAAATATTTAAATTTGCCTGACATTGGCATGTAAGAGTGGGGGTGGGGTGACAAAAAATGGCTGGACAAGAATTAGTGTGCATTTCATGAAGGGCCTTGTTTGGACTTTATCCTATGAAGTTGGGAGTCATTAAAAGTTTAGCGACAGTGGAGGGTCCTGTTAACAGTTGAATTTGGAGCCATCATTTCAGCAGCAGGGAAGAGAATGGGTTAGAGGCAGGGTTGACTGGAACCAGGGAAATCAGCTGAGGAGACTCCTGTGGTTGTCCAGGTCAGAGATGATGAGGTCAGGAATTAAGGCAGTGGCAGTGGAGAGGGCGAGGAAAGAACAGAATAAGGAAATATGGAGATGATAAAATTGACAGGTTTTCTGAATGATTACATGAGGGGTATTAAGGAGAGGGAGAAATCCAAGCCCCACTCTAAGTTTCTGGTAAGGGTAACTGGGCAGGTGATGGGGCCAATAACCAGAACAGGGGCACACTTAAGGTAAACGACAACAAATTTCATTTGAGACTGGTGAGGCAGATGAGCCTCTGGAACGCTACATGGAGATGTCTAGTAAATAGCTGAATAAAACAATCTGGACTGGACTGGAGACACACGCACACATGAGTTATGACATAGAAGCTGAGTGAAGGAGCTCCCTGATGTGGGGAGTTCCGCTTCTTTCTTCTAGTAGATCCCCTAGTGTATCCTTTTAGTGCTCTGTACAAAGTATATTTTATAGCTTTGTTCAAAGACATTTTAAAGTCTCCTGTTAAGTTATCATCCTGAGAGTAGGCAGGTTCTATGCAGATTTGGAAGCACTTTAGGACAGTATCAAGTTCATAATAGAAGAGGTAATGTGGCTGCCAAACCAGCAATGTAAATCTTAGGGCATTTAAAGTGCAGATGCAAGATTGTATCCTATGAATTCCTCACCTAGTTTTACAGAATATTGGATGACAAACCCTTGGGGATGTACGAACAGTTTGTCATTAAAATTGTTCATACTCACTTGACAGGCACTCTGCTGCCTTGTCTGCTTATTTACTTATTATATGCTGCTTATCTGCTTATTATATGCAGTATATGTCTGTCACCATTATTTTATTTTATTAACATCTTTATTGGAGTATAATTGCTTTACAATGTTGTGTTAGTTTCTGCTGTATAACAAAGTGAATCAGCTATATGTATACATATATCCCTGTATCTCCCTCTAGGTGGTCACAAAGCACTGAGCTGATCTCCCTGTGCTATGCGGCTGCTTCCCACTAGCTATCTATTTTACCTTTGGTAGTGTATATATATCCATGTCACTCTCTCACTTTGTCCCAGCTTACCTTTCCCCCTCCTGTGTCCACAAGTCCATTCTCTACATCTGCGTCTTTATTCCTGTCCTGCCTCTAGGTTCTTCAGAACCATTTTTTTTTTTTTAAGATTCCATATATATGTGTTAGCATACGGTATTTGTTTTTCTCTTTCTGAATTACTTCACTCTGTATGACAGACTCCAGGTCCATCCACCTCATTACTAATAGCTCAATTTTGTTTCTTTTTATGGCTGAGTAATACTGCATTGTATATATATGCCACCTCTTCTTTATCCATTCATCTGTCGATGGACACTTATGTCACCATTATTTTAAAAATCTCGGACAAACACCTTAGGCAAAATCAGAACACATACACAAAAGAAAAAAATTGGTCCATCACTCTCTTCTGACTGTGCTTGGTAGATTTTGGATGCCAGGGTGAGTCATGAGATTAAAGGAAAGACTGAACATTCAGATATGGAATCTCAGGACTGGCTTTTCAAACATAAGCATGTGTGGGCCACATTCTGCAAGATTTTCCTAGAGCTGAGAAGACCTGGGTATATAATAAGAACTCAGTATGATGGTGATAATGATATAATATTTAATTTAATTCTCATAGCAACCTTATTAGGTAACATTTATTACTATGTCCACTTACAGGTGAGGAAACAAAGTATAGAGAACTGTGAAACATGCCCAAGGTCACATAGTCAAGAAGAGGTGGGGAAAGAATTAGACACTGGATTTGTTTGCTTCTAGAACCAAAATAATTCACTTGACAAATAATTATTGAGCACCTACTAAGTGCTAGACACTGAGATAAAATGTTGAGCAAAACAGATGTGTTCTAGCTTTCAGGGAATTTACCGTCTAATCTGGCAGAAGGAATCTAATTATATAAAAGTGTATAATTGTAGTAAATGTTATGAAGAAAATGTGCAGGGAGATGTTAGAGCACTTTAATTTTTAATTTTTTTATTGTTAAAATTGTTCCTTTTTGATTTTTTGTTTTTTAATTTTTATTGAAATATAGTTGCTCTACAATGTTGTATTTGTTTCAGGTGTACAGCAGAGCAATTCAGTTATACATATACATATATCTATTATTTTTTAGATTCTTTTCCATTATAGATTGTTACAAGATATTGAGTATAGTTCCCTGTGCTACACAGTAAATCCTTGTTGGTTACCTATTTTATATATAGTGGTGTGTATATTTTAATCCCAAACTGCTAATTTTAGAGCACTTTTAATGCATGTAAAGAATTACCATAGCACTGGCACTATGGTGCTATTTGAAATATTTAACAACCAGTATAGCTCTGGGGTTGATCAATCAGAGTGTACAGAGCTCCATCATCAGAGTGGAGCCAGCTGGTGGTGTTGTTCTAGTGTGTACAGGCTGAATATCTGTGATGCCTGGCACATGCAAACTATGATTGTGGTGCACTGACTAATCAAATCCAACCTTTATCTCATTTCCCTAGTGCAAAGCCATGTACTCAACAAATACCAACTGAACTACTATTTATTCATTTGCCTAAATGAATAAATTGTTTTAATTCCTGGAGCTCTCTCCAACTCCACTGTAAAGATGAGGAAATTTTTCTTTGTTTTTATTTATATTCTAAGCAGGCTATCCTAGAGTATAGGAAGGATTTGCCTTCTTGCATCAATCATTGTAGTGAACCTGGCCAGTTCTTAGGGTGAGAGATAATCATCCAGTAGTATCTGTGTAAAATGCTTAGACCTATGCTTGGCACATACTGTACTAAGTACCATGTAAGTATAGCTAGTATTATTGCTGTTGCTATTATTTTTATTGTTGCTATTGTTATTATGCCACTATGTACATGCTACTCTTGTAGATACTGTGATAATTTATGAGCATTATACTCAGCACTATGAACTTCATCTATCATCTCTATTCAATAAAACATTTAGGTAACCATCTGAAAAAAAAACACTGTGAAGCCCTACCTCCACTTAAAATAAATTCCAGATGGTGCAAAGATTTGAATGTGAAAAACAAGATCAAAAAAGTAATAGAACACACAGAGGATAATTTTTAATATGATTCTGGAATAGGGAAGATCTTTCTAAGTTGAAATAAATCTCAGAAGCCATAACAGAAAGCATTGATATTTAATCCAATTACATAAACTGAAGAATAACTTCATAAAGACAAAATACGATTAAAAAAACATAAAGACAAAATACGATTAGAACCTGGGGGAAAATTTGCAACTCTTTTCATAAACAAATGGTTAATTTCTTTAATACATAATTTCCTTAATACATAATTTCCTTAACACATTAATACCAAATTAATCACTATGAAAAAAAGCCTATAACCCAGTAGCAAAATAGATAAGGATATTTTAAAAAATTATACAAGTGACTCTTTAACATGAACAGAAGCTCATTCAAAATAATAGAAATAAAAATTAAGTGGCAGTGACCATTTTTCACTCATGATATTGGCAAATAGAAAAAATGAAAATACTGAATTGAGTTAAGGGTTGAGGGTGAGGGGAAATAAATATTCTCAAACATTTTTGGTAAAAGGGTAAATTGCTACAACTCCAATGAAAAACAATTTGGCGAGAAAAACAAGTACCATATGCTAACACATATATATGGAATCTAAAAAAAAAAAAATGGTCATGAAGAACCTAGGGGCAAGACAGGAATAAAGACACAGACCTACTAGAAAATGGACTTGAGGATATGGGGAGGGTGAAGGGTAAGCTGGGACAAAGTGAGAGAGTGGCATGGACATATATACACTACCAAATGTAAAATAGATAGCTAGTGGGAAGCAGCCGCATAGCACAGGGAGATCATCTCTGTGCTTTGTGACCACCTAGAGGGGTGGGATAAGGAGGGTAGGAGGGAGGGAGATGCAAGAGGGAAGAGATATGGGGACATATGTATATGTATAACTGATTCACTTTGTTATAAATCAGAAACTAACACACCATTGTAAAGAATTATACTCCAATAAATATGTTGAAAAAAATAAGAAAAAAGAAAGAAAGAAAAACAATTTGTCATTCTCTATCAAAAACAAAATGCAAAACCTTTCATTCTAGAAATCCTATTATTAATTTTTCCTAAAGACAATTATTTTTTTACAAATGCAAAATGAGGAATGCATAAGTGTATCCATTGCAGCATTGTTTGTAACTGCAAAAAATAGAAAACGAAATAAGTATCCATCAATAGGGATTAGGTTAAATAAATTGTAGTAGTTGCATACTATTGGATACTGTATAACCTTTAATAGGAGTAAAATTGGTCTCTATGTACTGATATAATCTACAACTGCAACATAGATTTTAAAGTGAAAAATGCAAGAGGCAAAACATGTGTACCAAGCTACCATTTTGTAAAAATATATTTTCATATGTACTTACATAAGAAGAATATCTCTGGATAAGAAACAATAACAGGGTTTACCTCTGGAGAAGGACACTGGGTGACTGGGATACAGGGATGGGAGAAAGATCTGAGTTTCAATATATTCTCTTTGTACCTTATATTTTTCCTTGTGAGTACATTCCTAATTCAAAATTAATTTAAAAATTTGAATTTTCATCAATAGCTGCCCAATCTGGGTTTTTAAAGTGATAGAGTCTTAGACTTTGCAGGTTGTCTCATCCAATCTTTTTTACCAATGCAGGAAACTTTTCTACTATAAGAGCAGCACATAATAGTCTTTTACTTTCTTGAACATTGTATTAATGGGAGCCTACTCCTTGCTGAAACTGCTTGTTCTACTTTTGTATAGGTCTAATCCATTTCTTCCTTGATCAGTTTAACTAATATCTATTAAATACTTAATAAGTATTTGGCATTGCATGACTGTTGTAATTCCTTCATTACATAGACCCCCAAATGTGTCTCTTCCTTTGGCATCTATTTATTTTACTTTTGGTTTCCAGAGGATTACATGAGTAGCCTTTACTAAGTGGAGAGCCCTTATTCTGTGCTAAATATACTCTGCTCCCTATTCTGTTCCTTATAAGAAATATGGAATGGTTTTCAGACCCTTGCTTAACCCTGGAATATCTTATCTATTTTTTTGTATGCTTTCTACACTGTGGAGTCCTGAACAATGTCAATTCCAGAGTTGGCCAGACTAGCAGAGAGCAGATATATTTTGATCTGCATCTTATAATTTTATTCCCACAGCTTGACAGTATGTTAATTTTTGTTGGCAATTTTGTGAAAAGGGTCAAATTGATTTTATAGTAAAGAAGAGTCAGTAAAAATGAAAAGACAATCCAAAGAAAAAAATTTGCAGATCGTATACCTGATAAGGGACTTGTATAAAGGTTATGTAAAGAACACTTGCAACTCAATAATAAATAGACAAATAATTAAAAGATGGGCAAAGTGTTTGAATAGACATTTCTCCTGAAAGGATATACAGTAGGTCAATAAGAACATGAAAATATGCTCAACCTCATTAGTCATAGGTGAAATGCAAATCAAAACTACAAAATACTGTATCACACCCACTAGGAGACCTGTAATAAAAGATACAGACAAACAAGTGTTATAGAGGAGGTGAAGAAATTGGAACCCTCTGTATAAAGGTAGCATGTACAATCATACTATCATGATTGTAAAATGGTGCAGTCACTTTGGAAACAATCTGTTCCTAGGAAACTCAAACATAGCCAGCAATTCTGCTCCTAGGTATTTGTCCAAGGGAAGTGAAAACATATCTCCACACAAAAATTTCTACATGAATATTCATAGCAGCATTATTCAGAATGACCAAAAAATGGAAACAACCCAAATGATCATCAGCTGATGAATAAATTAACAAATACAGTATACTCATACTCACTGAATATTATTTGGCCAATAATAATTCTACGGTATGGATGAAACTTGAAAACATTATGCTAAAAAGCCAGTCACAAAAGATCACATACTGTATGATTCCCTTTATATGAAATGTCCAAAACAAGCAAATTTATAGTGACAAAAAGTAGATTAGTGATTGCCAAGAAATGGAGGGAATGGGGATGGGGAATGACTGCTAATGGGTATGGGATTTCTTTTTGGGGTGATGAAAAGTTCTAAAATTTTATTATGGTGGTGGTTACATAACTATTAATATACTAAAAACTACTGAATCTTTCACTTTAAAAGCGTTAATTTTTATGAATTAAAAGGGTTAATTATTATAAATCAATAAAGCTTTTTTTGTAAAAGTAGAGCCTGTAGGTCAGGAATTCTCGTGGATTTTGTGCCATGAAATTCCATTCGCAACCTAGTGTTGTATCCTTTCTTGGAATGTTTTTAAATGCAAAAATTAAATACACAAGACAGCAAAATGAAGGCAATTAACTGAAATACAGTTCTATTCTCAGCCTCACCTTTTGAAATATTGTCAAATCATGTCTCCGTTGTTATTGTTGATTTTGAACTTTAATGCAGAGGTTTATATTTATTTTTGTTAAATTCCATCTTGATTGCTTTTCATCTCTGCAGCTTGTCAAGATATTTTTGATATCTGCTATTGTCATTCCACAATATGGCGGAATGAGATTCCAATGAAATGCCAAATCTCATGTCCTTTGAGCTTTGTTGGAGGTATAATAAACATTCCTCCTTTTTCTGCATTTGAATTATTGATGGGAATGTTGAATAGCACATAGCTAGGTTCAGACCTTATAGCCCTCAACTACTTGATGTTATTACATGAACCTAAGCATATTTTTAATGAATTTACTTACAAACAAAATCTTACTCTCATTTAGCCCACATACCATAGTTTTTATTTATAAAATGTTATTCATTCATTTATTGATTAAGTGTACATTAATTAAATGCCTGCTATGGACCAGGATCTTTGCTAGATGCTGAGAGTATGGTGGTGAATATGACATACTCTTTACCCTCCATTTAACTTACAGCCTGGCAGGAGAGACAGATGATATGTTCAGTGTGACAGGGAGCAATAGGAGGAGCAAAGAAGACTGTTGAGGCAGGTCAGGGGTCAGATCATGAAATGCCTAACATAGCTAACTAAATATGGCATATTTGCATATCATGTAAAACTTTAGTGCTCTAAACTATTTTTCTAATATTACAATTTAGTAACCCTGTTAAAAAAATGAAGTGTCATGGATATGGCATGACTTTTCTCTGTGAACCTGTTTTTGTTTCCCAGTCAATTCTCCTTTCCAAGTGCTCACAAGGCATCTCTTTTTAGTAATTTTGTAAATAATTTTGCAGGAGCTTGGCACATGGATTGAAGACCAGAATAAACTGTGAGCAACAAGAAAGAAGAATGAAGTCAACTCACAAGAGAAGTCAGGAGGAAAGTAGAAGTGGACGAGGCAGTGTTCAAAACCGAGTTCAAATTTTTCATAACTGCAAGCCCATTTGGGGCTCTGTGAAACTGTGTCACTGTATTAAATTCTTCTTTTTCTGCTTAAAATGGTTTGAGATTTTTAAGACTTGTTTTTGGAAGACCTCTGGCTAACACAGATATACTGCCTTCTCTGCTTTTCTGAGAACGTATTTACCTTCTTAAAATACAGCATGACTTCCCCCTCTCCACTATTAGCTCTGTTTCTTTTGAACCAGACATGTTCTTGTTTTCCATTGCTATCTATTTTGTTGTCTTTTTCTTTTATATTCACTCCACTTATAATACACTCCTTTAAAAATCCTAACCATCCTTCAAGACATCAAATAGTTAAATAAGCCACAAAATCATTGCAAAGACTGCCCAATAAAATGTAATATTTGTTGTCTTTGAGTTCCCTTGATTTTTTTTGTACTTCTCTTTTAACTCCCCCTTTAGAAGTAAATATTTTGAAGAAAATTATTTCTTCATTTTTTTAAACTTCCCCCACCTCTATCAGTCCAAGCCTAGTTCCTTGTATATAGTACTTGCTCAATATATTTTTTGTTGAGCTGATGAATTAAACTGATGCTACTACACACTATTATTATGCAAGTGGCAAAATATAGGCCCCCCAAATTAAGTGATTTGCTCTAAGGTAAACAGCTACTGAGGAATAGTTATAGGACTAGAAATTATGCCTGATATTTAGTAGACATACAATAAGGATTATTGATAAATTCATTTTTTCATACCACAACTATTTTTTTGAGTCCTTTCCATGTGTCAGGCTCTGTTCTAGGTGCTGGATATTCAGCAGTGAATGAAATAGGAGTGAATGAAACTGACAATAGGGAGCTCACATTCAAGTTGAAGATGAAGGATAGGGAAGAAGAGATAGGATGTGTGTGTGTGTGTGTGTGTGTGTGTGTGTGTGTGTGTGTGAACAAGATCATCAGTGAAAAATCTTACTTAGGTGCTAACATTTGAGTAAGACCTGAAAAAGTTAAAGAAGCAAGTCATGCCAATATCTTGAGGAAGAGTGTTGTGAGCAGAGGGAAAAGCAAGAGCAAAGTCCCTGAAGCAGAAGTATGCCTGCTGTATTCTAGGAACTGAAGACCTGAGTGGCAGAGAGTTAAAATTATGGTGGGGAAAACTATAGGAGATGAGATCAAAGAGATACCCATGGGCCAGATCAAGTAAGACCTTTCAGCCCATTAAATACTTTGGCTTTTATTTTACTCTAGTGAGATGGAAAGCCATTGAGGAGTTTGAACAGAAGTGTTTTGTGTTATTAACTTTTAAGGATCTCCCTGGTATGCTGTAATGAGGGAATCAGTTGAAGAGGAGGCAAGAGATAAATCTGGTAAATGAGTTAGAAGGCTATTGCAGTAATCTAGGCAAGAGAGATGACGAAGGTATGGTCCAAGGTAGTAGGAATGGCAGTGATGAGAAGCGGTCTGATTCTGGACATGTATTTGAAGATAGAGCTGAATGAATGATCTGCTTATATTAATTGCCCAAATTCCTAACCCTAAGATAGCAAATAAGCAAATTAGAAAGTTCAATGGAATTGATTCTAAATAGCCCTTGTAAATTATACTTATATTTTTTAAAATACATATTTAACACCAAAGAATTTTCTTAACAGATTGGAACCACCTTTTTGAGCATGCTGATTCTTAAGTCTCTGAACATTCAAAAGGAGAAGCATTAATTATTCACTCTCTCACTTCCTTCAGGCCTTTACCCAAATGTTAACTTCTCAGTGAAGACTTCTCCACACATCCCTCACCCTAGCTATAACCATCTCGTCCAACCTTCCATGCTGTTTTCTCCATAACAATTACCATCTTATCTATTTTTTAATTATCTGACTTCTCTCACTAAAATGTAAGCTCCATGAGGATAAGGTTTTTTGTCTATTATATTTACTACTATATCTCCAGTACATAGAAGACTGTCTGGCTCATTGTAGGTATTTAATAAATATTTCAGAAATGAATGAGTGAATGCCAATGTAGGCAGTTGATTTTATGAGCTATTCAGGGGTAGCTGAATAACTGCCTAGAGATCGTAACCTCTTTACAAGTATCTACTGCCGATCACCTTGAATCTACTCCGATATGTGCCTCTTCCTTCCCTGTAGTCTCAAAAAGAGCGTCCCATCTTACTTTCCTGACTATTTAGTTTCATAATTTTACAGTGACAGTGGTTTTGATTCCTGGAAAAATAAAAACCTCTGGGAATCTAACCTATAGTTTTCTAAGTGTACAAACAGACCCCGTGGTCAACTCTTGCTTTTTTTCTACAGCTGGGCCATATTAGAGTTAAACAAACAAAAAAGTATGCTCTTTGTTTGGAATCTGAGTAATTGGTCTGAATACTTTCCACCACAACCAGTGAAAGAAAAGACCCTGTTGAATTAAAATGTGAAAATGATTTTTAAATCATGCAAGTCTAAAAGGCAATATGATTTTTTGTATCTTTACTTGTGCTTGTTTCTTTCACCTGTTTCAGAAGTGAAATTGCTTCTTCCAAAATGAATGCTTCTGCCTGTGTGCTAGACTTCATTTCCTCCTGACCACTCGGTGATCCTCTTGGTCTCTTACCTGGATGCCGCATTGCTTTTTAATTGCCTCCAGTCTCTGTTCCTCCTTCAACCAGTACTCACACTGTAGCCAAAGAGATATTTCTGACACATGACTAAGATTATGCCACCCTGTCCTTCTGTTTACTTGTATGGAAATTATCTATCTGTTGATCTCCTTGACCAGACTATGAACTCTTGGAAGGCTAGTATCACTTTATATCAGCGACTAGTATTGCACCTGTCACATAATAACGCTATTCAAAAGTCTTCTCTTGTTTCCCACTTTCTATGAAGCAAATTCACCTAAATGCTATTCAAAGTCCTTTACAATTTCACCCCATCTACCTTAAAAAAATCTCCATCTCTTACTTTATGCCCTCCGTACTGCCCAGCATATGAACAGGGTATTCTGGGAAATGAGAGACATTTTGACAAATATATTTTCAAAATGACCACATCATAATGTCAATCATTATATATTTTTAATCACCTCTTGTCCCCATTTTTGGCCCTAGTGTCTCTAATTGAATATCCTCTAGCCTCGAACTTCACTTCATCCTGAGGCATGATGAAGCACATTTAAACATTGTCTGATAATTTCAAATGTGGAAAAATATTTGCCCTTAAGGCCAAGTCAAAAACCCTCTAGGTCAAATTGGTCTCATAAAATGACTCTGTCCATCCTGCTGGATACTTGCTGCTTCTTTAGCTCACCGTGAATGTTCACATTTGTACCTTGAGTCTTATTGTTCCATTTGCCTTACATTCCACTCCCTACTCTACTATTCCCTTTCTGGTTAGACCTATCCAAACCCTACTCATTTTACCAACATAATCAAAGCACTACCTCCCCTATACATACTTCACTGCTCCCTCCTGGTAGCATCTTTTCCACTCCTGGCTTCCACAAAGAAGAGTTTTCCCTTACCATTCCTGGCCTCTTTCTCCTCCCTGACTTTCCCCCATAGAGTAAGTACCTGCTCAGTGGGTGACAGCTTTTGGTCCAGATGTCTGAAGTGGATAGAGTTAATCTATCAATGATCCTGAGGTTGCACATTTGGTCTCTTTTCTCGTTCCCTCTCCACTTTGACCAGTGGGAGGTAAGACCTGAAGTAAGTGTGTCTACTTTGCAGATTTAAACTTTTCCTCTGTTGGGCTGTTCCAAGGTCCAGACTGGAGGGTAAAGGAATAGCAAACTCAATTTGGCTTTCACACTAACCTTTGTCCTTCAGTCTACTTTCTGTTGCTAATAAAGTTGACATATTGCTTGTCTAGTTTTTTTTTTTTTTTTTTTTTTACCTTATCTCTGAATTTGTTCTGAATGCTGGTGGAGAAGTATGTACTATCTATTAGGCTCCCTTCATTCTAGTCTTCTCTACATTATTCATTAATCTTTTAGAGCTAAGACCATGTCAAATTCATCTTGTATCTAATGTGTCTGGCTCAGGTATGAACACATGATAGGTGCTCAGTATGTGTTTCTTTGATTGAATTAAGCAAATGTGCAAATGGGAACCTTAAAACTGTGGTGAAGCAGAGACATGATGGGTTGTCCTGCTGAATGTAATGAGCACCAGCATTTATTTGTACAATTTCTTGTGTGCTTTTGACATTAATTAGCATAAAAGAGCCAGAGAGTTACCCTGAAGCAATCTATGTGTAATGTAGTAACTGACAGGTGCTGACAACTGATCTGTGGAGTTCTCTGCTCTAGAGAAGTATGGATCTGACACAATCTCGAAGGCCCAGGCTTTAACAACTTGTGAGAATACAAGAGATCACATTAACATTAATATTTGAGTTTCACCAGTACCTGGACCCTACCTGTCACTAGGAATCCAGCCTCCTCACCTTATTTAGCATGTTATCCAAGTGGTTGGATATCATAAGTACACAAGAATAAATCCACTTTGCATTCTTTGACCCAGTCATTTCAAAGTTACCTTAGCCACTTTCTCGGCTGCCTCTGCCTTGCATGAAAACACATGCCAGAGCAGTGCTGGGTCCTGTGCTGCATTTTGTCACCAAGGAAACAGTATAGAGAGAAGAACTTAGGCCAGAGGACTGTCTGCGCCTTGAAGAATGGCTGCACCTAGTGAAGAGGAGGAGGAATTAGAGGAAGATGACCAGTGACAGAGATCAAACTGGTAAAAGTTTCCACAGCTGGTTTGGCAGAAAAGCTCAAACATGTTAAAACTAGTTTTTTTTAGCTATTTATTTATTTAAACATCTTTATTGGAGTATAATTGCTTTACAATGGTGTGTTAGCTTCTGCGTTATAACAAAGTGAATCAGTTTTACATATACATGTGTTCCCATATCTCTTCCCTCTTGCATCTCCCTCCCTCCCACCCTCCCTATCCCACCCCTTTAGGTGGTCACAAAGCACTGAGCTGATCTCCCTGTGCTCCGTGGCTGCTTCCCACTAGCTATCTATTGTACATTTGGTAGAGTATATATGTCTATGCCACGGGAAGGGAGAAGGGTAAGCTAGGATGAAGTGAGAGAGTGGCATAGCGATTTATTTTTAAGAATATCATCAGAGACTCTCATAAATAGGTAGCATATGGACGTTTATTCTGATATTATTTTTATGAGTCACTTCCTGGGTGCAGTTTTGGCCATCTGGTAGAACAAAGTTCAGGTTGCAGTGATGAGTGGGTGAGGAGGAAATAGAGGCAGTGAAATCGAGGAGATAAGTGTGACCGGACCTTGAGGAGAATAGCAAAAGTCTCCCGTCAGAAACAGAAAGGAAGTCAATATGACTGAGCAGAGGAGAAGGGAGGGTGGGTAGAGATGAGGCTGGAGCATAATTAGGCAGGGCTTCATAAGCAGGGATAGGGGACTGCGTTTTAGTTTGAATGAGATGGAAAATAATTGGAAGATTTTAGCTAGGGAGTGAGATGAACCTGTTCAAAAACACTTACTCAAGCTATTGTTTGAAGGATAAATTTTAGGGGGAAAAGTGGAATTAGTGGGAATCCCCTGGTGGTCCAGTGGTTAGGACTCCATGCTATCACTGCGGGGGTCTGAGTTCTACCCCTGGTTGGGGAAGATCCCGCAAGCTGCACTGTGAAGAAAAAAAGAAAAAAAGTGAAATTAGTGGGAACCAGTTAGCAGGTTATGACAAAGGACTAAACAGCCAGCAGTCAGTGTGGATTTTACTACAACCATATTTTTTCCCAATTACATTAATAACCCTGAAATAAACATAAGATGTAGATTTCCCTCATATTTTAGGTTTTTGCCTTTGGAGAGAATTCCTGAATTAGAATGACTGAATCAGAAATACGATTTTCTTTTTTTCTTGAAGGTGGTTTGTAGCAGCACTGTTACCAACAGCCAAAAGATGGGCACAACCCAAATGTCCATCAGTGAATGAATGGATAAACAAACTGTGATATATACATATACTCAATGGGGTATTATGCAACCATACAAAGGAATGAAGTACTGATACATGCTACAAGGTAATGAACCTCCAAAACCTTATGCTAATTGAAGAAGCCAGACACAAAAATATAGCATATTGCATGATTTTATTTACAAGAAATATCCAGACCAGGTAAATCCATAGACAGAAAGCACACTGATGGTTGCCAAGGGCTGGTGGAAAGGAGGCATGGAGAGTGACAGCTTAAAGGATCCAGAACCTTCTTTTGGGAAGATGAAAGTGTTTTGGAACTCAGTATATGTGGCAGTTGCCCAACATTGTGAAGGCACTAAATGTCACAGAATTATACACTTTAAAGTGGTAAACTTTGTTTTATGGGATTTTATCTCAATAAAAATTAAAAAAAAATTCATCTGTATATTTCTTAACTTTGAGAAAGCTCATTTGCAGTGTTTTCAATAGTGCTTTCTGAAAGGGTGATAGCAAGTTACCCTGGTGCCAGCAAGACGCAAAAGCCCGAGTTTCACCCTATATGCCTGTCTGTGTGTTTGCAAAAAGCATTTCAGTTAAAAATTCCCATTTATGTGATTGTTTCTGAGTCACATTTTCTCATAAAATTGTCTCTTTTTGTCTTGTACTTATTTATCTACTGAGGTCTTATGCTTCTGTTATCATTCTGTACATGTCTTGTGAAATAAACATATTATTCCCTTTTCTCTTTTGTTTCTTATGCATATTTTTACACAGTTTGTCTGCCTTTTTAAAAAGTATACTTTTTAGGGGTTTCCCTGGTGGCGCAGTGGTTGAGAGTCCACCTGCCAATGCAGGGGACACGGGTTTGTGCCCTGGTCCGGGAGGATCCCACATGCCGCGGAGCGGCTGCGCCCGTGGGCCATGGCCGCTGAGCCTGTGCGTCCGGAGCCTGTGCTCCGCGATGGGAGAGGCCACAGCGGTGAGAGGCCCGCGTACCGCAAAAAAGAAAAAAAAAAAAGTATATTTTTTAAAAAAATTTATGCCATCAAGCCTATTTGTCTTTTTCCACTGCGATTTCTTCTTTTACCTCTGGCTGAGAGACTCATCTTTTTTAAAAGATCTGACTAAATATTCAATTCTATTTTTATCTAGGTTTTCTATAGTTTGATCCATAGTTTATTTTTAATAGTTAAATATTTTTATAACATTTTCTATGGGCAAATAAGAAGTTGTAATTTCTTACAAGAATGACGTAATTCTGAGCATGGGTTCTCAAAATTGAGCAATCTGCAGACCACTTTTATTTATTTATTTATTTTTTATTTGGGTATAGTTAATTTACAAAGTTGTGTTGGTTTCTGCTGTACAGCAAAGTGAATCAGTTATACACACACACACACACATATATATATATATATATATATATATATATCCACTATTTTTTAGATTATATTTCCATACAGGTCATTACAGAGTATTGAGTAGAATTCCCTGTGCTGTACGGTAGGTTATTATTAGTTATCTATTTTATATATAGTAGTGTGTCTGTGTCAAACCCAATCTCCCAATTTATCCTCCCCCCCTTTCCCCTTGGTAACCATTATTTTGTTTTCTACATCTGTGACTCTATTTCTGTTTTGTAAATAGGTTCATTTGTACCATTTTTTGGATTCCACATTTAAGCAATAGCATATGATATTTGTGCAGACCATTTTTAAAAGAAAAAAATTATCTTGACTCCAATGATGACAAATTATTTTTATTATGTTATTTCCTACTATGGATTAAATTATGTCAGCCCAAAATTTGTATATTGAAGTCCTAACCCTAGCACTTCTGAATGTGACCTTATTTGAACATAGGGTTGTTGTAGATGTAATTAGTTAAGACAAGGTCATACTGGAGTAGGATGAGTCCCTAATCCAATACCATGTTCCTATAGAAAGGGGACATTTGGATGCAGACATGCATGCAGGGACACCATGTGAAGACTGGAGTTATGCTGTCACAAGCCAAGGAACTACCAGAAGCTAAGAGAAGGACTTGGAACAGATTCTTCCCTAGTGACTTCAGGGGAAACATGGCCCTGCCAGCACCTTGATTTTGGACTTCTAATCTCCAGAATTGTGAGATATTAAATTTCTCTTGTTTAAGCCACCCAGTTTGTGGTACTTTGTTATGGCTACTCTAGCAAACTAATATATTTATATATGCACACTCCATAAACCTACAGTTCTTTTATAGCTACCAAAGCAAAACAAGTTTACAAAGCACATATATTTAAAATTATAAACCCAAAAAGTTTTAAATGAGCTACACTAAGTTAATGTGACAATCGGTATAATTTTGCTACAACTATATCATGGCTCCCAATATGAATATATTCCTGACTGCATATTCCTGAATGCAATTCTCCCAGCTTTTTTCTACTCCAGAACTTTCCTTTATACAATGCTCATGAAGTCATTTAATTTTCACTTGACCTATTCAGTTCTCCCCTGTTCTTGACAGTTTACAAACCTAACTGCAAATATGGGCCCGGAAATCAGGCCATAGTTCTTGGTTCCATGGTGGTCATCCAAATAACCCAGGATATGCTTATGCCGATCATTTTTTAGAAGACCATTAAAATTAAAATGCAAAATAAAAAATTCTCATGGGAACCTTGCAGATGTCTAAGAACACATGGCACAAACTACCAAGCATGAAGAGACTTCAGTTTGAGAAAAGTTTAATCCTGATAGACCCTCCCATCTGGTGAGGTTTACACTGGGAATGGCTTGCCCTACTCTTTCCTTTTCAGTTAATGAACTAGGTCATTGAGACAGAGACACTTCACCAGTGACCTCACTCTGGTTTGCTTCATGTCCTATTCCCTTCTCAGAGAATCCTGAAGATGCTGTGATTGCTCTTTCAAAGTCAGCTTACTTGCTGCCCCTGGTCGCTAAAAATGTGAGCTGTGAATATGGTTTAATACAGTGTTCTCATGACCTAGTGCCAAGGTCTTTTTTTTTCTTTAATTTGCTGAATTTCAGTTCAGCAAAAAATATGAGTTGAAAACAAATCAATCAAAGACCAACAGGAAAGGGTGGATTTGCATAAGCATTTACTGGAAAAAAATAATCCCAACAATGTAAATCTAGACTGCTGTGGTCTTATTTCCCAAAATGCCCAGAGTAGGAACCGGAAAGCCAGCAAACCACTTCTCACGCTCTATAATTTGGAAGAGGAGAGAACTAGATTTCACAGTGTTTGGACACCTTTGCTCAACTATACTGTAAGCACATTTCTCTCCAAATGTCTGGGAAAACTAGCATTCCTCTAAAATGCAAGATTTTGCCCAAACCTGGGCCCAAAACAAGGCTTGAAGAATTTATTCAAGGTTTCTTTTAGAAATAAGTATCACAATCATTGAAACATTCTAAATTAATTTTACCAATGTTTGCTAGCGGGGTTAGCCCACATAGCACATGCTGATTCACTTCCTTGTGCAGTGCCGCATCCTGGGACCAGGTGAGAGCAGGGATGCCAGCAAGCTGGGAGCACTCAGGTAGCTCTCTTCCCAAGATGGCTTTGAAGTCAAGATGATTCAGGCAACTAAACAGTCTTCATAATGGGGATCCTGGAAAGAGTATGTGGCACAGGGAGAGAAAGCTAAATTTGAATCCTTGAAGACCTTAGACAGATTACTACACTTTTTTACCTCTTGTTTTCACATGTGTACCTTGAAGAAATTGACATACCTTATAGTGTATTGTAAAAATTAATTGAAGTAAAATATGTAAAGTACTCTGCCTCACACACACACACACACACACACACACACACAGGCACACACACACAGGCACACACACATTATATAATACATACACATACACACAAATTGTGTGTTGAATTGTTTGAAATTCTCGGTACTGTCTACTTTTTGACCTACAAAAATGACAATTTCATATGGTTTGACGTAATATGCATATAAAGAGTTATGCGCAGTGGCTAAAAAGTAAGAAGTACTACCTCTTTGGGGTAAAGAAACCATATATCTATACTTAAAGACATGATGGAAGATACCTGACCCAACACAACACCCAACAGTGGGAGAAGAGAAAACTAAAAGGCAGTGTGATAGATGTGTACGTCCCCAGCATACATTTATGAAAGAGCACAACAAAAGAACCAGACTAGGCAGTAGAGCCATTTTGGCATTTAGACGCTATGTTAACATCAATTCTTCAAAGGAAGCAATTTGTGAAGCTTAAAAATAGAATATGCCCAACTTTCCAAGGCAAATTAAAAATGCACCTTGACATTGCCTTGATATTTATTTTTTATTTCCTTAACTAACCCTGAGGTGTTGTCTCATGTTGATGTCAGGATGTGAGTCATAAAATTTTGCTCATTCACCTTTATTTGCTAGCACAATGGAATGGGCCAGCCTCTGAGACAGCCCCAATTACAATAGTTTTTCGACTTTTCAGACTTGCAATGAGCAATGTCCTATCAATTTGCCGCCCCCATGTTCAGTCTCCGGAAATGTCTTGTCACCCCCCAGGTTCTGTCTCCTGATTAATGGCTCAGATCTTGACTTTTCAACTAGGTGAACTTCCTACCCAGTGGTTGGATGGATTCCTGTGGCTTTGTCCAGTGAGGAGACAGGGTGACCACTAACAGGAACTGGGTTGAAATGGTGAGGATCCAGGTCAGGAGTGCTTTATTAATTGCAGCTACCAGGACTAGAATGAGGTCAGGAGATCAATTTAGTGTCTGTATTGAATTCTTACCCTTTAGGCTTAAAAAATGAAAAGCCCAAGAAATGTAACTTCACAGGGGCTGGGATGGGGGTGTGTGTGAACTGTCAGGAAGGAGAACTCCAGGGTGGTTTACACCCAAATTTCCATTAATTCCCTGTGTTCTCTGGAATTAGATGTTCAGGGAAACCCTCCCCAAATACAGAAATTTCATCAGGTTTCTTACCAGACAAACAGACCCAATGCATTGCTCAATGTCTGTATGGCAAAAATTATATGCTGTGGTGTATGTAAAAGAGGAAAACCCATAAGTGGAGGGCACCTCACCCCACAGTAAAGAAGTGCCGATTTCGGTGGGTAGCACCACAGTGGCTTCCAGTAACCTAAAGAAAAATATTATGTTAAACTGTTTCCCTAATGTGATACTTTCTTCAAAACAGAAACAGTGAAACATTTAACTCAATAACAATATTCCAGATCTTATAACAGGATCTTAATGAATCTTTAATTATTTTTTGCTTGTTTTTAATCTCTTTTTTACCTGTTGGTTCATTGTTGGTGATTTTACAGAGATGGGAATCTGAGTGACAAGCCCTCTTTATTTTGACTTGGAATTGTTTTCTGTCTGAAGTCTGAAGAACTCTGCCCCAGTAATTATATAGGACAGGTTTAAATAAAGGCTAATTAGGAGTGTTATGTGGAAATACCATATGTCATATGGAAATACCATATCCGTTTTGGAATGTTATTTTTGATCTGAGCAAACTTGGCTTTATACGACAAAATTTCTAGTAGTAAAGACATGATCAATCAAGAATTATGCAGTACAATTAAGTGTACACTTTGTTTCCAAGATGCCTACTGAGTGATTAGTGTAAAATGCTTTAGCGTGAATCAGCAGGTGAAAAGTACTGGAGTAACACCTTGGGAAATCACCAGTCTAAGACAGCTGTCATATTTTTCCCAGCTTTGTCCTTGGGGACTCTTACAGCAAACAAGTCATTGAATCACCATGTATATTGTTAACAACAAACAGAAAGTGATTTGTCTGGTTTTTGTGCCCTACTGGATCAAAGGTGATGATCAAGTATTACATAGAGATCTTTTAAATCTTTCAGTCTTGAGTGTTTAACTCTTTTGACTTCTAGCCTCAAGTTTCCTTTGTGAGATATCCTTCTTTTTTTCCCCCCCAAATTCTTTTTTTTTTTAGTTGACTTACGTTATAGGATAGTGGTTAAGGGCATGGGCTTTAGTGCCAGAAAGAGCTAGGTTTAAATCCTTCACCTACCATTTATTGGCTTTAAGAAGTGTGACTTTTCTGAATTTGTTTTCTTATCTGTAATAAGGGAATGATAATAATAATAATTTTTAAATGTAGTTATGTATTATTACATAAATGAAATAAGATTATTTAGCCTAGTTACTAAATAAATATTAGGTGTTATTATCATTATTCTTATTTAATTTCTATATCAATATGTATAATGCAGCACGGTTGTATAGGAACAAATTAGTCAAGAAGAAAGTTTCCTTAGTATAAAAGTGATTAATTTAAGGGAAATTCTTTTGGGAATATCCCTTAAATCAATTAACTTTGACTATTGCCTCACTCTCTTTGCCCATCCTGCACTATCTTTTATATTCTAACAGGATTAGCTAACCCTAGGGAAGACTGTGAGGCAGCCTCAGAATTTTAGGGGAGTTAATGGTTTGCTTAGTACATACCATGCCCACAGCCCCCTGTCCAGGAGTGACTCGCACCTTTGTTACCATACTTTATGTTGACCATCATAACACAATCATGCCTATCGAATTTAACCAGGACCCTTGAAATCAAAGGTAACCATTCATAGGCTTGCCAGAAAATTCTATGGGAGGAACAAATCTATACTGGAGAGTATCTAAATGAATCAATCAGATTCTCTCTTAGAATTTTTGGGGGCGGAGGGGTGGGGGGGAGACTGAAAAACCTACAACCAAGAAGACGATAAGCAGACACTTTGAAGACATAAATAATCAGAAGCCACGAAATAAGGAGGATTGGGAGAGTCAGGAGTTAGTATAGGCAGTGGAGAATAAAGCAGGAACAAAGAATCAGAGAGGAGAAGTGAGGCACGAAGCCAGCTGGGTCCCCGAGTTAGTGTCTGGCTTTGGTGGGGGTATCACCAGAACTGCTGCTGGACCACTAGAATTGCCATTGAATTGGGAAAGAAGTTTGGTTCTCCATGAGGGCTGCTAGATGACTGTAAATATGTTAAAGCTAACAGGCCTCCATAAATCCCTTCAGCTGTTCCCAGGGAGTGACCACTTGGTGACCAAGTTCTGATTTCTTTCTCTCCGTTTCTTCATTTCTGTTTAGCTAGTAGATAACCTGCCAGCACTGGGGGCTTCTGTATCCAAGCATCCCAGCAGCACGTTTTTCACACCTTCAGTCACCTTTCAGGTTGGCCTTGATTTTAAGACCCCATGCACTGTGTACTCAAAGGTAAAGACTGGTGAGGAGAAACGTCAAGGAGAAGACCCCTGTGAGTGCATTAAAGCAAAAAAGAACATGATTTATCAACTGGAAACCAGCTTGTTTATCTCCATACATCTGCCTCATATGCCCTCTCCTAAAATGCCCTTTGCCTTTTTCTCTGCTAGTCCAAGCCCCTCACCAAAGCCCTGCAGAACCTAATGAAAATTCACAGCCTCCTAGAAGTATTTTCCAGTTGAGGGATTTCTACCTGATCTGCCCTAGCTCTTGATTATTTCTGTTGTCCCATATTAGAATGTGGTAAGAGAAATACTACTGCTTTGTAAAAAGGATTCTGTTAATTGGGATTTTCCCTTGTTTTGTCTGAAAGATTAAATCTTCTATGTCTTGCATGTCTTCTAAAACTTTAACTATGCTTCATGCATGACTGACGCTCAACAAATATTAGCTAATCTTCAGTAATAACAAATTACAACAATAACTGACATTGATGATAAGTAGGAAGACCTGCTTATATATCAGGTAAGGTGCTGCTGCTTTACTCATATTATCTCTATTCCTTATATTGTTATGAAAGAAGGATATTTTTCACTCCTAGTTTATACACAAGAAAAATGAAACTCAGAAAGTTAAATAATTTTGCCAAAGTCACACAGCTTTCAAGTCACCCCATGAAGATTACACTCAGTGCCTGTTTCCATTGTACACCAATGGTTAACTTTTTCAGGTGAGTGGACTCTATGGCTCAAGTACCACTGTTGCTTATTACCTGAAATTTGTTTTTATAGCTGTCTACTTTATTTTGAAAATAATTTGCCCTTCTGAACTAAGATTTTTCTTCCTTAAATGGCTTTTAAGGAAATAAAAATTCATTTATTTGTTATTTATATTTCTCTCTTTCTCTCTCTCTTTTGTGGTTATGGAAAATCCAGCAGTGATTCATACATACAGAATCAATTTAAAAGTTTTTATTGAAGGTATGCAGCACCATCTTCCCTGCCCCAAGGGCATGGCTCACAAACTCTTCATATCATTTATACTTTAATCCAATGTTAAGCCACAATCATTGTCTGGAGTTGAAGCCAGACAACATGACTCACATTATTTAGTGACTCTTGGTAACTTAAAATCTTACTAACTTACAAGAGATTGCAAACAGCTTCTTTAAACTGTATGTATTAATGTTAATAGTATAATAATAATATTTAGGTTACTAACATTCTAATTAAATAAGGCTACTTACAATTTAAACTGAATTTGGGTTTAGACGATTTTTCTGTTTAATCTATCCATCAACCAGGGAATTTTGAGCGCTGAGTTCATAAGTATCAATAATTAATAAATAATTGCAAATAGCATGCAACCCACAGAAAACCTTATGAATTATACAGAGGTTAGGTTCACAGAAAATTCTCTTCAGACAACTAAAAAGAAATCTATAAGCCTCCTCCTGATTGATTATATCATGATCAGGGAGTTGCTTTTTTCATATTTTGTTGTATTTGTTTTCCTGAGACTCAAACAGGCGTGTACTGAAAAGGCAATTGCATTTCTATGGCAGAGCAAAGAGCAGATAAATACACTTTATAACAGGTAATCTGGTCTGGGATGGAAGAGTAGTTACAAAGCTCAACTAAGTTACCACCGTTAGTCTTCTTATATCTCTACTGCTCTAATATCTTTTTTTTTTTTTTGCGGTACGCAGGCCCCTCACCGCCGTGGCCTCTCCTGCTGCGGAGCACAGGCTCCGGACGTGTAGGCCCAGTGGCCACGGCCCACGGGCCCAGCCGCTCCGCGGCACGCGGGATCCTCCCGGACTGGGGCACAAACCCGTGTCCCCTGCATCGGCAGGCGGACTCTCAACCACTACGCCACCAGGGAAACCCTGGTCTAATGTCTTTTGCCTTAAACATCATCTCTGGATCATGGCAGTTCAGTGCAGACCAGAGCTATACACAAGAAACTGACAAATCAGTGTGCCAGTGTTAATTTGGACAAAGGAATATCTGCTAGGTAAAAATATGACTATTAAAGAATCATATCCAATAATTTATGCATTCTTTTCCACTGAGATACCTATATGAGTAATATAATCAAGAGCATAGTTTTCTTGGTTTATTTGGAGACAGAGCAAAAGGCCCTGGGTGATTTTAAAGGACGGTTCCTTCAGATTTTATCTGTTACCCCATTCTCCCTCACAGACCAGATACTCCAGACAGAACAAGTAGATATTGCTGCAGACAAATGCGTCTATATGTCAATCCTTACTCTGTTAAAATTATATAAAAGAAACAAAAGTTATAAAACTCTATAAGAACCAAGACAATGCGAGGGTTTATTAACACTTGAGAGATTTCAATAAATTTCTGAAATTAACAAAATGATAATACTGGTGTTTCAGTACTTGTTTCATAAAATTCTGTGTTTGATACTCATTTTATTTTTTAAAAACATATTAAGAATTTATAAAAAACTTAAGAATCATTGAAATAAGTTAGTTAATGCATTTTAAATATAAACATTTATAAGAATATTCTAGGACATAAAATTTATTAGCACTTGTCAAATATGTATTATCTTTCTAAAATAAATTATCAAAATAAATTGTTAAAATAGAAAACAACTTATTTTCATAGTCTTTTGTTTCATCATTTGTAAATGAATTTTTCCTATACATGAACTAATTTCAATATTCTCATTTTCATACCTAAAATTTTGGGGAAATCCTCCACTTTGCTGTCATAACTCAATAATTTGTCTCCATTAATTGTGTGAGCTTGGTCATGAGGAATAATAAGGTGCTGAATTTTTCAAACAATTTACATTTTAACATTTTTTGTATCATTTTCTGGGCTATCTGTTTTGATAGTGTCACTCTCACTGCTTTCTAGTGTGTTTTTTTGAATTGGAGAGAAAGGGGTAGAGTTTCAAGTGGTATCCTGTACAGTTGAATGTTATCTATCACAGGGGACCACAGAACATGGCTGAGAATGGATGCGTTTACATGGATCTCATCAGCAAGTCATTTTTTTTAAAGTGATTATATCATGATTTAGAGACCTAATGTTCTTTATTTTCAAAAAATTAATTAATTTTTTAAAAATTAATTAATTAATTTATTTATTTTTGGCTGCATTGGGTCTTTGTTGCTGTGCACGGGCTTTCTCTAGTTGTGTCAAGAGGGGGCTACTCTTTGTTGCAGTCCATGGGCTTCTCATTGCGGTGGCTTCTCTTCGTTGCGGAGCATGGGCTCTAGGCGCACAGGCATCAGTAGTTGCAGCATGTGGGCTCAGTAGTTGTGGCTCGTGGGCTTTAGAGCGCAGGCTTAGTTGTGGTGCAGGGGCTTAGCTGTTCTGCGGCATGTGGGATCTTCTCAGACCAGGGCTTGAACCCGGATCCCTGCACTGGCAGTCGGATTCTTAAACACTGCGTCACCAGGGAAGCCCCAGCAAGCCATTTTTGACCACCGCTGGTTTTTGGGAACCATTTCCTGATTGACTGCCTAAATTTGGCGGGTGGGTCATCTTAATTTTTGAGATTGTGACCTATCTCCATTCCCATCAACTGACTAAATTCTATAAGATAATGAGTAATGGTGGAGAAAACTGGTTCAAAATCATTCATTTAATCTGGATATGGCAAAATACCTTGAAGCAAATGAAATATTAGGATGAATGTCTCTTATGCAATGTACTTGCCTCTTCAAACTGAAAGCACTCCACTCTGCAGTCATCCAAAAACTGGCGGGTATAGGACTTTCCAAGATGTGTAAAGTATTTATCGTTGGAGGAAGAGTAGATCAAATTCTATATTTAACCTCTTGCTTGAGTGGTTTCATCAGCTTGCATATTTGTACAAGAAGGGGTCAGGATCTACTTAATTGTTTGTGTTTGTCAGTGTTTGGGAAATTTTGAAAAGAATTTTGGTTTTGGAAAAAATTGACACATATCCTCAGTGATGCTATACCAGGAATATGGCTCATTTCCTAACATCTGGATTATATTAATCCCATTAGCATTGGACTCATGGTTAAAATGGTCTGGCAGCAAGGTGATTAGATGAGTTCCCAAATTGAGGCTAACTAGCAGTGAGGGTCCTTGGGTTATGACCCATAGGGAAAATTCCTCCCATCCCTACAGTCCTGTCTAGTTCTGTTAGTATCTTTGTATTTAGGTGTCTGGAACAGACTCACTCAGATTCTTGGCCACCCTCTAGTTAAATAAGAGTCAAAGCAAAAGGACAGTGCTTGGTCCTTTGTTGTTTCAGAATAAATGCCATTTTCTTTCTAACCCACCTCCCTTCCTCCTTACCTTTTCTCCTTCCGTCTTTTTCTATTATGTTGCCCCTTTCCTTCTTTACTCTCCTTCCTTCCTTCCTTTTTCTTCTTCCTTTCTTCCTCCCTCCCTGCTTCACTCATTCTCTCCCTTCCTTTCTCACTCTATTCTTTGTTTCCTCTCTCCCTCCTTACCTTCCTTCCAATGTCAGAGGGCAAATTACAAGATCCCTGTTGCTCAGCCAATTTTAGTGATAAAGTCCTCAAAAAAAAAGAGCAAAACTTACATTCTACATTTAAGGCAACTAAACAAGGAGTGAAGCCTTTGCTTCTATCCATAAACTTTTACTTTGGACAAAAGAATGGGCTATACTTGCTCTGTCCCTGAACAGAAAAGAGTGCAAAAAGAAAACAGTGATAAATAAATCACCTGCCAACATTTTGATCCTATAAAAGAGGCTCAGTGAGGCAGAGGATCAAAGTATCTCCTTCCAAACCCCCACCCTCAAGTGAAGGTCTTCAGAATCCCAAGCAGCATAGGCCACCATATCTGTGCTAATGGCCTTTCTGTTCTGGAATCTCGATGTCTGCAGGCCCCTATCAATCCCACATCTATTATACTTGTAGATAACAAGATCTCCTCACCAAGGCAGAATTGCTTCTCACAGAGGTGATATCTCCTTCTCTTTTAGTTTTCTGAATTTAGCATGTAGTTGTTACATTTAATGGGTATAATTGTGTGCTTTATTTCTAGCACTATTTGAAAGGCTTTTATCAACTCCCCTTGAAATGAACACATGGGAAGAAGAGCTCCTGGGGAATAGACTGCAGCACATGCAAGCCTTCTTTGGTCTAAAAGCAAAAGACTAACTAGATGCTGAAACTTTAAACCTTATGAAGCAGCTAAGGTGTATGTATACGTGTGTGGGGGCTTCCTGGCATAGTGGAGTATAATTTTTTCCTAAGAAAATGAAATGACTAACTGATAATTTGACCTACAGGGAAAAAAGTGGCTTATAATTTTTTCTCTGTGTAATGTGTAATATTACTTTAGCTGGCAAGATCAGCTTTAGCAGTTTAGCATGTATTAAGAAGTAGTTGGAGGAATACATAGTATCCTAGACTATCCCAGTCAGCAGTCTGAACTTCTAATCCTAGCATTAACTTTATCTTTTGGTGTGGTTTTGAGGAAGTTTCTCAATGTCTTCGAACCTGTTTTCCAATGTAATATAAAGGGATTAGGTTAGATGACCTCTAGGTGTACTTTAGGGGTCTATATAAGTCTGTTATCCCTAAATCACATTCTTATGTATTCCAGATGAGGCTAATCTGGTCTGGAATACTTGAATATTGACTTAGTAAATCAATATTGACTTAGTAAATATTGATACTTGAATATTGACTTAGTTACTTGAATATTGACTTAGTAAATCTTCCCTAAAGGGCTTAACATATCTTAGAAGAAAATAATTTTTTAATTAAAAAATATGATGGAGAACTAATGATTTCATTTTTACCTTGTGTAATAATTTTAAATGAAAATTGAAATTTAAAATTGTTAAAATCAGTTGTTTCTTAAGAACAGTAGTGCTAAGAATTTTCCTGCAAATTTAGAGTTCAAAAACAACAAATATTGAACCTATGTTATTGGGCAGAACTGATTCTTTTTTTTTCCACAACTCACACACACACACTATATTTTATTTTTACAAGAGATAAATAAGCTGACACCAAGCATTGTAAATGGATGACCACAACAAAAGCAACAATGATTGCAATTACCAAACACGAAACACACTCATACTATGTCATAATATTGACATTCAGTCCAGTAATCCTCCACTGTAACAGCTCCTTTACTTTGCAGTGAAAATTGATTTGTATATTTTTTTGCCTCTGAGTCCTTGTGGGATTTTTTTTTTATTCAAACAGAAAGTCACAAAAATTATAATCATCCTCATCAGTCCCATGTAATTAATTTTTTTTCCTCTTGATTTTTGTTAGCACTTTTATGAATTCATCAGTTTTCCATTAGAGTTCTGAAAATGCTTATTCATTCAGTTCAGCAGTATAGTCAGTTACCAGAAACCTGTACTTGTCAGAGTCTTTTCCATGAATTCTTTGAAGATGAAACCCTTTTATAGGAACATTTTTGAGAAAGCATCAGAGTACACCCAGAACTGTCTGTAAATAACAAAAGACTTAAAAATGACCACGGTTAAAGATTTAATGAAAGTTCATAATAATGCAATTGACAAGGAAATTTAGTTATTTCTAAGATATACATTTTAAAGTAATAACTAGAATTATGACTTATAATATTATACCAGACCATATAAGATTTTTAGAAATTTCATGTAATGTCTGAAACATTTATATTAACATATTTCCATACAAATAAACCAAAGAAAGTTTAGTATTAGTTGTTGTTTTTGTTTGTTTTTTTATACAGCAGGTTCTTATTAGTCATCAATTTTATACACATCAGTGTATACATGTCAATCCCAATCACCTAATTCAGCACACCACCATCCCCACCCCACTGTGGTTTTCCCCCCTTGGTGTCCATACATTTGTTCTCTACATCTGTGTCTCAACTACTGCCTTGCAAACCAGTTAATCTGTACCATTTTTCGAGGTTCCACATACATGTGTTAATATACAATATTTGTTTTTCTCTTTCTGACTTACTTCACTCTGTATGACAGTCTCTAGGTCCACCCACATCTCAAGAAATGACTCAATTTCGTTCCTTTCTATGGCTGAGTAATATTCCATTGTATATATATACCACATCGTCTTTATCCATTCATCTGTCAATGGGCATTTAGGTTGCTTCCATGACCTGGTTATTGTAAATAGTGCTTCAATGAACATTTATTATGTGTCTTTTTGAATTATGGTTTTCTCTGGGTATATGCCCAGTAGTGGGATTGCTGGATCATATGCTAATTTTATTATTGGTTTTTCAAGGAACCTCCATAGTGTTCTCCATATTGGCTGTATCAATTTACATTCCCACCAACAGTGCAAGAGGGTTCCCTTTTCTCCACACCCTCTCCAGCATTTGTTGTTTGTAGATTTTCTGATGATGCCCATTCTAACTGGTGTGAGGTGATACCTCATTGTAGTTTTGATTTGCATTTCTCTAATAATTAGTGACGTTGAGAAGCTTTTCATGTGCTTCTTGGCCATCTGTATGTCTTCTTTAGAAGAATGTCTATTTAGGTCTTCTGCCCGTTTTTGGACTGGGTTGTTTGTTTTTTAATACTGAGCTGCATGAGCTACTTATGTATTTTGGAGATTAATCCTTTGTCCATAGATTCGTTTGTGAATATTTTCTCCCATTCTGAGGGTTGTCTTTTGGTCTTGTTTATGGTTTCCTTTGCTGTGCAAAAGCTTTGACATTTCATTAGGTCCCATTTATTTACTTTTGTTTTTATTTCCATTACTCTAGGAGGTGGATCAAAAAAGATCTTGCTGTGATTTATGTCATAGAGAGTTCTGCCTATGTTATACTCTAAGAGTTTTATAGTGTCTGGCCTTACATTTAGGTCTCTAATCCATTTTGAGTTTATTTTTGTGTATGGTGTTAGGGAGTGTTCTAATTTCATTCTTTACATGTAGCTGTCCAGTTTTCCCAGCACCACTTATTGAAGAGACTGTCTTTTCTCCATTGTATATCCTTGCCTCCTTTTTCATAGATTAGTTGACCATAGGTGCATGGGTTTATATCTGGGCTTTCTATCTTATTCCATTGAACTATGTTTCTGTTTTTGTTCCAGTACCATGTTGTCTTGACTACTGTAGCTTTGTAGTATAGTCTGAAGTCAGGGAGTCTGATTCCTCCAGCTCCGTTTATTTCCCTCAAGACTGCTTCGGCTATTCCGGGACTTTTCGGTCTCCATACAAATTTTAAGATGATTTGTTCTAGTTCCGTATAAAATGCCATTGGTAATTTGATAGGGATTGCATGGAATCTGTAGATTGCTTTGGGTATTATAGTCATTTTCACAATATTGATTCTTCCAATCCAAGAATATGGTATATCTCTCCATCTGTTGTTATCATCTTTAATTTCTTTCATCAGTGTCTTACAGTTTTCTGTATACAGGTCTTTTGTTTCCCTAGGTAGGTTTATTCCTAGGTATTTTATTCTTTTTGTTGCAATGGTAAATGGGAGTGTTTCCATAATTTCTCTTTCAGATTTTTCATCATTAGTGTATAGGAATGCAAGAGATTTCTGTGCATTAATTTTGTATCCTGCTACTTTACCAAATTCATTGATTAGCTGTAGTAGTTTTCTGGGGCATTTTTAGGATTCTCTATGAATAGTATCATTTCATCTGCAAACAGTGACAGTTTTACTTCTTCTTTTCCAATTTGTATTCCTTTTATTTCTTTTTCTTCTCTGATTGCCATGACTAGGAATTCCAAAACTATGTTGAATAATACTGGTTAGAGTGGACATCTTTGTCTCATTCCTGATCTTAGAGGAAATGCTTTCAGTTTTTCACCATTGAGAACGATGTTTGCTGTGGATTTGTCGTATATGGCCTTTATTATGTTGAGGTAGTTTCCCTCTATGCCCACTTTCTGGAGAGTTTTTATCATAAATGGGTGTTGAATTTTGTCAAAAGCTTTTTCTGCATCTATTGATATGACCATATGGTTTTTATTCTTCACTTTGTTAATATGGTGTATCACATTGATTGATTTGCATATATTGAAGAATCCTTGCATCTCTGAGATAAATCCCACTTGATCGTGATGTATGATCCTTTTAATGTGTTGTTGGATTCTGTTTGCTAGTATTTTCTTGAGGATTTTTGCATCTATATTCATCAGTGATATTGGTCTGTAATTTTCTTTTTTTGTAGTATCTTTGTCTGGTTTTGGTATCAGGCTGATGGTGGCCTCATAGAATGAGGTTGGGAGTGTTCCTTCTGCAATTTTTTGGAAGAGTTTGAGAAGGATGGGTGTTAGCTCTTCTCTAAATGTTTGATAGAATTCACCTGTGAAGCCACCTGGTCCTGGACTTTCCTTTGTTGGAAGTTTTTTTTTTTTTTTTTTTTTTTTTTTTTTTGCGGTATGCGGGCCTCTCACTGTTGTGACCTCTCCTGTTGTGGAGCACAGGCTCTGGATGCGCATGCTCAGTGGCCATGGCCCACAGGCCCAGCCAGTCCACAGCATGTGGGATCTTCTCAGACTGGGGCACGAACTCATGTCCCCTGCGTTGGCAGGCGGACTCTCAACCACTGCGCCACCAGGGAAGCCCTGTTGGAAGATTTTTAATCACAGTTTCAATTTCATTACTTGTGATTGGTCTGTTCATATTTTCTATTTCTTCCTGGTTCAGTCTTGGAAGGTTATACCTTTCTAAGAATTTGTCCATTTCTTCCAGGTTGTCCAGTTTATTGGCATAGAGTTGCTTGTAGTAGTCTCTTAGGATGCTTTGTATTTCTGCTGTGTCTGTTGTAACTTCTCATTTTTCATATCTAATTTTATTGATTTCAGTCCTCTCCCTCTTTCTTGATGAGTCTGGCTAATGGTTTATCAATTTTATTTATCTTCTCAAAGAACCTGCTTTTAGTTTTATTTATCTTTGTTATTGTTTCCTTGTTTCTATTTCATTTATTTCTGCTCTGATCTTTATGATTTCTTTCCTTCTGCTAACTTTGGCTTTTGTTTGTTCTTTCTGTAGTCCCTTTAGGTGTAAGGTTAGATTGTTTACTTGAGGTTTTTCTTGTTCCTTGAGGTAGGCTTGTATAGCTATAAACTTCCCTCTCAGAACTCTTTTTGCTGCATCCCATAGGTTTTGGATCATCGTGTTTTCATTGTCATTTGTCTCTAGGTATTTTTTGATTTCCTCTTTGATTTCTTCAGTGATCTCTTGGTTATTTAGTAATGTATTGTTTAACCTCCATGTATTTGTGTTTTTTACTTTTTTTCCCCCTGTAATTCATTTCTAATCTCATAGCGTTGTGGTCAGAAAAGATGCTTGATATGATTTCAATTTTCTTAAATTTACTGAGGCTTGATTTGTGACCCAAGATGTGATCTATCCTGAAGAATGTTCTGGGTGCACTTGAGAAGAAAGTGTAATCTGCTATTTTTGGATGGAATGTCCTATAAATATCAATTAAATCTATCTGGTCTATTGTGTCATTTAAAGCTTCTGTTTCCTTATGTATTTTCATTTTGGATGATCTGTCCATTGGTGTACATGAGGTGTTAAAATCCCCCACTATTATTGTGTTACTGTCGATTTCCTCTTTTATAGATGTTAGCAGTTGCCTTATGTATTCAGGTGCCCCTATGATGGGTGCATATTTATTTATAATTGTTATATCTTCTTCTTGGATTGATCCCTTGATCATTATGTAGTGTCCTTCCTGTCTCTTGTAACATTATTTATTTTAAAGTGTATTTTATCTGATATGAGTATAGCTACTCCAGCTTTCTTTTGATTTCCATTTACATGGAATATCTTTTTCTATCCCCTCACTTTCAGTCTGTATGTGTCCGTATGTCTGAAGTGCGTCTCTTGTAGACAGCATATAGATGGTTCTCGTTTTTGTATCCATTCAGCAAGCCTGTGTCTTTTGGTTGGAGCATTTAATCCATTTACCTTTAAGGTAATTATTGGTATGTATGTTCCTATGACTATTTTCTTAACTGTTTAGGGTTTGTTCTTGTAGATCATTTTCTTTTCTTGTGTTTCCCACTTAGAGAAGTTTCTTTAGTATTTGTTGTAGAGCTGGTTTGGTGGTGCTGAATTCTCTTAGCTTTTGTTTGTCTGTAAAGCTTTTGATTTCTCCATCAAATCTGAATGAGATCCTTGCCTGGTAGAGGAATCTTGGTTGTATGTTCTTCACTTTCATCACTTTAAGTATATCATGACACTCCCTTCTGGCTTGTAGAGTTTCTGCTGAGAAATCAGCTGTTAACCTTATGGGAGTTCCCTTGTATGTTATTTGTCCTTTTTCTCTTGCTGCTTTCAATAATTTTTCTTTTCTTTAATTTTTGCCAATTTGATTACTATGTGCCTTGGCATGTTTTTCCTTGGCTTTATCCTCTATGGGACTCTCTGTGCTTCCTGGACTTGGGTGGCTATTTCCTTTCCCATGTTAAAGAATTTTTCAACTATAATCTCTTCAAATATTTTCTTGGCTCCTTTCTCTCTCTCTTCTCCTTCTGAGACCCGTATAATGCGAATGTTGTTGCGTTTAATGTTGTCCCAGAGGTCTCTTAGGCTGTCTTCATTTCTTTTCATTCTTTTTTCTTTATTCTGTTCCACAGCAGTGAATTCCACCATTCTCTCTTCCAGGTCATTTATCCATTCTTCTGCCTCAGTTATTCTGCTATTGATTCCTTCTAGTGTATCTTTCATTTCAGTTACTGTATTGTTCATCTCTGTTTGTTTGTTCTTTAATTCTTCTAGGTCTTTGTTAAACATTTCTTGCATCTTCTCAATCTTTGCCTCCATTGTTTTTCTGAGGTCCTGGATCATCTTCACTATAATTATTCTGAATTCTTTTTCTGGAAGGTTGCATATCTCCACTTCATTTAGTTGTTTTTCTGAGGTTTTATCTTGTTCATTCATCTGGTATATTGCCCTCTGCCTTTTCATGTTGTCTATCTTTCTGTGAATGTGGTTATTGTTCTGCAGGCTGCAGGATTGTAGTTCTTCTTGCTTCTGCTGTCTGCCCTCTCGGAACTTATTCTTTCTCAAGTGAGGTTCTAAATTACAACTCAAGTGAAGTGAAGGATTAAGACATGAGATAATTCCAGCATGAAATCTGTAGATACTCACATTGAGCCTGTTTTTATTCGCATCTGTCCATTTATTCATTGGTTTATCTATTCAACACATTTTAATTGAGTAACAAGACTGGGTTGAATCTCTAGGGATATAAAAATGAATAAGAAGCATTTTTACACTCAATCTCTAGTACATCAGAAAGATATTTCTCCACTAGTGAATGCCTTTTAAAGTAAAGCCTCACTGATTTAAAGCCTGCTGATATAGTTAAATATTTTATTTAGTATACATAAATCTCATCTAGCAGAATGATGCAGAAAGGAAACACTTTAATGTTTTTCTGTGCTAATGTTTAGTTTTACTTGAAAGGCAAATCCATTTAGAGTGCAGTAGGTAATTTTTCCCAAGAATCTATGAACTTAATGGTTCTTTAATTTTTTTTACAATAATATTTTTTAAATGTTTTGCCTCCAAACTCTGGGACCACCAATTCAATCATTTAGTGCATTACTTATTGATATATAGCATAGGCTGAATGTTAATTAGTTGTACTGAATTATCTCTTGCCTGGCACTTAAATGAAATAAAACAAACATTCACACATTTTATATTAAGTGGAATTTTGTACCCTTATTTAAAATTATTAATGTCTTAAGTATTGTTTAAATATTAGCTGATTATAGTGCAATTTACATTTTTTTTAAGTAAGGATACTTGTATCACATAAAAAGGCTGTGTCTAAAGAAATTTGAATATATCATAGTGTACCTTAGACTTCTGATTCTATAAGGAAATAAGAATCATGAAAAGTCTAGATCCAAAAGTACAACAATCTTTAAAATGTCACATTTTAATGTCTCTCTGTGTTAATCAGAATAGCAACTTACACTCCAGCTCTTTTCCCTAAAACTGTGGACCATGCTGTCCAAGCAACCTTCAAGGTTTGGAGTGATAAGACCCAACTCAAATTCACTAGAGTTTTCTGGGACACTACTGACATATAATCATCTTCAAAAGCAGAGGTAATAATGATGAAAAGACTGTCTTTATTGAGGATGTCTCATTTTTTAATACACTCCACCTGAAGTGATAGGTTTTGTTCTTGTCTTGACAATTTTTCCACAATTATTTTCTGAGTTGTTTCCCTTTTAGAATATGGAGATTTATTTCCCATTTGAAGGGTCATTTGGACCACAAGCTCATGCTTTTTCTCCTGGTGAGGGTCTGGGAGATGATGTTCACTTTGATGATGATGAACTCTGGACAAATGATTCCAAAGGTAAAGGTGAATAACCTTCAGTTAGAATTGATGTAATCCTATTCACTGAACTTGTGTAATCACTGATCTCAAAGAGTGGTGAAAGTTACAGAAATCCCTCATTTGGGAGAAAATTGTTTTTTCCATCTTATGTAAATAGGTTGTCAAAACATTGAGTTTTCCATCTCATATCCCCAACAGCAATTAAGGCAGAATCAACCAATAAAACAGAATCAACCAAAATGCTTTTTGATGTCTTAGAAGGTTAAGCTGACACTGCAGGGATTGTGTGGTAACACTACAAAGTTTGAATTGACCCAGGTTTTTTCCCTCCTATGGTTGAAGAAAGTGTAACATAGTTTGCTAATTGATCATTTAAACTTCAGCGTGGTGGAAATAATTTATAGTGATTCACAAATAAAACATATTGTCATATATTCAGATATAAAACAATGACCTTTATTTCATGTTTTGCTGCTTTATGTTATATTCCTGTTCTTCACTAACACTTTGACTAAATATCATATCAAGGGGTAGACAACACAGGCATTAAATATCAATCTATAATCTCTCTTCTTTCTTATTAGAAAAACAATGTGTCACTCTGTCCCCAAGTTGGCATAGAAAATATATCCTTCATAGTAAACTAATGAGCATTAGAAAAGCTTGCTGTAAAAAATTCTCTAACTTGGGCAAATATGGAATTAGGAGGGTGTGTGTTTATATCAACTACATAGTAATAGTCATGTTTGCCAAGTACTTTCTGCCAGAAGGCTTGCCTGAATCAACAAGAATTACTGTGATTGGCATGTTTATTGTTTTTATGCAAATATTGCTAAATGCTTTAAAACAACCTAAAGCTTCGAATTTGAATACCCCTAGTGTGTCTATTATTGCTTGCAGCTCAGCAATTTTTTTCATAGTGCCAAAATAAACTCTGGATAAACTCCATTATTAATTTATATTTCAATCTTTGTAGATACTGTACATTAGGCACTTACTATTTGCTGGGTCCTTTGGATATTAATAATATAAACAACAAAACTAATCTCTAGTACAGTGGTTGAATTCTTATAATGTGCTATGTGCTTTACCATTAAATACTCTCACTAATCCTGTAAGACTGGTTTCATTATCCTCACTTCACAGGTGAGGAATCTGTCTGGCTTCGGGGCCCATATCCCCTACCAGTACAGGATTCGCTATTTCTTTTACATATTCTAAACTAATTAAGTTTTTTTTTAAACATCGTTATTGGAGTATAATTGCTTTACAATGGTGTGTTAGTGTCTGCTTTATAACAAACTGAATCAGCTATACATATACGTATGCTCCCATATCTTCTCCCTCTTGTGTCTCCCTCCCATCCTCCCTATCCCACCCCTCTAGGTGGTCACAAAGCACCGAGCTGATCTCCCTGTGCTACGTGGTGCTTCCTACTAGCTATCTATTTTACATTTGGTAGTATATATAAGTCCATGTCACTCTCTCACTTCATCCCAGCTTACGCTTACCTCTCTCTGTGTCCTCAAGTCCATTCTCTACGTCTGAGTCCTTATTCCTGTCCTGCTCCTAGGTTCTTCAGAACCTTTTTTTTTTTTTTTTAGATTCCATATATATGTGTTAGCATATGGTATTTATTTTTCTCTTTCTGACTTACTTCACTCTGTATGACAGACTCTAGGTCCATCTACCTCATTATAAATAACTCAATTTTGTTCCTTTTTATGGCTGAGTAATATTCCATTGTATATATGTGCTACATCTTCTTTATCCATTCATCTGTTGATGGACACTTAGGTTGCTTCCATGTCCTGGCTATTGTAAAAAGAGATGCAATGAACATTGTGGTACATGACTGTTTTTGAGTTATGGTTTTCTCAGGGTATATGCCCAGTAGTGGGATTGCTGGGTCATATGGTAGTTCTATTTTTAGTTTTTTAAGGAACCTCCATACTGTTCTCCATAGTGGCTGTATATACTTGTACAGTTTTGTGGTGTCCAAATGTTCTTTTTCACTGAAAGTAAAGTGACCATAGTTTTTCCCTTATTCATTACTGCCTAATAACACAGCAGTCAAAGTGCACAACAAAATCAGTAATGGAATCTCAGTGGCTCCAACCTGCACCACTTGGGCACTTGCTGTGTCAGGGTCACTGACGAATGTATCCTTACAGATTTTGGTTTTTGTCCTTCTTCATTAAATATGCAACAAGGGAGAGATGTAATTAATAAGGCTTAAAGAATTTGTCTAAAAAATCTTTTAAAAGAACTGATTTTGGTGTGCTTCTACTTACATCATCAACACTGTGTTCCTTCATAGACATTAACCTGTTTGCTGTTGCTGCACATGAATTTGGCCACAACTTGGGCCCCCATCACTCCAGGGACCCCAAGGTTCTGATGTACCTTATCTGATATACACCCACTTTAGCCAGAGGAAGATCTTCTCTGAGGATGATGTCAAAGGCATCTGGGCTTTCTGTGGTTTGCTGACGTTTGGTTTTCTTCTCATTCTAGAAGTATTCATTTGCCCTGCTAATTTCATAAAACAGCTTTTCTCAGTCTGTGTACTGTGGAACTCCAATGCTTCAAGAAGCAACTGAAAAGACTGTTCCAAGCTCAAATAACTGAGGGACTCATTCCAAGCTCTAGCCCTTTTCTTAGATTATCATGATGTCATGAAGCTCTAGGAAGTCCTCCAGGAAAGAAACTGGTTCACAGTTGTTTAACTCAACATCTCCTAAGTTTATTTGACCATAGACATTTCCCTCTTTTTCTCCCTCCTTCCCTCGCTACCTGTCTTCATTCCCACCATTAATATTGGTGGAACACCTCTGATATCCCATGGAATGAGGTTTCACAGCACCCCCTTTGAAAAATGCAGTCCTAAGACACATAACAGTGAGGAGTGATTTTCTCTATGAGTTTGTGGAAGTCCAGATCTGAGAGAATCGGGATTACCAGGTTGGCCGCCATTTACTTTTCACTCAAACTTTTAATCTTATTTCAAAAGGCATATTTTATAGTTATTTAGTTATCTCTGTACCTGTAGTTTAAGATTCTCCAAATCTTTTTCCCATCTCAGAAGAGAAGCTCATAATTGTATGCTGCACTTTAGCAAATGCATGGCTGGTGCAGACTAGAGAATACCATTTTATAAAATCCATCCTGTTAAAATTCATCTAATTTATATTAAATTCATTCCAAATTTTGTATGAGAAAAGAAATTTCTGGGAGTTCCCTGTTGGCCTAGAGGTTAGGATTCTGGGCTTTCACTACCGTGGCCCGGGTTCAATCCCTGGTAGGGGAACTGAGATCCTGCAAGCCATGTGGTAAATCCAAAAGAAAAAAAAAACCCAGAAATTTCTATTAAAGGTGGGAGATTTATTAATTGAAATATATAATCTAATTAAAATATAACTTAACATAGAATCTAATTAATGAAGGACATGACATCTGTCTTTGGCCAGACCTAGGAGAAAATGTTCATTACCTATAGGTCCTGGGGACCGGGTAAAATAATTATTATGTTTGCTGCCAAAATAAAATTTTCATTCCATTTTCTCACTCTCTGTGAAATTTTAAAATAGGGAGCTATTATTTTCCTTGTATCTGAAAATAAGTATATAATTTATACATGAAGATATACATTAAACTATACAAGAAGATACAGTAAGTCAGTGCTGATCGTGACTGGAAAATGTATTACAGTTTTCCCATTTTAATCCTTATATTGTCAACTTTATCCATCAGGACCCAACCAGGAACCAGAAATCACTTTAGGTATTAAAACAGGATTAGAAGAGAAACAGAAACAACCCACAAATTAGCAACACCGAAAACCTCTACCAGCCCCTGGGGCTAGAGGGACACAGGGAGCAGATGATGTGACCAACCCAGCACCCTGAGTGATGAGGAGTTAGAAAGCATGGTGGGGCTGCCTGGGAGGAGCTGGAACCACAGAGGGAGGGGCTGTCTACAGCGAACTGGAGACAGCCACCACTCCTCCCAAGAGAGAGGAGAGGACAAGAAATACTGGTTTTTCTCCTGCTCTCCAGTGTCTCCCTTTGGCTGACCCTACCTAGAAGCCATTTGGCAAGAGGGCCCAGGAAAAGTACTAATTAGCCGAGGAAGTGTTGAAGATTGGAAGTTAAGAACATCAACTTCACCTTAAAGCTAAGCAGTGGCCCTTTCCCCAGACACAGGGAAACACAGGTCAGTATTTGAGACTAAGAATTAGGAATAAGCCACAATATATGATCTGAAGACGTTTTCCTATCTCATTTTAATCTAGACATCAAAACTAGAATGCTAATGGTTATTTTGCTTTTGAAAAGAATCTGGAGACAATCTGAAGAAAATCAAGAGACCATGTTGGGTCATTATTTTCTTACTTTTATGTCCAAGAAAGAGATCATTCAGTGGGCAAACTCCAGAGAAATGTGATCTAGACTTCACACTTGATGCTATTATGCAGTTACGAGGAGAAAAAATTATCTTTAAGGACACGTAAGTCAAATTTGAGGCCTAACATCAGTGCAATACCTGGGAAACACCCCAAGTTGACAGTCTTCAAATTCCCCAGTTCAGCTTTTCCCACCACTCTCCTTGTTTGCTATAGTCTGGCACATGTTTTTCCTTTTCCCTGAGCAGAAGCTTTCTTCCATGCTGTGCCTTTGTGCTTGCAATTCCTTCTGCCTAGACTAATACTCTGCTCCCAGGTATTTTCATGGCTGAGACTCTCTTGTCATCTGGTCTCAGTTTTAAGTGTATCTCCTTGGAGAGGCCTGCCTTAACATTCAGGTATCCCCCAGCCCTGCCTCTATAGCTTCACTTCATTTTACATTCTTAAAAATATTTCTAACTAGCCAAACTTGCTTTTTTTTTTTTTTTCAATGTCTACTTTCTCCTTCTAATATCTAAGAGTTCTCGTCAATACTGTTTATGCAATATCCTGTATGCCTACAAGAGTGCCTGGCACAATGGTTTTGCTGGGTGCTAGGTAGGTTAGTTACTGTTAATTAATGATATATATCAGGTGCTTCCTGTGTGCCAGGCACTGTTGCAAATGCCCTCAATCCTCATATAACCTATAACACAAGTACTGTGACGATCCCATTTGTATAGTTAAGATTGAGTAACTTTTCTCCTCACTCTGCTCCAGCCACACTGGTCTCCTTGCTGCTTACCCCAATTATACCAGCACAATCTTACCTCAGGGCTATTGCACTTGCTGTTCTCTCTGCCAAGAGCATTCTTCCTCAGACAGTTCCATAGCTCATGCCTTCACTGACCTTCCCTCAGGTCTTTTCTCAAATTTCACTTCCTCAGTGAGCCCTTCCCTGTCACCATATATAAATTACAACAGTCCTCCCTGAGCCCTCAACTCTCTATCTTGCTTTACTTTTCTCCTTTTCTCTCTCTCTCTCTCTACTAGAGTGTTCGCTTCATGAGGACCAGGATTTTGATGTGTTTTGTTCACTGTTGTATCACTGAGATTAGGGAGCTAATAAATGGCAGAGTTGGGATTTCGGTTGGTGTAACTGATTCCAAGCCCTGTGCTCTCCATCTCTATGTGAGCTCCACAGACTTAGCTAAGGACTGGATCACTGGAGAGGTAAAAGAAACAAATACACATCCTGTAGTCCATAACTTAGAAGGATTTATTTGTAATTTAGTTTATATTCAGTCAGTTTATTACATTCTTTGCCTTAGACATGTCCCTTGCTTGGTCATAACTTTCCAACCAAAAATAAGGTCTTTCTTTGATTCATTGTTATTAACAAGAAAAAACTTTAGGGCCTTCATGTCGTGTTGGATGAATGTCCCAAGGGACTTAGTGAGCTTGGATTTCCAGGAGACACCTAAGAGATTGATATTGCTGTCCAAGAACCTAACACTGGGATGACCACCTTTTTCACTTGCAGACCAGTGCTGAAGGGATGAAATCATCTTAGCAGCCAGGTTGAGGTAGAAGCCTTTGTTGGTAGTTCATGGTTGCAGTGAATTCCTGTCTATAATTTTCTGAAATTAACTAACTAGAGCATATAGAAAAAATTTAAATGTTAACCTCTTTAATATATAGCATTATTAAGATACATTTTGTGCATTTTGAGTTCATTCTCAATTTTATAATAGACTCAATCAAGAAAGGCAAACTATGGAAGATGGCTACCCCAAATTTATTAAAGATAACTTTCCTAGAATTGAAAATAAAATAGATGCAATGTATGACTAACCTGACAAGTTTTTCTATTCTAGAAAGTACTGTTTTTAAAAACTTTTAAGGTTGACTGTCATCTAAATATATCAATTTAAAGGATATATATATATCCTTAAATTTTATATATATATGGGGTTATTTAAAAAATCTTGGGGTATTGTCTTGTAGTTTTCTCCCTATTTTCCAGTCTTTATGTAATAAGTTTATTACTTTTTTGTATTTTACTTTTTAAATCAGAAAATTTATTGCTTAAAAATATGTAACAACTTCTACTTTAGTGAATTGAGGCAGCAAGGTGAGGTTAGGCTGTTTCAAAAATAGACTTTTTGATTCATTGTTTAAATATTAGGGATTTTAAAATACACTGAAATTGCTTGTTGTTAAAACCTCAGGCCCCATTTCTCGAGCTGGTTTTCATTTCTATTATTCACTGCCAAACCCTGTTTTTTTTCCTTTTCAGAGACATTTGGGCATGAATGGGCTAGAATGTGTGTTCTATTCCTGGTTGTTTTCTCTTACAGTATTTTGTTAAAGCTGGCAGAGGTGGACATTCAGTGACCACCCTTTTTAACAAAACACAATAAAAATTAAAATTCATTTAGGAATAGAGCCCAGGAAATTGTGTCTTGACTTTCAGATGTCATACTCGAATAAGAACTGAAAAGACTTTTATTTTTTCTTGCAGATTCTATTTATTTCTTTTGTGGATCAATCCAGTATGAATGCAGGATCTCTGACGACTATGCAATTCAAATGTTAAAAGTAAATGACCTCCTAAATTGCTGATCTTCTGCTTTGTATCTTCAGCATCTAAAATAGTGGATTATGACATGATTGTGTATAAGTAGGTTAGGTAGGGCACTCTTACACCCTAATCTAGGGTGTAAATATGATTAAGTGTTTAAATTCTAGTTTAGTTCTCTTTTTTTAAGACTACGTGAGCCCATTTCATGGGGCCATGGGCAAAATAAAAGGACAGAATGAAAGAAAATCAGAGACTAGAGCAAAGCAACCATCAGAGAGTGTTTAAAAAAATCATTACTTTATGCAGTTACAGAATCAAATCATTTGCCTTTTAGAAAAATAAAGATACTACTAAGTGTCGTTGTCAACACTGATCATTTACAATGCTTTAAGCTGAAGCCAAATTTTTTATCATAAAGGTTCTTTGGTTTACACAATTTTCATAATTTCAACCCAACTCAAATGGCCCATTGTTCCTATTATTTCATTATTTCTAATCAGGAACACCCCTGTGCTTTACTCAAGAGTTGTTCATAGACATTTTAGATTCTCTTCTGGGTGATGTTTTGAACTTAGAAACTGATGATAACATATGTTTTAAAAATTCCCACATTACTTATATCTGAATCAGCAGTAGATACACATACTGCACATATCTAATTTGGTCTACAGTTTTGCTTGCTTGTTCTACAGGTTTTCAAATTTCCCAGTGATTCGTAAACTTCTTAGAACCATTTGTATATACCTGTTCAGCCTGTGTGTTTAAGTGTTAACCAGAAGGCCTGGCTTTCATTTTAATAATTAACCTGAGATAAGGACTTGTGTTGACAAGCAGTTTGCCAACACATTTCCATGTGTTGACACATCCTGATCGCTGTATAAAACCAGTCCTCCATGAAAAATAGCCTATAGTCGAGCAGTCTGATGATTTTCCTAAGAAATCAATTTCTATTTTAATCTTCTGAGGAATTTTTATTTATTCCAGTAAGAAAATTGTGAAATGTGTAACAGTATGTTATCATTAAACTTTCTGTGTTTTATCTTTTGCCCTGTCTATATTCTTAAGTGAAATAAGAAACTAATAAACTATTAAAGTGGTTTGACAGTAAGCATAATTTTGAAAGTTGAAAAATGGTGACATTTATTTTTATTGTTCATTAAAAATCCTTCTTTATGGGGTAGATAATATTGCAATCACTGCAAGTAAAAGGCTCTTATCTTATCCTTCATTCCATCTTCATAGTGACTAGCATAGTATCCTGCATAGTTGATGTCCAATCAGCATTCATTATTTAATAATGAAAAGGGCTTTAAAAAATTCTAGTTTCAGGTGGTAACATTTCTATAAATATATGAAATCTATAAGTAGAGTTAGCTTATTTGATTCTTTTCACCCACTTTCAAACATTAAATAAAATGACACTTGTTTTTAAACTTCTTGTTCAAGGACTTCTTTTTTATTATCTAATGTCACCTTAAAAGACTATAAAAATGTATTGGTAAAAGCAAATGCTTTCTAATGAATCGATTTCTTATAAGCTTAATAGATGAATCAAATTTGTAGACAATTTTCACTTAATCTCAAAGTTAAATGTTATACATGGAAGAGGCTTAAATCAAATTATTATTTTCCATTGCTGATTGAGCCCAAATGTAATATTGAACTCTGGAAATAATCTATTGTAAGGATCTATTTGGCTTTATTTTGGATAAAAGCATAATAAATTTCCCTCAAGTGATTGCTTACATGTGATAGGTTTTTCTGGTTTTCTCTGAGGTACTGGCTAATTTAGATGATAGCATTTTACCCACATGTTGGGATACCCCTTCCCTACTCACCTTAATCTGTCTTCATGCTCCTCCTGTTTGTTAGTATTCTCTGACCTAAACTTCTCTCTGACTCTTAATCACTTAAATTAACTTGTGTTTTCAATCATTCAGTCAATCTGAAGATCATGGCCCATATTTCTCTATCCATTTACATCTGCAAGGGACCAAAGATGGCATTCTGAATTCCTGGTATTAAATGTGTGAAGTTCTAAAGGGAATAATAGACTAGAGGCCCCTAAAGGACAGTTTTCTGGAGTTGTTGGAGCAAAGGTACTTCTATTATTCAAACTTAAAAGTGAAAATCAAGAAACTTGAAAATGGCCATAGAGTCTTAGTTTTCCTGAGCACTCCCAGAGGTGTGGGAACTAAGCAGTTCTGTTTTTGAGAAAATATTTGAGAATGGATGGAGTAGAGGTCATATTCCACGGTGGTCAAAAACATGAAGTCTACTGGCCTGGATTCAAATGCTGGTAGTAGCATTTATTAACCATGTCACCTTAAACAAATATTTAACTTCTCTGTGTCTCAGATTATTCATACGTAAAGTGAAAAACAAGCCTTCCTACAATACCTACTTTACAAGACTGTTGTAAGGATTAAATGAGATAATACCTTTTAAGTCTAGCATGCAGTAATCCCTCAATATGTGTTAGCCATTATACTGTATTCCAATATACTGTATTCTAATACATTCTTCTACCTCTGCCTGAACCTGTAGGGAATTCATGCAGGGCTCCATATTTGTTGAGAGGTCACACCAGTGCTTTTAAATTCCAGCTGCAGCACTCAATCCTGTGATGAGTCTCCAAGCTTGGTTCTGGTCCATTTCTGTGGCCTTCAGGTATATATAATATTTCCCTCTTAGGTTCTCTGGAGAAAATGAAGTTTAAAACTCACCAGGTTATAAACATTCTGGAAACAAGACTACATTTCTTCTTATGGAAGTAGGTGTACCATCTTGATATTCTTATCTGAAAAAGTAGAATAAGCTACTTTCCCACAAAGAGGAAAACATTTTTGCTAAGTGAAGTGAAAATTTTACTCTTCCCACAATAGCCATAAATATGCTGAGGCCGTTATTTTGCCAGATGGTTTTTGAGACCCTGCTGAAATGAGAGAAGGCCTTATTTTATATTTCCCTCAAATTCTACCAGAAACCACACTTCTTGGGAGGAAAAAAAGTCCCCATGTAAGCATGTTTACCTTTAACTGACTAGGAAGTTGAAACTTGTCCACAAATGATGACTCACCATCATAGGCCTATAAAAGTAAAGGTACTTGTCTGTGGAAAAGCAGCAGCCTCCAGGCACAACCACTCAAGATGTACCCAGGCGTCCTGGCTGCCTTCCTCTTCTTGAGTTGGACTCACTGTTGGTCCCTGCCTCTTCCCAATGATGAAGATTCTGACGATTTGTCCGAGGAAGACTTCCAGTTTGCAGAGGTAGAGTATTTTGCCAACCCCAGTGGTGTGATACATCTCATAAATGTCCTTTTCTTTTAAAAGAGGATCATTGTGGTCTCTTTCCTAGAATTACCTGAAATCATACTACTATCCTCTGAATCCTGCTGGAATCCTGAAGAAGACGGCAGCAAGCTCTGTGGTTGACAGGCTTAGAGAAATGCAGTCTTTTTTCGGCTTAGAGGTGACTGGCAGACTTGATGATAACACCTTAGACATCATGAAAAAACCAAGATGTGGGGTCCCTGATGTGGGTGAATACAATGTTTTTCCTCGAACTCTCAAATGGTCCAAAATGAACTTAACCTACAGGTAAATCATAGACTATCTTTCTTTAATATTTGTTATATTTTTCAGTATCAGATGTCTAATTTTCAGCACAAGCTACAGGTGACAGAACACGTGTGGTCCCATTATTTTACATAGGCCTTAGATATTAAACTGGAAGTTAAGTATGTCCAGGAATAACTTTAATACTGTTGATGAGAATATCTCATAGCATCTATTATGGTTACATTAACCCAGCATTATTTCTCATTGCAAATCTCAATTTATTTCTTTCAGATATGAAATCAAAATAGAAGTAAAAGTAGTTTCAAGGCAATTTGCAGAGTTGCAGTAATCAGGCATATTTATTATAACAGTGCTAAAAATGGAGAGTTTCATTCTCTATGAACTTTACAGAACTATTTCATTTGTTTAGGTTACAGTGATACAGAACTTTTAGCATGCAGTATAAGTTATATTAAACATCTAAATACTTTAAGATGTCAAATGGTCAAATCTTTGGAGATACTCAAATATCTGATTGAATTTTTCATTTTATAGTCTTTGTATGGCATCATAATTAATACGTTCTTGGAAACAATGGACGTTTAGTAGAATTTTTAAAGAAGCCATTGCATTTTGAGTAGAAAAGCAGTATTCCAAGAAAATATATTCTAAAATAGCTTTCACCTTCCGAAAATTTGATGGAAACTTTCTCTGTTGAATAGAATTGTGAATTATACCCCTGATTTGACTCATTATGAAGTTGAAAAGGCATTCAAAAAAGCCTTCAAAGTTTGGTCTGATGTGACACCTCTGAATTTTATCAGAATTCAAAATGGCACTGCGGATATCATGATCTCTTTTGGAACTAAAGGTAATGATGCAGACTTTGTATATTCTGCTCCTTAATTGGCTCCATTCTTTTATTCCTTCTTTCAGTTTTTCATTAATTTTTATAGAATTCAACAAAAATTCATTAAGCACCTGTGCTAGGCACTACTTCATATAATTAGAGTCTTAACTCTTGTTTTTGTGTATAGAGCATGGTGACTTCTACCCATTTGATGGACCCTCTGGTCTATTGGCTCACGCTTTTCCTCCTGGACCAAATTATGGAGGAGATGCCCATTTTGATGATGATGAAACCTGGACAAGTAGTTCCAAAGGTAGTATTTCTTATAAAGATATAATTCATGATTATCAGATTAGATTAGATCATTAACCCATTAATAAGAAGTTTAAGCATACTGTAAATTATATTTGGTATTTGATTCTATTTTCCAAGTTAACAAGTATGATAATCTTCTACTTATTAGTCTCTACAAGTGACATTTCTATAAGCTAATATGAAACATTAAAAATGAGCAAAATCTACTAAGTCTAGTGGCTCGAGGGATACTAGCTAACTTTGAAACAGGATCAGAATGCTTTCTGTCAACGAAGGTGCTGTTATTGTGGATTACCTTTGACATGTTGAAGAAGTACAGTTTATTACAAATATAAATCTAAAAACTATTAGGGCTAAATATGTAGATCGTAAATGAGTTGGATGTGAGTTGGAATAGTTTTTTCCCTTGTAGAAATATTAATGGCACAAGTCCAGTCAAATTTCTGTTCTCTGTTATATGTTACTTGTTTTAGACTTGTCTGCATCACTGATTTTACAAATACCACTCTAACAAATCAATATAGTGCCTTACTTGAGAAAGCATGAGACAAAACAGATTAAATTATATTTACAAGAGCAAAATGAAACTGACTGTTGAGTGAATTCAGTCAGTAGTTGAGTCTTCAAGGCTCAAAAGGATTGGGAATATTAATTTAGGCAGAAAAGCAGGATTATCACAACTAGGACTTAATTTTGGAGCTATATGGACTCTTAGTTGTGACAATTAAAGGGTAGTCTTCAAAAACAGCTACTTTTTATTATTCATTTAAATATAAAAAGAATTATTTTTCCAAGAAGTAAAACTGGGCCTTGAATAGTCAATGTCTCAATGCATACATCTCCAGTCTGTCTTTGGAAGGGAAGGTGAGAATTTATATATTTAAGGTCTGAATATTTAGCAGGTAGGAATGATTTTAGGAAGAAAGAACAACATGTAGTATTGTTAAGACATAGTCACAGTAAGCTTCAGTTTTTGGTTCCTGCATAAATTCTGGGTTTGAAAAATTTAAGTAAAATGAATGAAAACATCCATAAGTCAGGATTAATTTTTCAGCTGAAGGCCAAGAATGATACCCACTGCTAGTTATTTCAATGAAGAATTACTTGTTATTCAGATTATCATGAACTTTGATCACTCTTATGGTCTGCACAATTCACTAAGTTTGTTATACATTTTCTTCATGCATAGGCTATGAGAGCAAAGGGTATTCAAGGTCAAATTGAAACCACTGACTCCAGCTTTCATCTGTTCTTTTGATATTTTATTATTTTTTTCCAATTTAAATTACCAGTATTAGGAGGCTCAATAATTGGTGGAAAGAGTGACTAGAGGAAATAGTGTAAATACAGTGACATAGTAGTCTTCGAGAATAGAGGAAAGTTGGCCAATCATGTCCAGAGTTTCTGTTTCTTTAAATTCTAGAGTCTAGAGATATTCTGGAAAGGATCATTTGGTTGGAATTTGCTCCCAAGTAGATTCTCGGAGATCCTATTTAATGCATCCTCTATGCTTGGTCATTATACCTTTGGATGCTGCCTCTGGTTTAGATGATGTTCTAGGCAGTATTGTAGATATGTATCATCCTATATTTTTTCCCATGAGTTTCCAGTTAAAGTCATCACTGTCTACTTTCCTCACCTGACATGAGAAAACAAAGAGCAAATCAGGATTACTAGTGTCTTCACAATAAATCGTTTTTGATTACTAATCAATGTGTTGGTACTCTGTGTAGGCAGTTATAATCGAAGAGAACACCAAATTATTTATAATGATTAAATCAGTGTTTTAAATCTTCCTTTAAGACACTGAATATTAACTTTAAAAAGTGAGTTAAATAGCCAAGAAAGAGAAATGGTGACATAATAATAATAAACAAAATAATATTTATTCTGTGAATTGGTCGTTGGAGGACTTTTTTTCTCAGTTTCTTTGTTTTCTTACAGGTTACAATTTGTTTCTTGTTGCTGCCCATGAGTTTGGCCATTCCTTAGGTCTTGACCACTCCAAGGACCCAGGGGCACTCATGTTTCCCATATATACCTACACTGGCAAAAGCCACTTTATACTTCCTGATGATGATGTACAAGGGATCCAGTCTCTCTATGGTAACTATTAATTTATCCGTTTAACAGCAGAAGAGGTATATACATTTATTTTCTAAATTATTAGTGAATTTACCATTACCAATATTGCTGTCCTGGTTTTGTTATTAAAACCTGGAGAAACACGCTCATTTTTTCTTTCCAAATCAAACTACCTGCTCAAGTAGAAAATATTCCATTCTCCAAAGTTTTTGCAGAATGTAACTCCCCATGTTTGTATTTTATACATTGTAAGGTACATTTGATATCCTCACAATACTTCTGACATCAGAAAGAAATATTTTATTCACCATTTAACCAATGAAGAAACTAAGCCTGTAGAGTTTAAATAGTGTATCGATAGCAGCACAGCTGGGTGAAACACAGCTGGATAGTAACACAGCTTTTGGGATAGCTTTCACCCAGCTTATACAGGGAGAAAGTGAGATTTTAACCAGCGTTTACAAAATCTGGGTATTCTTTCAACTACTCCTGTTTGCCACAGTAGAATCCATTCAAGTGGCCTGTGTTAGTTTTTAACCAACATCTACAGTGACCATTTGTAAGAATCTGTTCCTTTTTTTTCTTCCAAATTTTCAATAATATTTACAAAATAATTAAACTTCAACCCAAACAAGCAAAAGTACCTACCATAAATAGAAGTAAAACCACAGTACACAGTCATCAGTGTAAACACTTCTAGAACACAGAGCTCAGAAAACTAGCTCAGGCCACCTCAACCTATTATTTTCCCTTCTGGATTTAAATCTACTACAGCAGCTAGTGTAGGCACAGGCAAGAATTTTGCAATTTTTACTATTTCTACAATATCTTGACTGAGGAACTTAATGATAGAACTAATAGGACCTATTTAGAGAAAAATAAGTTTAGAATTATTTTATTTACTGCACCTCTTCTGCACTCATGTGAGCTGGTGGAACAGTTCCCAACATGCGGCTGGTCATACCAGAATGGCTGAAGACCTAGCTTTTCACTGAGATGCAGCTGTGATGTGGTCAACTGGTAAAGCAACATGAGCTGATGTTAATAGCTGATAAAATAGGCAAGAGAAAGAGCCCAAATGAGGGCTGCCACAGAGACAACATGCCGCCAGAAATGGCTTTGAGAGGAATGTGTTTCTCAAGTGAAGTCCGTCAATAGGTTGTGCAAAGCATGGGGAAAGTTTCCTCAAAGTCTTTTCTCCCCACCCCCCGCCACCCCATTTCTATCACCAACCTCAAGAAAGCTAAATTTGTAGCTGAGATGATTCTCAAGGGTCTTGAAAGATGAAAACAGAAGGAGAAGTCCTGTAGGCAAGAACTTGGTAACCATGGAGGAAGGAAGTAGGATTACAGGTTCTTTGGAGAATTATGTAGTGGTGGCAGGACTTACTGCCCTTTCTGCTCTCCATTGGCAGAATCAGGTCATCCTCAGTAACTTCCTTCACTCATTTCATGACTGCAGGTCCAGGAGATGAAGACCCCAACCCTAAACATCCCAAAACGCCAGACAAATGTGATCCTTCCTTATCCCTTGATGCCATTACCAGTCTCCGAGGAGAAACAATGATCTTTAAAGACAGGTACTCTTCATATTATTTTATAAAACCTGCATGTAACAAACATTTGTGAGGCCATGTCTTCAAATTGCCAAAACATGTGGTCAAACTTCCAAAGAAAGGTGAAGTTAGTGAAAATAATAGAACTTTGGGTAGTTTATTTACATATATGAGAGGAAGTAAATAACTGATGGATAAATGTTTTACTTTTCAATGGATAATCTTGGCATTGTATAGCTTCCTTTTACATCTTTGGTTGTAGTTTTTCTTATAAAGACATATTTACAAAGTAAATATAGAAATACAATTTATTTATTTTAAAATGCAGTTATTGAAATCAATTACCATGTTAGTAAGCTGTTACTCATAATTCCACATGAATTCCTTTTGATACGGAAAAACTTTGGTTCTGGTAACATATGTTGGAATTTAAGAGAGGAAGCACTGTACAACCTAAATCTATAGGTGACGAAAAATGAAATACTAATTTTTAATTTTGATATTGTTTTAATATCCTTATTTGTTCATTTGTTCATCTATTCAATGAATTAATTGTTCCCTCATCTGTGGTCCTATAACATTCCTACCTCCTCTACTATAGCTCTAATTTCATTGGGCTCCAGTATTTTCTCATATATCAGTTTCCCCAGGCCATGAGATCTTGGGAGCATAGTTTGTGTCACTCATGTTTTCTTTCCAGAGCCCAACACAGTGCCTGGCACATTTGCTTGCCACTTAAAAGATATGCAAAATTGAACAAAGCATGGTCCCAGCCCACAAATGACTTGGAGCCTTCACAAAGGCTCTGTGAGATTTTAGACTTCAATAATTTAGGATAGAGTTAAGATAGCAACAGCTTGTTTAACTGGCACTTAAGGGAAGTGGAAATCTTTCACCCTCACGGGTGCTAGGGAGTGGTTGTGCCTAACTTACCTGTATTGATGTGGAGAAAGGTGGCTAGCAGGATAGACATATTGCACTTGAAAAAATGATGGCAAACTCTGCATTTTTACTTTTGTGTTAGATTCTTCTGGCGTCTGCATCCTCAGCAGGTTGACGCAGAGCTGTTTTTAACAAAATCCTTTTGGCCAGAACTTCCCAACCGTATTGATGCTGCATATGAGCACCCTTCCCATGACCTTATCTTCATCTTTAGAGGTAATCTTTCCACCAGTGGGACCTCCCACATGTCCAGAGCAGGCAGTGATGAACTTGATGTTACCAGAGACTTAATAAAATGATTGTTGTCAAAAATACACCTAAATTAAGAATCAAGTATAACAAAATGGGAACCAGAAAGCACCTGAAACCTTTCTACCAAGTGTCCCCAAATTTGACAAGTAAAAAGTCTACATTATTACTTATCATATCCACTCTTTATTTCACACCAATCATGTCAGTTTTTTTTTCTTATTTCCTCTTAAAAATTATTTACTAAGCAAATGTAATAACAATGTACATTTTTAAAAATTGAAAAAAATTATCCATAATTCCCCCTTCTGAAAAGTCAACTTATTTTATTTTATCACTTTATTTTCTAGTCTTTCACCATATGAAATACATATTTTAAATATTTATATTCATAATGTATATACATTTTAATATTCTACTTGACATAGGTTCCCAAATTGCTATTCCAGCTTCGTGATCATAATTTATAATGGCTACATAGCATTTTACTGACATTGTTTCTATTGTTTGACTATTATAATAAAGCTATAATGAAGTCACTTTTTAGAGAAGAAAATAATTTTCTACTGGTATAAAATTTGAGTTTTCAAATTAATTTCCTATTCCTACTGTGCTGCTTATTCATACAGAAATCTTAATGTATTTTTCACCCAGTTCCAAACTTAATATTCAGAGGTAACAAATTGTCAAACTAATCATGATATTTGGTGGGTTATACTTACAGTTAGGAAACTGGCATCTTAAATCCTTTTTTTTGTTTGTTTGAAGAATGTGCATATTTCTGTGTTTCATAAACATGGTGACCACAAACACTGACTAATTTATTTCTAAATGTGTAAAATGAGTCTTTCTTTGTTAAATATCTACATATGTGAGTTTTAATAGATTCCCTTGAATAATAAAACAATTCTTTTACTTATTCTAGGCAGAAAATTTTGGGCTCTTAATGGTTATGATATTCTGGAAGGTTATCCCAGAAAAATATCCGACCTGGGATTTCCAAAAGAGGTTAAAAAGATAAGTGCGGCCGTTCACTTTGAGGATACAGAGAAGACGCTCTTCTTCTCAGGAAACCAAGTCTGGAGGTATGGCAGCCATATTTACTGACCCATCATCTTATATCATAGAGGCAAAGTGAGTCTCAAAAATCCCTTGCTACTTAAAATTATCTCATGAAGTATTGTAAATGTCATACCCGTCATTCATTCTCTTCCATGCCAGCTCCAGCAGGTAGCTCTTAACACAGGTATTTAAAAGTCTCAAGCCCTCTTGAAAATACACATATAATTCTTGCCCTTTCTGGGCCACTCTTCTCTTTCTTAGGCGTTTGTTGTACTACAATCATGGCAAAACTCTCTCTCTTATTTTGACATCTTAATTCCTTGTAATCTTTCTCCTGGATTCTCTTTCTTGTCATCCTCTCCTAATTTACATGGAGCTCCATCTTCTGTGGCCAGAGAGGACACAAGAATAGGTACAGGAAAAGACTGAGCAAGAGAAGGCCACAATTTCTAGTCTGTTGATTCATCGGAGAGGTTGGCCAGGAAGCTGCTAGGCTTGTAGTTTGTGAAGCCAGCTCCTTCTGAAGAACAAGTAGAACAGGAATATCGAAAACACATGTAGAGCTCAAGGCAGCATTGACATTGGCAATATTTATGAGCCCAAATCCATGTCTATATTCAGGGATGATTATCTCATAGGTACACAATAGTTGAAATATTTTAAATGGTAACTTTACTCCCTCTATACACACACACACACACACACACACACACACACACACACATATATATATATACACTCATTATATATATATATATAATATATATATATACATATATATACACTCATGCATGCATGTGTACTCACACATACACACTCTTACATATCATCTTTACGTTTTGGCTTCTTTATTTCTGATAATGACACTTACCACTTTAAATATTACTGCCAGGTTCTACCTGCACTAGTGTTCCAGTCCCTTTACCTTATATGAGGTCTATGGCTCAGTCAAAATGGATTGCTTATCATATCTCAAATGCACTGTGCTTTTATCTCCCCATAACCTTCCCTTATGCAATTTTCTTTGCTAGAGGTCTTTCCCTACATCTCTGTCTTTTGAAATTCCATCCACTGTTTAAAGTTAACTTGAAAGTCTTTCTTGATCACCCCATTCAAAATTATCTCCCTTCTCATGTAACTCCCATGACATCTCATGTTTACTCTCTCATGATGTTTAGCCCCTATTGCCTAATGTTGCAGTTTTGTGTGTATATGTCTTAGCTTTCTTGATAGTGCAGTGGTTCTTACTTTTTATCTATTGAAAAATACCTCAAAAATATAAAAAACTTTCATCAATAACAGTAAGAATATTACATCACAGGAAGCTGTTCTCTTAGGTTAATTTCAGAGCGTGTTTGGTTGGCTAGGGTGTGAGTATGTGCAGGGGAAGAAGAGTATGGAATATAAAGTTATGAGAGGGGAAAGCTGTGCTCCCCTTCCTAGTTTTATTTCCACTGTATGCCTCTATAACTTTTTAGTGCAGAAATTGAACCTTAAATAGTTTGGCATCCGTTACTGCACTTAGCAAGTTGTCTTACACATAGTGGGAGCTCAACAGATAATCGTTCAATGCATAAACATATATTTCACTCTAAGAACACTTTCCTAATAATATACTTTTATAGCAGCTATACAAATTTTGAAATGGAAATGAGCTTATAACTGTCTTTACAAAGATGGTCTTTAGGCAAGTCAAAATACCTCACCGGTATCCACTGTATACTCAGTATTATAATTCCTAATTTTAAAAAGCTACTGGTTGTTTCAAATGGACTTAAAAATTTGAAACTTTTGTCAATTTTGAAAGCTGCCATTATATCCATTGTATTATTTCTAAAGTAATTTACCTACGACCTACTCAAGAGTTTCTTTTTCTTATTAAATAGCTATGATGAAACTAACCATATGATGCATAAAGACTACCCCAGACTAATAGAAGAGGACTTCCCAGGAATTGGTGATAAAGTAGATGCTGTCTTCGAGAAAAATGGTAACTAGTTCCATTGAACTGAACTTAATGGAGGGCTTCTGTAGCCCCTTGAAATAATTTCCTTATAAAGGAATTTTACACAGAACTTAGATGTGCTGATAAATGTCTGACAGTTAAGGGATTACTCATTCTTGTGTGACTACTGACACAGACAGCAAACAAAAATTAATATGCTTAGAATAAATGAGAATTTTACTTAATGACTGCTAATTCTATGAATAAAAGATGCCAAATCTTAAACACTACCTTAAATTTAAAGATATTAAGATGCAAAAAGTATAGTTCAAATCAGGGGTGGAGTGGGGAGTAATTTATATATGAAGACCAATAATCATAGCTATATAATGATTTTTTGCTTGAATTATGGAAAGAGATGTTATCTCTAACTTACAAAAAATAACCAATATCAATAATTCAACCATCAAAACTGGAACTCCTGCCAATACAGCAATTAATTCGTGGTGACAGTTTAAGAGAGCTGGAGACATTTATACCTTTCCCCCTCTTTAAATTATAAGCAATATATTAAAACATTAGTGGTATTTATAAAGATAAACACTGGAATGTTAAAAAAAAGTGAAGCTAACAGATTGGGCTTTTAAAAGTAGCTAGAGTAAAACATTATTTTCAAACTCTGAAATTTTCTTTTTGGTCTTTTTCTTTTAGGTTATATCTATTTTTTCAATGGGCCCATACAGTTTGAATACAGCATCTGGAGTAACCGTATTGTTCGTGTCATGCCAACAAATTCCCTATTGTGGTGTTAAATGTTTTAAAAATATTGTTATTTAAATCCTGGAGACCATTTGGGATAATGCTTCCAGACATTTTTGAGGGGGGCCATGGGGGAGGGAGAGATATCAGGGGAAAGCTTAGTTCTGTGAACAAGCTTCAGTAAGTTATCTTTGAATATTTAGTATCTATACAGCTATGCGTGGGGCTGGAACCACAATGAATTTTAAAGTCATGAAATTCATTATCTCTAAGGGTCACCTAATTCTTGTGTACTATACAGAAGCAGTAGTTGACAATATTCAACATCAAAAATGGGATATATGATCTGTCAAAGAGAGTTAGCTTAATATATTTATAAGGAAACTTTGCAAAGACATAAAAGTAAATCACATTTATATAATTAATGAATCATCTTTACCAAATAGTATAAAGTCATATGAAAATGCAATTTTGGGGGAGCATATGACAGCCATACACAAACAACAATAAACCAAAGGGAAATGTCTGTAATAAATATATTATAGACAACTTTCCAAAGAAATAACTTGGGTTTTTCACTAAAAATATTTGGATGTATGTGCCCCTCTTCATTCAGAAATATCAGAGTCACTAAAGATATGAGACAAAGACTAATGGTGAGGACAGCAGATGTGGCCTTTGTATTGTGTTTAATTTTCACTATTGGCAAAGACTCAAGGACTACTCTCAAAGAAGACAAATATTTCTTTTCATATTTATAGAAGACAAAGAGAGATGATCTCTCTTTGTATTAAAATATTTCAGGTCTTTCAAAAATATCAAAGTATACTAAAATTGTTAACAAAATGATCTAAGGCCACAGAACCACTTTTTCATAAATCATCTGATTATTTAAGGCTAAAAGTAGTGTTTTAACCCTATTTTATCTAAACAATTGTTTTAATTGTCCAGTTTACCTTGGATATATAAGCTATTTTTGAAAGAAATAGACTAAAATTTATGATAAATTGGAAGTATATATGTTAAAACAGAGATATCCAAAATAAAGGAAATATTCTACTGGATTGTGGTCCTCTTGAAAAATGAAACTATGCCTTTTTTCTCCTTTTTTTTTTCTTTAATCCCTCGGAACTTTTTACAGTGCTTGGCACTTGGTACTTATTGAATATATGAATGGTCATCAAGGGAAGAACCTTTGTGTTGAGAAATCATGTTCCTAAAAACTCAGGCAAAGAAAAGAAAGTGTATTATATATGTGAAAAGTATTAGGAAGTGTTTATATTGTTTATAATAAAAAGTTATTTTCAACAGACATTGTCATACGGTATATTTTTGTCTTTTGGTATAATTTTAAGCTTTTCCTCACACAAAGAATGTCCATTTAAATTATTCCTTTTTCTTGCTAACCTCTTTGTTGGGTTGTTTCTTATAAGAACACTAAATTCAAATTTAGTATTAATTGTACCTGGCTTTTTTAACTCAAGTTCTGGTTGAGTTTGGTCAGCCTCGTGCTGATGAGCCCCATTTACTGGGCCAGCTTCATTAGATGGAGCCCACAGGCTCCTCAGAATCTTCTCTGCTGAGAGTATTACTTGGTAATGAAGTGGAGAAAGCAGTAGATCTAGAGTTAGGAAGACTGAGTCCTAACACCAACTCTGCCATGAACTCGGGCATGTTACTTCAGGCAGCTCATTTAATCTGTGTGGGCTTTACTTTGCTGATGTTTAAAATGAAAGGAATAGCAGCTTTGGGGAAATATGAGGAAGCAGGGAACTCTAATGGGGAAGACAAACACTACCTAGGAAACTCAGGGCCTCTGAGCTTAAACATTAGGTCTTTTGTGTTTTCTTAAACAGTGTTCATCCCCAAACATTTAATAAGTATCTGTTCTATGTCAGGCACCTAAGACATTGAGATAAACTAGAAAAACTTGATCTCTACCCCTGAAGAGCTTCTATCCTACTATGAAAACAAAGCGATTAAAATTGAGTAAATAAAGTGCTTTTCCAGGGGAGAAATGACCACCTGTTATGGGTGCAGAGAAGACTGCTCTTACCTTCCTCCCAGTGCACCCCCAAAGTCAGTCTATGCACTTTTCATCTTCCTTGACAATTTAATAGGATTACTGATTTCTAAGTTTTGCTATTGGTGTAGAACATCATCTACCCATCCATCCAATAAATATATAAGGTATAATAAGTATTAATTTCTGTCCTGTGTCAAGAACTTAAGTAGATGCTGGGAGTACAGTGAAAACCAAAACCTCATTACTTTCTTGGAGCTCGCAGTGTAGTTGGGGAGACAGACATTAATCAGATAAGTATAAATTACAACTGTGATAAATGCTATAAGGTAAGGAAACTTGCTCTGAGATCCTCTCATAAGAGGGATTTTACCTACTGTATATATTGGGGGGAAGGAAACAGGAGGGTCTTTCAAGAAGGGCAACACAAAGGAAGAGATAGATACCCAAGCTGACATAAAAAATGAGTACAAGGCAGTGAAGGGAATCAGGGAAAGAGTTCCAGGCCCACGCCTTCAGACTAGAATGGATCTGTTGGAGCTCAGTAGAGTTACAGAGAGGGTTTTTTTCGCCTGCACCACACAGCTTGCGGGATCTCGTTTCCCCGACCAGGGATTGAACCAGATCTCAGCAGTGAAAGCTCAGAATCCTAACCACTAGACCAGGGAACTCCCTTACAGATAGTTTTATGATGATGTTGGCAGAGTATGGATAGGTAAAACGTACCAGGAAACCCCCTAAATCCAACCATGTTCCTCCTATCTTTCACTATGCCAAATATAAATCAGAGAATCTCTCTATGATCAATAACAACAAAAAAAGTATTGATTTTTAAAGACTGTTAGCACAAAATAACTGTCTATGCTAAAAATAAGCATAGATCATTGCAGGAGTTGGCATGTGAATATCTACTTCTTGGTAATTGAGTCAGTTGATGGAAATATTAACTTTTTTGAGCATATGGGTGTCTACATTATTCTGAAACAAGGTGGGGTCCTGTTTCCATCAGAGCACTGGGGAGGCCCTTCCCCAGTGAAGGCCTTGGTCCTGCCTGGTGCCCAGTGGGTCAGTGCATGGTACTGGTGTGGTAAAAGGCCACTCACCAACCCCGCCCCTCGTCTTAAGTGGATGACTTAACTCTGAGGGAAACCCCAGGTAGATGGTGTCTAACTCCTCTCTGCATAAGAATGGTTGCTTTGGAACAATACTTCTCAATGTGTGTTCTGTAAGCCAGCAGCATCAGTGCCACCTGGGAACTTGCTAGAAATGCACATTCTGTGCTCCCCCAGAGCCAAGGAATGAGATCTGTGTTTTAACAAGGCTTCTAGTCCCTCAGGTCCCAGAGTCCCTCAGAAAATCTCTTGTTCTGAGAGAGATGACATTGGTGTTCCCAGGGGTCAAAGCTTCCTGCTAAGATCTTGGGGAACACTGTATTCTACACTCCTTCCAGAAGATTCATAGTATATACTAACATATTAAAGGCTACAAATAATCCTGTGTCAAAGAAACTATTTAACCTATTGAACAAGGTTTTCCAAACATATCTGAACATGGAACATCATTTACTTTCTTTTACTCTCTTTTTAAAAGAGATGTTTAACTTGATTTCAGAAAAATTTTCATTTGCTTTATTATTTGCTTGCATGGTCTCTCTCATGGATGGCTAGATAGATAAACCAGTAGATAAGAGATATATAGTCAGGATTTTTCCCAACTCCCATCTCTGCTCCAGCCTCAATTTCAAATGCCCAATCTGATTGGTGTTACTTGGATCAGTGTCCTTCCACTGTGGCCAGAGTACCAAATTCAAATTACACCAAATGTCTATCTGGTGTTTACCAGTGGGGGCAGGGGTACTATTTAAAAAGAACTCAATATGAGTTGAGTGGTTGGGCTTAATATGTTATGCTATAAAATATGTTACAGTTAAAATACAAATAGCCTGTTCACACAGATATTCATGTATGATGTGAAGAGACAAAGTTAGAGTGCATTTGCCCAACACACTGCACTCAAGTCGAATTGTAGATAGTAACAGCCTCTTCATTAAATAATAAGGGTGAAAAGTTTGAAAACCCCCTCGAAGTGAACCAGTAGTTTAAATGTTTTGAAATAGGAGCAATTGACGAGATCCCATGCTGGTGAAACAAATTTTGCCCTGGAAATTATCCTGGGAGAACTTTCATGTTAAATTAAAAATAGAGTCCTCAATCCCTGCATCCTCATATCAGAATAAAAATGCCAAGATATATACAGCATGCCTCACAAAAAGATAGCCTCCATACTTCTCTACTAAATTTAAGTCCCAGTTACAGGAAATACCTTGGTATTTAAGGATTCATCATAAGGTTGTGAGATTCAAAATACTTCCATTAGGTGGCATCAGCCATACTGTTTTGAAAATGATGAATCGATTTAATTACAAAACAAAACTAATACTTCGCTCTTTAATGTAAGGATGAGGAATCTGGCCAAATTGCTGATTGTTTAATCCCTGACTTTATGCCGTTGACTTTCAAATAAGGTTTAACAGCTTAGGAATTCAAGAATAGCTTGCTCTAGTTTCCTTATGTGTCCCTGTCACTCATCTCAACTCTAAAATTTTCCTTCACGGGAGGTGAGAGTCAGGAAGGTGTGTCACACCAAGCCACCAAGACCTGCTGCAGGCCCCTTGGAGCTGGGGTTTGTGCGTCACCACAGACCTCTGGGTGACAGGCTCCAACATGAACCACAAAATACACAATGTACCCAGAGAATGGAATCACACTAAAAAGAAACCAAACTAGCTGGCAGCAAGAGGGAAGAAAATCCCAAATTACCAGTCCAATTACCTGGAGACAATGTTAAGCATAGAGGAAGAGAATGCTTAAGCTTTCCAAATGTTCTTTCTCACATGGTTTAGTTTTTCTAAATTTTTTGGACTTTTATACCTGCCTGATATTCTAGAGTTTGTGAAATGCTGATTTAGGATTTCTTGGCTTTGTTCTACCTCACTGCTCACAAGGTACTCAAATGGGACTACAGCTATTCTATTAATGACCTCTGGAAGATCAAAGATATGGTAGGTTTACACCAACAGCATGGTCATTTTGGTAAGAGTTTATCATGGTATCTTATTGGACTTAAATGGTCAAAATTATGCCCTAAAATTAGATGCTGTGAGAAAGAAAATTTCTCTTCCATATATTTAAAATTTGTTATAACCCAGTCCAGAAGTAATCATTCAATAATGTCCCCACACATCAACAGAGCAAGGAAGGATTATAAGTACCTGATATCCGGTGAGTCTGTGAGACTCTTAAATCTTGGTTGAAATGGTAATGGACTCACATTATTCAAAATTGGCTTGTTATATTTTACAATTCTTTACAAGTGAAGACATTACTCTTTTTCATTTCCATGGCTTTATGCTGGATTAAAGGACATCATCCAAGTGTCCTTAGCTATGGCCTCATCTGTTATGCCAAAAAGATTTAAAATTAGTAACTAACAGTGTATTTTGGGTTATTTGTTTTTTAATGTTTACATATACCAGTAGGCTTCCTTTTCTCGACAACCCTCCCTTTCCTTTAACAGACTCGGCACTAAAGGCTAGCACAGTACAAGTCGCAAGCAAAACAGTTCACAGAACCGTTCTAATTCTATCTGAAAAGGACTATTGCTTTCTGTGGTTAAAGGTGTGGGCTTTCTGTGTTTTATCCTCTAGCTAGTCTGTGCCTCAGCTTAATGAGTGCCAAGTGGCTTGTGACTTTGCTTCCAAAGCAACATGAGGAAAAAGGAAATCTGTGAGTTCTAAGAACCTCTGAGTATATGGGGCACAGTGTGTATGCTTATGCTGGCTCTGTTTCTGGAAAACTCTGGTTCGGATCATTTTGAGCTGAACAGAGGGCTGAGAAACAGCACCTATGCCTCCAGCCAAGCCCACCTTTCTGAATTCACTTATCAGGATTTATCCCATAATAAATAAGATACCTCCTAAGTAGTTGTATTCCCAATTTCATAAGGAATGTCCAAACTGATTAATGGTGTGAATAACAGAGATAAAATAAAGGCCAAGGAACCAGGGTAATAAGGGAATGAAATAATGGGCAGTATTATTTTGCAGTAGTGGTAATAGAAGCAGAATACTTGTACAACAAAGTTACCCAGGGATTATGTGGAATTAACTGGAATATGAACGAAGAACTCAGAGCTATTTTACTAGAATTGCCTTATACCCTTTGTATATGTAATATGCTTCTGCTTGATATTTACATTTAAGTTCAAAACATTTCCTGAAACATTTCAATGTGGCAAATTTGGGGGCTGGGGGCACGTGGCAATATTGTATATCCTGTGTTTACTTAAGATGAAAATAATTAGATCATCTGATTCATTTTTTATTTTTATGAATGAGAATGAGGCCAAGAGAAAGGAAATGATCTCTCTAGGACCATACAATAGTGTTGGAGGCTGGACCATAAAAATCATCCAGATCTCGGGTGGCCTCGGCCTGCAGTGCCTTGAAGCAGGGTTTCGGTTCCCATCTAGTGATTGAGGTCAGGTTGTGGCGGTGAGAGCACTGAATCCTAGCCACTAGACCAGTGGTCAGTGACAAGGCCCTGGCCCTATGACTTTACAGAAAAAGAATTCCCACAAAGACGGAAAGTAGTGAAACAAGTAAAGTATTTATTTGGAAAAAAAAGAAGTACAGTACGTGTGGATAGACACACGGGTGGGCTCAGAGAAAGAGTCGTGCCCTCTTGGCAGTTTGAATCACTTATATGGGGCATTTCTTCCATGTTTCCTTTGACCAATCATTTTGATTTGCCTGGTTCAGAGTCCATATTTGGTGTATCTCAGGATCTTCCCACGTGTGCACGCGCATCTCTTAGCCAAGATGGATGCTACTGAAGAGGCCTATGGGTAGACTTAGCCACTTAACATCACTCCCTTTTTGACCTCCAAGGAGCCTTTCTGCTCATGTGTAGTCAGGGAGGTCTCCTAACTTCGAGAATGAGGGATATGTGGTCTCTTATCTTCTATCTGGGCAGGGGCCAGCCTTCTCTCTTAATTGTCCTGTTATTCCCATCTCAGAGTATCGGTCCACAGGGAACGAACTCAAACCATTTAGCCTGAGGGCCTATCTATCACCTGCCTCAATCCCACTTTTCTCCTTCTAGCTTATTAATTCCTCTACTACTTCCACAGTCCACTATGTGTTTAGATATCCATTATTTATCAAGGGTCATGAAATACATTTAATTCTACCGTAAGGGTACCACTAATCTGACGATGCAAGGGGAGCTGAGTCCATGTGTCTATATTATCTTGGATAACAGTCAGGCCCCCCCAGGCTTTCAGCCTTTGCTGGCCACCCTCTCCCCACAGCTCAGGTCTCTGATTGACCTTAGTCAGGAGAGATTAAAAGGGCTCTGGCTCAGTTGTCTGAGATTCAGTAAGAAATTTTCTTTGCCAGGACAACTTTGGTTTTGCATCCAGTTTTGACAACTCAATTTCTGTGATTTTCCCAAGACTGAGTCCCTACCTTTGTTACAAACTGTCTCCTCCTTTAGTCCCTATGCCAGAATCCCTGTTTCTTAATACTCTGTGCCCAAAGGATACTGCCTTCTTTTCACCAGATCTTACCGGTTCAAGTTCTGGTCCTTGCCTCAGCCCAGAGGCTGGGCCCCACCGCTATTTTTTTTTTAATTAATTAATTTTTTTTTGGCTGCATTGGGTCTTCGTAGCTGCGCACAGGCTTTCTCTACTTGTGGTGAGAGGGGACTACTCTTTGTTGTGGTGCTCAGGCTTCTTATTGCGGGGGCTTCTCTTGTTGAGGAGCACAGGCTCTAGGCATGTTGGCTCAGTAGTTGTGGCTCACGGGCTGTAGAGCTTAGGCTCAGTAGTTGTGGTGCATGGGTTTAGTTGCTCCACGGCATGTGGGATCTTCCCGGACCAGGGCTGGAACCCGGATCCCCTGCATTGGCAGGCAGATTCTTAACCACTGAGCCACCAGGGAATCCCCCCGCCCCACACTGCTTATTGATGAGGGGCTGGTCTCTTCCTTCAGTGAAGACAGAAATATTGACAAATACATACAACTATCTCAATTTTCTTCAGTCCATTCCAAACATCTTATATATTTTCCCCCCTCTCACTCTTAGCCATCCAATTGGCTTCTTCAGGAAAAAAAAAAGTACAACTACAAAGATCGCTCCTTCACAGCACCTGAGCACCCACTCCATAGCCCCTCTGGATACCATCAGCACAAAAGCTAGTCACAGCTCTCTGTCGGGAAGAAAGTAATTTTCCTCTACCCTTCTAGGTTCTTCTGGCTGGTGTAAGAATTAAATTGATGTGAGACAGATTAAAAGAAAATCAAACAAAAGTTTAATAACAGGTACACATGGGAGAGACCCAGGAGAACTGAGTAACCTGTCAAAATGGCTGAAACCCTCACCTTAAGCACGATCTTCAGATGAAGACAAAAGAGGGTGTTGGGGACAGTGGTCTGGGACATCAAAGGGGAGAAAGCAATTCACATGGAGATGGAAAAGCAAATGTTTGGTAAGCAAATGTTTGCTGGCCCATGCAGAGACAGTGGGGCACAGAGAAGAATTTTAACAAGCCACTTGACTTTGCGGGGTGCCTCCCTGTGTGCACCTAGTTCATACTATAGTTACCTATGGTGGCAGCTCCTTTCCTGGAACAGGTCCTCTAACTACCTTCTTTCAGGCAGTTAGGGGAAGGTCAAAGTTTCTTCCTGAGTCTTTCGGGCCTTGATTGTTGAAACAATCCATATGCATAGGAAATAATCCATATGCCAAAGAGACATTTTGGGGTGCGAATTTTGCTGTAATCCGAAAGAATTCATGTAGAGCCCTTAGCAGACACCTAGGCCTGTAGCAAGTGCTCAAGAAATAGCAGCTGCTACTTCAACAATGCTGAAGATGGTGGTAGGGGTGGGTCGTGGGACGGTAGAGGTGTGGAATGACGGGTCTAACTAAATCAGAGACAGGAAGCACATCCTCAAAACCAGTAGCTGAAGTCATTCTTGTTTTTTTGTCTTTTTAAAAAATACAGTATTATTTATCTTCCCTCTGTTAAACCCCGAGTCAACCACTTTCCCCAGACTGCCTGGGGGCTTATAGGAAAAGAACATACAATACAGGGCAGATGAAACATGGGAGAAAGAACTATGGGAGAGGAGATGGCTCCTTCACATGGCACAGAGGATGAGAAAGGTCACCATCAGACAAAAGAGCCCCTTGCCTCTAAGAGGACGAAGCCCTTCACTGTTGCTTCAGAGAAGGGTTCCTGGCATAACAAATAATGAGGCTCCCAAACACAGTCCCAATTCCAGCCCCAGAGCTAACCACCCCTAACTTGGCAACCCAGACCCAGTGAACGTGGCTTCTGTGTCAATGTCCCTTGAAATGGTGTTGGTTTGGAAGCCATGGCTAGGAAGGACTGAGGTCAGGATACCTGAGCAGCCAAGCTACTGGGGCTCCCATCAGTCACTTCCACACCACTGCAGACAGTGATGGGCGCAGTGGCTGACAAAGGAGGGGGTTGGAGATGGACTTAGTGCAGGCACACATTTTCAGGGGTTGAGGGGCTGTGGCCAGAGAGCTGTTCTCAGTGCAGAGAAGACGGTGGAGGGGGGAGGCAATAGTGAAAATGAAGTCATTTTTTCAGGTTTACAGCTGTAATCCTCAAGTACTTCCTTGTTCATGCAAACTAAATGTTACTTCTCTTCAGTTTAGTCAAATGACTAAGTGCTTGTATGTCTGCTATTTTTCTTGAGAATATGGAATTCTTTTTTTTTAAGATTTTTTTTGTTGTTGTGGATCATTTTTAAAGTCTTTATTGATTTTGTTATAATATTGCTTCGGTTTTATGTTTTGGTTTTCTGGCCGGGAGACATGTGGGATCTTAGCTCCTCAATCAGGGATCGAACCTGCACCCCCTGCATTGGAAGGCTAAGTCGTAACCACTGGACTGCCAGGGAAGCCCAGAGAATATGGAATTCTGCTATTAAAATTCCTAGAAGGAGCTCTCTGGAATTGAAAATAAAAAAATATCAGTCATCCATTTCTTTACAGCTAATGAGTCCTGCCTCCCTTTCTTTGGTTCTGGGCCAACAGAGGAGTCTTCTTATGTGGGTGGTAGCATCAAAAGGCCTTTCTGCTCTTTGCGAAGATCATGTAGTCAACTACTGTACTATCTATACTAACAGTAGATATCAGCATGTGAATACAGTAGTTTAGAAAAAAGGAAAGAATACCTAATAAAGGATTTATTATTATTTGTCCGTGAAATACATTTTAAGGTTTATTGGAGGAAATAGATTTTCTTTACTAAATGTCTTATTTAGGTTAGTTTTAAAATTTATCCATATTTCCCCAGTATGCACAAAGCCTAGAGGAAAGACCCAGAGGCTTCTAAATTGCAAGGAAGATTAGCCAGTCATCAAGGATTTCTCCCAAGGAAAGGTAAGGTCTAGGTGGGATGACAGAGACACTGCACTCTGGGGTATAGCTCATCTGAGACTAAAGTCCTGCTGGATCCTCAGAATGAGCATGGACAGAAATTGTTATATGCAGCCCTTTCTTAAACCTATTTCTTCCGATATGTTATACAACTTAATTGTGTCACATGGCCAAATCAGCTGAAGCACAAGATAGTCAATTTTTCCAACGATGTGCCTGACTTTATTTCTGCATCAGTAGCTGAATCAACTCTGAGTATTCATATTGCAGCTGAAAAAGCCACATCCTCTGGGCCTAAACTTAGTGTTTTAAAGCTATATGGAGTGGATGTACTCATTCCATAGACAGTACATCGACATGGCCACACCCTTAGGTTACAGCATTACAGATGTGTCTCACGCTCCCTGGAGGATATGCTGACGTATCTCTGCCCATCTTCAACCCCAGCTGACAGCTGATGCTATCAACTCCCAGTCCCTCCTCCTTGGGAAAAGAAAGAAAATGGATTAAGGTGTCCCCTTTGGCAAGTTCCCTTTGGTGGTATAATCATTGATGATTCTTTACTTAGTGAAGAAGAATTAAGACTTTGGGCCCGGGGGGCAAAACACACCCTATAAAAGCATGTTTTTTTTACCAGCTGAATGCCTGTTACTGAACAGGAAATCATGATAATCAGAGTTGAGTCAAGCTTGAGAAGGCTTTTGTTGTATGCCCTCGAGTAGAATTCTCCCAGCTGAAGCTCTCAAAGAGACTGGCAAGCTTACCATTGATAAGGTTGTCTTCCAAATTTCTTAGAATAAAATTTAACTGTTAGAGTTTTCATTCATCACTTCCTCATTCATTAAACAAAGTAGTTTTGAATATATTGCAGCCTAATTTTGCTAACTGAGGCTGTTGGCATATTTCTCAGGGAGGAAGTGAAGTTAGGTTTAGGTGTAAAACTGGGCCACGGCACCTAGGCAACAAGTTTCAGTAATAAGTGCCAGGACATGAAACTGAGTCCCCCTAAAACCAAGTTCCCCTGTGAGTTTATGATTAATCTCTCTATCCAAAACTTTATTCATGTTCTTGTCCGACCCCTGTGATGCTCAGGATTGAGGAGTATCAAAAGAAAAGGGGGATTGAAACCAAGCAGAACCCTGCAGGGCCTTCCTGGGTACAAAACCCCTCCATATTCCCCATTTGTTTTTTGTAGAAAGAGGTTTTAGTCTCCTAGGCCTTCCCTGATTTACAAAGAGCAGACTCAAGCAGTTAATGATTAGAACAGTAGAGTCACAGGACTCCTAGATCTCCCTGAAGGGATATAGATAACAATCTGATGCATATCTTTGAAATGTTCTGCAGAAACTAGGACCCCAGTGGAGGATGGTGACTACATGCTGAACACAAGCACAGAGACCTCAGATGGAACCAGAAGGTTGATGATTGAGATTCCCGAAATATCACACTGTTACCTCACAACCAACCAAACAGAAGAAGGTCCACAAACTGATCAGGCATCCTATGACCCTCTCCTCTAACATTGTCTTTATTTTAATCTTATTTTATATTGCAGTATAGTTGGTTAACAATGTTGTGTTAGTTTCAGGTGCACAGCAAAGTGATTCAGTTATACATATACATGTATCTGTTCTTTTTAAAATTCTTTTCCCATTTAGGTTATTACAGAATGTTGAGCAGAGTTCCCTGTGCTATATAGTATGTCCTTTTTGGTTATCTATTTTAAATATAGCAATGTGTACATGTCAATCCCAATCTCCCAATCTATCCCTCCCCATACTCCACCCTTCCTCCCTGGTAACCATAAATTCATTCTCTAAGTCTATAAGTCTGTTTCTGTTTTGTAAATAAGTTCATTTGTATCTTTTTTTGTTTTTAGATTCTGCATATAAGTGATATCATATGATATTTGTCTTTCTCTGTCTGACTTACTTCACTTAGTATGATAATCTCCAGGTCCATCTCTGTTGCTGCAAATGGCATTATTTCATTCTTTTTAATGGCTGAGTAATATTCCATTGTATATATATACCACATCTTCTTTACCCATTCATCTATCCTAAAAGCCATCCAGGGAGTTTGGGTCTTTTGAGCATGAGCTGCCCATTCTCCTTTCCTGGAACCCTGAAAATAACCCTTACTTTGCTGCAGATACCTGCTGTCAGAATTTGGCTCTCTGCACTGTGGGCACAGGAAACTTTGCTTGATAACAGACACATTTAGTCAAACATGTGAATTGATTTATAGGTTAAAATTACAAAGCGTCAGGTTGTATATAATTTTACAAATAGGGATTAAGCAACTTTCATGGCAGAGTAGGTAAATACCTGACCACTGGGAACATAACTGGTGGACAAGGGGAGAGTAGATTGGGAAATAGTGAGTCTTAGAAATTGATAAGTTTTCCCTTCTCACTCTCAATGAAAGTGCAAAAAGTTCCAGTGATTTTCCCTATGTAGCTGCTCTCTGGTATAGTTTTACTGTAATACCCAATCACTGAATTAAGAAAAGTAAGACAAGTGTTCATTTTATTTTTGTGGCATAGAGCAATTTCTGTCTTCACCTGCAACAAAGGACAAGAACTTCAATGTGTCATGGGGTGGTGTCCTCCATGGTCGGTAGTTCCCATAGGCCTGGCTATGTGAGGAGGTGACTGGATGATATCACTTTCAGACCAGGGCCTGTTGTACAGCCTTGAATGAATCTGGCAGTCGTTTTGCTTCAGAGGTAGTCATGTTGACTACAAAGTTCCCTGAGTTCATGGTCTTATTCTGACTCAGAAACATCGTTGTGTATGAAATGCAAGATTTGAGAGAATCTGCAGATATTAGGTTGGAAAAGAGTGAAGAGAAACATAGAGAAGAGGCACTGGGCAGAAGCCAAGAGGCAGGAAAAGTTGTGAATGGGAAGAGACCATCATGCAGAGAGCAAAGTTCCTTGACAGCAAGAGTAGAAGTGGAAATGGTGATAGAAAGTGACTGATCCACCTGATGGATGCCTGTGGATACACTACCTCCTCCATGAAGTCTCACCTAGTCATGCTAGGCAAAGTCATCTGCCTTCTGAACTCAGCACCTAGCCCCTCTATTTTGGCCTTATTGCACTTTGTATCTCTCTCAGGGCTCTTTGAGTTTGAGAAATATAGAATTCAACTCTGGCTAAACATTCTGAGTAGTTCACAGAATTGAAAGAAAAGCTAAACTCCTAGATATCAGAAAGGACAGATTCCAGCCCAGTCCTGATATCTCAAGAGGAGGAATCCAGACTTTCTCTGGGCAGTTCCATTGAAATGATTCTACTTCACTGCTTCCATTTTATGTCAGTCCACTCAAGAGTCAGTTTCCAGGAAGAGAGAGTTGTGTTCTCTCAGCTCAAGACTGCTGGCTACCCTTGGTAGGGGCGAGTGGCAATGGGCCAGAACTGGACTGACAGTTCCATAGCACAATCATCCCATGGGTTAGAGAAGAGAGAATCAAAGTAAAGGAGGATGCATTTTACTAAAAGAAAGAAGAGAGGATATTGTGCAGGCAAACAAACAAAACAAAACCAAAACAGGTGTGCAGTACACACCCTTCTCTATTTTACAATTCTTTGCAGAGTTGTCTTTGTCACCTACTAAATGGGGCAAGTAATACATTTTCCTCTTCCAGACAGGGTCCATTCATTAATTTTATTTGATCCTTTAATATTCCGAATATTATTATCAATGTCTAACATTTATTGAGCAAACACAGTGATACTGTGTTGGGTGTCTTATATGCGTTATCTCATCTGATTTTCTCAGCAGATGTATACAGTAGTTGTTTTATTAAACTCACTTTACAGACAGGAAAACCATGACTTGAAGAGGTTAAGAACTTTCCTAAAAACACATCCTGTAAGAAATAGAAAAGGGTTTAAAATTCAGTTTGTGTGACCCCAAAACTCAGGCTTTTAACCACTCTGATATATTGACTCCACATTATATGAGATAATTGATGCATATTTTAATTAATTAATTAATTAATTGATGGCTGTGTTGGGTCTTAGTTGTTGTGCTCTGGCTTTCTCTAGTTGAGGTGAGCAGGGGCTACTCTTCCTTGCAATGCGCAGACTTCTCATTGCTGTGGCTTCTCTTGTTGCAGAGCACCAACTCTAGCGCGTGGGCTTCAGTAGTTGTGGCTCGCAGGCTCTAGAGCGCAGACTCAATAGTTGTTGCACACTCAGTAGTTATTTGATCCACAACACGTGGGATCTTTCCAGACCAGGGCTCGAACCCGTGTACCCTGCTTTGGTAGGTAGATTCTTAACTCCTGCGCCATCAGGGAAGTCCTGATGCATATTTTTAATAAAAGTATTTTTCCACGCTTGTACAAAATATCTTTTAATAATTTATGCAGCCCAGGACACAGCACCTCAATCTAAGACTTAAAAAAGCTGGAAAAGACTTAGAGAAAAGCTATTGAGAGGCAGCATGGTAGTGAAGAAATGGCTGATGAATGAAAGTCTCAAAAAAATTATGACTGTCATGTGAAAAACTTCAAAGTACCTGGTCAGGCCAAGCCCAGTGTCCACGGACTAAGCGACAGCCGAGGTAGGGAAAAATAAATGAGACTTTCTATGAGGACTTTTTGTAGATCGAAAGGCTCTGAGTAAAGAGAAGACTTGGTTATTTTTACTCTAACCTATAGAAAATATTGAAATGTAAGAAGTAAAACCAACAAGTTTTAAATAAATTTATAGTTCACACAAAGGCTAAGGTGTTCTCTGGCTGCCCCTAGTCTTGTAGGCTGTTTGTGGAGTTCTCTAGCACTCCGCTGGATACTGCTGACTGGGCTGGAGAGAATTTTAACTTGCCTCACTTTGGTAATCCTCATGTTTTTAGAATGTGACTTCTCTGCCGAGAAGTGAAACTACAGGTACACCTTGTTTTATTTTGCTTCGCAGATATTATGTTTTTCACAAATTGAGGATTTGTGGCAGCCCGGCATTAAGCAAGTCTTTCAGCATCATTTTTCCAACAGCATTTGCTCACTTCATGTCTCTGTGTCACATTTGGGTAATTCTTGAAATATTTCAGATTTTTCATTATTTTCATATTTGTTATTGTGATCTGTGATCAGTGATGTCATTGCTATGACTCGCTGAAGGCCGAGATGATGGTTAGCATTTTTTAGCAATCAAATATTTTAAAGTTAAGTATGTACATTGTTTTCTCAGACATAACGCTATTGCACACTTAAGAGACTATAGTATAGTGTAAGCATAACTTTTATATGCACTGGGAGACTAAAAAATTTGTGTGGCTCACTTTATTGCAGTGGTCTGGAACCGCAACCACAATTATCTCTGAGGTATATGTCTGTACCAGGCCTTTCAAGCTAGCTACTGCTGGACATGTCCACTGTAGGGACAAATTTGTTTCAAAGAGATCTCAAGTGAGTCATTCGTGTTCCTAGAATGCAGGCCTGGGGACAGGAAAAAGACATCATGGGCAAAACTGGTCTGAAATGAATGGAATACAAATACTTTTGGGAATCCAAGTGGCCAAATCCTGTGCACTGACCATCACAACAAAGATTCATGGTCTTACACTGGAGGCCAAAGTCATCTAGTAGTCATTGGCTTTTGTTCCTGGAGGAGAGAGAGGGGTCTGGTCAATTCCTCCTTATTTAGCAATGTGTCACTCCCTTGCATAAAACCCAGCAATGGTTCCAGTTAGCTCTCAGGAAATAATTTCAACTGCTCAGTGTGGCTTACAGACATCACCTGGTCTGACTCCATGCCCCCACCTGACCCTCTAGCCTTGTCTCTCATTTCTGTGACCCTCCATTCCCTTATGTCCCCTCCCACCTTTCCACTGCCCTCCCTGATTCAACCATCGTTCTTTCCTTGAAGACACCAAACCCTTTTTCCTTTCTGGCCTTAGAATATGTGTTTACTTCCTCTTCAACTTTCAGATCTAATTTTTTTTTTTTTCGGGCCTCTCACTGTTGTGGCCTCTCCCGTTGCGGAGCACAGGCTCCGGATGCGCAGGCTCAGCGGCCATGGCTTACGGGCCCAGCCGCTCCGCGGCGTGTGGGATCTTCCCGGACCGGGACACGAACCCGTGTCCCCTGAATCGGCAGGTGGACTCAACCACTGCACCACCGGGGAAGCCTTCAGATCTAATTTTAAATGTCATTTTATCTGGGAAGCCTCCCCTGACCCTAGGTCTGGGTTAAGGACATGAGCCTCCTTTTTGCATTATAATTGTGTGGGGTTTTTTTCTGTATTCTCCCCTAAGACTCTAAGCCCAGTTATGGCAGGAAATGAAAGCCTTATTCATATATATATATATATATATATATATATATATATATATACATACACACACACACACACATACATATACATACACTTATATACACATATATATGTATACACACATGTATACACACACATATTATACACAGACAAACTGAGAGGAAAGAGGTAATGAGGTAATGTGACTTATCTTACACCTCACGATCTAGTTCCCTGCAGTTATGTTCATTCAAATACCAAGCACAGGAAAACCCTGGGTTACATGATAGTGGGAGTTCCTGGTGAGGATACCCTTGCCTGCAGACATGAGGAAGATAGGCAGAAGCTCCACGGGCACACAGCCAGTGCCACCCTTTAAGCAGGGCAAGAAGGGCTCCCAAACTGGGTCCCATACTTTAGAGTGTCTTGCATATCAAAAACTCTAAATAGAGGCTTTTTTCCCCCTGTTTTATATCTTAAGAAGGTTTTTCTGAAATTTTGCTACCACCCTGAGTGAACAATGTTATGGGAGGAGGATACACAAGTTGCATTGGCCCTTCAAATCAGTACAGGCAAGACTGAGGGTGTGGCAGTGTATATATGTCAGTGATGGGAGGGTCAGGTGAGAAGGATGTCTCCCCCAAATCACATGAAGTGGGTGTCTTTGCAGATGAAGCTCCCCAGACATCTTTTCTCCTTAGCTCCTCTGGGGAGGTGCTTGGAACTACCTGGAAATCTTGAATTAGAAAAGTAAAGCATTGGTGAGGGCGCTTGACCAGGAAGTTCTGGCAAGAGCCCAGCTTCTGCCCTGCCCCAGAAGATGTGCACTATCAGGTTCACAGGCTGCTGAGGGATGGGGGCTGGATGGGGAGTGAAGGTGGAGAGAGTGTGGGGAGAGGTGCGAGTCCACAGCTTCTTTGGCCTCTAGTCTAGATATTTAGACATGTAGTAAGTGGATCTCTACTTGGATCCTTCCTCCTTGGTCCCCCACCAATATTTGGAGTAGACCTGTGCACAGTCTTGCTTCATTAGCTATGAAGGCTCTTGTGTGCTTCTCCTTGGAAGTGGGCATGGTTACTCCTTACTTTAACTTTCTGTTCAAGGAGTGACTCAACTTTTAATGTGTGCTTATATTGATTCTTCTTCTGTCTGACCCAACTGGTTGGCCAGTCACTACTTGGTATGGAGCCCCTCTGTTGAGCAGACCTTTTATGTCCATGGCTCAGAGACCATCTGCCAACCCAGAAGTGTCTTGGGTGAAGCATCCCTCTCTGAGCTAATCATCTGTTGGCCACAGAGACAGGTCACATTTTACACAGAAGTGTGGTGATTTGGGGATGAGGAAACCACTTGGCATTGGCTCTGAAGAAGCTGTGAGCAGAGTAGGCACTCAGAGCTCCATGCCCCATACATGCTCTTTCCCATATCCCACACTGCTACCCAGATCACTGAATGCTACTTTTTTTTGAATTTTATTTTATTTTATTTTTTATACAGCAGGTTCTTATTAATTATCTGTTTTATACATATTAGTGTGTATATGTCAATCCCAATCTCCCAGTTCATCCCACCACCACCACTCCTGCCGTTTTCCCCCCTTGGTGTCCATACATTTGTTCTCTACATCTGTCTCTATTTCTGCTTTGCAAACCGGTTCATCTGTACCATTTTTCTAGACTGAATGCTACTTTTGTATTAATTTTTAAGTCATTCATGCAGTTATTCTCATTCTCACCTAAAGTACGTCAGCTACAAAAATGTATGAGGATCTAAATTAAATCATTCTGACTCTCCTGCAAAAGAGGAAGAGAGAATAAGAACTCTTCAAACATAAGTGCATGACTTAGAGTTTTTCAAGTTATTTAAAAAGATGTGATCCATTCTTTCACTGTAAATTTACCCTGGTTTCAGAAATGTCTTGTATGTCTGGGAATGGTTTCATTTCCTCTACAAAGGTCAGTAATAGTCTCCATAAAATTAAGACTGGGAAAAAAAGAAACTGCATCTATATCTGGAAAACAAATCAATTCCTTTCCATTACACAACAGTTTGGGCAATTTTAGTGATTATTTTTGCATAATTTATACACAAGTTTAGTTATAGAATTTATATAATCTCCTCACTAAGCTGGCCCAAACACTATGCAGTCCAGTATTTTGGTCACATATACTTAACCATCTCTCATAATGTTATGTGGCTCCTACCACTCTGAGTGTTGTGCTCTCCTTAAAAGTAAATCAGTAAGTTGACCTCAATCTTTCTTCATGCCTGACATTGGCTCTTTACTGGCCTTCCCTCTCCATAAGTGCAGCAGGAGTGGATAAAGGGTGCCCCCAGGACCCTTTCGAGTCGTGGCTCCTGGCACTCACACCCAGTCCTAGAAAATGTGAATGTGGATGTCCCTGGCTTCTCCACAGATGAACTGTAAAAGTCTTGTCCCATCCTGGGAAAAGAGGGGGAAATAGATGAGAAAAGGTGAAATTTAAGTCTACTACCCCAAAGAATGCAAGTTCTCAGAATCAAGGAGAGCTTCAAACATGGATTCTCAACTCTGATTATTCATTGGAGCCAATTGCCATGTTTAAAAGACTCACACTCTACCATCAACCTTAGAATTCTAATGCCGAAGTCATGGGTAGGGATTGGCTTATGTACATGTTTCTAACAGTAATTTTGATGCTCAAGCAGGATTCAAAACCAGTGCTTTGAATGAGATGTTTACAATTTGCTTTTATTTACCCCTCCACAAATGAGCAAGAGATTCATTTCACTGAATGACAGACTACACACATTGGTGCTATTCCAGTTTTGGGAGGAGAGAAGTTTGGTTCCAATAATAATCTCCTCAATCCACCATAGGCCTTAAAAGAAGAGTGTACAGAATCATCTAAGCAAAATCACACAGCAAGAAAGTCTGCCTGACTTTGGATATTTACTTCCCTTTCAACATGTTTGTGATTCAATATGGCTTCCGTTTCTCACGTGTTGAGTTTGATTTGGGAGGAGCATCATTATCAGGTATCCTTGGTACACTATTATATGAGGGATTACAACCAAATGCTTGAAAAAGTCAAAAAAATTGGAATATTACTCAGCAACTAAAAAGACAAACCACTTTTGATACATGTAACAAAATGGATAAATCTTAAAAAGTGAGAGAAGACAAAAGGTACTGCATGATTCATTTCTACAATATTTTAGAAAAAAACAAAAGCACAGAGATACAAATCAGCTCCATGGTTACCAGGGACTGAGTGTGGGAGAGGGAGGTTTTATGCAAAAGAGGAAAAGAATTTTCTTGAGGTAATATGAAATAGTTTATGTCTTTTATTCTAATACATTATGTTTATTAGAGGACAATATGACCCAGACTTTTAATTAATTTATTTATCTATCTATCCATTTATTTATTTATTTCCTTATTTATTTATTTACATCTTTATTAGAGTATAATTGCTTTACATTGTTGTGTTAGTTGCTGCTGTATAACAAAGTGAATCAGCTATACGTATACATATATTCCCATAACCCCTCCCTCTTGTGTCTCCCTCCCACCCTCCACATCCCATCCCACTAGGTGGTCAGAGAACACCAAGCTGATCTCTCTGTGCTATGTGGCTGCTTCCCACTAGCTTTCTATTTTACATTTCATTATGTAAATATGTCAATGACACTCTCCAACTTTGTCTCAGCTTACCCTTCCTCCTCCCTGTGTCCTCAAGTCCATTCCCTACATTTGCATCTTTATTCCTGTCCTGCCCCTAGGTACTTCAAAACCATTTTTTTTCTTTTAGATTCCATATATATGTGTTAGCATACAGTATTTGTTTTTCTCTTTCTGACTTACTTAACACTATATGACAGACACTAGGTCCATCCACATCACTACAAATCACTCACTTTTGTTTCTTTTTATGGCTGAGTATTATTCCATTGTATATTTGTGCCACATCTTCTTTATCCATTCATCTGTTGATGGAAACTTAGGTTGCTTCCATGTCCTGTCTATTGTAAACAGTGCTGCAGTGAACATTGTTGTACATGACTCTTTTTGAATTATGGTTTTCTCAGGGTATATGTCCAGTAATGGGACTGCTGGGTCACATGGTATTTCTATTGTTAGTTTTTGTTGTTTTTTTTTTAATCTTTATTGGATTATAATTGCTTTGCAATGGTGTGTTAGTTTCTGCTTTATATTTGTTGTTAGTTTTTTAAGGAACCTCCATACTGTTCTCCAAAGTGGCTGTATCAATTTACAGTCCCACCAAGAGTGCAAGAAGGTACTCTTTTCTCCACACCCTCTCCAGCATTTATGGTTTGTAGATTTTTTGATGATGGCCATTCTGACTGGTGTGAGGTGATACCTCATTGTAGTTTTGATTTGCATTTCTCTAATAATTAGTGATGTTGAGTAGCCTTTCATGTGTTTGTTGGCAATCTGTATATCCATCTGTGGAGAAACGTCTATTTAGGTCTTCGGCCCATTTTTGGATTGGGTTGTTTGATTTTTTGATGTTGAGCTGCATGAGCTGCTTGTATTTTTGGAGATTAATCCTTTGTCATTTGTTTCGTATGCAAATATTTTCTCCAATTCTGAGGGTTGTCTTTTCGTCTTGTTTATGGTTTCCTTTGCTATGCAAAAGCTTTTAAGTTTCATTAGGTCCCATTTGTTTATTTTTGTTTGTATTTCCATTTATCTAGGAGGTGGGTCAAAAAGGATCTTGCTGTGATTTATGTTATAGAGTGTTCTGCCTAGGTTATACCCTAAGAGTTTGATAGTTTCTGGCCTTACATTTCGGCTTTAATCCATTTTGAGTTTATTTTTGTGTATGGTGTTAGGGAGTGTTCTAATTTCATTCATTTACATGTAGCTGTCCAGTTTTTCCAGCAGCACTTGTTGAAGAAGCTGTCTTTTCTCCATTGTATACTCTGGCCTCCTTTATAAAAGAAAAGGTGACTGTATGTTTATGGGTTTATCTCTGAGCTTTCTATCCTGTTCCATTGATCTATCTTTCTGTTTTTGAGCCAGTACCATACTGCCTTGATTACTGTAGTTTTGTAGTGTATTCTGAAGTCCAGGAGACTGATTCCTCCAGCTCCGTTTATCTTTCTCAAGATTGCTTCAGCTATTTGGGGTCTTTTGTGTTTCCACACAAATTGTGAAATTTTTTGTCCTAGTTCTGTGAAACATGCCATTGGTAGCTGGATAGGGATTGCAGTGAAGGTGTACATTGCTTTGTGTAGAATAGTCATTTTCACAATGTTGATTCTTCCAATCCAAGAACATGGTATATCTCTCCATCTCTTTGTATCATCTTTAATTACTTTCATCAGTGTCTTATAGTTTTCTGCATACAGGTCTTTTGTCTCCTTAAGTAGGTTTATTCCTATGTATTTTAATCTTTTTGTTGCAATGGTAAATGGGAGAGTTTCCTTAATTTCTCTTTTAGATTTTTAATCCTTAGTGTATAGAAATGTAAGAGATTTCTGTGCATTAATTTTGTATCCTACTGCTTTACCAAATTCATTGATTATTTCTAGTAGTTTTCTGGTAGCATCTTTAGGATTCTCTACGTATAGTATCATTTCATCTGCAAACAGTGACAACTTTACTTCTTCTTTTCTGATTTGGATTCCTTTTATTTCTTTTTCATCCCTGATTGCTGTGGCTAAAACTTCCAAAACTATATTGAATAATAGAGGTGAGAGTGGACAATCTTGTCTTGTTCCTGATCTTAGAGGAAATGGCTTCACTTTTTCACCATTGAAAATTATGTTGGCTGTTGGTTTGTAATATATGGCCTTTATTATTTTTAGGTAAGTTCCTTCTATGCCTACTTTCTGGAAGGTTTTTAAGATAAATGGGTGTTGAATTTTGTCAAAAGCTTTCTCTGCATCTATTTAGATGATCATATGGATTTTCTTCTTCAATTTGTTAATATTGTTTATCACATTGATTGATTTGTGTGTATTGAAGAATCGTTGCATTTATGGGATAAACCCCACTTGGTCATGGTGTGTGATCCTTTTCATGTGCTGCTGGATTCTGTTTGTTAGTATTTTGTTGAGGATTTTTCATCTATGTTCATCAGTGATATTGGCCTGTAGTTTTCTTTCTTTGTGACATCTTTTTCTGGTGCTGGTATCAGGGTGATGATGGCCTCGTAGAATGAGTTAGGGAGTATTCCTCCCTCTGCTATATTATGGAAGAGTTTGAGAAGGATAGGTGTTAGTTCTTCTCTAAATGTTTGATAGAATTCGCCTGTGAAGGCATCTGGTTCTGTGCTTTTGTTTGTTGGAAGATTTTTAATCACAGTCTCAATTTCAGTGCTTGTGATTAGTCTGTTCATATTTTCTATTCCTGGTTCAGTCTCAGAATGTTGTGTTTTTCGAAGAATTTGTGCATTTCTTCCAGGTTGTCCATTTTATTGGCATAGATTTGCTTATAGTAATCTGTAATGAACCTCTGTATTTCTTCAGTGCCAGTTGTTACTTCTCCTTTTTCATGTCTAATCCTATTGATTTGAGTCTTCTCCCTTTTTTTCTTGATGAGTCTGGCTAATGGTTTATCAATTTTGTTTATCTTCTCAAAGAACCAGCTTTTAGTTTTGTTGATCTTTGCTATTGTTTCCTTCATTTCTTTTTCATTTATTTCTGATCTGATATTTATGATTTCTTTCCTTCTACTAACTTTGGGGTTTTTTTTTTGTTCTTTCTCTAATTGCTTTAGGTATAAGGTTAGGTTTTTTATTTGAGATATTTCTTGTTTCTTGAGGTGGGATTGTATTGCTAGAAGCTTCCCTCCTAGAACTGATTTTGCTGCATCCCTTAGGTTTTGGGTCACTGTGGTTTCATTGTCATTTGTTTCTAGGTATTTTTTGATTTCCTCTTTGATTTCTTCAGTGATCTCTTGGTTATTTACTAGCATATTGTTTAGCACCCATTTGTTTGTATTTTTCACATGTTTTTTCCCTGTAACTGATTTCTAATCTCATAATGTTGTGGTCAAAAAAGATGGTTGATATGATTTCAGTTTTCTTAAATTTACCAAGGCTTGATCTGTGACCCAAGATGTGATCTATCCTGGAGAATGTTCTGGGTGCACTTGAGAAGAAAGTATATTTTGCTGGTTTTGGGTGGAATGTCCTATAAATATTAATTAAGTCTATCTGGTCTATTGTATCATTTAAACCTTGTGTTTCCTCATTTATTTTCTGTCTGATGATCTGTCCATTGGTGTAAGTGGGGTGTTAAAATCCCTAGTATAGTTGTGTTACTGTCGAAATCCCCTTTTATGGCTGTTAGCATTTGCCTTATGTATTGAGGTGCTCTGATGTTGGGTGCATAAATATTTACAATTGTCATATCTTCTTCTTGGATTGATCCCTTGATCATTATGTAGTGTCCTTCTTTGTCTCTTGTAATAGTCTTTATTTTAAGTGTATTTTGTCTGATATGAGAATTGCTACTCCAGCTTTCTTTTGATTTCCATTAGCATGGAATTTGTTTTTCCATCCCCTCACTTTCAGTCTGTACATGTCCCTAGGTCTGAAGTGGGACTCTTGTAGAGAGCATACATATGGGTCTTGTTTTTGTATCCATTCAGCCAGTCTATGTCTTTTGGTTGGAGCATTTAATCCATTTACATTTAAGGTAACTATCAATATGTATGTTCTTATTACCATTTTCTTAATTGTTTTGGGTTTATTATTGTAGGTCTGTTCCTTCTCTTGTGTTTCCTGCCTAGAGAAGTTCGTTTAGCATTTGTTGTAAAGCTGGTTTGGTGGTGCTGAAATCTCTTAGCCTTTGCTTGTCTTAAAGGTTTTAATTTCTCCATCGAATCTAAATGATATCTTTGCTGTGTAGAGTAATCTTGGTTGTAGATTCTTCCTTTTCATCATGTTAAATATGTCCTGCCACTCCCTTTTGGCTTGTGGAGTTTCTGCTGAAATATCAGTTGTAAACCTTATAGGGATTCCCTTGTATGTAATTTGTTGTTTTTCCCTTGCTGCTTTTAATATTTTTTCTTTGTATTTAATTTTTGATGGTTTGGTTAAATGTGTCTTGGCATGTTTCTCCTCAGATTTATCCTGTATGGGACTCTCTGTACTTCCTGGAGTTGATTAATTATTTCCTTTCCCATATCAGGGAAGTTTTCAATGATAATCACTTCAAATATTATCTCAGTCCCTTTCTTTCTCTCTTCTTCTGGGACCCCTATAATTCGAATGTTGGTGAGTTTAATGTTGTCCCAGAGGTCTCTGAAATTGTCCTCAATTCTTTTCATTCTTTTTTCTTTATTCTGCTCTGCAACAGTTATTTCCCCTATTTTATTTTCCAGGTCACTTATCCATTCTTCTGCCCCAGTTATTCTGCTTTTGATTCCTTTTAGAGAATTTTTGAGTTCATTTAATGTGTCGTTCATCATTGTTTGTTTGCTCTTTAGTTCTTCTAGGTCCTTTTAATCATACCTTGTATTTTCTCCATTCTATTTCCAAGATTTTGGATCATCTTTACTATCATTTCTCTGAATTCTTTTTCTTGTAGACTACCTATTTCCTCTTCATTTTTTTGGTCTGGTGGGTTTTTACTTTGCTCCTTCATCTGCTGTGTGTTTCTCTGTCTTCTCATTTTGTGTAACTTACTGCATTTGGGGTCTCCTTTTCGCATGCTTCAGGTTCATAGTTCCTGATGTATTTGGTGTCTGCTCCCAGTGGGTAAGGTTGGTTCAGTGGGTTGTGTAAGGCTTCTTGGTGGAGGGGACTGGTGCCTGTGTTCTGGTGGATGAGGCTGGATATTGTCTTTCTGGTGGACAGGACCATGTCCGGTGGTGTGTTTTGGGGTGTCTGTGACCTTATTATTTTAGGCAGCCTCTCTGCTAATGGATGGTGTTGAGTTCCTGTCTTGCTAGTTGTTTGGCATAGGGTGTCCTGCACTGTAGCTTGCTGGTCGTTGAGTGGAGCTGGGTCTTAGCTTTGAGATGGAGATCTCTATGAGAGGTTTTGGTTTAGCTGTTTGATATTACATGTAGCTGGGAGATCTCTGGTGGACCAATGTCCTGAACTTGGCTATCCCACCTCAGAGGCTTAGGCCTGACACCCAGCCGGAGGACAAAGACCCTGTGAGGCACACAGCTCAGAAGAAAAGGGAGAAAACAAAGAAAGAAAAAAATAAAATAAAGTTATTAAAAATATTATTAAAAATAACAAAATTAAAAAGTATTTTAAAAAACAGAAAAAAAATAAATAAAGAAAAGAGCAACCAATCCAAAAAACAAATCTACCAATGATAACAAACTCTAAAAACTATACTAAAAAACATAAAGAAAAAAGTGACAGAGAGAACCCTAGGACAAATGGTAAAAGCAAAGCTACACAGACAAAACCACACAAAGCAGCACACCCATACACACTCACAAAAAGAGAAAAAGGAAAAAAAAATGTATATCTATCTATATAAAAAAAGAAAAAGGAAGAGAGCAGCCAAATCAATAAACAATTCTACCAATGGTAATAAACTCGAAATACTAAAGTAAGATAAACGTAAAACCAGAAACAAATTAGATGCAGAAAGCACACCCCAAGTCTACAGTTGCTCCCAAAGTCCACCGCCTCAATTTTTGGATGATTCGTTGTCTATTCAGGTATTCCACAGATGCAGGATACATCAAGTTGATTGTGGAGATTTAATCTGCTGCTCCTGAGGCTCCTGGGAGAAATTTCCCTTTCTTTTCTTTGTTCTCACAGTTCCTGGGGTTTAGCTTTGGATTTGGCCCCGTCTCTGCACGTACGTCACCTGAGGGCATCTGTTTTTTGCTCAGACAGGACAATGTTAAAGTAACAGCTGATTAGGTGGCTCTGGCTCACTCAGGCTGGGGAGGAGGGAGGGGTTTGGAATCAGAGGCCAGCATGACATTGCAACAGCCTGAGGCTCACCGTGTGTTCTTCTGGGGAAGTTGTCCCTGGATCACGGGACCCTGGCAGTGGCGGGCTGCACAGACTCCCACGAGGGGAGGTGTGGATAGTGACCTGTGCTTGCACATAGGCTTCTTGGTGGCTGCAGCCACTGCCTTAGAGTTTCATGCTCATCTCTGATGTCCACACTGATAGCCACATCTTGCACCATCCCTGGAGCTCGTTTAGGCAGTGTTCTTAATCCTCTCTCCTCACCCACCTTGAAACAATGGTCTCTTGCCTCTTAGGCAGTTTCCCAGACTCCCTCCTTGCTACCTGTGGCACCCTAACGCCCTTCCAGCTGTCTTCACACGGCCAACCCCAGTCCTATCCCTGGGATCTGACCTCCAGATCCAAGGCCTCAGCTCCCAGCCCCCACCCACCCCTGAAGGTGAGCAAACAAGCCTCTCAGGCTGGTGAGTGCTGGTCGACAGCTATCCTCTGTGCAGGAATCTCTCTGCTTTGCCCTCTGCATCCTTGTTGCTGCATTGTCCTCCATGGCTCCAAAGCTCCCCGCTGACCACCAGCCATCCTCACCAGTGAAGGGGCTTCCTAGTGTGTGGAAAATTTTCCTCCTTCACAGCTCCCTCCCAGAGGTGCATGTCCCATCCTTATTCTTTTGTCTCTGTTTTTTCTTTTTTCTTTTGCCCTACCAAGGTACATGGGGACTTTCTTGCCTTTTGGGAAGTCTGAGGTCTTCTGCCAGTGTTCAGCAGGTGTTCTGTAGGAGGTGTTCCACATGTAGATGTATTTCTGATGTATTTGTAGGGAGGAAGGTGATCACATCTTACTCCACAACCATCTTGAAGGTCTCTCTCCTTTCCATCACTTTAAATATGTCTTGCCACTCCCTTCTGGCTTGCAGAGTTTCTGCTGAAAGATCAGCTGTTAACCTTATGGAGATTCCCTTGTATGTTATCTGTTGCTTTTCCCTTGTTGCTTTTAATATTTTTTCTTTGTATTTAATTTTTGATAGTTTGATTAATATATGTCTTGGCATGTTTCTCCTTGGATTTATCCTGTATGGGACTCTCTGTGCTTCCTGAAGTTGATTGACTCTTTCCTTTCCCATATTAGGGAAGTTTTTAACTATAATCTCTTCAAATATTTTCTCAGTCCCTTTCTTTTTCTCTTCTTCTTCTGGGACCCCTATAATTCGAATGTTGGTGTGTTTAATGTTGTCCCAGAGGTACCTGAGACTGTTCTCAATTCTTTTCATTCTTTTTTCTTTATTGTGCTCTGTGATAGTTATTTCCACTATTTTATCTTTCAGGTTACTTTTCCATTCTTCTGCTTCAGTTATTCTGCTATTGATTCCTTCTAGAGAATTTTTAATTTCATTTGTTGTGTTGTTCATCATTGTTTGTTTTCTCTTAATTCTTCTGGGTCTTGTTAAATGTTTCTTGTATTTTCTCCATTCTATTTCCAAGATTTTGGATCATCTTCACTATCATTACTCTCAATTCTTTTTCTTGTAGACTGCCTATTTCCTCTTCATTTGTTTGGTCTGGTGGGTTTTTACCTTGCTCCTTCATCTTATGCATATTTTTCTGTCTTCTCATTTTGCTCAACTTACTGTGTTTGGGCTCTCCTGTTTGCAGGCTGCAGGTTCATAGTTCCCGTTGTTTTTGGTGTCTTCCCCCAGTGAGTAAAGTTGCTCCAGTGGGTTGTGTAGGCTTCCTGGTGGAGGAGACTGGTGCCTGTGTTCTGGTGGATGAGTCTGAATCTTGTCTTTCTGTTGGGCAGGACCGTGACCAGTGGTATGTTTTGGGGTGTCTGTGAACTTAGTATGATTTTAGGCAGCCTCTCTGCTAATGGGTGGGTTTGTGTCCCTGTCTTGCTAGTTGTTTGGCATGGGGTGTCCAGTCCTGGAACTTGCTTGACCCAGACTTTTGAAGTGATGCTTGGTTGTTACATGTAGCTTCAAAACTGGGATTTGGATTGTATTTCATACAAGGAGGAAGGGTTTGAAATACTCTGGATAGAATGGATAGATTCTGTCCCACAGGGAAAGAAAAAATATTGTTGTGGCAGTTAATATTTCTAAAGACAAAAATGTTCTATAGTGGGAAGAACATACACACACACAAGTAATAACACAATTAAAAAGTGGAACACAGGGAACTCTATTCAATATTCTGTAATAACCTATATGGGAAAAGAATCTGAAAAAGGATGGACATATGCATATGTATAACTGAATCACTTTGCTGTACCCCTGAAACTAACACAACATTGTAAATCAATTATACTTCAATAAATTTTTTTAAAAAATGGGAAATGAACTTGAATAGACATTTCTCCAAAGAAAGCATACAAATAGCCAACAGATATTTGAAAAGAGGCTTATTAATAATCAAAGAGTAATCAACACTATTAATTATTAGTGAAATGCAAATCAAAACTACAGTGAGACATCACATCACACCCATTAGGATGACAATTTTTATTGTAGAAAAAACATATAACATGCAATGTATCCTTTTAACAATTTTTTTAGTGTACAGTACTGTATTGTTAACTATATCTACATTGTTGTATAGCCGATTTTTAGAACTTTTTCATCCTGTGTAACTGAAACACTGTACCCATTAAACAGATACTCTTTATTTACCCTTCACCCAAACCCCTGGAAACCACCATTGTACATTCTCCTTCCGACTTCAGTTTTTTTTTTTTTTTGGCTATGTTGGGTCTTTGTTGTGGACTCTTCTCCAATTGTGGCGAGCGGGGGCTACTCTTTGTTTCAGTGAGTGGGCTTCTCTTTGCGGTGGCTTCTCTTGTTGTGGAGCACAGGCTGTAGGCACACAAGCTTCTGTAGTTGCATCACATAGGCTCAATAGTTGTGGCACGTGGGCTCTAGAGCGCAGGCTCAGTAGTTTCGGTGAACGGGCTTAGTTGCTCCAAAGCATGTGGGATCTTCCTGGACCAGGGATGGAACCTGTGTGCCATGCAATGGCAGGTGGATTCTTCACCACTGCACCACCAAGGAAGTCCCTTTGATTATTTTTTGATACCTCATTTAAACGGTGTCATACAATATTTGTCCTTCTGCAATTGGCTTATTCAAATAGCATAATATCCTCAAGGTTCCTTCCTGTTGTAGTGTATGACAAGATTTTCTGCTTTTTAAGGCTAAATAATATTCCATTTTATTTATATAGCATATTTTCTTCATTTATTCATTTTTTTTTTTTTTTGCCACTCATTTCTTTTTTATTTTCTTGTTTGGACCTTGAAAATTATGCAACTTATTCAGCCACAGTGATATGTATGTTCCTTTTTTTGCCACTTAATTTATTAAAAGGATGTTACCTGTAAGCATTTGTATTTTGAAGAATAATTTCCCAAACAGTCCATTCCATCTTATTATTACTCTGTAGTTATTTCCTTGGCAAAAGATACCTAAAACACTACACCATTTTTCATCATAAAAGTGATACAGCCAAGACATCCAATTATCAGAAAGCTTCTTCCCATTGAGACAACAGCCCAAGTTGTTGAAAAAAATTGCTTACTATAAATTCAAAATGCTTATTACTGTTTTGTTGTTGTTGTTGTTTACTTTTTATTTTTTTACATCTTTATTGCAGTTTAATTGCTTTACAATGGTGTGTGAGCTTCTGCTCCACAACAAAGTGAATCAGTCACACATATACATATGTTCCCATATCTCCTACCTCTTGCGTCTCCCTCCCACCCTCCCTATCCCACCCCTCTAGGTGGTCACAAAGCACTGAGCTGAACTCCCTGTGCTATGTGGCTGCTTCCCACTAGCTACCTATTTTACGTTTGGTAGTGTATATATGTCCATACCACTCTCTCACTTTGTCACAGCTTACCCTTCCCCCTCCCCATATCCTCTAGTCCATTCTCTAGTAGGTCTGTGTCTTTATTGCTGTCTTACCCCTAGGTTCTTCATGACGTTTTTTTTTCTTAAATTCTATATATATGTGTTAGCATATGGTATTTGTCTTTCTCTTTCTGACTTACTTCACTCTGTATGACAGACTCTAGGTCCATCCACCTCATTACAAATAGATCAATTTCCTTTCTGTTTATGGCTGAGTAATATTCCATCATATATATGTACCACATCTTCTTTATCCATTCATCCAATGATGGACACTTAGGTTGTTTCCATCTCCTGGCTATTGTAAATACAGCTGCAATGAACATTTGGTACATGACTCTTCGAATTATGGTTTTCTCAGGGTATATGACCAGTAGTGGGATTGCATGGTCATATGGTAGTTCTATTTGTAGTTTTTTAAGGAACCTCCATACTGTTCTCCATAGTGGCTGTACCAATTCACATTCCCACCAGCAGTGCAAGAGTGTTCCCTTTTCTCCACACCCTCTCCAGCATTTATTGCTTCTAGATTTTTTGATGATGGCCATTCTGACAGGTGTGAGATGATATCTCATTGTAGTTTTGATTTGCATTTCTCTAATGATTAATGATGTTGAGCATTCTTTCATGTGTTTGTTGGCAGTCTGTATATCTTCTTTGGAGAAATATCTATTTTGATCTTCTGCCCAGTTTTGGATTGGGTTGTTTGTTTTTTTGGTATTGAGCTGCATGAGCTGTATATAAATTTTGGAGATTAATCCTTTGTCAGTTGCTTCATTTGCAAATATTTTCTCCCATTCTGAGGGCTGTCTTTTCGTCTTGTTTATGGTTTCCTTTGCTGTGCAAAAGCTTTGAAGTTTCATTAGATCCCATTTGTTTATTTTAGTTTTTATTATGATTTTGGGAGTTGGGTATTATTTTATTATGATATTATGGGAGTTGGGTAAAAAACGATTTTGTTGTGATTTATGTCATAGAGTGTTCTGCCTATGTTTTCCTCTAAGAGTTTGATAGTTTCTAGCCTTACATTTAGGTCTTTATTCCATTTTGAGTTTATTTTTGTGTATGGTGTTAGGGAGTGATCTAATCTCATACTTTTACATGTACCTGTCCAGTTTTTCCAGCACCATTTATTCAAGAGGCTGTCCTTTCTCCACTGTACATTTCTGCCTCCTTTATCACAGATAAGGTGACCCTATGAGTGTGGGTTTATCTCTGGGCTTTCTATCCTCTTCCATTGATCTATATTTCTGTTTCTGTGCCAGTACCATACTGTCGTGATTACTGTAGCTCTGTAGTATAGTCTGAAGTCAGGGAGCCTGATTCCTCCAGCTCCGTTTTTCATTCTCAAGATTGTTTTGGCTATTCGGGGTCTTTTGTGTTTCCACACAAATTGTGAAATTTTTTGCTCTAGTTCTGTGAAAAATGCCAGTGGTAGTTTGATAGGGAATGCATTGAATCTGTAGATTGCTTTGGGTAGTAGAGTCATTTTCACAATGTTGATTCTCCCAATCCAAGAACATGGTATATCTCTCCATCTATTTATATCATCTTTAATTTCTTTCATCAGTGTCTTATAATTTTCTGCATACAGGTCTTTTGTCTCCTTAGGTAGGTTTATTCCTAGATATTTTATTCTTTTTGTTGCAATGGTAAATGGGAGTGTTTTCTTGATTTCACTTTCAGATTTTTCATCATTAGTGTATAGGAATGCCAGAGATTTCTGTGCATTAATTTTGTATCCTGCTACTTTACCAAATTCATTGATTAGCTCTGGTAGTTTTCTGGTAGCATCTTTAGGATTCTCTATGTATAGTATCATGTCATCTGCAAACAGTGACAGCTTTACTTCATCTTTTCCGATTTGGATTCCCTTTGTTTCCTTTTCTTCACTGATTGCTGTGGCTAAAACTTCCAAAACTATATTGAATAAGAGTGATGAGAGTGGGCAACCTTGTCTTGGACCTGATCTTAGTGGAAATGTTTTCAGTTTTTCACCATTGAGGATGATGTTGGCTGTGGGTTTGTCATCTATGGCCTTTATTATGTTGAGGAAAATTCCCTCTATGCCTACTTTCTGGAGGGTTTTTATCATAAATGGGTGTTGAATTTTGTGGAAAGCTTTCTCTGTGTCTATTGAGATAATCATATGATTTTTCTCCTTCAATTCGTTAATATGGTGTATTACGTTGTTTGATTTGTGTATATTGAAGAATCCTTGCATTCCTGGAATAAACCCCACTAGATCATGGTGTATGGTCCTTTTAATGTGCTGTTGGATTCTGTTTGCTAGTATTTTGTTGAGGATTTTTGCATCTATGTTCATCAGTGATATTGGCCTGTAGTTTTCTTTCTTTGTGACATCCTTGTCTGGTTTTGGTATCAAGGCGATAGTGGCCTCATAGAATGAGATTGGGAATGTTCCTCCCTCTGCTATATTTTTGAAGAGTTTGAGAAGGATAGGTGTTAGTTCTTCTCTAAATGTTTGATAGTATTCACCTGTAAAGCCATCTGGTCCTGGACTTTTGTTTGTTGGAAGATTTTTAATCACAGTCTCAATTTCAGTGCTTGTGATTAGTCTGTTCATATTTTCTATTTCTTCCTGATTCAGTCTTGGCAGGTTGTGCATTTCTAAGAATTTGTCCATTTCTTCCAGGTTGTCCGTTTTATTGGCATAGAGTTGCTTGTAGTAATCTCTCATGATCTTTTGTATTTCTGCAGTGTCAGTTGTTACTTCTCCTTTTTCATTTCTAATTATATTGATTTGAGTCTTCTCTCTTTTTTTCTTGATGAGTCTGGCTTATGGTTTATCAATTTTGTTTATCTTCTCAAGAAAACGGCTTTTAGTTTTATTGATCTTTGCTACTGTTTCCTTTATTTCTTTTTCATTTATTTCTGATCTGATTTTTATGATTTCTTTCCTTTTTATATTTGGGGGGTTTTTGTTCTTTTTTTCTAATTGCTTTAAGTGCAAGATTAGGTTGTTTATTCGACATGTTTCCTGTTTCTTAAGGTACGATTTTATTGCTATAAACTTCCCTCTTAGAACTGCTTTTGCTGCATCCCATAGGTTTTGGGTCATCATGCCTCCATTGTCATTTGTTTGTAGGAGGTATTTTTTTATTTCTTCTTTGATTTCTTCAGTGATCACTTCATTATTAAGTAGTGTATTCTTTAGCCTCCATGTGTTTTTATTTTTTACAGATCGTTTCCTGTAATTGATATCTAGTCTCATAGCGTTGTGGTTGGAAAAGATACTTGATACAATTTCAATTTTCTTAAATTTATCAAGGCTTGATTTGTGACCCAAGGTATGTTCTATCCTGGAGAATGTTCCATGAGCACTTGAGAAAAATGTGTATTCTGTTGTTTTTGGATGGAATGTCCTATAAATATCAATTAAGTCCATCAAGTTTAGCGTATCATTTAAAGCCTGTGTTTCCTTATTTATTTTCATTTTGGGTGATCTGTCCATTGGTTAAAGTGGGGTGTTCAAGTCCCTTACTATGAATGTGTTACTGTCAATTTCCCATTTTATGGCTGTTAGTATTTGCCTTACGTATTGAGGTGCTCCTATGTTGGGTACATAAATATTTACAATTGTTATATCTTCTTCTTGGATCGATCCCTTGATCATTATGTAGTGTCCTTCTTTGTCTCTTGTAATAATCTTTATTTTAAAGTCTATTTTGTCTGATATGAGAATTGCTACTGCAGCTTTCTTTTGGTTTCCATTTGCATGGAATATCTTGTTCCATCCCCTCACTTTCAGTCTGTATGTGTCTTTAGGTCTGAAGTCGGTCTCTTGTAGACAGCACATATATGGGTCATGTTTTTGTATCCATTCAGCCAGTCTGTCTCTTTTGGTGGGAGCATTTAATCCATTTACATTTAAGGTAATTATTGATATGTATGTTCCTATTCCCACTTTCTTAATTGTTTTCGGTTTGTTATTGTAGGTCTTTTCCTTCTCTTGTATTTCTTGCCTAGACAAGGTCCTTTAGCATTTGTTGTAAAGCTGGTTTGGTGGTGCTGAACTCTCTCACCTTTCGCTTGTCTGTAAATATTTTAATTTCTCCATCAAATCTGAATGAGATCCTTGCTGGGTAGAGTAATCTTGGTTGCAGGTTTTTCTCCTTCATCACTTTAAATATGTCCTGCCAGTCCCTTCTGGCTTGCAGTTTCTGCTGAAAGATCAGCTGTTAACCTTATGGGGATTTCCTTGTGTGTTATTTGTTGTTTTTCCCTTGCTGATTTTAATATGTTTTCTTTGTATTTAATTTTTGACAGTTTGATTAATATGTGTCTTGGCATGTTTCTCCTTGGATTTATCCTGTATGGGACTCTCTGTGCTTCCTGGACTTGATTAACTATTTCCTTTCCCATATTAGGGAAGTTTTCAACTATAATCTCTTCAAATATTTGCTCAGTCCATTTCTTTTTCTCTTCTTCTTCTGGAACCCCTATAATTTGGATGCTGTTGCATTTAATGTTGTCCCAGAGGTCTCTGAGATTGTCCTCAGTTCTTTTCATTCTTTTTTCTTTATTCTGCTCTGCAGTACTTATTTCCACTATTTTATCTTCCAGGTCACTTATGCATTCTTCTGCCTCAGTTATTCTGCTATTGATCCCATCTAGAGTATTTTTAATTTCATTTATTGTGTTGTTCATCGTTGCTTGTTTCATCTTTAGTTCTTCTAGGTAGTTGTTAAATATTTCTTGCATTTTGCCTATTCTATTTCCAAGATTTTGGATCATCTTTACTATCATTATTCTGAATTCTTTTTCAGGTAGACTGTCTATTTCCTCTCCATTTGTTAGGTCTGGTAGGTTTTTATCTTGCTCCTTCATCTGCTGTGTGTTTTTCTGTCTTCTCATTTTGCTTATCTTACTGTGTTTGGTGTCTCCTTTTTGCAGGCTGCAGGTTCGTAGTTCCCGTTGGTTTTAGTGTCCGTCCCCAGTGGCTAATGTTGTTCCAGTGGGTTGTGTAGGCTTCCTGGTGGAGGGGACTAGTGCCTGTGTTCTGGTGGATGAGCCTGGAACTTGTCTTTCTGGTGGGCAGGTCCAAATCTGGTGGTGTGTTTTGGGGTGTCTGTGGACTTATTATGATTTTAGGCAGCCTCTCTGCTAATGGGTGTGGTTGTGTTCCTGTCTTGCTAGTTGTTTGGCATAGGGTGTCCTGCACTGTAGCTTGCTGGTCTTGAGTGAAGCTGGGTGCTGGTGTTGAGATGTAGAACTCTGGGAGATTTTTACCATTTGATATTATGTGGAGCCAGGAGGTCTCTTGTGGACCAGTGTCCTGAAGTTGGTTCTCCCACCTCAGAGGCACAGCACTGACTGCCGGCTGTAGCACCAAGAGCCTTTCATCCACACAGCTTAGAATAAAAGGGAGAAAAAGTAGAAAGAAAGAAAGAAAGAAAGAAAGAAAGAAAGAAAGAAAGAAAGAAAGAAAGAAAGAAAGAAAGGAAGAAAGAAAGAAAGGAAGGAAGGAAGGAAGAAAGGAAGGAAGGAAGGAAGGAAGGAGGGTGGGAGGGAGGGAGGGAAGGAAGGAGGGAGGGAGAGAAGGAAGGAGGAAAGAAAGAAAAGAAAGAAAGAAAGAAAGGAAGGAAGGAAGGAAGGAGGGAAGGCAGGAAGAAAAGAAAAAGAAAGAAAGAGGATAAAATAAAGTAAGATAAAATAAAGTTATTAAAATAAGAAATAATTATTAAGAAATAAAAAATTTTAAAGGAAAAAAACAAAAACGGACACATAGAACCCTAGGCCAACTGGTGGAAGCAAAGCTATACAGATAAAATCTCACACAGAAGCATACACATACACACTCATGAAAAGAGGAAAACGGGAAAAAATAATAAATCTTGCTCTCAAAGTCCACCTCCTCAATTTGGGATGGTTCGCTGTCTATTCAGGTATTCCACAGATGCAGGGTACATCAAGTTAATTGTGGAGCTTTAATCCGCTGCTTCTGAGGCTGCTGGGAGGGATTTCCCTTTCTCTTCTTTGTTCTCACAGCTCCCGGAGCTCAGCTTTGGATTGGCCCCACCTCTGCGTGTAGGTCGCCAGAGGACATCTGTTCTTCGCTCAGACAGGACAGGGTTAAAGGAGCAGCTGCTTCAGGGACTCTGGCTCACTCAGGCGGGGAGTAGGGAGGGGTGCGGATGCGGGGTGAGCATTCAGCGGCAGAGGCTGGCGGGATGTTGCACCAGCCTGAGGTGCGCCGTGCGTTCTCCCAGGGAAGTTGTCCCTGGATCCCGGGACCCTGGCTGCACAGGCTCCCTGGAAGGGAGGTGTGGAGAGTGACCTGTGCTCGCACACAGGCTTCTTGGTGGTGGCAGCAGCAGCAGCCTTAGCGTCTCATGCCCGTCTCTCTGGTCTGCGCTTTTAGCTGCGGCTCACGCCGGTCTCTGGCGCTCCTTTAAGCAGCGCTCTTAATCCCCTCTCCTCGTGCACCAGGAAACAAAGAGGGAAGAAAAAGTCTCTTGCCTCTTCGGCAGGTCCAGACTTTTCCCCAGACTCCCTCCCGGCTAGCCGTGGTGCAGTAACCCCCTGCAGGCTGTGTTCACGCCACCAACGCCAGTCCTCTCCCTGCCTCCGACCGAAGCCTGAGCCTCAGCTCGCAGCTCCACCCGCCCCGGCGGTTGGGCAAACAAGCCTCTCGGGCTGGTGAGGACCGGTCGGCACTGATCCTCTGTGCGGGAATCTCTCCACTTTGCCTTCCGCACCCCTGTTGCTGTGCTCTCCTCCGCGGCTCCGAAGCTCCCCTCTCCGCCTCCCACAGTCTCCACCTGCGAAGGGGCTTCCTAGTATGTGGAAACTTTTCCTCCTTCACAGCTCCCTCCCACTGGTGCAGGTCCCGTCCCTATCCTTTTGTCTCTGTTTTTTCTTTTTTCTTTTGCCCTACTCAGGTACGTGGGGAGTTTCTTGCCTTTTGGGAGGTCTGAGGTCTTCTGCCAGTGTTCAGTAGGTGTTCTGTAGGAGTTGTTCCACGTGTAGATGTATTTCTGGTGTATCTGTGGGGAGGAAGGTGATCTCCGCGTCTTACTCTTCCGCCATCTTCCCTATTCCTCTGAACCTTCTTTAAATCAACCATTCATAGGTCTCAGAAACGCCTGGTTTTTATTTGTTTTTATCTTTGTTTCCAGGAAGCATGAAGCAGGAAGAAGAAGTAATTAAAATCAGATTTTAGTGCAGATCTTTGGTAGAGTCTCCCTTTAAACTCTAGTGCAGTGGTTCCCAAAGCACTGTTGCTGGGCCCACCCTAGAGTTTCTGATTGAGTAGGTCTGGGGAAGGGGCCAAAATTTTGCACGGTTATCGGATTCCTAGGACAGGCTGCTGCTGTTGGTCTGGGGCCACACTTTGAGAACCAGTACTCTAGAGCAATTGCTCAAGTACTGCCCTATACCTCTAACAAGTTTTGCAAGCTTGTCTTCTAACTTGGTGGCTTCCACTCTTATTATCAACCATCACTTTCCAAGCCCAGACTCCTTATTTTTCATTCCAGCCTCACATTATCATTGCCATCTGGATAGGACAGAACAGAATCAAATCCCCCAAAAGCGATGTGAGATTGTTTCAAATTGGAGTAAAAAATAAATAAATTAATTAATTAATTAAATTTGTTTCTTTTTCTGCTGTTAATCTCGTGCCAATTTTATTATTAGTCCAGCCACAAGAACTCAAAATGTGTAGAGGGGGAAATTTCCCCTCCCAGACAAGTCCCATCTCTAGAGATGTCGTCTCTCCCCAACACACACATACATACACACACACACACACACACCCTCTTCCCCAGATATTCCTATTCTTTTTGGCTTTGTACATTCTCTGGCTGCTTCACCTTGCTCACTCCTTGCTTCCCCTCTCTACTCTCACCTGGTCTAAGAGAGTCAGATGACCTACAGTCTCCTCTGAGACTTCCTTTGGGAAACCTTTTCTGACCCAGAGGAAAGGGTGTGTGCCCCTCCTGTGTGCTTACCTGACCCAGGCTTCCAGACTGCCTTGTCATTTCTTGATCCCTGTAAGGCCCCCAGGGACAGCTTACCCAGGGCATATCCTTCTCAGTTGATTGCAGTTATTTGTTTTGTTCTCTTTCTCTCTTATAATACTGAGCCCCTTGAGAACTGGAGCCTAAAACCATGCCTGGTAAATATTTGTGGAATTAATTTCTGAAAGAATTTTATCTTTGCAAAATAATATGGATTGGAATTTTGAATTTAAAATTTCTGCAAAATTTGGAAACTATAGAAACATAAAAAGAAGGAAGTAAAAATCATTTGTAATTCCTCTGTTCTGAGATAATTCCTTTTAGTTTATGAATGAATTTTTGAGAACAGGAATACTATGCAAAACATAAAATGTAGAAAAAATTTCTGGCAACAATGTATCTTACATAGAGAATGGATTAAAAGACTAATTAGAAAAGAATTTAGATTCCAGGTATAAAATCATAAATGTATAGACTAGATGGGACTAGAGAAAGAAGAGCTAAATGAATGTGATAAGAAGTGTATGAGATGACAGGACTTGGAAATTATTAAAGATGGTGGTGAGTGGGGAATAGAGTAGAGGAAGAGAGTCAGATGACTTGCAGGTTAAATAAATGGAAGATTTTGAGATTGGATGAATGGAGGTATTCTATTTTTTTTCTTTTAATTTTTATTGGAGTATAGTTGATTTACAATGTTGTGTTAGTTTCAGGTGTAGAGCAAAGTGAATCAGTTATACATATACAGATTCTTTTTTCATATTGCCATTACAGGGTATTGAGTAGAGCTCCCTGTGCTCTACAGTAGGTCCTTATTAGTTATCTATTTTATGCACTCATTTGTTCCTTCGTCACATATTTATTGGGTACCTAATTCTATGCCAGACACTAGTCTAGTTACTGGGGTACATAAATGAAAAAAACACCAAAAACCCTGGCCATCCTGTTGCTTCAGTTCTGGTGGTGGAAATTGTGGTACCATTGAGGCAGCTTTAGACTGGGAGATCAATCATAAAAAATTAAACAATTGTTTGAAGAGGTTTCAAAAGACACATATATTCCTTTAATCCCTTGAATGTATTTACGTAATGACAAGAATAAAGCATATTCAAGGCTGTCACACAGCAGTGTTAAAAAGAAAACTACAGGCCCCAAATGGCATCACTTGTGTTAAACCTAGATGTAATACCTAATCTAATTATAGTTTCAACCTCTCCCAGAAATGTAATCTTAATCAAGCAGTCTGGAATTTTCTGGTCAACACCAGTGAGGTGTTGTCATCTAGGCCTCTCCATCCTCCAGAGGGAGAAGAGTCAACCTGCATGATAAAACTCTTGTTACTCCCTTCCCTCCAAAAAGATGTCATGACCTAAAAATAATCCTTTTTTCTTTTGCTAATAGCTTCCTTGTCCCACCCTTCTTCCCCTGAAAACCTTCCATTTTGCACAACCCCTGTAAGTGCCCTTCTAGGTGCAGAATGAGATGTCCCTCAATTCATGAATTATTGAATAAAGCCAATTAGATCTTCACATTTACTCTGTTGAATTTTGTTTTAACGGTAGTGAGCTGGGGTCTTATGGGACAGCAAAGAAAGAAGATAGTTGCTTCAGAGAGAGGTGTAAAAATCTCTGATTATGCAATGGCTGGTGTTTTGTTGGTGTCTTCTTGATGAAAATTGGGAATTAGTTTCTCTCTCTGAAGAGACGTTCCCTAATAAAAATTACACTAATAGTTAATAGCTAGAAAAACCACAGAAAATTTAAGAAACTCCTGAAGAAAAAACACTAAATAAATAATACGACCCATTTATGGTTACATGAGTGTGTTCATTTCATGAAAATACTTTAATATCAACATTTATAATTTGCATACTTTTCTGTATTTATACTATATATATATATATCAATTAAAACTTTATTTAAAAGGAAAATTGCTCCAGATACAGTTTCTTCTAAAAAACAACAATAAAACAAAACAAAAAACCAATTCTCTGTTTCTTTCTGACAGAGAGAACAATGGCTGTTTCAGGATATGATATTAGGGTAGGCTGTGGGGAGCTCTCCCAAGGCCTCAAACCCTGGCATTAGTGAATGTGGACATACCACATTCAAATTCCATTATTTCCTTAACTAGCTGGTCGGCTACAGGCAAATTATTAAAACTCTCTGAGCTTCTTGTTCCTCATCTAAAAAGTAGGAATAATACGAACATCTTAGAGTCATTATGGAGTTGAAGGAAATAATGTGTATAAAGTGTCTGGCCTAGTGCTTGCCATACAGAATGCTTTCATACAGAAATGTTCCTCGGGGCTTCCCTGGTGATGCAGTGGTTAAGAATCTGCCTGCCAATACAGGGGACACGGGTTTGAGCCCTGGTCTGGGAAGATCCCACATGCCGCGGAGCAACTAAGCCTGTGTACCACAACTACTGAGCCACGTGCTGCAACTACTGAGCGCACGTGCCGCATCTACTGAATCCCTCACCCTCTAGAGCCTGTGCTCTGCAACAAGACAAGACACCACATTGAGAAGCCCGCGCACCGCAATGAATAGTAGCCCCCACTCGCCGCAACTAGAGAAAGCCAGCGCACAGCAACGAAGACCAAATGCAGCCAAAAATAAAAAAGAAAAGCTCCTCACTTTCTCCAATGACTTTCCTCTTTTACACCATCACAAGATTTCCTAGCTCTGAGATCCCAATAAAGTCAAAAGGAGATGCTACTGGGTCAGGCATGCCAAAGGCTGAAGAGCAAAAGAGGCTCTAGGAGGAGCCAAAGCCATCCAGGCCCTGGTACTCTTAGGTAACAAGGAAAATGTGAAGGGATCCCTGTCATGATTGAAAGACAGCCAAACACTGCTGCTGAGGTGCCAATGATAATAAGGGAACTTGCAGCTGAAATCACAGTATTTGCTCAATGCAAAGATTTTCCCCACAGAAAAATAGAGGGGTAAGTCAAACAGCAATATGAAATATCAAAACGGTGGATTTTCCCATGGGATGATTATGGTAGGGAATTTGGGTTTATTTTTTGGTACCAGTCTTAGTAATATTTGTTTGACTCATTAAAATCCAATCCATGTCTATTTTCATGTGTGCCATCTTCTGTCACAGAATTTTGGGGAACTGAGACATTCTGCTGTCAGCAGCACATGGCATTAACTTGCTTTTCTTAAAATGGTTTTCCCTGAGTTTTTCATTCTCCCTAGTTTGGTGCCTAAGGAAACCCGATCCAGGTTCATCTAACAGTAGAATCTGCATGGTCATTAGCTCTAAAGCTTCCCCTGGCTCCTCTCTCCTTGTCTCAGGGGCCCAACTTGACCTTAATCATCTCTGCTCTTTGGTGCCTTCTTCACTTCACATATAGCCCTGGCTTGAGACTGCACTTTGGTGTGTTTATTTGGTGACCTTAGGGATCCCATCTCTAAGGGAGATGAGGAGGCTGTAGTTTCAATGAATACCATGCCACCTTAGACCCTTGCAGGTTGTATTTTCTTCTTTATGTATTTCTTAAATGTAAAGTAATAGTCCCATCATATCACTCAAACAAGAGGAATTTGTTATTTAAAACTACATATGAAAAAAAAAGCGCTACATATGATTTTTAACAGACTGTGGTTACCAAAAGGGAGAGGCAGTGAGGGAGGGACAGATTAGGAGTATGGGATTAAAAGATACAAACTACTATACATAAAATAGATAAGCAACAAGGATTTACTGTATAGCACAGTGAATTATATTCAATATCTTGTAATAACCAATAATGAAATATAATCTGAAAAAATAACTGAATCACTTTGCTGTACACCTGAAACTAATATAATATTTTAAATCAAATATACATCAAAAAAAAAACTACATATAGTTAAATGTAAAGGATACTCCAAATGTGATACCATCTGTGCCATCGGGTGGTTAAGTTTCCAGCCGTGGCTCAGTAGAACATGGGACCTTGTCTATCTCTGATGTCCTATGGCCTTGGGCTAACCTCTAAACTTTAAGGGAGAGATGAGAAAGGGGAAACTGACATAGGAGAGGAGACACATGGAGTCCATTTCCCTAACTGCAGCAGCTCCTACCCATTTCTTTATTGTTACAACAGAAACAGGGTCTGGCACTCAGAAAGGCTTCTGGTCTCCCACCCATCAGTCTGAGAATGTGATAAAATTGTTCTTAAAAGATCTGGGGTCTAAGGAATTATATACTATACCTATTATTCCTATAAGAATGGAACCAAGACAACATTAACAATGGCAAATGGCAAGTTTATGAGAATAAAGTGATAAGTGAATGATAAGCACTTAAAATTAGGTTGCATGAAAGACAGTACCTCCACATTAGCCCCAAACTTACCCAAGTCAGTATGTAAAAGAACATTTGTCCAGTGGCCATATGGTACCTTGTACTTCTATAGAGAAGGTTGGGAACATTGCCTTCTCAGCTGCCTGCCTTTACTGTGTTACGAGTCTGTAGGGCAGCAAGATTTGCCACCCCAAGATGTGCCTCTTTGGCATGTGGATTATTGTGAGCTGAAAGCAATCAAGGCCCAAAAGGCTCAGGTAGAACCTTTGATGTTCCCCCTAACTGCTTAAAATAATTTAGATAGAAGACCTGTTCCAGGAAGGGAGCTATCACCATAGGTAACTATAGTATAATATGCGCTAAGTGAGGTAAACAGGTAAGAGCCTAGCAAAGTCTGTTAAAATTCCTCTCTACATGGCCCAGCAAACATTTGTTTACCAAACAATTGCTTTTCCTTCATGTCAATTGCCTTCCTCTCCTTTGAAGTCCCAAACCACTACCCTAAAATTCTGTTTTGTCTTTAGCTGAAGATTTATTTAAGTATTAAGATTATTAAGTATTTAGAGTGAGGGTTTTGCTTTTGCAAAGCAAAGGAACCTACAATCAAGATGAAAAGACAACCCTCAGAATGGGAGAAAATATTTGCAAACAAATCAATGGACAAAGGATTAATCTCCAAAATATATAAATAACTCATGAAGCTCAATATTAAAAAAACAAACAACCCAATCCAAAAATGGGCAGAAGACCTAAATAGACATTTCTCCAAAGAAGACATACAGATGGCCAAGAAGCACATGAAAAGCTGCTCAACATCACTAATTATTAGAGAAATGTAAATCAAAACTACAATGAGGTATCACCTCACACCAGTTAGAATGAGCATCATCAGAAAATCTACAAACATCAAATACTGGAGAGGGTGTGCAGAAAAGGGAACCCTCTTGCACTGTTGGTGGGAATGTAAATTGATACAGTCACTATGGAGAACAGTATGGAGGTTCCTTAAAAAACTAAAAATAGAATTACCATATGACCCAGCAATCCCACTACTGGGCATATACCCAGAGAAAACCATAATTCAAAAAGACACATGCACCCCAATGTTCATTGCAGCACTATTTACAGTAGCCAGGTCATGGAAGCAACCTAAATGCCCATCGACAGACGAATGGATAAAGAAGATGTGGTACATATATACAATGGAATATTACTCAGTCACAAAAATGAACGAAATTGGGTCATTTACAGAGACGTGGATGGATCTAGAGACTGTCATACAGAGTGAAGTAAGTCAGAAAGAGAAAAACAAATATCATATATTAACACATATATGTGGAACCTAGAAAAATTGTACAGATGAACCAGTTTGCAGGGCAGAAATTGAGACACAGATGTAGAGAACAAATGTATGAACACCAATGGGGGAAAGTGGTGGGGGGGGTGGGGGGTGGGATGAATTGAGAGATTGGGATTGACATGTATACACTAATATGTATAAAATAGATAGCTAATAAGAACCTGCTGTACAAAAAATAAATAAAATAATATTCAAATATAAAAAAATAAATAAAGTGAGGGTTTTGGCCATTTTGGTGAGTTACTCAGTTCTTCTGGGTTTCTCCCATGTATACATGTTATTAAACTTTGTTTGATTTTCTCCTGTTAATCAGTCTCATGTCAGTTTAATTCTTAGATCAGCCAGAAGAACCTAGATGGGTAGAAGGAACATTTTTCCTCCCCAACAAGTCCATAATCTGATACAAGTCATCATCTGGAGGAAGAGGTTTGGAGATTTGGTGGATGATTGCTACCATGAGAGAATCTCCTTTGTGACTTTTTTGTATGGAATTTTTCTCAAATTCAGGAATTCTTCCTCTGGGGTCAAGGCCCCTAAAATTATAAGCATTTTTTAAAAAGTGTAAGTATGTTTTTCTGGGGAGGTTTTATCATTTTCATGAGATTTTTTCAAAGACCCATAATCTCTAAAAGGTTCTGAACCACTGCTCCATTCAAGTTACTAGACAATGATACAGAGAAGAACAAACAGAAAATTAACAAATCTGCAAAGATAAGGGAAGAAAAGTGTTAATGTAGAGTAGACGTAAGATTCCCTTTCCACTGTTGTGGAATAAAAAACTGAAGACAGTATATATACCCATCAGTAAGGAAATCCCTGAAAGTTGTGTTATGTCTAAACTATGCAATACAATAAAGGGATTTTTATAGAACAAGTTAGATCTATTTTGGATGATTTGGATGGTTTTCTATGATGTGATTATTAAGTGAGAAAAGCAAGATTCAGAGAAATGCATGTAGTATAATTCCATTTTATAAAACAAATCATGACAAACCTCCTCCCTTGCATATGTGTGTGTGTGTGTGTGTGTGTGTACATACAATATAAATAAGGAGAAAAAAGATAGAAAACTGTATACCAGATTATTAAAGAAAGGAAACCACAGAGCAGGATGGGGTGAGTTATTCAGTGGAGAGAGAAAAAGTGAAATGGATGCACACAAAACAAATGAACAAACAAATAACGACAACAAAAAGACCCACTATTTTGAAAAAGGAAGGTGTACATAATCAAAATTGCACTTATCTGAAATTAACTATATGTTCATATATGCATAAAAAGGAACATAAAAGAATGGTGCTGTAATGGTGGTTGAAATATTCATGGATATTTTATTCTGTTCTTCATGTTTTACAAAGCTGTTTCCTTACTAATTTTCCTATATCTTTTGTGGTTCAAATACTTTTATAACTGCCATGTATTATTTATATATTAAACTTTTTGAAAATTTCATTGTGATAAAAGGAAAAAAAAATTTGCTTATTTTTATTTCAGGTGGCAATTCTCATTCTCAGTGTATAATTCTAGTAGCAATTAAATTAATTATTCTCAAAAATTAGACATAGAAAGCACATAAACTGTCATCTCTAAACCACACATCTTAGTTTTGGCAGGTTCAACAAGGATATGGTGTGTGGGTAGGTGTCAATGTGGTTGGCACCAGTGAAGAAGCTGAGAAGAAGGAAACCCACAAAATCCACTTTAGTGGTGTAAGAGAGGCACAACTCACCACAACTCATCTTAGGTTTTCAGCTGGAACTCTAACTAAAAGGCAGATTAACAAGAGAAAACAGTTTACTAAATGCACATAGTCCGCATTATGAGGGAGGAATCTAAATGAAAAGTAACCCAAAAAAGTGACTTAGAAATCCAGTTTGTATAGCATTTTCAACAAAGAACAATAAATTTGTAGAGAAATGACAAGAAAAGGATAGAAGTTTTAGGCTTCCAAGGGTGGCAAACCGTGAGAAGGTAAATATATAGGAAGAAACTAATGGAGTAAGATTAGTTTAGGTATTCTACTGGTGCCTCCTCTGGGCTAAAAGTCTATCTGCAGTTAAAAAAAAAAAAATTTATATCTTGTCTTTGGGCAAAAAGGGAGTTTTTGTTTGTTTGTTTGTTTGTTTTGCATTTGCTGCTTCATAATTGTCTTCAGCTCAAAATAATTTTTATCTCAAAGAGACATATTTTAGGGTGACATATTCTGGTTTCCTTCAGTGGATTTAGGTTCTGGGAAAGATATCAGAATGCAAACAATCTGCTCAGGGTCACAAAAGCTGAAGCAGAAAATACAGTGCCTGTTAGCTGCTTGCATAGGGCTTGAAGCAAAAAAATGAACTTCATGGGTGTTGTGTTACCAGAACTGGGTCCTGGAAGACAGGCTGCACTTGGATTGAAGAAAAGCAGGATCAGAGTCTTTCCAAAATCAGACAAGAATATGACTAAAAACATGAAGGACTTGCTTGAATTATGCCCAAACACAGACATTTAGACATTGTTGTCACTCACTGTAAGATGTTTTGTGTTTATAAAATGAATTCTAAGCATGATTCAGTTTTTTTTTGCAGGGCTTATTAATCATTTGATGAACTTGGTATTAGAAAGGAGGAAGTTCCTTGCTGTCTCCACAGAGTGGATCTTCTTAAGGCTGACTTGGGTTGGAAAATCCCAAGAGCTTTGTTATTCATAATGAAACACAGACATGAAACTTGAGTTCATTCATTTCCTTGGTGCTAAGGAGGGCCTCCCCTCTTCATCTGTATTTGTATGAGATATGTTAGGCAACCTGTCTGCAGAAAAGAGAAGCCCACTTCCAATTTTGCAAAGCAATGTCCAAGTGGCTTCATTCTGCTCCTGTGTGTGTGTGTGTTTCCTTCTTTTGACCTTCCCTTCTGTGGATTGCCCTTGTAAGGGAGGAAGAAAATTTCCTCTTCTCTTCTAGATTCTTCGGACTCATCTAAGGATTAAATTGACATAAGACACATTAACAGGATAAAAATCAAACAAAGTTAATAACATGTATACATGGGAGAGACCCAGGAAAACTGAGTAACCTGCCCAAATGGCCAAAATCCTCACCTTAAATACCATCTTCAGCTAAAGACAAAAGAGAATGTTGAGGGTAGTAGTTTGGGACTTCAAAGGGGGAGGAAGCCAATTCACATGGAGATGGAAAATCAAATGTTTGTTGAGCCATGCAGAGACAGTGGAACACAGAGTGGACTCTGACCCCTAGGTCCTGCAGAGAGTCCCCCACCACACCTAGTCCATATTCTTTGCAGATAAATCTGGTGATATCTCTATTCCAGAAACAGACTCTTATCTAAAACCTTGTAGGTGGTTAAGGGAGAGGTAACAACAACAATAAAAAACTTCCAGAATCATCTATTTCTTGAAAATAATGTTTAATATCTCTCTTTGAGATTTTTCAGGGACCCTCTGAAAAATTACAAAGTTAGCCGGAGGTCAAAAGGACTTCATTTAAAATTTGATTTGGGGGGGCTTCCCTGGTGGCACAGTGGTTAAGAATCTGCCTGCCAATGCAGGGGACATGGGTTCGAGCCCTGGTCTGAGAAGATCCCACATGCCGCAGAGCAGCTAAGCTTGTGTGTCACAACTACTGAGCCTGTGTTCTAGAGTCTGCGAGCCACAACTACTGAGCCTGTGAGCCACAGCTACTGAAGCCCTTGCACCCTAGAGCCCGTGCTCCGCAACAAGAGAAGCCACCGCAATGAGAAGGGCACACACCGTAACGAAGAGCAGCTCCTGCTCACCACAACTTGAGAAAGCCTGTGCAGAGTAACGAAGACCCAATGCAGCCAAAGATAAGTAAATAAAATAAATAAATTTATTAAAAAATTTTGATTTGGGGAAGTTTATCAAAGGTATCAAAATGTTTTAAAACATCTGGTCAAATACGGTCATAGGTCACTGTGAAACAATACATAGTTTTTCACTTAACCAAAGTGATAATAAAAGATTTAAAAGGCAAATACAAAAAGTTACAATAGATTACTTAAAAGGTAAAGAAAACTTTTATAATCTTTTATCAAAAGGAGATCAATATTTATAGAAAACTTTGTCCTCTTAGCAAGAGAGAAAATCAAATTCTAGTTTTGTGTCAGCCTACATTTGATATTAAAATTCATTCACTCAATTAAATTCATTCTAAGTGTAGCTAGTCCTAACCACACACAAAACTCTTTTCGCAGGGTTCCTTTTCCACAAACCTTCTATAACATCCTTTTTCTTTTTTTTTTTTAACATCCAGATTTTGTCCTATGCTCTCTCACTCTCTTTCTTTCTATATATCTCTATCTCTATTTTTACCTCTATCTCAACTTCTTTAGGACAAAATTACTTTCTTTTCCCTTAACAAAATACATTTCCATTCCTTATAACTTTTAAAAAATTTCCTTGCACATGAAAATGGTTTTCTTATTAATTTTAGTAGTTTTAATTACATTAATTAGAATTCTTAACACTTAGAAACCCTAATATCTAGTGAAAACTAAGAGGTAAGCAATTGTAAACTGTTTGTTATACCAGTAGTTTTTGATTAGCAAACTTATGAATACATTTCACAATTTTTGGAAGCATACATTTCCTCTGCACATATTTTCTTCAATGTGGTAAAAAACATGTTTACTATAAGACCCAAACATCTTCAGATTTTCTCTAATAAGACAAAAATAGGTAAAAGACTTGTTTAGCAATTAATTTTCAGTATTTTATCTTATCTGGAAATTATCTAGATAGTCAATGAATTCCCATCATTTACCTTCCTTAACTTGGTTAGCAAAACTCTAAAGTTTTAAGTTACCAAAAGATTTGGAAAGCATTTTTTAAGTCCTGTTCCATTTATGTCTATCTAAATCATTTGTTCCCAACAATTATGTTTAGATTACTCATGAAAATTTCATGAGATATTAGACAAAGTCAGTCACCATCCCAAGCTATTTTACTTGCTGACAAGTTTTGTAACAGAGATAACATAAACTTATTTAATTCTTGGCAAACCTAAGTAGAGTAAAAGTTTTATATTTAATGTTGATAACTTTAAAGACATGCCTATTTTAATTAAACCAACAAGTGTTTATTTACTAAAGATTAATCCTAGATTGTGTGAGCTTGAAAAACATTTGGGTTTGTTTATATTTTTGAGAACATTTTTTTAAGATCTTGTTTGTTTTAGCCAATTAGATAGTTTTTTTTAATAAATTAATTTTGTCATTGCCATTCAGAGGTAGAAAATTACCATATCTATAGCATATATGCACACATACAGACACAAACACTCTTAGTTCTTATTTAAAAACTTTACCCATGAATCAGGTGCAATACAAAAATTACTAGTTTGGGAGCAATAATTGGAATAAATTAAGTTTACTCACTCGGATTGCTAAAGTCTTATTATTTGTGGGGAATACTTTTAAGATTTATATTTGTCTTTGTCAAGCAATCTTAAGGAAGTTGTGATTTAGCATTTGTGTTTTAAAAGCCCCTTTTCCTCTATTTTTTTTTTTTGCCCGGCAGGGGTGGTGGGGTGGTGAGGAGGTGAGGAGGAGATGTTCAAGTTCTACTGACCAAATTAACCAGGCTCAGATTCAGACGATTGTGGGTTGCGTTTACATTCCTTATCAACAAATCTCAGTCCTACAATTCTGAGTAGGGGAAGCGTTCCCAGCTAGATATAACATCCATTCCCATAAAATACTCAGGCAACGTTGACATAACCTTTTCACATAACATCTACTCAAACATTTCAGCCTTTATAATCCTATCAACCCTTGCACTTTGACTTTTTCTCAATCTAACTATAGCTTAAATCAGGGTTCCACCAGTGGATTTTGGTACCACAGCTCATAAGTCTCCCACATCAAGAAGTCCTTAAAACTTCTCTCCATCCCCCAGCCATTTTACCCATTCCTTATGTAAAAAGCCTTCGGTTCCAGTGAGAAGTCGGGCCAAGGGACCTAGGCCCTTTTGTCAATCTTTAACTTTGTTAATTGGCCTAACTGTTGTCTCCAAGCAATCACAGGTCAGGTTTTGCATTGTAATTTTTGCCTTCCGGCTTCTAAAATTTCTCCAAACTGGGGTAGGTAGATAAAGTGAACTTGTTTGGGGACCTTTAATGTTGCGGGGACAAATAAAGGGTCACTTTGGCCCACCCAACCTTAGGTAGTACTGTATTAAAACCTTTATTTAAACCCCATCAATGTCTATTGTATTTATCCCATTTCTTAATAACCATCTAAAGACTTCCACCCTGCTGGGATGAGTGCCATGACTCTTTCCTTTCTGATTCTTCTTTGGGCCACATCTTGCAATATGTGCTTTATTTACCTTATTTCTTAATAACCCTTAAAATTTTTCCACTTTGGGGCTTCCCTGGTGGCGCAGTGGTTGCGAGTCCGCCTGCCGATGCAGGGGATGCGGGTTCGTGCCCCGGTCCGGGAGCCTGCGTGTCCGGAACCTGTGCTCCGCAGCGGGAGAGGCCACAGCAGTGAGAGGCCCACGTACTGCAAAAAAAAAAAAAAAAAAAAAAAAAAATTCCACTTTGTTGGGAAGAGTCCCTTGATTTCCCATCAGCTTTGTCCCAGTATCTTTTTAATTAACCTGATGTTTTCGTTAGTACCTGTAAGACCCAGTAGGGGAAGCTAAGACCAAAAATTCAATTAGGCTTCCTGAATTGGTTTTTCTTTTTTTAAGGGAGTTCTTAAGATTAGCCATTACATTTCTTTGTATCCACCTTTTAATTTGATCTTTCCATAGGTACCAATACAACGGTTGTTTATGATGAGAGCTCTCTAAAAATTTACCAATTTTAAAGTTTTTCCAATTCAAAGGGTCTGGTTATTGAAGAGCAGGATCTTAATAGCAATTCAGACCAATAAGGCTTTTTGTGGCTTAACCAAAGACAAAAGAGGTATCCCATAAGATCCAGAAAGTTTACTCCCCAAAATAGCATAGGAAAGCAAAGATCTTTGCTGCATAGGCAGTTAAGGATGCTGTAGTGCCAGGACTAACAAAGCAACAAGGTTGAGATGATAAAGGCCCCTTATGATCGGGACCCCTATGACAAACTCCCCTGATGGCTGGCATAGTCAGACAAAGAATGCTTAGATGTCAGTCACAAACCCAAGTTATTACCTGTACTTCTGACCAACTGCCTATTCTTAGATCCACAACCTATTTGGCTGCCTGCCAGATGTATGCTGCAGAAGGAAGTACCTACATCCTTCGGCTGGCAGAGATCAGAGACAATATGCTCACTGATCATAAAGCCAAGCACTCAGGACATAAACAAGATGAAAGGAAAAACCTCTTCTGGTTTTTCTTATGTGCACCTTAACAGCTTTAGCTAAGTCTTGGGTTTTAGGGAGCATTTAATTATTTCATAAATATGCCCTAGATTACCCCTGATTTGAGTACATGCATAGAAAAGAGACTGCCTGCTGCAGAAATGTGAGCCATGCCTGTGCTAGGTCCAGTGGTATCACCTCCATGTTTTTATTGTGATTCATTTAAAGTCAAACACCTATTGATTGACTGTCTAGTAATAATATTGCTTTGTGTTCTTTGAAGTCTCAAAAAGGGTCCACAATGATTGCTAAAACATAAAATTTATACACTTTGTGGAAAAGTGAGACAAAACATTTAGACAATTATACTTAAAGTATAATAATCATCATCATCATAACAGCAACAACAACGTAGTACACCCCCTATGTAGAAAGGATCATGTTACGTAGCCTGTATATGTAGCTTATAAGAATCTTAGTACAGCTGTGTCAGATATAATGCATCATATCCTTGTAGTGCTGCTGTGAAGTGAAGCCCAGTTCTTCATGACACAAAGAACCTATAGATCACCCCATCATTTCCAGCATTGTCTCAGTTTAGGAAAAACCCCTCTATTCTCAAACCATAGCCATTTTAGTGATTTAAGTGCTAAGAAAGAAGTCAGAATGTGAATAATGTACTCAGGGTCACAAATGTTGAGGCAAGAAACAGAGTTGGCTAGCAGCTTGAAGGAAAGTAGAGAAATAAAGGAAAAAATAATTCAGTGATTTAAGACTTCTCCTGCCTCACTCTTGAAAAGAACTACGCATATTCTCTTCGATTTGTTCTCTTCTTTCTAGCCATTGATTTGTTTTCTCTGTGAGCTGGTCTAACCCACAAACACATTTGGTCAATCCTTTGTGAGAATGTCACTATTTTTCACTGATACAAAGTTCAACAGGCTTACCTCTATGATCTAAATAGTTCTATGATCTAAACAGTGTCTCTGAAATCCAGATCTCTTGGCTTTATGGATGTCTTCCAGAATATGTACTTTTTATCAGCCTTCTGGTGAAATGCCACGTCAGAACAGGCAGAACTGGTGGCATGGGTCATTTACTAACCCAGCAATGTAGAATACACACTACTATAGGACATATATTCTTAGTGGGGGTGATACCACTCCCAGGTGGGTGGAAATTGCTTACTGGGGACAAAAGCATCTTATTTTTTATGTATAAAGGACAGATATGCATACTGCACATAAACAGGTATATATCTCTGATATTGAAATTTCATAGGGGAAATGTCTAAAATGCCTCGTTTTTGGAGGCAATAATGAAAGAAATGTTGAGAAACACTGCTCTAGGTGTCACCAAAGAAAGAGAACCAACATTTATGGACAGGCTGTTGATGTGCCAGGCATAGTGCTGAGCAGTTTCATGCATCATCTGTTTTAATCCTTCAAATGGTCACTTATGGATGGGGAAAACGAACTTAAATACCTTGCCCAAAGCCACACAATTGGTAGGTAACATAGCTGAAGTTTGAGGCCAAGTCTGTTTCCAAAGCTTTGCTCTTCCTGTTAAACCCAGCTTCAAAGTCAAACCAGTTCAGAGTTATCTGAGTCATTATCTCTACCCTTAGGCACTTACTTTGTTGTTGGAAAGCCCAGGAAAATAGACAATTGACTAACAATACATGTGTGTATATCATCACGTTGTCTCTACCTTGGGATGTACACATAGGACATCTGCTTCCTGTTGCATTTTTGTCTTATTTTATAGTTGTTTGAGGGAGAACCATTTGCTGGGGGAAGAAAAGGGACAAGAAAAAGGAGCCACTGCTACAATTACCTTCCCTATTTCCTCCCTCTACTTCTCTGGGCTGCACCCAGTGTGATCGACCTCACTGCCAAACCCTATACATTCCATGTTTTCACCAGTATTCTGCACCTTCTCCCTTGGGAGGAATGTCATGGGGTTAGGGAACCCACTGACACAATTGTGGGCTGAGAACTAGTTTGGAAGGCAGTGGGTTTCTAACCAGTTACTCCAACAATCTGCCTTATGGACAGCTATGTAGCAGTTCCATGTAGCGTCAAGTTCCAGCTGATTCTGGAAGAAGGGGGGAGAAGACTCTAAGAGCCATCTCCACCATCAACACGAGCACTTCTCCAGCCTGTTTGTGCTTCTTTGCTGGGTGTAGATGCACTTCTGGTTGAAAACACTTAGGCTAACTTTTCTCCTATATGGAAAAAGTTAGCTGGTCTAGACCAACCATGGCATGACCAACATACAGAGACAGTGTAAAAGGAGAAGGCAAAGAATGAACATTTATGGAGTTCTCATCATAGGAAAGTAGGTGCTTTAATGGATTATGTCATTTATTCTTTACAAAACTTCAGTACTATTCCCATTTTACATATAAAGAAACTGAGGCATGGGAAAGTTAACTTGTCTAAGTCCATACCACTGAGTAGGGTGACTCTAAACATTATGCTTTTCAGAGGTGCTCTGGGCCAATTCCTGGGAGCCTTGGCAACAAAGGCACCTTCACAGCAGGACAATGCCCAGACCAAGGCAGGGAAGAGATGTACAGAAGGTGAGTCTCCAGAGAGAAGACCAGTACTGCCACTGCCCTGAGGATCCAGGTTCACCTACAACATTCCCAGGACTGTCTGGTTACTTCTGGCCCCTACAATGGCAAAGGGGACAACCTGACTTTAACTAAAAAGATTGAGGGTATTATAGTATCATTTTTATAGTGTTTGCAGTAGTAAGTTACCCATAAAAAGATAGAAATCTGAAGAAAAATCAAAGTGATATGGGACAAAATAATGTATATTGTAGCAATAAGTCAGGAAAGAGTCAGGAGAACTCCCAGAGGTCTTATTAGGCAATTCATTTCCCTTTTCCAGACTCCCATTTCTTCATCCATAAAAGGAGAGGTTTAACTAGCTGAAATTTTCTTCCTGCATGAACAGACTATTGGTGAAGAGGTCAGCTAAGGGATTTCTTTATATATTAGGGGAACATTTCTCCTTCTTGGTCCTTACTGATGACCATGTTTTGATTTGCCTCTGTACCTCAAGCATGACAACAACCAGCTGAAGGTGATTAAATCAGGGATATACCTTAGAATGTGCTAGTGTTTGTCAAGAAGGAAACAATATAATAGAGCTTTAGATACTTTTGGAAGATTTGGGTTATAAAATCTGCCTTTTAATAAGGAAACTCAGTGCAAGTCCTCCCTTGTGAGGAACTCTGATCTAGGCTACTTTCTGCACTTTCATAGATATGCTCGTTTTCACCTAAAGCATTGCCAATGACCCCTTGATTATCACTTCACTCAGTGTGTCCCCTGGAAGCCATGTCTCTGATGGGACTCGGCTTCTATCCTGGGCCTAGATCATAATCTTATTGTAGCTCCTTCTACCACAGGAGCTTGGTCTGGGCATGTAGCTGATCTCCCCTTCTCACCCTCATTACCAGCCTCTTTTAAATGTCTTACATAAGAGTGCAGTAAAGGAAGGAAGATACCAAATCACTGAATCTTTAAGGTGTGTCAGGCACTAGGCTATATAATTTCCCCACTAGACTATATAAATTCCCCTGTAATTCTTATAACAACTCTTGAGATAGCTGCTATTATTGTTCCAATTTTACAAATGAAGAAATTAAGTCTTAAAGAGATGACAATGATTGCTCAAGGTCATAAAGTGATGGAGCTAAGATTCTAAAGCAGATCAACTTGACCCTAGACCCTCAATTTACGACCACCGACTGCAATGTTCTCTGTCCAAAGGGACCCAAATTACCCATTTGAGACATTTGATAAGCAAAAACCCAGAGACCATTAAAATTGGGGTGTCACTTTCTATTTTTAGCAACCTGACAGTGAGGACATTCTTTCACTTCCTTTGTATCTTGGGAAGCTTTAACCATGCATCTTACATCCTATACTTTCTAGACTGCTTGAAAGTCTTCCAAGAACCAGATTCTTTCCTGTTGTGGATAAGAACAGTTCTGTATGCTTTCAGAGAGGTTTAGGAGCACAATCTCTTGTGTAATGATTGCTCCCATAAAGGAAGTTTACTACTGATGTCTTTAGGCCCTATTCTCCAACTAGATTCATTCACATATATTTATTGAGCACCTACTAATTTTAAGGTAGTTTTAGGCACAAGGAATACAATGGAGGGCAACACTGACTGTCCCTGTTCTCACTGGGCATTGTTCTGCTGTTGGAGAACCAACCCCTCCCATATTTTCTAATAAATCCCATTTTCCATGATTTATAGCCAAACTGTCATACTCCTCTTATAATTCTCTAGTTAAATTCAATATTTGAAAGGATTACCTTACAATTCTTCTATATTATCTTCCTCTTCATAAATCCTAGAGTCACATCTGGTTGCAAACTTGCAGTGCATGACGTTGTCCTTTGAGGCCAAGGGGAGAAGAATAAATATTAATGAGCACCTGTAATATGTGCTGTACTTATTACACATCGCTTCATTTAATCATCATAAAAGCATGAGGAGGTAAAAGTTATCATTCCCATTTTCAAATGAAATACCTAAAAATCCTAGAGGTTAAATCACAGAGCTTGAAAAAAGCAGAGTATGGAGGTAGATACCAGGTGCAATGCAGACGACCCCCTTTCCTTCCTACTTAAGAAGGAAATCATTCACCTTGAAGCCCCAGACTCAGGAAAATCCTGGGGAGCAGCCAGCATTTCCCAGGCCTTGAAGGTGGGTCAGAGTAATGACTGAATCATAACACACTGTTTTGTGCACCCCCCACCCCCCAGACTCTTCACATAGAATCAGAAGGGAGCCCTATTGCTTGCATTTCTGTCTTTGTAATTTATTCCTTGAGTCTTAAATGTTTTCAGTCTTCAAACATTCTCTATTGACTGAAAGACAGATTCTGTGTTAATGGGACCATTAGGGAGGAGCCTGAGCTGATCAGGAGGCAGATAGATTCCAGAGGCAAACTTTTGCTACCTCCCAAAGTTGAAGTGTTGACCTGCATGCTACCAACATGAAGGAGGAAAGGAAATTTGCCTCTGGAATCTCTCTACCCAGCTATGCAGTTGGGATTAGGCCTCAATTTAGATGCCTGAAGATCTCAAATTATAGAAACAGGATCTAAGCCTCCACAATACAGAGAACAAACATAAAACATCATGCTGTTATAAACTTTTCCCTTCTAAACAGGGAATCTCTATATTACAGTTCTCTAGGGAGCTAAATTCAGCTTAGAGAGTATTTTTCTATTCTAACAAAAGAACTTTATCTAACTTCTTAGATTTAGTTTTTTAAAAAACTTATTTCACTTATAATAAATATAAGGAGAGTATTATAGTGAAAGTTCAGATCCTGAACTTCCTAAAAATGTATTTTTAAGTTATTTTCATATTTTACGTGCTTAATATTTCTCATATAATGGTTTATTCTGTAAGGTAGATGGAAGTTGTGGCTTATTTATTTTGAAGAAATATACTCTGAGTTGTCTGAGTGAGGGATGAGTTTGATGCTAATTGACCCATTGATGGGTTAGATATTAACTGACCCACTGTTGGTTGTAGAATAAGGTCATACATGTGCTTGTATTTTTTTGAGATAAATCAAAGGATGATATCAACTGTGAGTCATGCAATGGATTTCGTATTTACAGAGCCTGGCCTAAGAGCTATATAAAGAGAGACATTTAAGGAACTTGTACTGAAAAGGAACAGGATAAATTGGGTTAAGCTCTTCAGAAGAGGTGTAGAATGAAGTTTCTTTTATTGATACTGGTTCTGCAGGTCACTGCTTCTGGAGCTGCTCCCCTGACTGACTATTCAAGCTCTGAAGAAAATGATGTGGTATTTGCTCAGGTAAGTATTGACACTATAGAATTTATCTAGCCTGATTTTTGTCTTTAACATTTATTGCATTAACCAGTTTTATCTCTAAAAGTACTAGTTGAAAACTGCTTCCGGAGGCTATTTGCTTTTAGTATGGTTTTTTGATGTTGTTGTTTTATTTTTATTTATTTATTCATTCATTTATATATGTATGTATTTATTTATTTACTTACTTATTTATTTTTGCCAAAGAGGAATGTAAGAAAAAAATGTCTGGGAAGAAGAAATTTTCCTCTACTTTTCTAGATTCTTCTGGCTGGTCTAAAAATTAAATTGACATGAGACAGATTAACAGGAGAAAAATCAAGCAAAAGTTTAATGACATCTATATATGTGAGAGATTCAGGAAGAAAACTGAGTAACTCTCCCAAATGGCCAAAACCCTTGCCTTAAAAAAGCATCAGTGTGCATTTGAGTTATAAACACAGAGCGCCAACAGAAACCTTTCCACATAAAATAATGTATTAATAAATATATTTTTTCCAGAGGTACTTGGTAAACTTTTATAGCCTTGAGGTGGAAACAACTCCAATGACAAAAATGAAAGTCAATAGGAACTTCATAGAAGATAAAATCCAGGAAATGCAGCAGTTCTTGGGGCTAAAAGTGACTGGGCAACTGGACATATCTACTCTGGACATGATGCACAGACCTCGATGTGGAGTCCCCGATGTTCATAATTTCAGAGTAATGCCAGGGAGGCCAGTCTAGAAGAACCGTTTTATCACCTACAGGTATAACATCATAGACAAGTATTTTTCTAATTTCTCCCACGTCTACAGGAAGCCTTCCTCAATTGTTAACACTATTCCTGTGTAATAGTGTCTCTAGAGGGAGGATTGTTCACTCAATGGATTTGTTGGGCTTGTAAGTCCAGAGCAGAGTAGAAAGGCTGTAAATAAAAGGAGAATAAAGCTGAATCTACGGTAAATAAGAGGCAAGAGAAAATTTTATAGACTACTTAGATGAATAAATGCAGAAGTCTGGGAGCAGGGGCAAAAAGCATAAGCTTCTACAAATGTAAATCCTTCCTAATGATGACCTGTAAATCATAAATGAGTAGAAATCAAGTTAGATTCTGTTTAAGGACTAAGGTGTCCAAGGATACATATTTCTGTAGCTAATGAAGCAAGTTTTTCTCATCTGGTCTATTGATTTATGAAACACTTCATTCTCAAATGATGTTAGCAGAAATGAAGTATTGTAATAAGACAAAATTAACACATGGTTTCCATGTATTTTTGTTTCTTTTGTTCTGCTGGTAAAGAATTAGCAACTACACTCCTGACATGAAGGCTGAGGATGTTGACTATGCCTTCCAGAAAGATTTTCAAGTATGGAGTGATGTGACCCCACTGAAATTCAGAAAGATTAATGCAGGCAAGGCTGACATCGTGATACAATTTGCATTTGGAGGTAGAGAACTTGGACTTAACTCATCTGTTTCATTTGGCATGACCTATAGCATGTACAGATGTACTTTCTTTTTCTTTTAATAAGCACATGGAGATTTCAGTTCTTTTGATGGCAGAGGGGGAATCTTAGCCCATGCTCTTGGACCTGGACCTGGTATTGGAGGAGATGCACATTTTGATGAGGCTGAAATCTGGACTAAAAGCTACAAATGTAGTTTCCCCAAACCCCAAAACAATAGGAAAATCCTAACAAATTCTAAATTATATCTTGTTTTTGAAAGGCTACATTCTAAGAAATGATTATAAGATAAGAAAACTTCTTCTGATTAAAATTTTTGCCACTAAATAAAAATTTAACACTGTTTCAATTTCACTGTCTATAAATGGAGCATATTGGACTAGATTATTTTAAAGGTCAGCTCTAAGAATCTATGAAGATAAACTAATTTATTAGTATAAATTCAGGAACCTTAAGAACCATAGTATGGAAAGAAAAAAGCCATTATTTAGGGAATCAGTTTTTGGCAGTACAATCCATAAACTTGAGCAAACACAGATACTAATTCTGTGTATGCCAACAATCCTAGGATAGAGGTGATCATTTTCATGATTCATTGTATGCTGACAATCTCTTAGTTTCATAGTGACACATAAAGATGAAATTATATTATAGAGAATTTAGAGATCCTTATAAAGAAACACAAGTTTATAAGGTCACGTAGTCTCTTGTGATTCTGGGATAAAATTTTCAGAATGCCCAATTGATCATTTAGCAATGATCTTTTTAAAGATCAATGTAAATACCTGTGTGTATTTACAGAGGAGCTATAATTCATCATCCATCCCAGACAGTTAGGGGATGAGGGTAACTAGTATCCCCTGTTATTTAGAGAAGTCACTATCCACCAGAAAATTCAAACCATCATATCAGAAGCCTTCCTAATCTTTCTATTAGAAATTCTAGATTATATGACTGACTCATGTGGAAAGTAAATGAAGAGAAAGTCATCAAGAATATGCTCTACTTAGCATTCCCCCATCTCTTGTTGATATTGCATACATTGGATGGAGATATTTTTATAGACCAGAAAGGCTATTTGTTTTAGTCTGACACGTGGCCTAAGCTTATGAAATCCTTGATTGAGAAGTGAACTTTTTCATTATCAAAAGACAAATGATGTAGGATTAGGTCCTTGCTGAGCCTCAGATCCTTAGTAGAGATGTTAAATTTGTCTAAATTTTATCCAAGGGTATTTGGGGTTTGTAATCTCTTCATCTGACAGGAGAAACTTATTCTGATTAGTCTCAACTAATCTACTGTTGATTCCTTCTATCATATTTTAAAATTTCAGTTATTGTATTCTTCAGTTCTGTTTGGTTTTTATTTTCTAATTCTTTGTTGAAATTCATACTGTTTTCAACCATTCTTCTTTCGAGTTTAGTGAACATTTTATGACCATTGCCTAGAACTCTTTATTGGATAGATAGCTTATCTTCACTTTTTAAAAGATATTGTTACTTTGTTTGGAACATTTTCCTCTGTCTCCTCATTTTGCCTATTTCTTTGTATTTACTTCTATGTATTAGGTAGGTCAGTTGAATTTCCAGATCTTGGAAAAGTGGTGTTATGTAGGGCATGTCCTATGGGGGTAAGCAATATGTTCCCCTCTGGTTATTAAAGCTATATGCTGTAGAAGTGTGCCCTAATTGAGTTGTGTGCCCCCTTCTTTTGTGGCTGGCCCAACTACAGTGTGCACACTGGAAGGTGGAGCTGGCCCAAATGGCTGCTAGGTCCTGTCTCAGGCAGTGGCTGTGGGCCTGCTAGATGGTGGAACCATGTCCCTGTGGAGCTAGCTGCACAAGCTGGGGTCCATGGGCCCTCTGGGCTGGTGTCAGCCCACGGGTGGGCAGGGGTAGGACAGACATTTTTATTGCTATTTTAAGAATAAAGAAAAAAGGACACAGAGAAGGTAAATAATTTATTTGGTGTCACAGACCTAGTAAGTCCATATTAAGATTCTAACTGCGGACTGTTTCACCCAAACTCAAGCTGTTTCTACTATCCCACTTTGATTCTATTGACTGATAATCTTTCAACTAATAAGGAGCATGATCTGATACAATTTGGCTCAACTATTAGGGGCAAGATAAAAGAGTTAATAAATTATCAACAGCAAAAAATCTTACTCTAATTCTGTGCTTTTTTGGAGCAGTCAAGTTGACAATAAAATATCTTGAGGGAGATGTGAATATAAGTAAGGGTGGAAATTTGAGAAGTTTTTCCACTTTTCCTCTAAATTCATGACTTGGAACAGTATGTTGCAATCTTATAATTGCATAAAATATGATTTTCAGAGGAAGGATGGATTGTGAAACATGTTTGGGGCCACAAAGGTACTGAATTGTGTGTTTATGCTTAGAACCTTAGAGTTGGATTTTTTAATGAGCACTTAGGAATTCATGGCTAGCAAGATTTTTACTAATGTTTTCTGGAATTGGAGTTTTGACCAACCTTGCTGACTGAGGATACTTTGGATTTTTTAATCTCAATAACACATAATCACTGCTCATAGACATTTGTCCTAACTGGGTTGCATATGGACAGCACAAGTGAAAGATAATTGACAGGAAAGACTGGACTTAGAAAGAGGAGAGGGAAGTCAGAACATCAGAAATTCATGATAGGAGGCCCTAATATTGAAGACTATGAGACATACACTGGCATAATAGACATATCCAGTATTTAGTTTTTGAAAATATGAATATTTGAGAGAGAAAATTTTTGGAAAGGGTTAGGTCCAGGCTAAGATGGTGTTATAAATAAATGAAATGCAGAGATTGAATTTAGTCTGAAGACATTACAAACTCTTGTTTCTATTTGATTTATAGGTTTTGACTGAACAACATGTGCCTCATCTCTGCTACTTACTGTGTATGTGAACTTGAACAAATGTTTTTTCTGAACTCCATTTTTTCATCTGTGAACTGAGGATACTGATATTTACCTTGTAATGTAGGTGTAAAGATTACACATAATATAACATGCTGGGTTCATAGTAGATAATCAATATATAGTGGCTTTCTCCTTTCTTAAAAGAGAGTTCTGATACATACCTGTTTGACAATACTACACACTCTGAGAAGAGTAAGAGACACTAATTACCTAAAAGTATATAAAATAATGAAAGTTCAGAATCTTTTTTTCCATTATTCTAATGGTATAGCTTTAATGGAGAGTAAGCTGGCACACCAACACCTGGTCTCTAGGTTTATGTGAGTTATGCCTTGGTACATATCCAACTCTAATTTAGTTATACAATACAATTTCATTTTGTCCTTCCTACATAATATGACCCATCCAAAAATATATGTCAACATTAATAAATCATGACTCATAAGAAGGTGAAGTGTCTCATCCATGGCAAAGCAGTGCGTAGGATCATTACACAGATTTGTCAGGGCAATGAGTATCAACGGTTACAGATATTTGACCTAACCCTCAGAATAAAGCACTTATAAATTCCAGAATTTAAGCAAAAAATATATGGATAACAAAGAAAAAGTAATTCAGCCAAGTGTAAATACCCCAAACTTTCATCTATTTCAGAGGTGCATAAGGCATGGAGTAGAGACTTTTCCAGTGAGAGACTGAATAGACAAACAGACAATGATTGTACTATATATAAAAATAGAACTTTGACCCACAACCTGTAGCAACTTGCCCAGGAAACCAATCTCCTTATCTTCAATAAACAACCCAGGAAGCCAGCTTGTTGTAAGTGGAGGAAGCTAGATTGATATCTCTAGTGACAATCCAGGATGCTAAACAATAACTTCTGTGACAATCAATCTAAAATGGCTAAGATTTTCGGAGAAACTGATGGGCTTATTTTTGTCTCATTACCAACTGAGGATCCAATTGGATTTTCTAACCAATTTCACAGGATACGCACTTCTAGTTAGCCCACCTACAGCATCCCCAGATCAATAGCTTTCAATCAGGATATACACAAAACGTTCCCTTTTCCCCACTGTAATGTTTCCCATGTGTCTATCTGCTTTGAGTCTCTGCGAAAACACACGTTTTGGTGGCTGACTCCCTTGCTACAGCAAGCTCTGGATAAATAGCAATTGCTTGGTCGCATTTGGTTGGTCTTTGTTTTTTTCCACACCAGGGAGAGACCTGCCAAGTCACAAAGAAAGGAACTCAATCTCAACTGTAGATGAGCTAGTTTCAATTCTTCCCATTTTGCAAGATTATTGGCATCCATGCCTTTTTAATCCTTCCTGTCCCTTTTCTGTCTGTGTCATCTCTTTCCATTCTCAATTCTTTTTACTTATATCTGCAATCCTTCAGATTCCCCTTACAGCTCACTTAGATAATTATAATAAACCAGTCAACTTTACCTTATTTTTATTCTAATCCACCTCAATCACTACTGCTGGATAAATCTCATAGAAGCAAGGTTCCAATGTTTTCACTTATCTTACAAAAAACATTAAATGGGAAAATTTTCAGTCTAAGAAAACAAATGGCCTCAATCAAAATCCCAGCAAGTTATTTTTTGGGTATAACAAACTAATACTAAAGTTTATATGGAGAGGCAGAAGATCCAGAATAGCCAACACAGTGTTGAAGGAGAACAATTTGCTACAGTAATCAACTCAGTGTGGTATGGGCAAAAGAATAGACAAATAGATCAATGAAACAGAATAGAGAGCCCAGATACAGATTCACATAAATATAGTCAACTGATCTTTGACAAAGGATCAAAGGCAATGCAATGGAGCAAAGATAGTGTTTTCAACAAATGGTGCTGGGACAACTGGACATGCACATGGAAAAAACTGAATTGAGATACAGTCTTACACTCTTCACAAAAATTAGCTCAAAATGAATTACAGACCTAAATGTAAAACACAACACTATATATATTTAGAAAATTATATATATGTATATTTAATAGTTCTTTAAAAAAAAGAAGACGCTGGCTAGTAGCCACTGAAGTAGTCTTTCCCAAACTTGCACTACAGCACATAAAATGCAAGGAAAAAAAGAAGTTATAACATTGAAAACAAAGTTGCTGTTTTAGAATACATTTTCCCACTGTTTATAAGGACAGAGAAGTTATATTGGATAAAACAAAAGATTGCTTATCTATGTTTATCATATGAAACCTCAGGAACTTATGGTCATTTGAAAGAACTAAAAATATATTTTTTTCCTCAAATGTCTGATCAGAGACAAGGACATTTATTTTTCTATGAATGAGAAAACACTGAAGCCACATCTCTGTCGGATGGTTGTTGATTCTGGAAGAGAGAAAAGAAATTGTGACCGTAGAGTTGCATACCCATCCAAGATATCTTCCATAAGAGAGGTTAACAAAAGAGATGCTCAGATATGGTAGAATCAGTAAATTTCTCCTGAACCACCCTTGGAAAATTACATAAAGACATACAATTGCCAACTGACTCAAAATGAACAATTCCAGAATGCATAGTTCAGGCTCTAAAAAGTTTAACAGAGCTATCTTTTCTCGGTTTGTTTGCAGTTTTCTAACTGAAAGGTGACTTAGGTGGATTTGGCAGTATGGGGTTAGGCTTGGTCCATGCTGCTTCTCACACTTATTTCTCTTCTGCTTCTACTCTAATCATCATATGAGAAAAAGTGTTTCTCAAGCAACATTTTATATCCTACAATCAGATGAAATATACTGCCCATTGGAGTACCACTAAAAACTTTGTTTGCAAAATTGAAATAATTATGCCAAGAATATTACAAAATGCTCTCCTTCTTTCCATAAAATCAGAGTTGCCTGGAGTCACATAATGGCCATTGTCATTGCCAAGGAATTTGAATATGGATTTCAACACATTTACCACTCCTGTTGAGTGATCTGAGTCATTAGGCTTTTATAAATGAAAAAGATAGTCATTCCACGTGCAAGTATTATCTGTTCTCAATTCCCTATTTCTACTGTAGTTCACATTCCAACTAAAATGTTTGAATGTTTCTGTGGAAAACAGACATAAAAATTAGCATATATGATCTTATTTCAACCATGAAAAATGTACATTTTAAAAAACCCATAGGCAACATGTTTTATTTTATAATGCAGAGGGAATATATCACCTTATTAGTACTTATTTTTGGCTGGTGAGATTCAGTTTTGTGGAAAAAAAATAGATAACATTTTATAAATTTTCCATGATCAGCATGATGTAAAAATGTATACACAGGTATTAAAAAATCAAAAGTACAGTAAAGTGTTAACAGTGTTTTTCTCCTAGCAACTTGAATGTAAATGATTTATTTTCCTCTAACTTTTTTGTATTTTAAATTTTCTAGAGTAAAAATACAAAATTTTATTGAAATGTAAGAAATTTAATTGAATGTATTTTGTAGAAACATGGCTTTCCATCACCAACAAAATCAACTAAACATCTACAGTAATTCCCCTTACATACTAACGAGTTCCATTCCGAGAGTGCGTTCATAAGTCCAACTTGTTCATAAGTCCAACAAAGTTAGCCTAGGTACCCAACTAACACAGCCAGCTATATAGTACTGTACTGTAATAGGTTTATAATTCTTTTCACACAAATAATACATAAAAATCAAACAAACACAAAAAATAAAGAAAACATTTTTAATCTTACAGTACAGTACCTTGGAAAGTACGGTAGTACAGTACAACAGCTGGCATAAAGGGGCTGGCTTCGACTGAATGGGCAAGAAGAGTTACTGACTGGAGGAGGGAGAGGAAGTGGGAGATGGTAGAGCTGAAAGATGGTCAGCAATAGGAGACGGAGGGCAAGCTGAAACTTCACTCACGCCGGACGTTGATGGAACGCACGTTCGCATCGTTGAAAGTTTGCAGCCTGAAGGTTCATATGTAGGGGACTTGCTGTAAAATAAATTAAATAAACTAAACATATTAGCTGCAGGCGAATGGCCTTCCACGATAGGCTTCAATCTGTCTTCCATAACTTTATTTTTCATTTTTCATTATTCCCCTTCACACATTTTTCACTTCAATAAAAAATTAACCCTTTGCCATTTTACATATAGACTAAATTTTCTTGACTCTGTATGGTTGTTTATCCTGTTCCTGGATTTTCCTCTATGTCCAAATCATTTCAGGCTTCACTTATTTGTGGCTTTACCTTGGGCTTTTTCTAAACTAAACAGCTTTCCTTCTGCATATTTCCTGTACAGCTTCCTTCTTTATTTCTTATAAAATCTTATGCAGAGGTCATCTCCTCTACTAGATTATACCCTTTTCTCCTGTATTCATTCTTTCATTCTGTCATCTCATCCTTCCTTCTTTCCTATTTTTAAGTAGTTAATTTGGTCACTTTTTTTTCTGTATTTCTCTTTTAAATATTATCTCCAAATTTACAGTCTTACTTTGTTTATTCTGAAGCATTTAAGACTCAGACACTTGAGAAATTAATGAATAGCTAAAAGAATGATATATCAGCTGGAGGTAACAACGATCATGTGTTATCTCATCTGATTAGTCATGGTGAATCATAATAAATAGGAAGACAAAAGTGAAAAGTTATGAGACAAAATGTTACTTGGACTAACTGCCTGCTTTTGAATCTAAGTTTGGATCAGATTTAAGTTTACTTCTAGACCTCTGATCCCTGGAGGTTAGATTTACAAAAGCACTCATTCTGACCCTTGTATATATTTCACCATATGACAAATGATTGTTCTGTGGAACAGTCATTTTCCTTCCTGTGCAGAAAAAGCCCATTTTTTCCCCTAGTGTTCATAACTCCCCTCTACATTTGATGTATTGGGTTAGCCAAAAATTTCGACAGAAAAACCGAACGAACTTTTTGGCCAAGCCAATATTTACTCTTTCTTACTCTTTTTCCTTCTTTTTTTCCTTATTTCCCTTTCCCTTTCTCTTTCCCTTCCCTCTTCCTTCCTCCATTTTGTCTTTCCTTCCTCTTTCCTTCCTTCCTCTTCCCTCCCTTCCTTCCTCCACTCAGTTACTCTGTAATTTGCCTATTCCTTTGCATTAATCTGTTCCCTTTTAAAATTTAATCCACAAAATTCAAACTATCTCATTCATGGTCAGAAAATTCCTTGATTCCAGTCTTAGTTTGGGTGTTCAATAGATATAGGAGTAAGGATTTTAAATATATAAGTCTTTTATTTATTCTCTTATTAGAGAGACAAGATGATAGCTTGAAACTTTTTCTATGAAAATAAAATAAAATAAATCAGTTATTAGGGTATTTAGTAAATATGACATGTAAGATCTGGGAATTTAGATATGCATCATTTGTGAAATTTTTGACTTTTCATTTACCTCTTTGACTTTTGCTGTGAGCCTTTCATTCATAATTAATATATTAATTAATTCTCTACCCAATTTTGAGGTTCCTGCTGTATGCAAGGCCCCACCCTAAGTATTAGGAGTACAGAAATAAATGGGAAACAGTCTCTACCCTCAAGAATTTACAGTAATATGGGGAGGCAGATAAGTAAACCATTAAACTACAGTTCAGTATGAAAAATCAGGCAGGTACAGATACTGTTAAGAAATAAGTAATGAACTCTTCCTGGGGCTCAAGGAAGACCTCTCAGAGAAGTCTGTTTTAAAAGATGACAAAGTTCTGCATTGGAAAACTTGTGTTTTTCTCAGGAAAAATATGGCCTCTTTTGTCAATCACTTTTGAACAGTTGGGAAAATAAACATAAAATCTGTCAAGTTTCCCTCTAAATTTAAAAAATGTTTTATAAATTATGCTAGCAGTGAAAATTTACAAAGAAAAACCCTTAACTTAGAAGGAATTGACAATTGTGGATGTCACAGCTCTTCTGCTTTTAATTTCTCACTACCTTTTCTGCCTGACTTCATTGTTTCTTCCTGGAATTCGTATCTGGTGCAAGCCTTTACCACTCCAACCCCCTTAGCTTCCCTGACATCAGTGTAAACAAGTATTTTACCCTTATCTCAGTCAAAATGAAACAACACACTAAGGAATATAGAACTCTAGTTTTGAGTGTCTTTGAACAGAATCTAGCCTAAAAATGGATGCTTAAATGTACCATATAATCCCCTGCCAAGTGGTCATTAGGCATCTGGAAACCTGCAGCTACAGGTTACAACCACTGAGGAATTCTATTACATCTTCTATAAATATTGAGTGAAACATCTCCAATATTTCTTTAAAAATGCACAAAAAGTAAAGCAAAAAAGGAAAATGCAAAAGGGATGCAAGTGGGAGAAATCAAAACGTACACTTATTAAATGTTCATTAAATGCACATTTTTATTCATCATTTTATTTAATTCTCACTCCCAGGATATTCTGCTCTTTAGTAAACAAATAGGCAAGCAAACAAAGAAAAAAATAAAATGTGGTGATAAATAAAAGTTTGTGCACTTAGTAAATGTTTAATAAGTGTAAGTTTTTCTTCCTCCCACTTGCATCCCTTTTGAATTTCTTTTTTAATTTATTTTTCTAAGGATATAGGAAGTGAGGTTGGTGGGGAGATAGGTGGGTGGCAGGTGGCAGGAGGATTGTATGTAAAGTGTTTAACAAAGTTTCTTCCTCTGGGAAGGTTTAGGATCTTCCTTACAAGCATTTATTTCACACAAGTGATGTGAGCAGCACTCCAGTTGACAAAGAAAAAGAAAGAAAAGTTAGGAAAGGGAAGGGAAGGAAAAGAAAAAGGAAAAAAAGGAGGAGAAGAGAAGAGAAAAATGGTAAGCAAGGGACAAGAATTTAGGATGGCTTGTTTTTAACTTTAAAATATCTACAAATTTGAATTTAGGGAGGAAGAAAAGAGATTGAAAGAGAATAAGAAAAGAATAGAAGATAAGACAGAGGAGAATTTCAGTCTAATGAACAAAGTAATTCATATCAATTCTTTGAGTATTTGTGGAGTAGCTATTACAGGTCCATCACCCATTAATAAATTGGGTACAGAATTAAGACCAACCAAAAGAAAATGGATATGTGTCCTTCTTCCTCAAAATCTTGAGGAATGAGCATCCTTCCCATGAGCATCTCCTCCTCAAGGACTAACAAGTCCAAGCAGAATGTGACAGTAGGTATTTCAAATCAAGGCTCAAAAAGTGAATTTCCCTTTCAATTTTATTCTAGATAGTATTTTTTCTGTTTTTACAGAATTTAATAGTATAGACTGTAGCTATTTATGTACAGATTTGCATTTACTTATCTTATTACATTTGATTTTAAGTGTGTTCTTCTTAAAATAAAATTACATTTAAAAGTTCTACAGAATTCTGACTTTTTTACCATGTCAGCCTACTTCTCAAATCCACAAACATAAACTACCTAGTAAATTCCAGTCACTTTTTTTTTTCCAGAATAAAAAAAATGCCCCAGTTTTCTTCTTACTAAGACAGGAAGAGTTTCCTGGAGATTAATCATTCTTTTGACTTGCAAAATTGGAAAGGTTGAGAGAAATTAGTAAAGTAGGCTGTATCATCCTATTTTGGATTTGGAATTTTTGGAAATGGGCCTGCTGCCATTCATAGGAAAACAATCATGAGTCAAGCTGTGTGTGGGTGATCTAAACAAACATTGTCACCCTATAAAAGTCGGACTCCAGACCGTTAATCTAGAAGAAGATACACGGAGAGCAAGGCATTAAGACAACAGAGAGCTGTGAAAAGTCAATGGAAATGAGGAATCTTCCAGTTCTGCTGTTGCTATCTGTGGCAGTTTGCTCAGCCTATCCATTGGACAGAGCTGCAAAGGACGAGGATGACAGCATGAACCTTGTTCAGGTAATTAAGGGAGCCAGCCCTCATGCTCCCTGACAGGGCAAAGTGGAAACCCTCTCTGCTTTCTATTTATAAAACTCACAGAATTGTTTGAACTTAATGTATAGGAAGTTCAAAGGCAGAGAGTTATAGAGTGTTGTACGTGGTGAGGGTCTCAGTATCATCTATTTGGACTCCTCTTTTTATGCCAGAGAAACAAAAGCCAGAGATATTAGGTAATTTCCTAAGATCAAAGCCACCTTACTAGCAGCACTGCTTAAGACACATGATTAACAAGTGGAGAGTATATGAAATATATCTTGCTTTGGGACTTCTGTAGGTATTTTAATCCAATATAAAGTTAGATGGATATTTTTATTGCTGGTGTCATGTTTAGACATAGAGATTTGTCTAAGGTTTTTTTTCTTAAGCCAGGTCCTTGTGAGAAGCATAAAGTGGAAAATTGAATAAATGTAGCTGAAATATACAATTACGCACAAGGAAGTTTGTTTTGTTTTTCTCCATTAAGTTCCCTGGATAATTATCTTGGTTTTCCAGTTCATTGCAATTTTCATTGCTTTGGTAGTAAAATAAGCTGCAGAGATATTCTGTTACAAAGATAAAACGAAAGTGAGGAGGAGTCTGCAATTGAAGAATTAAACAAATATGACACTTACTTTGATTTCAATAAACTAGAGGAATATTTCATAGATTAAGTGAGCAACTGTACAAGTTTACCATAAACCACTAAAAATCATAAGAATGACCTAAAAACTATACTTATGTTTCTGCTAGCAATACCTCGAAAACTACTACAACCTTGAAAAGGATGTGAAACAGTTTGTTAGAAGAAAGGACAGTGGTCCTGTTGTTAAAAAAATACAAGAAATGCAGAGGTTCCTGGGGTTGGAGGTGACGGGGAAGCTGGACTCTGACACTCTGGAGGTGATACGCAAGCCCAGATGTGGGATTCCTGACGTTGGTCACTTCAGCACCTTTCCTGGCATGCCCAAGTGGAGGAAAACTCACCTCACTTACAGGTAATGGGTCCAAAGAGATTTTGACATAATACTGAGATTTATAAATCACTATCACAGGAGAAATAGTATCTTCAATTTTTTTTCATACAGGATTGTGAATTATACACTGGATTTGCCAAGAGATGCTGTTGATTCTGCCATTGAGAAAGCTCTGACAGTCTGGGAGAAGGTGACTCCATTAACATTCTCCAGGATCAATGAAGGAGAGGCAGACATAATGATCATTTTTGCAGTTCGAGGTAAAAAACAGAAACAAGAAAAAAAAAACCCATGCAAAATTTTATCTGTTGTTGTTTCATTAGAAAAGATCCCAGAGAGATCCTAATTACTAATCTTGCCAATAATTTTTTTTTTTCTCTCTTAGAACATGGAGACTTTAGCCCTTTTGATGGACCTGGAAATGTTTTGGCTCACGCCTATGCACCTGGGTCAGGGATTGATGGAGATGTTCACTTTGATGATGATGAAAAATGGACAAAGGATACATCAGGTTAGTTATACATCTCTCAGAATGATTTCAGTGTGGATTTTTGTTTTAACTTGGAGAACTCTTAATAGCTAAGAATACTGAAGAAATGGAGTGTTATGGATTTCCCAATGGGTCAAGAATCAGCAGAATCAGGCTGGAGATGGGAGTAATTGGATACGGCTGGTACTTTGTCCCAGAGATTGATTTCAAGAATGAGCCTTGAAAAACACTTGGCTTTCCATTAAGTGTACTCAGTCAATTGATCAATTAACCAAAACAAAAAAAAGAGGGGGTGAAGCACTGTGTGCTTCCAGGAAGTAAACAAATATAATACACAGCTGATCTGTGTAATGTACATGTATTTAAGGAATGAGTAACTATTACTTATGATTTCTTAAATAGGGATCAATTTATTCCTCGTTGCTGCCCATGAACTTGGCCATTCCCTGGGTCTCCAACACTCGACCAACAGGGAAGCTTTGATGTATCCAGTCTACAACACATTCACAGACCTGGCTCGGTTCCACCTTTCTCAAGATGATGTGAATGGCATTCAGTCCCTGTATGGTGAGTGATGCTGGAAAAATTAGGTATTGTAACTTTGCAATGATGGTCTTCAGGAAAGCTTCAAAATGCTTCATAAAGCATTTGTAATTTAACTCAAAGCACTTTGAGAATGTTTGGAAAGGATATAATTGACAGAAGACTCACATTTCTTCTAATGTTTGCATCCTCATATCTGTTCCCTTTAGGACCTCCCACAGCTTCTCGAGATGACCCTGTGGTGCCCACAGAATCTGTGCCTCCAGAACCTGGCACACCAGCCACATGTGATCCTGCTTTGTCCTTTGATGCAGTCAGCACTCTGAGGGGAGAAACTCTGTTCTTTAAAGACAGGTCAGACCAGAAAACTATATTTTCCTATCTATTCTTTTTATGTATCTATACAATGCTTAGAGAGGAAAACAAACAGAAACTTGATAAGGATTTTTAAATATTTAAAACAAAAAATTTTGCTCTGAACTTGGAATCTTTCTGATGCTTCACTTTCCATATTTTCCTAAAATTGTCAAGTTCATTTTCAAAGACTTAAGATGATTTGATTTTAACCCTGTAATTGTCATTCCCAAATGTTATAAGTTACAGTTGCTTTTCAAAAGTCACAATTAGAACTTTAGAATCAGAATTTTATCTTTACTTCCTTTAAAAATGATACCAGGATACCATTACATTTAATTAATTAATTTACTCACTGCTGGATAAATATGCACATGATAAAACTGCACAAGTGGAAAGAAAGTTAAAAGAAAGTCATCACCACATCATTGACTCTTAGTTCCTCACTTCTCCCTATCTTCATCCATAGTGATGAACTCTTAAATATCCTTCCAGAATTGTTCTGTGTATATATAAAAATATACTTACATGCATGTATACATACACACACATCTGCCTATCTTTTTGAAAATATAAACGATGGTATAATATATATACTGTTTTGCATGAATTGTAGGTATTTAAAGGTTACAGTCAGCTGATTAATTTGCATTGTAAGATAACTTTCCTTTCACAGAAGACATTACTCTGGAATCCTATGGCAACAGGTCCAGTGCAATCTTCTGGAAAAAAAGGAAAGATTTTTCCCCAGTGACAACATGCCTGATTTCTGTCTGTCATTGAGCCTACAGGATGTGGGAATGGGGGAAGATGGGTGAGACAGGACAATGAAGAAAATATGCTGAAAGGTGAAAGACTTCTTTCAATTTTCATTTCTTTTTACATGTTTTTCAGACATTTTTGGCGCAAATCCTTCAGGACATTTGAACCTGAATTTCATTTGATCTCTTCGTTTTGGCCATCTCTTCCTTCAGGCATAGATGCTGCATATGAAGTTATTAGCAAAGACAGCGTTTTCATTTTTAAAGGTAATTGTTATATAATAATTTCTTTAACTTGCTGAAATAAAGCCTCTCACTGGAAAATTGATTAAGACTTTAACTGGGAAATTGCCCAGAGTTGTAAATTCCCTCATTTGGTCTGTGTTCATTCATTCAAGCTGCAAATTTTTGTTTAATGTCTATTTTGAGCTGGTGACTAAATCTAAAATTCTGGCTTCCTTTTTTTTTTCTTTTTTTGCGGTACACGGGCCTCTCACTGTTGCGGCCTCTCCCTTTGCGGAACACAGGCTCCGGACGCGCAGGCTCAGTCGCCATGGCTCACAGGCCTTGCCGCTCCGCGGCATGTGGGATCTTCCCGGACCGGGGCACAAACCCGTGTCCCCTGTATTGGCAGGCGGACTCTCAACCACTGCGCCACCAGGGTAGCCCCCTGGCTTCCTTTATACTATGAAAATCAAAGGTGCTAAGAAGTATTTCTAAAACCAAAGATATCTGTTATAGATTCAATGTGATTGTGATTTTTTTTAAAAAAAAAACACAGGAAATCAGTTCTGGGCCATCAGAGGAAACGAGGTGTCAGCAGGTTACCCAAGAGACATCCATACCCTGGGTTTTCCTTCAACAATAAGGAAAATAGATGCAGCCTTTTCTGATGAGGAAAGGAAGAAAACATACTTCTTTGTAGAGGACAAATACTGGAGGTAAAATTTGATTGGAATGACTTTGTATGATCCTAATTAGGGAAATTATTTTCTTTCTCTAAGGAAATCCCCCGCCTTACTCTTAGACCTGAGTCCCTCACAGTAGGAGTGGTGGGGCTTTAGACAACTGTGGGGAAGTGCTTACTTTCAAATATAGCAGTGCCTGATAACAGGCATTTCTTAAGCTCTCCTGTTTTGAGTCCCATGTACAATAAGCTGGAGCTTCCCTTTGTGCTGTAGCCCCATCCGCCTGGAGTGTGCTCCTTTCTCCTCCACCTACACAAACCCTGCCCATCCTCCAAGTCCTGGCTCAAGTCCCACTACTTCCAAGAAGCTTTCCCTGCTGCATTCCAAACCCAACTGGGCTTTTCTTTTTTGAAAGAAGCCCTGCAAATCCAGGCCACGGGGAAATCATTCCTTTCCCTTTGTCTTATAGTCCACTCATTGTTAGTGTTTGTCTTGATTTCCCAACTGTACTATGTGATTCTCAAGGGCTTCCCTTAGCCTAACCCATTCATTACCTCTGCCTAAGAGGATGACAGGCAATAACAGTCTAGCTGTATAGGGCTCTCAGAGGGGCTAATTCTTGAGCTATCTGCCCAGACTCTGAGATCTGGGTGGACCAACCAAGGTCCAGCCAACAATCAAAGATGCACTTACTGTGCTTTGCTTCTTGTTCCAATCCCTTTTCATAGGAGACTGCCATAGGAAATCCAGATGTGCAGGGTAGGGACAACATATATGTACAAAGTATGATAGAGAACTTCAAATTTGTATTTTAGATGAATGATTGAATTCACTTTATGTTCATATCTTTGTGATAGAAGGATGATTAAGATTCTTTCTGTCCAGACCTAAGAAATATGGTAACAAACAGCATCTGCTAGATCAGGATGTTACCTCTGTTTCTGGTAGAGATTTTAAAAGCTAAGTTTGCAGTACCATTAAAGTCACACATTTCTGTAGCACTAAACATGTCTGACATTTATTTGCAGTACTTGGAAAGTTTGTTAGAATTCCACATTAAACCTAACATGATTTACGAATTTTGGTAACATGACCTCCATGCAATGCTGAGCTTTGTTTCTTTTACTCGGTGCAGATTTGATGAGAAGAGACAATCCATGGAGCCAGGCTTTCCCAAGCAAATAGTGGAAGACTTCCCAGGGGTTGACCTAGAGGTGGATGCTGTTTTTGAAGCATTTGGTAAGAGGACACTTATTTTGTTGGCAGTGGGGCACTTGAAACAGTCTATAGTATCAAAGGGAAGAGGAAAATTGAAATAATATTTCATAACAGTTTTCTTTAACCAGGATCCTCCTCTCAACCCTAAATTTCAACTTATGAATTTCATATCAATTATATGACTACCTCATATAATAAGCTATATAAAAATTACCTCAAGTGGTATGGCCAAGTTTACCACTGACCTGCTGGCTTTCTCTATCCCGCTGCTGCTACTAATTCCCAGGGAGATTTTCTCTGTCTTTCCTGAGTAGTCAGTCAGTTGCCAATATTTAAATTTCCATGAGCCCAAAGTCTAAAAAAAGATTTTTTTTCCTCCTCAGGGATAGATGGGTGGAGGGATAGATGATCTTTATTGAAAGGTAATCTAAGCACCATGATGGCAGAGCCATAAAGGATCATCAGGCTCTGAAAGAGTCCCTGTGCCTCTCTGAGGCCAGAAATGCCCCTCAGGCTGCCTCATGAGGAAAAGGGAGGAGGAGTATTGGGAAAGAAAAGCTTAAAGATACCACAGTTTCCAAAGATTCAGAGAATTTTATCTGACTGCAAGCAGAATAACCTAGTAACTCAGAGCATGATTTTGCTGTCAGACAGAGCTGAAGTTGAGTGCCATCTCCATTCTTTCCTTGTTGAATGACCTTGGACAAGCATCTAAATTTGTCTGAACCTCAACTTCCTCATCTGTAAAATGGAGTTAGATATACATGCCTCTTAGGATTGTTGCAGAAATAAATGAAAAAACATCATGTAAAATGTTTAACATAGTCCCTGCCAAGTAGTATAATTCTATAAACACTTTCTGCTTTTAGGTGTCTATTATTATGAGTTTTGTACTTTGCCAAATTTATTTATTGGAAAAAATATCTCACTATTTCCCCCGTCTGTATTTGCAGGGTTTTACTATTTCTTCAATGGATCTTTGCAGTTGGAGTTTGACCCAAATGCAAAGAAAGTGACACATGTTTTGAAGAGTAACAGCTGGTTGAATTGTTAGGAGAGATGCTTAGAAGGCATAACATGGGAATTCTAAATGAAGCTGATAACTCTTCACCTAAGTCTCTGTGAATTGAAATGGTTCATTTTCTCCTGTGTGTGCAGTGACTGAGAATGAGAGTGTGAGCTGGTGTGTCTTGCCCATTAGCTTCACAAATTACAGGGCATTCAAATGGGCTGTGTGTTTGCACTTTGCTCACATGGGGTAGCCTCCCACGGGGAAGGAAGAAGCACTTGTGCAACAGACAAGTGACTTTATATAGAATATTTTCTTATTATTTAATAAAGAGGAGTTGTCAGTTATTTTATTTTATTGTTCTGTTTGTTTCAAGGACTAGTTGTCCTCACAATCTTGGGCGCATTGTGGACTGAGCAGGAAACAGTAGAGGTGGCAGGATTAGGATCTCCACAGCTGGAGCCTCACAATGGGCTCATCCAGAAATGGAAACAATCTGCCACTTGCCCTCCCCAGGTACCCTACAAAAGAGATGCTATTTCCACCAACTAGGCATCATATGTGTTCCTGACATACCTAAGGAGAAAGATCTAGGGAAGTTGTCACCTTATAGGGCAGTCTCTGAAAAAAGTTGTGAAGCAGAATCCTATAATTATAGCAAATCACCTAGTTCACACACTTCATTATTCAGGTGGGGAAATAAACCTGTTGTTCATCTCTTGCTTTTACTTATATATTCTATAAATGGAGTCCCTTTCCCTGCCCTAGCAAACAAATGTGCTCATATTCCCCCTATTCACACATGAAAATATCCTCCTGTACTCATTTTGTATCTGTCCATGCCCACAAGCCCATGGACAACTGCATATCCTAAAATTAGTTTGTCACTCCTAAGTAATAAATGTAACATAGTATCTGCTACACAGTAAGAGCTCATTCATGCTGTAAATTATTAATTCATTTGAGAATAATCTTTTAATCATATTCCATGTGTCAAGCATTGTGCTAGGTTGTGGGCATAGGAGCCTGAGAAAATGGACACAGTCCCTGCCTCACTGAGGTTATAATCCAGCAAGAAAGAATATAAGCAAATAGTGACAAACATGAACATGTAAGTGTAATTTTAGTAAGAGTTATAAAGGAAAAAAATTAGGCTTATTTGATAGAATAATAGGAGGATCTACTTTGATCTAGGTGGTTTTAGAAGAAGTTTTGGGGGAATGGCATTGGAGAAGGTTTTGAAGGAAGACGTGAAAACTAGGTGAGAAGATGATGGTTTGGACTAAAGTGGTCACAGTGGAGAGTCAGAGACAGGAATACATTTTATATATACATATATATATATATATATATATATATATATATATATATATATAATGATTGACAACAGAACTCTATGATGGCTTAGATATGGAGTTTAAGAGAGGAAAAGTTGCCAGAATAATTCCCAGATAGCTTCCTTGAGCATAAGGGTTGATGGGGGAAGACCTGAAGAGAAGCAGGTTTGTGAGGAAAGGGCAAGAGTTAGGATGAATTGCTCAGTTTTGCCAATTTTTGAAATGTCTGAGAGATTTCCAAGTAAGACCATGAGGTAAGTTAGTCTAGAACTCAAAAGAGAAGATATAGTAATTATGTTTGGTGATGGATGTTAATTAAACTTATTGTGATAATTATTTTGCAATGTATACATATAGCAAATCATTATGCTGTACACCCAAAAATAATACAATGCTATATGTCAATTATATCTCAATATTTTTAAAAGAGAGAGAAGATATAAACATATGGGATTTTTCGGCATTTAGATTGTTCTTAAAACCATAAGACACACCATATGAGAGATTTTAAGATGGAATCTAATAAATAACAATATTTTGCAGGGGATTGAACATTTCTTTATTTTAAAAATTAACTAAATTATTTGGTTTATTTTTTTTTGATAGGTACTATGTAGCCACAGCACAAATTCAAAAAGTAAAAAACATTTTGTATAAAAAGTTAATTTTCCTCACACCCATTTCATCACTATTTAATTCCTTTCCTCAGAGCAGCCAAGTAGATTTCTAGGAATCCTTTCAGAGCTATTTTATACATATACAAACAGTAATATTATATTATCTTTTTAAGTTAAAATGGTAGCATGTAAATTTACACTGCTCTGCTCTTTGCTATTTTCACTTACTATAGTTTGGCAACAATTCCACATTAGTACATGTGGAATTTGCTTCACTCTTTCACTGGCTCCATTCTATGAAATAAATATATAATTTATTTATTCAGTCTCCTATTGGTCACTAAATTAGTGATTAAATAAATGTATACATCAAAGAAATAAAATTTAAAAATTAAAATAATAAATTAAATATATTTAAAATAAAAAATATATTAAAATAATTTAATAATATTTAAAACATATACTTGAAAAATATATACTTGAAAAATATATAATATACTTGAAATAAAAATAATGAAAAGTAAGTCAAAAAAAATTGTATCAGTATTATTTTCAGTATTCAGTAGGTTACTTAAAATATTTTATTGTTATTCCCAATGATACAATGAATATCCTTAAACACACTTGCATATCTGTCGGAGCTTAAATTTCTAAGTCTGAGCAGAGATGGAGGAGCAGGGAAACTCGTTTGGATTCTCCAGTGTGTGGGCCATTGGATGCTATTTACAACAGCAGTACTGGTGGAGTGGTGGAGTTGAATTCTGATTGAAGTGAATTGAAATGTTGATGCCAGGATACTTTTGGCTACAGGTAGCAAAAAGTTCCAACTGGCTTAAAAATAAGAGTTTATCAAAAAGACAAAAGATAAGTGTTGGTGAGGATGTGGATAAAAGGGAATCCTGGTGCACTGTTGGTAGGAGTGTAAATTGGTGCAGCCACTATGGAGAACAGTACAGCAATTCCTCAAAAAGTTAAAAATAGAACTACCATATGATCCAACAATACAACTTCTGGGTGTATATCCAGAGGAATGAAATCAGATTCTTGAAGAGATAGCTGCATTCCCATCTTCACTACAACATTACAATAACCAGGACATGGAAACAACGTAAGTGTCTGTTGATGGATGAATGGATAAAGAAATGGGGCATGTATATAAATGGATCATTATTAGCCCTAGTGAAAAAAAAAAAAAAAAGGAAAATCCTACCATTTGCAACAACATGGATGAAACTTGAGGCCATTATGCTAAGTGCAATAAGCCAGACACAGAAAGGTTAAAACTGCATAATTTCACTGATACATGAAATTAAAAAAAAAAAGACAAATTCATAAAATCAAAGAGTGGAATGGTGATAGGGGCTAGGTGGGTAGAGGAAATAGGGAGTTTTTGGTCAAAGCTTACAAATTTTCAGTTGTATAGGGAAGTAAGTTCTGGAGATCTCACATAAAGGACGGTGACCAGAGTTAGTAATACTGTACTGTATACCTGAAATATGCTGAGAGTAGATCTTGTGTTCTCAACACCTAAAAAAAAAAAAAAAAAATTATGTGAGGTGATGGATGTGTTAATTAGTTTGATTATGGTAATCATTTCATAATGTATAGGTATAGCAAAACACCATGTTGTACACCTTAAATATGCATAATTTTTATTTGTCAATTATATCTCCATAAAGCTTGGAAAGAGTTTTGTTTTTTTTTGTTTTTTTTGTTTTTTCGGTACGCGGGCCTCTCTCTGTTGTGGCTTCTCCCATTGCGGAGCGCAGGCTCCGGACGCGCAGGCTCAGCAGCCATGGCTCACGGGCCCAGCCGCCCCGTGGCATGTGGGATCTTCCCGGACCGGGGCACGAACCCGTGTCCCCTGCATCGGCAGGCGGACTCTCAACCACTGCGCCACCAGGGAAACCCGAGTTTTTTTTAAGTAATGAAAATAAAGGAGTTTATTGATTCACATACTTAAAAGTACAGCAGTCAGGAAGGTTTTAGTTTCAGTGTGATCATGGTTCTGGCTCCTCCAGTCTACTCTTGTCTTGACTATGTCTTCTGTGTCAGTTTTACCCTCAGGCTGGCTTTCCTCATGGCAGCATAAGACCTATGGTAGTTCCAGGCATCACACCTATAAAAAGCACCACCCCTAACCATCAACCCATACTTCTGAGCCTCCCCCTTGTTTGTATCATCTCAATCATGTGGTCAACACCTAGAACAATCACTGTGGCAACAAGGACAGGTAATTTTTACCCCAACTGTGTTGCTGTTACATAGTGGGGTGGAGGAAAACATACTGAGGCAGCAATCCCTATCCATCTACCACAGAGAGAATTTGGGAGGTAAGAAAGTGGAAATAATAGGTCAGATAACTCTTAGGAGAAGTTGGGCTGGGAAGGAAGCAAAGCATATTTTTTTTGTATTGCCAGACCTAATTCATAGTTCTTATGCATGTCTTCATCTCATTGGGAAAAGAAACTAAACAATTTTTATTTACTGAATACTTGTTTTTTGGTTAGGCACTGCAGTAGAGGTGAAATCAAGCAGGACCTTGTGGGGCCCTCCTGGGTATAAAAGCCTTTCAGTGTCCCCTGTTTCTTATTTGTAGAAAAAGACTTTAGTCTCCTAGACCTTCTCTGGGTTCCAAAGAGCAGATTCAAGCAGTTACTAATCAGGGAAGTGAGGGAACCAGAAACAAGGGAAAAGCAAGTCCACCATAAACTTTTCTGTGATTGTTACCTTAAACCAATGCCTTGATTTATGACCCCAAACTGTTGAGATGTCCTGTGGCTTCAACCAGCTGGCCTCAAGGGGACTTCAACATTGATGACCCAGAGGATCAATTGAGAACTGAAACTGAACCATCATGTGGGCCCTAAATAAATGATAAAATGTCTCAACTATTGCTTTTGCTCTCTCCTAGAGGAAAGTTAAAGGATCACCAGATGATGATTTATGAGCTTGTTTTGCAGGAACATAAAGAATAATCACGATCACCAGCAACAAACGAAGTCACAAGGCAGTGCCTAAAAGTTTGCAGCTGAGATCTTATCAGGAAGCTGGGATCACAAAGCCTTCCACCCCTCCCCTTTTGCCTTTAAAAATCTTACACCTTGGCTAGTCAACAAGATGGATTTGAGAGGAGTCTAGGTCTCCCATCTTCTGGATTGGTGCCTCATCGACTAATAAACTTTTCTCGGCTCCAAACTCGGATATTTCGGTTTGTTTGGCCTCATTGTTCGTGGGTACTCGAACCTGGGTTCGACAACAGGCACTTGATGGGCACTGTTCATTTCATCCTCATAATGACTATTGAGTTGGTGGTTTGCCTTGATAGTGCAGAAGTATAAGTTTAGAGTGATTCAGTAACCTTACCATGGTCATATAGTAAGTAGCATAGTCAGGATCTCATTTCATATCATCCTGGTTTCAAAGATCATGGTCGTATTTAGTCTAGGATAAGAGAATAAATCAGTCTGATTGACCTTAATCTTATTTAGTTTTGACCCTGTTCTGAACTAGATATTCTGCTATATCATACTGTGTGACCACAAAGGAAAGGAGCTAATTCTTTCTCAATCCTGAAATTGAAAATCCCAAAGGGCCAGGGTTCTTCTTTTCACATCTGACATCTGGCTTTTCTAAATTCCCCTGTGCAGTGCAAAATTATAATGGACAGCGGGGAACCTCACACCTTCTACTACTCTCCTCTGTAAATTTCCCTAGGCAATCTTGTTCCCAAAAGACTCGAGTGCATTTGTGTGCCGACAAGCCATTCACTCGTGTTTCTTGACTCCAACCAGTGGCCAAGAACCAGAGACCATATTTGTGGTTCATGTAAGGACGAGTCCAGCCTTAACAGTGATGTGATGCTGAATCCCAGAATGATGTTCAAGAACTGGCTCAATTCCTTTTGCCTTGGAAATTTGGAGTATGTTTCTGCATTTATAGGAAGTGATCTGGGGACAGTAGGTTGGTGGGAGGGGAAAGGAAAGCAGAAGCTGGGAATTGGGCTGGAACTTGGCAATAAACCAACAGAAAGGTAGACTTAACACAGACGAGAAAGTAAAAAATAAAGGAGTTACAGTTACACCAGAAGTTACACCAGTCAGGGAACAGGCAGGTTACTATCTCAGAAGCATTTGAGAAGCTCATCACCAGAAACCAAGCAATGTGGAGACTTGCTGTGATTGCGTTGTGAAGAGAAATAATGGGAAAACCGTACTGAATCTACTCAAATCTTTCAGGAGTAACGTGTGAAAGTAACTTTCTGTAAAACTGAAAAAGTTGGCAGGGCTTAATTATAAGAAAGTGTTCAGCTTGCAGTGTAAATGTCCCTGTCATTGATTTACAGTCACTGGTGGTAATCAGTATGTTTAATTTTAGTGGCTGTAGTAGACTTGAAATAGCAATTATCTTCTCTTTGGTCAGGGAGCAAACTAGTCACTTCTAGAAGGAGGGTATTTATGGAGACTTTTATTTATGTAGTGTTATGCTTTGATAGTCATCTTACTGTTTTGCATATGTTTTTTCTGTTTTTAAAGTGTTTGAAAAGTGTATGATAATTTTATTTAAGGCATTCAGTTCTTTGCTTTATTATATTAATGAGTTACTTAAATGCTTAGGAATAACTTGCTTGTTTGATTTTAAGTCTACACAATAGATTTGGATTATTTGAAAGAATTAGTTATATTAAAATCATAGCTGTAATTTGAAGTGTTGAAAATATTATGAATACAAATTGTATTAAATGTTTAAGGATAATTCAATATTTTAACCAAATGAATCAATTAAATATTAATTTAAGAGCTATTGAAAGTGATTGTACTTATTTTTATATACTTTCACTAGATTAAAAAACAAGATTAGAAAGGTAAATTTAAAGTCTTAAGAAAACTTAAGATTTGTCTTTAATAAATTGAACATTAATTATAATAAGTAAAACTGTATTAATTATCCTGCAAAAAAAGCTGCCCTCAGACATTAACGAGTTCAACCAAATGTCTGACATATATTACTAGTCCGATTTTAATGCAGAAACAAATACTTTACATACACCATCTCACTTAATTCTTATTTGTGAGGTAGAGATTATTAAACCAATTTTACAACTATAAGGATTGCCGCTCAGAGAGGGTAAGCCATATCCTCAAGGTCATGCAGATAATAAGTGGCCGAACCAGAGATCTAATTCATCTTGTCTGACACCAAGCTTATGTTTGATCCACTCTGCTGCATCCCTACATGACGTGAATTGGTCTATAAATGTGATGAAAGGCAAAAGGGATACAGCAAAGAAAAGACTGACAGAGGTAATAAATCAAGAGTTGGAAAAAAGATAGAGTAAAGGATTGGCTCTTTGTAGCTGGTTGAGTCAAAAAGCATGGTTGGAGTGACCTAGGAATGGCTGTATGATACAGACATTTGAAAGTCAAAGGTTCATAAATTGAGTAGTTCCTATAAGTGCTGCTTTATATTATTTTTCCATTTAAATAAGGAATGCTAAGTCATGTAATAAAATATTTCATGTGCATCTAAGTGTATAGGAATATGGTTTTGTTATTAATAAATAAAGTAGCCATTTCATAATTCAAGAATATTTCATGATTTGTCAATTGGGATTAATCTATTTAAAAAATCACTACAAAATCTGATACCAGAGGACAGGGCATGGGTGATTCATAAAAGAACATTGTGGAGGGCTTCTACACTCTTGGGGGACAACACGTGACCACAAATATATTTTAAAGCCACGAAAATATTTTACAGATCTGTTAAAGAACACCAAATCAATATCTCTGACACATTCTACACCCGAAAATGACAATTTAATCTTTAAATTTTTCTGTACATTAACTTGTTTTGAATTTCTTTTCCCATAAAATCTTAATGTGTTACCATTTGACTCTGTGGAAGGTGAAAGAGTCTCTTTCTCAATGCTCTTAGTCCATGTCAGTCTTGTGATTAATCAGATTCATATTACATCCTCATGAGCAAGTTAAAACTTGCAAGGAGAGTCACACCACAAGACTACAGTTGGCAGAAATCTAGGTCAAAATTCTGTAAAGAAAGGACAGAAGTGCTTCCTACCTTTTGGAGCTCACAATTTGGGATGATACCACCAATATGAAAATTAATATAAAGGACAAACAGGGTAGGAGACATTCATTTGTTTCTTTATTCATTCACTCTTTGGTCAATATTTACTAAGGACTCACTATATGCTAAGCACACTGCTAAAAGCTTGGGTAAATTTCAATAAATCAGTGAACAAAATGGACAAAGATGTTTGCCTTCTTAGAACTTACATTCACAAGAAAGACAGACAAGAAACTAGAATTATAGACTATAAAGACACTACATTGTATGTTAGAAGGAGATTCCTGCTATGGAAAAAAGAAAAAAAAAAAGTAGAGTGAGGTAAGGGGATTTCAAGTGAAGAGGGCTGGGGGTGGTGATGGGTTGCAGTAAAAATACTAAAGTGAGCCTCACTAAGAACGTGATATCTGAACAAAGATGAAGGAGGCAAGAGAGCTGGCCAGGTGAATCGGGGGGAAGAGCACTCCAGACAGAGAGAACAGCTAGCGTGAAGAAGTCTGAGGTGACCTGTGCTCAGCATATTCAAAGAACAGCAAGAGGACTACTTACAGCAGTGAAGTATGTGGGAGGAGGGTGAGAGTACTAGAAGATAAAGTCAGAGAGGTACAGGTTGATGTAGGAGCAAATCATGTGGGGTTATATGGGCCAATGTAAAACACTGGTTTGTACCTTGAGTGAAATGGAGGAGCCATTGGAGGAAATGGGTCAGAAGAGTCTCTGGATGCTCTCTTAGATTAGATTGTAGGGGAGCCTAGGTAGAAGCCCAGAGACCTGTTAGGAGACAATTGCAGTATTCCAGGCAAGAGAGGATGGTGGCTCCAGACAGTGTGGTAGTTGTTGAAGGAGAGAGAAGTTATTCTGAATTTATATGAAAATAAAACCAGCAAGATTTAATGATGCGAAAGTGTGAGGCTGTGAAGTGTGAAAAAAATAGCAGAATTTAGAATGATTTCAAGTCTTTTGGATGGAGCAAGTAGAAGGATGAAGTTGCTGAGTTTCCATGACTTGAGACGTGAGGGCTGAGGGTGGAGCAGGCTTTGGTGGGGAGATCAGAACTTCAGTTTTGGGCTTGTTGTGTATTGAGGTGTCTATCTTACATCCATATAGTGATGCTGGATATATAAGTCTGGAGTTTAAGGAAAAGATCTGGATTGGAAATGTAAATTTGAGAGTCATCAGCATGTAGATGGTTTCAAAGTCTTGAAACTGGATAAGCTTAACAACAGAGTAAGAATATAGGAGAGAAGTGGCCCAAAAACCAAACCCTGGGGTACAAAGATATTGAGTTAAAGAACACATGCACAATAAATATATATTCGATCACTCTTCTTTAGTGCTGACTTGAAGCACCACAATCATTAATGAAATGAAGTAGGGTACAAGGTGTATCATAATATACAATTATAGATTGCCTTTTTTTGCTATTTGTGAGAGTCCAGGATATGGATTATTATATTTATATAAGTGTGTCTGACAGAGAGAGGAGGATGTGATATGCTGGTAGTATGGAAGGAATCTGTAAACCCTCCTAGATATCCCATGATGAACAGATGTTGGGTGGAGGAGTGTTTTAGCAGGTCAAGGGAGGAAATCAGGAAGAAGTGAGTGAAGAAGGGAAAGGATTAAGATGAAGAAATACAGAATCACATGAGGAAAGTAATTTAGATTGGTCACATAGGAAGTGGATAGCCAACAAGGAGGAGAGAGGTGTCTGGAGAGAATTTTCATCCAGAGTCCCAGGGCTGAGTCCAGAGAACCTGCAGGAGAGCTTTCATTACTCCTGGACTAGGGGCCAAGAAAGCACCAGATGACCTACCTAAGAAGCAAAAACAGACTTAACCTTTAAGCAACGAAATGGGTGCTGCTGTGGTTTGACTTATCTCCATCTTATTCATGTATTGATTTATCCATTCCTTAAACAGATATTTACTGGATGTCTCAGATTGCCAGTAGATGTGGTTGGACTAAGCAACCATGCAGTCCCACGGTTGTGCAAAACTCGAATTGGATTACAGAGGGCACAAGAATAAAATAGAGCCTATCTAGTGCTCTCTCCCAGAGTTAGAAACAACAGACCCAGAACACGTGGTCAGACCATGTTGTAGACAGAATCTCTAAGATTTCCTAGGATTGGATCCGAATCAGGACCATGGTGTGTCAAAGGCCTTCATGGAACGATGTTATGGGGGATCATTATCCTTGAAGCAAAGCTGGTCTACAGAAAGAGAAAAAAACAGTGAACATTCAGGCTAAGGCTGAGAACATGAGAGACTGAGAGGGACAGACAGAGACAGAGCCTGTAATTGTCCCATTTTTCAGGAAGGCTGTCCTGAGATTGGATTCCATGAGATTCTCCAAGTTCCTTATTATAAATCCACTGTAATTATCCTCCCAACAAAATGATTCCTGTCTTAGACATAAGTTGGGAGTGGCTTGGCAAGCCACAGACCTTCAGAGAACATGTGGAATTTGCTGTGGGGGTCCCAGCAGGGCAGAGGAAAATGCCATGTCAAGGTGCAGCCAGCAGTCAGTCCATGAGCAAAGGAGAAGAAGCAGCTGGTTCAACTGCTATCTGTGTTAAACTGTCTCCTGAAACTCAAGCCAGGGCTTCCCTGAGATCAAAGTTTAGGGTCTTTTAGGGTGAAAAGTAAAGTTGTCTGAAGTTGTTGGTTACTTCTTGTCATCTAAAGTCTACAAGGAAAAGGATATATTACAGTCCAGGTTTCCTTCCTTAAAATAAGAAAAAAACTAAATAACTGTTGGCAGAAGCTCTTACAGTCTGTATTCATATTCAGATAATGAAAATGTGTCCAGAAATTAATCACGCACCTGGCTGAACTGTACCCTTTCCGTGCTCTGCCCTACCGAGTGCTAACAGGAATGGTAGGGTTGAGTGGTGAGAAATGGGAATGGAGACTGTTGAGAAAAGCTAGTGGAGGGGTTGGAGGGATGTAACTACCTGCCCAACCCATCCCTTCAAACTACTTCTCGTTATCAGAGTCTATGTGATCCCTCTGAGTCCTTAAAATAAACTTCCTTTTAATTCAGTTTATCAATCTCTTCAATCAGATGGTTCCTGATGAAAACAAACATTCCGTTCTCCCAGCAGACTTGCTCTTGAAAAGCAGTGCTTCCTTCTGAATGTGAAGAGCCAGCAGGAGTCTATCAGGCCAAGTGTGGAGAGGAAGGGAACATCATGTGAAAGGGTGACGATATGAGAGAACACACCATATTTGGGGGTTAAAGAGAAGAAAATATTTTTTTATGAGTTAAGTTGTAAAGAGAAGAATATTAAGTATTCAACTTGCTAATTATATAATTAAGAACATTAAATTTCAAAAAAACATTAAATGTTATTTAATAAGTGTAACAACTGAGAAAATGCTCCCCAAAGCATATTAATTAATTCAGTCAATGAATAATTCAGCAATAAATCTATTTTGGAAGTAGCCAGGCTATAAACAATAAATTAAACAACTTACTCAGCTAACAAGCATTACCTACTACACACAAAGGAAATTTCGTAAGCATATTTGAAGTAGACTAAAAGTGCTTCAGAGAGAGGCAAGTAATATAGGGGGATAAAAACCCTGGCCTTCCAAGGATTTACCAAAAGAGAGGTACTTGAAGATCTATTTAAGCCATTCAATCCTTGTTGGTCAGTAAAAAATAAGCTGCTTTTGGGAAAATTCCACCCTGGGGTATGGTCCTGGTAAGTGTCAGACCACAGAATAACAGCTGATTCTTAATATAAGTATCTTTATCAATAAAAGTTCCTCAGCATGATTAAGAGGAAATGTGTTTCACTTTCCTAAGATAAAACTAAATGTGAGTATGTATGATACCTGGCTTCCTGGCCATGATTTATGCAACTAAGAAATTTTCCACCTTGACAGTAATGATTAGCTTGTGACAATGAAGGTGATGATGATGATAGAGCACCTTATAACACAGCTGCTTCTTGGGCAAGGTTCCAAAATTAATAAAGGAGGCAACTCACTGTGTTGGTTGATGTTGTGCATTTAACTGAAAATTAAATTCCCATTGACTTGCTTTACCTCATGGCACAATAAGAATTTCCTCAAGAATTGTATTTAATTTACATTATAGATAATTATTTACTATCAATATTTAGCATATTGATACATTCTTGTCAGGACTCATAGTTCCAATAGCTCTGATAGTTTTGCTTCCAATGAAAGAAAACAAATGAAAATTTAGGGATGCTATTTCCTCATCTCCAATGTAAGGGGGTTAAGGTAAGTGATTTGGGGTGTCTTTTCACTCTAGAGGAATTAATACTCATTGAGCAGCTATTATGTGATGGCATGATGCATATTGCATTTGAGGAATTAATCATCCCCCAAAAAGTCATGGCATATCTTAATATTATTATTTTCACTTTATATGTGAGAAAATGAAATATCAGGGAGGTTAACATGCCTAAGGTTATAGGTCTAAAATGCTGCAAGATCGAGTTTTGAATCCAAATCTGCCTTATACAAAAATCAGAATGCTGTTTTGGTTCTATATTGCTTCTGTATACATCTAATAATTCTACATTTACAATCAAGCTACCTAGAGTATCAATCAATGAAAGTACCTCAAATATTTATGCATGTACAGAATTTTGGTTAATATTCTAATGACAAGTTTAACTTTTTATTTCAAGAAAATACTAACTATGAATCCAGAAAATGGGTTTCATGTCTGTGGACCACTACTTATCTTGTATCGTTACATAGTACCTGGTCACAGGGACAGTCTTAAAGGTCAGGAAGTAATAACTATAGTATGTAATCATTCAATTTATAAAGTACCTGTCAGTTCAAATTTATCATAAACAAATGGGCAAGCATTATTATTTTCTTTTTACAGTTGATAACATTCAGGATTGCTCAGCTGTGATTCAGACCTACGTCACTTGATTCAAAGTTCTGTGCTTTTTCCTACCACACCCTCTGGAAGGTAACTGAAAGAAAATTCTCTTACATATCCCCTCCCCGTGTACAAGGTAGCTATCTTCACTCACTACAATTAGAAAACCACTGTTTTGTGCACAAGGTTATGATATTTCTAACAGAAAGTGCATAGACTTTTTAAAATATTTTAACATCTTTACGGGAGTATAATTGCTTTACAATGTTGTGTTAGTTTCTGCTGTAAAACAAAGTGAATCAGCTATATATATATATATATATCCCCATATCCCATCCCACTTGCGTCTCCCTCCAACCCTCCCTATCCCACACCCCTAGGTGGTCACAAAGCACCAAGTTGATCTCCCTGTGCTATGCGGCTCCTTCCCACTAACTATTTTACATTTGGTAGTGTATATATGTCCATGCCAGTCTCTCAGTTCATCCCAGCTTACCCTTCCCCCTCCCCGTGTCCTCAAGACCACTATCAACTTCTGCTTCTTTATTCCTGTCCTGACCCTAGGTTCATCAGAACCATTTTTTTTTTTTAGATTCCATATATATGTGTTAGCATATGGTATTGTTTTTCTCTTTACAACTTACTTCACTCTGTATGACAGACTATAGGTCCATCCACCTCACTACAAATAACTCAATTTCTATTCTTTTTGTGGCTGAGTAATATTCCATTGTATATATGTGCCACATCTTCTTTATCCATTCATCTGTCAATGGACACTTAGGTTGTTTCCATGTCCTGGATCTTCTAAACAGTGCTGCAGTAAACATTGAGGTACATGACTCTTTTTGAATTATGGTTTTCTCAGGGTATATGCCCAGTAGTGACATTACTGGGTTGTATGGTAGTTCTATTTTTAGTGTTTTAAAGAATTTCCATACTGTTCTCTGTAGCGGCTGTATCAATTTATATTCCCACCAAAAGTGCAAGACGGTTCCTTTTCTCCACACCCTCTCCAGCATTTATTGTTTTTAGAATTTTTGATGATGGCCGTTCTGACTGGTGTGAGGTGATACCTCATTGTAGTTTTGATTTACATTTCTCTAATGACTAGTGATGTTGAGCATCCTTTCATGTATGTGTTGGCAATCTGTATATCTTCTTTGGGAAATGTCTGTTTAGGTATTCTGCCCATTTTTGGATTGGGTTGTTTGTTTTTTTGATATTGAGCTGCATGAGCTGCTTGTATATTTTGGAGATTAATCCTTTGTCAGTTGCTTTGTTTGCAAATATCTTCTGCATTCTGAGGGTTGTCTTTTCGTCTTGTTTATAGTTTCCTTTGCTTTGCAAAAGCTTTTAAGTTTCATTAAATCCCATTTGTTTACTTTTGTTTTGATTTCCAATTATCTAGGACATGGGTCAAAAAGGATCTTGCTGTGATTTATGTCATAGAGTGTTCTGCCTCTGTTTTCCTCTAAGAGTTTATACTCTCTGGCCATACATTTAGATGTTTAATCCATTTTGAGTTTATTTTTGTGTATGGTGTTAGGGACTGTTCTAATTTTTTGAGTTTATTTTTGTGTATGGTGTTAGGGAGTGTTCTAATTTAATTCTTTTACATGTGGCTGTCCAGTTTTCCCAGCAGCACTAATTGAAGAGGATGTCCTTTCTCCATTGTAGATTCTTGCCTCCTTTATCAAAGATAAGGTGACCATATGTGTGTGAGTTTATCTCTGGGCTTTCTATCCTGTTCCATTGATCTATATTTCTCTTTCTATGCCAGTACCATACTCTCTTGATTACTGTAGCTTTGTAGTATAGTCTGAAGTACGGGAGCCTGATTCTTCTAGCTCCATTTTTCCTTCTCAAGATTGCTTCAGCTATTTGGGGTCTTTTGTGTTTCCACACAAATTGTGAAATTTTTTGTTCTAGTTCTGTGAAAATTGCCACTGGTAGTTTGAAAGAGATTGCATTGAATCTGTAGATTGCTTTAGGTAGTATAGTCATTTTCACAATGTTGATTCTTCCAATCTGTGAACATGGTATATCTCTCCGTTTGTATCATCTTTAATTTCTTTCATCAGTTTCTTATAGTTTTCTGCATACAGGTTATTTGCCTCCTTAGGTAGGTTTATTCCTAGGTATTTTATTCTTTTTGTTGAAATGGTAAATGGGAGTGTTTCCTTAATTTCTCTTTCAGATTTTTCATCATTAGTGTGTAGGAATGCCAGAGATTTCTGTGCATTAATTTTGTATCCTGCTACTTTACCGCATTCACTGATTAGCTGTCATATTTTTCTGGTAGCATCTTTAGGATTCTATATGTATAGTGTCATGTCATCTGCAAAGTGCCAGTTTTAATTCTTCTTTTCTGATTTAGATTCCTTTTATTTCTTTTCCTTCTCTGATTGCTGGCTAAAACTTACAAAACTATATTGAATAATTGTGGTGAGAGTGGGCAACCTCGTCTTGTTCCTGATCTTATAGGAAATGGCTTCAGTTTTTCACCATTGAAAATGATGTTGGCTGTGATTTGTCATATATGGCCTTTATTATGTTAAGGTAAGTTCCCTCTATGCCTACTTTCTGGAGAGCTTTTATCATAAATGGGTGTTGAATTTTGTTGAAAACTTTTTCTGCATCTCTTGAGATGATCATGTTGTTTTTATCCTTCACTTTGTTATCATGATGTATCACATTGATTGATTTGCAAATATTGAAGATTCATTGAATTCCTGGGATAAACCTCACTTGATCACGGTGTATGATCCTTTTAATGTGCTGTTGGATTCTGTTAGCTAGTATTTTGTTGAGGATTTTTGCATCTTCGTTCATCAGTGATATTGGCCTGTAGTTTTCTTTTTTTGTGACATCTTTGTCTGGTTTCAGTATTAGGGTAATGATGGCTTCGTGGAATGAGTTTGGGAGTGTTCCTCCCTCTGCTATATTTTGGAAGAGTTTGAGAAGGATAGGTGTTAGCTCTTCTCTAAATGTTTGATAGAATTCACCTGTGAAGCCATCTGGTCCTGGGCTTTTTTTGTTGGAAGATTTTTAATCACAGTCTCAGTTTCAGTGCTTGTGATTGGTCTGTTTATATTTTCTACTTCTTCCTGGTTGAGTCTCAGAAGGTTGTGCATTTCTAACATTTTGTCCATTTCTTCCAGGTTGTCCATTTTATTGGCATATAGTTGCTTGTTGTAATCAGTCCTGATCCTTTGTATTTCTGCAGTGTCAGTTTTTACTTATCTTTTTCCATTTCGAATCCTGTTGATTTGAGTCTTCTCCCTTTTTTTCTTGATGAGTCTGGCTAATGGTTTATCAATATTGTTTATCTTCTCAAAGAACCAGCATTTAGTTTAATTGATCTTTGCTATTGTTTCCTTCATTTCTTTTTCATTTATGTCTGATTTGATCTTTATAACTTCTTTCCCTCTGCTAACTTTGTGGATTTTTTGCTCTTCTTTCTCTAATTGCATTAGTTGTTATGTTAAGTTGTTTATTTGAGATATTTCTTGTTTCTTGAGGGAGGATTTTATTCCTATTAAATTCCCGCTTAGAACTGCTTTTGCTGCATCCCATAGGTTTTGGGTCCTCGTGTATTCATTGTCATTTTATTCTGGGTAATTTTTTGTTTGTTTGCTTGCAGTACGTGGGCCTCTCACTGTTGTGGCCTCTCCCATTGCAGAGCACAGGCTCCGGATGCACAGGCTCAGTGGTCATGGCTCACGGGCATAGCCACCCATGGCATGTGGGATCTTCCCAGACTGGGTCACGAACCCATGTCCCCTGCATTGGCAGGTGGACTCTCAACCACTGTGCCACCAGGGAAGCCCTCCAGGTAATTTTTGATTACCCCTTTGGTTTCTTTACTGATATCTTGGTTATTTAGTAGTGTATTGTTTAGCCTCCATGTGTTTGTATTTTTTACAGATCTTTTCCTGTAATTGATATCTAGTCTCATGGCATTGTGGTTGGAAAAGATACTTGACACAATTTCAATTTTCTTAAACTTACCAAGGCTTGATTTGTGACCCATGGTATGATCTATCCTGGAGAATGTTCCATGAACACTTGAGAAGAAAGTGTATTCTGTTCTTTTTGGATGGAATGTCTTCTAAATATCAATTAAGTCCATCATGTTTAATGTATCATTTAAAGCTTGTATTTCCTTATTTATTTTCATTTTGGATGATCTGTTCATTGGTGAAAGTGGGGTGTTAAATTCCCCTACAATGATTTTGTTACTGTCGATTTCCCTTTTTATGACCGTTAGCATTTGCCTTATGTATTGAGATGCTCCTATGTTGGGTGCATAAATATTTACAATTGTTATATCTTCTTTTTGGATTGATCCCTTGATCATTCAGTAGTGTCTGTCTTTGTCTCTTGTAATAGTCTTTATTTTAAAGTCAATTTTGTCTGATACGAGTAATGCTACTCCAGCTTTCTTTTGATTTCCACTTGCAAGGAATATCTTTTTCTGTCACCTAACTTTCAGCCAGTATGTGTCCCTAGGTCTTAAGTCCATCTTGTGTAGACAGCATATATTCGGGTCCTGTTTTTGTGTCCATTCAGCCAGTCTATGTCTTTGGGTTGGGGCATTTAATCCATTTCCATTTAAGGGAATTATTGATATTTATGTCCCTATTACAATTTTCTTAATTGTTTTGCGTTTGATTTTTGTAGGTCTTTTCCTTCTCTTGTGTTTCCTGCCTAGAGAAGTTCCTTTAACGTTTGTTGTAAAGCTGCTTAAGTGGTGGTGAATTCTCTTAGCTTTTGCTTGTCTGTAAAGGTTTTTGTTTCTCCGTCGAATCTGAATGAGACCCTTGCTGGGTAGAGTAATCTTGGTTGTAGGTTTTTCCCTTTCATCACTTTATATACGTCCCACCACTCCCTTCTGGTTTGCAGAGTTTCTGCTGAAAGATCAGCTGTTAACCTTATGTGGATTCCCTTGTATGTTATTTGTTGATTTTCCCTTGTTCCTTTTATATTTTTCTTTGTATTTATTTTTTGATAGTTTGATTAATATGTGTCTTGGCATGTTTCTCCTTGGATTTATCCTGTATGGGACTCTCTCATCTTCCTGGACTTGACTGACTATTTCATTTCTCATATTAGAGAAGTTTTCAAGTATAATCTCTTCAAATATTTTCTGTCCCTTTCTTTTTTCTCTTCTTCTTCTGGGCCCCCTATAATTTGAATGTTGCTGTGTTTAATGTTGTCCCAGATGTCTCTGAGACTGTACTCAATTCTTTTCATTCTTTTTTCTTTATTGTGCTCTGTGGTAGTTATTTCCACTATTTTATATTTCAGGTCACTTATCCAATCTTCTGCCTCAGTTATTCTGCTATTGATTCCTTCTAGAGAATTTTTAATTTAATTTATTGTGTTGTTCATCATTGTTTGTTTGCTCTTTAGTTCTTCTAGGTCCTTGTTAAACATTCCTTGTGTTTATTTCATTCTATATCCAAGATTTTGGATCATCTTTACTATCATTACTCTGAATTATTTTTCATGTACACTGCCTATTTCCTCTTTATTTTTTTGTTCTGGTTAGTTTTTACCTTGCTCCTTCATCTGTGGCATATTTCTCTGTCTTCTCATTTTGTTTAGCTTACTGCGCTTGGGGTCTCCTTTTCCCAGGCTGCAGGTTTGTAGCCCATGCTCCTTTTAGTGTCTTCCCCCAGCAGGTGATGTTGGTTCAGTGGCTTCTGTAGAGTTCCTGGTGGAGGGGACTGGTGCCTTTTTTCTGGTGTGTGGGGCTGGTCTTGTCTTTCTGGTGGGCAGGGCCTTGTCCAATGGTGTGTTTTTGGGTGTCTGTGAACTTAGTATGATTTTAGACAGCCTCTCTGCTAATGGTTGAGGTTGTGTTCCTATGCAGCTATTTGTTTGGCATGGGGCAACCAGAACTGGAACTTGCTGGCCGTTGGGTGGAGCTGGGTATTAGCACTGGAACAGAGATCTCTTGGAGAGCTCTCACCAATTGATATTACAAGGTGCTGGGAGTTCTCTGGTGGTCCAATGTCCTGAACTCAGCTCTCCCACCTCAGAGGCTCAGGCCTGACACCCAGCTGGAGCACTAAGGCCCTGTCAGCATATGGTTCAGAAGAAAAGGGAGAAAAAAAAGAAAGAAAGAAAGAATAATAAATTTAAAAATAAATTATTAAAAAATAATAATAAAAAGAAGAGAGCAACCAAACCAATAAACAAATCCACCAGTGATAACAAGTGTTAAACACTAAACTAAGATAAACATAAAAATCAGAAACGAATCAGTTGCAGACTGCAAATCCCAAGTCTTCAGTTGCTCCCAAGGTCCACTGCCTCAATTTTGGGGTGATTCATTGTCTATCCAGGGTATTCTTTAAATGCAGGGCTAATCAAGTTGATTGTGGGGATTTAGTCTGCTGCTCCTGAGGCTGCATAGAGAAATTTCCCTTTCTCTTCTTTGTTCGCACAACTCCTGGGGTTTAGCTTTGGTTTTGGCCCCACCCCTGCCTGTAGGTCTCCCTCAGACATCTGTTCCCACCAAGACAGGATGGCATTAAAGCAGCGGCTGATTAGGGGGTCTTGTGCACTCATGCTGGGGGGAAGGGAGGGGTACGGTAGTTATAATTGGAATGCAGGGTGAGCCTGCAGTGGCAGAGGCTGGCATGAGGTTGCAACAGCCTGAACGCACTGCATGTTCTCCTGGGGAACTTGTCCCTGGATCATGGGACCCTGGCAGTGGTGGGCTGCACAGGTTCCTGGGGGGGGTGGGGGGTGCGGATAGTGACCTGTGCTTTCACACAGGCTTCTTGGTGGCTGCAGCAGCAGCCTTAGCATCTCATGCCTATCTCTGGAGTCCAAGCTGATAGCTGTAGCTCGTGCCCATCTCTGTAGCTCATTTAGGTGGTGTTCTGAATCCCCTCTTCTTGCGCATCCTGAAACGATGGTCTCTTGACTCTTAGGCTGGTCCAGACTTTTTCTCAGACTCTCTCCCCACTAGCTGTGGTGCACTAGCCCCCTCAGGCTGTCTTCATGCTGCCAACCCCAGTCGTCTCCTTGGGATCTGAATTCCCAAGCCTGAGCCTCAGCTCCCAACACCCATCCAACCCAGCGGGTGAGTAGACAAGCCTCTCAGGCTGGCAAGTGCTGGTCATCACTGATCCTCTGTGCAGGAATCTCTCCACTTTGCCCTCTGCACCTCTGTTTCTGCACTCTCCTCCGTGGCTCTGAAGCTTTGCCCCCACCCACTTCCCATCTCCACCAGTGAAGGGGCTTCCTAGTATGTGGAAAACTTTTCCTCCTTCACAGCTCCCTCCCAGAGGTACAGGTCTTGTCCCTATCCTTTTGTGTGTATTTTTTCTTTTTTCTTTTGCTCTACCCAGGTACATGGGTATTTTCTTGCCTTTTGGGAAGTCTGAGGTCTTCTGCCAGCTTTCAGTAGGTGTTCTATAGGAATTGTTCCACATGTAGATGTATTTTTGATGTATTTGTGGGGAGGAAGGTAATCGCCACATCTTACTCCTGCACCATCTTGGAGGTCTTCCCATGCGCTGACTTTCTAACAGACAGCTCTGAGCTTAAAGCTCCACTCTGCCACCTCTCGGTGCCTTGGAGAAAATAATGTCTGAGTTTCAATTTTTCCTCATCTACACTGTGTAAGGATCCAGTTCTAAGGGATCCAGACTCCCTAGGCCCACCTCACCGCCACACCAGCAGCTTCCAAGGAGCTGGAAAAGGAGCAGGGGTTTTTATGCCTGATGGGAACTGCCCAAATGTTCCACTTTCCAGTTTAAAGAAATTGCTCCTCTCTCTCATGCTTCCCTTAAATCTTTTTCCTTTCTCCTCTTAGTTGAAGACACCTGGCATAACCTTCTCAAATGATCTTAGGTTTTCCCAAGGTTGGAAAGAGATGTTGCCTTCAAGCAAGTAGCTTTTGATTGTAGTCCTGAAGGCACATCTGAGACTAGGGAACACAGTTCTTGACAAGGTCAGAGGAAACTATAGAACAGAAACCACAATTTTACATTTCAATATACTATCTTGTGACATATACTCTCTATAGAACTATATATACATATTCTTTTGCAGACACTGTGTTAAGTATATTTACGTATGTACTGTTCTATAGATATTTACATATATTGAATCATGAAGATTTATGGATATTTATATAAAATATGTAGTACACACTTGTTCCTTTTTATACAGAGACTGTGCTAATCCCTCAGTGTAAATGAGTACAGTTGTCCCTCAGTATCTGTAGGTGATTTGTTCCAGGACTCCCTGCAGATGCTAAAATCTGTGGATGCTCAAGTCCCTTACATAAAACAGTATAGTATGTATATACATTTGTCCTTACAACCTTGACAGAAGGCCCTGTGAGAGATAAAGAACAGAGAAGAGATAAAAAACAGAGGACTCTAGGGACTTGAGGGGCTTCTATGACCTCATGCTGAGCTCCAAGGCCAAGGAAGAAAATAGCCCTATGCCCTCATTGTATAGATTTTAGGGTAGATCCCTCTAAAGGGTTCTGGTTCCTATCCTTGAAGAATATTTCTCTAAAATCCCTTATGCCCCATTCGTTCTATCCGTACACATTCTCCTGCTCCTTTTGAAAGCTGTGTGACCTGGGAACCTAGTTTCTTTTTCCTATACCATGGAGAGAAACCGGCTTGTGCCTAAGGGGAGGGCACTGTCTTTTGTGAGCTTCTGTATAGAATCCATGCCATGCCCAGACCCCCACAGAATCTCGTTGGAAGTGACAGACTATGGCTATGGCTACTTCTGTACTTTACATTACATTGAATTTAATTGGTGAAGGACAGATAATAATAAAAACAGTAAAGTTAACTCTTCCTTAGCATTTTCTGCGGCAGAAAATGTTCTAGTTATATGTGATTTATTTGGTAAATAAATAAATATAGAATGAATGAATGAATAAATGAATGAATGAAACCTAACTAATACATACTTATGTTTTGGTGTATGGATGGCTTGAGAGCCCTTCACTTTCATCAGCTCCCAGGGCTCAGCAGAAGACCCTCCAAGAGAGCTTATTAAAAGATACTCCAGGGCTTCCCTGGTGGCGCAGTGGTTGAGAGTCCGCCTGCAGATGCAGGGGACACGGGTTCGTGCCCTGGTCCAGGAGGATCCCACATGCCACGGAGTGGCTGGGCCCGTGAGCCATGGCCGCTAAGCCTGCGCGTCCAGAGCCTGTGCTCCGCAACAGGAGAGGCCACAACAGTGAGAGGCCCGCGTACCGCAAAAAAAGAAAAAAAAAAAAAAAGATACTCCAGCCAACTGTCCAACCACAGGTCCCTTAAGTGCCTCTCCACTCACATTTCCAATAAGGCCAGTGGATGTTCCTTATGCCAACAAGATTTCTTGTCAGTGCTAAAAGGTATCAGAAATAAAAGAGGCATGCTTATATGAGTAGCAAAAGGAGACTTTGACTTAATTTGTTTTAGCCATTAATAAATTTCTGGATAAATTGACTGGAAAGTATATACTTGTATTTTAATCTTATTTTTCCTTTTGTCTTCCATACTAATTGTCGAGGTATGTGCCTACATAAATGTTCCTTGGTATAATACAAATTACACCTAAGATTTTAACAGATACTTGAAGAAATGATCATTTATACAATATCAGGCTGCATCTATGTCATGAGGGAATTAATCCCCTAGAGCAAAATTGGTGTCTAATTTTTTTTGCAATTCCTAGCATGTAGCCTGATGCCTTCTATACCATATGTGTTAAGTAAATGGGAGTAAATTAAGTCTATATGCATTCAATTTTTTATACAAAAGTCAGGGAAATGGTTAACTAATGTGTTCTTGTCCACGTATACGATAGCAACCTGATAATTATAATTTTGCAGAGTTCATTATGATTCCTTGGGTTTAACCATTTCAGCCCTCTTAGTGACTCTGATTCCTTTTAGGTTTGCCAATTAAAAGAACTCTTTCTGAAAGAAGAAACACTCTCAAAAATTGTTAATGTGCCACTTTTTCTATTATATTGAATTTAACCTACAATTTTCCATATCAACCAAATTTGTGTAAATCCAGTAAGCCCTGGAAAAAGGTCAAGAACATAAACACAGGTAAAACACCTTCTCTTCTTTCAACAAATTACCTTCCTTTAAGAGAGTGAAGTCAAGGTGAGGAAAATATGAAAAGTGCTTTAAGGAAGTATAATGTTCTATGAAAATTCATAGTAGAACTATCTCACAGAGCAAGGAAAGAGAAAACTTTGTGAATGAAGTAACATTTAAACTGGACTTTGAAGAATAGGTAGAATTGTATTAAGTAGAAATAGAGGGGAATAAGAAGTATGACAAGGTAGGGGAACAAGTTTCAAGACACATTTGAGAAATAATGTAATTCAGTTTTTTTGGAAGAGTGGGAAGTGAAGCTCAGAAGTCATTTTCAGTCATTTTTAAACATGGCAGGTTCTGAGTGTTATAATTGGTATTTGCCTTGGTAGGTAATGTAAACCACTGAAGTCATTGAGGGCTCACTAAATGTTAAATGCTATTTCTCTTGCTCAGCACTTATAAGTGTTGACTGACTCAGCTGTCATCGCAATAAATTATAATTGGGGCATGAGTAGTTGAGAATTAAAAAGAAATGAATAAAAAGCTAGTGAGCTTAGTGAACATTTTACTTTTTCAAAAGAAAAATAATAATAGAAAAAAGTTCTGAAGGCAGCAAAGGTGTATACATCAGAGACTCCCAAACAAGCAAGCAAGTCATGGTCTGGGCATTGTCTCATCATCAAAATCTCATAGAGGTGTCCTGAGCTGCCTCACACATCTCAAATCCATATCACAGACTTGAGTGCTGGGAGAGAATGGTTCCAACATGTCTGGGCTGAGCCATGGTACAAGCAGTACTTATCCCCTGCAGGATACTTGATTTGAACTTCCTTAGAGGAGTGCTACAGCTGCAAAAGTCTGTAGGCTACTCTCAAGTATGTGTTCCTGATGAGCATTTTCCAGACTGTTTAATAAAATATTTAGATGGAGAAGTATTATTGGCAAACAAATTAAAATGCTCAAAATAATCGGTGAATAAATGGCTATAACATGACATACAAATAGCCAAAACTAAATGTGCAGTGCTTCATTCAAAATCTCCACTGAATGGATATGTCCAGATTTTGCCTATGATATTTTAAATAATTTTAATCTTAGGAGAATGAAATAAATAAAAATCTAACCATGAGTATGAGACTTTTTGCAGACAATTGAGCCTTCCAAGAAATGCCCTTTTATTTGTATCATTTAGTATCTATTTATTCATTCATTCATTTATTTATTCGTTCATTCAACAATCATTTGTAAATACCTACTATGCTGAGGAAGTAACTATAGGCTACAATTTTATTAATTTTGGTAAAGAAGTAAATGTTATTGAGTGGTAGCTTTAAAAGGAAGATACTTTCAGCTCTGAGGGGCAGGGTGGTGGCACAGAGACATTATTATAGACATGACATGACATTAGACAACCTAGCATCTCACAACATTATCTCTGTTAGGGAGGCAAAGTTTCTATATCCAGAGTGTGTGTGTCATGTCTCCTCACAAGAGCACCATGAAGACTGCTAGGAGGTGGACTGGAGTTCCACAGACACATGTCAGTAAATGACTTAGTGCTGCTGTGTCCATCATTTTTACCTGGAGGGTAACCACGAGGACTGAAGTAACCAAAGGCGCAAAGTGTCTGTTAAGCATCTGGCACACAGTGGTTATCCAAAAAGCCACCATGTGGCCATATGTAGGGAAAATATATTGGGTTGGATAGATCTTTCCCTCATGTTACTCCGAAAACAAAGCAGCATTAAATATTTAAAGCTTCTGGCTAAAGGCCATTTCAAGACCTGTAGGACCAAAAAAAAAGAAAAAAAGTAAAAAGAAAAGAAAGAAAAAATATCTGACAATCAAATTGAATTATAAAATTAAAAACTGAATCACTTTGCTGTACACCTGAAACTAACACAACACTGTTAATCAACTATATTCCAACATAAAATAAAAAGTTAAAAAGGGTTGAATTTTCAAGCATAAAAAATGTGAAGCAAAATTAAAATTCCAAGATTGAATTTAATACGGAAAAATACAAACACATTTGAGTCTTTCCACAAAGCAGCCAGCATGGAAATAATTTGCCTGTTTGGAAATAGGAGTCAGTTGACACTCCATACTTCTGAGAGCCCTCTTAAGCCTGTCATTCTCCCAGAGGGAAAAGGGTAGCAGGATAATTTCCACAAAAGTACATCCAAAAGGGGATTATGGGGAAAGAAGAACCTCCCAGAGAAAAAAACATTCAGATGTGAAGAGCAATACAATTTTAACACGTTTTGAGTTTCTTGGAAACTATACTCAGTGCAAGCATTACTAGGATTTTGGTAGGATTGAATCACCAGCTTTTTGTTCTAGATTTTTGTGTTTTCTTTTTCACTCTCAAATAGATCACTCACAAGCACGAGCCTGGGAGTTAACGTGTTCTGGTATAAATACCTAACTTGAAATTTCAAGATTTAGGACTATGTGAATCTTTGAGGCTTTAAACAAAACTTAACTTAAAATTCTTTGTTATTTTAGGAAGAAATTTAACAAAAAGCTATTTTAGGTATCCAGTTTCCAATCCATGTCAGCATATCTGAAGTTGTAACAAAAGACTTAGAGCATTTAAGTCGAGAGCTCTGGACTCAGACCATGAGAAAAAGGTGTTAGTCCAGGCTCTGTCTCCTCTTTTCCCCCACCCTTATCCTCCCATCCTTGCAGAGGTGTGACCCCAGGTCTGTAGGCAACTACTCTGTCCTTTAGTTTCAACTGGAAAATCAAGGTCCTGGACTAGGTCCATGGTTTTTGAGATTCACTGCACTGAACCCTCATTGTTCCTTAGAAATTGAGGACTTTGCTAAAGAAAGGGGGATGGGGGCAAACTGGGAGTGATATAGATGGGTCTCGCAGCCCATTTCCCCTTTCATTAGAGCACTTCTCCTATCATCTGGTTTACAAATTGGTCTTCCAAAAGAGATTTTGTTTAAAGAATACAGTAGTTTACAAGGTTTGAAAACTTCTAGACCATAAGATATAGACACCTGCCAGACTGAACAGTTTATGAGACTCTTCCAGGGTGATGCTTATGTAATTTCTGGCCCCATCCCAGATGGTCACAATGTTGTTCTCTTGCGTTAACCTAGTGACCCTTGTTCTCCAGACCCCAGTGGAGTTGGGGGCAACGTCACATTGACCAGATTCCCTAACAAAGTGTGTCAACCACCCTTTGACTGAATACACAATCTGTGTTCAATCTCTAATGTAAAGAGTTCCTTTCAGTATATACCTTGCCTGTGCTGGAGTGTCTTTAATTGCCAGTGTTCTTTGGTCCCCACCCTCCATCTAATGCCTGTGAGAAAGAGAAGGTTTCATCTTCATGAGAGCTTCTTCCAATTCCTCTCACCTCCATGAACTCACATGTTAATCCACTCAGATGAGGAACCTGTGGTTAAAGATTAAAGAGGAAATAAGCTCTTTCACGTCAATTCAACCACTACTGAAGAAAGATTTATGCATAAGATGCATTTCTTAGTGTCTCGAGGAAAACAGAAATTGGTAACGTGAGAAAAGTCCTGAGAAATCAAACCTGACATGATGGGGAAGGTGGGTGACACCATCAGGTGCTAATGTGGAAGAACACAGGCAAGTGATTCTCAACTTTATGTCACATTTAAACTCTTTCTTTGAAGGAGGGTGGGGCATGGGTAAAGGAAGCTACAGATTTAGACCAGCTTGCCTTACCAAGAGTGGAACAGATACCACTGGTGGCCCCAAGACACTTTAATGTGGATCCTGAAGAATGAATATACATTTTTCATTACATAGCCATGTATTTATTTTAATATGCAGACAAAAATAATGACCCACTAAGCTATGATTTTATGGATATGATAGCTTATAATGAGGCAAAACTTTTAGAGTAAATTTAAAGAAAAACACAAAAATGATATTAGAGGTGGCACTAAGATTTGGCAAAAATCATGACAGAGGTAGAAGGATTAATGAAAGTCAGAAAACTAGGGCTAGACCAGGTCCAGAGTCTCTCGTATCCCAGTACTTTCCAGTAAAACTGATCTGTGCAACTTCATACAGACTTCTGTTAAAGCCATCTTAAGGTGTCCCATAAGATGTTTCTTTATTAATTAACCCCATTCCATCATAATTGGTGCACAGAAGATGCTAAATAAGATCTTTGAAATAGATGAATGCATAAATACATGAATGAATGCATACATGAAAGAATAAATAATTGCTGCCTAGCCCCAGGGAGCAGAGATGTGCTCACATTGAGGGGAAGATTAAAAATAAGACCTCAGACTCATACTTGGTCTTTTGCTAGCCCCTGGCTCACCTGCTACATTCTGACAGGTTTCAGAGAAGGATCCTATTTGTCCCATGATGCCGCTGGGCAGTGTCTACACAGGGTGGGGAGTTACCTCATACCCCACCTGTGGACGGGGACCTTCTAAGCCAAGGTTCTCAAATCTTGGGCCTGAATGAAAATTAAGGGAAACTATGGTGTTAAGAAAATAGTGTACAAGGCAGCTTAGCAAAGGTAGAAGGGAACCCCACTGAACCTGGGAGAGCCACCCCCAAATGAATGCCTGTCAGTACAGGTGATGAACAGCCATAGGGCATGGATGTCAGCAATTCTGTCCTCTGCTTGGGGAGAAAGGTGTGTGTATAACCCAGAGCACTTTATGACCAGCAGGATCAAGTACCAAAGTCTATTTTTTAAAAAGTCTGTGGAGTACTCTGTGATCTGCAGATATAATAACGTCTTTCTCAAACAGGATAGAAATGAATTGAAGAAAACAACTGTTTACATTTTGGATGTGTCTCCTTTGCCCATGTTCTGTTTAATGTTAATCATAAGCTTGCAACACCGAACAATCTCAAATAATCTGCTTGGAGTCACCATTTGTGATGATTGCTCAGATTATTCACTGATAATCAAGAGGATGTTATGAAATGTGAGTCAGACAGCCTCTGGCTTTCTGGAAGTGCCAGAACCTTATATATATGGACGGAACTTCCTAGTTGAGACATTGGAGCAGCAGAGAGGTGGGAGCCATCAGATTCCTTAAGCTGAGAAGGAAGACAGAGGCCAGCATGCCCAGACTGCCTTTGCTGTTGCTGCTGCTTCTCTGGGGCGTGGGGTCTCACAGCTTCCCAGCAGCGACTTCAGAAACACAAGAGCAAGATGTGGAGACAGTGCAGGTAAATGCTGAATTTCACATGCCCCAAATGCAAAAGCCTTTATTTACATTTTCCCACAGTATAACAGAGTAACAGCAGTATAATAGAGTTTATTTAAGGATGGATGTCCTACAAAGATAAATTTTTGTCAGAAAGGGCACTATCCCCAAAAATGTATCTATCCATGCATAGACTCTCCTTTTCCAGTTAGAAATGATAGGAAACTAAAAGAACAATATGCAAATTTGTCTCTACAAATTATAATTCTGACTTCATAATAACTAATGGTAGGGAAATTTCTACTCCAAAATTACAGTTTCCACCAATAATAAGAATAATAAGGACCATGCAATCTAAACACAATTTTAAAAGTAGTTCTGTGTTTCAGCTATAACTTTATACTGTCAATATTTAGAAAAATTAGAAAGATTTCCCATCCAGTGTTTCAATAATTTTATCTTTCATCAGAAATACCTGGAAAACTACTACAACCTGAAGAATGATGCGAAGCAAGTTGAAAGACAGAGAAACAATGACCCAGTAGTTGAAAAACTAAAGCAAATGCAAAAGTTCTTTGGGCTGAAGGTGACGGGGAAACCAGATGCTGAAACCCTGAATGTGATGAAGCAGCCCAGATGTGGGGTGCCTGACATGGCTCAGTTTGTTCTCACTCAGGGGAGCCCGCGGTGGGAGGACACACACCTGACCTACAGGTAATTAGACTGAGCACCAGAGTGGGAATGCTATTTCCCATCAGAGCCATCAGAAATGAAATCCGATGTGTCTGTATTTTATTTCATTTGAAGGATTGAAAACTACACACCAGATCTGTCAAGAGCAGCTGTGGACCATGCCATTGAGAAAGCCTTTCAACTCTGGAGCAGTGTGTCACCCTTGACCTTCACCAAGGTCTCTGAGAGTCAAGCAGACATAATGATATCCTTTGTCAGGGGAGGTAAGCTCTTCTTGTAGCATGAAAGTATTCTCACCTTAACTTCCCCCTGCCTTTGAATCTCTTCAGCTTTGCAACTAGATCTCCTTGTTTGAGAAAAGTGTTTATTTTATGGACTTAAGAATGAAAACTATATTGCATTTGCTGCAAATCTGTTGGCCTCTTAGCAAAGCTAATGCTTACTCTCCTGGGTTAGCCTAAGTAAGAACCAAGAGGAACTTTTGTTGAATTTTGTTTCTTGCAGATCATCGTGACAATTCTCCCTTTGATGGACCGGGTGGAAACCTCGCTCATGCTTTTCAACCAGGCCCACATATCGGAGGGGATATCCATTTTGATGAAGATGAAAGGTGGACCAACAATTTCAGAGGTAAGTCAGCTCATCTTGCCTCTCTCAACCCTTCTCCCCCCACCCACTTTCTTGGTTCATTGTAATATTGGTTGACTTAACTGAAAGAATGCATTAAAAAAGTATGCATTTTTCTGCTACCACTTAGAAAATTAATGGTGCATTTAGAAAATGTAAGAGAAGAATTATTTCTGTTAGTAAGAACATCTTATTGGCTACAAATAGGCTACTCTGAAATTTCTAGTAAGTAAATGTTGAAAATCTTAATGTTTTCCTTGTGGGCATCTACATAGAATCTTTTATATTGGAAGAAGACACCAAAGTGTAATAATGTTAGTAAGATATGTGGAAATCAAGAGAAGAGAGGTTGTATATATTTTCCAAAATTTCCAGCATTAAACATGTATCAATCTGTAAATAGGAAAAAAAATGTGTTAATAGAAGACTATTTCTTCTCTGTGAAATAATATGTGCCATCTAGCCACTGACAAGACTGACTAATCTGTGCTAGACTCTTGGTTGGCTGAATTTGCTTTTTAATAGTAATCATAGAGTTTAGGCTTTAACTGGTCTCTTCACTATTAATAAATGCATTCTTCTTACCTTCAGAAAATTATTTTATACATTTCAAAAAGCTATTGAGAAAATAAGAACATTAATCCTTTAGAGTTATAGATTACTTCTTAATTAAATGTCTCAAAACTGAAAATATTTCAAATAATTGCAAATGGGTTTATTATCCATTTTAGATTATAACTTGTATCGTGTGGCAGCTCATGAATTGGGCCATTCCCTTGGACTTGCTCATTCTACTGACATTGGGGCTTTGATGTACCCCAACTACATCTTCAGTGGTGATGTTCAGCTATCTCAGGATGACATCAGTGGGATCCAGGCCATCTATGGTGAGTATAAAGAAAAACATTATAGACAAAGGGTCATTAGAACAGCCATTGGCTTTATCCTTTAAGAAGCTTTCATTGGTTATGTAGTTTTCCAAAGCCAGGTGGAACTAACTCCAGATCTCTTGTTCCTTTAGGACCTTCCCAAAATCCCACTCAGCCAATTGGCCCGCAAACCCCACAAGTGTGTGACAGTAAGCTAACTTTTGATGCTATAACTACAATCCGGGGAGAATTGATGTTCTTTAAAGACAGGTAAGACATCAGTTCTTCTTTGTGTTATGTATGTGTAATAACAGGACTCATTGCTATGGGTACATATGGGCCACTACTATGCTTCATACATTGTTTATCTTACATTTGTTTACATACATTATTATAATTATAGTTGAGTGTAAACAATTGCTTGCTCTTGCACAACATAATGAACTTATAACAACCTTTTCCCCAGCATGTATTCTGTCATTTGATTCTCATAAAAATTACCATTGAAGTAGAAAATCAGTAAATATAATTCCATTTTACAGATCAGTAAAGTAAAGCAGAGAGAAGGAAAGAGATCCTTCAGGGCACAGAGTTTCTTGGCAACAAAGCGGTAATTGGTCTTCTGACCTCTACTCCAGGCCTCTTCTCATTTTTGTCACTCTTTAGAATGATAAGTATGTCAGTATTTTATTAGGAGAAATCAGTCCTTTTCATAGCACCATCATGCTGAGAAGGATTGTGTAGACCCCTTTTAAGTATCATCCTGGAAAAGACAGCCCTTCCAAAGCCTGTGGTCATAATAGGACTCTGTCTCCACCCCTTTACCCTGGGAGGGGGCAAAGAAAGATAGGAGCCATTGCAGGGAGAATCCCCGAGAATTCATGAGGACCCTGTCTGTTGAGGGTCAGGGGATATGGGCAGTCACAATGTGCTTCCCTCCTCAGAGGAGGATCCTAGAACTCCCTCAGCAGTGTGTGGCCTCAGGAAGGCTAAGGTCCCTCACACACAAGGAATAGGCCTGCTCTGCATACAGTTCTGATTCCTAAAGGACAAGGCAAAATAATAATACAGTCATTTTCTGAATAATACAGTCTGCCGCACATAGAAAGTAAGGATGCTCTAAAAGGCTCCCTTCTCCTCACCTCTCTTCTTGGAGTGTCACTGGAACTGTTTTACCACTTTGTGATCATATCTACCCCAGAAAGCAGTGTATTGGCTCCTAATGCTTCCCATCCTGTGCTTTACTATTTCTGAGTATAAAAGATAAGGATGGATATAAACCATACAGGGTGTGGCTCAGTGCTGGGGAGTGCTAGGAAAGACTTGGTTTTAAAGGAAAGCTGTCAATATAGCAGGATGTGCTTATCAAAGCAAGTATTTGAAGGATGACTCCAAAGAACAGGAAAAAGTCTAGGATTTGCAAGAACTGAAAGGACACTGAGATCATTTAAATGTCACCAGGTCATGAAGCCACAGAAGGTTAAGTCTAGAAACAGTAATAGTAACTGACTTGCCCAGGGTCTCACAGCCAGGCAGAGGCAGGACTGGATCGAGAAGTCAGATTTGACTTCCAAGGCCAGAGTCTTCCCTGTGGCCTGGAATTGGGAAAACTCTTCTGTCGGCCCATGTGACAGTCTATGTCGTTACCCCAGTCAACTTTGTAAACCACCAACCAAAGGAAGACAAAGGGAGTAGCTGCTAGATCTGAGTTTAAAGTTAACCTTTGCCTCTTAACAGTTGCATGGTCTTGGACACCTCCCTTCGCCTCCCTGACCTCAATTGCTAATCTGTGAGATGAAAGCAATGTTCTCTTGTAGGATATTTGTGAGGTAGGGCATGATGTAGGTAAAGTGTACACTAAATGTAGGATGTTAGTTCTGTGTCCTAGGCCCTGGTGTGCTTGCCAAAGATGATTGTTACATTTTGAGAATTTTGCAAGCTGGTTGTTAAACAGCATTATTAAAAGTTAAATTATTAACTTTAGAGTTAAATTATACAACTTACAATTGTATTTAAACCAAAGGTAATAAAAGTAATCAGAATTCATCCCTTTGTAATTGTTTTGCTGCATTTTACTATTTATTTATATTCCTGAGGCAGTTTATGCCTGATGTATCCGTAGAGTGGAAACGCTATACAGTGGTGCACCACCGCAAATCTCTTGATTTGCAGTGGTTGTAATATTTCCACCATGAAAATAAGCAAATGCTACAAACCAGGACTCCTCCCCAGCCCCATCGTGGAGAGCCAGATGTTAAACATTTATGAGCACACTACTAGTGCCAGCAATAGAAGGACCTGAATGACAGCCAGAGCTTGCTATGGATTAGATAAAAACATTTTTCCTTCTTTCAAATCAGGTTCTACATGCGCACAAATCCCTTCTACCCAGAAGCTGAGCTCAATTTCATTTCTGTTTTCTGGCCCCATTTGCCAAATGGACTTCAGGCTGCTTATGAGGTTGCCGATAGAGATGAAGTTCGGTTTTTCAAAGGTAATGTTTCCAATTATCTTTCAGTTTTTATGCATTAAAGTTTCTTCTGCTTTTGGGCTGATATATGAGACTACTAGCTACTTTATTTCCATAGACTTAGGAAAATCTAGCAAATCAATGGGAGTCTATCACTTTAGTTAAGAATTGCATGGTGCATGTCTGAATAAATTTAAGTGAATAGCATATGACTGGAGATACATATTTTATGGCCTGTTTGTGAATGTGGACTTATGTAGCTGTTTTCTGTGCAAACTGTTTATGTATTTTAAACCCTCTCCACATTCTTGGGGTGCTCAGGAGTAAAACTGAGAAGATGGAACAGAAACATTTGAGTTGGATGGTTTCCTAGAGCCTATTTTATACTAATAACTCTCCTGAGAGAGGAGGCCCCACAGGGCAGCCAGATGGGGGTGCTGCATCCTTGATGTCAGAGTATGGTCTTCAGACCAACAGCACTGACACTGTCCTGGGATCTGTTAGAAATTCAGAATCTCACTTAACCATAATACTGACAAAGTTCATCCATATTGTCAGATCCTATTCCAGACCTTCTCGAAGTTTAACAAGATTGCCAGGCAATTCGTACGTACATTAAAGTGTGAGAAGTCCTGAACTACCATGAATAGAATGGGGTAAACTTCTTTGATTCTATCAGAATGAAACATGCTCCAGTGATCAGCTCCTGACTTTGAAGACACTATGCCAAACATCAGTATTTCTCCAAATGTTTGTTTGGCATAGTGCAGACAAACATTAAGACACCTGACCCAGTCACACACTCAAGGCAAAGAACTCAATACAGTTCAGATGGGCAAAAAACTTTGAAACGGGCTTTCTAGCCCTTATATAATGAAATTAAATGAGATTTTAGATACACAAAGTTTCAGACTGGTTTTTCCTGAGAGATAAATAAGGATACTTGAGCGAAAAGTACAAGCCTGGCTACAAGATGTAAGACCAGTTTTATATGACATGGAGTTTACTAAGTCTAAATATGCAGAATCTGGACACAGCCTAAACTCAAGTACTTGGAACTGTAGTCAGGTGCAATGATTTCTACCCTGGGTTGCTAGTCATTACAGATTGTGAGTCATTACAACACTCTGGCCTTTAGGATACCCTTGGTGTGAACTTCCACAACCCATGGGCAACCTGGAGAAGTGAGGTTTCTATCACTGAGGTGGCACGATGAACTCTGTAGTCATTTGAACATCTGGCTTTGGAAGGAAGCCCCCAACTCCACAAATCAGTCATTCTCAAAGCTTGCTACAGGTTAGACTTGTCTAGGAAATTAAAGAAAAATACTGATTTAATTGGTATGGGGTAGGATACCAACAACGGTATTTAAAAAAAAATAAATCTCCCTAGATGATTCTAATGTGCAGTCAGGATACTCCTCTAGCACACGAGACTAAGCATTTAGCTGGAAATCCACTTACTGTCTACTGGTGCCCTGGGCAAGTGTTTTCATCCTGTTTCTTGATTTGCAGGTAATAAGTACTGGGCTGTCAAGGGGCAAGATGTGTTATACGGATACCCCAAGTACATCTACAGATCCTTTGGTTTCCCTAGGACTGTGAAGAACATCGACGCTGCTGTTTCTGATGAAGATACTGGGAAAACGTACTTCTTTGTTGCTAACAAATGCTGGAGGTAAAGACTGGGTACAGAAAATGGTAGGGTATATATTCTTTCTACATAGAGAGAAGTTACTAAATTGAAACATATAAAAATGAGTCTCATAGTGTCTTGGCTAGCTGCCTTTTCTGGGAATGGCTGTAGCTTGTCCAGCTTCCAAGTTGGTTGACCAATAATCATCACGCAATTCCTGTCCCAGAGATCCAGGGAGAATGTGGACTTGAATTTGAAAAAGAAGATGTGAAAAGGAGGGCATTCATCTTCATAGGGCTGCTGTAGCCAACAGGAACTTATCTTTCACTGCATTTGACATTAAAGCACCTACTGGAGAAGTAGAATTAGATGTTGGAGTTCAGAGGGAACTTATAAATCTTCTAGACCACCCAACATCCTACCTCACATCGTCCCACCTCCTATTTTTACACACCTATGGAATTAAAAGATCTTATTACATTCTTGCTGGTGAATTCCCTGTAATAGTTTTGTGAAGGCTACACATTTAACAAATAGTTCTGACACTTCTAATTATTCTTTTACTAGGTATGATGAATATAAACAATCCATGGATGCAGGTTATCCCAAAATGATAGCAGAAGATTTTCCTGGAATTGGCAGCAAAGTTGATGCTGTTTTCCAGAAAGACGGTAGGTGAATATATACATATTTCCTCTATTTTGTTGCCATGGAATAGCATCAGTATTGTTATTTGGAACAGAAAATACCAAAAATATTTATTCTCACAAATGACTTGGATTTTTGAAGAATTAAAGTTAAACCTAGAAATCACTTGTATAAGGTAATAAGTCTCTTTTTTTTTATTTCTAGGATTTTTCTATTTCTTCCATGGAAAAAGGCAATACAAATTTGATACCAAAACTAAGAGAATTTTGACTCTCCAAAAAGCTAATAGCTGGTTCAACTGCAGAAAAAATTGACCACCTGTTAAAAAGTTAAACAGAAAAATATATTTCAGGAGTCCAAGGAAGGTACTTTCCTGAAGAGACATATATTTAAATAAAATACAGAGTCATGAAGTATAATCTTATTTATACCCCATTCTGCATAATTTTTATGACTTAGAATGTAATGTTTTATGTACTGCTATAATTTAGTTCCACAAATAAGGTCAAATTCATGGCTCCACAGTTCAATTCTCTGCAGATGTGGAAGGAAGGAATAGGCAGTCACATTTGGATAGTCCTGGCCAGATAGTCTGGCCAGGATTGTGCCCAGAAGTGACCAATATCACTTCCAGATGGAATCATTGGATTGCTGGTGCAAACTTCTCCAGCGCTATGATGATTGTAAAAGCACATCTTGAGAGAATTTCCACAAGGTTGAAGAAGCCTGAATTCCTGGGCCAACACTCTGAACAGTTACCCTAAACCTCAGTAGATTTTGCTTAAGAAATAAACTTTCATTGTGTTAAGCCACTAAGATTTTAGATTTTGTTAAAGCTGTGTAACACAGTTTTTCCAGACAAACATTATCTAGTTTATCATGCCTAATTTGAGAGGATGTTAATGGAGGTAGGAGTCCTGTGGGTAGCTTCCAAGCCCTATGAGTTTTCTGAGTAGCTCAGAGGGTGCTCAGAGTGTTTGCAGACTTTCCAAATACACAGAGAGTCTTGAGAATATTTTGAGTTATTCATGATTCTGAGGCAGGCAGTTCTCAACTTAAGAATTTGGACAGCAGTGTAACCTTCCCTTTGGACAAATCTCTCTCTCCATTAAACATTTTTATATTAAAGTATAACATAAATGCAGAAAAGTGCACATATCATAAATGTTCATGTCAATGAGTTATCACAAAATTAACAACCCCACGTAATTCTCACCCAGCTCAGTAAACAAAACATTACCAGTGTCAGGGAGGGGGAAATATCTCCCTTACCTGTTTTGAGCTCTTGTGGCTGAACTAATAATAAAGTTGACACAAGACAGATTAACAGAAGAAAAAGAAAGTTAATTTAATTCATGCACATGGAGGTATCATAGAAATGAGACCTAAGGATTGGCTAAAGCAGGCAGCTTTTATACTTTTTAGATAAAGAAACAATAAATTTGTGAGGAACTGAGAAGACGAAGAAAGTTAATTGGTGAAGAATCTAAAGAGAGTTTGGGCTTGGGGTAGTAAACTAAAACAGTAACAAGGTTTGTATATTCAGTCCTGCATCCCTATCTCTGGAGATAAGGATGTCCTACTACCACCAGATGCAGGGATGACACTGCTGTCAATCTGATCCCCCCATAAGTACTGATATGACAGCTGTTTATGATGAGGGCTCTCAAAAATGTCTTCCTTTCAAATTACCAATTTATAGGATCCAACATCTGGCCATTGATGTGTAGGATCTTATATTCATTTCAAATACTGAGTCAAACCAATAAGCCTTTTTTGTGGCTTAACCAAAGATGCAAGAGACATCTCACAAGAGAGTATGTATCCCTCACATGATCCCATCACTGCTCAACTCTTTCTTAGCTTAGTTCTTCAGAATAAGAGTCTGAAACAGGAATTCTTTGGTGTTGTCATTGTGGGAGGAGTGCTCTCAGGAGAAGAGGAGTGGGGGACATAGTTTAGAACAGGGAAAAAGCTAAAGAATGTGATCTCAGACAGAGCTTGCTTTGATCTTATGAACAAGGAGCTCTGGAGCAAAAACTGAATTACAGTGAGTCCCACCTTGAGGCAAAGGAACTAGACTTTTGCACCTCTGTGTCAATCAGTTATCAGTTGAGGTCTGTTTTGGGGAGAGGAGCATTGCTCCCAGGCAAGATGATCCCATTTGGCAAAGTAACAGGGGACAACTGGAAGTTGTAGCAGTCAACACTTGCAGTATCCACGAGGATGCCGAGAGGGATCTGAGGACAGTACCAACAGCATTCTCTCTATATTCTCTATCTCCCAGAGTAACCACTATGCTGACCTCTAATACCTTAGATTAAATTCACCTATTTTTTAACTAAATTAGAACAACTGTGTATTATTTTGTATCTATCTTATTGTGTTGAACATTATTTATCCACTGGTAATGGGCTTTGTGTTGTTACCATTTGGGGGCTTTTATAAATAATGTTGCACATATGTAGGCATTTCTGTTGATTATATACTGAAGAGTGCAATTGCTGAGTCATAGAGATTATCAGACACTCTTCAGATTCTTCCTTGGCCTCATCTTTCTTTTATCCCTGACACAGCAGTGGTGACTGGCTTTGTACAGGTTCTAAACCAGCTTCTAAATTAGTAGCTGTTCTCGTTGGGTCTGTGCAGTGTGTTTCTTGCTTCCTTCTCTAGGTTTTTCCATCTTTTCTGTTGATGTTCCATCCAGCTCTGTTATGGAACTCATTCAGAGCTCATGAACATACAATCTAGAAGTGAGAAGAGTAATAATTTGTGGGACAAATATTTTACCAATGTGAGAGTAATGGATGAATAAATGCATTTCCCTTTCTTTCTTCAGAAGGGTGTTTCTAAGACACATTTCCAGTAGTCCCTCAGACAGTCCCATATCGTACAACACATTTCTCATATCTGTATACAGTTGACAATTCATCTGTGTATTGTCTCTCCTGCTTTCCCTGCTTCACTCTCCATGTCTCTCAATCCAGCTCCCTGGATTACACTTAAATTTTGTCTCAGGCTCTGCTTTCTAGGAATGCTAGAGTAAGATAACTTGTGCTGAAATGTGGTAGTGATAACGCTTGGTATGTAGTGGCATCACAGTTACTAAGACTTTCATCTGTGGTTGATTGTGAAAAGATGATGAATGGTGAGGTGTTGGGTTATCAGGTGTCTGGGACACTTCAACAGTATGAGAGGGAGGGTAATTTTAAGAAATGTGGAGTGATCTGGTTAACTGCCCTGGAAATTTGATAAAGAAAGTAATAGGCTCAGAGAAGCCAAATATCAACTCAAGACATACTGTGAAAGCTAACAGACTTTAATGGCAACATTTAAGAAAATCCTCATCTATTGTAGACTATGCCAAAAATCAATCCCAGATCTAACTGCAAAATTGGACACTTTCTAGCTGGAATAATGGGTAAACAAACCTGAAAATCTTGAACACCTAAACTTCTCTGAAAGCTCCACATGGGTAGAAGTATCAATAATATCTCCCTCTTGACAGAGGAGGACAACTTACCCTTGTGTAGAGAATCAACAAAGACCATATGTGACTCAGCATCTCACAAGATAATGCTCGTCCTCCTCCCAAATTATCTCCCTCACCCCTCATCATTTTCAGGCAAATGACTAAAGTCAGGTCTCAGTTTAGCTCAAATCCTAGCTATAGCAGGAAATCACTAACACACCAAACTTGTTGTGGAGTGATTTGAGAGGAGAGTTTGGAGATTTCCCTTACTTTCTATAAGCCCAGTTGTGCTGAAAAGTATTTTTTATTAAATATAGTTGATGTACAATATTATGTTAGTTTCAAATGTACTATATAGTAATTTGATGTTTGCATACATTATGAAGTGATCACTATAATAAGTCTAGCCATCTGTCCCCATGTAAAGTTATTACAATACTATTGACCATATTTCTTATGCTGTATAATACATCCCTGTAGCTTATGTATTTTATATCTGAAAATTTGTACCTCTTAATCTTCTTCACCTATTTTACCCCTTCCCACCCCTCTCCCCTCTGACAACCACCTGTTTGTACTCTGTATCTATGAGTCTGTTTTCATTTTGTTATGCTTGTTTATTTCTTTTTTTTAGATTCCACATATAGTGAGATCAAATAGTATTTATCATTCTCTGTTTGACTTATTTCACTTAGCCATAATACCCTTTAGATGCATCCACATTGTGGCAAATGGTAATATTTCCCTTTTTTATGACTGAGTAATATATCATTACATTTATATACCAGATCTTCTTTATAAATACATCTATTAATGGACACTTAGGTTGCTTCCATTACTTTCCTATTGTACATAATGCTACAATAAACATTGGTGTGCATATACCTTTTTGAATTTGTGTTTTTTCTTTCTTCAGGCAAATACCTAGAAGTGAAATTGCTGTTTTACTTCGCTATCACATATGACAGTTCAATTTTTAATTTTTAAGGAACCTCCATGCTGTTTTCCATAGTGGTTACACAAATTTACACTCCTACCAACAGGGCATGAGGGTTGTCTTTTCTCCATATCCTTGTTATTTATTGTCTCCTGGATGACAGCCATTCTGACAGCTGTGAGTAGTATCTACATGAGGTTTTGATTTACTTGACCCTAATGATTAGTGCTATTGAACATATTTTCATGTGTCTGTGGGCCATCTGCATGTCTTCTCTAGAAAAATGTGTATTCAGGTCCTCTGACAATTTTTAAATTAGGTTGCTTGTTTGTTTGTTTGTTTATGTTGAGTTTTATGACTTCTTTTTAGTTTTTGGATATTAATTCTTTATCGGATATATCATTTGCAAATATATTCTCCCATTCAGTAGGCTGTCTTTTCATTTTGTTAATAGTTTCTTCCCTGTGCAAAAGCTTTTTATTTTGTTGTAGTTCCATTTGTTTATTTTTGTTATTATTTTCCTTGCTGAGAAGACAGTCAAAAGAGTATTGCTAAGATCACTGTCAAAGAGCATACTATGTTTTCTTCTATAAGTTTTATGGTTTCAGGTTTTACATTAGAGAGTTTAATCCATTTTGTGTTTATTTTTGTATATGGTGTGAGAAAGTAGTCTAATTTGATTCTTGTGCATTTAGCTGTCCAGTTTTCCCAATACCATTTTTTGAAAAGACTCTGTTTCCTTCATTGTATATTCTTGCCTCCTTTGTTGTAGATTAATTGATTGAAATTAAAACCAAGACTTCCTGTTTTCCACAACAGTGTCCTAAATGCATTTCTAAAACTAAAAGTCTTCACTGAAATTTTCTTGGGCTTCTTTTTTTGATAGGCAATAAGTTCTGGGCTGACAGAGGAATTGAGGGGCAAGCAGGTTATCTAAGAGGCATCCACACCTTGGGTTTTCCTCCAACCATAAGGAAAACTGAAGCTGTTTCTGGTAAGGAAAAGAAGAAAACATACTTCTTTGTAGAGGACAAATACTGGAGGTAAGAAGCAATAGGAATGACTTTGTATGGAGCCTAATTAGGAAAATTATTTTCTTTCTTTAAGGATATCCCCCACTCCCACAATCAAACTTCCTCTAACTTCAAACTTTCTGATTGTGAGGAAAACAACTTGTAATTATTCAACTTCCCAGATATAACAAAGGACTCTCAGAACGGCTTATCCCTGGGTTATATGTCCAGACACCAAAAGACATCAGGAGAGACAAACTGAGGTCCAGACAATGAGCCACCATAGGAAACCCAGGTGTATCAGGCTATAGAGACAAGGTCTACAGGGCAAGTGTGATAAAGAACCAAAAGCTATTTTAGCCAAATGATTTAATTCACTTTGCATCTTATTTGTATATAGTTCTCATACATTCAAAGCAGAAAGGCACTTGGGCTCTGTGTGTCTAGGCTTAGAAGATTGACCTCAGACATATGTATGGAACCTTTGTAGAAGAGCATGATGTCCTTGTATCTGGAGAAAATATTGATTTATGTGCTAAGCTTTTAAGTCTAAGAAAGTCACATATTTGTATAGTTATAAAAATATTTAACACTTCCTTATACCACTTGAGAATTTTATCCAGGATTTCACACTGGAACATTAACATGATATCATACTGTTGCATGTAATGGGGGCTCTACATAATGCTGAATTGTATTTTTTTCACTTGGTACAGATTTAATGAAAATAGCCAGTCCATGGAGCAAGGTTTCCCCAGAATAATAGCTGATGACTTTTCAGGAGTTGAGCTGAAGATTGACACTGTGTACAGGCATTTGGTAAGGGGACACTCATTGCATTGCCAGTGGGGACACTTTGGGACATTTTATGGTATCAAAATGAAGAGGAGACACAAACCAATTCTTAAATTGTTCAAGCTTATAACCTTTTAACTCTAAACTCTAGAAAATTTTCATTTTCCAATTTATGCTAATTGGGCTTAAATTTTTTTCTTGAATAATTTCCAAGTCTGTTTCATACTTGCACATAAAATCAAAAGATGCTTCTTCACATCATAGCCATTTCAGGTCACTATTTTGGTATAAAAATACAACCAAGTGAGAGCCAGGTTTACTAATGGCTGGTTGTCTTTCTCCCCTGTCTCCTCCTTGTTGTCCATTCTCTCCTATCCCAAGGAGAGATTAAAAGAGCCTTGTCTGGCTTTCTGTTGCAAGCTGCAATTGTCTACATTAAATAATTCATTTGTAAATAAATCTTAGTCCTGTTATATGCTGAAAAGAGACACAATTTGATTCCTGGTAATGAGCGGATGGGAAAGCAAAACATGTACCTGCTTTTAAGGAATTCTGGAGGGAGCTGCCCGGGCTTGACATCATAATGTTCATAAGATTGCTGATCTTGTTACTAAGATAACTTGGCCTTAAAGTATGCAAAGCAGGAAATGGACCTCCAGTGCATTTTATTGTCGGCCTGATTTTCTTGGGTCCAATTGCATCTCAAGCTGTGATTAAGTACCTCGTGGGCGGAAAGGGGATTGGGAAGAAAGAGGGGAATAAACGAAGGTTTTAAAATAATCCTGGAATTTTATCTATTTGAAGGTAGTATAATCTAATGTTTTTAGATCACTGGCTTTGGAGTCAAAAGAATTGGAGTTCTCCCTCCATCTTTTATTAGAGATGTTACCTTTGGAAAATTGCAAAATATTTTTTATATTTAGTTTTGTCTTCATTCATAATACTTCATACTTTTTTTGTACGGACAGATGAATAAAACATGTAAAGCACTTAGCACAGTGCCTGGCACAGTACCACTTAATAAATATCACTCATTATTAGCTCACTCTTATTTTGAGTTATGCATGTTGGAAAATTAATCTATTTGAAGAATGCCCCATTATTTTCCTCTTTTAAATTCATAGGACTTTTCTATTTGTTCAGTGGGTCGTCACAGTTTGAGTTTGACCCTAATGCCAGGATGGTGACACGTGTATTGGAGAGTAACAGCCGGTTATATTGTTAGGTGAGATATGGGAAAGACAGATTCATTTTAAGTGAATCTAATCATTATGCACATCATTTATCACGACTCAAAATGTTTAATTCTTCCTGCATGTGCCATTGCCAAAGAAGATGAGCCTTGCAGACATCATCAGGGTCATACAGCACTTATCTGGACTGCTCCACTTGCTGTCAGATTACATTGAATAGAAGTGAAAAATACTCATGTGCAATAAGCAAGCTAATCTACATCCATGAGCGCTTTATTTACTGTTTAATAAAAATTTTGATTTTGGACCTGTTCCTTACTTTCTAGAATAACTCATATTCAATACAACGACCACACTGTGGACTGAGCATTTAACAGATGTTCTGCTGCTAAGTGTAGTAGGAACACATATTCCCTGGATGGGGCATATGCTGTCATGTAGTTTCTCCCATCCTCTCCTCCAAGACGACCTTTATTTTCACCTCCCAGATAGTGTAAGTGTTCCTTACACACCTAAGGAAGAAAGAACTTAATCAGTAGTTGTCCTGTAAGACTGGTTCTGGACAAAATTGGGAAATAGAATTCTAGAATGTTGGTGCTTAGGAACCTAGAAAATCATCTAGTCTGTGTCATCATTTACAGGTGGGGAAAAAAACTTGTTTGGAACCCCGCCCCCTCTCTTTTTTCATATTTATTACTATTTGCAGTTTTATTCCCAGATGGAGAGTCTTCATAGTCTTCTAGTATTTTAATTTTTTAAATTAATCTTTATTAGAGTATAGTTGCTTTACAATGTTGTGTTAGTTTCTACTGTACAGCAAAGTGAATCAGCTATACGTATACATATAGCCCCTCTTTTTTTGGATTTCCTTCCCATATAGGTTACCACGGAGCATTGAGTAGAGTTCCCTGAGCTATACAATAAGTTCTCATTAGTTATCTATTTTATACATAGTATCAATAGTGTATGTGAAACCCAATCTCCCAATTCTTCCCAACACCCCTTTTCGTGTCCACACATTTATTCTCTATGTCTATGTCTCTATTTCTCCTTTGCAAATAAGATCATCTACACCATTTTTCTAGATTCCACATATATGTGTTAATATATGATATTTGTTTTTCTCTTTCTGACTTATTTTACTCTGTATGACACTCTCTAGGTCCATCCACATCTCTACAAATGACCCAATTTCTTTCCTTTTTATGGCTGACTAATATTCCACAGTATATATGTACCACATCTTGTTTATCTATTCCTCTATTGATGGACCTTAAGGTTGCTTCCATGTCCTGGCTATTGTAAATAGTGTTGCAATGAACACTGGGGTGCATGTGTCTTTTTGAATTATGGTTTTCTAAGGGTATGTGCCCAGTAGTGGGATTGCTGAATCATATGGTAAATACTATTTTTACTTTTTTAAGGAAACCCCATACTGTTCTCCACAGTGGCTGTATCAATTTACATTCCCACCAACAATGCAAGAGGGTTCCCTTTTCTCCACACCCTCTCCAGCATTTATTGTTTGTAGATTTTTTGATGATGGCCATTCTGACCATGTGAGGTGATACCTCATTGTAGTTTTGATTTGCATTTCTCAAATAATTAGTAACATTGAGCATCTTTTCATGTGTTTGCTGGCCATCTGTATGTCTTCTTTGCAGAAATGTTTATTTAGGTTTTCTGCCCATTTTTTAATTGGGTTGCTGGTTTTTTGATATTGAACTGCATGAGCTGTTTGTATATTTTGGAGATTAATCCTTTGTCAGTTGCTTCTTTTGCAAATATTTTCTCCCATTCTGAGGGTTGTCTTTTCGTCTTGTTTATGGTTTTCTTTGCTGTGCAAAGTTTTTAGTTTTATTAAGTCCCTTTTGTTTATTTTTGTTTTTATTTTCATTACTCTAGGAAGTGGGTCAAAAAAGATCTTGCTGTGATTTATGTCAAAGAGTGTTCTGCCTATGTTTTCATCTAAGAGTTTTATAGTGTCCGGCCTTACATTCAGGTCTTTCATCCATTTTGAGTTTATTATTGTGTATGTTAGGGAGTGTTCTAATTTCATTCCTTTACATGTGGCTGTCCAGTTTTCCCAGCACCACTTATTGAAGAGTCTTTACTCCATTGTATATTCTTGCCTACTTTTTCATAGATAGGTGACCATAGGTGTGTGGGTTTATCTCTGAGTTTTCTAACCTGTTCCATTGGTCTATATTTCTGTTTTTGTGCCAGTACCATGTTGTCTCGATTACTGTAGCTTTATAGTATAGTCTGAAGTCAGGGAGCTTGATTCATCCAGCTCTGTTTTTCTTTCTCAAAGATTGCTTTGGCTATTTGGGAACTTTTGTGTTTCCATACACATTGTAAAACTTTCTGCTCTAGCTCTGTGAAAAATGCCATTGGTAATTTGTTGGGGATTGCACTGAATCTGTAGATTGTTTTGGGTAGTATAGTCATTTTCACAATATTGATTCTTCCAATCCAAGAACATGGTATATCCATCTGTTTGGGTCATCTTTGATTTATTTCATCAGTGTCTTATATTTCTCTGTACAGGTCTTTTGTCTCCTTAGGTAGGTTTATTCCTAGGTATTTTATTCTTTTTTAGCAATGGTAAACAGGAGTGTTTCCTTCATTTCTGTTTCTGATCTTTCTAATCTCATAGCATTGTGTTCAGAAAAGATGTTTGTTATGATTTCAATTTTATTAAATTTACCAAGGCTGGATTTGTGACCCAAGATGTGATCTATCCTGGAGAATGTTCAATGTGCACTTGAGAAGAAAGTGTATCCTGCTGTTTTTGGATGGAATGTCCTATAGATATCAATTAAGTCTATCTGGTCTAATGTGTCATTTAAGGCTTGTGTTTCCTTATTTATTTTCTGTCTGGATGATCTGTCCATTGGTGTAAGTGGAGAGTTAAAGTCCCCCATAATTATTGTCTTACTGTTGATTTCCCATTTTATGATTCTTAGCATTTGTCTTATGTATTGAGGTGTTCCTTTATTGGGTGCATAAATATTTACAGTTGTTATAACTTCTTCTTGGATTGACCCCTTGATCATTATGTAATGTCCTTCCTTGTCTCTTTTAAGAGTCTTTATTTTAAAATCTACCTTGTCTGATATGAATATTGCTACTCCAGCTTTCTTTTGATTTCCATTTGCATGGAATATCTTTTTCCATCCCCTGACTTTCAATCTGTATGTGTCCCTAAGTCTGAAGTGGGTCTGTTTTAGACAGCCTACATACAGGTCTTGTTTTTGTATCCATTCAGCCAGTCTGTGTCTTTTGGTTGGAGCATTTAATCCATTTACATTTAAGGTAAATATCAATATGTATGTTTCTATTACCATTTTCTTAATTGTTTTGGGTTTGTTTTTGTAGGGCTTTTTCTTCTCCTGTGTTTCCCACCTGGGGAAGTTCCTTTAACATTTGTTGTAAAGTTGGCTTGGTGCTAGCTTTTGCTTGTCTGTAAAGCTTTTGATTTTTCTGTTGAATCTGAATGAGATTCTTGCTGGGTAGAGTAATCTTTGTTGTAGGTTTTTCCCTTTCATCACTTTAAATATATCCTGCCACCCTTCTGGCTTACAGAGTTTCTGCTAAAAAATCAGCTGATAACTTTATGGGGATTCCCTTGTGTTATTTATTGCTTTTCCCATGCTGCTTTTAATGGGGTTTTTTTTTTGTATTTAATTTTTTTAGTTTGACTAATATGTGTCTTGGCATGTTTCTCCTTGAGTTTATCCTGTATGGGACTCTCTGCACTTCCTGGACTTGGGTGGCTATTTCCTTTTCCATGTTAGGGAAATTTTCAACTATAATCTCTTCAAATATTTTCTCAGACCTTTTCTCTTTCTCTTCTTCTTCTGGGACCCTTACAATTCAAATGTTGTTTAATGTTGTCACAGAGATCTTTGAAATGGTCCTCATTTCTTTTCATTCTTTTTTCTTTATTCTGCTCCTTGGCTGTTATTTCCAGCATTCTATTTTCCAGCTCACTTTTCTGTTCTTCTGCTTTGGTTATTCTGCTACTTTTTCCTTATAGTGTATTTTTTATTTCAGTTATTGTGTTGTTTATCTCTGTTTATTTGTTCTTTAGTTTTTCTAGGTACTTCTTTAAAATTTCTTGTATTTTCTCGATCTGTGCTTCCATTCTATTTCCCAGATTTTGGATCATCTTTACTGTCATTACACTGAAGTCTTTTTCAGGTAGATTGCCTATTTCCTCTTCATTTATTTGGTCTTGTTGGTTTTTACCTTGCTCCTTTGTCTGTAACCTATTTCTCTGTCTTTTTATTTTGTCTACCTTACTATGTTTCTGGTCTCCTTTCTGCAGGCTTTGGGGTTGCTTTCCCTCTTGCTTCTGCTGTCTGCCCCCAGTGGGTGAGGTTAGTCCAGTGGCTTGGGTAGGTTTCCTGGTGGGAGGGACTGGTACCTGCACTCTGGTGGGTGGAGCTGTATCTTGTCCCTCTGATGGGCAGGGCTGCATCAGATGGTGTGTTTTGGGGTGTCTGTGATCTTAGTACGACTTTAGGCAGCCTGTCTACTAATGGGTGGGTTTGTGTTCCTGTCTAGCTTGTTGTTTGGCATGGGACATTCAGCACTGGAGCCTGCAGGCAGTTGGGCAGACCCAGGTCTTGGAGTTGAGATGGAGACTTCTGGGAGAGCTCTCACCAGTTAATATTCCCTGGGGTCAGGAATTTTCTGGCAGTCCAGCATCCTGGACTCAGCACTCCCACCCCAGAGGTTCAAGACTGACCCCAGCTGGTGAACCAAGTCTCTGCAAGCCACATGGTGCAGAAAAAAAAAGGGGCAGGGGGTGGAACAGACAAACAAAACCCAAGACAGATAGCAAAGACAAAAAGAAACAAACAGCAACAACAACGATTAAAAAAAAAAAGAAAACAAACGAACAGACAGATAAAACCCAAGACAAATAGTAAAAGCAAAACCAAAGAAACAAAAACTAAGAGTAACAAAGAAGCACACATACAAAAAAAGAAACAAAAACAAAGAAACAAAAAAAAGGAAAATCAGAAAAAAAACCCAAAACATAATCGATTAAAAACAAACTAACAAAAACAAAACACAAAAGTATAATGCATACTAAAAAAAGAGAAAACATAAAACAAACACACAAAAATGATTTTTAAAAAGATTTAAAACAAAACAAAGAGAAAAAAACAAGGAAAAAATACAAAAAAATGAAAGTAAAAATTTAAAAACTAAAAAAAATTTTAAATTAATAATAAATTTTTTAATAATATTTAAAAACAATGGAAGAAAGCAAAGCATAAAAAATAATAGTAATAATATTTTCCTAAGGTCTCAGCTGTCAGTGTCCTTGACCTCATTGTGAGCCACAGTCAACCTCTGCCTCCCCAGAGGCCCTCCAATACCTCTAGGTAGGTCTCTGGACCCACTGTGGGCACTGTGGGGCAGCTCAGACTCTGATCTGGCCCAACTCCCACGTGTACTTGTCCCCAAAGGCCAAGGCTACTAAAGCTAGACCAGTCTTAGTTGTGGGAACACTCCTTGTCCATTCAGATATTCCATAGACACAGGGTTTACCAAGTCAATTGGATGATTTAATCTGTGGCTTTTGCAGCTTCACAGAAAGATGTTCATTCCTCTTCCTTAGTTGCCCTTCCCCTGGGACTCAGCTATGGTTTAAGCCCTACCTCTGCATGTGGGCCACCTACAGGGGTCTTCTCCCAAGGCTGCCCTGCAGCACTCAGGTCTGCCTTGGTGAGGACAGGGCACACAGGTGGCACAGTTGCTGGGGTTGTGGGAGCCCCATGAGCAACAGGTGTGCAGGGGCTGTTGGTGGCCACAGGCATGAGAGATCTGGCCTTAGAGGGAGATTTTCCTAGTGCCTTCCAACTATCATGAGAGGATCAGCCCTGGCGGTGGCCTTTCTTAATACCAGGTGGCAGGCATGCAAGGGCCAGCCCTGGTGGGATACTTTCCTAGTGCCTGGTGGCAGGTGCAAGAAGGCCAGCTTTGGTAGGGGCTTTTCCTAGCACCTGGCAGCAGGAACGTGTGTTCTGGCCTCGGCAGGGACCTTTCCTAGTGCCTGGGGAGGCAGGGGCCGGCATGTGGGAAGAGAGCTGCAATGGCAGCTCCACCCCTTGAGCATCACTCAACAGTGATGCTTTGCTTCTATGGCAAGGGGTTTCCTCCATAAGCATTCCTGGTTGTGCATTTCCTTCCTCCCATCCCCTCAGGTTGTCTCCTCATAGCCACTAGCAGTCATCTCCGTGGTTTTGCTCTCCAATGCCCATGTTCCAGCTCCCAGGCCTCATATACACTGGCAGACACATGTGAGTGAGACACAGGTCTCACTCTGTCCTGTCTGCCACAGAAGCCATTTCTCCCTCCTCCAGCAGCCTCTGATCTGCTTCTGTCCCAACTGATTTCCCCATTGCTTAGGCAGCTTCCCCAGATACAGGAGCCTCTCCTCTTCCTCAGATCCCCTCCAGGGGTGCAGGTCCCATCCCACTTCCTCTCCTCTTCATTTTCCTTTCTTCTTTCTTTTGTCCTACCCAGTTATGTGAGGACTTTTTCTGTCCTTTCTGGCATCCAAGTTCTTCTGCTAGTGTTCAGCTGGTGCTCTGTGAGAATTGTTCCATCTGTAGACGTATTCTTTTTTTTTTTTTTAACATCTTTATTGGGGTATAATTGCTTTACAATGGTGTGTTAGTTTCTGCTTTATAACAAAGTTAATCAGTCATACATAATAAACATATGTTCCCATATGTCTTCCCTCTTGCGTCTCCCTCCCTCCCACCCTCCCTATCCCACCCCTCCAGGCTGTCACAAAGCACCGAGCCAATATCCTTGCGCCATGCGGCTGCTTCCCACTAACTATCTACCTTACTAGGTTTGTTAGTGTGTATATGTCCATGACTCGCTCTCGCTCTGTCACAGCTCACCCTTCCCCCTCCCCATAACCTCAAGTCCGTTCTCTAGGAGGTCTGCGTCTTTATTCCTGCCTTACCCCCAGGTTCTTCATGACATTTTTTTTCTTAAATTCCATATATGTGTTAGCATACGGTATTTGTCTTTTTCTTTCTGATTTACTTCACTCTGTATGACAGACTCTAGGTCTATCCACCTCATTACAAATAGCTCAATTTCGTTTCTTTTTATGGCTGAGTAATATTCCATTGTATATATGTGCCACATCTTCTTTATCCATTCATCCGATGATGGGCACTTAGGTTGTTTCCATCTCCGGGCTATTGTAAATAGAGATGCAATGAACATTTTGGTACATGACTCTTTTTGAATTTTGGTTTTCTCAGGGTATATGCCCAGTAGTGGGATTGCTGGGTCATATGGTAGTTCTATTTGTAGTTTTTTAAGGAACCTCCATACTGTTCTCCATAGTGACTGAACCAATTCACATTCCCACCAGCAGTGCAAGAGTGTTCCCCTTTCTCCACATCCTCTCCAGCATTTATTGTTTCTAGATTTTTTGATGATGGCAATTCTGACTGGTGTGAGATGATATCTCATTGTAGTTTTGATTTGCATTTCTCTAATGATTAATGATGTTGAGCATTCTTTCATGTGTTTGTTGGCAGTCTGTATATCTTCTTTGGAGAAATGTCTATTTAGGTCTTCTGTCCATTTTTGGATTGGGTTGTTTGTTTTTTTGTTATTAAGCTGCATGAGCTGCTTGTAAATTTTGGAGATTAATCCTTTGTCGGTTGCTTCATTTGCAAATATTTTCTCCCATTCTGAGGGTTGTCTTTTGGTCTTCTTTATGGTTTCCTTTGTTGTGCAAAAGCTTTGAAGTTTCATTAGGTCCCATTTGTTTATTTTTGTTTTTATTTCCATTACTCTAGGAGGTGGGTCAGAAAGGATCTTGCTGTGATTTATGTCATAGAGTGTTCTGCCTATGTTTTCCTCTAAGAGTTTGATAGTTTCTGGCCTTACATTTAGGTCTTTAATCCATTTTGAGCTTATTTTTGTGTATGGTGTTAGGGAGTGATCTAATCTCATACTTTTACATGTGTCTGTCCAGTTTTCCCAGCACCACTTATTGAAGAGGCTGTCCTTTCTCCACTGTACATTCCTGCCACCTTTATCAAAGATAAGGTGTCCATATGTGCATGGGTTTATCTCTGGGCTTTCTATCCTGTTCCATTGATCTATCTTTCTGTTTTTGTGCCAGTACCATGCCGTCTTGACAACTGTAGCTTTGTAGTATAGTCTGAAGTCAGGGAGACTGATTCCTCCAGTTCCTTTTTTCATTCTCAAGATTGCTTTGGCTATTCAGGGTCTTTTGTGTTTCCATACAAATTCCGAAGTTTTTTGTTCTAGTTCTGTGAAAAATGCCAGTGATAGTTTGATAGGGATTGCATTGAATCTATAGATTGCTTTGGGTAGTAGAGTCATTTTCACAATGTTGATTCTTCCAATCCAAGAACATGGTATATCTCTCCATCTATTTGTATCATCTTTAATTTCTTCCATCAGTGTCTTATAATTTTCTGCATACAGGTCTTTTGTCTCCTTAGGTAGGTTTATTCCTAGATATTTTATTCTTTTTGTTGCAATGGTAAATGGGAGTGTTTTCTTGATTTCACTTTCAGATTTTTCATCATTAGTATATAGGAATGCCTATATTATGCACAGAGATTTCTGTGCATTAATTTTGTATCCTGCCACTTTACCAAATTCATTGATTAGCTCTAGTAGTTTTCTGGTAGCATCTTTAGGATTCTCTATGTATAGGATCATGTCAGTTGCAAACAGTGACAGCTTTACTTCTTCTTTTCCGATTTGGATTCCTTTTATTTCCTTTTCTTCTCTGATTGCTGTGGCTGAAACTTCCAAAACTATGTTGAATAAGAGTGGTGAGAGTGGGCAATCTTGTCTTGTTCCTGATCTTAGTGGAAATGCTTTCAGTTTTTCACCATTGAGGATGATGTTTGCTGTGGGCTTGTCATATATGGCCTTTATTATGTTGAGGTAAGTTCCCTCTATGCCTACTTTCTGGAGGGTTTTTATCATAAATGGGTGTTGAATTTTGTCAAAAGCTTTCTCTGCATCTATTGAGATGATCATATGGTTTTTCTCCTTCAATTTGTTAATATGGTTTATCACATTGATAGATTTGCATATATTGAAGAATCCTTGCATTCCTGGAATAAACCCCACTTGATCATGGTGTATGTGCCTTTTAATGTGCTGTTGGATTCTGCTAGTAATTTGTTGAGGATTTTTGCATCTATGTTCATCAGTGATATTGGCCTGTAGTTTTCTTTCTCTGTGACATCCTTGTCTGGTTTTGGTATCAAGGTGATGGTGGCCTCGTAGAAGGAATTTGGGAGTGTTCCTCCCTCTGCTATATTTTGGAAGAGTTTGAGAAGGATAGGTGTTAGCTCTTCTCTAAATGTTTGTAGATGTATTCTTGATGCATCCATGGAGAGAGATTAACTCCACGTCCTCCTACTCCTCCACCATCTTGAAATCCCAGCCCCCTCTTTTTTAAGCCAAATGTTTCTTCAGTGGTGCTCCCTGACTGCTCTAAAGACCAGATTTTTTATATCCTTCTCATTGTCTCATTAAAATATTCTCTTGTTATCATTTTGTACCTGGCAGTTCCTGAGAGATAAGACTTTGTGTGGACATGCCAATGGTATGACAGGCCGATCAACACCAATTTTATGCATTACGTCATACCAGGTACACTAAAAATCTTGTTCATTCTTTTATTGATTCACTTAAATGAAAGGCACTGACTTGGGTACAAGGTGTAGGATAGTGATGAAAACACATTTAACCCAACTTCCTTCAGTTTTGTCTTGTGGGATTAAGAAATCAAACAAAAAGTATACAAATTAATATATAAATTATAAGAATGTTATTAAAGAAATAATGGAGTGGGCTTCCCTGGTGGCGCAGTGGTTGAGAGTCCGCCTGCCGATGCAGGGGACGCAGGTTCATGCCCCGGTCCAGGAAGATCCCACATGCCACGGAGCAGCTAGGCCCGTGAGCCATGGCCGCTGAGCCTGCGCGTCCGGAGCCTGTGCTCCGCAACAGGAGAGGCCACAACAGTGAGAGGCCCACGTACCGCAAAAAAAAAAAAAAAAAAAAAGAAAAAAGAAATAACGGAGTGGTAAGGGAGAATAATGTTGGTGGGGAGGGAGCTACCTGGTAAAGTTTGGTTGTTAGAATAATTCTCTCTGGGACAATAACAAAAAAAATCTAAATTCAATTAGCCAGGTGGTTGGATAGGAGGATATACATCATTTTAGGAAGAGAAAATGAAAAATAATGTCGATGTTCATAGGTGGAAAAATCTCGGCATATTCAAGGAAGAGAAAAAGATGGGTGCCTGGAGGGTGAATGTAGAATAAGATGATATTAAATAGGTAGGAAAAATCAAATTGTTCAGGGTCTTTCAGCTGTATTAAAGAGTTCTATTTTATTTTAAGTGCATTATGGATTTGTTGAAGGAGTTTTTAAACAAAGAAATGACACAAGCCATTACATATTTTGAATGACTACTCCAGCTGGAGAGAATTGGAAGAAAATGATGTTGAAAGATGGAAGACAAGTTAAAGGACTATTACAGATGACAAGGGAAGTGGCAAGGGTAGGGCGTCTCATGGGAGATTGAGAGATATGACGGAACTTGAGACATTTTAAAATCATTCAGATTTAACAATGAACTAGATAAAGAGTTCTGAGGGGGCAAGAAAGAATATTCAAATAAATAAAAATTATATTTAAGTGGAAAATAAAGAGTTCTGAGAGAAAAGAAAGTGTTAAGAATAACTCCTGGATTTCTATCATGAGCAGCTTCTTGGCTTGACCACAGTTGGGGGAAGACTGGAAGAGAAGCACTTCTGTGGAAGATGGTTAAGAGTGTAGGAGGAATCATCTCATTTTTTAAATTTAAAAACTCCTGTGAGATAACCAAGTAAAGGCTTCAATTGTCCATTAGAGAAAGGAGTCTGGAGTCCAAAACAGAGTAAGTAAAACTGTGGGTGGTTGGGCGAATTAGTGAAGTCATGGGAATTGATGAGGCTATATGTAGAGACTGCAGATAGAAAAGAAAACAGTTCAGGACTGAACCCTGTAAAATGATGTGTCCCTCAGGTTAGGCCAAGTTATGCTGTGATCAAGAACAACTCCCACATTTCAGTGGTTCAAAACTAAAAGTCCATCATGATATTCTATTGGGATTTCTACACCAAAGTGTCCTCACTTCAAGACCCAGACTCATGAAACAGCCACCACTTTGAGCTCTGTCCTTAACTGTGGCAGAGGGAAAGAGGAATTGGTAAATTTCACACTGACTCCTAAAGCTGTGTGAAGGTATAACAAACATTGATCTGTCTACATTTCATTGATCAAAGGAAATTTATATTGCCTCCTCTAATGCCAAAGACTGGCAAATGATATCCTGTCATACGTCTGGGAGAAGAATCAGGAATATTTAGTGTATAGCACTAGTCATAACCACAAAAGCATTTTTCTCACACAAAAAAGTAACATTTCTTTATTTTACATATTTTACACTAGATTTTTTGCATTGAAAGTACATGGAAATGACCTAAGGTCTAAAAGGGAGGAAATATTATTTATTTAGTGAAAAGTTCTCCTTCTTATTTCATCTCAGCCTCCTAATTCTCTTTTCCAGAGGAAAACAATGCTACTAATTTCTGCTAATTTTGTGTGAATCTTTCCATCTCTTCTATGCACTTATAAGTATGTCTACGAAGTCTTTTCCACCCAAAATGTAACATACTTTATATCCTATTCTAAACTTCACTTTTTCTCACTTAATATATCTTGGAGATTGTTCTACACCAGTAACAGAAGCTGCCTCATTCTATTAAATAGAGACATAGTAATCTAGGGTATTAATCCATCATTTATTTAACAAATGCTTGTTAGTACACAATTGGGTTTGTTTTCAATATTTTGCTTTTAAAAACAATAATGTAATTAATAGCCTTTTACATATGTGATTTCATAGGTGTATGTCTGTTGAAAAACTCTAATACTTAAGGTCTAGGCAGAGCAGACAGAGCTGGAGAAGCAACTCATTGATTTGGTAATATGAAGGTCATGGATGATCCCCAAAATGGCAGCATAGATGGGGAGATTGTGGCAGACATATGACCAAAGTATCCCTTAAGATGATTTTTGTAAAGATTGCCTTAATAAAGGGAACTCATTGGCTCACCAACTAAAAGAAAAGTCTTTGGGCAGTTTTCAGTTTCAGTTTACCCAGTTTCTTCTGCTGTTCTTTTGGCTCTGAACTCTGAATGACAGCTTTATCTTTTAGGTTGAATTTCCCTGTGGCAGCCTGATGACTTCAGGCATTACATTCCTTCGATATGTTATGTCTATCCGCCAAATAAGATTTCTCTGCTCTCCTCTGATTGAGCTATCTTTGTTTATCAGCCACACGGAATCAATCTTCTACACGGAGGAAGAGAGAGCAGGACTACCACGACTGGCTTAGACCCCTGGAGGGTGGAGGTGTGCTTAATCCCACCTTAATCACACTGCTGCTATTCAGTGGGTAAGGAGAGAATTAACAAAGAGGTAGCAACATCAACATTTTCCACTAAGAATGATTGCGAGATAAGAAGGTGGAAAGTGTGCACTGTCAATTTTGGGAAAGGAAGCACTAATGAAAATGTTTTCTGTTATGTTTCCAGGCTAGATTAATGGTTCTAATGAATTCATTTATTCAGTTGGGGAGGTGGGTAAAGGAGGAAAGGAACTTCAATTTATAGACACTGTACAAGGTGCTTTATGTGTTCAATTCATTTAGTCTTCATAATAATATAGTAAATTGTAATGTCTCTCAATTTCAGAACTTAGAAGGATAAACTTTCCTTGATCAAGAGCTGATGAACAGTCACACCAAGATTCTACTTCAGAACTCTTTGGCTTCAAAGATCTAGTTCTTTTTGAGGTTAGATTAACATATTATAAATCATTATACTCTAGTTAATGTTTTTGCTTTTAAGGGCACAAAAGTTTGTTGAGATTGTTGTCCTCTGAGATTGTAGTTCTCTGATATTGCTACATCATCTCCACCAATGTGTTTCTGATTCTACAGAATACATATGAAAATAACTGAGAAGAGTAAGCACTAAAAGAAAACAAGATTCTGACTCAGAATCTTGACACTGATTCAGGATTTTTCCTCAGAACTGATGGAGAAGTATTGGCTTCATGGCATTTTCTTTTTTTTGACAGGTTAGGAGATGTTAGACTCAGCAATATCAAGTGGAGTCCTTTGGATTCCTAAAGACAAGAGAACTCTGACGCTTACAATTCTATTCCCTCAACACTATGTGTCCTTTTCAGGCTTGTTTCTTCAACAGTGTTCCCTGGTTTAAATACAGCACTAACCTTATATATTCATCTTGAAGGCTCAGACTACTTTGATTTCTTATTTTGCTCACAAGCCACATTCCCTCAGTTGCCATATCCTGTGAATTCTGCCTGAGCCACGTCTGGAGAGACACAATAAAGGGCTTCAGCTGGAGAGTGGCAGAGTGGACAGGAGGAGATACACATGACAGATGTTACTCAATCTTTGTAACTTTCCAACTACATGTCTGTGCTCGTGTTGCCCCTACTCTGACCAATCTTCACCTGGACACTTTCCACCCTGTCCATGATACCTTCTCACATAAAATTAACTTCTGGCACAAATTTGGTAAGTCTTGGAATCAGTTATGGCATGACCAATTTCTTAGAGCAAGAAACCATTTCAGATGCAGGTGCTAATTAGATTACATCCAGTGGACAAAATACAGCTCCAAAAGGGTTATAAAGTCAAGACCAGTCATAATCTAGTCAAGCAAATGAAGTTTAAAGATTAGTCAGTGGAGAAGCCTGAGGCTATCCTGAACTTTGTCCTCCTTAAGTCTTGATCTCTTTATCTGGATGCAGACTATATATAAATATATACTAAAACTATGAAACTTTACTAGGATGGATTTTGGTGTTGATCATTCTCTTATTTTTTCTCTTGGATATGGCATATGTACCCCAGCTGTGGATTCAAGTCTTTTATTTTTGGTACGTTATCTTGAGTTGTATTTTTAAATATTTTCATGGTTACATTATTTTGGTTTTCTTGGTCCATGACACTGATTTACTTGTGTTCCATATTCATTCTTTTCTCTCTTGCCTTTTTAAACTATATCAGTACTCAAAAAACTAATTTTGGAACAATCAAACACAATTACGTTTTGAAAAAAGAGTGACTCAAGAATCTTTATAACTAGACAAACTGCACTTCAACATAAAAGCAAAATTTTGAACATATAGAAATTCAAGGAATATAGTTTTTGAGTTATTTTTAACTTCAGCCTTCCTTTGATGAATGGAGAAACTACAGCAAAAGGATTGATTATGAGGATTGAATCCATTGTCCCCGAAAATAAGATCAAAATGAATGTGAGAATTATGGTAAATATTATAATGTAAATGTTAAAAATTGGACAATATGGAAATTATATATTCAACAAAAGTGAGGAGGTGAGAGGGAGAGCAGTAAGAGGTGAAATAAGTATGCTGATCTCTTTTTATAATAAGATGGATAGCAATATTATTTAAAGCTGATAAAGTAATAGAGATATAAGGATATCTAGAGATATAAAGGTGGATTGATTTTGGTGGTGTCACGGAACAGATGACAGAAGTGTGACTGAAGACAGAGAAAGACAAATAGGATATGATATCACTTATATGTGGAATCTAAAACAATGATACAAATGAACTTATTTACAAAACAGAAACAGACTCACAGACTTTGAAAATAAACTTATGGTTACCAAAGTTGGGGGGAGCAGGGATAAATTCGGAGTTTGGGATTAACAGATACACACTACCATATATAAAATAGATAATCAACAAGGACCTACTGTATAGCACAGGCAACTGTAGTCAATATTCTGTAATAACCTAAATGGGAAAAAATCGGAAAAAGAATGGATATACATCTATGTATAACTGAATCACTTTGCTGTACATCTGAAACTAACACAACATTGTAAATCAACTATACTCCAAATAAAATTACAAAAATAAAATAGAAGAGAGAATCAAGATGGCAGAGGAGTGAGACGTGGAGATTGCCTTCCTCCCACGAATACATCAGAAATACATGTACATGTGGAACAACTCCTACAGAACACCTACTGAATGCGGGCAGAAGACCTCAGATTTCCTAAAAGGCAAGAAACTCCCCCACATACCTGGGTAGGGCAAAAGAAAAAAGAAAAAACACAGACAAAAGAATATGGACTGGACCTGCACCAATGGGAGGGAGCTGTGAAGGAGGAAAAGTTTCCACACACTAGGAAGCCCCTTTACTGGCAGAGAAGGGGAGTGGCAGGGGGGAAGCTTCATAGCCACAGAGGAGAGCACAGCAACAGGGGTGCAGAGGGCAAAGCACAAAGATTCCCATACAGAGGATTGCTGCCGACCAGCACTCACCAGCCTGAGAGGCTTGTCTGCTCACCCACCAGGGCCGGTGGGGGCTGGGAGCTGAGGCTCCAGCTTCAGAGGTCAGATCCCAGGGAGAGCACTGGGGTTGGCTGTGTGAACACAGCCTGAAGGGGGCTAGTGCACCACAGCTAGCTAGGAGGGAGTCCAGGAAAAACTCTGGATCTGCCTAAGAGTCAAGAGAAAATTGTAGTGGGGTGCGCGAGGAGAGGGGATTCAGAGCACTGCCTAAATGAGCTCCAGAGACTGACGCGAGCCATGGCTATCAGCGTGGATGCCAGAGACAGGCACGAAACGCGAAGGCTGCAGCTGCAGTCACCAAGAATTCTGTGTGCAACCACAGGTCACTATCAACAACTCCCCTCCTGGGAGCCTGTGCAGCTGCCACTGCCAGGGTCCCGTGATCCAGGGACAACTTCCATGGGAGAATAGGCGACCTACATGCAGAAGCGAGGCCAAATCCAAAGTTGAAGCCCAGGAGCTGGCGGGGGTGGGGGGGGGGGGGCAGGGGAGAAGAGAAAGGGAAATCCCTCACAGCAGCCTCAGGAGCAGCGGATTAAATCTCCACAATCAACTTGATGTACCCTGCATCTGTGGAATGCCTGAATAGACAAAGAATCAACACAAAACTGAGGCGGTGGACATTGGGAGCAACGATATATATATGTTTTTATTCCTTTTTCTCTTTTTGTGAGTGTGTATGTGTATGCTTCTTTGTGTGATTTTGTCTGTATAGCTTTGATTTTACCATTTGTCCTAGGGTTCTGTCTGTCCTTTTTGTTTATTTTTTTAGTATAATTTTTAGAGCTTATTATCATTAGTGGACTTGTTTTTTGGTTTTGTTGCTCTCTTCTTTCTTTCTTTTTTATTATTATTTTTACATTTTTTATTTCTAATAATTATTTTTATTTTAATAACTTTATTTTATTTATTTTTTCTTTCTTTCTTTCCCTTTTTTTCACTTTTCTTCTCAGCTGTGTGGGTTACAGGGTCTTGGTGTTCCAGTTGGGTGTCAGGCCTGTGTCTCTGAGGTGGGAGAGCTGAGTTCAGGATATTGGTCCACCAGAAACCTTCCAGCTCCATGTAATATTAAATGGTGAAAGCTCTCCCAGAGATCTCCTTCTCAACGCTAAGACCCAGATCCACTCAACAACTAGAAAGCTACAGTGCAGGACACCCTATGCCAAACAACTAGCAAGACAGGAACACAATGCCACCCATTAGCAGAGAGGTTGCCTAAAATCATAATAAGGTCACAGACACCACAAAAAACACCACCGGACACAGTCCTGTCCACCAGAAAGACAAGATCCAGCCTCATCCTCTAGAACATAGGCATCAGTCCCTTCCACAAGAAAGCCTACACAACCCACTGAACCAAGCTCACCCACTGGGGGCAGACACCGAAAACAACAGGAACTATGAACCTGCAGTCTGTGAAAAGGAGAACCCAAACACAATAAGTTAAGCAAAATGAGAAGACAGAGAAACACACAGCAGATGAAGGAGCAAGGCCAAAACCCACCAGACCAAACAGATGAAGAAGAAATAGGCAATCTACCCGAAAAAGAAATCAGAGTAATTATAGTAAAGATGATCCAAAATCTTAGAAATAGAATGGAGAAAATACAAGAAACGTTTAACAAGGACCTAAAAGAACTAAAGAGCAAACAAACAATGATGAACAACACAATAAATGAAATTTAAAATACTCTAGAAAGAATCAATAGCAGAATAACTGAAGCAGAAGATGGATAAGTGACCTGGAAGATAAAAGAGTGGAAATAACTACTGCAGAACAGAAGAAAGAAAAAAGAATGAAAAGAATTGAGGACAATTTCAGAGACCTCTGGGACAACACTAAAAGCAACAGCATTCGAATTATATGGATCCCAGAAGAAGAAGAGAGAAAGAAAGGGATTGAGAAATTATTTGAAGAGATTATAGTTGAAAATTTCCCCAATATAGGAGAGCAAAGAGTTAATCAAATCCAGGAAGGGCAGAGACTCACATACAGGATAAACCCAAGGAGAAACATGCCAAGACACATATTACTCAAACTATGAAAAATTAAATACAAAAATATATATATTAAAAGAAGCAAGGGAAAAACAACAAATAACATACAAGGGAATCCCCATAAGGTTAACAGCAAATCTTTCAGCAGAAACTCTGCAAGCCTGAAGGGAGTGCCAGGACATATTTAAAGTGATGAAAGGGAAAAACCTACAACCAAGATTACTCTACCCAGCAAGGATCTCATTCAGATTCGACAGAGAAATTCAAACCTTTACAGACAAGCAAAAGCTAAGAGAATTCAGCACCACCAAACCAACTTTACAACAAATGCTAAAGGAACTTCTCTAGGCAAGAAACACAAAAGAAGGAAAAGACCTACAATAACAAACCCAAAACATTTAAGAAAATGGTAATAGGAACAAACATAGCGATGATTACCTTAAATGTAAATGGATTAAATCCTCCAAACAAAAGACAGAGATTGGCTGAATGGACACAAAACCAACACCAGTGTATATGCTGTCCACAAGAATCCCACTTCAGACCTAAGGACACAAACAGACTGAAAGTGAGGAGATGGAAAAAGATATTCCACACAAATGGAAATTCCAAGAAAGTTGGAGTAGCAATTCTCATATCAGACAAAATTGACTTTAAAATAAAGACTATTATGAGAGACAAAGAAGAACACTACATAATGATCAAGAGACCAATCCAAAAAGAAGATATAACATTTGTAATATTTATGTACCCAACATAGGAGCACCTCAGTACATAAGGCAAATGCTAACAGCCAAAAAAGGGGAAATTGACAGTAACACAATCATAGTAGGGGACTTTAACCCCCCACTATCAACAATGGACAGATTATCCAAAATGAATATATAAAAGAAACACAAGCTTTAAATGATACATTAAGCAAGATGGACTTAATTTTTATTTATAGGACATTCCATCCAAAAACAACAGAATAAACTTTCTTCTCAGTGCTCATGGAACATTCTCCAAGATAGATCATATCTTGGGTCACAAATCAAGCCTTGGTAAATTTAAGATTATACAAATCATATCAAGTATCTTTTCAACCACAACGCTTTGAGACTAGATATCAATTAGAGGAAAAAATCTGTAAAATATACAAACACATGGAGGCTAAACAATACACTACTTAATAACCAGGAGATCACTGAGGAAATCAAAAAATACCTAGAAACAAATCACAATGAACACACAACCACCCAAAACCTATGGCATGCAGCAAAAACAGTTTTAAGAGGGAAGTTTATAGCAATACAATCCTACCTCAAGAAACAAGACACTTCTCAAATAAACAACCTAAACTTACACTTAAAGCAATTAGAAAAGAAGAACAAAGAAAACCAAAGTTAGCAGAGGGAAAGAAATCATAAATATCAGATCAGAAATAAATAAAAAAGAAATGAAGGAAATGATAGCAAAGATCAACAAAATTAAAAGCTGGTTCTTAGAAGATAAACAAAATTGATAAACCATAAGACAGACTCATGAAGAAAAAAAGGAAGAAAACTCCAATCAATAGAATTATAAGTGAAAAAGGAGAAGTAACAACTGGCATTGCCTAAATACAAAGGATCATGACAGATTACGACAAGCAACTATATGCCAATAAAAGGGACAACCTGGAAGAAATGGAAAAATTTTTAGAAAAGCACAACCTTCCCAGACTGAACCAGGAAGAAATAGAAAATATAAACAGACCAATCAGAAGCACTGAAATTGAGACTGTGATTAAAAATCTTCCAAAAAACAAAAGCCCTGGACCAGATGGCTTCACAGGTGAATTCCATCAAACATTTAGAGACGAGATAACACCTATCCTTCTCAACCTTCCAAAATATGGCAGAGGGAGGAACACTCCCAAATTCATTCTATGAGGCCACCATCACCCTGATAACAAAACCAGAGAGAGATGTCACAAAAAAGAAAACTACAGGCCAATATCACTGATGAACATAGATGCAAAAATCCTCAACAAAATACTAGCAAACAGGATCCAGCAGCACATTAAAAGGCACATACACCATGATCAAGTGGGGTTTATCCCAGGAATGCAAGGATCCTTCAATATATGAAAATCAATCACTGTGATACACCATATTAAAAAATTGAAGGACAAAAACCATATGATCATCTCAATAGATGCAGAGAAAGCTTTTGACAAAATTCAACACCCATTTATGATAAAAACCCTGCAGAAAGTAGGCATAGAGGGAACTTACCTTAACATAATAAAGGCCATATATGACAAATCACAGCCAACATCATTTTCAATGGTGAAAAACTGAAGCCAGTTCCTTTAAGATCAGGAAGAAGACAAGGTTGCCCAATCTCACCACCATTATTCAACATAGTTTTGGAAGTTTTAGCCAGCAATCAGAGAAGGAAAAGAAATAAAAGGAATCTAAATCAGAAAAGAAGAATTAAAATTGGCACTTTGCAGATGACATGACACTATACATATAGAATCCTAAAGATGCTACCAGAAAAATATGACAGCTAATCAGTGAATGCGGTAAAGTAGCAGGATACAAAATTAATGCACAGAAATATCTTGCATTCTTATACACTAAGGATGACAAATCTGAAAGAGAAATTAAGGAAACACTCCCATTTGCCATTTCAACAAAAGGAATAAAATACCTAGGAATAAACCTAACTAAGGAGACAAGAGACCTGTATGCAGAAAATTATAAGACACTGATGAAAGAAATTAAAGATGATTAAAAAAGGTGGAGAGATATACCAAGTTCATGGATTGGAAGAATCAACATTGTGAAAATGACTATACTACCCACAGCAATCTACAGATTCACTGCAATCCCTATCAAACTACCAATGACATTTTTCACAGAACTAGAAAAAAATTTTCACAATTTGTATGGAAACACAAAAGACCCCGAATAGCCAAAGCAATCTTGAGAAAGAAAAACAGAGCTGGAGGAATCAGGCTCCCTGACTTCAGGCTATACTACAAAGTTACAGTAATCAGGACAGTATGGTATTGGCACAAAAACAGAAATATAGATCAATGGAAAAGGATAGAAAGTCCAGAGATAAACCCATACACATATGGTCACTTTATTTTTGATAAAGGAGGCAAGAATGTGCAATGGAGAAAAGACAGCCTCTTCAATAAGTGGTGCTGGGAAAACTGGACAGCCACATGTAAAAGAATTAAATTAGAACACTCCCTAACACCATACACAAAAATAAACTCCAAATAGATTAAAGACCTAAATATAAGGCTGACACTATAAAACTCTTAGAGGAAAACACAGGCAGAACACTCTATGACATAAATCACAGCAAGATCCTTTTTGACCCACCTCCTAGAGAAATGGAAATAAAAACAAAAATAAACAAATGGGACCTAATGAAACTCAAAAGCTTTTGCACAACAAAGGAAACCATAAAGAAGACAAAAAGACAACCCTCAGAATGGGAGAAAATATTTGCAAATGAAGCAACTGACAAAGGATTTATCTCCAAATTTTACTAACAGCTCAATATCAAAAAAACAACCAACCCAACCCAAAAATGGGCAGAAGACTTAAACAGACATTTCTCCAAAGAAGATTTACAGATAGGTGAGAAACACATGAAAGAATGCTCAACATCACTAATCATTAGAGAAATGCAAAGCAAAACTACAGTGAGGTATCACCTCACACTGGTCAGAATGGCCATCATCAAAAAATCTACAAACAATAAATGCTGGAGAGGGTGTGGAGAAAAGGGAACCCTCTTGCACTGTTGGTGGGAATGTAAATTGATACAGCCGCCATGGAGAACAGTATGGAGGTTCCTTAAAAAACTAAATATAGAACTACCATATGACCCAGTAATCCCACTGCTGGGCATATACCTTGAGAAAACCATAATTCAAAAAGAGTCATGTACCCCAATGTTCATTGCAGCTCCTTTTACAATAGCCAGGACATGGAAGCAACCTAAGTGTCCATTGACAGTTGAATGGATAAAGAAGACATGGCACATATATACAATGGAATATTACTCAGCCATAAAAAGAAACAAAATTGAGTTTTTTGTAGTGAGGTGGATCGATCTAGAGTCTTTCATACAGAGTGTAGTAAGTCAGAAGAGAAAAACAAATACCGTATGCTAACACATGTATATGGAATCTAAAAAAAAAAAAGGTTATGAAGAACCTAGGGGCAGGACAGGAATAAATATGCAGATGTAGAGAATTGACTTGACAACACGGGGAGGGTGAAGGGTAAGATGGGACAAAATGAGAGAGTGGCATGGACTAATATATACTACCAAATGTAAAATAGATAGCTAACGGGAAGCAGCCGCATAGCACAGGGAGTTCAGCTCAGTGCTTTGTGACCACTTACTGGGGTGGGATAGAGAGTGTGGGAGGGAGACACAAGAGGGAGGAGATATGGGTATATATGTATATGTATGGCTGATTCACTTTGTTATACAGCAGAAAGTAACACACCGTTGTAAAGCAATTATACTCCAATAAAGATGTTTTGATTGATTGATTAATTAATTAAATGTTAGTCATTGGAGAACACTCTGAGCTAATAAATACTGGGAAATTCAGACAGAGAGGCATGCCACAGGCACTTGGAAGTTTGGATATGACTAGGTACCTGGGTCCCAACCTCTAGTTCAAGAATAAAGCCCCAAATTATGAGGCAAGGGTGCGGGTGGTATAACGTAAATATGAGGAGACCAGCCATAGACAACCTAGTCTTAGAACAAGAATTTCTTAGAAGAAACACAAGACAGACTATAAGTTATCCAAACTAAAGTCAAAGACTATTAAACAGACTTGAACTCCCACATTATGACAAGACCAGCACTAATGGAGAATTGAGAAGAATTCTCAAAAAGATGTGCAGTGGATATTTTAGTGATTCCTACCTCTGGTCAATTTTGGTTCCAGAAATTGGAAAATATATGACTGCAACTTCAGGAAGGGATCAAGTGGCTCTAGCTTTGGAGAGATGGAAGGGTGTTGTGATTGTGAATAGGCAGGGACTTGTCAATAAATAGCCATAGGATGGTGGTGATGAGGCACAAAAGAAAGTAAGTAAATACAACCTGAGTGAGCTCAGAAGTGGGTTTTCCCCAGTCAAGTCTCAGTGACTCCTTGAGATCCTATACAGAAATCCCAGAAAACCCATGGTTCGACTTTATCCCACAGAAATGGAAATAGTGTGTGTTGTTTTAATCCACTAAGTTTGAAGTAATTTTTAAACCAGTAATACATATCTAATACAGTGAGTGGTCTTATTTGGAGTCACACATACATAATAATTATCTGATAATTCAGGTAAAAAATCCTGCTCAAGAAGGTGTGAAGGCAGAAATGTCTCACTACTTTTTGGAGTTCCAAATCTGGCAGTGATACCTGTGACATAGAAAGATGTACGACTGCATCAAGGGTGAGCTCAAAGGCAAAATTTTATGGTAGGGAAAACTGGCCATTTATGCCTTTGCTTGATTTGGGGTATTTTTCTTTTTCTATTTTACCTTCTTATCCAGGCACCAAGTAATACACATTTTTTGTAGCCATTAATGAAATTATGAATGATAAAATGTCTGATGTGTTTGAGTTATAAAAATCTTTTCTTGTTATTGACAAATATTGGGGTTCAGATGTTAAATACACTTGTAAGAGACAGAGAAATCGTAGAGTCAGAGCAAAACACACACAGATAGAGAAAACAGAGACAGAGAGACAGATGGACAGAGGCAGAAGGAGAGACAGAGAGAAGGTAAAAGGTGACCTGGTAGCAGTAAGTACAGGTTTAGACAAGAAAGTGTGAACCACATTTGAAATGCCTGAAGATGATCCAGGTATGAACAAACCTAAGGAGGAGAAGTCTGTGAATTGGTGAAGGGGCAAAGTGAAGAAGGAAAAGACTAAGATGGCATTATTAGGACTACATTTGGAAGTTACACTGGGCCAGGCCACCTAGGAAGCAACCTGGAGATAAGGGAGGGGAGAGCAGCCTGGAAAGCAGTTTTATCCTAAGCCCCAGAGTGAGACTGAAAACCTAGTAGAAGGTTGTGTATGCCTCACAGACCATGAGCAGAGAGAGTTCAAGCCAGTCTACCTAAGAAGCAAGCCCTGACTGTTCTCTAAATAGAGAAAGAAGTGCTTGCATGAAACAGGTTCCTGGAGGTTGGATGGCAGTTGTTCCTCCTCTACTCCTTCATTCATTGAATAACCCACTCACTTAGATATTCGGTGAAGTCTACTGTACAGTGGGCATTATATTAGACACATGGACATAGAGCTTTACAGACATGCCTGTCCTCTTGCAGAGCTTATATTCTCTAGAGGGAGACAGAGAAGTGAACAGTCTATGTGATACAATCACAAGTGCTTTGGCCATATGGCGGAAGCATACAGAGCTGTGGGATCACCTAGAAGAAGTTCCATCCCAATAGCCAATACTGATGAGTCATGGGAGGCCATCAAGAGGAAAAAACACTTAAGTGGAAAATCAAAGAGCAAGAATTTAGAGAGTAAGGGAGACTGAGGTGGTCAAGGTAGAGAGAAATTAGAGTATTAGAAGGTGTTTAGACCTTGTGGTCTAAAGCAGTGCTTCTCAAACCACTGGTTGTGAAGGACCAGTTTCTTAAATTCCCAATAAATTATCGACCAATACTTTTGTGAAATACAATAAAAAGTAATTACTAAGAAAATAAAATGACAACGTTTTGAGTGCTCAATTTTTAGACTCAATAGACAGAAATTTCTGTCAAACTGCTAGAAGAGCCTCGAAGCATTTATTCCCCATTTTTGTACTTATCTCATTATAGAATAATAACAAGCCATTCCTGGACCAGCAAAGAGGACACTTTGAATAGCACTAGCCTATAATATACAAGTAAAGATATGCATTACACAGAGGGGAAAAAATCAGGGAACTCTACTGACTGAAGCATTTTCTGTGTGTAGTTGGCATTCAGACTACTGAAAATCAAGTCTAAAAATTAATTATGCACCTAATTGTATTGTAACAGATGAATCCTCAACACTCCTGTTAACACCAAGGCTAATATTCTGATAGAGACAGTGAGATCCCAGCAACTGGAACAGGGAGAATTGGGAAAAGTTGGGAGAGGAGATGGGGAAATCTTCCCTTTCTACCTGTTCTTCAAAGTACTTTTATTATTTGTTGCCATGAAAACTTCTTAAAATAAACCTTCTGTAGTTCAATTTGATTGACTTGGTTAAACAGAAAATAAAATAAACCACAAAAGCTATCCCCCACACATTTTCTCCATTGCTTTCCAGCTACCTCCTTGAGCTTGGGACTCAGCTCAGGAGCTACCTCTCTGAGATGCTCCCTTTGTTCTCCCAGATGTGTTACATCATACCCAGGTGCTCACAAAGCACTTTCACTCTCTATTATAACTAGTGTCTCAAATTTGTCTCATATCAGGATGCAACTTCCTTGAATTATTTACCATTCTAAATTGCTCAAGAGCATAATAGTTAGCATGAAGTAGGTGCTCAATAAATGATTGTTGAATGAATGAATAAATGGGTCTCTAAGTCTAAGCAGGAAGTAGTGTTTGATCTTAGAGTAAAGAATGAGTGGGAGTTGTCAAGCCACCAGTTTGGAGAGGAAGGGTGTTCTAAGTGCAGGGAACCACATGAGCAATGGCATGGAGATATTAGATGACGTGTCATGTTTGGGGACTCCCAAGATGTTTGGTTAGAGTCAAGAAAAGAGATAAGTGGGACTTCCCTGGTGGTGCAGTGGTTAAGAATCTGCATGCCAATGCAGGGGACACAGGTTCGAGCCACAGTCCGGGAAGATCCCACATGCCGTGGAGCAACTAAGCCCGTGCGCGACAACTACTGAGCCTGTGCTCTAGAGCCCATGAGCCACAACTACTAAAGCCCACAGGCCTAGAGCCCATGCTCTGCAACAAGAGAAGCCACAGCAATGAGAAGCCCATGCACAGCAACAAAGACCAAACGCAACCAAAAATAAAATTAATTAATTTTTTAAAAAATTTTAAAAAAGAGTAGGCACTTTTGATGTATATTTTGGAGAGAAGATTATGAAGCATTCAACTTATAATTAAGACCATGAAATTCTATTTAATATATATGACAGTTGAGTTAAATGCCTCCACAGAGTTCATGACTAACCTTACCTTATTTATTTCATGATTCATTTACACACTTATTAATTCAATAATAATTCAATCATGGCATCAAATCTATTTTTGAAGCAAGCAGGATATACGTTTTGAAATAATGTACTCAGTCAGCTAAGAAGCACACCAAACTACCCTCTACTACATGACACATTTCTTCAGCAACTCAATAGACAAACATTATTTCAGTAAGTGAGCAGGGGAAGGAATGACCTGGCCTCCCAAAGATTTAATCAAGGGAGATTTTCTGGTTGTTTATTGCTGCATAACAAAAAAAAAATTCCCAAACTTAGTGACTTAAACTGACAATCCCTCATGATTCTGTGGGTTAACTGTTTACAGCTGTGCAGTTCTCATTCACGCTCTTATGTGGCTGTAGTCAGATGTTTACTGGGGCTGGTCATTGCAGGCTTCTTCACTCACATGTCTGGCGCCTGGCTGGAAGGGCGGAAACAGCCTGACCCCCTACAATGCAGCCTCTCCATCTGGCTGACTTGGTCTTCCTAATAGCATGTAGCCTCAGCAAAGGTAGATTTTTGAGACAGAAAGTGAAGGCTGCCAATCTCCTAAGGCACTATGTCATTTCTGCTTTTTTCTAATGATCAAAGCGGTCATAGAATTCACCCAGATTCAAGAGGAAAGGACACATAGACCTTTCAAAAGCTGGGGGGAATAGAATGCCAAAAATTTGAGGCCATATTTTTTTATCTGCCACAGAGATATTTAAAGATTTGTACAAACTTGATCCCCGCAAGGTCAGTTGTAAACACAGCTCTTTGGGAAGAGTCTTCCCTGGAGCATGAACATGGCAGTGATAGATCTGTTGATATCCAGAATTTGAATCCTAAGTGATTATATCAGTAAAGCTTTCCCAACAAGATTAATGGGGTGGTATTACATTGTCATTAGCTAAACCAAAATTTGGTTATGCAAGATACTTGACTTTAGGGCACAGTTTATCTCTCTTGGAGACATGTCATTTTAACAACTATTCTTAGAATCACATTTAACTTGTGGTGATGATGATTGTGCAGGAACACCTGACCACATGGCTGTTTCCTGGGCAAGGCTCCTAGATTGATAAAGGACATGATTCAATGTATAGTTTATAATGTGAATTCAACAGAAAATATTTTTCTCTTATTGCAGTTTCCTCAAGAGTTACATTTCTTTAGGAAGTTGAAATCCACTTTGAATGATCTCACTCTATTCCTTGAATCATTTTCCAGTTGTTTTGTTTCTAAGAAATAAAACAACCTAGGATTTCTCAATTTTCCCATCTTTCACGTGGAGTTTAATTAGATGATTTTTAAAAAGATCTCTTGAAACTCTAAGAAGAATGAACACTCATTGAGAAATGTGTTTCAGTGTGACAAACCATGAACTACAGATACATCACACACATTATTCCATTTAACTCTCCCAAAAACCTTTTTTTTGGAAGATATTTTTATCATTCTTCCTATTCTCCAGTCAAGGAGACCAATTTCCATAGAGAGATTAACAGGCCAAGTTCTTCATACCTAGTTGAGAAGAGACTTAGGATTCAAAATTTTATCTTCCTCTCCCCAAAATCTTACTTCAAAATGTTGCCTTCCATCCAACAATTATGAGCCTATGATTATGAAATTATTCAGCATTTGCAATGAAGCTACTTACAGTATCAATCACTCAGGGTTTCTATGATATGTGTCCTATGTTTTTAGTACTTTAGTTTATATTCTCTCTTTTTATGCCAGAAAGACACTTTATGTACAACATTTCCCCTTTATATACCTGATCACAGAGAAAATCTATTATGGAAATTATAATAATTATAGTTTTTATTAGCACAACTCGCAAAGGATTCATCAGTACAGTTACGCTTTAAAAAATTTGGTGGGTGAAGCATTATAATTTCCTTTTTACAATTGAGCATCAGATAGGTTAAGGAAATTCTCCACATTTGTGAAGTTTATAAATGGAGGAACTGGAACTTAAACCTAGACCCTTTGACTCTAATCCTGTGCTTTTTCAAGGCTGCTGCTTGGAAGGTGTAAAAGAACCACTTCCATCCTCACACATGCACAGCTCTCCGCAGATCCAAAGTCATTATTTGAGGGAACAAAGCACAAAAACCAGAAAGAACATTGACTTTGAAGTCAGTTCAGCTGTGTTGCTCCCATCCCAACTGGGGAGGATAATCTAAGTCTTGATTTTTCCTCACCTGTCAAAAAGATCAACTGGTACCTTTCCTCTAGGTGCCTAGTGAGAAACAGGCTTCTCTCATCATGCCACAGATGTCCTCTGGATCTTGGCTTCCCACATATAGTTGCCACTGAGCTGGAAAGTGGAGCAGGATTCTCCAGACTGAAGGGCTGCTCCTTCTCCTCTGATGCTTTTCCAAAGCTTTACCTCAACCCTCCCACTGCAGGACATGGAGGATTAGATATTCAGGTGGTCTTGAGATTTCCAAAGGGCAGAGACATGTTGCCTTGAAGGAGTTTTACTTTCCATCCTGGAAACCAATCTAAGTCTAGAGATGACAAAGCATCTAGCTTCCTTCTTGACAAATTTCAGAAAAATTAGAAGGCAAAGTAATACAAACTAGTATCTCAATAAATTATCCTGTTACTATGCTTTTAAATTCATATATCCCCAGAAAATAAAAATATGTGTGCATAAATATATGTCTGTATATATGTATACATACACACACACAGAGTGCCCACCTATATATTCATATATGTGTGTGTGGAAATATAGAAATAAATATGCAGATACACAAATAAGTAGCCATTAATATACATATATGCAGAAGTTGAAAGTAACTATGATCTCAGATGGGGCTTACAAAGCCAGGGAGAATAATAAGCCACTAATGTGCTTGTGCAGTTTCATGGAGAGAGCCACTTGTGGGATCTTAGCCATGGCCTGGGAGGTATTTTCTCTGAAAATGATTATGCCCTATTCACTCTTTCTATACATCTTCAGCTCCAGAACAGACTGTTCTCCCTTTGAGGAGAGCGTAGTCTGGGATCTGTTCTTCCTCAGGTACCATGCTTTTCCTGAGGTGGAGAGCACTGGCCTTTCTAGAGGTCCAATTTTACCCACCGTTAACACCTGATATTTTAAGATATAATTGTGGGTTTTAGGACTATGGGAATTCTCTGTCCTTTAGCTTACAATGTGATTACTTGGTAAATTAAAAATCATAATAATTACAAATTAAATAAAAATAGATGCAGATAAATTAAAAAATTATTTTAAAATATTAGCATGTATTTGTGACAGGCACCATCTTGAATTCCTTGCATATAAACAATACCTATAGAAAATAATGGTAATATCATAAAAATAGTAATGAGAAATTGGTAAACATTAGAAGTTACTTCCCCTTTCAGTTGAACTTGGAGATAAAATATCACTCCATGGGAAACACAAAGACCATATTTAACCCACTTCCTGAGATTGCATGAATCTCTAAAAATTTACACAATGTGGCTTGTAGAACTAGAATTTCCTCTCCATGTCCCTTAACTTCTATCTCTAACCCCAAACCATATTTATATTTAGTCAAGTTTCAGTGTTTGAAAAAGTTTGGAGATTATTCAATTTTATCATCTCTCCTGGATCCCACAGAAGAATGTCAGACAGATCACAGGAACTATTAGACAGCAAGTGGTATTTTCCAAAATTTAACAAACTATATAAACACGTAACTCCTTTAAGTTTTCTTTAGTTAAATCTCCAAAGAATGCCAGGTGGAAAACTCATGTCCATTTTGCCAAGATCTGTTACTGTTAATAAGAAGCTAGGTAGCCAAGATAAAGTCCCCCAGAATGTGGCATGCTCAGGAGAATAGAGATAATGGATTTATGGAAATTAGTACTGTAAAGGCTGAACGTGGCATTACCATTACTGTACTCTTGAGAAAATTTCCTGGAAAACATACACTTGTTTTATCGGTCAGGGTCCAAAGAGGAGACAGAAACTGTATAGTAATTTGAGCAGGGAAAGTTTAAAGAATTATTAACTATAAAAGAGGACTGAGTCATGAAAGATTGGCCAGTGAGAAGTAAGGAGAACTCTAAAGAATACATGAATAACAGATACAATCTATGTCAACAGCTGAGTAGAGCTCCAAATAATTTCTCTCACTTGAAGACTTCAATCCAAATCTCACTGTAGAGGACGTGGCTGCAGCTTTCTGGATGGTAGAGAAGTTGCTGAGATGGTGTACCACTAACTTTCTGGAACTTTCCAGGGACTTTCTAGAAAGCTGCCCAAGGGGGTGCCATGGGATACTGTTTACAAGGAGGAGCCTTGGGAGGCATTCTACCGCAAACCTAACTGAAGGAATGTCATGGAAAACTACTGGCCACTGGGTCATATCAGCAGGAGTCAGACTTGGAGAATGCACACACCACAGGAGCTGGTCACTGGGGAGGACACACACACTGCAGAACCTGGAGAGAGAAGCACACCAGAAACAAGAAAAGAGACTGAAGAGGTCTCTTCCAATGTCCCTGCTGAGCCCACTACTGGCACAACTGAATACGATGCTAGCCAACAAAAGAGAATTATTTACTGGGATCATCTCCATTATTGTATAACAAGCACTGATGGGTAAAAATGTATCTAACAAGCAGTGACTTGATAAATGGCTCAGTCCGTTTCATTGGCTACTCAGGTTCCATATGTACTCTTCTACACATAGTTGAACTTTCACATGACAATGAAGCAACATTTTTATTTCCACCTAATAAGATGAAGTTATCCTTCTTGCAAGCGAAGAAGTATGTAACCTCTTCCCCCAAATGAGGAACTACACAGTCCCAACAGTACTTGTATCCATTGCTGTCTGTACGTATTATTCCTGTCACAGAATATCTCTTACCTAAAGACTAAATGGTAAAGTTGACTTTCGACAACTTGTACTTAAAATAAAAATGGAAAGGAGAGATAAGAAAAAATGGTTAGCATATACAAATAAACACATACAGACAAGCAAAGAGAAAACAGGTGAAGCTACTATAATCATCTATCTTCCCTTAACAATTCATTCAAAAGCCAAGATGTCTGCATTGTTTCTTGATATGCACTGAGAGCTTGGTTTCTTGTTTTGTGCTCCAAAGACCCACCCGAGTTTCATTCCTTCCTCCACTACTTACTGACTGTGCAATCTCAGGCAAGTACCTTAATTTCTGTGAGGGGTTCTTTATCTATAAAATGTGACTAAGAGTATCTGCCCTAATTGATTTATAGGATTGTTACAAAGACAGACTTAAGATCATGTTTGTAAAAGGTGTAAAGCCCTAAAGATATTAAATATTTTTGCTTTCATCTAGTGCACATTTGATCAAGTGTTGAGTAATTGAAGGAAAACAATAGCTCAAACCAGTTGGCATTATAATAAATTAGAACTGAGAAATGAATAGCCTAAAAAAATAAAAATAGAATGCATACAAATCTTATAGTTTTTTGTATTGTGTAATATTCCTCTTTGTCAAAAAACAGAAGCAAATTTAGCAAAATAGAACATAATCTGATTCGTCATCTAAACGTGATTCACAGAAAACAGATCTGAAGGTAAGAGATAAACATACAACAAAAGACACAAACAAGCAAGTCATAGTCTGGTCATTGCAGCATGACAAAGATCTCAGAGTTGTCCTGAGCATCCTCATATATCTCAAACCCTTGTGCACAGGGTTGGGGGCTGGGAGAGGCTGGTTCTGACTAATCTCAGCTGAGCCATACTACAAGCCATTTTAGTTTGAACTTCTTAGGAAGAGCTACACTTAAGAGACAATTTGGCTTGTACAAGGACTGTGGTTTCTGTCTGTACTGATACGCCATAAATCTGCATATCGCACTGATTGTTTGATAAATTACACAAAAGAGAAAATATTGTCGGCATGAAAATGAACAAAGTGTGCAGTCAAAGCTGACATGAAATGACCTTGGGAAAGGATATCAATCTTTATGTACAATGTCTCACTCAGACCATTCACTCAACATACACTCATTCTCTCTACGATATTTTAAGCAATTATGCATCCTAAAGAAGATAAAATAAACTAATCTAATCATAGAGTAAGGTATTTTTGCAAGTAATTGAACCTGAAAAATCCATCGCTTCCTCTGTTCCTTCACTCAGTCAATAGTTATGGATCATCTCCTAAGTACCACATGGGGAAGTGGAGGGAGGGAGTATAAACTCTCCTTGCAAAAAAAATGTTGTTATGAAGGAAAAAAGAGAGACAGAGAAGTAGCATGAAGGGGAAGTATGATCCTGGAAAGTTTCTTTTAGGATTAAAGAGGACAAGGATAAGAAGGGGAAGAAAGAGAAAAAATTTTCATTGAAAAGATATTGATTAATGTAGCAAAAATAGAAAATTACTAATAGATGGAGTAAACTACCAGAGCAAATGAAATAGCAATAATAAAATCTTCTAAAAGACTTCTGATTCCAGGTACAGACAAGCAACTTGCTTCTTATCATCACGTGACCACCCTGAGGAGCAAATGTGAATCTGAGGAGCACAAACATTTCTGATCTCAGGTGAATTTGAATGAGAAATCCTGGACAGTGGGAGACAATAGAGGGAGGAAGGAGGTCCAGAGGATTCACATTAAGGTGGGAAAGTGAGGGTGACTCAACAGGAGTTGCAGTCCTTTGGGTCTCTCTAGTTTGGCTGTGACGCACTTTAAACCAGCAGGGACCTTTCCACAGCAACCGTTGGGGATTACAGGATCCTAGAAGCAAGTAGCTCAATCATCGCACTTCCCTGTGGGACTGTGAGGCTTGAGTGAGAGCCCACTTTGAGGGCCCAAGGGTGATTTTATGGCATCTCTCCTTTCTTAAAGAAAAGAAACAGATCTGGACAGCAGTCAACATGGTAAAATCAGATTTTGCTCAAGAGCTATTGCAATAGGGGGAGAGAGAATTGGTATAGAACTAGGCTTGATTCTGAATACAGCATGGACAAGGGGGGATTTATAGCCAAAGAGCAGTGTGGACATCAGTGGATAGAAAATTATTAAAAGGAAGCATTAAGGTTGAGGGAGATTCTGGTTAAATTGACTTGACAGGATTCTTGCTGAAGGCTGACCAAGGCAATCAAATACCTAGAGATATGGAGGGTAGGGTGTTCTGCTAACCTGACTTTTAGAAGATTCTTGTTACAACTGGACAAGGCAGGCCCAAAAAGAATGGACGCCAAGGTTGAGGCCTAGAGGGCTTAGTGGGGTCTGACTAGAGTTGGTCAAAGAGGGCCCTTTATTATCTTTCACAGCCAGTAGACAGAACATTTGCCTTGATTCTCAAGAATTGCAATATGGCTCCCTTGCACCAGGCTGCAACAGCATTGTTCCAGTCTGCCCAATTTTAGCCAACAGTGACAATCAATTTTACCAGCAATGGTGGTGGTGGCAGCAGACTAGCAGTGAGAGACAAATTCTGACCTCAGACAGCATCTTTTTGGAGCAGCTGGGTGAGGAGGGAGATGGTTCTCTCAGCTCCTTCATCTTCATGAAACCCCTCCCAGTGAGATAGTAATATCTGTGAATGTCTTAATGACCACTGCAGAGGAGTTCCTTTAGGGGAAAATCATAAAATGGAAATAAGAATTCTGTCCTTTAAGAAAAAAAAGTGAAGAGGAATCTTAGATAATTAAATGAAATATTTGCAAAGTGCTCCACTAATGAAAACTATACAACAATACTTGGGCCTTTGAATTCAGGCAGAAAAAGCAAGATAGAGCAAATATTGTACCCATGGGATACCCAAACGATACTGCATCTAGTATTAAGGTAAGGGGTGAATTTTCCAGGCAAGCAGAAGGATGATAAGAGCACTGAGACTAGGAGAATAAATCTAAACTGTGCCCATGTGTTTTTAGTCTTAGGAAGCCTGGAATGCCACACATTACACAAGCAAAGGCAAGGAGAAAGGGTCTACCACTTAACAGAACACCTTCCACATTCTAACCTTTATGATCTGTACTTTACCAGTAAGTAACTTCCCCAAGGTCACAGAGCTGGTGAACTGTGGAAACAAAAGTTGAACGAAAAGTCAATCTGGTTACAAATTATTCCATGTAGTAGTTTCAGTTTTCCCTCCTGCCTCCACTGGACCATGTCATAACATATCAAGTGTGATTTCATTTCTTAATTAATCTCCTTCCAGCTGGAGATTTCCATGGTAAAATCTAAAAGGATACCATGTGAAGTAAAGACCTGGTGAGGACTGTAGGGTAAGAACATGTGGCATCAGACCTTTGGTGCCATGGGAAGTCTTCTTCCCTAGTCTCATGGGAATGTGGGAGATAATTGTACCAATTCTTATTCCTTGTGATATTTTCTGTCACTTAGGAGTGAGAACTTCTAGAATGTGTGAATGTGTTCAGGCCTTGGGACACTGGAGCATAATGAATGAAGACTACCAGAACTCTAGGGTCAGACTGATGAGGGTTCAGCAGACTTTTCCACATCTCACCTGTGCTGTGATCTTGGGTTACTTACTTAACCTTTTTGAGCATCAACTTCCTACTATTTTTTAAATGGGATCAAATCCCATTTTCTACCACCTGAGTCTTGTAAGGATTAAATGCACAAAGTATACAAAGTCTCAGAGAGTGCACCCAGCACACAGTAGGTATTCACTAACTGTCAATTATCATGTGACAATGATTGACTAAGGAGTAAATAAAATATGATGAGATGGTATGGGGTGGAGCTTCCTCAACATGACACATCAAATGATGAATGCTTCTGATCAAAGACCATTGGCAAGATTTGCTTAAAAGAGTTAGAAAAGAAATTCAACCTCAAAATGAGTTGAAAATTTGAAACAGAACCAAATTAAGTTGGACTTCTGAGCATTAAAGAACATTCTATAGTTGATATTAAGATGGAACGTATGGTATAGGAAGGAATGTAGCATGAGGGCTTCCACACTGTCAGCAGTGAAGAACACCAAGAATAAGAATGGACTGGAGATTATTTAACTATTTAAGGGAAAAGTCAGCAGTCAGCACATGCCCTTACACATTAGAGCTCTCTAGCATGAGCAATTATCCCAAAGATTGTGGCAGCAGGGGAGTGAGGGACCAGAGGTTAGAAGTGGAGGACTAAGTACACCAACCTCCACTCCACCTCAATCAGAGTAAAACTGCTTTAATTTCATCTATGTGGAGGATGCATACAAAGGATTTTGCTTGGGCAAAGTGTATAGCAATTAAAAAAACTAGTTACCAAGCACTATATTGAATAACCCCTAGATTTATTGTTGTATGAGTCTTTATTAAACCACAGTCATGGTTCCCTGAGTTCACCAGGGGTCCCCTTTCCTATCACCATGGCTACTGAGTGAGACTGGAAATCCCTGGCTGGAAGCACCAGAAGAACTGAGGTGACAGCCCCTCCACTCAGTGCGCATACTCCCTCACCTTGGCTGGGAAAAATGGCTTGTGTGCCACCTGTCCTAGAAAATACCTCCTTTCCTGACATCCCTTGCCTTTGCAGGCATCAGAAGTACTCTGTAAAAAAAAAGATTTAATTTCTCCTGAGAAATTCATTCACTTCCCCTTTTCTGCTTGTACTCATGTAATACTCCATTGAGATGAGGAAGTTGTGGTTAAACACTAAATTGACAGGGAGCAAACTAAATTCTTACCCATCATACATTGGAAGTCCACACGAGTCCATTACCTTGTACTTACTGTGTACAAGGTAATGTTGGGGTCACCAGTTTGAGGGCAGAGATTTGTAAAGCCCGTGGAATTCTGTGAAATTAAATGGGCTCGGAAGGAAAGAGGAGGAAGAGGAAGAATACAGCATGAACACTCCCTCTACTTTGCCTGTCGAGTTCATGCTCTCAGAAAAGGAGGCTGGATTGCTGAGAAGGGAGGAGAAACCCTCAGGTTTTTCCCAAAGGGTGGAAAGCAAACCACTGTAGGCACAGATGATTGTATGTAGTACAGGGATAATATTGAATGTGAAATCAAAATACTAATCATGTTTCCATGGATATTATTGCTTAGAATGAGGTTATTTTTGAAGCAATTGAATTAAAAAAAAAAAGATTAAAAAAGGATATGAATATGTAGATCTGACAAACCTCCAAGAGGAGGAATGAAGGTTAATGCAGGTCAGGAACCACAGAGCCAGGCCAACTCTACTGTCTCCCCTTGCCCGAGTCTTCCAGGGGAACTAATGTCTGTCTTCTGTGCAATTGTAGCACTTTGTACAAATCTCTTATAGCACAAATTCAAGGTACCATGGAAAATGTACTGACCCATTTCTCCTGTCTCCACCTTAGATGACTGGAATACTGAAGATATTAAGTAAATATCTGTTGAATAGATGAATGCATATGTGAATGGATAATTAAATGCAATCTATCCCTGTGGATCAAATATGTTCAAGCCTATGGGGAAAATGTTGTTAAAAGTAGTAACAGGGCTTCCCTGGTGGCACAGTGGTTGAGAGTCCGCCTGCCGATGCAGCGGACATGGGTTCGTGCCTCGGTCTGGGAAGATCCCACATGCCGCGGAGCGGCTAGGCCCGTGAGCCATGGCCGCTGAGCCTGCGCGTCCGGAGCCTGTGTTCCACAACGGGAGAGGGCACAACAGTGAGAGGCCCGCGTACCACAAAAAAAAAAAAAAAAAAAAGAACCAAGCTCATCAGTGTGAAGGAATACAAGGTACAAGGGAATGGCCCAGTTCATGTGCAGCAGGGTTGTCAGATTTTCTACTGTTACTAATTTTTGCAAATGATTTTGCAATTATTTTGTGCAATTCCTTTCACTACTTCCCTCTCTAGGATGATAAGCATGTTAGTGAGTTAGAGAAAATAGGTTGCTCTGGTTGGCGGCGTGAAAACAGCCTGCAGGGGGTTAGTGCACCACGGCTAGCTGGGAAGGAGTCCGTGGAAAAATCTGGACCTGCTGAAGAGGCAAGAGATTTCTTCTTCCCTCTTTGTTTCCTGGTGCACGAGGAGAGGGGATAAAGAGCGCTGCTTAAAGGAGCTCCAGAGACGCGCGCGAGCCGCGGCTAAAAGCGCGGACCCCAGAGACGGGCATGAGACGCTAAGGCTGCTGCTGCCGCCACCAAGAAGCTTGTGTGCGAGCACAGGTCACTATCCACACCCGCTTCCGGGGAGCCTGTGCAGCCCGCCACTGCCAGGGTCCCGGGATCCAGGGACAACTTCCCCGGGAGAACGCACGGCGCGCCTCAGGCTGGTGCAACATCACTCCGGCCTCTGCTGCCACAGGTTCATCCAGCACTCCGTACCCCTCCCTCCCCCAGCCTGAGTGAGCCAGAGTCCCCGAAGCAGCTGCTCCTTTAACCCCGTCCTGTCTGAGCAAGAACGAACGCCCTCTGGCGACCTACAAGGAGAGGCGGGGCCAAATCCAAAGCTGAGCCCCCGGAGCTGTGAGAACAAAGAGAAAGGGAAATCCCTCCCAGCAGCCTCAGAAGCAGTGGATTAAAGCTCCACAATCAACTTGATGTACCCGCATCTGTGGAATACATGAATAGACAACGAATCATCCCAAATTGAGGAGGTGGACCTTGAGAGTAAGATTTATGATTTTTTCCCCTTTTCCTCTTTTTGTGAGTGTGTATGTGTATGCTTCTGTGTGAGATTTTGTCTGTATAGCTTTGCTTCCACCATTTGTCCTAGGGTTCTATCCGTCCGTTTTTTTGTGTGTGTGTTTGTTTGTTTTTTCTTTTAAAAAAATTTTTTTTCTTAATAATTATTTTTTATTTAATAACTTTATTTTATCTTACTTTATTTTATTTTATCATCTTTCTTTTCTTTCTTTCTTTCTTTCTTTCTTTCTTTCTTTCTTTCTTTCTTTCTTCCTTTCTTTCTTTCTTTCTTTCTTTCTTTCTTTCTTTACTTCTACTTTTTCTCCATTTTATTCTGAGCTGTGTGGATGAAAGGCTCTAGGTGCTGCAGCCAGGAGTCAGTGCAGTGCCTCTGAGGTGGGAGAGCCAACTTCAGGACACTGGTCCACAAGAGACCTCCCAGCTCCACATAATATCAAATGGTGAAAGTCTCCCAGAGATCTCCATCTCAACACCAGCACCCCGCTTCACTCAACGACCAGCAAGCTACAGTGCTGGACACCCTATGCCAAACAACTAGCAAGACAAGAACACAATCCCACCCATTAGCAGAGAGGCTGCCTAAAATCATAATAAGTCCACAGACACCCCAAAACATACCACCAGGCGTGGACCTGCCCACCAGAAAGACAAGATCCAGCCTCATCCACCAGAACACAGGCACTAGTCCCCTCCACCAGGAAGCCTACACAACCCACTGAACCAACCTTACCCACTGGAGGCAGACACCAAAAACAACGGGAACTAAGAACCTGCAGCCTGCAAAAAGAAGACCCCAAACACAGAAAGATAAGCAAAATGAGAAGACAGGAAAACACACAGCAGATGAAGGAGCAAGATAAAAATGCACCAGACCTAAAAAATGAAGAGGAAATAGGCAGTCTACCTGAAAAAGAATTCAGAATAATGATAGTAAAGATGATCCAAAATCTTGGAAATAGAACAGACAAAATGCAAGAAACATTTAACAAGGACTTAAAAGAAGTAAAGATGAAACAAACAACCATGAACAACACAATAAATGAAATTAAAAATACTCTAGATGGGATCAATAGCAGAATAACTGAGGCAGAAGAATGGATAAGTGACCTGGAAGATAAAATAGTGGAAATAACTACTGCAGAGCAGAATAAAGAGAGAAGAATGAAAAGAACTGAGGAGATTCTCAGAGACCTCTGGGACAACATTAAATGCACCAACATTCGAAATATAGGGGTTCCAGAATAAGAAGAGAAAAAGAAAGGGACTGAGAAAATATTTGAACAAAATATAGTTGAAAACTTCCCTAATATGGGAAAGAAAATAGTTAATCAAGTCCAGGAAGCACAGAGAGTCTCATACAGGATAAATCCAAGGAGAAATACGCCAAGACACATATTAATCAAACAGTCAAAAATTAAATACAAAGAAAACATATTAAAAGCAGCAAGGGAAAAACAACAAATAACACACAAAGGAATCCCCATAAGGTTAACAGCTGATCTTTCAGCACAAACTCTTCAAGCTAGAAGGGACTGGCAGGACATATTTAAAGTGATGAAGGAGAAAAACCTGCAACCAAGATTACTCTACCCAGAAAGGATCTCATTCAGATTTGATGGAGAAATTAAAATCTTTACAGACAAGCAAAAGCTGAGAGAGTTCAGCACCACCAAACCAGCTTTACAACAAATCCTAAAGGAACTTCTCTAGGCAAAAAACACAAGAGAAGGAAAAGGTCTACAATAACGAACCCAAAACAATTAAGAAAATGGGAATAGGAACATACATATCGATAATTACCTTAAATGGAAATGGATTAAATGCTCCCACCAAAAGACACAGATTGGCTGAATGGATACAAAAACAAGACCCATATATATGCTGTCTACAAGAGACCCACTTCAGACCTAGAGACACATACAGACTGAAAGTAAGGGGATGGAAAAAGATATTCCATGCAAATGGAAACCAAAAAGAAGCTGGAGTAGCAATTCTCATATCAGACAAAATAGACTTTAAAATAAAGACTATTAGAAGAAACAAAGAAGGACACTACATAATGATCAAGGGATCGATCCAAGAAGAAGATATAACAATTGTAAATATTTATGTACCCAACATAGGAGCACCTCAATACATAAGGCAAATACTAACAGCCATAAAAGGGGAAATCGACAGTAACACATTCATAGTAAGGGACTTTAATATCGTACTTTCACCATTGCACAGAACATCCAAAATGAAAATAAATAAGGAAACAAAGGCGTTAAAGGATACACTAAACAAGATAGACTTAATTGATATTTATTAGACATCCCATCCAAAAACAACAGAATACAAATTTTTCTCAAGTGCTCATGGAACACTCTCCAGGATATATCATATCTTGGGTCACAAATCAAGCCTCAGTAAATTTAAAAAACTTGAAATTGTATCAAGTATCTTTTCCGACCACAATGCTATGAGACTAGATATCAATTACAGGAAAAAATCTGTAAAAAATACAAATACATGGAGGCTAAACAATACACTACTTAATAATGAAGTGATCACTGAAGAAATCAAAGAGGAAATTTAAAAATACCTAGAAACAAATGACAATGGAGACACGACGACCCAAAACCTATGGGATGCAGCAAAAGCAGTTCTAAGAGGGAAGTTTATAGCGATACAATCCTACCTTAAGACAGGAAACATCTCGAATAAACAACCTAACCTTGCACCTAAAGCAATTAGAGAAAGAAGAAAAAATAAACCCCAAAGTTAGCAGAAGGAAAGAAATCATAAAAATCAGATCAGAAATAAATGAAAAAGAATGAAGGAAACGTTAGCAAAGATCAGTAAAACCAAAAGCTGATTCTTTGAGAAGATACAAAAAATTGATAAACCATTAGCCAGACTCGTAAAAGAAAAAAAGGGAGAAGACTCAAATCAATATAATTAGAAATGAAAAAGGAGAAGTAACAACTGACACTGCAGAAATACAAAAGATCATGAGAGATTACTACAAGCAACTCTATGCCAATAAAATGGACAACCTGGAAAAATGCACAAATTCTTAGAAATGCACAATCTGCCAAGACTGAATCAGAAAGAAATAGAAAATATGAACAGACCAATCACAAGCACTGAAATTGAAACTGTGATTAAAAATCTTCCAACAAACAAAACCCCAGGACCAGATGGCTTCACAGGCGAATTCTATCAAACATTTAGAGAAGAGCTAACACCTATCCTTCTCAAACTCTTCCAAAATATAGCAGAGGGAGGAACACTCCCAAACTCATTCTATGAGGCCATCATCACCTTGATACCAAAACCAGACAAGGATGTCACAAAGAAAGAAAACTACAGGCCAATATCACTGATGAACATAGATGCAAAAATCCTCAACAAAATACTAGCAAACAGAATCCAACAACACATTAAAAGGATCATATACCATGATCAAGTGGGGTTTATTCCAGGAATGCAAGGATTCTTCAATGTACGCAAATCAATCAATGTGATACACCATATTAATGAATTGAAGGAGAAAAACCATATGATCATCTCAATAGATGCGGAAAAAGCTTTTGACAAAATTCAACACCCATTTATGATAAAAACCCTGCAGAAAGTAGGCATAGAGGGAACTTTCCTCAACATAATAAAGGCCATATATGACAAACCCACAGCCAACATCATCCTCAATGGTGAAAAACTGAAAGCATTTCCACTAAGATCAGGAACAAGACAAGATTGCCCACTCTCATCACTCTTATTCAACATAGTTTGGAAGTTTTAGCCACAGCAATCAGAGAAGAAAAGGAAATAAAAGAATCCAAATCGGAAAAGAAGAAGTGAAACTGTCACTGTTTGCAGATGACATGATACTATACACAGAGAATCCTAAAGCTGCTAGCAGAAAACTACTAGACCTAATCAATGAATCTCGTAAAGTAGCAGGATACAAAATTAATGCACAGAAATCTCTGGCATTCCTATACTCTAATAATGAAAAATCTGAAAGTGAAATCAAGAAAACACTCCCATTTACCATTGCAACAAAAAGAATAAAATATATAGGAATAAACCTACCTTAAGGAGACAACAGACCTGTTTGCAGAAAATTATAAGACACTGATGAAAGAAATTAAAGATGACACAAATAGATGGAGAGATATACCATGTTCGTTGATTGGAAGAATCAACATTGTGAAAATGACTCTACTACCCAAAGCAATCTACAGATTCAATGCAATCCCTATCAAACTACCACTGGCATTTTTCACAGAACTAGAACAAAAAATTTCACAATATGTATGGAAACACAAAAGACCCCGAATAGCCAAAGCAATCTTGAGAATGAAAAATGGAGCTGGACGAATCAGGCTCCCTGACTTCAGACTATACTACAGAGCTACAGTAATCAAGACAGTATGGTACTGGCACAAAAACAGAAAGATAGATCAATGGAACAGAATAGAAAGCACAGAGATAAACCCTCCCACATATGGTTACCTTATCTTTGATAAAGGAGGCAGGAATATACAGTGGAGAAGGGACAGCCTCTTCAATAAGTGGTGCTGGGAAAACTGGACAGGTACATGTAAAAGTATGAGATTAGATCACTCCCCAACACCATACACAAAAATAAGCTCAAAATGGATTAAAGACCTAAATGTAAGGTCAGAAACTAGCAAACTCTTAGAGGAAAACATAGGCAGAACACTCTATGACATAAATCACAGCAAGATCCTTTTTGACCCACCTCCTAGAGAAATGGAAATAAAAACAAAAATAAACAACTTGGACCTAATGAAACTTCAAAGCTTTTGCACACAAAGGAAACCATAAATAAGACCAAAAGACAACCCTCAGAATGGGAGAAAATATTTGCAAATGAAGCAACTGACAAAGGATTAATCTCCAAAATTTTAAGCAGCTCATGCAGCTCAATAACAAAAAAACAAACAACCCAATCCAAAAATGGGCAGAAGACCTAAATAGACATTTCTCCATAGAAGATATACAGACTGCCAACAAACACATGAAAGAATGCTCAACATCATTAATCATTAGAGAAATGCAAACCAAAACTACAATGAGATATCATCTCACACCAGTCAGAATGGCCATCATCAAAAAATCTAGAAAAAATAAATGCTGGAGATGGTTTGGAGGAAAGGGAACACTCTTGCACTGCTGGTGGGAATGTGAATTGGTACAGCCACTATGGAGAACAGTATGGAGGTTCCTTAAAAACCTACAAACAGAACTACCATATGACCATGCAATCCCACTACTGGGCATATACCCTGAGAAAACCATAATTCAGAAAGAGTCATGTACCAAAATGTTCACTGCAGCTCTATTTACAATAGCCCAGAGATGGAAACAACCTAAGTGTCCATCATCAGATGAATGGATAAAGAAGATGTGGCACATATATACAATGGAATATTAGCCATAAAAAGAAACAAAATTGATCTATTTGTAATGAGGTGGATGGACCTAGAGTCTGTCATACAGAGTGAAGTAAGTCAGAAAGAGAAAGACAAATACCGTATGCTAACACATATATATGGAGTTTAAGGAAAAAAAATGTCATGAAGAACCTAGGGGTAAGACAGGAATAAAGACACAGACCTACTAGAGAATGGACTTGAGGATATAGCGAGGGGGAAGGGTAAGCTGTGACAAAGCGAGAGAGTGGCATAGACATATATACACTACCAAACGTAAAATAGCTAGCTAGTGGGAAGCAGCCGCATAGCACAGGGAAATCAGCTCAGTGCTTTGTGACCACCTAGAGGGGTGGGATAGGGAGAGTGGGAGGGAGGGAGATGCAAAAGGGAGGAGATATGGGAACATATATATATGTATAACTGAATCACTTTGTTATAAAGCAGAAACTAACACACCATTGTAAAGCAATTATACTCCAATAACGATGTAAAAAAAAAATAGGTTGTTCTGAATAACACTACTTAAATCAGTTCTCTACAATATGCTGAGGGCAATGTAACCTGGAGCCCAGACAGGAAGGACACCATTTATGTATCTCCCCTTCCAACCTGGAAAAGATGACTATCCCAAAGCCTGTGATCCTAAAGGCCTCTGTCCCCAGAGAAGGGAAGATGCCATTGCAAGGAGAATCCCCCTGAGTTCGTGAGGACACCCCCTCAGGCAGATATGGGCAGTCACATATCATGCTTTCCTCCAGAGGAACAGAAATCCTGGGACTCCTTCTGAAGTGTGTGGACTCAAAAAGGCTGAGCTTCCCCCTCACACCTGTGGATCTGGCCTCCTCTTCCCACCAAACTGATACCTTGAAGGATTGAGAAGCAAATTATGCTTTCTCATAATTTTGGTCCTCCAAAAGATTAAAATTACTAGGAATTTGAATGGAGTCAGCAAGTCTCCCTGATCCTATAAAATGTTTGATGATTTTTACTATTGTGTGTCAGTACCTACACAAGAAAGAAATGCAGGATAATGACAGATATTGCTATAATACATTTTCGTTTGTATTGGTAAATATAGATATGCATGGATCAATACTGGAAGATGTTAATCTTCCCTCCTTCCTTTTTTTCACCCTTCCTCCCTATCTCCCTTCCTTTCTTCTTTCCTTTCTTCCTTCATCTTCTGTTTTAATAGCAAGGTCTTAGTTTGTCATGAAAATCCTCTCTAAACAATTGTGTGAAGGAAAAGTTCCATTTGGCAGGAAGAGTTCAGGTACAGTTGGAATACGGCAATGAAAGGGACCCCTCAGAACATTCCCTGTGACCTTGACATTTACCCTTGAGGGAACTGAAACCTGGACATGGTCACAGATTTGCACAAAGTCCTTAGCCATTTGGGGGAAGATTGAAGCAGGTACTGACACAAAGATTTGGGAGCACGTCGTTGGTCTGGAGGTGATCCCTGAGGCATAGTCAAAGCGTAAGGAATTGAGACAGATAAGGGAGCAGAGACAACAGGGGTGTGCCCATGAGTGGGTTACCACTGTGGCCAGCAGGGGCCCAGTCCCACTTCAGAACCTTTGAAGTCCTCACAGGGCATACTTCAGAACTGTCCCACCAAAGGGCAAGGGACCTGAGGTGTTTTCACCAACATTTTCCCTCTCTGTTTGAGAATGTTCCTGAAAGTGTCAACTAGTCAGCACCTTGGCTGGTGCTGCACTGGTCCAGCCTGCTCCTGGGGCGGGGGAAAGCTCAAGGCTGAGAGGGATTTATGGGGACCATTGCTGAAGCTGCCTGTAACTTTGGTGGTGGGTCCAGGGATTTGAACATCAATGGTGTCTGCTACAGAGACTGACAAGGATGGCTCTTTCCGTGCATCAGTCTTCTTTGTAGAATCCTTTATTATTGCCTGAGGCTGGCTTGCTATGATGCTTGCATTTGGTTTCTGTAGTTTTGGAAACACTTCCATCAGCCCACGTGGAAGTCTCTGCTGTGCTCTTATTCCAGTATCTATGATTGTGAAAAGAACACAACAAAACTCCCAGCTGAAAGATCATAAAAAAAAAGAGCTTATTCTGAGCAGCCTTTGCCTCTTACTAGCCTTGAACACCACCTCTAGCCTCCTGAAATCAACCTGACCTCAATTTCTCATCCACTTCCATGTAGGACTTCTGTGAGACAGGATATAATGTAGGTAAACGGCCTATATATATATAGTGAGAGAGAGAGAGGAAAAGAGAGTGTGAGAGAGTGATACCAACTCAGGACACATTTACATGAAGTAGAACATATATCTAGATGGATGCTTGGCCTGGGTCAGTGGGTCAGTATATCTATATGTATGTATCAATACCTCTATTTCTGTATCTATCTACCAACCCAGGCCAAGTTTCCATATCTATATGAATGTCTATATATACCTATATCTGTATCAACTCAGGCCACATTTACAAGTGGAACATATATATATGGAAATTTGGCCTGGATCAATACACACATATATATCTATAGATCTATATACAGATTTCTCTATATAGATATAGATATGATGCCACATTTACAAGAAATAGAACACAAATACTTGTTTTTTGGTATTCTGAGAGAGTCCATAAATATACATCACCACTTTAATGGAGGTATAGAGTGACTCCCCCACCCACTGTCCACATGGATAGATGAGCTACAGTGAATTGATGGACAAAATGCTTGGATTCTGCCATATCCAATCATATTCCAATAATCAACACTGGCTTTGTGTTCCTTATGCTAAACATTCAGCTCTTGAAAAATATTCAGGAGTTTGGCTTTTATAGACACAAAATATGAGACATTTGACCCAAAGTAACATGAATAATTTAAAATAGTTTAAATAAGTAAAGAATCTTGAAAAAGATCGGTTTAAAGTGTGTATCATGAAAATAAGGATTTATATATATGAAGTTTCAAACTGCCTTTTTGTGACGTGGTAATGTGTATTTGTGCAGAGATACTCTGCCTTCATGATGTAAGATAAATTAATATTCTGGGGGTAACTAAATGAACAAATGCAGAATCCTTTGCCAGGACCCAGCCTAGCCAAGAGCTCGGAGGTGTCTTCCAGTCAGATGTAGAAGTGTGCATTGTCCTCCCACTCCTGCAGGACCACTCGTGACCACCCACACTCCCTGTGCAGCTGGAGAAGTGAGCCAGTCACACTAGAGAGAAATGTCTGACTCAGGTGCACCTCACTTTGGAACAAAACACTCCATCCCCTTCTTATTATTTTAAAATAAATTTATTTATTTATTTGTGGCTGCATTGGGTCTTCGTTGTTGTGCGCGGGCTTTCTTTAGTTGCAGCCAGCTGGGGTTACTCTACATTGCGGTGCGTGGGCTTCTCATTCCGGTGGACTTTCTGGTTGCGGAGTACAGGCTCTAGGCATGCAGCCTTCAGTAGTTGTGGCTCACGGGCTCTAGAGCGCAGGCTCAGTAGTTGTGGCACATGGGCTTAGTTGCTCCGTGGCATGTGGGACCTTCCCAGATCAGGGCTCGAACCCGTGTCCCCTGCATTGGCAGGCGGATTCTTAATCACTGCGCCACCAGAGAAGTGCCCCCAGCCACTTCTCAAGAAGTGAACATCTGGAGAAAACCCTACCTGGTGTCTTCCAGAGTCCCAGGCGAATCGTTTCATAGCCATTTTTTTGTTTGACAGGCAATAAATACTGGGTTGCTGATGTGGGTGTGATACTGTCCAGATACCCCAGGGACATCTACAGCTCCTTTGGCTTCCCTGGAAGGGTAAAGAACATCGACGCTGCCATTCATGAGGAGGAAACTGCAAAGACGTATTTCTTTGTCCCCAGTGAGTATTGGAGGTAAAGACAGACACTTGGAGCTCTTAGGGCATCAGATCCCTCCTTAGTGGAAGGAGAGTTGCCTTTTAAAATTATTCTCAAATTGTGCTGAAACTCCATCCTCCTTCTGTGAATGGATGCAGCCAGGCTGAGTGTCACTTAGTCCCCTGCCTGTTTTCATCACACAGTGCCTGTCCTTGGAAGGCAAGGGACTTGTAGGATTGAGTTCAAAAAGGAGATTTTTTAAAAGGATGGAGGCTGAGATAAAATTTGAATCAGATTTTTAGAGCTGATGCCTCTTTAGGGATGGTCTAGTCTGTCTGAGTCTCCCATAACCCTATTGAAACGGGACCCTTTCCAGTTAAAAGTTCCTATTAATTTATACCAATGATGCATCCACCCACAATTGTTTTAAGCAGCCTTTGGATTTCAGCAAAGTGGAGATAAAGATAGCACCTACCTCCCAGATTTGTTGTGAAGATTAAATGAATCAGTACACTCAAAGCACTTAGAACAGTGACTGGCACATGAAAAGTTCTTTGTGAATGCTAAGTGTTATTTTTTGTTATTGTATTTATCACACATTCCAATAATTTTTTTTAACCAGGTATGATGAAAACACGCAGTCCACAGATGCAGGTTATCCCAAAGAGATAATTCATGACTTCCCTGGAATTGGCAAAAAAGTTGATGCTGTTTTCCAAGATAGAGGTAAAGGCTATCCAGTTTCTCCATTTTGTTACCATTGACATAGCATATGTGCTGTTACTTAGATATGAAAGTAAATTGCATTCATGGAAACTGGTATGTTTTTTCAAGTGTTCATGTGGAAAAACCACTATTTGTCTAACATGATCATTATCTTTCATTTTATTTCCAGGATTTTTCCATTTCTTTCATGGAAAAGGGCACTACAAATCTGATCCTAAAACTAAGCAAATTTTGGCCTCCCGAATACTAACAGCAGGTTCAAGTGCAGAAATAACTGATGGTTGACTCTCACAAAGGAGTTGGAGAAAACATTTCTACTCAGCCCAAAGAAGATGTTTTTCTGAGAAACCAGGTATTTCAGTATTTTATTTGAATCTCTAGGTAATAACAAGGCACAGACATATAAGTACAACCTTATTTAACCTCAGTCTGGACATATTGTATGTTAACTATGTTGTACTGCTTCATGAACTTACACAATTTAGTTTTAAGTGAGTGCTGAGGATGTCAAGGTCATAGTTCACCTTTAGGTTTTCATAGAGAAAAGCTTTTTACCAATATTCTATGATATTTTCAGTAATTACATTTCTCCTAGTAACCACATTCTCAAATATTTTGTCTCTAGGATAGGCATACTCACAATGCAAGTGTGTGGGAAAATATTTAGGATGTATAGAATTCAAGCACTCACCCTTCTCATGGAATATGCAGAACATAAGGGAAGGAAGACTAGTTATTGATCCTCCTCACTTATTTTAACTTCAAATTAAGCCTTAAGTCAAATAAAGGAAGGAATTTATTGAGCTTTGGTTAGGGGTTCTGGAGGGAGCACTGGATTAGGTAGTTTTATGTGTTCCCTCAGTTCCATTTTGGGGAGTTATCTCCAATTTCTCAGTGAGAAAAGTCAGAGATTGATGCCAGCACAACTCTGCACCCTCACTTTTACTGCATAACTATGAGTAAACTGCTTAGATTTCTCAGCTATTCTCCTAGCTATCTTCATAAAGTTAGCTCTTATCCCTAAATATTATTGTTGTGTCTTGTTCCCCTGGTAGTTTTCCTTACAGGACACTCTGAGTGCACTTCACGTTACATTTTGCAGGTGCAAATTTGCAGAAGTTAACTACTGCTGCTGAAAAAATATCAGTACTACACAGATTGTCTTTTTTCTCATTCAGTCAGATTATTTACCATAGGTTTCCTGTGATGCTCTGTGATTAACAGTGCCTCAATTTTATAGCAAATTATTTGTACAATGTTTATTTTCAAATATTTTTTTCTGTTTACCAACATAATAAATACATGCTCAGAAATTTTGAGCAAGTTGCCAATCCCACTGTGGCTCCTTCCTCTGAACCAAAGCCAAGAAGTACAGGGGACTTCTAGTACAGGAAATACTAGAACCAGACACAAACAGTGAGAAAACTGTGAGTGAGCAGATAGACCCAACCAGCATGGGGGAGGAAATATCCTACAGGGGAGAGGCCGAAATGCCTCCAACTGGGGACAGGCTTTGGGAAGCACACTCTACTTGTGTCCTTTCTTCTCACATGTTGCTCTAGGTCCCGTGTCTGTATGGCAGGCCTGGAAGGCAGCAGGACAAGCAAGTAACAAGGGGATAACGTCAGGGCAGTGACCCAATTTCATTCACAGACAAAGCTCAAGTCCCCACTATGATCTACAAGGTCCTATATGCCCTTTCCCCATTACATGCACACCTTCACCTCATTCTCTAATATTCTCCCCCTTGTTTACTCCATTCCAGCTGCATGGACTTCCTTGCTATTTTTTAACATGTGAGGTATATCCATACCTCGGTGCCTTTTCACTGGAATTCTCTTCCCTCAGGTACCTTCATGGATGACTCCCTCACTTATTTCTCAACTCTGTTGAAATGTAACCTTCTCAGTGAGGCCTTTGCTGGTTTACTCTTTTTAATATTACAACCTACACCACCCCTCCACACAAACATACACATATTCCCAATAGTTCTATACAGCCCTACAATTTTATTTTCCATATCTCTTATCACCTTCTAGCATACTATATAACTTAATCACTTATTATATCTACTGTTTATTGCCTGTTTTTCCTGCTATAATGGAAGTTCCATAAGAGGAAGGGCCATTGTTATGTTAACAAAAAAATGTTTTGTTTGATTTGGCTTTGGCATGTTTGTTTGTTTCACTGATATAACTCAAGAACTAAGTAGGTGCTCAATAAAACATTTTAATAAATGTGTGCCGAATTGATGCTGGACGCCAGCAAAGCTGGGAAGTCAAAAACAAAGTATATAGTCAGCTTGACCAACTCCTGAAGGACTCTTCTTTCTGTCCTTCCCAGCCAAGACAGTAGAGAATTACAAGCATGGCAGCAACCCCCAGAATGCTTAGAAGCTGAAAGAGAATTTCTGTGTGGTCCCTCATGGGAGGATCCATTGATGAGAGTGAGAGGTGAGAGTAACTTGGTGCAGACTTTATCACCAAACACCGTGTCCTGAGATGCTTCAATTCCATCCTAGTCCCCAAACTGTCAAAGAGAACAAGCCAGGATCCAGGTTTTAACTCATCTAAAGAGGCCAGGGAAACTACAGTCCCATGGAAATTTGAAATCACAGGAGAAATATGAACTTGGAATACATATATATGCCATTTCATCCAGAATATGTAAAAAGGTCCTACCAACTGTTAATAAAATGACAAATAGGCCAGTTAAAAATGCACAGAGGTATTAAATTGGATTCTTCACAAAGAAAGACATATAAATGATCAATAAACACATGAAAAATATACTTACCATCATTAGTTATCAAGAAAATAAAATTCTCATAAGGTACTACTATAAACCACTAAAATAATTAATATTAGTAAGACTGACAACACCAAATGTTGATGAGAAGCCAAAACATCTACAGCCCTCATACAATATGGAAATTGCTCACAAAGTTAATTATGTACTAAACTTATGACCTTTTCTACATATTTTCCCAAGCTCAATGAGCACATAATACACAAAAACCTTGTTCAAGAATGTTCATAGCAGCTTTATTCATGATAGCCCAAGTCTGGAAACAGAGATATATTCATACAATAGAATATTACATAAAAATGAATATTACATAGAAAGGAAAGTGAATGACCTTCTACTACTGGCATACCTCATTTTATTGCACTTTGCAGATATTGTGTTTTTTACAAATTGAAGGTTTCTTATAACCCTGCATCAAGCAAGTCTATTGCCACCATTTTCCCAACAGCATTTGCTAACTTTGTGTCACTGTGTAACATAATTCTCATAATATTTCAAACTTTTAAAGTATTATTATATGCGTTATGTGATCGTGATCTCTGGTGTTACTATTGTAGTTGTTTTGGAGCACCACAAACCACACCCATATAAGATGGCAAGCTTAATTGATAAATGTTGTGTGTGTTCTGACTGCTCCAATGACCAGATGTTCCCCATCTCCCCATCTTCTCTGGCCTCTCTATTCCCTTAGACACAGCAATATTGAAATTAGTCCAGTTAATAACCCTACAATGGCCTCTAAGTGTTCAAGTTGCACATCTCTCACTTCAAATAAAAAGCTAGAAATGATTCAGCTTAGTGACGAAGGCATATCAAAAGCTGAGTTAGGCCAAAAGCTAGACCTTTTGTGCCAAAAGTTTAGCCAAGTTGTGAATGCAAAAGAAAAGCTCTTGAAGGAGAGTAAAAGTGCTACTCCAGTGAACACAAAAATGATAAGAAAGCAAAACTTCTTTATTCTACTATCACCATATGGCACATGTGGCGAAACTTTAGTCACTTTCCTATTAATACTGGGAATAAGGGAAGGATGCCTACTATCACTGATATTTGTTCAACATAGTCCTGGAACTCTGGTCAAAAATTGACAAGAAAAATAATAATGGATATAGAGATTAAAAGGGAAGAGTCCAAATTACCATTATTTTCAGATAATTAGGTCATTTACGTAGAGAAACCCAAAAGAATCAAAACCCTTTAGACAGAAGAGAAATTTTAATATTTCCAAATATAACATTAACATATCATAATCATTTATATTCCTATATACTCACAATAAAAAGTCGGTAAAATATAGAAAATAAAACACTAATGGCTACAGTAAAATCTACAATCTACCTAGGAAATAATCTAGCAAAAATAGACCTTAACCTTAATAACTAAAATTTTAAGAGCTATTAGAGATATATAAGAAAAACTGAATACCATATTCATGAATAAATGACCTAAAGAGATGAAATAATTTAAAGATGATCTTTTCCCAAAATTAATTTATAAATGTAATGAAACTTCAATTCTATCCAAACAGTATTATTTGGAAAACGAAAACACTGGTTGTGAAGTTTTTATGAAGGAATAAATACACACAAAGAGCTAAGAATTTTGACAAAGCATAAAGAAAGAAAGAGTCCCACCAGACACTGACGTTCTCACAAAACCATTATAAAACTAATACAGGAGCACAGATAGAAGCTAATGGAACCAAATATGAGTCAAGAAACATATCCTTGGCATGATAGAGGAGGCATCACAAGTTAGAAGGTAAAGAATAAATAGTAAATAATGTTTGGAGAAAATTGGTATACTATATGGAAAAAATAAAGGTGGATTCTTTCTCCCGTTCGGTGTTCATGATTAATACTCTTCACCATGTATTGGGTTGACCAAAATGTTCATTCAGGTTTCCCAAATGTTTTGGTCAACACAATATTTCCAGCTCTCCACCTACTGGACACATGGAAGTATTACACTGCCTGGCTTACTGGCAGTGGGTGGGGCCACATGACTAGCTCGAGAGTGAATTGTGAGTGGTGGTGGCATGCGGCTCCTCTGGGCTGGAACATTTAATTGCCTGCACAGAACCCTTCAGACGTCTTTTTCCATCCAACGTAACAACTGATAGAATTCAAAACTATGGCTCCTCCGGAAATCTGGGAAACAAGGTTACTACCATGAGAAGAGCCCCTCTGTCCAACCAGGATGGATGCATAGCATGAGCAAGAAGTAAACTTTTATTGCTTTAAGAAACATTGAAGAATTCAGAGCTTATAACCACAGAATAATTTAACCTATCCTCTTTGGTATAAACCACATACAAAATTAAACTTTGAATGGATTTAAGATCTCAAAGTTAAAAACTATAAAAAATAAGTGAAAAAATCAATAGAATATTTTTGTTACCTTAAGATGGAGAAGAATATCTCAAACAACACCAAAAAAAGCATAAACTATAAGAGGTAAATTGATGTTTGACTACATCAAAATTCAAAAATTATATTAAATGAGGGACATCAAAAACAAAGGCAAGGAAAAATTGAAAGATAGAGAAGATATTTGCAACATATGAAACTAAAGAAGGATTAATATGTGGTCCATACAGGAAATTCCTCCAATTCAACATGAAAAAGATAAGTAATTCAATAGAAATACAAGTGAAGAAAATAAGCTAGCAATTAACAGGAGAAGAAACTTAGGGAACCAAGAGCATCTGAAGAGATATTCAATGCAACTTTTCTTTTTCTTTTATATTAACATTTTTATTGGAGTATAATTGCTTTACATTGGTGTTTTAGTTTCTGCTTTATAACAAAGTAAATCAGTTATACATATACATACATTCCCATTACTCCTCCCTCTTGCATCTCCTTACCACCCTCCCTATCCCACCCCTCTAGGTGGCCACTAAGCACCAAGCTGATCGTCCTGTGCTATGTGGCTGCTTCCTACTAGCTATCTATTTTACATTTGGTAGTGTATATATGTCCATGCCATTCTCTCACTTCAATCCAGCTTACCCTTCCCCCTCCCCATGTCCTCAAGTCCATTCTCTACATCTGCATCTTTATTCCTGTCCAGGCCCTAGGTTTTTCAGAACCATTTTTTTTTTTTGGATTCCCTATATATGTGGTAGCATATGGTATTTATTTTACCCTTTCTGACTTACTTCACTCTGTATGATAGACTCTAGGCCCATACTCCACACAATAAATAACTCAATTTCATTTCTTTTTATGGCTAATATTCCATTGTGTATATGTGCCACATCTTCTTTATCCATTCATCTTAGGTTGCTTCCATGTCCTGGCTATTGTAAATAGAACTGCAATGAACATTTTGGTACATGACTCTTTTTGAATTATTGTTTTCCCAGGGTATATGACCAGTAGTGGGATTGCTGGGTCATATGGTAGTTCTATTTTTAGTTTTTTAAGGAACCTCTATGCTGTTCTCCATAGTGGCTGTATCAATTTACATTCCCATCAACAGTGCACGAGGGTTCCCTTTTCTCCACACCCTCTCCAGCATTTATTGTTTGTAGATATTTTGATGATGGCCATTCTGACTGGTGTGAAGTGATAAGTCATTGTAGTTTTGATTTTCATTTCTCTGATGATTAGTGATGTTGAGCATCCTTTCATGTGTTTGTTGGCAATCTGTATATCTTCTTTGGAGAAATGTCTGTTTATATCTTCTGCCCATTTTTGGACTGGGTTGCTTGTTTTTTGATATTGAGCTGCATGAGTTGCTTATAAATTTTGGAGAGTAATCTTTTGTCAGTTGCTTCATTTGCAAATATTTTCTCCCATTCTGAAGGTGGTCTTTTCATCTTGTTTATGGTTTCCTTTGCTATGCAAAAGCTTTGAAGTTTCATTAGGTCCCATTGTTTATTTTTGTTTTTATTTCCATTTCTCTAGGAGGTGGGTCACAAAGGCTCTTGCTGTGATGTACATCATAGAGTGTTCTGCCTATGTTTTCCTCTAAGAGTTTTATAGTGTCTGGCCTTAAATTTAGGTCTTTAATCCATTTCGAGTTTACTTTTGTGTATGGTGTGAAGGAGTGTTCTAATTTCATTCTTTTACATGTAGCTGTCCAGTTTTCCCAGCACCACTTATTGAAGAGGCTGTCTTTTCTCCATTGTATATTCTTGCCTCCTATATCAAAGATAAGTTGACCATAGGTGCGTGGGTTTATCTCTGGGCTTTCTATCCTGCTCCATTAATCTATATTTCTGTTCTTGTGCCAGTACCATACTGTCTTGATTACTGTAGCTTTGTAGTGTAGTCTGAAATCAGGGAGCCTGATTCCTCTAGCTCCGTTTTTCTTTCTCAAGATAGCTTTGGCTATTCAGGGTCTTTTTTGTTTCCATACAAATTGTGAAATTTTTTGTTCTTGTTCTGAAAAATGCCATTGGTAGTTTGATAGGGATTGCAGTGAATCTGTAGATTGCTTTGGGTAGTATAATCATTTTCACAATGTTGATTCTTCCAATCTGTGAACATGGTATATCTCTCCATCTGTTTGTATCATTTTTAATTTCTTTCATCAGTTTCTTATAGTTTTCTGCATACAGGTCTTTTGTCTCCTTAGGTACATTTATTCCTAGGTATTTTCTTGTTTTTGTTGCAATGGTAAATGGGAGTGTTTCCTTAATTTCTCTTTCAGATTTTTCTTCCTTAGTGTATAGGGATGCAACAGATTTCTGTGCATTGATTTTGTATCCTGCTACTTTACCAGATTCATTGATTAGCTCTAGTAGTTTTCTGGTAGCAGCTTTAGGATTCTCTATGTATAGTACCATGTCATCTGCAAACAGTGACAATTTTACTTTTTTTCTGATATGGATTCTTTTTATTTCTTTTTCTTCTCTGATTGCTGTGGCTAAAACTTCCAAAACTATGCTGAATAGTAGTGGTGAGAGTGGACAACCTTCTCTTGTTCCTGATCTTAGTTGAAATAGTTTCAGTTTTTCACTATTGAAAATGATGTTGGCTATGGGTTTGTCATATGTGGCCTTTATTATGTTAAGTTCCCTCTATACCTACTTTCTGGAGGGTTTTTATCATAAATGAGTGTTGAACTTTGTTGAAAGCTTTTTTGCATCTATTGAGATGATCATATGGTTTTTATTCTTCAGTTTGCTAATATGGTGTATCACATTAATTGATATGTGTGTATTGAAGAATCCTTGCATTCCTGGGATAAACCCCACTTGATCATGGTGTATGGTCCTTTTAATGGGCTGCTGGATTCTGTTTGCTAGTATTTTGCTGGCGATGTTTGCATCTATGTTCATCAGTGATATTGGTCTGCAGTTTTCTTTCTTTGTGACATCTTAGTCTGGTTTTGGTATCAGGGTGATGGTGGCCTCATAGAATGAGTTTGGTAGTGTTCCTCCCTCTGCTATATTTTGGAAGAGTTTGAGAAGGATAGGTGTTAGCTCTTCTCTAAATGTTTGATAGGATTCACCTATGAAGCCATCTGGTCCTGGGCTTTTGTTTGTTGGAAGATTTTTAATCACTGTCTCAATTTAAGTGCTTGTGATTGGTCTGTTTATATTTTCTATTTCTTCCTGGTTCAGTCTCAGAAGGTTGTGCTCTTCTAAGAATTTGTCCATTTCTTTCAGGTTGTCCATTTTATTGGCATATAGTTGTTTGTAGTAATCTCTCATGACCCTTTGTATTTCTGCAGTGTCAGTTGTTACTTCTCTGTTTTCATTTCTAATTCTATTGATTTGAGTCTTCTCCCTTTTTTTCTTGATGAGTCTGGCTATTGGTTATCAAATTTGTTTATCTTTCAAAGAACCAGCTTTTAGTTTTATTGGTCTTTGCTATTGTTTCCTTCACTTCTTTTTCATTTTTTTTCTGATCTGATCTTTATGATTTATTGCTTTCTTTCTGCTGACTTTCTGGTATTTTTGTTCTTCTTTCTCTAATTGCTTTAGGTGTAAGTTTAGGTTGTTTATTTGAGATGTTTCCTGTTTCTTGAGGGAGGATTGTACTGCTATAACCTTCCCTCTAAGAACTGCTTTTGCTGCATCCCATAGGTTTTGGGTCATTGTGTTTTCATTGTCATTTGTGTCTAGGTATTTTTTTATTTCTTCTTTGATTTCTTCAGTGAACTCTTTGTTATTAAGTAGTGTATTGATTAGCCTCCATGTGTTTGTATTTTTTACAAATTTTTTCCTGTAATTGATATCTAGTCTCATAGCATTGTGGTCAGAAAAGATACTTGATACAATTTCAATTTTCTTAAATTTACCAAGGCTTGATTTGTGACCCAAGATATCTCTCAGTCCTACTTTTTAATCATGGAAATACAGATGTAAACAAGATACAAAGGTATATCCATTAAAATGGCAGAAATTAGAAATTCTGATAAAATTAATTGCTGGGAAAAAGATGGAGAATATAAACATTCATTTACAGCTGGTATGAGTGTTCATTGGTACAACAATTGTGAAGCAATATCTGCTAGTATTGTAAGAATGCCTAAGCCCTAACCCCAGCAATTCCACTCCTGGGTATAAATTCTGACCATGGTCCATAGGAGACTTATAGGTGGATGACTATTAAAAAACTATTTGACAGCAGGGAGGTAGTAGCAGCCTGGGTGGCCTTTGTTTAGTGACTGACAAATAGGATGTGAGCTATCTATATCTATCTACCTATCATCTATCTATCTATCTATCTGTCTATCTGTATTATCAGAATACTACGCAGCAGTGAGAAGCAGTACACTAAAGTAACTTTAGAGCAGCAAGGACTGACCTCAAAGATGAAGTGTTTATTGAAAATGTAAGAAACAGAATGAAATATAAAGAACAGTGCCATTTAAAAAAAATAATAAGATCCACATACAAAACAACACTATATATTTTTCAGCAATATATGCAGAGTTAAATGAACATTTGGAAGGAAAACTAGAAGGAAATGTATTAAATATTTTGAGGCTGCAGATGGTATTTGTGCTGTGGATGGTAAAGAGAAGAACGGTGAGAAAAATATTAAAGGTGTCTATATAGACTAATAAGGATAATGTGTCATGAACTGAGGGCTGTGTGTAACAAAATTTGAGTTAAAAAAAGAAAGAAAAAAGAAGGGAAATGGAAAAGGAAGGAGAAGGGAAGAGAAAGAAAGGGAAGGAAAGGAAATGGGAGAAAGGAAAAGGAAAGAAAACTTGAAAAATACTAAATATTCCAAAAATAGAACATGAATCATCTGTAATCTTACCACCCAATGATAAGCACTGTTAATACTTTGGGCTATTAACTTCTGGTATTTTTAATGCTTATGCTTTTCTTTATAAATATGAAAATATATTGTGCCTACTTTTTTACAGCCTGAATTCTTCACATAGTAAATATCATGATATTAAGTAGTCCCTATGTATGTATTAACTGAAAAAGTACTTACTGATCACATACTATGTGGATGCTCTATTTTAGGCATTTTGGATACCTCAGTAAACAAAACAATGAGAGCTGTTTTCGTGGGGTTCAAGGAAAACAGATACTAAGTAGTCAATATAATTTATTTAAGTATATAGGAAGATGACACATGTCATGGGGGAATAAGAAAAAGTTCACAGGAAGAGGAGAATGAAGAGTGCTGGGGAGGGCGTGTCAACTGAGTCACTGATTAATTAGAATAGTCAGGTTAGGATTTATTGGCAAGTTGTCCTTTAAGAGCAGACTTAAAGAAGAGCAGGACCTAGGCATGTGAAAGTCCGAGGAAGAGTGTTCAAGTAGAGGGAATAGTCAAGGCAAGGACCCTAAGATAGAACATGCATGATGGAGTCAAGGAAAAGCAAGTAGCTTATGAGGCTCCGGCAGAGCAAGGGAAGCCAAGAATAGGAATTGAGGTAAGAGATGGGCCAGATCAGAAAGGCCCTTGTAATCCATTGAAGGACTTTCATTTTCACTCTGGGTAAAATCAAAATTGGGACCTCTTGCAGCATTTTGAGCAAAGTAATGTATGCTGACTGCTGTGTTGAGCATACATTGTAGAGTAGCCAGAACAGAAACAAGAAGGCCTATTGTCCTGGCAAGAAATGATGGTGGTTCAGACCAAGGTAGCAGTGGAGCAGAAACATGAAAGAAATCATTTCCATGCTTCCTTCTCTTCTCTGCACGGATATCAATTTTCTTGCAGGTTCTTCTGTACCTCATTTCTGTTGATGGTAGGTAGTCATCAAGTCTTCAACCGTTATTTGACAGACTTAAAATATTTTCTTCTACCAGCAAATTGTGCAAATTGTCCAAAGCAAATTGTGACATGTATGACAGTCACTGTGTGACCATAGATGGCCCTATCAGTGACCTTCTAAAACTGCTACCTACAACATGACATTAAGATTTTCTTCTGTTAATGGAGTACAAAATTGTGTGCTTAGGGAGTGTGTGGCCACTCTGTGGAGTTCTCATTCTGTTTTCTCACCTGCAGCCAACTATGCATTTTAATGGGCCTTGGCTGAGTCTCCAATGCTCAGTTCTCCAAGTAACCTGCCTCGTTCAAACCCTTGCTAAGTGAGATAACGGCCATCTGTGTTCACGTTTCTGTTTCAGACTACTGACCTGATCAAACAGCTCACTGCCCAGATGGACTCTGGGCACCCTCTAGTAGTTTTACATGGGCATGACCACCACTAGCTTGGCTAAGGATGACAGGTCTCTTCCATGACTTGATTTAGGCCTTGTTTACTACTCTACAGCAGCCTAGCCTTGGAGAATCTGACATTTTACACTCGGGACACACTGTAGTCCTGGAAACTTCTTCTATATCTAATAACAATCTTTAATCTTTAGCATTAAGACATAGAAAAATGTCTGGACGGAGACATATCAAAACGCTAACAGTGGTCATCTCCAGAGGATGGGAGTGGAGTGAGGTGGGGGGTTTGGGGAACTTCACATTTACTTTTCATACTTCTGCGTGTTTGAAATTGTTTTCTTTTTTTTAACAGCATATTCCTGTATTACTAGAATACTTTTAAAATAAAATAAATCTTTTGAATAGCTCTTTGTAGTTTATAGTCTGCTTTTCATCTATTACCTCTTTAGAACCCATGGCTATCCTGTGAGATACTTTCCTAATCAGTTGTCAGAGAACTCTTATCTATTATTTTGCACTATGTGCAGACACTTTCCATGCAAATCTATATTTAATCATCACGACAATCATACTGTGTAGCTGATATTGCCACCATTTTACAGGAGGAAACTGAGGCTTATGGATGTGAAGTGAATTGTTCAAGGTTCCACAGCTGTAAGTGGCCAATCAGAGATGTGAAATTGAGGCACAGAGATAAAGGAACTTGTCCATGGTCAAGTAAACGGTAGAAAGGGGTCAAACCCAGGTCTCCAGACTTCCACTCCACATACAAAAGATAAACTAGCTCCCTGTGAGGGCCCTGGGACTTCGGCTCAGGCTCCTCTGAAGTTCTGTCCTCATGTGCAAGGCAACCACACTTGAAGAATTTGGAGGAAGGAAGGGTCGGAATATTCCTATGGGGACCTTAGTGTAACATTTGAACTAAAGAAGCTACTAAGGTAAAAGGTGACCTCCAGGGTATGACTTTGTTGAGCTTTAATGGAACGAGTTTGGATCGAAGTTATGAAACAAAAACTGAATTCCCAAATCCACTTACATTACACACCTGCTAGCCATGTGACCTTGGGTAATTCACTTAACCTCTCTGATCCTCGATTTCTGTATTGCTTTAAAAACCCATACTTAAGAGATTTACATGAAAGTGATCTTGCAAAGGCACTTACTACAGCCCCTGATTTATAATGGGTGTTTAGTAAGTACTCAAATGGGTACCAGGTTGGGTGTAGGTCATCCTGGGATTATAGGGCATGATCTCCTAAAGGACTTTCGAACCACATGCAGACCCACAGATTCTCAGGTGCCCTTCTCTGTGCAGTCACTCCACACATTTACTGGCCACCCCCATCTCTTCCCATTGAAAATTATTGCCACACATTTACTGGCCACCCCCATCTCTTCCCATTGAAAATTATTGCCCCAAAGATGTCCACACTCAAATCCCTGGACATCTGTGAATATGCTAATTTACATGGCAAATGAGACTTTACAAGTGTTACTAAGGTTAAAGACCTTGAACTGGGGAGAGTATCCATGTGGGCCCAATCTAATTACCAGAGAACCTTTCCCAGCTGTGGTCAGGGAAAGATGTGATGTCAGAAGAAGGGTTAAAGAGAAGCACTCATTCTGGCTTTGAAGACGGAGGAAGGAGGCCACAGCTGAGGCACACAGGCAGCCTTTAGGGACTGAAAGCAGCAAGGAATCCAGTTCTCCCCTGGAGCCTCCAGAAGGAAAAAAAACCATGCTGACACCTAGATTTTAGCCCAGTGAGACCCATATCAGACTTCAGACTATACAACTGTAAGAGAATACATCTGCCTTGTTTTAAGCCACTAAACTTATGGTAATTTGTTACAGCACCCATAGGAAACTAATACACAGCAGTATGTAGATAGCCAGTCACCAAAAGGCCTATGTGGTGTCTTTCTGATATTCCAGGTTTAAAGAGTTGAGAACCATTGATCAAGACAAGGGAGAACAGTATCAAGTGGGGTCCCTAAAGATGTGAGACAGAGTTTATTCAGATGAGCTCTCGACTCCAGTGGTGCCAGGCAAGGGGGAGGCTGGGCCAGGAGGGGACAAGGGCAGAGGTGCAATGTGAGGAAGCACTGGATGAGGCCTCCAAGAATCTGAGTGTGAGGGGAGGGTGCGAGGATGGTGGTGATGAGAAGGCCATTGGTGTGTTTTGTTTTGTTTTGTTTTGCTCTGACGGCATTTGCAGACAGAGGGGGAAGGCGTCAATGAGGGAAAAGAAAAAGAGTGGGGAGAAGGTTTAAAGAGAACAGGCTCTGGTGTAGAAATACAAAGAGAGATCCGTGGACACCAGGAAGGGCAGTTATCAGGAGTCTGGGATGAGGGAAATCAGATTTTTGTGACAGAAACTGAGGTAATTTGCCTATGGTAGGAGGTAGTATCTCTTGGTATAGCAAGGTGGGCATGAGACTGAATAACCAGGAGTGGAGAAGATTCAGAAAACACACACCTCAGGAGAAACGAAAAACAAGACATCCCAGCCATAGAGCTGGACTGCTTGAGGAGGGAAGAGAATTTGGGCAAATTCAGTCAGCAGTTGCCTCCCACCAGAAACAGAGCAGCTTGGAATGGAAATGCCTATCATGTCGTGGTCTGTTCTCATGGGTCTCTGTCAAACGGGTATGTGTACAGTTACTGACTATCGCTGGGTCATTTTTTTCCTCATTTTTGTCTTATCCTCAACACCTTCCAGTTGGGAGGGGAGTTGAAAAGGAAGGGGGTGGTAAATGGAAATGTTTGAAGCTAATAAACAAGGTAGGGATTGGATCCTTGTTGCCAACGGTAGCCTTCTCATAGGCCTGGGCCATCACTGCTGCTCAGCCAGGCTTTACTGGCCTCAGCTGCCAGTTGAATTTATTACCACAGCTTTTGTAAGTCACCTCCAATTCCTTCAGGCTCAAGCCCTGACCTGGCTCCCACCTGCCAACCTCAAGACAACAGCTCTTATGTTATCCAGACAATAGATATTATCCAGTGTAGATTCCCCAGTGTATGTCTGTGTTGTGAATGGTTGCCCCGGAGATGAGTTGTGTGGTGACCCAGGTTCCCGCCTGTCTTCCTCAACCTCATTTATTCACCACCCATCTTTGAACAAAGAGAGATATCTCTCCTCTTCTTGTAGGAAGACCCATGGCCATCCCCAGGGCCAGGTCCTTTCACTACAACTTTTATACCATCCTTCAATTGTTCTCCTCCCCATCCTAGTCTGTCCTAGGCACTGTGACCATGTTAGCTTTATTAACTCATCTCAGATCACCACTAGGCCCAGAAACCAAAAATGACTGCTTTTTATTGACCTTTTTGATGTTCAGTCCCTGCCATTCCACCATCTGGTTCCAACCTACCTTTCCAACGTGTTTCCCTTTATAAATTCTATCCTTACAACCCCAGTACCTTGTTAGTCTCCACATATAAACCAAGGTTTCTGTGATATTGTGATTTATAAGAAATATATATTTGGTCATTCAGAACCACAGTTTCTGAGTCACAGCTCACAAAACCCATGGGATTTCCTAAGTGTTGAGAATGATAAAGGTGTCTTTTGTTAATGAGGTGACTTTTGGAAAATGCCTAAGAATGGAGGCTGGTCACTGAAAGATACAACCATATGATTAAATGTTGGAACTCTCAGCATGACCCACTGATCTCTGGGGAGAGGGGCAGGGGAGGAGGTTGAGTAAGAGTTGGGCAGGGGAGGAGCTTGAGTAAGCTGCCAATGGCCAATGATTTAATCAATCGTGCCTATGCAATGAAGCCTCCATAAAAACCCAAATGGACAGAGTTTGGCGAGCTTCCAGGTTGGTGGCCATGTGGAAATGAGTGCCCCTCCCCACACACCTTGCCCTATGCATCTCTTCCATTGGGCTAATTGTGAGTTATATCCTTTTATAATAAATGAGTGGTTTACTAACTAAAATGTTTTGCTGAGTTCAGTGAGCTGTTCTAGAAAATTAATCAAACCCAAGGAGAAGGCCGTGGGAACTCCTGATTTATCACCAGTTGGTCAGAAGTACAGGTGATAACTTGGGCTTCTGACTGGCGTCTGAAGTGGTGGGGTCGGGGAGAGTCTTGTAGAACTGAACCCATAACCTGTGGAATCAGATATTCTCTCCAGGTAGTGTCAGGACTGAGTTGAATTCTCAGAAACCCTGCTGGTGTCCAAGAATACCTTGTCGGATTTGTGGTGACCCCACCCCCACTCCAAACACACACACACACACACACACATTGAAATTGCATCTCAGAATACCAAGTCTCTCATATCTCTGCCTTTGCTCTTTGTTTCTTCTAATTCCACCCTCATTACCTGAATATCAATGCCAAAATTCAGTCCATTGTTTGAAATTTATCTCAAGGCCACTCCCTCCATGAAGTCTCTGCTGATCTCTTCAATGAGTGTGATTGTTCCTTCTCTTGAACCCTTAAGGTGTGGATGTTCACGTTCTTGTGTATGTTCTCTATACTCTCTTACAAAGGGGTTCTTAACTCATTCTCAGAATCACTTGGGATGCTCCCTAAAATTATGTATGCCTGTGCCCTACCCCAGAGATTCGGACTTGGGGGCTGGAGTGGAGCACACTTATGTGTATTTTTTTTATATTTATTTATTTATTTGGCTAAGCCCAGTCTTAGTTGCAGCACACAGGTTATTCCTTGCCACATGCAGGATATTTAGTTGCAAGCATGCATGTGGGATCAAGTGTCCAAACCAGGGATTGAACCAAGGACCCCTGCATTGGGAGCTCAGAGTCTTAGCCACTGGACTACCAGGGAAGTCCCACACTTATCTGTATTTTTAATACAGACTCTTATGTAGAGCCAAGACTGAGAACTACTGCCTTATTTTGAATTTTTCCTCACTGAGAGAACAAAGGAGAGATTACCAGGAAAGATAAATGGAAAGGTATGTTGGAATCAGATCTCTAGACCTCACTTTCCTTATCTTTAAAATAGGGATAATAACCCCTTCTTCCTTGCATTATTATGAACCTAAAGGGAGATAATATATAGCCAACATCTAAGGCTGAGTCCTAAGAGTGAAGACACCACACACATTCCCTCACTTGACAGTAAAGACTGCCAGCTTAGTGCAGTGTTTAGTACATGATGGCTTGTGTGATTTTTAACTTAACCATTTATACTCTGTGTGAAGGGTGTGTAACTTACACACATATGTTCCCTGGCTGCCCTGAGCTCTGGATGCTGAAGGAAGCTATATGGAAGTTACTTCATCACTCAGTGGCTTAACCTTGAAGCACTTCTCTTTCTGGAAAAGAGGAGCTTTTCAACATTGCTAACTCCACTTATAGCATGGACATAAGAACGATCATGGCCATAACTTCATCACACTCACAATACAGGGAAAAGGGCACAGGAGGGTTTACACGGAGCTCCCACATACACTCTCTCATCCAATCCTCCTGAGGCCATACGAGGGAGATGTTAATGTCCCAGTTTTATAGATGTGGAAGTCGAGGCTCAGAAGAACTTAGATGATTTGCTAAAAGTTACATAAGTAGGAAGTGGCAGAACTACAATTCGAACCCAGTTAGTGTAATTTCACATCTGATGCTCTTTACCTTCACCACAACTGACCCCAACAATTATCTGTTCATTTGATCAGGGGGTAGAGACGTCCATCCTGATCATCACAGTTCAAAACTGCTTGATGCAGAAGACATTTTGCCTGTGAATGAATCAAAGGTCCACCTGCGTCACTGGGTAAACTTCTGTACTTAGTGTGTGCTGTTTCCTCTACCACTCACATTCCCCGTTGGCAAACTCCCACTCAGCTTTCAAGATTCAGCACACAGGAGCACCTCCAGGTAGCTTTCCCTGCTGCCTATGCCCACTCCAGCTAGCTAGACACATTCTTCTCCTTTTTTCTCTCTTTTAAACTAAAGAGAAAACAAACTATATCTATGCAATCAGTTCCTTCTTGTTGGGCTGAAAAAGCAAAACTAAGCTGTAAAATTACAAGTTGCTACCTCTGCTATGGAACAGCACATCGGGTGATCAGACAAGGTTGCTATCTACAGGGGGTGGCATTATGGAGACAGAATGGTCCTCCATTGTCATTCATTGTCTCTGTCCAAAACTAAATTTCCACTGTCTTTTTTACTTGCTCTGAAATTCATATTATGGTGAACAAAGACTTCATTAAAAAAAAAAAGTTAGCTCGTTTGTCTTTTTTTTTTCTAGTAAGAAATTGGCTTAAATGGCCCCTAAGTGCACACTAAAATGGAAATGACTGATAGCTGGTCTTTTCCCAGAAGCAGATTTTCAGAGGAGAGAGAGCCTGAGAGAACTCTGGGTTCCAGGCACCAGAAGAAGGGAGGTGCAGACACTGTGGAGGTGAGGGGAGGTCAGGTGTAGAGAAAGAATTCAGAAAGCGGAAGGCGGAGGCCCTGAAAACAGGTGTGGCTTTCTCCACCAGGTGTGTTCTGGTTTTTAACACAACATTTACACAAACACTAGAAAACTGAGTTTACCAAAGTTTGGGATTCTTGTCTAAATTGTGTCCCATTATGTTCAGGAGAAAGTACATTTATAAACCTTATAAACAAGGTAGTGAATCAAAATAACATAGGGTAGACCAATGTTAAGGCATTCTCATTTAGGAAGAAAAGGTTTTTTCACTAAAGATCTAATGCAGAGGAAGCCACATCATGACTAAGTTGTGTACACAGGGGAGGTTAACATGATCATGACCTTGGAACTGCTTGAACAAATTGGAAAAAACTAGCACATGAGGACAAGGAATAGATCCCCAAATCTCTGCACATCCACATTCTACTTTTTCTTTGAGGACAAGTTCACATGCTACATCCTTCATGAAGAATTCCCTGATTCTACCTAACCCAATCATTGCACTTTCCTCCAGACTCCCACAGTATTTAATCTGAACCACTATTAACTTATCTCCAATAATCTAGTACCCATCACAGCACCTGGCATACAATAGGTGTCAGGAAATATTTCTTGAGTGAATGTAAGAATCTACATCATAAACATTCGTCTGCTATCCGGATAGGTTCTAACCCAAGACATATTTCTTTGGATTGTCTAAAAGGCTCTTAGGAGACTCCAGGAGGGAACTGAACCATCTACCATAGCATCTCAAATAATATATTAACACATGTTATACATCATACATGTTGACATATACATTTATGCACAGGAATACCTGCCCTTACAGAATACAGTTGGCCCTTGAACAACATAGGTTTGAACTTCATGGGTCTACTTATACCTGGATTTTTTTTCAATAATAAATACTACAGTACTACATGATCAGCACTGTTGAATCTGCTGATGTGGAATCATGGATACAGAGGAACTGAGTATACACAGGGCTGACTATAAACTATATGCAAATTTTCAGTTGCACAGAGGGTCAGCACCCCTAACCCTCCCCCTTGTTAAGGGTCAACTGTATATATAAATATATGTAAATGAATGTATACAAAGACTGTGTATGGTAACAATCTACATGCACATAGAGTCAGAATAAGTGAGACCAGGTGACACAATTTGAAAGCAAGCCCAAGGGCCTCTGATCAATACAGCCGCTACATAGCCATGTTGCCTGAAAGTCCTCTCAGGGTCTTTTCCGTTGGGAGTGTACAAGGCATCTCATGCTCACTCTCCCTGTCTTCTCCATGAACACAAGCCAAGGCCTCCCAGTTGTTACAGCCCTGGAGCTACTGCTCCACTGTGGGCCAGCCGGGTGCTGGAGTGGAAGACTAGAAAACAGGGCCTGATGTGGTAGCTGCCAGCTCAGCCTCTAAACATACCCCCTACCATTGAATCCTGGCTCCTCCATAAGGTTAGCATGTGATTTATATAAGCCATCTCACTTCTCTGGATTTTCTTTATATCTGCAAAATGCAAATAATAATAGCATCTACCTCCCAAGGTCTTGTGAGGATGGACTGAGGTCATATACATACAGCATGTAAGTCTGGGACATAATAAATATTTAGCAAATGATCATTATTATCATTACCATCAGTATTGGTTTCTTTGTCTTTCCCATGCAAAATCCAGCTTGCAGAAAACGCATTGACGCTAAAACCACATCCTCCAGAAACTGCTTTAGGACCCCCATATACATCCAGCTTTGTCACGACGCACACAAGCACACATGTTCCTCACCTACAACAAGGGTGGGTAAGTGCAGAGCTTCTCTAGTTAGGCTCCTTAGCCCCAAGATACCTACCACTAATCAAACAATATTCTACTGCATAAATTAATACAGCCTCAGCATCTGACATGCCCAGAAAATGTAACTGCTGTTCATTAACTTCAGAATTAGTCTCTTATTCCTTTTCCTTGACCAGACAATTTTGCAAAAGTAAATATCTAAAAACCCCCAAAACAGAGCAGCAAATTGTACTTTTTTTTCCATTGAAAGACTCCCCTATTTGGGGGTACTAGATCACATTATAACATTGCAAAACTGTCAGAGTGTAATTAACCCGTGTTGCTTCACATTCCTGATGTGGCAATTGTTTAAGACAGGGCTTTATAAAGGACCAAATGAAAGCAGTGAGTGACATGGGATGCTCTGAACTTCAGGGTACCCATCAGGAGAAGGGGCAGAAGGAAGGCCAGGAGAGGTAGCTTTTGAAGACGAGGCCATGTTCAGTCTGAAGATGCTTCCACTTCTGCTGTTACTCCACGTGCAGCTTTCCAAGACCTTTCTAGTACATTCTGAATTCCTAGAAGAGAAAACTACAAAAATTGTTCAGGTAACTCAACTATCAATTAGGTGGGCAGTTGATTTGCTGGTGATGAGGAAATTGTTTGGGTTCTCTTCTCTTTTTAGTTAAAGCAGCCTGAAAGAATTATGTGAATGATTTGTTTGAGGTTAAACGTCTGGTTTCAATGATTTGGAGAGTTCCAAGCTGGGCCCTCTGAAAGCCAGGCATGCAAACAAGCTGGGCTCTTCAAACCCTCAGAAAATACTGCTGCCGAGCTGCTGCAGCTGGAGAAAACTTTTAGAAGGAATGGTTTTAATTATAAAATGATTTTCTTTCTCACTTACCTAAGATTTTCCCTTCTGGTGTATCTGCAACACAGTTACTACATGACTGGTGCTTTCTACATGGACTTGTTTTGCAGCCAAAAATCTCAGGTGTACATAGAGCACGAGGATGGGAAACTCTAAGGAACTAGAAATCAGTTCATAGTGTAATCATATTTCCTAAAACCAGATTATGGGGCTGTTTATAAACTCTTGAAAGCACTGTAAAAGCAAAACTGATAACTTTTCTCCATTGTTTCACAGTATGAAAGGCCAAATTTTTAAAGGAACACAAGGGAATGCTGTCAGAAATTTGTCATGCACAATTTTCTTAGCATTACAGTTTTAGAAAAGCATTTCTTCTTGTTATTTTTCTTTCACTTAAAAAAATATATTTCTTACAATGATAACAGTAACCCATGGGCTAATAGAAGTGATTAAGTGCTTACTCTGTACAAAGCGCCCCTGCTCAGCATTTCACAAACATTGTCTCATATCATCCTACAACAATCCTATGAGGGCAGCGGATTATTATTTCCACTTTAGAGACAAATGTGAATCTGAAGTCATCTAAGTGATGTGTCCAAGGACACAAAATTAATCTGTGGCAGAGCTAAGATTTGAACCCAAATCTATCTGATCTCAAAGCCTGTGTGAGCACAAAATTGCTCTGTCCTGTGTCACTTGCAAAGTGCCACTTAAGGATGCTTAAGGTGAGAGAAAGAAGTTTCATGATTAGCTTGTTTACACCCCTCAGAACCTTCTTAATGAGCTTTGGCCCCTCCCAAAGAGTTACTGTGGTGGATAAAATGCTAATGACAGTGATGCTGCTGTTGCCCCAAAACATGTTTGGAATTCTTCTTTTGAAGACGTTAATTCTCATTTGAGAAGCAACATGGTGAATTGGGACCTTATTATCTTCTTGGCAAGTTCCTTATTTCTCTGCATCTTCATGTCTTAATATGTATGATTAAACCTTCTCTACAGTAGTGAAAAGAGGATTAGAAAAGAGAATCTGCATTGCTGCAACTAATGCTTCAAGGAGTCAATAAATGCTGATGCTGTTTTGTTTTTCGTTTTTTTATTAAAAATAAGAAGGCAGTCTCCTGACTGTGTACTAGCATTTTGCTTGAGAATGTGGAACTCATCCCTTATGAAATACCTATTTTTATGCATAAATATTAACTGTAGCACTGAATGGATGGACTGTTCTTTCCAGTAGGCAATGTTCTCTCCAAGTCAACCAGAAAATTTGTGCTTTTATCTTTGTGACTATCAGGTTATTAGTTTTGGTTTGACCTCTGCAATAACTTAAAAAGGAATGCAAAATGCACAGAGAACTGAAGGAAATTTCACAGCAAATCTGTTACATGTTTGACTTTCTCCAGAATTACCTAGAAAAGTTCTACCAATTACCAAGGTACAAATATCAGTCTGAAAGGAAGAACAGCGCTAGTGTGATTGTTGAGAAGCTTAAAGAAATGCAGCAATTCTTTGGGCTGAACATAACAGGGAAGCCAAATGAGGAAACCTTGGAGATCATGGGAAAGCCTCGCTGTGGAGTGCCCGATACTGGCAATTTTATGATAACTCCAGGAAATCCCAAGTGGAAACAAACTAATCTGACCTACAGGTAATATTTCTAGAGTTTGAGAATTCACTCATTCAGCCCATGTTCACTGAACACTTATGATGTGTCAGGCACTGTTCTAGGATTCGGAATACACTAGAGACAAACAAATGAATAAATATCCCTGCTCTTATAGAGTTTAGATTCTAGTGACTGAGTATGAGAATGAAAGGGTAAAGATCCCATGGGTTCTTTTCAGTCCAAAGCCTGCCATTTTTGTCTTCTTTCTCTATCAATCTAAAGAGGACTATGGCAATGTTAGGCTGTCTCTCTAAGAATTCACTTTAGGACCCAAAAAAGGCTTAATCATTGCTGGAGAGAATCTAGCCCCACCATTCATGCATCTTGATGATAATAACAATAATAATGATACCCAATGTTTGTTGAATACTACTATTTGCCAAGTAGTGAACTAAATGCTTTACATACATTTAATCCCACAACAACCTTATGAGAGGGGTACTATTTTATTATCCTCATTTTATGAATAAGGAAACTGAGTTTAAAGACATGTAGTAACTTGTCCAGAACCTACGTCTGTCTTCAACTCTAAGTCCCGCACCCCTCCTTGCACCCTCTTCAGTGGTAGCACATCACATATGCACAAACTCCAAACTAGAGCAATTCAATCTACTGATGGACTGCTGTTCTAAACAATAATGAACGCTTCACACACCTTCTCATTTTGAAGGGTTATTAACTATACCCCAGACTTGTCAGAGGCTGAAGTGGAAACAGCTCTTGAGAAAGCCTTTAAACTCTGGAGTCGCGTGTCACCCCTGAACTTCACCAAGACCTCACAGGAAGAAGCAGATATCAAGATTGCCTTTCTCCAAGGAGGTAGGCTCAAAGCAGTCATGCTCGATTTTGCTTTCCCTGGCTAAACTGAGACTTGGCAAATACCCAATACAAATCGTTTTATTTCAGATCATGGGGACAATTCTCCATTTGATGGACCCAATGGGATCCTTGCTCATGCCTTTCAGCCAGGCCCAGGTATTGGAGGAGATGTTCATTTTGATGCAGAAGAAACATGGACCAAAACCTCCAGAAGTAAGTTAACCAAGGTTATGTCCACATGCAGCTTCTAAATGAACTTTTCCACATTAGAATTTGCCCTCCTACATACACACACAGCCAAGTTATTGTAACATTTCACACTCACACAAACTGATCATTTAAAATTCTTGCTACCTCAAGATACTAAGTTAATTTAGGTTTAGAAAAAATCCTGAAGCTAAATTCTGACCTTGTTTCCTAAGGCAGGAATCAGAAAACAACAGATCATGGCTAAGTCCTTCCTGGTCCTATTTGTATAAATAAAGTTTTATTGGAACAGGGCCACATACTCTTTTGTTTATGTATCATCTATGGCCGCTTTCATACCACAATAACAAAGCTGAGTGGTTGACACAGAGACCATACGGCTCATAAAAATCTAAAATATTTACTATCTGAACTCTTATAGAAAAAGTTCGCTTACCACTGCTTTAGGGTATGTATTTTAATATTGTGAAATTTAATGATGTTTGAAAAAGATTCCTATTTTTGGAAATTCAGAAATAATTGGTTTATTTAGAAAACTGACCTATTTAGGAAAGAGCAGCCATCTAGTTATTCTCGTTCATCTGGTGATTTCATCTTCGTGGAGCTCTTTTTCAATGATACGTTTCCATATAGCAAACTACCCCTTTCAGGAGAAAACTCAGAGTAAGAAGAAGACCACCTGAAGGGAAGAACTGAGAATAATGAGAGGTATATTCAGACCATATGGTACTTTACAAGGCTACAGGGTAACAAGAAGCCAAAGAACACTTTTTAGAAAATAATAGGAAAGGAGCATTTTACCATTGCTTGGGACCTGTTCCTCCCACCATTTTCTCAACATAAATGTTCTGAGTGTTTATTCTACCTAAGTCCCTGTGCTAGGAGCTGTGAGTACCCAAAGATAATAAACACTCCCCACGACTTTGCATTCTTATTGCCCTCCCCACTAGTTCAGACGGTCATTACCTCTTACCTGAATTAACTGGTCCAGATTCCCACCTGGACTGTTCACCTCCGATCTCAGCTCCCTCTAATTTTCCCCAGCACTGTAAGAAGTTTTGTCCTTGGAAAGCCCATCTTTACATTTGGAAAGCCCAGTGTTTACATTTTCCAGGCCAAATATGTCCACATACCTTCACTTGACACTGAAAGCTCTTGGAGATCTTCCAAACTCATCTTTCATGGCTTGTCTTCATATTTCACACACAGCAGTCACATGGCACATTCACTGTTTCTAGATCACACCATGTGCTTTCCAACTGCCCTACATTTGCTCACATTGCTTCCTCTTCCTGAAACACCTTTCCCCACACCCTAAGCCCCACCTTTCAAAATCCCTCTTTTCCATGCTACGTCAAATGCCACCCCCATCCTGTCTTTCAGCTGGAAATGAAGCCTTCCTCTCAGAATAACAACAGCCTTGATTTTTTCTTCTCTAACTGCCCTCCTTATTATTCTGTGCATTCTGTTTGTTTGCACACATCTCCCCTTTTAGTCTATGCATCATCACAAATCTCCCAGAGCCCCTTGCCCAGTACTCCAGACACTCAAAGGTGTTTTTTATAGCATTTATGAATGCAAAATGGAAGGATGTGATGATCAAGAAAGAAAGTCTTGGAGCATGAGTAGAATATTACAAGGGTAATTATCATCAGGAAGTTGAACATGGTGATAAGAACACAGGTCTTGCCATCATACCTGGGTTCAACCCCAGCTCTACCACTTATTAGTTGCAAGGCCAATATAACAAGGTATTCAAAAATCTCTGGGCTTCAGTTCCTTTATCGTAAAAGTAATCTAACAATTCTTCATAAAAATATTGTTAAGATTAAATATTATTACAATTCCTAGCATATAATAAAGTGCTGTACAACTATGATTGTTTTTTAAGTAGACATGTAAGAAAATGCACAGTGTGTTTGTGAAATGGCACATAGACTAGCTGGAGTGAAGGATTCACATCAGAAATCTAGTCCTCAAATGTCTGCTGGAGCCAAATGGAGTAGTCTTGAACTTGGCAAAGGAGCTCAGGCTTTATTTGACAGGAAGTGCAAGCCTTGAAAGTTTTTAAGCTCCCAGTTATGAAAGGCACTATGCTCATGGAAGTTAAAAGATAAGGGTAGGAAGCAATAAGAAGCAGCGTTTGTCTCTTTCTGGTGGAAAATTCCTGAAGCTTCCTGGAGAGCTCAGAATCAAGGAAGAGCTGGTGCTGAGTGGTCAGGGAGCCAAAGTGAGTCAGCTCTGCATCTGAGGCCACTCTTGCTGCCTGGCAGACTGAGACTCTCCTCATGGGGCTGTGGGCCTGGGAGACTGGAGAGGGGTAGGGGTGGGTGCATGGGAGGAGAGGGCTTTTGAGAGTCATGAGACCTGTGATGGCCCTGCCATCACTTGCCTGAGCCCCAGGCCCATGAGATATGGGAACTGGAATAAAAGCAGCAGTCTTTCTTGGTTCTAAGATTTGGTGAGGACCTCATACTCACCTAATCTTAACCTATAGCCCCTACCTTGATTCCTTCCAATCTCCATTTCTTCAGGTACCTGAAGAGAAAAGGAAAAAGGCAGGCATGGGAAAGGCTGTTTCTCCAGGGAGTTTTGGCTCAGAAGCTGCATTCCTTGAGATCCTATTTCCACCACCCTTCAGTCTACTTGGAGCCATTCACCACACATGCTTGCATTTCAGATTACAACTTGTTTCTTGTTGCTGCCCATGAATTTGGCCATTCCTTGGGGCTGGCTCATTCCTCTGACCCTGGTGCCTTGATGTATCCCAACTACGCTTTCAGTGAGCCCAGCACCTACTCGCTCCCTCAAGATGACATCAGTGGCATTCAGGCCATCTATGGTAAGGTCATCTGAAGAGCAGCAGTACCTGGTGAGACCTGGCCATGTCAGGGACGTTCATTGCAGTCTTGGCTATGGTGATCGAAGTTAGAGGGCACCTGGGAGTCCATCAGGAGGAGAATATATGGGTAAAATGTGGTGAATGCCTGCCATAGAGTAATGTACAGCACTGAGAAGCACTGAATCAGATGTACATAGATGAGTCTTTAAAACATTGTGCTTCCTGGAAAAGAAAGAGAATGATACATGTTACTCAGTGTATAAATTACATAATACATGAATCTACACAAATTAAATATGTATATAGACAAAGCAAGGCATTTTCAAGAAACATGCTAACAAACATGTATACATATATATTGAACATATCAAGATTGTTTTCTGTGGGGGAAAGAGGGGAGTGGGGATGGAGTATGGAGAGAAAGAAACATCTTTTAAAGACAGTACTGATACTTTTCAGGGAGGGATATAGAGGCCTTTGCCTCTGTCTAAGTATTGTCTGATAAGACCATTGCCTCTCTCTTTCCTCTTGCCCTCCTGCCCCCTAGTGGCTGTAATAACAAGAAACCAGAGAAGAGGTTTGTAGCTCTCTAAAAATAAAAAAATTTTAAAAATGTTTTGTTGATTGGAAGGGAGTGTCGTGGAGTCGAATTGTGTAAAACATTCTCCCTCTCTGGTTGGACAGCAGTACAAAACGAAGCATGCCAGGGTCCCACAACTACAAATTTTATTCATGACAGTAGAATTTTCAGGGATGATGAGACCTAGTCTAACTGCCTCTACTCCCCAATTCCTTTTCCCCTGAAAACACCTCCCTTTCTCACTCGCCCATATTTGAACTGTTAGCAGCCTTTCATTCTACAATGGGAAAATACATTAAAATTTAAATACTTATAGAAAAAAATATTGCTACATTTTGATTTAGATTTATGCTGTGAGGGCCTCTTTCCAGAAGGTGGATTTTAGTGAGAAAGGAGAAAGTAGATACTGAGTGACTAAAAATGCAGAAAGAGGAGGCAAGAAGGGAAAGAAGCATGGGATTCTAATTTTAAACTGCCAGAGGGGAGGGGGAAGAATTCAAATTTCTTTATTTCACAACTTAGCTTGGAACTCTCCCTAATGCTACCATTACTCTTTTATTTTTGTTTCATTTTTTTTTAATTGGGGAATAGTTGTTTTGCAATGTTGTGTTAGTTTCTACTGTACAGCGAAGTGGAGTTACCTGTGCTATACCTCAGGTTCTTATGAGTTATCTATTTTATACATATTAGTGTATATATGTCAATCCCAATCTCCCAATTCATCTTACCCCCCTCTTTTATTTTTTAATTTTAAAAAATAAAACTTTTAAGAGGGCCTAATGTGTGATTAATGTCTTATAGGATAGTCAGCTAGCATTTCTTTTCATATGAAGACCCTTCACCAACCTGAGAAGTAACTGAAATACACCAAAATTCACCCTGGACTCATGCTTATAAAAAGTCTTTTTACTTTCAGGACCTTCGAGCAACCCTGTGCAACCTACTGGACCAACCACACCCACAGCCTGTGACCCCAGACTGACATTTGATGCTATCACTACACTCCGCAGAGAAATACTTTTCTTTAAAGACAAGTATAAGAATGAACTATTCCTTCCTTTGACTTCTTTTACTGGCATAACTTAAAACTGGATTCTAATTAAGTCACATATTACACATTACCCAGCTTTTCCTTTGAATTCTATGCATATGAATCTCGTTGAAATTGATAGTGCTTTCTGGGTAAATCAAAACATCCAGGAAAAGAAAAATAAAAGCTAAAACATCTGTAAGCATTTAGATGTTTGTGATGATGTAAACAGACATGGACTCTAGCTGATGGGAACTCTATAGCTGGGTTTACCCAACACCAAAATAGCATTCAATTCCACCCAAATTCATTCAAGTGAATGGAAACTGTCACTTAATAAGCTGCAGGGAAAATCATCTGACTGAATTTTTCAATTTTCCATTGGCATTCTGTGATTGTGCACTCACAGGCTGAGTGTACTTGTATTGCTTTTGCTAGAATATTCTAAATATTCTCTTCATATTGTAGCAACAATAATGAAAGAGACTAACAAAATAAAACTTGTCAATGTGTGAGGAGGCGGGCAATGTAAAATGTAATCAAATAAGGTCACTCCTATCAGCTCATCTGAAAACTGTAAAATACTCACCAGATGGACAGTATCACCATAAAGTGCTGGCCATATGCTGGTCACTGTGCTGGAAGCATTGCCTTCACTGTATATTATATCCTCCCAGCAATCTTATAGGATCAATACCAGCCCAAGACTCACAGAAGCTGCCTGCTTAGACTATTGTATGTGGTTTTCTCCCTTGTGTTCCATTAGGTACTTCTGGAGAAAGCATCCTCACCTACGAAGAGTCGAACTCAATTTCATTTCTCTCTTCTGGCCATCCCTGGTAAATGGTATACAGGCTGCTTATGAGGATTTTGACAAGGACCTAATTTTCATATTCAAAGGTAACTGCTTAAGGTTTTCATCTTATTTTAGTTCCTCCTGAAGGGAAGGGCAGGACTTCTTTGTGGTCCCTTCCAGTTTCAAGGAGGTGAGTCAAGGAGAGAGTGTTAGACTAGCTGGGCTTTTGTCACGAGACCTGGGTTGGGTCGCATCTCCACCACTAAATGCTGTATGAACTTGAGCATGTTGTACCTTCTTCAGGCATCAGTTTTCTCATCTACAAAATGAGAACACTTTATTAGACCACCTTTAGCCTTCCTCCACCCTCATCCCAGATATAAATTTCTAAGATTCCCCAAGGCTCTAGTTCTCTGTATAGAAGTCACATGAGATAAGACGTTCAAGTGTGGGGCCCTGAGTGTCAGGCGAAGAAGTTGGAAATGCTTTACAGGTTCCAGGAAATCACTAGAGTTATCATAGCCCAATGGTCTTGACTTTACCACCTCTATCTTTTCAAGACTATTTTTTCCATTTTCATTTCTATGATGAATTTATGCAAAGATTAAGAATTGGTATACATTTTGTAGGAATGGAAAAACTTTATCTAATATATAACCTGAATCATTGGCAGGCAATCAGTACTGGGCTGTAAGTGGCTATGATATTCAGCAAGGTTATCCCAAGAATATAGCAAACTATGGCTTCCCAAGCAGTGTCCAAGCAATAGATGCAGCTGTTTCCTACAGGGGAAAGACATACTTCTTTGTAAACAACCAATTCTGGAGGTAAGATAAACTATTTTTTCCATTAGAAATTGAAATTTGTTTTTCTTTACCCTCTTTACAAACCATCATTGATTAGGCAACTGAAGGTTAAAAATATCTAGGTGGTCTCTGATAGGCATTCTTTTTCACAAGATGATTGATGTCGCTCTGGCTTTTGAAAATTTTACAAAGTTAAGATTCCTGCACAATGGTATTGAGGATTCTATATCCTGAAACAGAGCAAACTTTAATAAAACACTAAAATGGGATGCAAAGAAAGAGTTAGGCTAATTCTCATTTATTCATTAAATTCTAAGAGTTAAATTCTACTACACTCAAGCAAATGTTATACAGAACTTGATTCCCAACTTGAAATTATTATTTATATTTATTCAGATAGAGAGACTATGAACTAATTAAGTAAAAGCCTTAGAACATATAAGCTCTCCTTTTTTAAAATAACAGTGCCCCAACAATCAGAAGCCTGTTTTCATATTAGTGATACCCATATATTTTATAAATATGTATGTACCCTTAGGTAGAGAAGTTAACCACTGTTAGTTTCCCAGTAAATAGGACATTGTGAAGAACAAATGAGAAAATATGTGTGAAGGCATTATGTAAAGTACATACAATTTAAATAAAACTATTAATCACTGTACACTGTATTGGTCTTAAATGTGGGACAATTATTTTTTTCTCATCAGATATGATGACAAAAGTCAATCCATGGAACCAGGTTATCCCAAAAGCATAGCAAGTAGCTTTCAAGGAATAGAAAGTAGAGTTGATGCCGTTTTCCAGAAGAATTGTAAGTAGAAAAAAAATAACCTAATAAATTAAAAAAAATTTAAGTAGCTCATTTGCATTGCAAAGTTATATTAGGACAGGAGTGGGGTCTTTTTAATTGAAAACATCCAAGATCTGCTACAAGCTAATTCAATACATTATATCTTTTTTCTTTTTCTTATAGCCTTCTTCCTTTTCTTCAGTGGACCAAGATATTATGCATTTGATCTTAGTGCTCGTAGGATTACTAGAGTTGAAAGAAGCAATAGATGGCTTAACTGTAGATAAAGCCGAAGCAAAATCAAGTGTGTTTGTGTCCATTTTCTGAATATGGAAGGGAGATCTAATCTGCATATCTATTACATTGTGTCCTATTTATACTTTTCTCAACAATAAGTAATATTGTTTGGTCTCACTGTATTCATTGGACTGATCCTCACTGAAAATACGTTTGGAGTATTCCACTGTTTGCAGAGGCTGATTTTGTCCTATGTTCCATCTCAGGTTAGTGAATCCATCACAAGGAGAAGGAAATTAAGCCTTCTTTGCCACCTCAATATTCATTATTTCATCACTTGCTATTTGACTTATTTGACTTCTAAAATGCCCATTTATTCTTAAGTCTTTTAAATATGTCTTAAGTGTAACTGCTACATGTAATTTAGCACTGGTTTTGGTTATAGGTAAGGATTATGAACAACATAAATAGTACACATTGCCTTTTGCCAAAAATGTGATGCTTTTTCCACTCTTGGAAAGAAATGTTGTTGATACTTGTTGTGGATTGAATTGTGTCCCCCCAGAAAAGTATGTTGAAGCCCTGACTCCAGGTACCTACAGATGTACCTAATTTGGAACTAGCATCTTTGAGGATGTAATTAGTTAACATGAGGTTATACTGGGTCAGAGTATGCCTAAAACCTGATGTTCTTATAAGAGGAGAGACATAGACACACAGTGGAGAAGGCCATGTAAAGATAGAGACAGGATTGGAATGATGCATCTACATGCCAAGGATTGCTGGCAACCACCAGAAACTGGAAGAGGCAAGGAAGGATCCTCCCTAGAGCCTTCAGAGAGAAGAACATGGCCCTCCTGACACCTTGATTTTGAATTTGTAACTTCCAAATTGTGATTTTAAAAATTTCTGTTGTTTTAAGCTATGAAGTTTGCGATACTTTGTTAAGGCAGCTCTAGGAAGCTGATACAGTACACCTGAACTTATGGAAATGAATCGGTACAGAAATACAGACTTGCAACCCCAGTAAAGATTACTGGCATCTTCCCAGGGGAGCAACAAAAAGGAGGGGTACCACTTCCTCTCCCGCCTCCTGGCTTCTAGAGTTCAAGAAAATGGGCCAGTTAAATCTGTTGTTCCTTATTCCTGGGATCCTCAGGAGGACACCCTCTACAGATAACCAGGGTTTGCTGCACAAACAAAATAGTGTTGGGCACAAAATTCAATAAATCTCATTTAATTGAGTTAAACTGAGCTTAGATGCATAAATTTGCTAATGGCTCTTTTCCGTTAAGAACTTTAAGATTTGTGGTATCAAAATGACTAGTCTAGACATTAAAATCATTATAATGTCGTATCTGCAGTTGTTAGAATGTAATGCAGTGCAGCTTATTACACAATAAAATATGTGAATTGTAAAATATATTTATCACTAGCACATCCTTTTTCCTTTTCCTGTTAAAGTTTTTAAACCCCACAGATGATTGATTTAGTATACTTTGATACTTTTTTCTGGTTCAAAATTTATCTATTAAATGATTTCAAAATAAATATTTTAAATGACCAACTCGTGATCTACTATAATTTCTTAAGATACTACCACATAGTTCATCTAAAGTATAAAAAGGAAATTTCAATATATTTGCAACCATTTTCCTTTATCAGAAATATTACAACATTGATATTAAACTTTTAGATATTACTTCACAGGTTTATGAAATATTTTATCAATATTCTATGTCCTCAAAGATTCCCTCAATTATGTCAATACATTATTCTCAACTTATTTTACAAGATAAGAAAATAGAAACTAGTATATACTATAATTTCATTTATTCATTTATTCAACAATTAATCACCTACCTGTTCCAGATGCTGTGCTAGGGAAAGTGAGAGAGACATATAAGCAATTCATTGTATCAATGTCAAAGGGCAAAAGGACCTGTAAGAACTGGATATTTCCTTAAGAGTCAATTCCAGACTATGGCATTTTCTAAAACTTCTTATGAAATCAGTTTTTAGAAGCACGAAGATGGGAGATTCATCTCAGAACAGCTGCTAGTTGTGTCAGTTAGTTATGATAGATTCTTGGCCCAAGCTTCATCCGTACATTTTCAAGATAAGAACTGAATTCATGTTATTTCTTTAACCATATTTCACAGTCATAGGAAGTGAACAGCAATACAAAGTATAGTAAAGAATTTTTAAAATTAGCCCTTTTTTTGGTTTTCTTCTTGACAACATGTGGTATTTTTTGGATGTTACATTGAAGTTTTATGTGAGGACAAGAGATTTAAGACTCTAAGCTTAAAACTTTAAGAATGATATTACTTTTATCTTAGGTTGAGTTTCCTAAAAAGCAAAGACTAAGACAAAACTTCGGTGCAGTTACTTTATTCAGGACATGGTCCCAGGAAGCAAGAGTGAGGTAGCAAGCAGAGTGAAGCAGAAAGAGGGAAAGTCAATACAAGTATGTGTTACTGAGGTTTCTACTATGGGCAGCTGGGGCTCAATTCCATCAGGACCTCCTGAGAAGCTTACAGAACACCTTTCAATTGTTCAAATCTCCAGTGGATTGGAGGCTGGATCCGATCCAGCCTCCAATCCCTCCTTCAATTCCCTCCTTCAACATTAATCCTTCAATTCCCTCCCCCACTGGGTAGCTCTAAGGAATTGGCCTGTAGGCTCCATGGCAGCTCAACGCCCTGGGTAGAAAGCAGAAAGACATCCAATCTGTGGTTAAGGTTGGACTTTGTCAGAGTAAGGTGAGTTACACAAGCCTGTCCACCACCATACAACTTAAATCAGAGGTACACTGAGGGGATTCTGACACGGGGCACCAGAGGCACCTCCTATAACTTTGTTGTTGGGATATTAAAATTATGGGAAATTGGAGGTGACATCTTTGGAGAAACTTACTCACCCAAGAAAAAAGACTTACAGATACCAACACTATAGAAATCTCAATGGGACAGAGACTGCTAGTTACCTATGTTAACATGATTCCCCCCTTCCTTTGCTGCAGTAAGAACCCAATTTCATTTGAGGTTGCAATGCATCCAGCTAAGAGACTACATTTTGTAGCCTTGCTTACAGCTAGATGTGGCCATGTGTTTAATTTCTTGCCAAAAAGTGTAAGCAGAATACTCTGTGGGCTTCTGGAAAGAGACTGGGTACTTACTTTCTCTACTTTCCTCCTTCCTGCTGCCTGTAATGCAGATACAATTGCAGAAGCCACCTGGACCATAAGGCACTGGCACTGAGAGAGTGGTGTAGCTAGTGTCTGTTGCCTACATCCCTGATGATGTGGTGTTGTCATACAAGCCATGGACTGCCACATCTGGCCTTCTCTTACGTGAGGAAGAAATCAATGTTTATTAATCATCTATTATTTGGGTTTTTTCTCTTACATTTTGACCAAATCTCATTCCAGCTAATACATCACATGAAGTGTCTGGAACCCGCCCCACCTCCCTGCAGTAAAGGCCATTAACTGGCAAGCCCTGTCAGTGCACACATAGTTTCCAGTCAGCTTTCCTGTCTCTCAATCTTAAACAGATTGCAGAGTACAACATATCCAAACATTTTTTTAAAAGCTTCTAATGTCAAAAACAGACGCCAAAAAAGAAACTTTGAAGAAATAGAGACAGTCCTGGGAGCAAAAGAGAATGTCAAAATAAACAACAAAAAAAAAACCTTAACATTCTTTAAAAATAAGACATATTTTACATCCAAAAAACATTAACAAAATACAAAAAAGTATACTCAGAGAACTAGAAAGAGCTCTTGGAAATTAAAAATATAACTGAAATAAGAAACTCAGTAGGTGAGCTGGAAATAAAGTTGATGGAAAATAGTAAAGGATATATTGAAAACACAGAGATTTAATCCAAGAGTTCCAGTAGATATGTATTCCAGAAAGAGAAAGAGGAAACTGGGTGGAAAGAAATTATCAAAGAAATAATAGAGGAAAGCTTCCTTGAATTAAAATTTTCATAATGAAAGAGCTCTCTTACTGACAAACAATGTTAATGCAAAAAGACTCACATTAAGAGACATCATTATAAAACTTCAGAATATCTGGTTAAAGAGACTTTCAAAAGTTTTCAGAAGAAAAAAGAAAAATATCAAGAATCAAAGTCTTTTCAACAACAATACTAGATTCTAGAAAACAATGGAACAGTAACTTCAAAATTCTAAGGGAGATTTATTTCAGCCTGATATTCCATAACCAGAAACACTCTCAGTCAAGTGTGAGGATGGAATGAATGGCATTCTAGATACGAAAAGATTAGAAACATGCATTTTCCTTGCACACTTTCTTAGACCCTCCATCCCTATTTCCCATGGCTATCTACACATATATTTGCTCCAGTCAGGACAGATTTCCTACAGCTCATTTCCGCCATGGTACCTGTTTCCTGTGGCCTCCCTCCACTCATATGCCTTCTCCTTTCGGCTGTGAAAACCAAATCTCCTACACGTTCTTCAAGAGCCAGTGCAAGCTCCACTTGCTTGAAGCCTTTAGGCCACACACATCTGCAGTGATCTCTTTACCTTTTGACCCTTCTCAGTCTCTAGAATCTTCACATGCATTTTGCTACTTTTGTCATTTTATCCGGCATTAGTCTCTGTATATGTCTGAATTCTCCAACAAGATTGGAACAGTATCTTAGTGTGACAGGAAAATAGAAAGTGCTTGGTAAACATCTGATGTTTACCCAGTTAATTAGGATACTCTGATTCCTGAATCAATTGTCTTTTCATGACACCATACTTTTTTTTTTTGAGAAACAGACATGGCTTGTTTATTAGAATGCAGAAAGTATCTGTATCAAGAGCAAGACAACAGATGAAATTGTATTTCTCAGAAAAAGCAACAAATTACAATTTTGCAAACATAACAGGTGATTTCAAAAAAGGTAAAATTTTTTTACAAAGAAAATTATCTTTTTATACAAATATTTTGGGCTTTCATTCAAAGGAAGATTATTTCATAAACTCTCAAGAATTTATGGATAAGAAAACCTTCAACTTTGCAAGGACAAAAGTAACTTGGAGGCTGACTTTATATTATTTTGAATTCAATAATGAACAATGACTGTGTTTACCAAACAATTGTAGATCATGATTGCAAAATCAAGTTACCCTAAGAAAAAAAAAGCATATCATGACACACCCCATGGCAAATGTCCTTTTCTGTTTTTAATCAAAGGATGATACAAGTCAACTCACGCCACGTCTCACTATTATTTTCTAAATTCTATGCAAACAGGACAAGGCTTCAACTGAAGAGAGACAAGAATGAAGAGGCTTCTTTTATTTTTGGTCCTTGTAACATTTTCTTCTGCATTTCCCACAGACCGAAAGATGGAATATGAAGAAAATATGCAACTGGCTCAGGTACTGTCTCAATAAATGTTATTAATGACTATCAATAAAACTTTTACTTTATTGATTGTATTGGGACTTAAAAAGACAGCTAGTTCCTACCAAAGAGTCCTGAACTTTCTTGTGAGGAGCTGCTTTTCCTTTCCTTGGCTCTAAGGACATCAAGGAAATTTGAGGGGTGGAGAGTAGGGGTGGGGTGGAGGACAGGAAGGATTTGCTACAACTTTAAGCAATAGTTACAAGTGAAGAGACAGTGAGAGTAGAAAGGGTCAGCCCTGAAAGAATGGAGGTCTCCATAAAAGCATTTGAAGACCAACCAGGAGAACCCAACTATATTTTGGAGCCACTTATCCCTGTATGTATGAAAAACACATTGTTTTGGAGATTCCCTGTAAAAATCAGTCCAATTTGCCATATTTGGTGAAATTATTTACATTTGAAAAATGGATAATCACATCTCCTCTAGAATTTGATTCAAGGAAACACCAAAATGAAAGTAACAGCAACAATATGTAAGACACAAGATAATTTAACACACAGAAGAAGCTTGCTTCTCTTCTGTGGAAGTTTGGAGTCTCATGGGCTGTATGGGTTTAGCCAGTTCTGGTCACACATAGCTCAATGAGTTCTTGAAAACTGAAAACACAGGGTGACTCTTTGCTTTCTTCTTTGTTTTCTTCCTCTCTTCTTTCTTCTCTCACTCCTTCCTTTCCCTTGTTACTTATTTCCTTTTTCCCTCCTACTGCCAAAAAGGATTGCAGAAAATTTTGGTTTCTCCTGAGATGGAGATCTGCTCTCCTGTAGTCTGTGCCTTTTTTTGTCTTTTTGGTCAGGCATATCTCAACCAGTTCTACTCTCTTGAAATAGAAGGGAGTCATCTTGTTCAAAGCAAGAACAGAAGTGTCATAGACAGCAAAATTCGTGAAATGCAAGCATTTTTCGGATTGACAGTGACTGGAAAACTGGACTCAAATACTCTTGAGATCATGAAGACACCCAGGTGTGGGGTGCCTGATGTGGGTCAGTATGGCTACACTCTCCCTGGGTGGAAGAAATACAATCTCACATACAGGTAATGCTACTGCCCCTAATCTAAAGGAACATGAAAATAATCTCCAAGGAACAAAAATAATAATAGTTTATTTTACCGAGCACTTCCTGTGTGCACAGCACTTGATAGATTTTATTTATTCCATCCTCCCAAGAAATTTGTGACATAGGCATCACTGCTATTACCACCTTAAACACAGAGAAACAAAAGCTTATTTACCATAGGCCATTTTACACAGCTCTTCTCATCAGACTGGCTCTGGCAGATATGCTCTAATCTCTAGCCTCTGCCACCTCTATAAAAGCTCAGGACCAGGATCTGCCTTCTGATTGCAGATGCTTAAAGGTACAAATGAAGTGTGCTCAAGGGAAAATGGGAAGACCCTGGAGCACAACCAGTTCATGTCAAAGGTGTGTGAGTCAGATTGTCAAATCTAAGGTGGACCCCAGACATCTCAAGGACAGGGAGCTGGCTTATTGGCAGAAAGAAGATGAAGTGCACCTGTGACCTGAGATAGAGTCAGTGACTTTGACCACTGCTCTAGAGCCTTCCTGGCTGGCCCTAAAGAGTCTTTCTGATAGTTCTTCCTTCATCTTACTGAGCCTTAGGGATTGAGATAAAAATACGTTTATCAAGATAGGGAATATAAATTAAGGGAGATATTTTCTTGAGTAACAAACTCTTTGTGGCTTTCAAGTGAGACTCTTAATATATGACACATGCATAAGACTGATTTCTACAAGCCGTTTGAGAAAATAAATCTCAATTCTTTTTAGAAGATATTTATAATACAGTCATATACACAGCAAACACATACATGGGATTAATGATCTCCCACTTAAGATGTGATCTTAGGGAAATCATTTAACCTCTTTGAGCCTCATTTGTTAAAGTGTGATAATACGACCTGATGAATAGGGCAAATGAAAGATTGAATTATATAGCATACGTAAAAGTACCTTACTTAAATAGTAAAGTAGTGTACAAATGTAGCAATAGCACCGTACCAAATGTTACTGCCGCATATAATTGATGACATAGAAATTATTTTCTTTCCATAGTATGTGTTTACATGCATGTATAACCACGAATTGATATATTTTTGTTAATTTCTAAGAATCATAAACTACACTCCAGATATGGCACGAGCTGATGTGGATGAGGCTATCCAAAAAGGTTTAGAAGTGTGGAGCAAAGTTACTCCACTAATATTCACCAAGATTTCCAAAGGGATTGCAGACATCATGATTGCCTTTAGGACCCGAGGTAAGGTTTTCAGCAGAGAAAGCTATATGGCTATTTTCATCCCAGGAGCTTTGAAGATGCTGATCCTTTTTCCCCCCATGAATTGTATCTCAGTCCATGGTTGGTGTCCTCGTTATTTTGATGGCCCCCTGGGAGTCCTTGGCCATGCCTTTCCTCCTGGTTTGGGTCTGGGTGGAGACACTCACTTTGATGAGGATGAAAACTGGACCAAGGATGGAGCAGGTGAGCCCAATTTTCTTTATGAACAAAATTTTGTTATTCATACAAATTCCTAAAGGAATAGTTTTGCAACTAGTTGCTTTTTACTTCCTAATTTCCCTACGATTTTTCATATTCCAGATGACATTGATGAAAGTGTCCAATGTCTGTTCAAACCATTGTGCTTGTCCAGTTCAGAGCCTTATCCACACAACATCTTCATAAAGTTGCTAATCCTGTTATGATCAGAACATTCTTCCTTTACTCAGATGTTCATTCATATACCCACAATGCCTGAAGGGCCACTATGTGCCTGGAACTGTGCAAGGTGTTGTACAGACCACAAAGTTGTACTCGAAAAGTTCCAGCTCTTCAGAGGTTCATGATCTTGTGTGATGTATAAAGCCTAGACCCACTCACCACCATACAAGGCAGACTGTGCTGTCTGTTCTACCCATGGCAGAAGTCATCTCTGGCTTGAGGACTGAAAGAAGACTCTGGGGAGGTGGTGATTCTAAGTTAGTGATTGAAGGATGCTGTGTGGGTTCATGGCCCATAGGAAGTCTGTTTATATGCATGAACCTCTTCTAGCTCTTGCCTGTCTGCCAAGGTATTAGACCCTGGTCTTTATATTTGACTTACTTCTTCAGACTAAGTGGGTTGATTTTATTTCTTTTCATGGGCCTCCCTGGCACTAAAATAAGAGATATTTTATTACTTTTCAAACAAAAAACAAAACTTTACAATAGTAAAAATATGTGCCTCAAATGAAGGAGCAGGTTGAGTAGACTCTCGGGTTCTCCCACTCTTTTTTTCTATCATTGACTACAGTCATCTTGGGTCTGGCATCTGGTTTCCCAGGTCCCAGGAAAGTGGAGGCTGTGTCTCTCTGGTGGATGGTACGCAAGGCCACAATTCAGTCCTGATCAAGTAACTCCAGACAGTCTGTGGGTCAGTTTTACAGTTTCTGCAAAACTGAAAGCCAGTGACTCAAAATGATGCGTGGCCACTCCTTGCTAAGTCTGATCATGTGATGTAATTGTTTTTCCAAGAGCTAGGAAACAAAGAGGGTAAAGAACTCAGTGCTGGCTGAACTTCAGGTACCGGGGAAGTCTGAGACTGGTTGCTGCCACTGCCACGTGAGTTACATCAAAGACAAGAAAATGAAAGGGGTGGGGTGACACCATGACCCAAACAACAGAATAGTTGAATGGACCATGTCTGTATCTCCTGCTGAAACATGTCCCAATATTTCTCTGGATTTGGCCTAAAGGCAGTGTGGATATGTCCAATCAGGCAGTTATAGGAAATATCTTAGTGCTTACCAAAGTCAGAATGACTCCACTTTGTCAGCCAGGATTTACTTTCATATCTAGAGGTAGATATGAAAGTTTCACTGTCATTTTATCCCTATTAATTCCAATACTTAGTAGTAAAATTACTATTACGCATACTGCAACAGGCCCCTAGCCAAAGGGGATGTGTGGGGTCGATTACAAAAAAGTCCAATTTGATCTGGGCCTCAAGTTGGCAAAACTTGCTTGAGCAAAGCAGAGGATAAATATAGCCCTCCACCAAGTTATGGGTGGATAGCCAGGCAACAATACTAAAATGGGTTATCTTCTAACTACTTTGCTACATTCCCTCAGCTTTGAAATTTTTGGCCCTGGGGGATGCCCAATCATATAACTCTTACCTCACTGACGTAGAAGGGAAAATGCCTTCCTGTTCTCTAATAAAAACATAAAATCTCAAGCATATGTGACCTCCAATCAGATTTTTTAAATAGAAAATTTGGCAATAATGTATAATATATGATTACCTTCTTTACGTATATGTAAGCTCTCTCTATGGAAAGGGCACAAAAGTCTTAGTGTAACTTCCTTAAAAGCAATAGACAACCGTCATCTGCTAATCCCACTGTTTCCTAAGGGAAGGACAGTCACTGCGTGGTGATGTCAGAGGAATCTGTGCACATAGAGAGGCTTTCCTGAGAATCTCCCAAAGTGAGGTCAGTGTCAAGCCTGTATGAATGTAAATGTTCTACACACACATATGTACTAAACAACTGAAACAGACCTCAGAGACCGCTACAGATGCAGTGTTGGGATGGAGAAGAGCAGTGGTCTGTGGCTTGGCAGACCTTACCTGCAGGAAGATGACACATGTTATCTGTAATAAAGGTGAAAACACCTTGCAAAGCACTTGCCTTTAGCAAACATTCAGAAAGTGTTTGACACTGATGATTATGTTGGTGATTATTAGTATTAATGATAATGATGATGATTAGATAGAGTGATTTCTAGGAGAAGGAAAAACTATTCACAAAGGTACTCATGTATTATGTATCAATGTATCCATTTAGTCACATCTCCAAGAAGGCAGCAATGTTGTCTTTTTTTCTACAGTATCATACAGCCTATAATATTGTCAGCACGTGAGAGACACTCTACAAATATTTGATAAATGAAGTCACGCGACAAATCTTTACTCAACATCTACTCTGACTCACGCTCTGCAATAGAAATGGAATATACAATAGTGTACAAGACATAGACCCTGCCCTCCAGGGGTTTACAGTCTAGAGGACACACTCTACCAAATGGCAATTAAAATTAGTATGATCAACCGTGGGATAAAGGGAACTATGGCAATGTAATAGGAGCACATAAGATAAACTCCAATCCATTTACAGAGGTCAGGGAGGAAGTGATGCCAAACCTGAGACCTGAAGGCTCTGCAGGAACTCTGAAGACAAAGTGGAGTAAACAGTTCTAGACAGAATAACCCAACCAACCCAAGTATTAGAATTGTGGTGGAACAGAAGGCTAAAATGGTGAATAGGATTCAGATTAGAATCCTTTATAGAAGGTCTTGAAAGCCACGATAAATGTTTGGACTTCATTCAGATGATCTGAGTTTGAATTACTTTTTTAAAGAGTCATTTGTCCCATCCCCGTCCAAAAGCACATGCAGTGATATTGCCAGCAGCAAAAGCCAGAGCAGAAAAGCATGAACGTCCATGAAATAATTTTTTGCCATTCCATGTTCGTTTTGTGCAAACATCACTGGACAAAGCGCCATAACAAAAGGCTCAGCATTTTCCTTCATGTCCATAGGCTTAGTTGCAACTCCAAGGACAGTCTTTTATATACTTAGAAACTTACAGACTGTGGGAGAGACAGAGAAATAAAAAGGCAAGTCCAACCATGCATGGTACAACTTCTGGTGTGGTAAAGTACAGAGTACTATGGTCTTGTATAGGAGGCACAGCTAACCATTCGATCATCCACATAAAAACCTGGATATCCAGCAACCATCACTAAGCAGTTTCTCAGTCACCAGGAATAAAAGATAATTAAGACATGGTCCCTGTACCGAAAGGGTACACAGCTTGGTGAAAGAAATAGACAATGCAGTACTTATCTGCAAAGATAGAATTAAGCACTGAGTCTACAGAAGCCGAGAGAGGTGCAATTAAGTCAACCTGGATAGGAGCTGGGGAATAAGAGAAGCCTCATGAGGGAGATGGCTCTAGGGGGATTCCTGAGGAATACATAGGATAGCGGGGAGAAAGGGGGGTGAGAAAGTAATACGCTGGGCAGAAGGGATGGAGATATGGAGACACAGAGATTAGAAAGAACATGGCATAGACGAGAAATGCAAATGATTCAATATGGCTAGCTCATGGAATGCGAAAATAAAATATGAGGCTGGGAAAAAAAGCAGGGACTCGTTCATGGAAGGCCATGTTTAGGTATTTGGACTTGATCCTACAGCCAATGGAGAACCTCTGAATAATATAGGTAGGAGAAATATGATCACATTCAGCAGCCTAAAAACAACCAAAGACTGGCGGCTTCTCTCTCTCTCTCTCTCTCTCTCTCTCTCTTTTTTTTTTTTACTACTATCCATTTCTGAGACACCTGTTTCCTGCCATCTGTTAACTCTGGGTTATATTTCTCCATGATGTGACTAATACCAATTATCAGCCTTGAAATATTTCCCAGATAAATGATGGTGAATATGTTATAAGAATTATCTGCTGTTTGGCAAGCCTTTTCTTCATTCCCCTCAGTTACTTCCTAATCTCAGATGCAATCATTCTCCTTCTGAATGACTAATGTACTCATGTTTTCCCTGTTTTTGTTAAGGATTCAGCTTGTTTCTTGTGGCTGCTCATGAATTTGGTCATTCACTGGGGCTCTCTCACACCAATGATCAAACAGCTTTGATGTTCCCAAATTATGTCTCCCTGGATCCTAGCAAATACCCACTTTCTCAGGATGATATCAATGGAATACAATCCATCTATGGTGAGCAACGAATCTGAATATATGTGAACTGAATTGACAGCCTTACAGGAAGGAAGTTGAGAAAAATCACTTCTTGAAATATTATCATGAAGAAAATATTCTCTTGGGTAAGATCCTTCTGTAGGTATTTCTACATGCCTTCTTAATTCACTAAGGTATTTCTTTTCTCATCAAAGGAAGTCCACCTAAGACACCTGCTAAGCCAAAGGGACCCACTGTACCCCATGCCTGTGACCCCGATTTGACTTTTGATGCTATCACCACTTTCCGCAGAGAAGTAATGTTCTTTAAAGGCAGGTAAACCCATTCCCTTAAACACCTCAACTTCCTATGAAGATTTTTCTTTTCAAGAGATTTGGGGATAAGAGAGCTGTGGGGGTAGTGAGAATATGTGCCTTTACTTTTCGTTTTATAACTGCCCATATTGTTTGAATGTTTTATTCTGTGCACATATCTCTTACTTGTTTGATAAATTAATTTTTAAATGTTTTTAAGCAAATTTTTAAATTGCCATTGAAACAGAGTCTACTTTCAGTGACTTCTTAGCTAAAATAACACACCACTCCTGGTGGTGTGTTGGAGGTGGCTTATACCATTTCAGGATCCAATTGTGAAATTTTCAAGAATTTTGTAAACTGGTTCACATCACTTTGGTAGCTTGAAACTGGCCATGGTTGGAGTATTTACACCCTGGAAATCATCAAATGATAAAAATTAGGTTTTTTTCCTACCTGGAGAGCCAATTGTTAAATACGCATCGACAGACCTTTCCCTGAAGCTGAATCAACAGTGTTAGCTGTGGTAGGAAATCTCTTCTCTCACTATGTATAATTTACTGCACTTAACTTGCAACATGGTGTGTCAATTATGTATACCATGACCATATTTTCAGAACAGAGTATCAAGACATACACCAACTGACAAGGATATAGGGGCAAAAGAAAAGAATATCTGAAATTAGACTCCTGCCACCCACAACTATGTAGCACTGTAATTACATGCTGTCACTACCATGCTCTTAATAGTCGAGGCTGAGAGACCACTTGTCAGGGATGGGTAGACAGCATGGGAAGGAAAATGGACTATATGGACTTTTCAAGTCCTCCTCATAGGCTCAGAACTTTACAGCCAGAAGGGAAATCTGAGGAAATATTTAGCTATGCAAAAATAATAACATTTCTTTATTCTAGCAAACATCAGCACCAAAAAATTCTTCTTAGATGGCTTGGTATTGGTTTAGAATGTTGGGAATTGCTGCTTTGGCAAAAATGAGGTGATTGAGCACACTGGGAACTATTTATGAGATTTCCATGGGTATTTTGCTACCCTAAGTTCCCAAAAGAGTGGGCACAAAGTCATGTCCTGACCTTGGTAGTCCAAAGGGTAGAATTGAACTCATAACCATCTAAATTTGCTGTGGAAATTTGTATTAATGTCATAAATTGTTTGAGGAAAATATCAACCAATTAGATAAGGGACAAGTGTCAGTTTGCAGCATTTTCATTGAAATAGATATATATACACTGTGTATAAAGTATGGTTTTCTGTCTAACACAGGCATCTATGGAGGATCTACTATGATATCACTGATGTTGAATTTGAATTGATCTCTTCATTCTGGCCATCTCTGCCAGCTGATATTCAAGCTGCATATGAGAACCCCAAAGACAAGATTCTGGTTTTTAAAGGTAATTTTACCCATCATTATTCCTCTTCTCCCTCTGGATGCCTGAACTGTTCAGTGGGTATTTTAGTGCAAGGAATATAATCTTCATGAATGAGCAAAATAGACAGGGCTTCTGCCCTGACCTGAGGTTCCTATCGTAAAGAATAACTATCCAAGGATTCTCAGTGGTTGTGAAGATAAACACCATCCCAACAGCACAGGAGAAAAGAAAACTGTATAACAAAAACTAAAAAGTATTTTTTTCTGAAAAATAAAGGTAACCCATTTCTCTTCTGTGCTCCCTTTTTACTAGGGTTGTTAGATGTGGCAAATAAAAATAAAAGATGCTTTGAATTTTGGACAAACAACAAAATAATTTTTTAGTATAAGTATGTCCTTTGCAATATTTTGGATACACTTATACCAAAAATTAGTCATTGTTTATTTGAAATTCAGATTCAATTGGTATCTAATATTCAAATTAGCAACCCTACTTTTTACATGGGTTTCACCAGATTACTTGCCTTTGAGAACACTTGGGTGCTGAAATTTAGGAGAACATGTCCAAATATACTTGACTGTTTTGTCAGAGTTGGAAAGAATTAATACAATGAATTCAATTGACATGGGTATGCACACTACTAACTATAGGTATATATTACTTGTGTAATGTTAATGACATAAGTAGCTAAAGAAAGCAGTAAGAATAAATGGAGACATAAGATTACTAAATCTCTAAGCATTGAACCTGAAAGGAACTAAGCATCTAATTATTTTCAAACTTCTTAAGACAGCTATTTCTCCCTTTAGGAAATAAATCAGAAGATAATCACTTTCTCTCTTCCTAGATGAAAACTTCTGGATGATCAGAGGATATGCGGTCTTGCCAGATTATCCCAAATCCATCCATATACTTGGCTTTCCAAGACGTGTGAAGAAAATTGATGCAGCTGTCTGTGATCGAAACACAAGAAAAACCTACTTCTTTGTGGGCATTTGGTGCTGGAGGCAAGTCTACAGACAATTGACCCTTTGTTTTACTCTGGAAAAAAATATCCAGATAACTTCACTTTAACATGGACAAAAATAAAATTAACCTACAGTGTTCCTAAAGTGTTATCTTGAAGGCAATCTCAGGTGGATGGCATTCGCCAAACAAAAGAATGTTTCAATCAGTTCAAAGATCTTTCTCCAAGTTAAAAAAATAAAGATAAAATCATAAAGCTGGTGATGCCAACCAAACCACCAATGACAAACATATCTAGTCAAAATCTTTGAAACTCCAGGATGAGCTCTTATTTTGATTTAACAGTTCCACAGAATAGCATCAATCCGGCAAATTATGTGGCTTTCCCCCCTCATAATTCCTTGCTTTCAAGACATTATAAGTGATTTAACCAAACATAATCTTTGCCATTTTTATTTTATTATTCATCCAACTCGTTTTCTTCCAGTAGGACTACTTTTTTTTTCTACATCTTTGCTTGACTCCAAGGAGGCAGTAAAAAATTAAGCCCTCCCCCTCCAAAACTAAGATCCCCTGAAAACCTTTCAAATCCATGTCTCCAGGTATGACGAAGTTACCCAAACCATGGACAAAGGGTATCCACACAGGGTGGTAAAATACTTTCCAGGAATTGGTCTCCAAGTGGATGCTGCTTTCCAACATAAAGGTAAGTGCCTGACTATAAGGATACTTGGAAGACTTTGCTGACTGTGAAATAAGACAGCATGAAATCTTAAATGTTTCAATTTTAATGTCATTTTATTACTCTAGAGTACATGTAAATAATAATAAACTTTAATCTGAGGGCCTTATCAAAAACTGAATAGTAAGTTCTGAATTATATTCTCTGTCATACTATTTCAAAACTGCAAAAAGTACCAAAATTAACTATCACTGATCCAAGATACCTTATAAAGATACCCCCGAAGAGGTTTAAGTGTGAAAAATGACTAAGCACGTGAAGTGAACAGTGATTCTCAATCTTAATGTACATAGCTTAATATACACAGCTTGGGGTTATGAAACTACAAGTCCCTTAGAGTTTCTGAGGCAGTAGGATTGTGGGTAAGATCCAGGAATCTATAGTCTTAAAAGAACCTCAAACAATGTAATGCATCAGTTCAGCTACTATATCTTCAGAGACAACAAACCAGACCATGCAGTAAGCAGGAGTCTAAACATGTTTTTGAGTAACACCATCTGTTATTCTTGTGAAATCTAACATGGAACCTCAAAAACTAAAACAGATTAACCAGAGCAACACTAGGAAAATGAGGATGTAGGGACCAAGGCCATACTCACATTTCTCCCCCTCTCTGAGACACATTTTTGAAACCTAGTTTGAGAACCTCTGGCATAAACCACAGTCTGACTAGAAAGGTAGTAAGCCCTTGAAACTCATGTTTCATACCTTGGCTTTTTTTTCAGGGAAATAAAAATAATATTTCTCATGTGACTGAGCAGAGTAAAATGTATCTATATATGTAACTATATAGTTACACATTTCTTTTCTCTCCATATAATGTTCAGTTATTTTATTCTATATTCATAAAATTTTAAAGTGTGGAATCATTGTATAGTGGTGCAAAGTAACTAATCATGATTCTCTCTCTCTAGGATTCTTCTATTTCTTCCGTAGATCAAAGCAATTTGAATATGACCCTAAGGCAAAGAATGTTACCCGAATAATGAAAACCAATACTTGGTTTCAATGCAGAGAACCATTAAATTCATCATCTGATTTTACTATCAGTGAGGAAAATGTACATTCAGGGGGAGTGGAGATGTTTTATCATAAGAATTTAAACTTGCTTATTTTCAGTATTGTTCATGTGCTGAAAAACTACAGTTATCAATAAATTCATAGACCTAAAATAAACCTCAAGGGGTCTTTTAATCTGAACTCTGCTTCAAAGGAGAATAGAACTATTCTTTAACATCAAGTTGCCAGTCCTAGTTCTAAATATCTATCTAGTTAAGAGTCAAACAGCTTTTTGAGCTTCCTGATTCTTTTTACAGGAAGTTATGTGTAAACACAACTCTCACTGGACTTTAAACATATTTTGTGCTTTGTAGACTTGAAGAAGTAAGACGTTTGTTATAATAACAAAATACTGAAGATATTTATTAAACCAATCTTTAGCATTCTATTTTGTCTGGACCTTTGGAGTTGGAGAAGCTTGATAAACTGCATCCCTCATCCCTACCCATGTTCTGAACCCACTGAGAAATAACATACAGTTGGGAGAGTAAAATACCACCTTTATTAATGAAAGGCTTATATTGGAGAATATATCTGTGGACAAGAAAGCTTCCTAATATCAAATTCTAGAGTGAGCTATACTTACAAGTCATGGGAAGCACCATGCCTCCCCAAGAAAAAGTGAGCTGCCTACGGACTACATGGAGCCCAAAGAGAAAGAAACAAGGATGGAGCTACATGTGCCTAGTTTCTGCTCCCAAATTCACCATTCAAATAAGTTATTCCACCTACCAAAGAGAGGAGTGAGAGCCTAGAGAGATGAAGGAAGTGTTACACTAAAGATGATCCCCCAAGAATTAAGAAACTAGCAGGAGTAGGAAAGTAGTGTTCCTTCCAACCCTCCCAATCCCACCCCAAGCATAGACCAATACAATGAACCATTCCTTAGAAAGTTTAAAAGCAAGTTGTGTGCACACTGATCTCATATAAAAGAAATGTAGAGATTTCTTGTGTTTCCTGTGTATATGGGTCAACTGGGCTTAAACCTATTGGTAGAAATTTCCTGTCATCTTTATATGTATCTGTTGTATGTTTAGAAACCCAACCATGTACCTGTTGGTTAAGTTTTACCTTTACACCCTCAAAGCTAAATGCTTAGCAAAGCTCTACATTAATTTTCTGACCCAAAAGATGGGAGGTTGTCAGTTGAACTTGATTCTGATTAGGTGATGGATTGAGTAGTGTCAACTGATAGAAAATAAGCACAGAATATCTCAGGAATTCCTACAGCTAGTCCTCCAAATCACACATTTTTTTCCTTGGGTTAAGTATTACCAGATTCCTAAAAGAAGGGATATAAGAGGAGGAAGAGTAAGGAGTGGACATCACCTTCCTCCCCACAAATACATCAGAAATACATCTATATGTGGAACAATTCCTACAGAACACCTACTGAATCCTGGCAGAAGAACTCAGACCTCCCAAAAGGCAAGAAACTCCTCACGTATCTGGGTAGGGTAAAAGAAAAAAGAAAAAACAGAGACAAAAGACTAGGGATGGGAGTGGCATCAGTGGGAGGGAGCTGTGAAAGAGGAAAGGTTTCCACACACTAGGAAACCCCTTCATTGTTGGAGATGGAGTGGGGGGAAGCTTCAGAGCCACAGAGGAGAGTGCAGCAACAGGGCTGCAGAGGGCAAAGCAGTGAGATTCCTGCACAGAGGATCACTGTTGACCAGCGCTCACCAGCCCCAGAGGCTTGTCTGCTCACGCACCAGGGCAGGTGGGGGCTGGGAGCTGAGGATCCGGTTTCGGAGGTCAGATCCCAGGGAGAGAATTGGGGTTGGCTGCGTGAACACAGCTTGAAAGGGGCTAGTGCGCCACAGCTAGACGGGAGGGAGTCCAGGAAAAAGTCTGGAACTGCCTGAGAGGCAAGACTTTTTCTTGCCTCTTTGTTTCACAGTGTGCAAGGAGAGGGTATTAAAAGTGTCATCTAAACGAGCTCCAGAGATGGGTGTGAGCCGCGGCTATCAGCGCAGACCCCAGAGACGGGCATGAGATGCTAAGGCTGCTGCTGCACCACCAAGAAACATGTGAGCAAGTACAGATCACTATCCACACGTCCCCTCCTGGGAGCCTAGGCAGCACGCCACGTCCAGGGTCCCATAATCCAGGTACAACTTCCCCTGGAGAACAAACAGCACACCTCAGGCTGTTGCAACTTCACACTGGCCTCTGCCACTGCAGGCTCACCCCACATTACATACCCCTCCATCCCCCCAGCTTGAGTGAGCCAGAGCACCCTAATCAACTGCTACTATAACCCCATCCTGTCTGAGTGGGAACAGATGTCCTCAGGCGACCTACATGCAGAGGTGAGGCCAAATCCAAAGCTGAACACCAGGAGCTGTGTGAACAAAGAAGAGAAAGGGAAATTTCTCCCAGCAGCCTCAAGAGTAGTGGATTAAATCTCCACAATCAACTTGATGTACCCTGCATCTGTGGAATACCTGAATCAACAATGAATCATCCCAAAATGAGGCGGTGGACTTTGGGAGCAACGATATATATATATATATATATATATATATATATATATATATATATATATATATATATATATGTTTTCCTTTTTTTCTATCAGTGAGTGTGTATGTGTATGCTTCTGTGTGTGCTTTGTCTGTATAGCTTAGCTTTTACCATCTGTCCTAGGGTTCTGTCTGTCCGTTTTTTTGTTTTGTATTTATTTTTGTTATTGTTGTTGTTTGTTTGTTTCATTATAGTTTTTAGTGCTTGTTATCATTAGTGGATTTGGTTTTTGGATTGGTTGCTCTCTTCTTTCTTTCTTTTTTTATTACTTTTAATTTTTTTCAATTTTTAAGAATTATATTTTATTTTTTATTTTAATAACTTCATTTTATTTTATTTTTTCTCTCTTTCTTTCTTTCTTTCTACCTTTCATTCTGAGCCATGTGGATGACAGGGTCATGGTGCTCCAGCCAGGTGTCAGGCCTGTGCCTCTGAGGTGGAGAGCTGAGTTCAGGACATTGGTTCACCAGAGACCTCCCAGCTCCAAGTAATATCAAATGGCGAAAATCTCCCAGAGATCTCCATCTCAACGTTAAGACCCAGCTCCACTCAAAGACCAGCAAGCTACATTGCTGGACAACCTACACCAAACAACAAGCAAGACAGGAACACAACCCCACCCACAAGCAGAAAGGCTGCCTAAAGTAAGGTCACAGACAACCCAAAACACACCACCAGATGCAGACCTGCCCACCAGAAAGACAAGATCCAGCCTCATCCAGCAGAACACCAGCACTATTCCCCTCAACCAGGAAGCCTACACAACCCACTGAAACAACCTTAGCCACTGGGGGCAGACACCAAAAACAACGGGAACTACAAACCTGCAGCCTGAAAAAAGGAGACACCAAACACAGTAAGTTAAGCAAAATGAGAAGACAGAGAAACACACAGCAGATGAAGGAGCAAGGTAAAAACCCACCAGACCAAACAAACGAAGATGAAATAGGCTGTCTACCTGAAAAAGAATTCAGAGAAATAATGGTACAGATTATACAAAATCTAGGAAATAGAATGGAGAAAATACAAGAAACGTTTAACAAGGACCTAGAAGAACTAAAGAGCAAAAAAAAAAAAAAAAAAAAAAAATGAGCAACAACACAATAAATGAAATTAAAAATTCTCTAGAAGAAATCAGTAGCAGAATAACTGAGACAGAAGCACCAATATTCGAATTATAGGGGTCCCAGAAGAAGAAGAGAGAAAGAAGGGACTGAGAAAATATTTGAAGAGATTATAGTTTAAAATTTCCCTAACATGGGAAAGGAAATAGTCAATGAAGTCCAAGAAGTGCAGAGTCCCACACAGGATAAATCCAAGGAGAAACACACCAGGACACATATTAATCAAACAATCAAAAATAAAATACAAAGAAAAAAAATTAAAAGCAGCAAGGGAAAAACAGAAAATAACATACAAGGGAATCCCCATAAGGTTAACAGCTGATCTTTCAGCAGAAACTCTGCAAGCCAGAAGGGATTGGCAGGACATATTTAAAGTGATGAAAGAGAAAAACCTACAACCAAGACTACTCTACCCAGCAAGGATCTCATTCAGATTTGACGGAGAAACTAAAACCTTTACAAACAAGCAAAAGCTAAGAGAATTCAGCACCACCAAACCAGCTTTACAACAAATGCTAAAGGAATTTCTCCAGGCAGGAAACACAGAGAAGGAAAAGACCTACAATAACAAACCCAAAACAATTACAAAGATGGTAATAGGAACATACATATAGAAACTTACCTTAAATGTAAATGGATTAGATGCTCCAACCAAAAGATAAAGATTGGTTGAATGGATACAAAAACAAGACCTGTATATATGCTGTCTACAAAAGACCCACTTCAGACCCAGGGACACATACAGACTGAAATTGAGGGGATGGAAAAAGATATTGCATGCAAATGGAAATCAAAATAAAGCTGGAACAGCAACTCTCATATCAGACAAAATAGACTTTAAAACAAAGTCTATTACAGAGAAAAAGGACACTACATAATGATCAAGGGATCAATCCAAGAAGAAGATATAACAATTGTAAATATTTATGCATCCAGTATAGGAGCAACTCAATGCATAAGGTAAATGCTAACAGCCTTCAAAGGGGAAATTGACAGTAATAAATAGTAGAGGATTTCAACACTCAGTTTTCACCAATGGACACATCAACCAAAATGAAATAAACAAGGAAACACAAGCTTTAAATGATACATTAAACAAGATAGACTTAATTGATATTTATAGAATATTCCATCCAAAAATAAAAGAATACACTTTCTTCTCAAGTGCTCATGGAACATTCTCCAGGATAAATCGTATCTTGGGTCAAAAATCAAGCCTTGGTAAATTTCAGAAAATTGAAATCATATCAAGTATCTTTTCTGACCACAACGCTATGAGGTTAGATATACATTACAGGAAAAAATCTGTAAAAAATACAAACACATGGAGGTTAAACAGTACACTACTTAATAACCAAGAGATCACTGAAGAAATCAAAGAGGAAATCAAAAAATACCTAGAAACAAATGACAGTGAAAACACAACCCAAAAACCTATGGGATGCAGCAAAAGCAGTTCTAAGAGGGAAGTTTATAGCAATACAATCCTACCTTAAGATACAAGAAACATCTCAAATGAACAACCTAACTTTACAACTAAAGCAATTAGAGAAAGAAGAACAAAAATACCCCAAAGTTAGCAGAAGAAAAGAAATCATAAATATCAGTCAGAAATAAATGAAAAAGAAATGAAGGAAACGTTAACAAAGATCAATAAAACTAAAAGTTGGTTCTTTGAGAAGATAAAAAAAATTGATAAACCAGACTCATCTAGAAAAAAAGGGAGAAGACTCAAATCAATAGAATTAGAAATGAGAAAGGAGGAGTAACAACTGACACTGCAGAAATACAAAAGATCATGAGAGATTACTACAAGCAACTCTATGCCAATAAAATGGACAACCTGGAAGAAATGGACAAATTCTTAGAAAAGCACAACCATCTGAGACTGAACCAGGAAGAAATAGAACATATGAACAGACAAATCACAGACACTGAAATTGAGACTGTGATTAAAAATCTTCCAACAAACAAAAGCCCAGGACCAGATGCCTTCATAGGTGAATCCTATCAAACATTTAGAGAAGAGCTGACACCTACCCTTCTCTAACTCTTCTAAGTAGCAGAGGAGCAGCACTCTCAAGCTCATTCTATGAGGCCACCATCACCCTGATACCAAAATTAGACAAAGATGTCACAAGGAAAGAAAACCACAGGCCAATATCACTGATGAACATAGATGCAAAAATTCTCAACAAAATACTTGCAAACAGAATCCAAGAGCACATTAAAAGGATCATACACCATGATCAAGTGGGGTTTAGCCCAGGAATGCAAGGATTCTTCAATATATGCAAATCAATGTGATACACCATATTAACAATTGAAGAATAAAAACCATATGATCATCTCAATAGATGTAGAAAAAACTTTTTAACAAAATTCAACACCCAATTATGATAAAACCCTCCAGTAAGTAGGCATAGAGGTAACTGACCTCAACATAATAAAGACCGTATATGACAAACCCACAGCCAACATCCTCCTCAATTGTGAAAAGCTGAAACCATTTCCACTAAGATCAGGAAAAAGACAAGGTTGCCCACTCTCACCACTATTATTCAACATTGTTTTGGAAGTTTTAGCCACAGCAATCAGAGAAGAAAAAGAAATAAAAGGAACACAAATTGGAAATGAAGACATAAAACTGTCACTGTTTGCAGATGACATGATAATATACATAGAGAATCCTACAGATGTTACCAGTAAACTACTAGAGCTAATCAATGAATTTGGTAAAGTAGCTGGATACAAAATTAATGCACAGTAATCTCTGGCATTCCTATACACTAAGGATGAAAAATCGGAAAGTGAAATGAAGGAAACACTCCCATTTACCATTGCAACAAAAAGAATAAAATACCTAGGAGTAAACCTACCTAAGGGGAAAAAAGACCTTTATGCAGAAAACTATAAGACACTGATGAAAGAAAACAGATGGAGAGATACATCATGTTCGTTGATTGGAAGAATCAATATTGTGAAAATGATTATACTACCAAAAGCAATCTACAGATTCAATGCAATCCCTATCAAACTACCAATGGCATTTTTCACAGAACTAGAACAAAAAACTTCACAATTTGCATGGAAACACAAAAGAACCCGAATAGCAAAAGCAATCTTGAGAAAGATAAACAGAGCTGGAGGAATTAGACTCCCTGACTTTAGACTATACTACAAAGCTACAGTAATCAAGACAGTATGGTACTGGCACAAAAACAGAAATATAGATCAATGGAACAGGATAGACAGCTCAGAGATAAACCCATGTACATATGGTCACCTTATTTTTGATAAAGGAGGCCAGAAAATACAACAGAGAAAAGACAGCCTCTTCAATAAGTGGTGTTGGGAAACCTGGACAGCTACATGTAAAAGAATTAAATTAGAACACTCCCTAACACCATACACAAAAATAAACTGAAAATGGATTAAAGACCTAAACGTAAGGCCAGACACTGTCTAACTCTTAGAGGAAAACATAGGCAGAAAGCTCTATGACATAAATCACAGCAAGATCCTTTTTGACCCACCTCCTAGACAAATGGAAATAAGAACAAAAACAGACAAATGGGACCTAATGAAACTTAAAAGGTTTTGCACAGCAAAGGAAACCATAAATAAGATGAAAAGACAACCCTTAGAATGGGAGAAAATATTTTCAAGTGAAGCAACTGACAAAGGATTAAACTCCAAAATATACAAGCAGCTCATACAGCTCAATATCAGAAAAACAAACAACCCAATCCAAAAATGGGCAGAAGACCTAAATAGACATTTCTCCAAAGAAGATATACAGATTGCCAACGAACACATGAAAGGATGCTCAACATCATTAATCATTAGAGAAATGCAAATCAAAACTACAATGTGATATCACCTCACACCAGTCAGAATGGCCATCATCAAAAAATCTTCAAACAATAAAGGCTGAAGAGGGTGTGAAGAAAAAGGAACCCTCTTACACTGTTTCTGGGAATTTAAATTGATACAGCCACTATGGAGAACAGTATGGAGGTTCCTTAAAAAACTAAAAATAGAACTACCATTCAACCCAGCAATCCCATTACTGGGCATATACCCTGAGAAGACCATAATTCAAAAAAGACATGTAGCATAATGTTCATTGCAGTACTATTTACAATAGCTAGGACATGGAAGCAACCTAAGTGTCCATCGACAGATGAATGGATAAAGAAGATGTGGCACATGTATACAATGGAATATTACTCAGCCATAAAAAGAAATGAAATTGAACTAGTTGTTGTGAGGTGGATGGACCTAGAGTCTGTCATACAGAGTGAAGTAAGTCAGAAAGAGAAAAACAAATACCATATGCTAACACATATATATGGAATCTAAAGAAAAAAAAATGGTTCTGAAGAACTTAGGCACAAGACAGCAATAAAGACACAGATTTAGAGAATGGACTTGAGGACGCAGGGAAGGGGAAGCGTAAGCTGGGATGACGTGAGAGCATGGCATGGACATATATACACTACCAAATGTAAAACTGATAGCTAAAAAAAAAAAAAAAAAACTGATAGCTAGTGGGAAGCAGCCTCATAGCACAGGGAGATCAGCTCGGTGCTTTGTGACCACCTAGAAGGGTGGGATAGGGAGGGTGGGAGGGAGGGAGACACGAGAGGGAAGAGATATGGGGATATATGTATATGTATAGCTGATTCAATTTGTTATAAAGCAGAAACTAACACACCATTGTAAAGCAGTTATACTCCAATAAAGATGTTAAAAAAAAAAAAAGTGAATACCATAATAAAGTGAGTCACATGAAAAACAGAAAAAGAAAGGGATATAGAAAAGAGTGATTTCATCTTTGAAGCAGAAAGTAAATTTTAAGAAGTGCAGCTTAATACATAGCATGTAGGAGATAGTAGGTGCATCTTTCAAAAAAAAATACTGCTGGAATAATCAAATATACAAACATGTTAAAAAAAAGGAAATTTCAATTCTTAACTCACACTGTTCACAAAAACTAACTAAAAATGAGTCATAGACCTCTAAATAGAAGAATTAAAACTATAAAACTTCTAGAAGAAAATATTTTTTTAAATGTTGTGATCTTGGATCAAGCAAAGATTTTTAGATAGGACATAAAAAGTGTGAACCATAAAAGAAAAAATTGATGAATTAAACTTCATCAACATTTAAAAGCCTTGCTTTTCAGGGCTTTCCTGGTGGTGCAGTGGTTGAGAGTCCGCCTGCCGATGCAGGGGACACGGGTTCGTGCCCCAGTCCGGGAATATCCCACATGCCGTGGAGCGGCTCCACCCGTGAGCCATGGCCGCTGAGCCTGCGCGACTGGAGCCTGTGCTCCGCACCGGGAGAAGCCACAACAGTGAGAGGCCCGCGTACCACACACACACACAAAAAAACCTTGCTTTTCAAAAAAGAAGGAAAAGCCACACTTTGGGAGTAAATATTTTCAAAAAATATAAATGTGATAAAGTACTTCTATCCTGAATATATAAAGAATGCTTCTAACTTGAAAATAAGAAGACAAACAGCTCAGTTTTTTAAATGGCTAAAATATTTGCTATATGAGTGGCAAACAAACACATGAAACGATATTCAACATCTTAACCATTAGGAAAATTCTAATTAAAACCACAATGGGATACTACTACATACCCACCAGAACGTTTAAAATTTAAAAGACTGAAAATACCAAATGTTGACAAGATGTAGTAGAGTAACTGGAACTCTCTTAGAGCATTGGTGAGAATGAAAAATGATGCAGGCATTTGGGAAAATAGTCTGGCTGTTTCTTATGAAATTAAACATATACATGTCATGTGACCCAATGACCTCACTCCTAAACGTTTATCCAAGAAAAATGAAAACATAGTCACATAACTGGTTGCACATAAATGTTCATGATAGCTTTATTTATGATATATAAAACCTGGAAACAACCCAAATGTCTATGAATTAGTGAATGGAGAAACTGTGGTACATCCCATGGACAACTACTCAGCAATAAAAAGTAACAAATGAATAATACATGCAACAATATGCATGCATCTCAAAAGCATTATGTTAAATGAAAGAAGACAGACACAAAAGACCACATATCATATGATTTCATTTATATGAAAAATTATAAAGGCAAAACTATAATGATAGAAAACAGATGGCTGGTTGCCAGGGGCCTGAAGTGGAGGAAGGGACTGACTACAAAGGAACATGTGTGATGGAAATGCTCAATATCATGATTATGGTGGTGGTGACACTACTGAATATATATTTTTTAAGACTGTACACCTAAAATTAGTGAATTTTATTGTACATTAATTCTACTTCAACATTGCTTATTAGAAAAAGTAGTGCAAGTTAGTACTTAACATGAAGTAGATTTTCAAATGTTGATCAGTCTTGTTTTGTTTCCTGACATCTATTCTCAGTCTGTGGCATAAATACCTGTGATATTTGGAGAGCATCTGAAATTGCACTCAGATTTGCTTATGGGCAGTTACTGTCTCCTTGATTTTCAAGAAAAAATTTGATACAACTATAAGAATAATCCTATTTTCAACCCAGTGGAATATCTAAAAACAGCTTTCCAAGGAACCTGTGTTGACTATTAGAGCAATGTTAAAGATTTATAAGTATAACCCATAGGTCAGGTGATATCACTCATCCTTTGATATTTAAATGAACTTGACTTCAAAAACCCTATGGAGTTTTCTAAGGCCCTCCACCAAGCAGTTGGGGGAAAGTGTTCTTATTCTTAATGTCCTTTAGCCAACCCAACACTCAGACATCTCTCCAGTCACTTCTGCCCTGGACTCCACCCTCGGTCTCCCCTGTCTGACCTCCTCCGTGCTTTGCCCTCTATGAAGAACCCAAGTTCCTCCTTATTTATTTTTCTTTTTAAACATAAAGCAGTTAAGTTGTAACTTTGTTTACTGTCTCTTGAACATGCCATCAGGGCCTCCCTTTTCTTGGAAAAGCAGCTTATTTTTTCTCCCAGAGAAGAGTACCAAAATACACTTTGACCTTGCTTCATAAAGAAGACGTTTTAGTTTCCCTTTGCTAGCCTGGAGGCTGGGATGAGTATGGGCTCGGGAGCCAGACTGCTTAGGCTTGCGGCCACTTCCTCCATTTAACAGCTGTGGGACCTTGGGCAAATTACTGACCTCTCTGTGCCTTGGGTTCTCCATTTGTGAAAGGAGGCTGGTAAGAAACCCAGACACTGAACAACTGGTCACATACGGCTCATAGAATCAGCACTTAAGGCATAGTGTCAGATAAGTGTGAGCCATCATTACTGTAATTAGGTAAGTTAAACAGTTTATCCAAAAGTACAAACAGTTGGAAAAACTAGAAGCCTGCTGTACCACACACATACTGGGAACAAATTAACTGGAACAGCAAACTTCATTTTCTCAAGGACCTGTGATCAGGTCCTGAAAGAAAGAAACAGCTTTAAAAACAAGCATGAACAAGACTATGTCAACAAATATTATTCATTTTGGAGATATGAGCAGCTGAGATGGAACAAATAAATTCACACACAGAGAATGTATTGAATTCCTCTTGCCTCGGGACAAAGAGAGAAACTCATCATAACCTTTCTATTATTTACCATGGATGGACTCTCCTAAGACTCTCAACTGAATTAATCATTTGTCCCAGAGGAAAACAGGATGATTTATTGTTGTTTTGGGTTTTGGTCTTGCAGTTATTTTGAACACATGACATATATATTTATTTATTTATTTAATTTATTTATTTATTTATTTATTTAGGCTGTGCTGGGTCTTCACTGTGGCACATGGGCTTCAGAGCATGTGGGCTCAGTAGTTGCAGCTCATGGGCTCTCTAGGTGTGGCATGCAGGCTTAATTGCCCCGCAGCATGTGGCATCTTAGTTCCCCAACCAGGGATCAAACCCATGTCCCCTGCATTGGAAGGCGGATTCTTAGCCACTGGACCACCAGGGAAATCCCGTGAACACATGACATATCTTTGGGCTTGAAATTCAGCCCCTTGTTTGTCTTCACATATAGAGAATCTTAAAAATGAAGATCAGCACCTAAGAAATATCTTCAACATACTTAAATTGTCATAATATCATAAATTTGGGGTCTTTATTCACTCACTATCCAATACTAATCTATCCGAAGTTTCCACATGAAAATAAAAATCCACTTTGAATCACTTAGATTTAGAATTTGATCTCTAGGAACATCAAACAAATACAAACAAGACAGTCAACAATGAATTTAAGACCTCTTTACAGTGATAAGTTTCCAGAACAGAGAAGTGTTTCTGTCTGACTACTATTTATAGTTTCATGCAGTATTTATTGCTTAATTGACAATAAGGCCAAATTTGGTTTTAATCCTGAGATTTGACAAATTAATGATTTTTTTCCATTTTTTAATAAATTACAGTGCTCAATTTTACCAGCAACAAATAGAAGCATTTATCTTCAAAGTTTGTTTTATTGTTTTGATACACTGAATTTAGAATTTCAGGTTTCCTGAACTATTTTTAAAACTTAGAAGCAAAAAGAATCAAATAGGAAGTATTTCAAATGACAAATTCATGAAGATGAAATGGAAACTAAATGAGTCTAAAAGCTTCAGGAAATATGATACTAGGAATTCGAAGGAACCACATATGAAAATGCATCATAAATTATAAGGTTCTTCATATGAATGTGTTCTTCTCAGGAGTCTTGCATTATAAAATCTGTTAAGATGGATTTCATGTAGCTTGGCACATTGTTATTTTTCACATAATAGTTACCTTGGTATTATAATTGTTAATCAGTCTCAATTATTCAATATGTGTTTAATGCCTGCTATAAGTCAGGTGCACTGTCTGTTGAGACATATTCTCTCATTCATCAAATATTTATTCACTGCCTACTATGTGCCAGGCACTGTTTTAGGAGCTGGGGGTATAACAGTGAACAAAACAGCAAAGCCCCTGCCTTCAGGGACACCATATTCCAGTCAAAGTAGAGAAACTACAAATAAACAAAAAAGTGTACATATTTCAAGGATGATAAATGCTCTGAGGAAAAGCAGAGAGCAGATTGTGCCGGTGCTGGGCCTGTTTGCCTTGTAGTTGGTTCCTCTGCTCAGAGCAAGATGGTGGGTGCTGCCCCCTGCAGGCTCAGCACAGTCCTCAGTGAGTTCATCCAATGAGAGGTACTGAGAGCCCAGAGGGCAGGAGAAGGGAGAAGCCAGCATCGGTAGTGGTGGCTGTCTCCCCATTGCTCCAGCTCTGCCACAACCACTGTGTTGCCTGCCTCCGCCAGGTGATATGGGTGGCTTTCTCCCACCTCCATGAGAGGACGGGGACTAGCGATTTCCTACTGTTTCTAACTCCTGGATTGTTTCTTTACCTCCTCTGGCTTCTCAGCCCTCACTCACAGAACTAATTTCCTGCATTAAATCCCTCCTGTTTAAAACACTCGGAGTGATTTCTGTTTTCCGGTTGACACGTGACTTAATACTTTGAGAAAGGGGATAGAGAGCGTGGCAGACGTGAGCTTGGTGAAGACCTGAGACCTATATCTGAAGTAAGTGAGCAAGCAAACCAACTTGGGGAACACAGCACCCCAAGAGGAACAGTTCGAGGCAAAGGCTCTGAGGCTTAGTTGCAGAACTGTGAAGAGGCACTGGTGACCCAGGGAGAATTGAGGCAGGGTTGGAGGGAGGAGATGAAACTGGAGAAATGGCAGGGACACAGATCGTGTAGAGCGATACAGGTCTTTATAAAGACCTTAGATTCTAGAGAGATTTAAGAAGAGAAACAACATAATTATTCGATTTGTATTTTAAAAGAATCACTGGCTGCTCTGAGGACGATAAACTGTAGGGGCAAAAGAGCAGAAACAGGAGGTGTATATCTGCAACAGCAGATGATGGTGGTAGCAGTGAGAAACCTGAGGATGTACTTTGAAGGTGGGAACCACAGAATTTGCTAATTGATTGGATGAATGGTGTGATATGAAGAGAGGAGTCAAGTATAACCCAACTTTGTTTCTGAACAACTGGAAGAATGGAGTGTCCATTCACTGAGGTGACCAAGTCTGTGGAAGCAACAACTCTGAGGAGAAAATCAAGATGTCTAGTCAGCAGTAGGATACACAGGTCTGAAGTTGGGAGGAAAGGCTGAGCATGGCGGGATCCATCTGGGGGTTACTGTGTAGACACAGGATCAGATTAGGTCACCTAGGTAGTGGCCCAGATAAAGACAAGAAGAAACTGAGACCTGATCCCTAGTCACTGACAGATTAAAGATAAATTGTGTTGGGCATTTTGATCCCCACAGCAGTTCTATTTATGTACGTGGGCACATTCTTCCTGTTGGGTATGCATTCATGTTCACATCAACAATGTATGTCATAGTTTTATATGTATATTTTATAGATATCTCACACATTTTTATCAATGAGGAAAAATTTACGAAATGAGAAAGCTTCCATCATGCCATTTGAGGAGAGACCTACTGTCTGTGTTTGTAGGAGGACTCTGCCTCACCTCATTGCCAAATGGTCTGCAAGCTGAGTTTCTGGCCTTGTGGGCTATTGTGATTTTATTTTAATAAGCATTATAAACATTGACATTTTTTTCTTTTTCTATAAGAATGGAACCTGTTTTAAGAAACAACAAAAAGAATCAATGCAAGAATTTAAAATTAGAGGCAACATTTCTAAGAAAACCTCACTTGATCATTTTCCACCTCAGTTATTGCATTCAAATTAGGAAAACATCCTGCTCTCAGACCTGACTCCTGGTGGCAAGAACAGCATGATATCAGAATGGAGTACCTACCCTGTTTGAAGCAGATAAAGAGTTTTTCAAGTGGAAAAAGAATGCTCCATTTTTAAGCCCTTGTCTTCACTGTTAAAGATAGTTTATCTGCAGCTATTTCTATAAGGACTCTATAAATAATCATAGTGATATTGACCATTTATTAAACACAATAATGATAATTACTTTATGGTATCTCTTTTATCCTCATAACAATCCTATAAGGGTGGGTATTGTTGCATTTTATAAATGAAGAAATGGGATTTAGAGAGATTATTTTTCTTGCCCAAGGTCACATGATAAATGTCAGAACCCAGATCCTGTCTCATATAGTCACATTTTCAATGTTCTCATGGAAATGAATGTTCTAACACTCTTATGTCCTGTACTGACCACCACTCAAAACAAAGCAAAACATTACTCCCTTGTACACATTTTCTATTTACCTATAAGAACCTGATTCTCCTGTTCACCTCACAACCAGCAGCAGCACCCAGCAGGCTCCATTGCAACATGTTTCCTGGTTCTTCTGCAATATGTTTCACCAAAGTTCTGATTTCATGATTGCTGTGGTTTATTTTCTCAATGTGTGTAAAGGAAAAGGAAAGAACACAGTATCTTCCCTGTTAAGCAATGCTACAACACACCAAGTGACCAAACACTGTAACCCAGGCTATGCTGGACCTGATGGTGCCTGCATCCTTCCATGAAAACACTCCTGTTGAATGCAATTGTGAAAGAGGCTCTGGGGAACCCAAACATCTCAACTCTTCAGCCTCTTGACAAGGGGCTCCCTTATTTTACAGTAATTCAAAAATAACTAAAAATGTTGGTTTGCAAGTTATTTGTACAGAACTGCATAAGAAAAGTATGACAATAATGATGATTAAATTTTGTATTTCACTAATTATTTTCACATCCATGATCTTACTTGGTTCTCAAGATGACCCTGGGAGGTAAGAAAGAAAATGTTGGTGGTAATAAGTCCATTTTATGCAGAAAAAAATTAAGATACACATGAGTTGCTAACAAAGATGGAATTCATATTCAGCTACCCTGGCTAATGGTTCTGTGTTCTTTTTACTACAGCACTTTCCTGTATAACATTTTTCACCTCTCCAACTTCTGTTTTGTTGTTGTTGATGTTGTTTTAGTCTTAAATGACTCCCTTCTTAAATGTAAGGACCATGCCTTAGGAATCTTAATATTTACTATAGTGTCTAATACCTAGGAGGCCTCAAGGAATATGCACTGGATTGAAAGAAATGATCTTGCAGTCATACTTTTATGATCTTGTTTAGATCTTCATTTTCCCTGCATTTATTCCATAAGACACAAGCCTGGGATCCCAGTGGTGGTTTGGGGAATATTAAAATCCAACTCACTGCCCTGCATCATCCAAAGAAGAGAAGCATTCCCAAATACTGCCTTCTCCTCTCCCCAAGCTGGGCATCTCTACCAGCTAACCTTGGCCGGGCCTCGGGCAGAGTCCAGGTGGACTCCCATCACCTCTCATGGTGAGACCTGCCCACCTTTCTCCTTGGTTGCAGCCTCTGGGCTGATGATCCTGGGCTGGCTTGGAGTTGGATCTAGGCTGCCAGGCCCTCTTTTTCTTATTCCTCATTTTGTTTTTTCATGGCCTTCACCTCACTGGTAGTAGCTAGATCTTAGTTCTTTGTTTCATTCCCTTGTGGGAACCTGAAAGTTTCATTGACTGATGTTACGCCATTTTTAACACCTGGCCTATATCCTCTGGGCCATCTTCTACTGCTGAAACTGTGAAACTTACCTCTCTTTGGATAAAGGTGTAATAACTGAGCTCTTCTGAGCTCCAGTAAATCTGCAAAGGAAAATCATTTACATCTTTTAATATCTGTGTGGAAGGGACCGCATTTTCTCCCAGAAAACATAAAATGCACTTAACAATTTCTTCCTTAGAGAAGTAATTCTTAATCCTAGATGCATGCCTTAGTCAGTTTGGCTGCTATAAAAAAATACCATAGATTGGGTGGCCTAAACAACAAACATTTATTTCTCACAGTTCTGGAGGCTGGAAGATCAGGGTGCCAGCACGGTGGAGTTCTTGGTGAGGGCTCTCTTCCTGGTTATGTCCTCACATGGCCTGTTCTTGGTATGTGCATGCAAGGAGAGAGAGATCTCCTGTCTACTCTTCTTTTTATAAGGACACTGATTTCACCATCAGGCTCCCACCCTCATGACTTAATCTAACCCTGATTACCTCCCAAAGGCCCCACCTCCAAACATTGGGTATTAGGATTTCAACATGAATTTGGAGGGGACACAAACATTCAATCCATAACAATTCACAATTAGAATCATTTGAGAAGCTTTTAAAATTACCGATAATTAGGCTCCTTTATCCCAGACCAATTACATTAGAATCTCAGGAGAGTGGGACCTGAGAGTCTGCATTTCTAAGAAGCTCCCAAAGACACTGGTCCATAGACTTCCTTTTAGTAGCACGGACTTTCTAAAACAGTGGTTCTCAAATGATAGTGTGCATCAAAATTACCTAGAGGGCTTGTTAAAATACCTATTGTTGGGCCCCACTTTAGACTTTGGGATTCAGTAGGTGATCTTATAGCTGGTCTGGAGACCACACTCTGAAAATCACTACAGTCTGCACTGCCCCCACCACCACACCTCCTGCCTTTTTTGTCCTCCTAACAGCATTGTGGCTACAATGGTGAAGGCCTGAGAGCAGAGAAAGTAAAACCAAGGAAGATAGGTAGAGAGCCCACATCCCTTGACTGTCCTTTGGTCTGTCTCTATAGAGTCAACTACAGAACTTGGATCAAGGAAGCTGGCAGTCACTTCTGTCCACAGTCCCCATTTGTGTGCCACACTTTTACTAAACAGAAGCCAGCCTCACATTCACTTGGGCTTCCTGATAAGCAGGCACTCAATTCCCAAAAAAAATAGGCAACTCCCCTGGCTGGCCCTAAGTGTTTGGAACACTATAGTGAGTGATTAAAGGCAGTTGTGAAATATCTGTCCCCAAAAAAGACCAGCATCCTGAACTCTGAATGTTCAGGAATCTGTTGACTCATCAAGACCTCATTAAATCAATTGTACATATTTTGAAAGGGTACTTGCTCACAAAAATAGTCTGAGGACAAAGACGCATTTTCCCTCTATAGTGTTATGTGACTAGCTGATGAGGGGAAAGGGAAGTGCCTGACTCGGAGATAATTCCTGATTTATTCTTCTTTCTGGAGGAGGGCTGCCACTAATCACTTCCCCTATTTTTGCCCCTTAGGCTCTGAGTGAGAAAAGGAGGGGACAAAGTAAATACAACGGTAGTGTTTGTGACAGTCCAGGGTAGTCCAGGCAGCATGAGCCAACCGCCAGCGCTAGGTGGGTTTTGGATTGGTCATTACTAAGGAGGGTGATTCCATCACAGAAAGTCAAAAACCCCATTTCTGGAAGTTGATAGCAACCAGTCAGATTCCACAAACCTCTGTAGAGTTATTAGGAAGAAACCATCAGGTTCAGCCAGTGAGAGAACTTTCAAACCAATGACCAGAAGAGAATAAAACCAGATCACAGAACAAGGCACAGACCTGGATTACCTCTCTCTTAACTTCTGTCTTAACCTCTTTCAACACTCTGAATGGTCTCAATAGGTCAAGTCTGCTTTTCACAATTCGCTGAATTCACAATCTTTTAATCTTAACTATTATTTAAAATTCTCCATGCGCCACCTAGTGAAAACTTTTTGAGCTGAAAATGTGCTCTTTCATCTATTTTGCAGGGTCTGACCACTGTTTAATAAAGGGAAAAATGCAAACATATACAACCTACACCAATGCTTCTCTAATGTTAAAGTGCATATGAACCATCAAGGGGTCTTGGTAAAGTGCAGATGCAAGGTGGCCTTGAGTAGGGCCTGAGATTCTTCAAAAAACACTTGGACTATAAAAGGTTTATTCCACCTAAACTGGTGTTATAGATTACATCATATGTTTTAAAACATTTTTTCCTTTCTACATAAGTTACAAATCCAGAAATCACAGTAGAAAAACTGAAGAATTTGACCAAAAAGATTTAAAATTTTTCCATGGCAAAAATACTATAAACAGGGTAAAACAGGAAATATATTTGCATATGGAAAGGGGCTGTTTCCTTTTTTAATGTTGAAAGCTCTTCACTGAGAAATAACTACCAACTCAACAGAAAAACTGTCAAATGACAGGAACAGTTCATGGCCAATAGAAGGAAGGCTTACATATGAATCTATGCTCAATATCACTTGTAATTGAAGAAATAAGATAAAAAGTCATTGATATATATATACTTTTTTTTTACCTATCAGATCATCAAAGTTTTTCGTCTGATTTTTAATGTGAAGCATATAATGTTAATGAGAGTATAGGATAAAAAGCATTCTCACACCCTGCTAGTAAAGATGTAAACTGTTGCATTGTAGTTGATGGGAAATTAAAATACACACACCTTATGATCCAGTCAATACCACATCCAGGAATTTATCCTAAGGATATATTTGCACACATACACAAAGTTGAGTATCCCCAGAAAATCATTGTGGAACTGTTTTTAGTTGTAAATTATTGAAAATAATTAAATATGCATAGATAAAGGACCAATCAAGTAAATTATTATATATCATTACAACTGAATACAATGCAATCACTAAAAGAAAAATATAACATATTACTGATATTAAAAAAATCTAAGAACTTCATCAAAATTAAAAACTTTTGCTCCATGAAATGCCCTATGAAGATGATAAAGAAACAAGCCATGTTCAGGATGCCCCCAACCGCACAGCCAGCCATAAAAAGAACCAGCCCCCACCCACCATCAGGTATGACATCAATTCCAGGATTCCCAGGGCCCTGCAGCCAGAGACCCAGCCCTGCCCACCAGTGGGCCATCACTAGCACTGGAAACCCCAGGGTTCCACAGCCAGTGCCTCATGACCTGACCCCACTCACCACCAGCCAACAGCTTCCACAGACCAGTGGCCAGCCATGCCTACCAGACTTCCCATAGTAGTCAGCCCACTACAACAGAAGGACTCACACAGCTTTCATAGGGGGCACCACTAGAGCATACAGCTCTGGTGACCAGAGAGTAGTACACTGTTGGGATGCACAGGATGTCTCATACAAAAGGCCACTTCTCCAAGGGCAGGAAATGTAACCAACCTACCAAAGACACAGAAATAAAAATAGCAAATTAGACAAAATGAGGTGACAGAGGAACATGTTCCAAATGAAGGAACAAGATAAAACCCCAGAAGAACTAAGTGAAGTGAAGATAAGCAATCTACCCAATAAAGAGCTCAAGGTAATGATCATAAAGATGATCAAAGAACTTGGGAGAAGGGTGGATGAACAGAACAGAGTGAGAAGTTATAAGAAGAACCAAAGAGAGATGCAAAATACAATAACTGAAACAAAAATTACACTAACAGAATGAACAGTAGATTAAATTATACAGAGGAGCGAATTAGTGAGCTGGAAGACAGAATAGTGGAAATCACTGATGCTGAACAGAAAAAAAAAAGATAAAAAGAAATGAGGATAATTTAAAAGACCTGTGAGACAACAAAGAGTGTACTAACATTTGCATTATAGGTGTCCCAGAAGAGAAAGAGTGAGAAAGAGGCATAAAACATATTTGAAGACATAATGGCTGAAAATTTGCCTGACCTGGAAAAGGAAACAGACATCAAGGTTCAGGAAGAACAGAGTCTCAAAGAGGATCAACCCAAAGAGGAGCACCAAGACACACTATAATTAAAATAGCAAAAATTGGGACTTCCCTGGTGGTGCAGTTGTTAAGACTCCATGCTCCCAATACAGGGGGCCTGGGTTCGACCCCTGGTCAGGGAACTAGATCCCACACGCAGGCCACAACTAAGAGTTCACACGCCACAACTAAAGAGTGGGTGAGCTGCAACTAAGGAGCTGGCAAGCCGCAACTAAGGACCCAGCAAGCCACAACAAAGGAGCCCTCCTGCCGCAACTAAGACCCAGTGTAACCAAATAAAAATAATAAATAAATAAATAAACAAATATTTTAAAATATAAAATAGCAAAAATTACAGATAAAGAGAGAACATTAAAGCAGTACGGGAAAAGCAACAAGTTATCAACAAGGGAACTTTCACAATGATAAGTGCTGACTTTCCAGCAGAAATACCACAGGGCAGAAAAAAGTGGCACAATATATTTAAAGTGATGAAAGGGAAAAACCTACAACCAAGATTATTGTCTCCAGCAAGTCTTTCATTCAGGTTTGATGGAGAGATCAAAAGTTTTACAGATAAGCAATAGCTAAAAGAGTTCAGCACCACGAGAGGGGCTTTGAAGGAAATGTTAAACAAACTTCTCTAAGTGAAAAAGAAAAGGTCACAACTATAAATATGAAAATGGCAAAAGGAAAAAGCTCATTGATATAGGCAAATATACAGTAAAGATAGTAAATCAACCATGAACAAAAGCTAGTATGAACATTAAAAGACAAAAGCAGTAAAATTGGGGGACCTTCAAGATGGCAGAGCAGTAAGATGCGGAAATCAACTTCCTCCTCACAGATACATCAACAGTACATTGAATGTGGAACAACTCCTACAGAACACCTACTGCACACTGGCAGAAGACCTCAGACTTCCCCAAAGGCAAGAAACTCCCCACATACCTGGGTAGAGTGAAGGAAAAAAGAAGAAACAGAGACAAAAGAATAGGGATGGGACCTGCACCTCTGGGAGGGAGTTGTGAAGCAGGAAAAGTTTCCACACACTAGGAAGCCCCTTCACTGGTGGAGACGGTGGGTGGTCGGGTGGGGGGGAAGTTTGAAGCATGGAGGAGAGCACAGCAACAGGTGTGCAGAGGGCAAAGTGGAGATATTCTCACACGGGGGAAAAGTGCCAACCAGCACTCACCAGCCTGGGGGGCTTGTCTGCTCATCCGCCAGGGTGGGTGGGGGCTGGGAGCTGAGGCTAGGGCTTCAGAGGTCAGATCCCAGGGAGAGAACTGGGGTTGGCTGCATGAAGACAGCCTGAGAGAGCTAGTGCACCACAGCTAACCAGGAGGGAGTCTGGGGAAAAGTCTGGATGCCTAAGAGGCAAGAGACCATTGTTTCGGGGTGCACGAGGAAAGGGGATTCCCACCCTATGTGTCCACAGAAGGCAGAGCACCACTAAAGGGAGCTCCAGAGACGGGCATGAGCCGCGGCTGTCAGCTCAGACCCCAGAGACGGGCATGAAACGCTAACGCTGCTGTCGCCACCACCAAGAAGCCTATGTGCAAGCACAGGTCACTAACCACACCACACCCTGGGAGCCTGTGCAGCCCCCCACTGCCAGGGTCCCATGATCCAGGGACAACATCTCCAGGAGAACACACGGGGCACCTCAGGCTGTTGTAACGTCACAGTGGTCTCTGCCACCACAGGCTCACCCTGCATTCCGTACCCTCCCTCTCCTGAGCCAGAGTGAGGCAGAGCCCCCTAAGCAGCTGCTACTTTAACCCCATCCTGTCTGGGCAGGGAACAGACACCCCAGGCGAGCATGCAGAGGTGGGGCCAAATCCAAAGCTGAAGCACAGGAGCTGGGCGAACAAAGAAGAGAAAGGGAAACCTCTCCCAGCAGCCTCAAAAGCAGTGGATTAAATCTCCACAATCAACTATATGTACCCTGTATCTCTGGAATACCTGAATAGAAAAAAAATCACCCAAAAATTGAGGTGGTGGACTTTGGGAGCAACTGTAGACTTGGGATTTGCTTTTTGCATCTAATTTCTTTCTGCTTTTATGTTTATCTTAGTTTACTATTTAGAGATTATTGTCATTGGTACATTTGGTTATGCATTTGGATGCTCTCAACCTTTATATATATATATATATATATATATTTGTTTGTTTGTTTACTTTTTCTCTTTTTGGGAGTGTGTCTGTGTGCACTGCTTTGTGTGATTTTTTTCTGTATAACTTTGCTTTTACCATTTGTCCTAGGGTTCTGTCTGTGCATTTATTTTATTTTATTGTTTTTTTGGTTTTTTTGTTTGTTTGTCTGTTTTAGTATAGCTTTTAGCCCCTGTTTTCACAGGTGGATTTGTTTTTGGTTTGGTTGCTCCCTTCATTCTTTCTTTCTTTTTTTATTATTTTATATATTTTTTAATATTAATAATTTTTTTATTTTTTATTTTAATAACTTTATTTTATGTTATTTATCATTCTTTCTTTCTTTTTCTAAATTTTCTTCTGAGCCATGTGGCTGACAGGGTCTTGGTGTTCTGGCAGGTGTCAGGCCTGAGAATCTGAGGTGGGAGAGTGGAGTTCAGGACATGGGACCACCAGAGAACTCCTGGCCACACATAATATCAAACTGAAGGAGCTCTCCCATAGATCTCCATCTCAATGCTAAGACCCAACTCCACTCAACAACCAGCAAGCTACAGTGTTGGTCACCCTATGCCAAACAACGAGCAAGACAGGAACACAACCACACCCACTAACAGAAAGGTTGCCTAAAATCATAATAAAGTCAGAGACACCTCAGAACACACCACTGGACACAGACCTGCCCACCAAAAAGACAAGATCCAGCCTCATCCACCAGAACACAGGAACTATTCCCCTCAACCAGGAAGCCTACACAACCCACTGAACCAACCTTAGCCACTGGGGACAGTCACCAAAAACAATGGGAACTACGAACCTGCAGCCTGCAAAAAGGAGATCCCAAACACAGTAAGTTAAGCAAAATGAGAAGACAGAGAAACACACAGCAGATGAAGGAGCAAGGCAAAAACCCACCAGACCAAACAGATGAAGAAGAAATAGGCAATCTACCTGAAAAAGAAATCAGAGTAATTATAGTAAAGACGATCCAAAATCTTGGAAATAAAATGGAGAAAATACAAGAAACATTTAACAAGGACCTAGAAGAACTAAAGAGCAAATAAACAATGATGAACAACACAATAAATGACATTAAAAATTCTCTGGAAGGAATCAATAGCAGAATAACGGAGGCAGAAGAACGGATAAGTGACCTAGAAGATTAGCTAGTGGAAATAACTACTGCAGAGCAGAATAAAGAAAAAAGAATGAAAAGAATTGAGTACAGACTCACAGACGTCTGGGACAACATTAAACACACCAAATTCGAATTATAGGAATAACAGAAGAAGAAGAGAAAAAGAAAGGGACTGAGAAAATATCTGAAGAGATTATAGTGGAAAACTTCCCTACTATGGAAAGGAAATGATTAATCAAGTCCAGGAAGGGCAGAGAGTCCTGTACAGGATAAATCCAAGGAGAAACACAGCAAGACACATATTAATCAAACTATCAAAAATTAAATACAAAGAAAAAATATTAAAAGCAGCAAGGGAAAAACAACAAATAACATACAAGGGAATCCCCATAAGGTTAACAGCTTATCTTTCAGCAGAAGTTCTGCAAGTGAGAAGAGAGTGTCAGGACATATTTAGAGTGATGAAAGGGAAAAACCTACAACCAAGACTACTCTACCCAGCAAGGATCTCCTTCAGATTCGATGAAGAAATTAAAACCTGTGGCACAAATATACAATGGAATATTACTCAGCCATAAAAAGAAACGAAATTGAGCTATTTGTAATGAGGTGGGTGGACCTAGAGTCTGTCATACAGAGTGAAGTAAGTCAGAAAGAGAAAGACAAATACCGTATGCTAACACATATATATGGAATTTAAGAAAAAAAATGTCATGAAGAACTTAGGGGTAAGACAGGAATAAAGACACAGACCTACTAGAGAATGAACTTGAGGAAATGGGGAGGGGGAAGGGTAAGCTGTGACAAAGCGAGAGAGTGGCATGGACATATACACACTACCAAACATAAAATAGATAGCTAGTGGGAAGCAGCCACATAGCACAGGGAGATCAGCTCAGTGCTTTGTGACCACCTAGAGGGGTGGGATAGGGAGGGGGGGAGGGAGGGAGTCACAAGAGGGAAGAGATATGGGAACATATGTATATGTATAACTGATTCACTTTGTCATAAAGCAGAAAGTAACACACCATTGTAAAGCAATTATACTCCAATAAAGATGTAAAAAAAAAAAAAACCTTTACAGACAAGCAAAGGTTAAGAGAATTCAGCCCCACCAAACCAGCATTACAACAAATGCTAAAAGAACTTCTCTAGGCAGGAAACACAAGACAAGGGAAAGGCCTACAATAACAATCCCAAAACAATGAAGAAAATGGTAATAGAAACATACATATCGATAATTACCTTAAATTTAAATGGATTAAACGTTCCAACCAAAAGACATAGACTGGTTGAAAGAATACAAACACAAGACCTGTATGTGTACTGTCTACAAGAGACCCACTTCAAACCTAGGGACACATATAGACTGAAAGTGAGAGGATGGAAAAATATATTCCATGCAAATGGAAATGAAAAGAAAGCTGGAGTAGCAATTCTCATATCAGACAAAATAGACTTTAAAACAAAGACTATTACAGGAGACAAAGAAGGACACTACATAATGATCAAGGGATCAATCCAGGAAGAAGATATAACAATTGTAAGTATTTATGCATCCAGTACAGAAGCACCTCAATACATAAGGCAAATGCTAACAGCCATAAAAGGGGAAATCGACAGTAACAAAATCATAATAGGGGACTTTAACACCTCACTTTCACCAATGGACAGATCATCCAAAATGAAAATAAATAAGGAAACACAAGCTTTAAATGACACATTCCTCTTCAAGGAATTCATGGAAAAGACTCTGACAAGTAGAGGTTTTGGTAACTGACTATACTGCTGAACTGAATGAAAAGCATTTTCAGAACTCTAATGGAAAACTGATGAATTCATAAAAGTGCTAACAAAAGATCAAGATGAAAAAAAATTAATTACATGGGACTGTGTGAACTGATGAGGATGATTATAATTTTTGTGACTTTCTGTTTGAATTAAAAAAAAAATCCCAAAAAGACTCAGAGGCAAAAAATATACAAATCAATTTTCACTGCAAAGTAAAGGAGCTGTTACAGTGGAGGATTACTGGACTGAATGTCAATATTATGACATAGTATGAGTGTGTTTCATGTTTGGTAATTGCAATCATTGTTGTTTTTGTTGTATTCATCCATTTACAATGCTTGGTGTCAGTTTATTTATCTCTGGAAAAAATAAAATAAAGTGTGTGTGTGTGAAAAAAGAAATGACACAATAAACAAGATGGACTTAATTGATATTTATAAGACATACCATCCAAAAACAGCAGTATACACTTTCTTCTCAAGTGCTCACGGAACTTTCTCCAGGATAGATCATATCTTGGGTGACAAATCAAGCCTTGGTAAATTTAAGAAAATTGAAATTGTATCAAGTGTCTTTTCCGACCACAACGCTATGAAACTAGATATCCATTACAGGAAAAAATCTGTCAAAAACACAAACACACTGAGGCTAAACAATACACTACTTAATAACCAAGAGATCACTGAAGAAATCAAAGAGGAAATCAAAAAATACCTAGAAACAGATGACAATGAAAACATGACAAACCAAAACCTATAGGATGCAGCAAAAGCAGTTCTAAGAGGGGAAGTTATAGCAATACAATACTCTCTCAAGAAACAAGAAACATTTCAAATAAACAACCAAACCTTACACTTAAAGCAATTAGAGAAAGTAGAACTAAAAAACCCAAAGTTAGCAGAAGAAATCATAAAGATCAGATCAGGAATAAATGAGAAAGAAATGAAGGAAACGATAGCAAAGATCAACAAAATTAAAAGCTGGTTCTCTTAGAAGATAAAAAAAAAAAATTGATAACCCACTACCCAGACTCATCAAGAAAAAAAAAGGGAGAAGACTCAAATCAATAGTATTAGAAATGAAAAAGAAGAAGTAACAACTGACACTGCAGAAATACACAGGATCTTGAGAGATTACTACAAGCAACTATATGCCAATACAATGGAAAACCTGGAAGAAATGGACAAATTCTTAGAAAAGCACAACCGTCTGAGACTGAACCAGGAAGAAATAGAAAATATAAACAGACCTATCACAAGCATTGAAATTGAAACTGTGATTAAAAATCTTCCAACAAACAAAAGTCCAGGACCAGATGGCTTCACAGGCAAATTCTATCAAACATTTAGAAAAGAGCTAACACCTATCTGTCTCAAACTCTTCCAAAATATAGCAGAGGGAAGAACACTCCCAAACTCATTCTACAAGGCCACCATCACCCTGATACCAAAACCAGACTAAGATGCCACAAAAAAGAAAACTACAGGCCAATATCACTGATGAACATAGATGCAGAAGTCCTCAACAAAATGCTAGCAAACAGAATCCAGGAGCACATTAAAAGGATCATACATCATGATCAAGTGGGGTTTATCCCAGGAATGCAAGGATTCTTCAATATACGCAAATCAATCAATGTGATACACCATATTAACTAACTGAAGGAGAAGAGCCATATGATCATCTCAGTAGATGCAGAAAAAGCTTTTGATAAAATTCAACACCCATTTATGAGAAAACCCTCCAGAAGGTAGGCATAGAGGGAACTCAACATAACAGAGGCCATATATGACAAACCCACAGCCAACATCGTCCTCAATGTTGAAAAACTGAAACTATTTCCACTAAGATCAGGAACACGACAAGGTTGCCCACTCTCACCACTATTATTCAACATAGTTTTGGAAGTTTTAGCCACAGCAATCAGAGATGAAAAAGAAATAAAAGGAATACAAATCAGAAAAGAAGAAGTAAAACTGTCAGTGTTTGCAGATGACATGACACTATACATAGAGAATCCTAAAGAAGCTACCAGAAAACTACTAGAGCTAATCAATGAATCTGGTAAACTAGCAGGATACAAAATTAATGCACAGAAATCTCTTGCATTCCTATACAATAACAACAGAAGATCAGAAAGAGAAATTAGGAGAACAATCCCATTTACCATTGCAACAAAAACACTAAAATACCTAAGAATAAACCTACCTAAGGAGACAAAAGACCTGTATGCAGAAAACTGTAAGACACTGATGAAAGAAATTAAAGATGAAATAAACAGATGGAGAGATATACCATGTTCATGAATTGGAAGAATCAACATTGTGAAAATGACTATACTACCCAAAGCAATCTACAGATTCAATGTAATCCTTATCATACTACCACTGGCATTTTTCACAGAACTAGAACAAAAAATTTCACAATTTGTATGGAAACACAAAAGATCAGGAATAGCCAAAGCAGTCTTGAGAATGAAAAACGGAGCTGGAGGAATCAGGCTCCTGGACTTCAGACTATACTACAAAGCTACAGTAATCATGACAGTATGGTACTGGCACAAAAACAGAAAGATAGATCAATGGAACAGGATAGAAAGCCCAGAGATAAACCCAGGCACATCTGGTCACCTTATCTTTGATAAAGGAAGCAAGAATATACGATGGAGAAAAGATAGCCTCTTCAATAAGTGGTTCTGGGAAAACTGGACAGCTACATCTAAAAGAATGAAATTAGAACACTCTCTAACACCATACACAAAAATAAACTCAAAATGGATTAAAGACCTAAATGTAAGGTCAGACACTATCAAACTCTTAGAGGAAAACATAGGCAGAACACTCTATGACATAAATCACAGCAAGATCCTTTTTGACCCACCTCCTAGAGACATGGAAATAAAAACAAAAATGAACAAATGGGACCTAATGAAACTTCAAAGCTTTTGCATAGCAAAGGAAACCATAAACAAGATGAAAAGACAACCCTCAGAATGAGAGAAAATATTTGCCAATGTAGCAACTGACAAAGGATTAATCTCCAAAATCAGAAAAACAAACAACCCAATGCAAAAATGAGCAGAAGGCCTAAATAGACATTTCTCCAAAGATATACAGACTGCCAACAAACACATGAAAGAATGCTCAACATCACTAATCATTAGAGAAATGCAAATCAAAACTACAATGAGGTATCACCTCACACCAGTCAGAATGGCCATCATCAAAAGATCTACAAACAATTAATGCTGAAGAGAGTGTGGGGAAAAGGGAACCCTCTTGCTTTGTTGGTGGGAATGTAAACTGATACAGCCACTATGGAGAACAGTATGGAGGTTCCTTAAGAAACTAAAAATAGAACTACGATATGACCCACCAATCCCACTACTGGACATATACCCTGAGAAAACCATAATTCAAAAAGAGTCACGTACCACAATATTCATTGCAGAATTATTTACAATAGCCAGGACATGGAAACAATCTAAGTGTCGATCGACAGATGAATGGATAAAGAAGATGTGGCATATATATACAATGGAGCATTACTCAGCCAGAAAAAGAATCGAAACTGAGTTATTTGTAGTGAGGTGAATGGACCTATAGTCTCTCATACAGAGTGAAGTAAGTCAGAAAGAGAAAAACAAATACCGTATGCTAACACATATATATGGCATCTAAAAAAAAAAAAGGTTCTGATGAACGTAGGTTAAGGACAGGAATAAAGAAGCAGAAGTAGAGAATGGAATTGAGGACACAGGTAGGGGGAAGGGTAAGCTAGGACGAAGTGAGAGAGTGGCATCGAAATATATACACTACCAAATGTATAATAGTTAGTGGGAAGCAGCCGCATAGTACAGGGAGATCAACTCAGTGCTTTGTGACCACCTAGAGGGGTGGGATAGGGAGAGACGGAGGGAGACACAAGTGGGACGGGATATGGGGATACATGTATACATATAGCTGATTCACTTTGTTATACAGCAGAAACTAACACAACATTGTAAACAATTATACTCCAACAAAGAGGTTTAAAAATTTTTTTAAAAGACCATAATGAGATATCACTACATCTATTAGGACAGATAAAATGAAAAATAGTGACAATAACAAATGCTGACATAATGGAGAATCTGATCTCTCATATATTGCTAGTGAGAATGTAAAATGGTAAACTTGGGAAATCAGTTTGGCAGTGTTTTTAAATAATGAAACATACATTTATACAACCCAACAATTTCACTCCTTGGTATTTATACCAAAGAAACAAAAACCTATGTTTACACAAAACCAGTAAATGATTGTTATAGCAGCCTTAAAAAGTTTTAAATCGAAGTATAATTGACATACAACATCGTATTAATTTCAGATTTACAACGTAATTGTTTGATATTTGCATATGTTGCAAGATGATCTCCACAATATGTCTAGTTAACATCTGTCACCATTCATGGATACATTTTTTTTTCTTGTGATAACTTTTAATACCTACTCTCCTATCAACTTTCAAATATACAATACAGTTTTATTAACTATAGTCACCATGCTATACGTTACATCCCTAGGACTTATTTTATAACTGAAAATTTGTACCTTTTGACCCCCTTCACTCATTTCATCCACTCCCCACTCCCTTGCCTCTGGAAACAACCCATCTGTTCTCTGTATTTATGAGCTCAGTTTTTTTTGTTTTGTTTTGTTTTGTTTTAGATTCTACATATGAGTGCTACAGCAGCTTTATTTGTAACAGCCAGAAACTGAAACAAACAAAATGTTCATCAATAGGTGAATGGCTAAACAAACTGTAGTATACCCATACTATGAAATTAAAAGGAAGTAATTAACTCAGCAGTTAAAAGGAATGAACTATTAATACACAACAATTTGGATGGATCTCAAAAATACATTATGCTAACTAAAAAAAAGCGAATCTCGATGTCACACACTATAAGGTGCCATGTTCATCAGCAGTCCCCAACATTTTTGGCACCAGGGACCAGTTTCGTGGAAGACAATTTTTCCACAGCCAGGGGTTGAGGGTGTGGTGGGATGGTTCAGGCAGTAATGCGAGCAATGGGGAGCAATGCGGAGCAATGGGGAGCGATGGGGTGCGATGGGGAGCGGCACATAAATCTTCACTTGGCCTGCTGCTCACCTCCAGCTGTGTGGCCCGGTTCTTAACAGGCTGCAGACCAGTATCAGTCTGTGGCCTGGGGGTTAGGGACCCTTGATGTACATAATATTCTCCAAATGACAAAATTATAGAGATGGAAATCATACTAGTGGTTGCCAGGCTTATGGGATGGTGGGAGGTTGGGCAAAGGGGGCAGCTATAAGAGAGTATAGCACAAGGGAGATCTTCTTGATGATGGACCAGTTCCCTATCTTGACGGCAGTGGTTGCTACATGAGTCATGTGACAAAATGACATAGAACAATATACAATCATTGCACCAATGTCAATTTCCTGGCTTTGATATTGTACTATAACTGTGTAAGATGTAACCACTGGGGGAAACTGGGAGAAACGTTCATGGTCCTCTTTCTCTCTATAGTACAGAGTGAATCTATAGTCTATATTTATTTTATGAATCTATAACCATTTTTAAATAAAAGGTTTAAAAAACACATATTCATGTTAAATTTAACATTTATGTATTGAAAAAAAAGTCTTTAAGACACACTAAGTGAGATAAAAGCAAGGCTAAGAATGATGTATTAAAGTGGTGTGCTCCTATTTATTTTTTCTTTTGGAAGGGCCATATATGCATGTATATATGCTTATATAGTCATAGAAATTTCCTAAGTGATATTCAGGAAAATAATAGTAGAGGCTGCCCCTGGGCAGGAGAGAGATTGGGGTAAGAGACACTTTGAAAAGTGAAAAGGGGCCATATTAATAATTGTACAGTGACAACAGGCACTGACAGGACAAAAATGGGAAAATCAGAGTTTATGGTCACTGATAGTATGCACTCAACAAATGTCAGTAATTGTTATTTTCTTTTCTCTTCCGTATATTTTAATCTATTTTGTACAAGAAAATATTTATGGTAACAGAGGACTAAGTTATTTGTATTAACCCTTCTACTGAAAAAAAGTTAGTTTTAAAATGTTGTTAAGCCCATCCAATATATGATAGGACATCACTTAAAACACCTCTAATTTCCTCAGTGGTCAACAATCCAAATGCCTAGTGGGCCAGTCAGGTAAGGTAGATGTGTGAATTGAGCCATGTGTAGTATTTAGGAAATGGCTGAGACTGTGACAAACTTGAAAGAACTCCAAGACAAAGCATTCAAATGCAAATGTTTGTAAGACTCAGCCTGGGCCAAAAAAACACAGCAATGTCCTGCCAGTGCCCAGTAGTGACCCCATCCGTGTCTGCTTGCTAAGGCATCCTGTTCTACTGCAGACAAGTCTAATTACTAGAAAGTTCTTTATGCTGAAGTGACATTTACCTGTGGTGATTTTCCCCTATTAATCCTAGTTCTGAGCATTTCCTTCAAAATGAGAATTGTAGACCTGGTTTCATAGTAAGTTAATTGGACTTGCTGGCATCCAATTAAGAACCAGTTCCTTTACTAAGTGCTCAGAGCTGCCTACAGGTAGACAATGTAGCTCAAGTTTGTCCTCACACAAACCAGGGTAAATGCAAACTCTGTCATTTAACAGATCTAATACATTGAAAAAGTGATTCAATCTTTACTTACCTTCCTATTCAAAATGAGGATAATAAAAATGGCCAATTTGCAGAGTTGCTATGAAGATTAAATATGGAAACGTTAAAATGCCAAGTAGATGTCAAAGAAAATGACTCCTGTCAGAAAACAATTGTGATAGAGGTTACTTTGGGGCTTACTGTTCAACTTACATGGATTTTGTGAGAGTGGAAAATATGCAGATTTTCAGAGTAATTTCATAGCCAGGGATCCAAGATTGAGCTTCCTCTCTTCCCAATCTACCAGGCATGTTTCCTCATTTTGCCACTAGATGGCAGTTGCTTCCCAGAGCATTTGAGCTCCAAGGAAGTAAAATCTCCAAAGCTTATCCAAGGCTCTCATTCATGTTACAGATCAGGCCTAGAGCCACACCAAGTAACAGGGTGTCTATCCTCTCAAGGAGAATTTGTTTCACTCAGTAACCAAGAAATTCAGAGCCCATTCCTGAAATTCAGCGGGGGAAGGGGTGATGGTCCAGAACAATTTATTACCCACTCACTCAGCTAACCTGGATTTGCTCCTGCCACAGGGCCTTTGCACTTGGCTGTCCCACCTTCCTGGATCCTCTTCCCCTATCATTTGTATAGCGTACTCCTTTATGTATTTACTTACTAGCTCACAGCACCCATAACGTAAGTCCCAGGACTGCTGGGGCTGTGTTTCGTTCCTTACAACATCCCCAACCTCAATAACTGTGCCTACTACATAATAATAAACATTTGCCCAATAAATATCTGTCAAATGAAAGTTAAATGAATACGTCAGTTCTCCACTAGCTAAAATAACACTCTTTCTCTTTTCCTTAAGAAAGCAAATCCAGGTGCCAGAGAAGGAGAGAGACTCTGTCTAACCAGCCCAGGACTGAATGTGGCCATGGTCACCACCCCTCACCGGTGGAAATCACATCTCATCTCCTACATTGCTTGAGCCTCCGGTGACAATGGCAAGGCTAATAAACTGACCTGAGGTAATGGGGGAAAGCCAGGAATGATCCTTTTCTTTCCTTATCAGTAACATGGCTTTTAATAGTCATTCTGGAGAAAAAGCTATTGCCAAAACCCAATACTCCTTTGTTTTGTCTTTTATCCACACCTCTATTTTATAGGTGCCTCAAACTCAAATAAATTCATTCTCTTCTTCCACAAACTGTCCCTGATAATGGCACCCCAGTCATAGGACTTCAGCTCATTGCTCTCCTTGGACACCACATGTAACTGTCACCCCCTAATAATCCTACCTCAAGCCTCTACACTCCTCTTTCCCATTCTTACTGCCATCACCCAGGGCCCTCATTTCCCTGGGCTGTCACAAAAGGCTATTTGACAAAATGCACAGCTCTGACTATGACCTGCTCAAAACTTTCTATGGACCCTTTAAGATAAGCTTATTTCATCTCCTTTGCGAAGCCTTCTCTCTCCCTGCCTCTCTGAGTAGAATTGACCCTCTGTTCCATGTGTCTCCACTTGTTTCATGTAGATTTCTCTCATGGTATCTATCCCTCTTTATTGCAAAGAATTTTTACCAGCTGTTTCTCACTAGAGTAACATGAGGGCTGGGCCATATTTTATTCATTTGTTTGTTATTGTTTTTTTACGCCCAGCACCTAAAAATGGATCTGCAACATAGTGATGCCCATAATTGGTTCCCACTACCTGCCAAATAAATCCCAACCTCTTGTCCTATCATTCAAGGGCACCAGTATGTCTCTTAATTGCTTCCCCACATCCACTCCCAGGCATTGCTGGCCACCCTGGGAGTCCCTGTAGCACATATCAGGGACGACCTAGTGCCCGTGGAGAAAGACCTCTGAATAATAAACTTTAGTACATGATGGTAGATCATACTGTCATCTAGTTGAGTCTAGAGCCTGGTTACCTGGGTTCCAATCTCCCTTCCACAATTTACTGGTTGTGTGACTTGGAAAAGTATTACTTTAACCTCTATGGGCCTCATTGGCAAAAAGGTGGTAATAATAGTACCTTTCCCATAAATTGTTTTCTTTCTTTTTTTTTTTGGAGGATTGGGTTAATATATGTAAAGCTCTGGAACAATCTTGACAAATAGTAAGCATTCAATTAATTCTAATTATTATTAAGCATATGTTATATATCAACTGTGATGCCAGAAACTTGACATATATTACATCTAATCCTTATGACAACACCAGAAGGAGGCAAATTTTCCTCCTTCAACTGTTAAGAGGGCTAAGGCCCATAAAAGTTGAGTATCTTTCTCAAATTCACATGGTCAGGAAGTGCTGGGACAAGGATTTGAACCCAAAGTTGTCTCTCTCCTCTCTGCTCTTTCCAAACTTCAGTCAACTGCATACCACTTATGAGACTTTTGCCATATATGTACTATTGTTTACTAAGTATTCTTTAATTTGGCTCTTTTTCCTTTAAATAAATATAGTGTAAACTTCATTTCATTTTCATAAATGAGATTGATGTGTTGGCCACTTATCCTAATTCACATTAAAATAAATACAAAATTCTTAAATGTTTGTCCACCTTTCACCTAAAAATATCAAATATTCCACAGTACTTGGTCAATGCAGTACTGGACCATGATGCTGAGCCTGTTTTGATTTACATGAGTTGATCTTCTGTACAACAATGTGCATATAGTTAACAATACTGTACTGTACACTTAAAAATTTAAGAAGGCAGATTTCATGTTATGAGTTTTTTACCACAAAAGAGAGAGAGAAAGCAAAAAAAAAAAAAAAAAAAAAATTTACAAAAGAATAATAGTGAAAGAGAGAGAGCCAGAAATGTGTAGTTAAAGTAATACAGGACTTCAATTCTAGACTTCAGTCTACTGCTTAAATAGCTTTGGTACAGTTGGCAATTCTCTCAACAGTTACTTTCTCTTATCTATTTCATATGGATAACACTGCAGGCTACAGCTCTTTGAGGTGCTATAGGAAAAATAAAATTAGAAACTGATGGGATAATATTGTGAGAAATATAAAGTACCCCATAAATCAATATTTTAATTATTCCTTGTGCAAAATAGTAATAACTTGTACTCATACCAGAATCAAATTATAATAATACAGGACCATAATGATAAGCTCTTGTCAGTAATCCAGTAGGAATTGTTATTAGATTACAATCCAATCAGCCCTCTCAAGGGAAAGAAACTGTGCTTCCTCATAAAAATGGAATTTTCCTGACTAAGTTATTCTCCATGTGGGCAAAGTTTTCTCTTTATTATGGGCATATAATACAGTGAAGAGGCAGTTCAAAAATTTTTATTCTGGCAACAAAAGATTGAAAATTTACTTCTGTTCAGACCAGAGAAAGTGAGAAGTGGAACCTTCACTGCAAATTACAAAATCCCGTATTCTGAGAATTTTGAGTGTGTTCCCAAGTCTCATCCCGGTCCTGCACAAAGGGCGTCACTTTTTAGATACAGCTTAACCTGGATTTCACGCATGATAAATGCACCTTCTATATACAAACACAAACAACCCAATACTGCAGGTGATAATTATTTTCCCATAAATTCAAGTACTTATTCATGTCCATAGTGTCCCTTTGCTAGAGAAGTGTCTGGTACCATTTTTATTTTACTGCATTTTCTTTTCAGTTTTCTTTTCTTTTTTTTTTTTTTTTTGTGCTACGTGGGCCTCTCACTGTTGTGGCCTCTCCCTTTGTGGAGCACAGGCTCCGGACGCGCAGGCTCAGCAGCCATGGCTCACGGGCCCAGCCGCTCCACGGCATGTGGGATCTTCCCGGACCGGGGCACGAACCCGTGTCCCCTGCATTGTCAGGCGGACTCTCAACCACTACGCCACCAGGGAAGTCCTGCTTTTCACTTTGCTTAACAAACATAATCTGGGGATGTTCCTAATACAGTTAAAACATAAGTACTGTTGGTTTTATAATTTCTGTCAGCATCAGTGAAAATCAAGCACATTAAAATTTTTTATATTAAAGAAAGAATTACTTATTTTATAAATAAAAAAGAGTATAATGGCTATTTATTCCTGGTAGAAGTAAGCTTCAATTTATATGCCAATTTTGAGGAACTGGCAATGACTGCCATAGTGCTCTCTGACTGCCAAGGGCCCAGGTGGCAGGGGTGAGGGGACTGGTCACCTATTTGCCATTCTTCATCTGGTCCAATCCATTCAACTTTCCAGAGGTTATTCCCCCACCGACTTCTCTTTCTCCCACCACCGTTCCCTTACTGGATAACCAGTAGAGCCAGGTTTTCCCAAGGGACAGTATTAAGTAAGGGAGGAAGGAAATGCTGGCAACTCTCTTGATCCTGGAGTGAGGGTGCCTTAGGAGATACACTGGGGACCCAGAGCCATCAGGAAGGAATTGAAAGGGCTATGAGATGATGTGCTAGATGGGGCATTCCAGTGAGGAGAGCAAAGAACCTCAAGAAGTTGCACCAGCCAGACACAATAGGATCCTGGCAGGTAAACATTGTTTAATGTGATGACTGTGTATTAAACCTGAAATCAGCATTTAGCCCCTGTCAGTAAGTCAGCAGGATGCCTCTAAGCGTTTACTGTGGCTCTTGCACATGTATATTTTCCTGCTCCAACACATACTTAAGGCAGACACTGGGCTGTGGTGAGGGATCTCATTCATTATTATTTACCTGAGCCAAGCTGTGATGTTCATTTGGACAAGTCTCTACTTATTTGGTCCCATTTGAAGGATTAAAAAAAAGTCCTCCTTCTGATTCTCCTACTGTAGTTCTTCCTGTTCTTTCTGGTTCTTAGAAAAGAAGGAAAGTTTGTAGAGTGGTTATGCTCACTCCAAAAACTACAAAAGAAAAGCCAGAGGTCCTTTCTTTGTTAGCAAGACTAGAACTCTTTTTCAGAAAGTGTTAAAGGACCACTGTGTGGAAAAGAACATAGCAGGTCTGAGCTGCTATCCTTAGAAAGCTCTGCTTACAAAGTTGGCCTTTGGCTGGCTTCAAGTAACATGGATTTTAGAAGGGTTCCCACCATTAACAGATTGAGTGGTTCACTGTGCCTAAACTGCTTATGCAAACAGTATGGTCTATGCAGAACACCTGCTTTCTTTCTGGGAGTTGGCAATTCGGATTCATGCCTGGCAAAGGCAGGAAGAGGGGTCATGTCAACTGCACCCAATAAAAACCCTGGGGATTGAGTCTCTAGTGAGGTTCCCTGGTTGACAACACTTCAGACATGTTGTCACAACTTGTTGCTAGGAGACTTAAGCACGCCCTATGTGACTCCACTGGGAAAGAACCCTTGCAAACTTGCACCTGGCTTCCCCTAGACGTGGTCCTTCTGCTTTTGCCTTTGCTGATTTTTCTCTGTATCACTTCACTATAATAAATCATAGCCATGAGTATGACTATATGCTGAGTCCTGTCCATTCTCCTAGCAATCGTGGAACCTAGGGGTGAACATGGGGAATCCACCGACACAACCACTTTTGCTTTACCATACCCTAGGGATATAAGATGGGTCATGGCCAGAAAACCAAATAAACTTGAGCTAAGAATCTGAAACTTAAATATAAGGTGTGAACTCCATAATCATCAACTAGAGAATCACTCTATGTCTTGGACATGTGGGGAAACATGATGAACTTTCTGTGGCAATTGCAGAAGGGGTATTTTGCCCTTGAAAAGCATCATTTAGTTTATGACCTGATCTTGTATGGAAGAAAAGAAAATTGCTGTATAAGTAAATGCTAGTTAACACAAATGATCTTCTTTGCAGTAGATCTCAAAACTAGAAATCTAAGATTCCTCTTGACTTGTTTTAGGCCCTGTCTTCTTTTTTAAAGGCATTTGGAGGACTTTAAATGTAGGGACCTAAGAGGTCATCGTCCCTTCTCCTATCAGTATAGAAATCCTCTTTAGAACATTCCTATCAGTTATTGCTTGAGCACTTCCCTTACACTTAGGGCTTCTCAAATTTTTCCTCCAAAGTGCCCTAAGGACATAATACTTTTTGGCAAAGAAGTAGTTATAGATGTAGTACAAATTAGATTTGCAAATATAAATATCTCTAAACATACCCGTTTTCACTTAAAAAGTCATCTGAATTTTGCATTCTATTTCATTGTATGTGTGTTTGCTTAACATAAAAATATTATAGATTGAGGCATAACCTGGCACATGTGTGTTTCTATGGAGATTTGATCACCATTCTAAAAAGCACAATCTGAAATAAAATATATTTTATGTAATTTTTTCCTAATTACAAAATACGTAAAAGCACAAAGGAAAAGGGACAACAGTCATATATAAACTACCTCTGCCCCCAAGATAACGGCTTCTAATCTTTAAGTGCATGTCTTAGAAAAATTTTTTCAAGGAAAAAAAGAACAGATATAATATATTGTGATAGATTCTACTTGCATAAAATAATAAGAAAGAAAGAAAAAAAGAAATTGGGTACTACAATTTCAATAGAAGGAAGTGACTGCAAATTAACTTTGACTAGAAGATCTAGTGGTGAGAGACAGAAAATTAGATATAATAACAATGTTTCCATTTTAAATATACCTTTCCAGCAAGGATCCAAATGCTTTCGTTACAATATGGCAAAGACAGAGTCCAGAAAATTGAAGAAAAGCTGTCTGCATGTTTATTTGCCTTGATTCTTTGTTAATATAAGGCTAGGCATCTATGTACCCTTTAGTTATACTCACTCAGCTGCTGTCAGCAGAATCATTGCACAGGTTAAGAGCAGTGTTGGGAATTTACTTTTCGGTTATGTATACAGGTCTTTCTAGGAGGTAGAGAACTGAGTCTCATAAGAAAAATGATTGTGTTTGCAAGACTATTAATCTTTGTGTTTGGCCAGATAGGAGACCTAGTAAGGTTTCAAGGGCCTAAAATAAGTGGACATTGCATACGTGTGCACTTGTGCACACACGTGAATGCACACACACATGCACACAGGGAAGATGGGGGTAGAAGTGTGAGGAGGGGCAACACTCCCACTGAACAGCAGCAGCATTCCATCAGGCATCTGGCTAAAAAGGCTGGATTTACTCCAGTGTTTGGAAACTCGATGTAGCTACAGTGTTTGAAAGAATCTGAGAACTTGCCCTGTAAGAGGTCCAAGTTCTACTTCTGGTTCTGCTATTTACCAGTTGGTGGGCTTCTGCAAGCCATTTCACTTCTCTGAGCCTGTTTTCCCATCAATAAAATGGGAATCACAATACCCACCTAGAAGGATTAAAGTTGGTATATTTTAGACTGTCTGGCATGTAATAGATACTTAATACATGAGAGCTCAGAGGGTTGTTATCACTGATAAAATAAAACAATTTACATGAAAGCACTTTGTAATCTATATAGTTATCTGAGAGTGGGAGGAAGCCAAGCCTTAGTGGAATGCAAATATTTAGAACTAAGGATTACAATTTTTAAAGGCCTCATTGACTAAGGAAGGCAAATAGATTTCACCTGGAGGGACAGCCCCATTCAATGAGTGGCTGCTGAAAGAAGTGCTGCATTGTGAAAGAAAAAAAAAATCCTGAAGCCATGTCCAGACTCAGAAAGAGTTTTGTGAGAAATTAGTTATGTCTTCCATGAGTACAGAAGGGAAACGAATTCCAGCACTCATGCCTGGCATTGCAGACTCAGGTCATGGAAAGGACTCTGTTAGACCTCAAGCCCACCTCCAGCATTTATGGAAAGGCTCCTGCCTGCACCCTGGCTCCTGATCTGTAGCTGCTCCACTTAAGGTTATAGGAAAAGATTTCATGAACAGAAAATGGCAATCATAAACATCAGACTCGTACAATGGACACATGGATGAGACCCACAATATCCCAATCTTCGCAAGTTCATCCAAGTGCATAATCTCAAATCACTGAGTAACAGCAAAAAAGAGTAGGGAATCTTCCCACCCACAATCCAAGGACAAAATTGGACATCAGTTTGTACTAAACATGAGGGTAGTTATAGTGCTACTTTTAGGGTTTTATGAGGAATAAATTAGATGAATATGTTAAATGCCTAGAATAGGACTTGGCACATGACAAACTTTCAATAATATTTAACAGTTATTACAATGAAAAAGATTTATTATCTTTTGTTTCAATAATTTATGATATGATTTGAGATTAAGTTATAAAATTAATAATTAATGCAAAACTCAAGCTAAATCAAAATTACTTTTGGGTAATCCCTAAATTATCAACACCTAAAGATCTGAAAGCCCAAAGGCAAAGAATAAATGAGTTTTTACCTCTCTTTGTTTTTCAGGTGAGAGCTCTGTTTATGGAGGGCAAAGGGAGGTCCTCATTGGGAGGAAGGGTGAGAGGAAGAAGAGAGCTGAAGCTGGGGTGCATTTAAGTTAACAGTGTATGTGATGCAAATCCATTTACAATTAACCTTAAGAGTTAAATCAAATAGTATTAAAAGACTTAAAATAAAGCTATCTCTGCTATGCCCCAGTCTGACAACTCAGAGGCAACCACGGCTGCATACTGAATTGTGTCTTCCAGTGTTCAACTTTATTTCTCTAAATAATATGCTTATGCATTTATTTCTTTATTATCTGTTTTATACATAATCAACTGACTTCTGTTAAGACAGGATTTAGCTCTATCACACTCCCAACCCTCTGTCCCTTTTCTTTGCTTACACTCCTTCTTTACTCATATCACATTTAAATTAAATCAATAGTTTACATTTTTGATTATGTAAATATTGTTTACTTCTAAGTTGTGATAGTTTACTATGATTAAATTTCCATTTACATAAACTTTCTGTTCTTCCTAAAGAGGTTTTTTTCCTAAAAGTTAGTTATTGCTTTATTGTTTTCATTGCTTAGTTTTCTGTGTGTCCATTCCAAGTTTTTTTCAAATGTTCCAGCTGAGTTGATGTGTGCCTATTACCCAACTCAAATACTACCCAACCATTTAACTTAGTTCTATTTTTCCTGAGATTTAAGCTGTCCATCCTGAACAGGTAGGTCTCTAACCTTGATGCTGAGTTGTTTATCCTGAAACTTCCCTTCATTTCCTTCCATACTGCCTTCCTCAACCCCTAAGTATCATGTCTTTTTCTTTATTTTTTACCCTATTAAGTTTCTGAACCATATTCTCCAGTGACTTTCTGAGAAAAGATACATGGAAAATTGGTTTTTTTTTTTTACTTATTGATTTTTATCTTGCTTGATGGATTGGTTGGGTATAAAAACCTAAGTTAAAGTCATTTTCCCTTAGAATCTGAAGACATTTCTCCACCATCTTGTAGTATTCTGGCCATTTCAATTCCTAAATTTTGTGATCTGGTTTTTTTACTTTATCTATTTTGTCTTGTTTTGTTTTCTGAATTTCAAGGCAATATGCCTTGATATAAGCCTTTTTGTATTTGTTGATCTGGGTAATTGGTAGACCCTTTCAGTCTAGAAATTCTCAGCCTTCAAAGGAAGGAAACTTTCCTATGTTATTTCTTTGATAATTTCTTCCTCTCTGTTTCCTCAGTTCTGTCTTTCTGGAAATTTTCTCCTTTGGATGTCAATTGTCCTGGTTCGATCTCCAGTTTTATCTTTTTCTCCAATTTTTTACCTCTTCATATTTTCATTCTATTTTCTGGACAAGATTCTTCACTTTATCTATACTTTTATTTTTAATAAGATTAACCAATTTACTAAGTATCAGTCAGGGTACTTAGTTGAAAGCATGAGAAGCAAATTATGGCTAATTAAACAGAAAGCGAATGTACTTAAAACATTGGGAGTAGTTTATGGAATATTTTGAGACTAAGGAACAAGCTTGGAGGATACAACAGCCGAGAAACCCAAATACCTTACAGAACTTTTTCTATAAAGATGCTGCTTCACCATCACTGGGCATAGTCACCACAGCTCGCACTGCCAATGTCACCAACACTCAGTTCTGCATGTTATCACTAGAATCTTTTCCAATTTACCCCTGGAAGCTAAAAGTAGCTGCAACCACAACTGCCAGACTCACCAGAACAGATCTGTGTAGCACTTGAGTCTTCCCGCCACTAGATGCTAATTCAAAGTATGGAGAAGCTGACCATGCCCTAGTTGAAAGCAAATGCTTGGTATATTCAGTTTCAAAATTGGAGGCTGCTTTGGCCTCATAAATAGGGAATCTTCTAAATATAGGATGAGAGCTCAGATACTACTAGGTAATCACAAAGGATGAAAATGTTCAGTGAAGTCCATCCCTTTATCTGTCCTACACTAATATTCACCATTCTTCTATACTTACACTTCTAAAACAAATGCTCCTACATACCATAATGTAACCAACCATTCCCTGTTCCACTGAAAACATGCTCATCTTTTGTCCTAGTATTAAAAAAAATAGTCAGTCAAAGTCTTGTTATCATTTGTTGCTTCCATTCCAAGGCCAGGATCTCTGTTGATGTCCCTTCTCTTCTGGTCATGTCATAATTCCATCTTCTATTCAATATCCTATAACCTATGGATTAATTTGTAAAGATAACCATAAAAAACAAATATAAAATAGTGGAAAAGGGAAGAATTGGAAAGAAGACATTAGTTCAATGGTTGAGAATACATAATAAAAGAAAATATTGGTAGATGCTACCATCTTATGTCTGCAAATGATCGTGAAACTTTGTGGTAGGCTGAAAAAACACTCACCAGAGATATGTCCACACACTAATCCCTGAAACCTATAAACGTTACCTTATTTAGAAAGAGGGTCTTTGTAGATGCAATTAAATTAAGGATTTTGAGATGAGGACATTATCCTAGATTATCAATGTGAGCACCAAATCCAGTCACAATTGTCCGTATAAGAGAGAAGCTGAGGAAAACTTGACACAGACAGAAGAGGAAAAGTCAGTGTGACCATGAAGGCAGATTGGAGTGATGCTGCCCCAAGACACGGAGTATCAGCAGCCACCCGAAGCTGCAAGAGACAAAGAACAGATTTGTCCTTAGAGTCTCCAGAGGGAGCATGGCCCTGCTAACACCTTGATTTCAGCCCAGTGAAGCTGGCTTCGGCTTCTGTGCTCCAAATCATTAAGATAATAAATTTCAGTTGTATGTGAAAACTTATTACATCAGCCACAGGAAACTAATCCAAAGCTGCAGTAGTATTTAGGATTTCCCATCTCCACTATCAGGCCTAGGAGTCTGTAATTCTCAGGAGAGAAATATTCCTCAGGAGATTCTGAATATTAGCCAGATTTTTAAACTACTTCTCTGGTAACAGCAGCATCGGTTGAAGGGGTCATTTCTTCACCACTCCTGATATTTCCTTCTACAAGGAGGATATCCTCGTCATTTTAACACTTCTGACTTGTCTACTTTCTCACTTACTGATGAATTTAGAGGGAGAAGCTGGACATGCATAGTTCAATCCCTTTCTTCTTCTGCTCTTTTGGAAGCTAACTGCCTGTATGGAGGTTTTTACAGTTGGGGAGTTTGATTTTAAATGCTGCAACCTGCACAAGAGGCTTCTAAGTCCAGTGTTTTTACTTTTGTGGGTGATTATAGGTTAAGAAGGCTAATTCCACAGGCAGAACTTGATCCATGGGTGGTTTCAGAGAAATGGCAACTAGAGGCCACTTGGGCCTCAGCAAAGACACTGGAGCCCATGGATCTTCTCAATGGCAGGACATCTGGTGTAGGTGAGAGGACCTCAGATGGAGGCAGTTCACACAGGGGCTGGCAAACAAACTCTGACTTCTCTGTCTTCAGCAAAGTTATAGGTCTTTAGTAGATACAGGTAACTTCAGGGTATTGGCAAAGCAGTTCAACATTCAGCTACACATTGGTTTGATTAATGTACACTTCTCACTTATAATCTTTGAGAGGTAAAAATCCACATTGTTTTTCAGTAGTTCCAGGATAGAACCCAGAAGAGCAGAGGTTGTTACTGAGGCAGTGGCCTCATGGAAGTATGAACAGGTCTGTCCTAAAGATGGCTGATCTCCTCCCATGACAAGGATAGGCCACCCTTGGTTAACCACGGGCTTACTGTTCCAGTCACTGGATTGGACTGGGGACGGGGATGGGGGTGGGGAAGGAAGTGAGTGAGGTCATTGTGTCGTCACTCCTGATGTTTCCTTCCTGGGTGGAAGCCTACAGCCACAATGCAGTGCCCACCAGCTCACCTACTCCCCTGATTGATGAGTTGGAAGGGGTACGTGGTCATGCCTAGCCCTTCCCTGTGCTCCCCCTTCTCTTTTGGGAGGTGTCTGCCTGCAGGGAGCACATATTACCCCTCTCCCCAGCCTGTGCTGGAAGCCATGGTGGTGGGGCAAGCTGCCTAATGCTTGGGAGCTAGCGGACATGTGAGATTTCCCAATATCAGCTTAACAAAAGAGATACCTTGATCCCACCTGCCTTATTTCTTTGCTTTATTTTTCAATTGCTTCAGAACACAGGAAAGGAAGAGGGGAAGTGGATTAAGACATTCAAATATACTAGATGGAAACGGAAGGCACTTAAAACAAAAACTGGTTACAGACCTTCCCATTTTACAGATTTCTAAACTTTATAGGAAATCAGTGATGTCTCAAATGCTTTTCTCGGAGAACTACTATTTGGATCCCCCTCAAAGGCCCCAGCAATGTATAACATAAGAACAGAGCCCTTAATTTCTCAGTAGAACTATTTCCGTAACACAGTACAGACCTTTTATCCATAGGCTGATGTTTTTATTTTTGGAGCCTATGGAGTTTTACATGAAATGTGTTCATTATAAATTACGGCATACATTGATCAGGCAAATTTCCGACCTACTAATTTAGTGAAATAAAGAAACTGCAGCAGATCTTGGCTATGGTAAGCATAAAACAGGGATTCTCCATTGTTCCTCAAAGTGCAGCAGATTTGGAGTCAGGCCTGAGTCCACATCCTGGAGCTGCACTTACTGGCTGTGACAAGTTGCTTAATTCCTCATCTGTTTGCCCATATGTGTAAAATGGGGGACAGTAATGCCTCTGTTTTACAGTTGTTGTGAGGATGAACTTTAGTGAGATCGTGAACTTTTAATCTGAATACTCACATTCCTCACCAGCTTGTGAGTATAAATATAGTCACAGTAATATCGTTGTCTAAATTTTTTAATCCCAGTATATAGAATTTCAAGACCTCAGCCCCTCTCTCAAAATTCTTGTGAGATTTTCTTTTCTTTCCAGTTTTCTCAACTCTTGAATTCCTCCTTTTCTCTTTGTAATTAATAAGTATTTCATAAAGGAAGTACTTTGAGACCACACAAATATCTTAATTGTCATTAAGCTATCTATTTTTAATTTGCATGTATACGGACTAATGGAGTCCTATTTTATTCAATTAAATTATGCTACCGTCATTATTTATTTTGATACTCAAAGTGCTCCAGATTTGGTCAGCAGGACCCCTTCAAGCTAGTTATTGCATCTTTTTGCCAGTCTCTGTTATTCTTTAAACAATTCCTTACTCTCTAGCCAAACAAGATATTTCAGGCTTATCTTATACTTTTCCTTCCCCATCCCAGGAATTAGTCATCTCTCCAAGGAGCCCTGGTCCCTTTGAGGAGAGAATGGTATTTAGAAACCAAGATCTAGGTGCTAGTTGTGTTTATTACTATTGGGGTGCCACAGCTCCAGGATTCCTTCATTGGATAAAGCTAGATGTAGATGTACATACAAACATACACATGCATATATACACTTGTATATGTGTATACATACATGTGTATATACACAACTATGCATATTTCTCTGTCTATATAAATTGAAAACCATGAGTTCACACTAGTACCTCCAATCCCAATCCACCACCTAGTTTTTTTTCTCTTCCCTTACTTATAATGCCATTCTATGACTTTGGAAAACCTATCTCCCATTATCCTTACAAAATTTACTGAATTAATTTATCCTCCTGTATGTAACAAACCTCCTGGATGCCTTGCTATTCTAGACCTCATACAGATGCCCTTTTCACACCTCTCAATCTCCAACGTCCCTCACTGGGCTGCCATCACTCACATCCCTGCATGGACACCCTCTTCACCTCCCTTATGCTCAAGTACACTGTGCTGGGCTCCCCCACTGACAGGTACTTCCTCATCCCATTTGGGCTTTATATCCTGCTCTGGACCACCACAGATTTCCCCCCACTAGCACAGATGCCTACCTTTCCTTGATTTCACCCAATGAAATGGTTTCTGAGTTAAATTGTTTGAAAAAGGAAAAAAGAGGAAGAATGAGGAATTTAATCTTTGAGATAGTGTTTTGATAAGAAATGTGAGCAAGTAGATATTAAAAGTCTCAAAATTTTTGCTAAAAGGTGGGCAAGATGTTTAGATATTACATCTCTCAGCTGCCAATGAGATGGCCTATATATGTGGACTGTAACATAAATATGTCTGTGTATGTCCTCACTCTCAACCATCCCCCTGCTTTCTCCGTTATGACTACCCTCACTCCCACTGGCATCCCATGCCCACTGTCACCTTCAATGCTTCTGGCAAAGACTGGTACAAATAGGAAACTTAGGAAATCAGTATAGACAAAGATTATTACTGTTTTTCCTCCTTATTCTAAGATAGGTTTATAAAGATCCAGACAAAAAGAGAATATGGTGGCAACTCTGAGATAATAATACAGAAAGGGTTTGCAGTATTCAAAATATATTTATTACTTGTTTACTATGCTTAATGCAAGTGACAAGATAGCTCTTGTTTTGCTCTGTGCAAGATCCAACAGCAGGAAAAATGAATGAAGGGAAAATAGAAGTATTTTAAAAACGGAAGTAACTTGTTGTTAGAAGGTGCTTTTGAGGTCCTAACCTGGTCTGCTGAATATTTCTATTAGGAGGAAGCACACTGCCTCCACTTTTCAGCTAACTCCAAGACTTGGATCTCAGGGTGAGCTGTTATGTATCCCCTCGGAACTTCTGTCTCTCCACTGATCCCAGATCACTCCTCTGCAGTCACGCAGAACAAGTTTAAGAACACTGTAGGTATTCAAAGACAGCTATTATGTGCCTCCACCTGAGTCTTTAATATGCTTGCTTTCTTAACCGATTCCTTATATGATGTGTTCTGAGCACCTCTTACTTTCTGATTCCTCTCTGTAGAGGTTCCAGTTATGAACACTATATTTTTAATTTTTTTAATTTATTTTATTTTTGGCTGCACTGGGTCTTTTTTGCTGTGCGTGGGCTTTTCTCTAGCTGTGGTTCGCGGGGGCTACTCTTTGTTGTGGTGGGCGGGCTTCTCATTGCGGTGGCTTCTCTTGTTGCAGAGCACAGGCTCGAGGCATGCGGGCTTCAGTAGTTGTGGCTCACGGGCTCTAGAGCGCAGGCTCAGTAGTTGTGGCACGTAGGCTTAGTTGCTCCCCGGCATGTGGGATCTTCCCGGACCAGGGCTCAAACCCATGTCCCCTGCACTGGCAGGCGGATTCTTAATCACTACGCCACCAGGGAAGCCCAATGACCACTTTCAAATGCAGACTTTAGAGCTGGTCACAACGGTGCAGGTGTGTTTCGATCAGTGCTGAGATCAATGAAGCATTTGCGCTGGCACATCATCTCCTGCATCCAATCCCAGAATACATGCCATGTAAGGCTGGTCACTCTGCTTCTAGACAGTGTCTATTCAGAAGCAAATTGTCAAGCAAAGAAGCCAAGGAACTCCTGCTCTTCAGTGTGGCCCCTCAAGAGCTTACTACAGCTCCCAATTCCACTGATTAGGGTTAAGTCTTGTACAATTTTAATGGCAAATATGATAGGAGTGGCAGTGTATTTCATCTTTTTTGTCCATTTTATCTTATTTTTCAAATTCATCTAATTTTTTCCCACCTCAGTTCTGGCCTCCATTATCCCACTATTGAGTTATTGCTACATCAGGCTATTGGGATCCCACTGCCTCTAGGTTTATACAGCAAGGCCAGAGTAAGCCCTCTGAAATTAATAATGTCATCCCCTTTCTTAAGAACCTTAAGTAGTTTGCCATCACTCTTAGCCTTCTGAACATGACTTAGAAGCCCCAACATGACAAAAGTCTCTATCCGGCTTTATCTTTCTTTACCCTTTACCCACCCAGCCTTGTGTCTGATGCTTAAGCCATGCCAATCTTTCACAAGTTTGCCTAAACGTGACCATGTTCTCTTTCATTTTCAGGTCTTTGAACCTGCTGTTTTATTTCCTGGAACTCTCTCCCTCTACTGTCCTGTCCTCTTCACCTGGCCTTCTCCTTCTCAGTCTTTAGGACACCAGATAGAGTTCCCCTCTCCTGGGAATCCTTCTCTGACTCCCCACACCTAGCATTTTCCTTCCTGTCCTCTTCCCTTAGCACACTGCATGGTATGTCTATCATCACATTTATCCAAAGTCTTTCTCAAGACAGCAGGCCAGGAAGTCCACAAATAAGTGATCAGAGTGGGTACAATCTATATGCCTTGAATTGACCAAAGAAAAGTAGTCAGACAACCAGCATATACCCAATTTTAACCCTTAGGATCCTTTGGCCTTGAAGAGTAGAAAAAAAGGAACAGCCTTACTCTACTGAGTCTGAGAATAGAACAAAATGAGTAGGGTAGAAAACCCAGAAATCTGATAGAAAACAAATGAAGATTTAAAAATAATAATGATAAAATATAGTTTGAGTTGCAAATGGTGGTATCTGGCAAATCCCAGGAACTGAGTCATCAGCACTTTCAACCACCTATGAATGCTACAATCTGGAGTGGTCTGGCCTTTTATAGAAACCTGTAATCAGCTCTAGGTCTCAACCTAGATGATGGGTGTTGACCTGAGCAGAGGACCAAAAAGAGAGGAAACAAAGGTGTATTTTCTTTCTGGAAAGGAAGCACTATGTTGAAAGAATGAAGGAATGGAGTCACTTATTTAGAAGAAGAGTACATGAAAATGTAATGAGATGAAGAAATATCTCAGTCACCAAAATCTCTGTTAGAGAAAGCACTGTATTTGTCATAGAGTAACTGTCTGAATTAACCACTACAAGTCAAAGGTAAGAATCACCAGCAGGCTGCAGGTGCATGCTGGAGAAACCAGAATCATTGCTAAGTTGTTCTGTATGGCCAGGAAGTGAGGGATTTAAAGTTGTCTTTGAAAAGAGAAGGAGAAAGAGATCAGAGAAAGGGAAATGTCAGAAGTGGCAAGAAAAGGAGGAACTGAGAACAGATATATCTGTTAAACCATAACCAAAATAGGCTTAAGTGAAATATTATTTATTCAAAAAAATCTTTGGACTTCTCTGTGTCCTTCTTTTCCTGGGTATTTTGAAAGAAAATTATAAGGTAAGCAAATGTTTGCAGAAATTCAAACTCCTGTCTCTTTAGAGACAAAGACTAAAGACCTTTTGAGACCTTCTCAGTCCTGTGATTCTATGACATTTCATCGAATCAAGAGCATGATTAAACCTGAAGAGCTATAATAAAAAACAAACCTTAGGTGTAATTATAATATCCAAAAGTGCCTGCTTGGTCTCTTTTGCTGCTGCTTCTTGTATTTTCAACAGTTTCAAACTGCAAATTAGCATTTTTTAAAAGATCCTGGGTTCCCAAGGGGAAAAAAGTAAATGCTTCTGAATTCAGAGCACAATTCTGGTTCCAAGTCAATATTTTTGTTGCTGCTATAATTTATTTGACACAGTGTATATTTTCTAAACGGTTCTCTGCAGTTTGTATTAGATCTTATGGGACTAGGAAACCAAAGATGAGTGAAATATGATTTCTGCTTTTAGAGATCGCATAATATAATGTGGGAAACAGAAATACAATAAATAACCCAAATGAAAGGGACTAAGTACTGAAATGGAGTTATATGAAAATGCTACCTAATAAAAATTCTTATTTAAGACATGAAGAAATAGAGCCACTAAAAATATTCAGCATTGTTCTTTGTAGTACTATCATATCCTGTTATCCTGATGGAAACATGGCAATGGCAACTATATCAAACCTCTGTGGAGACAAACAACAAAACTACATGATGGATAATAATGCCAAATGATGCCAAATAGTCTCTGAGCAAAAAGTTGGAGTATAATTCCTTAAGGGCTACCAGCCAGGTGTTCAGATTATTTTGCAGTGTAAGCCAGAGGATCGCCTCAGTGTTCAAGAGGTCAAATAGGATTAGAAGATACAAAATAGAGATGGCGGAAGAGTAAGACGCGGAGATCACCTTCCTCCCCACAGATACAGCAGAAATACATCTACACGTGGAACAACTCCTACAGAACACCTACTGAACGCTGGCAGAAGACCTCAGACTTCCCAAAAGGCAAGAAACTCCCCACATACCTGGGTAGAGTGAAGGAAAAAAGAAGAAACAGAGACAAAAGAATAGGGATGGGACCTGCACCTCTGGGAGGAAGCTGTGAAGGAGGAAAGGTTTCCACACACTAGGAAGCCCCTTCGCGGGCGGAGACTGCAGGTGGCGGAGGGGGAAAGCTTCGGAGCCGCTGCGGAGGAGAGCATAGTACAGGGGTGCGGAGGGCAAAGCGGAGAGATTCCCGCACAGACGATCGGTGCCGACTGGCACTCACCAGCCTGAGAGGCTTGTCTGCTCACCCACCAGGGCGGGCGGGGCTGGGAGCTGAGGCCCCGGCTTCGGTCAGAGCGCAGGGAGAAGACTGGGGTTGGCGGCGTGAAAACAGCCTGCACGGGGTTAGTGCACCACGGCTAGCCGGAAGGGAGTCCGGAGAAAAGCCTGGACCTGCCGAAGAGGCAAGAGACTTTTTCTTCCCTCTTTGTTTCCTGGTGCACGAGGAGAGGGTATTAAGAGCGCTGCTTAAAGGAGCTCCAGAGATGGGCGCGAGCCGCGGCTAAAAGCGTGGACCCCAGAGACGGGCATGAGACACTAAGGCTGCTGCTGCCACCACCAAGAAGCCTGTGTGCAAGCACAGGTCACTATCCATACCCCCCTTCCAGGGAGCCTGTGCAGCCTGCCACTGCCAGGGTCCCGGGATCCAAGGACAACTTCCCCGGGAAAGCGCACGGCGCGCCTCAGGCTGGTACAATGTCATGCCAGCCTCTGCCACCGCAGCCTCGCTCGGCACTCCGTACCCCTCTCTCCCCCCGGCCTGAGTGAGCCAGAGTCCCTGAAGTAGCTGCTCCTTTAACCCTGTCCTGTCTGAGCGAAGAACAGACCCCCTCCAACGACCTACACGCAGAGGCGGGGCCAAATCAAAGCTGAGCCCCGGGAGCTGTGAGAACAAAGAAGACAAAGGGAAATCCCTCCCAGCAGCCTCAGAAGCAGTGGATTAAAGCTCCACAATCAACTTGATGTACCCTGCACCTGTGGAATACCTGAATAGACAAGGAATGATCCCAAATTGAGGAGGTGGACTTTGAGAGCAAGATTTATGATTATTTCCCCTTTTCCTCTTTTTGTGAGTGTGTATGTGTATGCTTCTGTGTGAGATTTTGTCTATATACCTTTGCTTCCACCATTTGTCCAAGGATTCTATTTGTCCGTTTTTTTTCTTAATAATTATTTTTTATTTTAATAACTTTATTTTATCGTACTTTATTTTATTTTACTCTTTCTTTCTTTCTTTCTTTCTTTCTTTCTTTCTTTCTTTCTTTCTTTCTTTCTTTCTTTCTTTCTTTCTTTCCTTCCCTCCTTTAGACAACGAATCATCCCAAATTGAGGAGGTGGACTTTGAGAGCAAGATTTATGATTTTTTCCCCTTTTCCTCTTTGTGAGTGTGTATGTGTATGCTTCTGTGTGAGATTTTGTCTGTATAGCTTTGCTTCCACCATTTGTCCTAGGGTTCTATCTGTCCTTTTTTTTTCTCTTAATAATTATTTTTTGTTTTAATAACTTTATTTTATTTTATCTAACTTTATTTTATTTTACTTTATCTTCTTTCTTTACTTCTTTCTTTCCTTCCTTCCCTCCTTCTTTCCTTCCTTCCTCCCTCCCTCCCTCCCTCCTTTCTTTCTTTCTTTCTTACTACTTCTACTAATTCTTTCTTTCTACTTTTTCTCACTTTTACTCTGAGCCGTGTGGATGAAAAGCTCTTGGTGCTGCAGCCAGGAGTCAGTGCTGTGCCTCTGAGGTGGGAGAGCCAACTTCAGGACACTGGACCACAAGAGACCTCCCAGCTCCACATAATATCAAATGGTGAAAATCTCCCAGAGATCTCCATCTCAACACCAACACCCAGCTTCACTCAACGATCAGCAAGCTACAGTGCTGGACGCCCTATGCCAAACAACTAGAAAGACAGGAACACAACACCACCCATTAGCAGAGAAGCTACCTAAAATTATACTAAGTCCAGAGACACCCAAAACACACCACCAGACGTGGACTTGCCCACCAGAAAGACAAGATCCAGCCTCATCCACCAGAACACAGGCACTAGTCCCCTCAACCAGGAAGCCTACACAACCCACTGAACCAACCTTAGCCACTGGAAACAGTCACCAAAAACAATGGGAACTCCGAACCTGCAGCCTGCAAAAAGGAGACCCCAAACACAGTAAGATAAGCAAAATGAGAAGACAGAAAAACACAGCAGATGAAGGAGCAAGATAAAAACCCACCAGACCTAACAAATGAAGAGGAAATAGGCAGTCTACCTGAAAAAGAATTCAGAATAATGATAGTAAAGATGATCCAAAATCTTGGAAATAGAAGAGACAAAATGCAAGAAACATTTAACAAGGACCTAGAAGAACTAACGATGAAACAAGCAACGATGAACAACACAATAAATGAAATTAAAAATACTCTAGATGGGATCAATAGCAGAATAACTGACGCAGAAGAATGGATAAGTGACCTGGAAGATAAAATAGTGGAAATAACTGCTTCAGAGCAGAAAAAAGAATGAAAAGACTGAGGACAGTCTCAGAGACTTCTGGGACAACATTAAATGCACCAACATTCGAATTATAGGGGTTCCAGAAGAAGAAGAGAAGAAGAAAGGGACTGAGAAAATATTTGAAGTGATTATAGCTGAAAACTTCCCTAATATGGGAAAGGAAATAGTTAATCAAGTCCAGGAAGAACAGAGAGTCCCTTACAGGATAAATACAAGGAGAAACATGACAAGACACATATTAATCAAACTGTCAAAAATTAAATACAAAGAAAACATATTAAAAGCAGCAAGGGAAAAACAACAAATAACACACAAAGGAATCCCCATAAGGTTAACAGCTGATCTTTCAGCACAAACTCTGCAAGCCAGAAGGGACTGGCAGGACATATTTAAAGTGATGAAGGAGAAAAACCTGCAACCAAGATTACTCTACCCAGCAAGGATCTCATTCAAATTTGACAGAGAGATTAAAACATATACAGACTAGCAAAAGCTGAGAGAGTTCAGCATCACCAAACCAGCTTTACAACAAATGCTAAAGGAACTTCTCTAGGCAAGAAACACAAGAGAAGGAAAAGACCTACAATAACGAACCCAAAACAATTAAGAAAATGGGAATAGGAACATACATATCGATAATTACCTTAAATGGAAATGGACTAAATGTTCCCACCAAAAGACACAGATTGGCTGAATGAATACAAAAAAAAAAGACCCATATATATGCTGTCTACAAGAGACCCACTTCAGACCTAGAGACACATACAGACTGAAAGTAAGGGGATGGAAAAAGATATTCCATGCAAATGGAAACCAAAAGAAAGCTGGAGTAGCAATTCTTATATCAGACAAAATATACTTTAAAATAAGGACTATTAGAGAAGACAAAGAAGGACACTACATAATGATCAAGGGATCAATCCAAGAAGAAGTTATAACAATTGTAATTATTTATGCACCCAACATAGGAGCACCTCAATACATAAGGCAAATACTAACAGCCATAAAAGGGGAAATCGACAGTAACACATTCATAGTAGGGGACTTTAACACCCCACTTTCATCAATGGACAGATCATCCAAAATGAAAATAAATAAGGAAAGACAAGCTTTAAATGATGCATTAAACAAGATGGACTTAATTGATATTTATAGGACATTCCATCCAAAAACCTCAGAATACACATTTTTCTCAAGTGTTCATGGAACATTCTCCAGGATAGACCATATCTTGGGTCACAAATCAAGTCTTGGTAAATTTAAGAAAATTGAAATCGTATCAAGTATCTTTTCCGACCACAACACTATGAGACTAGATATCAATTACAGGAAAAGATCTGTAAAAAATACAAACACATGGAGGCTAAACAATACACTACTTAATAACGAAGTGATCCCTGAAGAAATCAAAGAGGAAATAAAAAAATACCTAGAAACAAATGACAATGGAGACACGATGACCCAAAACCTATGGGATGCAGCAAAAGCAGTTCTAAGAGGGAAGTTTATAGCAACACAATCCTACCTTAAGAAACAGGAAACATCTCGAATAAACAACCTAACCTTGCACCTAAAGCAATTAGAGAAAGAAGAAAAAATAAACCCCAAAGTAGGCAGAAGGAAAGAAATCATAAAAATCAGATCAGAAATAAATGAAAAAGAAATGAAGGAAACGATAGCAAAGATCAATAAAACTAAAAGCCAGTTCTTTGAGAAGATAAACAAAATTGATAAACCATTAGCCAGACTCATCAAGAAACAAAGGGAGAAGACTCAAATCAATAAAATTAGAAATGCAAAAGGAGAAGTAACAACTGACACTGCAGAAAAACAAAGGATCATGAGAGATTACTACAAGCAACTCTATGCCAATAAAATGAACAACCTGGGAGAAATGGACAAATTCTTAGAAATGCACAACATGCCGAGACTGAACCAGAAAGAAATAGAAAATATGAACAGACCAATCACAAGCACTGAAATTGAAACTGTGATTAAAAATCTTCCAACAAACAAAAGCCCAGGACCAGATGGCTTCACAGGCGAATTCTATCAAACATTTAGAGAAGAGTTAACACCTATCCTTCTCAAACTCTTCCAAAATATAGCAGAGGGAGGAACACTCACAAACTCATTCTACGAGGCCACCATCACCCTGATACCAAAACCAGACAGAGATGTCACAAAGAAAGAAAACTACAGGCCAATATCACTGATGAACATAGATGCAAAAATCCTCAACAAAACACTAGCAAACAGAATCCAAGAGCACATTAAAAGGATCATACACCATGATCAAGTGGGGTTTATTCCAGGAATGCAAGGATTCCTCAATGTACACAAATCAATCAACGTGATACACCATATTAACGAATTGAAGGAGAATAACGATATGATCATCTCAATAGTTGCAGAGAAATCTTTTGACAATATTCAACACCCACTTATGATAAAAACCCTGCAGGCAGTAGGCATAGAGGGAACTTTCCTCAACATAATAAAGTCCATATATGACAAACCCACAACCAACATTGTCCTCAATGGTGAAAAAGTGAAAGCATTTCCACTAAGATCAGGAACAAGACAAGGTTGCCCACTCTCACCATTCTTTTTTTTTTTTGCGGTACGCGGGCCTCTCACCGCTGTGGCCTCTCCCGTCGCGGAGCACAGGCTCCGGACGCGCAGGCTCAGCGGCCATGGCTCACAGGCGCAGCCGCTCCGCGGCATGTGGGATCTTCCCAGACCGGGGCACGAACCCGCGTCCCCTGCATTGGCAGGCGGACTCTCAACCACTGCGCCACCAGGGAAGCCCTCACCATTCTTATTCAATATAGTTCTGGAAGTTTTAGCCACAGCAATCAGAGAAGAAAAGGAAATAAAAGGAATCCAAATCGGAAAAGAAGAAATGAAACTGTCACTGTTTGCAGATGACATGATATTCTACATAGAGAATCCTAAAGCTGCTAGCAGAAAACTACTAGAGCTAATAAATGAATTTGGTAAAGTAGCAGGATACAAAATTAATGCACAGAAATCTCCGGCAACCCTATACACTAATGATGAAAAATCTGAAAGTGAAGTCAAGAAAACACTCCCATTTACCATTGCAACAAAAAGAATAAAATATCTAGGAATAAACCTACCTAAGGAGACAAAAGACCTGTATGCAGAAAATTATAAGACACTGATGAAAGAAATTAAAATGATACAAATAGATGGAGAGATATACCATGTTCTTGGATTGCAAGAATCAACATTGTGAAAATGACTCTACTACCCAAAGCAATCTACAGATTCAATGCAATCCCTATCAAACTACCACTGGCAATTTTCACAGAACTAGAACAAAAAATTTCACAATTTGTATGGAAACACAAAAGACCCCGAATAGCCAAAGCAATCTTGAGTGCGAAAAACGGAGCTGGAGGAATCAGGCTCCCTGACTTCAGACTATACTACAAAACTACAGTAATCAAGACAGTAATGTACTGGCACAAAAACAGAAATATAGATCAATGGAACAGGATAGAAAGCCCAGAGATAAACCCATGCACATATGGTCACCTTATCTTTGATAAAGGAGGCAGGAATGTACAGTGGAGAAAGAACAGCCTCTTCAATAAGTGGTGCTGGGAAAACTGGACAGGTACATGTAAAAGTATGAGATTAGATCACTCCCTAACACCATACAAAAAAATAAGCTCAAAATGGATTAAAGACCTAAATGTAAGGCCAGAAACTGTCAAATTCTCAGAGGAAAACATAGGCAGAACATTCTATGACATAAATCACAGCAAGATCCCTTTTGAACTATCTCCTAGAGACATGGAAATAAAAACAAAAATAAACAAATGGGGCCTAATGAAACTTAAAAAGCTTTTGCACAGCAAAGGAAACCATGAACAAGATCAAAAGACAACCCTCAGAATGGGAGCAAATATTTGCAAATGAAGCAACTGACAAAGGATTAATCTCCAAAATTTACAAGCAGCTCATGCAGCCCAATAACAAAAAAACAAACAACTCAATCCAAAAATGGGCAGAAGAACTAAATAGACATTTCTCCAAAGAAGATATACAGACTGCCAACAAACATGAAAGAATGCTCAACATCATTAATCATTAGAGAAATGCAAATCAAAGCTACAATGAGATATCATCTCACACCGGTCAGAATGGCCATCATCAAAAAATCTAGAAAAAATAAATGCTGGAGAGAGTGTGGAAAAAAGGGAACACTCTTGCACTGCTGGTGGGAATGTAAATTGATACAGCCACTATGGAGAACTGTATGGAAGTTCCTTAAAAAACTACAAAAACTACAAAAACTCTCACTTTTGGAGTGGCTGTAATGTGGTGGGTTGATGGCTGCAGCATCCTTTGTTTACTGATATGGCAGACAATATGTTCTATTCATACTTTCATGACCTTGACATTTTTGAAATTATAGGCAGTTATTTTATAGAATGTTCTTCAATTTGTATTTGTGTTTTTGGCCACACTATCACAGAAACTATTGGGTGAGATATAGTGTCCGTTTAATCCCATTACAGGTGATGGTAATTTTTTTCCTGAGTAATACACATTTTGTGAGATGATACTTTGTAACCATGTAAAAATCCCCTTCTTCCCTCCATTTCACCCACTAGTTTTAGCAACCCTTGATGTTTCTTGCCTGAATCAATTATCACTAAGATGGTTTCCAAATGGCTATTTTCCTAAAGTCAATTTTTTTTCCACGATTATTTGTTAGTTGGCTTTCTACTGGAAGGAAGAGATTTCTCTTCTCTTCATTATTAGTTTGTTTAGTTCATAGTCTATCATAGGTTCCTATTTTATTTAATGGACTGTAACCTATTACTATCATTATGTATCTTGATGCTAAACAGCATCCCAGATTAGGCCAGAGGGGCCCAACAAGCTAGCTGTGTTCTTTTGACAGGCCTCCATCATTATTTGAGAACTTCCTTGCTACCTGGCACCACACGATGTTCTGGGTTCATCTTTTCATTTTCCTCCCCCAGCTCTAGAATCTGCCCTTTCTGAAAAGTCCTGGTGCTTTTTAGTCGAGGTAGCATTTGGAAAACAAAATCTGGCTGCAAAGTATGCATGTTGTAGCTGGTGTATCCCTGTTCCTAGGCTCTCTCAGTGGACACTGATAGGAAATACATATATGTATACACGTACACACATGCTTGCACATTTGGCTCCATATTTATTTCTGTGTCTTATGAGTTTACACCAATACCATCATTCCCATTTGCTCAGGCTTCATTCATTGTAGCTTCCCTCCTGTCTGTAGCTGTACTTCTCTTTTCTAATGGTGAGAAACTTGGCTCCTGTTATCTTAGTCCTCGAGGTGTAGTCAATCTCTTGATCCTGCCTCACATACACACACCCTGACCCCTGCTTAAGCTTGCCTTCTCCAAGTTACCAACCCCATTTGGCCTAATTTAATGGCTTTTTGATAAGAAAGGGAGGGAGGGAGAGAGGGAAGGAGGGAGGGAGTGAGGAAGGAAGGAAGGAAGGAAGGAAGGAAGGAAGGAAGGGAAGCGGGGAGAAAGAGAGAGGGAAACAGGTCAGAGGAGGACGGAAGAAGAAAGAAAAGAAGGAAGACAACAGGTTATTTTTTAATGGTGGGGGGGGTTGGGGAGAGAAGAGCAAAAGCCAGTTCAACAGCTAGAGAAAGAGGCAAGTGGATGCCATGTTCAAGGTTAAAGGATCCTCAAGGCTGCGCTATTTCTCTTCTCCATCTACTCTCTCCGTAGGTAATCTCATCTAGTCTTGTAGCTTCACCATCACCTATACTTAATGCCTCCCAAATTTTTATCTCCAGTCTCAACCTTTCTCCTAACTCCAGCTTTACAACCCACTGCCTTCCTGAAATCATATGTAATCGATCAGACACAGAACTCGTGACTGCCCTTGCTCACAAATTCACACCTCCCGTCGTCTTTCTTATCTTGTAAAAAATAATAATTGATATTCACTGAGTGCTTAGTATGTGTCTGACACAGTTCCAATAGCTTTAAATGCCCCAACATTTAATCCTCACAACATTTCTGGAAGGGATGTATTATTACCGTCTTTCCTATTTTCCAGATGAGAAAAGTGAGGCACAGAGAAATTTGTGCTGCAGGCTGTGTCAGTGACCCTCTCAGAGTCCTTTAGCCTACATCAGAGGTTACCTACAGTCAATTCCTACCTCTTTCTGAAGGCATTTTCTAGTCACAGGCACATACCTGGCCCATGTGGGATAGTCTAGAGGCTTCTGAAAAGGAATGTCCCAAGAGCAACCTCAACCAATGAAGACAGTAATTACTAGATAAATAGCCCAGCTGCCCGCCCCCCTTCCTGGGACAGTTCTGAAGTACGCTCCACATAAGGTCCCCAGTGGGGCTGAACCCCAAATGCCCACAGTGGTAAGCTTCTCATTCATGTACCCTTTATTAGCTTTCTTCCCTCCCCAGGGAAATGACACAAGAAGCCCCTCCTAGCACTTCTGGGGATCACTGCACCTAAATCGTTTCAGAGTCTGCTTTTGCAGGAGACATTAATTGCCCAAAGTCACACATACTTAGTGATGGAGTTAGGACTTAAATCCAGACATACTGCCTCAAACTTATGTTCAAAATCACCATGCTTTACTACATTCCCTCACTATTTGCTCAGACATGAGATTCATTCTTGATTCGTCCATGATACATACAGGCTATCAGCAAGCCTCAGAAGCTCGCTCTCTCTCTCTGTAACCTAGATCAGATAAGTTCTTCCCACCAGCAGCCCTGGAACATAAGCATATATCAGAATCTCCTGGAAGGCTTGTTAAAACATAGGTTGCTGGGTCTCCATCCCGAGTTTCTGATTCAGTAGGTCTTGATGGGGACCAGGAATTTACAAATCCCCAAATGATGCTGATGCTGCTGGTCCAGGGGCCACATTTTGAGAACCCCAGTCTAACCACCGTCACCTCTTGCCTGGACACCAAGCAGCCCAGCTGGTCTCCCTGCTCACACTCACACATGTCCACAGCAGCCAGTTTTCCTTTTAGACACGTTGGATGCACTGTGGTGCGTATGCTCAATCTCCTCACTCCCAGCGCCTCCCATCACATGGGGAGTCTGGTGCAGGAATCCAAGACCAGCCAAGATTCACCCTGCTGCCGCTCTGACCCCTCCACCACGCTCCCCTTGCTCACTCTGCTCTGGCCTCCTACTCGCTCCTGGCTCTTCCCCAGACACACCAGACTCTGTACCACCTAAAGGCTTTGGTAGCTACTGTTCCCTCTGCCTGGAATATTCTTCCCCCTAAATACTGATGAGACCCACTTTCTCCTTACATTTAAATCTCTGCTCAAATGCCGCGTTCTCACTTCTGCATTCCCTGAACCCAGAACAGTGCCTGGAACACATAGAGGACACTCAAAAAACATTTTCGAACATATATAAAAGAAAATAGAAGAGGAGGAAGTGGTGGGGCTGTGGTAGATCCTTCAAAGTGATTGAATTTATTTTACATGAAGACAAAACTCTAGATGAAACAAATGGAGATTTCAAAAGAAACTACTGGGCAAGCTATCAATTTCCAGAAATTGCTGATTCCTATACTGAAATAGGTTTATAATTTAGAGAATTGACTCATTAAAATGATTCGGCAAGTGGAATGTGTTCTTATGGGACTTTTGACATCCCACCCCTTACAGAGACTGCTGTAAACACATTTACTATCCAACCTCAGAAGCTCACGTTAGTGATCATTGCATTACAGGCCTGGGATTTTACAAGAATAAACAAAATGCTAACTATATTGACATGTTTGTCTCTCATGGTACGTGATCTAAGAAAAACATAACTGTTAGCCCTCTGACCCCAGCCTCCTACAACTCACCCCTCGGTGACCCCCTCCAGTCTACACTGTGTGCTTGCTCCTTTCAGAGCAGTCTTTCTGTAAATGCAAACCCAGTCATGTCATTCCTGGGAAAGAAACGCTCTAGTGGTTTCCCATCACAAACCCTTAATGTGTAGATGCCTTAGCCTGGCACACAAGGCTCCATGACGTTGCCCAGTCCACTCCTCTCCGTGCCCTTTAAATAAACCCAGCAAGCCCTCAAAAGCCCTTGCTGCTACTGTGGCTGCTCCAGACTTGCTCTGGGCATTCGGCTCACCTTCTGCCTTCTTTGTTTTGCCAACATGTTCCAGCTCTGTGCCCTGGAACCTCATTTCATTCTTGCTCGTGGACCTCAGCTTGGGGTAGGACTTGTTCTCCTGGCTTTCACCATTGCCCATGGCTCACCCAGCAAATGATTCCTGGCCTCTGCCTTGCCGATTCAGTCATCGGAACTGTGAGTGAGAGGTGTCCTCCAACAGACAGCTCTCTGCCTCCCTTTTCTGCCCCATCTCCTGGTTCTGCCGCCAAATAGACTTGTGCATAGAAATACCTTCAATTTCCTAGGAATAGATGCCTTTCAATATCTCCTCACCCCATAATCCCTCAGCTTGGAATTCTCCCCTCCCCACTTCCCTTGCTCAGTCCTCCTTCTGACCTCACCCATCTTGCTGGTGAACTCAGCTAAAGCTCCTCTGTACGGAAAGCCTACCCTGACCCCTCCTTTCCTCCATCCCACTCCCACTCTCAACAGCCCAGGAAGAAACAGGCTGGCCCTCTTCTGCCCTCATCTAGACTCCGAAATACCTCTGTTACTCCACTAATTACACTGCAAGGACACTTTGAGTTTACATCTGAGTCTCTCCCTGGGGACTCTGAGACCATGGTAGATAGGAACAGGTTTTTATTTACCTTTTGTATCTCAGCACTAAGCCTCGTACCAGCATATAGACTAAATGCAAGAGTTTTCGACTGAGTAAATAAATGAAGAGTGGGCAAATGAATAAGTAAAATATGCCATTGAGTTCATCATACTGATTTTCTCAAATACAAACTTAAAGGGTACATGGATATAGTCTCTCAAAGTTTCACTGGTTTTTTTGTGGCACAAATGTCATACTTTTTTTAAGCATAGTTGATGTACATTATTATATAAGTATAGGTGTACAATATAGTGATTCACAATTTGTAAATTTATAGTTATTATAAAATATTGGCTACATTCCCTGTGTTATACAATATATCCTTGTAGCTTATTTTATACCTAATAGTTTGTACCTCTTAGTCCCCTACCCCTATCTTTCCCCTCCCCCTTTCTCTCTCCCCTCTAATAACCACTAGTTTGTTCTCTATATCTGAAATTTTCACTGTTTTTTAAAAAATGTATGGTAGCATTAGAGGAAGATTTACAGATATGGTTAGGTATAAGGCCTTACCACCTTAACACTATTGTTGTCGTTTCCCCAGGTTTTCTTTTTTGCCTTTATACTTTTCTTTAGCAGACAGAAACAAATGTGCCCAATTTTGTGTTTTCCTTTTTTGGTTAAAATTGTTCTTTTAATATTTTATGCACTGCTATTTCCTTTCTAATGACTAAATTATATAACATTGAATTGTCATCACTTACGTAACCACTTCCCTATTTTTAGACATTTAGATTGTTTCCAATTTTTTGCTCTTATAACTAAGAATAAAATAAACTTTTGCTTTTATTCTTTTAAATTGATTTCTCACTGAAAATTCTTAGGAATATGCAATATGTCCAAAAAATATGAACCCTTTTATGGTTCTTGGTATATAGTGCCTTTTAGAAGGATTCTACCAATTTGCAATGTAAAGGCACATTTTTTTGTCACAAAGATTCAGGCCATTTCTAATATCTTACTCAAGTTCTCAATCTTATTACAAGAGAAAACTTTAAGCTCCTAAAGTGTAAAAACAGTGTCTCATATCTCTGTACTTCCAGTGCCTAAAAAATGATTGATGCTCAATAAATATTTATTGAATATGTGAATGAATGTAGGTATTCATATATATATAAAATCTTCCCTTTTTCTTTCTCTCCTCTCCTCTCCTCTCCTTCCTTCTTTTCCTGTTCTTGGTGAAGATAAACAAGTTGGATTCTGCTTCTGGAAGGGGCTGGCAGGCCCTCTTTGAGCTTCTCATTCTCACAAGTGATGCCAGATCATTTGATCATTTTCTGTATGGTGTTCTGAAGGTAGTCTTTGGTTTCAAATACACTTTTTCTTTCTTCTATTTTTATTCCACCTGATTCTAAAATATGTTTTCACCTAGAAATTCAGAATATCAGTTAATATTATTCTCTATTCTTTTTTTTTTCAATGTAACTGTCTGATTTAATGTAAAAGTCGGGGTAATAAGAAAGGTATTAGAAGGCACAAAAATTAGAAACAAAAGTTAGATCTCTGGTATCAGATAGCCTAATAATTCACATAGATTATTCTAACTAATCTACAAAAATGTTAAAGCTAATAACTGCATTTAGCAAATTTGGAGAATATAGTCAACATTTAAAAATCAAGGAAGAACTATACAAGTAAATTTAAAAGTACCAGAAAGTAAAGCAAAAGTGTTTAGGGATAAGTTCAACAAAACTTATAAAATAACTCTGCACTAAATCTTACAGAACATTGCTAAGATAAATGCCAGAGGACCAAAATAAATACATGTTCATCAAATTAAAAACCTATTATTTAGATAACCATTCTTCCATAATAGATTTTTTTTATTAACATCTTTATTGGAGTATAATTGCTTTACATTGGTGTGTTAGTTTCTGCTGTATAACAACGTGAATCAGCTATACGTATACATATATCCCCATATCCCCTCCCTCTTGCATCTCCTTCCCACTCTTCCTATCCCACCTCTCTAGGTGGTCACAAAGCACCGAGCTGATCTCCCTGTGCTATGCAGCTGCTTCCCACTAGCTAGCTATTTTACATTTGGTAGTGTATATATGACCATACCACTCTCTCACTTCATCCCAGCTTACCTTCCCCTTCCCCATGTCTCAAGTCCATTCTCAACGTCTGTGTCTTTATTCCTGTCCTGCCCCTAGGTTCTGCAGAACATTTTTTCTTTTTCTTTTTAGATTCCATATATATGTGTTAGCATATGGTAATTGTTTTTCTGACTTACTTCACTCTGTATGACAGTCTCTAGGTCCATCCACCTCACTACAAATAACTCAATTTCATTTCTTTTTATGGCTAATATCCCATTGTATATATGTGCCACATCTTCTTTATGCATTCATCTGTCAATGGACCCTTAGGTTGTTTCCATGTCCTGGCTATTGTAAATAGTGCTGCAATGAACATTGTGGTACATGACTCTTTTTGAGTTACGGTTTTCTCAGGGTATGTGCCCAGTAGTGGGATTGCTGGGTCATGTGGTAGTTCTATTTTGAGTTTTTTAAGGAAACTCCATACTGTTCTCCATAGTAGCTCTTTCAATTTACATTCCCACCAACAGTGCAAGAGGGTTCCCTTTTCTCCACACCCTCTCCAACATTTATTGTTTGTAGATATTTTTTAATTTATTTATTTTTAATTTATTTATTTTTGGCTGCATTGGGTCTTCGTTGCTGTGTGGGCTTTCTCTAGTTGCAGAGAGTGGGGGCCACTCTTCGTTGTGGTATGCAGGCTTCTCATTGCGGTGGCTTCTCGTTGCGGAGCACAGGCTCTAGGCGTGTGGGCTTCAGCAGTTGTGGCTCGCGGGCTCCAGAGCACAGGCTCAGCAGTTGTGGCGCACGGGCTCAGCTGCTCCGTGGCATGTGGGATCCTCCCGGACCAGGGATCGAACCCATGTCCCCTGCACTGGCAGGCGGATTCTTAACTGCTGCACCACCTGGGAAGTCCCTATTGTTTGTAGATTTTTTGATGATGGCCATTCTGACCCGTGTGAGGTGATACCTCATTGCAGTTTTGATTTGCATTTCTCTAATGATTAGTGATGTTGAGCATCCTTTCATGTGTCTGTTGGCAATCTGTATATCTTCTATGGAGAAATGTCTGTTTAGATCTTCTGCCCATTTTTGTACTGGGTTGTTTGTTTTTGTGATATTGAGCTGTATGAGCGCTTGTATATTTTGAAGATTAATCTTTTGCCAGTTGCTTCATTTGTAAATATTTTCTCCCATTCTGAGGGCTGTCTTTTGGTCTTGCTTATGGTTTCCTTTGCTGTGCAAAAGCTTTTAAGTTTCATTAGGTCCCATTTGTTTATTTTCATTTTTATTTCCATTTCTCTAGGAGGTGGGTCAAAAAGGATCTTGTTGTGATGTATGTCATAGAGTGTTCTGCCTATGTTTTCCTCTAAGGGTTTGATAATGTCTGGCCTTACATTTAGGTCTTTAATCCATTTGGAGTTTATTTTTGTATATGGTGTTAGGGAGTGTTCTAATTTCATTCTTTTACATGTAGCTTTTCCCATGTAGTTTTTCCAGCACCACTTATTGAAGAGGCTGTCATTTCTCCACTGTATATTCTTGCCTCCTTTATCAAAGATAAGGTGACCATATGTGCATGGGTTTATCTCTGGGCTTTCTATCCTGTTCCATTGATCTATATTTCTGTTTTTGTGCCAGTACATTACTGTCTTGATTACTATAGCTTTGTATTATAGTCTGAAGAAAGACCTTCTAAACTAAAAATATATGTATCATTACAAAATGGAGTATGATATGATTTATGGGTTAAAGAAAACATTTTTACAAATCAGGCATTCAAAGTGGAGTATATTTACTGGGGAAGTCTGCAAGAAAGACTGTGATATGGCTGGCTGTGGGCTGGAAGCCCAGGTGGTCGCTGATTGCTAGTAGCCTGCCTCACTGGAAGGCATTCATCCAGCCTGGGGCTGAACTCCTTGCAAGTCAAGAAATGTAATCATTTATGAGAGCTGAACTCACTAGAGATTGAGATGTAGAAACCAGAGAGAGAGTTGGATCATTTGCAATGAGAAATAGCATCAGTCAGGGAGCTTGGGCAGGTTGGCTGGCCCCCCTTCAGTGTAGGCAAGACTCGTGGGAGTGCTAGGAAGCTGCCTGGCCACAGGGTCAGCCAAGTGGTCCACCTCCAGCCAACTCTGAGCCCAGTGTTCCCTAGGACACTGCATGGCACATGCATCAATGTATGTATTCCTGTAACTGTCAAGAACACAGATTTTTGAGCTCTGACAGATTTGGGTTAAAATCATGGAGCTACCACTTAATATCTACATGCAGTTCAACTAATTATTCACCTTACCTAAGCCCAAGTTTCTTCATTTGTAAAATGAGGTGTTCTATAGTTGTGTGGAAAATGTACGTAAGGTGCTTGGCTCAATGTCTGGCATATAATAAGGGTTTAATAAAAATTTCAATACCTTAGGGTAATGCTACACACCTTTGTTTGATTCATTACATGGATTAAGGAAAAATTTCTCTCCCTAAGGGCAATCTTATTTTTCTTATTCCTAACTTTAATCATTCAATCAGTTACTCATTCATACATTCATTTATTCAACAGCTGTTTATTGAAAACCTATTTTGTACCAGGCACTGTTTTATGCACTAGGGATATTGCTGCAGACAAAAGATAGAGTCCTTATCCTTATGGAGCTTACATTCTAGAAGTGAAAGACAGACAAAACACACTTGAACAATATATAGCATGTCAGTGTATACATTTAATGATGTAATGCTTTATTTTTTCCCTACAACTGTTATTTTAATCAAGGGTCAATTCAATAGCCGATGGTATCTTAGAAGTAAGAAAATGTCATATATTCATTTTTTATTAATCCTTCACAATATTTCTGTGGAATTTTTGAAAATCATGGCAAAAAGCAATTCTGTAGTCTCCTATTTATGAACTGGACTGAACACTAAGCATCCATTTAATCCTCTCAACATCCCTTGACATAGGTATTATCCCCACCTCGCCCCCACACCATTTGACAATGCAGGAGTAGTTTAGGAGGTTTCACAGATTGTGGTAGACATTTTCTGGGTCTGGTTTTGATTTGTTCTTTGGTTGCCCAGCACCAATTTTCTCTCTGGGGGATATTCCCATCTCATATTTATTTATTTATTTATTTATTTATTTATATATAATTGGTTGTCTCTATGGAAGCTGTCCCGCCTCTTAGTATGGAGGCCTGCTTCTTGCCTCTGGACATCAGGGTGAGGGCACACGACCCAGGCCCAACCAATAGAATTTCTCATTAAAGACTCTGAATGCTGAGGGAGTGAGAAAAAGACATAGAAACAAGAGCAGCAGTAGCCTTGACTGTCCATCTGGAACATTGTCCAGTAGTAAGAGGCAAGGGTCCCACAAATGATAATTCCTTGGCTCTGGTTTCTTCTGCCCTTAGTCCTGCTGGTTCTTCCAGCCTGATGATCCAGGCTTCCTGGCAGTTCTCTAAGCTACCTGATATCCTTTAAAAAACAAATGTTTTCTCTTAAATTATCCAAAACTGGTTTTCATAGCTTGAAACATAATAACACTGACTAGTAATATATCTAGAAAGTGACCAAGTCAATATTTAATTCTAGGTCTGTCTAAATACAGAGCCCTTTAATAAGTCAACTGGGCAATCAGTAATTTATTCAACAATTATTCATCAATGCATAACATGCACAGCAGGCACCATCTCAGCAACTTCAATGTTGAGGATTTACTAAAACCCCTATGGAATCAAATTCAGCTAGGGTCTAGAGAAAAGCAGTTCTTTGCAGTAAACTTGATTCTGTAATTTAAAATGCTTATCCTCTTACATTAGTGGTACATGGAAACTTTAGTTCTGTGTAAAGTTCTACAAAGTCTGCAGGACCCCAAAACATCAACCCTGCCCAGAGGCTACCAACCTCCTGTTTCATTTGTATTATTTTTATAATCTGATTTTTCTACAGATACTATGCTTTCCACATTTCTCTGTGATACGGGCTCTCATTCTATTCCCTTTTAGTCATTGACTTGCTTTGATATGATCTTTTTAGGTTAGAATGATTTGGATTTAGTTTAGATTTGACACAAGAATGATAGAAAGAAAGGAAACTTTTGCTCCCCTGTGAAGAGAGAAAGTCAGGACAAAAAAACACCTAGTGAGAAATTACCAGCTTGAGTTTGTCACTTTGGAAGGGTCAAAGGTGTTGCCTAGCACTGGCCTTGAGGTAATACCTACTCACATTAATGTGTAAATGACTTATAAGAACATAAATTGCTACTCCTCTTCAGTTTTTGCGCTTAACAATCGAAGTGTCATACTTGGGAATATTGGGATTCATTGCATTCACGCAATTGAAGAGTGGATACTGGAATCTTCTAGAAATATCTAGATCATACCTTATAAGCAGTTATTTACTTCAGTCTACTTCCAAAAATGGAACTTAGCAAATTCTTTGGAGTTCTGGAGGTGACAGTATTTTCTCTCTATAGGTCCGAGAATTTCTTGCTATCGTTCCTTCACTCCCTGCCTGCATTGGGGCCATCACGATGAATTGCAACAGTGGTTTGGGGAGAAATTGGGGGAATGAGATGATCAAAGAGAGGGAAATTTCAAGGACTCATTCTTTGTTTTTCAATTGTGGCAGCTGCTGTGAAAGTGTAGTAGTAGCACTGCAGAGGACAGGAGAACATATAAATGCAAATTTTGAAAGATTGTTGTCATAGTATTTTCCTTTACTTAGACCAAAAAGAGACAATGAGTATATGTTTGTACATTCATTCATTCATTTATAAAACAAACTTACGTGACTTTTATATCATTCATTCTCCAAGGAACTTATAATTCAGTTAGTTGAATTAGTCTACTAGATCTGCGGTTTTCTTTCTTTTTTCTTCTGAGGATCATGTTTTGTGTGCCTCACAGCATATAACAGAGATGATGTTCACATGTGTGACAAACTCTCGTTGAGTACCTGGGGTTATTCACTAGACACCGTACATGGCCATAACCCCACTGTTTTCTCTTCATGCAGGAAAATGTGTCAGCATGCAAACAGAGCAAGAGAGAGAGAGATCACTATAGTAATAACTTTGAATCTAGCCTAAGTGCGAAAGTAAGACATTTATGTATTTTTATCATTTAACAAATAATAGTATTAAATTATTTGCAACAGACTTCACAAATGACTTTAAATACCAGGTATGTCACCACTTAGACACACTGCTGTAGATGGCAAGGGCAATACTGAATACTTTCTGTGACCAGGATGTTCTTGGCACTTTGTATATATTTTCGTTTCATCCCATACTTCATAATCCTGTTTGCTCATCTACTCCAGTGGTTTTCCAACTTTAGCATGCATCAGAATGACCTGGAAGCCTTGTTTAAATGCATCTGCTGGGCCCCATTCCCACAGTTTCTGATCCAGTAAGTCTGGGTGGGGCCTGAGAATTTGTATTTCCAACAGGTTCCCTGGTAATAGTAATGCTGCTAGTCCAGGAACTACACTTTGAGAATCATTGAGTCATCCACTCATCCATTCAAAAAACATTAATTAAAAGCCTACCTGGTGGGACTTCCCTGGTGGTGCAGTGGTTAAGAATCTGCTTGCCAATGCAGTGGACATGGGTTCGAGCCCCGGTCTGGGAAGATCCCACATGCCACGGAGGATCCCACATGCCGCAGAGCACTTAAGCCCGTGCGCCACAACTACTGAGCCCGCGAGGCATAACTACTGAGCCCGCATGCCACAACTACTGAAGCCCGCACACCTAGAGCCCGTACTCTGCAATGAGAAGCCGCTACAATGAGAAGCCTGCACACCACGACGAAGAGTAGCCCCTGATCGCCGCAACTAGAGAAAACCCACGCATAGCAACGAAGACCCAACACAGCCATAAATAAATTAATTAAATAAATTTCAAAAATTAAAAAAAAAACTCCAGAGTGAAATAATTTAAGAACAATTAATTCATTTTTTAAAAAAAGCCTACCTGGTGCCTGGTAATAAAGTAAAAAGATAAACTGAACATTATTCTGTAAGAGCTGACGTCTACTGAGCACTCTGCTGAGGGCTTTGTTATGACCTGATTTACTCCTTTATGACAATTCTTCAAAGTAGGTACCTTTTTCCCTATTTTTCAGGCAAAATTACCACAGCTGAAAGAGATTAAGTAACCTGCTCAGTCATATGGACAAGTGTCAGAACTAAGACTTGAACCCAGGTCTACTGGATGCAAGTGACACCCACAGACACCATGTCACATGCTATGCTACCTCTGTAACATGAGGGGCTTACACACAGTATTACTGTCAGTCTTTTGCAGATTAAAAAAAAAAATGATGTTCAGAGAAGTTACATAACTTGCCCAAAGTCACCCAGCTAGGAAGTATCTTAAACAAAATTTAATCTCAGTTTGTCTGATGCCAAAGTACTTTTTCCACCATACAACACCATTTCTCCATGCTATCTCTAAATCAGGATCCATCCAAATCAGAGCCAGGAACAAGAGTATGACTCCAGTTAACCAGAGTGCACAGAGAATGGGGAATTGACGGTTTCGGTTAATGAAGAACATCTCTCTTATGTTAACTTATTCAAAAGCTTTCTAACAATTACCAGTGCACCTTCCACCCTAAGTCAGCATGGTATAATGTAAATGCTTCCTTGATGATTCAGGATCTTACGTGTCCCAGAACCATCATTATAAACAGCATTTGTTTCTGAGAAATGTCCAAGTGGATACAGAAGAAGGTGAATGGGGTAGATGTGTGGGGAGCCCAGAGGTAGAAGTCAAGTTAAAGTATATTCTACTCATTTACCTTCTCTGCCAGCAGAATGGAAAAGCCCCAAACTGAGACTCATCAAATGTTTCAGTTGATGTGGGTTCAAATTAATCACGTTTACTCCAATTCATGTAAGTAGCTGAAAACTGCATTAAAAGTGACTGTTTTTCTCGTTTTGCCACTTGGTAAATTGCAAAGAGTGAAGGTTCCCTGACTCCTGTGTACTGCTGTGTTACCCCATCATCAGCGGAGAAAGGAGCTGTATAATTACCTTTTGAGACATGAATCATCCTTGCTCTGAGGGCCCAGACCTGTTTGACTCTATAAAAGCAGCTCAAGGTCGAAGTGCAAACGTGCACTGTCTGCCATCCCCCAGGCTGCTATAATTACCAAGCCACCAGGAGGAGATGAAGGTGCTCCCTGCATCTGGCCTTGCTGTCCTCCTCGTCACGGCTCTGAAGTTTTCCACTGCAGCCCCCTCCCTATTTGCAGCCACCCCCAGGACCTCAAGGAACAGCTACCACCTCGCACAGGTTTGTGAATCTTTGCACAATTCCCTCTTCCCCCTCCTGCCCCAGAAAACCTAAAGGGGATAATGAGAAAATAAGGAAAATCTGTTATGGCTTTGAAATCATCTTCTAAGTCCACTAAAGTCTAATGGATATGATCCCCTGTACAGCTAAGGCTGGTGTCTGGTACACACTGAGTGCCTGTGTTGCATGATTGCATAAATAAATGAATGAATGTATATTCGGGTATCTTGCTGCACACAGAATTTGAGGCGGCTAGCAAAAATACATGCATTACAAAAAAAGACAAAAGAAGTATTTGAGGAGCAACGTAGGAGGAAAAATAAGGGCAGAAAAATAAAAATCAAAGTGTAAGATTTGCACAGTAGAGGTGGGTCGGAAACTTAGTGCTAAGATTCCTAACAGTCGCAACAGAAAGATTTCCTGTGTTCACTTTTTAGAAAAATGGCTCTTGTACTCAGGGCAAACTTGATCAAAATTTGAAGTAAACCGGGCTTCCCTGGTGGCGCAGTGGTTGGGAGTCCGCCTGCCGATGCAGGGGACACGGGTTCGTGCCCCAGTCCAGGAAGATCCCACATGCCGCGGAGCGGCTAGGCCCGTGAGCCATGGCCACTGAGCCTGCGCGTCCGCAACAGGAGAGGCCACAACAGTGAGTAGGCCCATGTACCACAAAAAAAAAAAAAAAAAAAAAAATTGAAGTGAACCAAGTTTTTGCTGGGTGGCTACCTGCTTCTCATGTGAGGGTCTCTCCTCTCTAAAGCATATTCACCAAGTACCTTATTTACTTACAATTTCTGTACCTTCCCCTCCTTTAAAATCTCTCCTGACTGTCGGAGAGGATCTGATAAAATAATACATATCAGAATTTCTTCAAAGACTAAGTGTGACTCAAAGTGATTCAATGTATATTTGTTTCCAAGTGTTTTGTTTTTAACATTTAAAGAGAAGTGGCGAACTTTACCTTAAGAAAAAGTCTTCAATGAAGGAATTTCCAACATTCATGAAAGATGTGTAAGTGAGATGTTTTTGCACCAGGGCCTTTGTTTCAAGTGTCTGTCAAAATGATAGCGCATCTGTGATTGCCAACCCTGCCTCAGGGTTGCTTTCCTACCTGCCAGGCTACAACTGGGTACACATTGCAGAGCTGATTGTCACCTGTACACACCGGCGTGTCCCTACTGACTGTTTACACCACTCTTCCATTCTAATTGGTCCATCCCCCTGCCACACCAGTCGTTAAACATTTTGAACATCAGCCCTGCATGTAAACAGCACAGTGGATGCCGAGCACAGACCTGTTGAATTGAACCTCCTTTGACTTGAGCCCACTTTCAGACGAACTAAATTCCAAATAACATATCTCACAATACTGGGGGTCTATTTCAAATTGTATTTTGCTGGTGGCACCAAGCTTTGAATCCCTTCTCCCCAAATGTAATCTTCCATCACCTAGCCTCATGCCACCCTGATTCAGAAACTAGAGGCTTTGGGACCTCCAGAAGGAGGGTCATGCTGAGGCCATGGCAGCAAGCTGGAATGATCAGGGCAAACCTCTCAAGTGGATCCCAGTGCCTAGAAAGAATTACTGTCCCATCTTATAGTTTATAGAAATATTTAACAACTTAGGCAGCCTTACAATACAACAAATGAAATGACATGAAAATAGGCTTATTTCATTAAAATAGCTTAAGTTCATTCATTCAGCAATTATTTATTGAAAGTTTACTGTATGCTATGTGCCAGGACCTGTTCTAAGCACTGGACAAACATCAGTGAACAAAACAAGTCAAGTCCCTGTTCTTATGGCGCTGGCATGGGGATGATGGAGGAGTGGGAAGATGCTGGGAGGAGACAAACAAGTCAGTCAATAAGTCACCAAGTGATATTAAAAAATAAATTAGGATGATAGTGAGTTACTGGGACCCTGGGGGGCATTTTCACTTGAGTAGTCCAGGAAGGATTCTCTGAGGAAGTGATATTTGAGATAAAGAGCTACGTGAACCTGAACTTCACAGTCGTGTGAAGATCTGGAGACAGAGCAGTCCAGGCAGAGAAAAGAGCGAGTGCAGCAGCCGGGGACTGAAAGAGCTTGGATTGGAGCATCGGGCTAGCATGGCAAGAAGATACTGGCTGAGTCCCAGAGTCAGGCCAGACCAGCATACACCTGGGGCCTGGGGGTCCAGGTCAGGTTAAGCCCCTTCTACACTGTTCTCTTCTTTCTAGATCGCTCACTAAGAGATAACAAATGGTTTCCTGTGCCTGGAAACTCGAGGCAGGAAACGTTTCCAAATACTATTCGCTTCTTCCTAAACCCATGAACACGATAATCTATGCTTGAAAAGATGAACAGGTTTTTAGTTGATTTAATGCCCACTTGTATCTTTTAAATTCTGATTGGCTAATTATCATAAAGGCCTGGAAAAATGATGACATACTTAGTCTCATAATCCAGAGTTTTATTCTACTTTTTGTTTGGTTTTTTTTAAAATAATAATATCAATACAACATTTAATACAGGCTGTTAAATTGTTCTTAAAATAATATAAGCTTTTATAATCACATTATTATGAGCTTATAATTAAAGAAAATAAACAAAAAACCTTCCAAATACAAACTGTTAAATTCAGGTACTTTTACTACCATTTTACTTTCTGTGCATAGATATTTTTTAATTGTCATTATGCTCAAAATTTGGTTCCTACCTTTCTTATTATTATAACACAATAAAATTTTGATTTTATACTATGTTCATAAAGATCATGTTATAAAGTTACAAATATTTCAGAATATAAGTGAGTTATAATTTATTTAGCCATTTCCTTTGTTGGATACATGGAATATTTCCATATGAATAATATTTCTATGAACATTTTTGTACATCAGCCTAACCTAAAGGATTATTTTTTTCAGGATAGATTTCCAGAAGTGTAATTAATGAGTAAAAAGGTATATACATTTTAAAGTCTTTTGATACATTTCAAAGTATTTTCACACTAAGGATCTCACTGGATCCTCATACTGGTATGGGTAGGATAGACACCAGCCCCATGTTATAGACGAGAAACCTGACACCAAAAGGAATTGCCCAAGATTTTTAGAACCTAGGATTTGTCACACAACAAAAAGTTCCCACAGTTCCATTCCTGTGGCTTAGCCAAAACAGAAAGAAATATTGAAGAACCATATCTTGAACTTCACCTTGTCCTGAAGCACACTTAAATCTGAACTTTAAGCTCTTCACTCTCAGGAAGGACACTAGGAAAGTGCACTGAAAGAAGAGTTGGGAGGGGGACCTGGGCCACTAGCTTCTGGGACTGCCCTCGAGGCCTCTGCTATTCTTATCTGTCAAATATTGTTGGAGACACGGAGAGGGGACCACCATATTGCCAACCCTAGACTCCTGTGGTTTCAACAGTGGGGGAGTACGGAGGGTGGTGAGGCACGTAGGACAATTCTGGTGAGTCCTGAAATCTTTGACCCAGGCCCACAATTAGGTGTTGAGCCAACAGCACACAAGTGTTAGAATAGAACACAAACACAGTTCTAAGTGGGCATCTTTGTGCCTAACTGAACATTTTGACTCTGAAAAGTATGTTAAAACCTCATCAATAACTTTGGCAAGAAAGTGTACAGAATAATTTGGGCTCTCTGTACTTCAGAGAGCTTGATAATTCTTCAAAGAAGCATATTTTCTATATTTTACCTAAAGAAAAATAGCTCAAATGGTAACTGAACATCTACTCTGCACCTAGAACTGGGTCAGGCCAGGGCCATATCTGTGAAGGCATCACGATCCCCAGCCTGAGAAACCAGAGGTGAGAGTGATGAGAAGCTGGTAGACTATGGTACAAGGTGGCAGGTGTTCACTAGTCTAAGAGCCACATTCCGTGGGAGCACCCAGTAGGGAGCAACTCACCTGTGTCACTGCAGTAACCAATCCTTGTGGTCTCTTTAAGTAGAAATAGTTTTTGATTTTATCATTACTTCATTAAAGATAGTTTTAATCCTATTTACTATGACTTGCCTTAAACCTTTTGAGTTGCAGGTCTAGCATCTTAAGCATATTTTGAAAAATATATATATAAAACATATACAACTAAAAATGAATGATTCTCAATTCCATCACTAAAATATAACCCCTGTTAATCCCTTAGTCTACATTTTTCAAAATCTTTTCTATGACTCAGTGCTGGGACTAACATGAAGGAGTGACACAAGCTTGGACCCTGTCTTTATTTAAAATGTTGATATTTTGTCCATCATAGATTTTATGCATTAATTTTTATTTTTTCCAAAAATATTTCATTAAACATTATTTTTCTTGATCATTGAGTATTTGGCAAACCCCCACCCACTTCCTCATCCTAGTCCTAGTTTAGGACTATATATCTGTGTATATTAATATGCACAGACTTCTGTTTACAAAGGTGGCTTGTACTATAATAATAGTTGTAAACCTCTTTTCACTTAATATATCAGAAGCATCTTCTCATATGACCATATTTCATAAAACCAAAATTAGAATTTAGAGTGTAAGTGTAACACATAACCTAACAAGGGAATAAAATATTTGAAATCAAAACGGCCTCAGAAAATATGGAGCATCTGGCTTTCCACACAGAGCTCACCTCTGAAGAGAGTAATTCAGACTTACCATGAGCATCGTGTTATCACAGCATCAGCTTGAGCAAACAGAATGGCTCAGAGAATCAACGTCATCCTGCCAAAAAGATCAGGAACATAAAATGTTGATTTAAAATGGCCTAACCAGACATGGAAATGAAAGCAAATAGTTACACCTTTGTTTCAGGGCACCTGCCCTGAAACAAAGAGCAGGGCTTTGTTTCAGGGCTCCATCGCCCTTTTCCTCCTCTTGGGTTCTCATCTCAGTAAGATTTTTACAAAGAACGACCACCAGGGAAGTGAGCTCCTCTCATAAACAGGGCAAGGAGTAAGGATTGGTTGACCCCACAGTAAGGACACAGAACACCTTGTCCAAACAAGTGAGCGAGTCTTACTCCTTTTCTTTTTTTCCTTAACAATTACAGTTCATGTTCATAGCAGAAAACTTTGGGATATAGGAAAGGATAAAGAATAAATTGTCACCCATAATTTTAAAACCCAGAGATAAACAAGATTAATATTCAGACTTATTTCCTTCCATTATTTATGTTACTTATGTTTATTATAAATTATATCTATGTTAATTATCAATGTCTTGATTAATGTCTTAATTTTAAGTGTTAATATAGATGCTAACATTATTATATTAATATACAGATATAATAAACATGAATATAATCTATTTACATTATACGATTTTATGAAATTATGTATAAATATTTTACTTCTACCTTTCTCAGTATATTGCCATTATATTGACTTCATTACTCCATGCCATTAAGTATTTTTCAAAAATATATAAATAATATTATTTATATACAACAAATAAGTACCTTATAATAATATACAAATATAAAATTTTATATTTAATAAAATATAGATATAAAGATTTAGCTGCTTTTTGTTTTCCTGAAATAAGTTGGGTGGGTGAAATTCCTGGGCCAACAGCAGGCTCTGACCCTGCATTTTCACGACCCTGTCTCACTCACTTCACCCAAGAAGTCATACAGAGTGTTTTGAGTGGTACATTAGGGTTTTAAGCCTTTAAGCGCAAGTAAAAGCCTTATAATTTATGGCTAATTTCATTTGCTTCAAGGGGCAAAGAGCCAGTCCTAGGAAACATGCCCCTTGGAAACAATTTGCACCCCATGTATTGAACACACCTGAATTAATTAAAAGTCTCAGCTGGGAAACAGATTGACCTGCTGCCTTTGTATAAGATGAGAGGCTGCAATATAAAGCCACAGAGAGTTAAGAACATACTGATCTTGCATAATGTATAATGAAAATACGACACAAATAACTGCTTACTAGAAAAATAGGAGAGTCTTTGTTTTACAAATTGGTAAAGACCTCAATGACAAATAAATGGTCCATGGGGAAAATGTTCACATTATTCTCCTTCCATTATTTTTTTCTCTTCAAACAACTATTCATTGTAGAAAAAGTATAAAAGGCACGCACATAAAAAAATCTAAAATCCCACTGCCCAAAGACAATTGTTGTTAATAACTTGGCATATATCTGTCTAAGCTTCATCTATGCAAATATATCTAATTTTTTCAAAAGTGGGAATATGCTCTGCACACTATCTTTAGCATATCAAGAATACCTTCCCTGTCTTACCTGAGCATAAGTGTTGTCCAGAGATTGTGCTGTGGATGTCAGCCTGCCTCTCCATTTCAGGCATACCTTGACAAATATTACACAAAGAAAGGAGGGCACCAGATTGGTGAGATGATTGCAAGAGGAGGCAATTCCATGGTTAAAAACATTAAGGAGCTGCAGGCTTTCTTCGGCCTCCGAGTCACCGGGAAGTTAGACCGGGCCACCATGGATGTGATCAAGAGGCCTCGCTGTGGAGTTCCTGATGTGGCAAACTATCGCCTCTTCCCAGGTGAACCCAAATGGAAAAAAAATACTTTGACATACAGGTAATGAGATCGAGTCTTTCCAAATTCGGAGAGAAAGAGCCTTTCTCTCCTTCTTTCTTTTCATTTAAAAATATCTTCCTTCTGATGTATAAAAATCATGACTCGGGCTTCCCTGGTGGCGCAGTGGTTGAGAGTCCGCCTGCCGATGCAGGGGACGCAGGTTCGTGCCCCGGTCCGGGAGGATCCCGCATGCCGCGGAGCGGCTGCGCCCGTGGGCCGTGGCCGCTGAGCCTGCGCGTCCGGAGTCTGTTGCTCCGCAGCGGAAGAGGCCACAGCGGTGAGAGGCCCACGTACCGCAAAAAAAAAAAAAAAAAAAATCATGACTCATCACAATCATAAGAGAGCATAAGAACTTTTTAGGTCTAATCTTTAGAAAATGACAGTGGAGAATTCACTAGAAAATATGATGTCAAGAGTATCATAATGGCTGGCTGTTTTAGGCATTACAATTTTATCAGAGACAACACATTTTTCTCTAAAGAAAAATAAACTAGTCTAGGATTAATAACCTGATGGTACCAACCAGTTTTCTTAAAACAATCTTTTAAATCAGAAGTAAATAAACTCACCTACTGATAAATTAGTTTTTTATTAATTCCAATAATAATTTATTGACAATTTATTAAATGTCTACCATAGGCATTCAGTATTGGAGATGTAAAGGTGAGTAGATCACCTTTCCTCTTCTTTGGGGGAGACACGCATACAAACAGTCGCAGCTCCGGGTGAGAAGTGTGAAACTACAGGTCTAAGCAGAGAACTGTGGCAGCACATGGAGGGAGCTACCAAGTCACCCAGGGACTGGCCAGTGACATCTGAACCTGACTTGTAGGCAAAGCGGGAGCCAGTCAGCCCCTAGCCCCAGGCTCTCCCATCTCCCACCTTACCCCCCTCCACCTCCACAGTTGAGCCTGGCCCCCACCTGGCCATCCTCTGGATTCCTCCTGTCCCAGGCGGAACAAGGATTCCGCATGATCCAAGAGGACTCATTCACCCAACCAGAATCTACACCCTCACTGTACTCTGGGTTTTCAGGCCAGAATTCCAGCCCCTCAGCCTGCATCCATTTGTGGGGCCAGTACAGGCCTCCTTCCCAGGTTGGTCCACCCTCCTCCATTGGACCGTCCATGGTGCTTCCTAATTATTATACTACATTTTACTATTATCTATATTCACGAGGTCATTTACATCTCTTATCTGTATGATGGAAATGATGTGCTGCTACTCATCTCCTCCCAACTTTACGTTCACTCATGGCAAGTTGGTTGTTGAAATTAGCCATAGTGAGGGTACTTACAGTATGGAAATCAGCAAACCCTACAGATGAGGAGTTTTGGTCATAGAACTGGTTGTTAAACTGTAGCAGCACACCAGTGATTCCCTGTGATCAAATGGGGGCTCAAACCCAAAGAGAGATCAGATGATTCCTCTAGGCCACTTGTCAGTTGCTATGAGCCTAAGAGTCCATTAAGGTGGTGCTGAACACAATTATTAGCCTCTGCTCCAGCATAAGAATTCCACAAAAATCAAAGCATTTGGGAAAGAAACACCCTATAAAGAATTAAACACCCAAAAGATTATGAGATGATTAAGGGCAAGACAGAAATATTTTATATAAACTCATGAAGTTTTTTCTGTCATTTCTTAAAATAAACTGTATCATAGAATTTTAGTCAGTGATTATGCACAGCAAAGACAAGGGGAGAGATCAAGCTAATTTGGGACTTAAAGAAGTATAATATTCTTGTGATAATATTTTGGGCAGTCCCAAAAGCACCCTCCACACTGCCCATCCAGTTGCTCCCAAACAACTCTCCTTCTCCCCCGCCCCACCCAAAAAGGAACTAGAGACTATCTTAGTACTCTGTCTGTATAGCTACTGGATCTCAGAATAACTCCTTTTAACATAGCCCAAAGGACTGCAAAAGACAAAATATAGCATAGTGCTTGTGTGCACAGGCTTTGGAGTCTAAAGAACTGGGCTCAAGTCCTGACCAGTCATAAAACGTAGAGTGTTACTATAATCTGTGAAGGTTACTGTGAGCGTTAAATGTGTTCTAGGCACATTTAAAAGTGCCTAGAACAAGGTCCAGCACGTAGTGTGTATTCACAGAACATTAGCTGTCATCACTGCTGCTGTGTCGGTCTCCAGACCCTGGGTCAGGACCTCTGTCCATGTGCTCTTCCTTTCTGGTGTCGTCCCTTCTCCATCTCTGTCTTCTCCAGCCCAACACACAGGCAGCTCTGTGGGAATGGATAGCTTGTCTATAATGTGAGCGAATTTCGAGATACCAACTACACAGAGCCATGATAAATCACAGTTTCATATCATGCAGTGGGCGTGGCATATTCTGAAAACACTAAATGGTCTCTTCAAGGGTTCTTCTGGTTTCCCCCCAGACACTCTACCTCCCTCCCCCAGTCCCTGGAGTTAGAGATCTCCTTGATCCTTCTCTCTCCATTACTGAGGTTTAGCTATTTCCCATTACTGAGGTTTAGCTATTTCCCATCCTCTCTGTGGGACATGGTCCCTTCCTTTTGGACCCCCAGGATAACCACTGTTGGTTTCTGGCTGAGAATGCACCACCTGCATCAGAATAACCTAGACTACTTGTTAAATGCAGATTTCTGGATCATACATGTGTGTTTAACAAGTTTCCTAAGTAGTTATCACAAGTCCTAAACTTTGAGAACTACTGAGTAGGCCCTAAAAAACACTAGCTTTTATTCATTAGTTCATCCACTTAGCAAGTGTTTGCTAAGTGCCTACTATGTGCAAGGGCCTGGACTAGGAGCTGCAGAAAGAGAAAGTTGGCTAGGTGTCTGCTCTCAAGATTGACTCTCACAGAATTCACTTCTAACTCTGCACCCATGATTCCGTCTGAGCCCAAGGTTCTGGATGGCAGTTCCTTTCTCTCGCCCTTCTTTTACATGCTGCCAAGAGCCCCCAGCCCCTGGCCTCCAGCATGGCATGTCCTAGAAAAACACCAGCTGTCTCTGCCCACTGTTTGTCCAAAATGCTCTGTACTTTTCTGCCTTCTAATGTCATGGCCAGGCCAGGATTTAATGAAAGACTCAAGCCTTTTTCAGTTCAAGTGAGCATCATTGTGAGGAGCTAGCACTTCCCCTTTAAGATACATATTATTTTAAGAAAAAACATTCCCCCATGGCCCTGGGGAAATCCTGATGGTCTCTGAACAAGAATTTGAAAACCCTCAAAACTCTGTGTTTTTATTTTTTACAATTGAAAATTTTCAGTACCTTTTGGGGAAAGAGGTCCCTTCTCAGTTAAAACCACTTTAGGGAAAATGGACTTCCGGCTACTCTTAAAGTTACACAAGGTATTATTCTTTAAAGTTAGTGATATATAATAACAATGAAAGCCAAACTGTTTCAGCACCAGATTATCTCAACTCTTTCATTTCTCCCCTTCATTTTTCTTACTGTTTAACATGTTTCAGTAATTTAACAAATATGAAAGCAAAATAAGAATTATTATTTTGGAGAAAAAAATCTAAGTTGTAGATTTATGTTCAATATTTTTATTTTTAATACAACCTTGATGCAATTCTTGCTTTCTTCACTTAGGAGCACTTACTGAAAGCAAAACATGTTCCTTCTGTTTTCACAGAATATCCAAATACACACCTTCCATGACTTCTGCAGAAGTGGACAAAGCAGTGGAGATGGCCCTGCAGGCCTGGAGTAGCGCCGTCCCTCTGAGCTTTGTCAGAATAAACTCAGGAGAAGCAGATATTATGATATCTTTTGAAACTGGAGGTACTGTGGTGCTTCTTAGATTTTGTCTACTAATCAGAGGAGAAATGTTTCAACACTTTTCCTTCTACAGTATTTAATCCATGTGATCAGCACAATCCTCCTTCACACAGTTGTGAAGGGCAGAGGACAAGGTCATGGCAAAGTCACAATCTTCGTCTGGTCAGAATATAAAACCAGAGGAGTTCTCAGCATTTCTTGTCATCATTAGACTGAGCTGTAGAATGGACTCAGCATAATCAGCTTTCATAGTGGTATTGCCCCATCAGGGACAAATGCTGTCAGATTTAACTTTCCCATTGGCTAGAAGGTCATCTGACCTCATTCTATTCCCATGATGATACCCATCGCCATATACCCCCTCCCATATTAGCCAAGGATGTCCCACCTTGAATCCTCACTGAGGATTAATTTCACAGGAGCCCTGACAGCTTTCCCGTGCAGCAATGTTTAGGAGAGTGACTGGCATTGCCGTCTTGTCCACACTTGCATACCATCTTTTGGAGATGCCAGGCCTGCCTCCAACCTGCCCACTTCTCCATCCCCCAACTCCCCGCAGCGAGGAGTGGAGCCCTTTTCAGAGAAGCATGTCTAGTAATAGATGATGGAAAGGCCATGTAATTCCTTTCCCCTCTCAGTTTCTTCAGAGTCAAGGTGAGTATCACTGCCTCTTCCCCTTCACAGATAACATTTCTAAGTGTTCTATTTCAAGTCCTTATCTTAATTTTAATCTGATGTCACTGGGGAAATACATGCTTAGAAGCTGGGAGAGAGAAGATCAAGTAAGTCCTGAGTGTGACCCCTTGAGAGGTGGCCCTGGGTGTGGCCTGGTCCATGGCAGATCCTGTTCTCCCAGAGGACCAAGGCCACCCCCCAGTGAACTAGCAGGGCAGTGGGCTCAGGGCAGCTCTGGAGGTGATGGAGTTAACATCTGGCTGTCTCTTGATCTTCCAAGCTTGTGCTCTGTTCCCTAAAACAGAGTTAACTAGGACTGTGCTGCCATTTAACCAGGCCTTCAGGGCATGTAATCTGATTAAACAACATTGCACTGAAACCTGGGAAATGGCACACCAGAATTTGTTTTGTTGGTTTTTAATAAAACAAGGTATCCTCACGAAAATCCTGAAAAACTGTGAAATGTAGTTTCTATAATATCTCTCGTTTTATTCTTCCTCCTTTTCTATTATATTTGTAATGAACTTTTAATTAAATGTAGATAATAATACAAAAGCATATTAAGCTTTGAAAGTTGTAATTTTATAAACACCTTTATTGCTTTCATGAGTTTTATGCATGAAAGTATATCAAAATTACAGAGAAATTTTCTTTTTCTTTTTCTTTTTTTGATGCTTCCTTAAATTATATTGTGCTCTAGAAACAGAAAGCACACACTTGTTCAATTTACTATAATTGTCTTAGTCAAATCATATTTTTGTTTGTTTTTTTGTTTTTCTTATTAATTTTATTTTTTATTGAAGTATAGTTGATTTACAATGTTGTGTTAGTTTTAGTTGTACAACAAAGTGATTCAGTTATATATATGTGTGTGTGTGTATATATATATATATATACATTCTTTTTCAGATTCTTTTCCCTTATAGGTTATTATAAAATATTGAGTATAGTTCCCTGTGCTATACAGTAGGTCCTTGTTGGTTATATTTTATATATAGTAGTGTGTATATTTAATCCCAAACTCCTAATTTATCCCTCCCCACCTAACCCCGAATCATACATTGAAAGCACTCTGCCAACGTGTTCACATTCCAGTCAGTGGACAAGGTTGCGATTGAATGACCATCCGCTCTTTCTCCTTTTGTAATCTGTGGCATGGTCATAGTCTACAGTATGCCTTGTGCCAATTAATAGACATTGCAACAAATACAGTATCAAAAGAACATTTTTTATTTTTAATGCTTACTATCTTTAAAATACAAAATAACCCTTTTATTTTTTTAATGGATAGGTTACTCATTGGCATGTAAGCTTCTTCTTATAAAAAAATGAATATTGAAAAGTAAATCTGTTTGTATGAGAAGTGTCAATGCTATTGAAAAAGTTTTCTGTTCACTGTGATATTAGGTACCCTTCAAAAATTGCTAGAAAGACTAAATCCTGTTGGTGTTTCTCCCCACTTGTTTAGATCACGGGGATTCCTATCCATTCGATGGGCCTCGGGGGACTCTAGCCCATGCATTTGCACCTGGAGAAGGCCTGGGAGGAGATACACATTTCGACAATGCTGAGAAGTGGACTATGGGAATGAATGGTATATATGCACAATTCACCATAACCTGGAAAATATTGTACCTTCTTCTGGGCCTCCATCATGAAACCTTGAGGTTCAACGTCCCAAGCCACCCTTTAACTAGGGGGGCTGGCTAGGAAAAACAAGTAAGCCAAAAATCCAAAAGGGAACACCGTAAGGGAAAAAGATCCACCCTCAAATGTGCTGTAGACTTTTCTGATCTCTGGTTCATAGTGTATAATCTCAAGAAGCAGCAATCCCCTACTCCACACACAGCTCAATTTTTCTTCAACTACATAATATTTTTTGATTCTTACTTGTACTTGGAAATAGGCTATATTCAGAAATGACCTGAGGGGAGTCAGTACTTTCCTGAGAAGTACGATGGGGATGGGTATAAAAGTTCTAGAACATCATGCATGTCATGTGGAAATCTTCAGTGTGAAACTTGTGTGGATAAAAGGGAGTAGGCAGGGAACTAGTAAGGCATCTGTGGCCTAAATCTAGGTATTATTGCCACTGTTAGATCTAAGGCCCTTCTTTATCAATCTACTGAGCACCATTGACAATGAACAAAATGAACTGATTTACATTTCCATCTTCTCCCACCCCCAAGCCCTTCCTAGCCAGGATGCGGAGAACTGGACTAAAGTCAGCAAAGTTAAGTGCCAGGACAACCTACCAACCTTTGAATAACCCAGTTATGAAAAGAAAATGAATAAACTGTGATTTGGGCATAAATTCTCCTGTGAAGACAGGAAATGTTGAAAATAAAACCTTGTGCTGATGCTGTCTTTTTCTCTCTCATATTGTCTAGGTTTCAATTTATTCACTGTTGCTGCTCATGAATTTGGCCACGCACTGGGCCTGGCCCATTCCACAGACCCATCAGCACTGATGTACCCAACTTATAAGTATCAGCATCCCTATGGATTCCACCTTCCCAAGGATGATGTGAAAGGGATCCAGGCACTGTACGGTACAATCACTACGCTTTTTTTGACCACAAACCCTGAAAGTGACAGGCATTTGGTCTCCAACTTAAAGAAAGTATACTTTGTCAGAAGTTGCCTACATAAGTGAAGATTAAGCTAGAAACTACAGCCCCAGCTATGCCCTCTTATGAAGAGCTTATTTACCAGATATGAGTATTGCTTTCTTTTGTAAGATGTACAATTAAATTTTACATCTTTCCTCCGGAGCATATTGGTCCCTTGATGGCCATAGAAAATACAATCATTTGTGTGTATTTTGAGTGTCGATCAGGAGTCAGACATTGGGAGAGGATGGATATTTTTTATAGTTCATATATATCACGCTTATCCATTTGCAGATAAGTGACCTTATCTTCCTAAAAATAGCAATGATAATGGTAATAACTGTACCATTCAGTCATATAGGCAATCTTCAGTTTGTAAATCATGCTCATATGAGTCATCTCCCTACCATCCTCAGGATCAGCCTGTGGGGTGTGAAATGTTTTCCTTATTTGATAGTTGAGAAAGCTGAGGCTCGAAGACAGTAACTATCCCAAAATATTCAAAATGATCTCAAGCGTTAACATTCTTTCAAAGGTAATAAAGGATTATTAGGAACTCTATATCCAATTTTGCTTAACAGAAAGAAAAATCTGTTAATCCATGAGATGAAATCTTGAAACGTCATTAGACCTTGACATTTTTTTGTGTTTGATGGAGAAAAGCTGAAGAATCTAGGAAACTGACTTTTCCTTAAGCCTCAGAGCCTGGTTATTCAGGCTTTAGTTATAGGAGTTCCTCCTTTTCCTCTCAGCCTAGAAAAGGGTCTGTAGAGTCCAGCTCGCCCATGTTTCCTGCATGCCAGCCAGCCCATCTGCTGCTTAGAGATGGGCACACAGATTTGGGCAGTCAGAAATGGGCACACAGAAATGGGCAGTCAGATTTTACCTGAGGCATAAAAGACAAATTTCATCCCCAAACGTGTTCGGCCAGCTGTATCGCTTCAGAGAGGGGTATATGGCAGTCCTGCTCCGGCCTTGATTGACAGGAAGAAAAAATACTGTGAATCTCTCCATATAACACATTTGGCCCTAGGACTCCAATGTGAAACACTTCCTGTGGCCACCAAGAAGAACCCACTCCAAATCCATGCCTGCCCTTTATGGGTCCTTGTGCACTAGAGAGTCACCACCATCTGATGGCCACTCTTACTCGGCCAGGAGCTGCAGCATATATTTTGACATGGCCATTTTTACACAGGTGAACAAAATGCAGAAACATGGTTTTATATTGCCAAGAAGCACACACATCAGCCACCCCTGACCACCTGAGCACCCTGATCTTTGGTAGAGTGCCTGGCAGCACACTTCTGATCTGACCAATTTCCAGTTTCTGATCTTTTCCCAAAGCTGCACCCCAGCTCAGATCTTCGCCCCATTGCTGACCCTTCTCCACCCTGATCTCACCCATCTCTCACTCTTAGTGGACCCTTCCCTGTGCCTCACTCCTTCCCTGATCCTCAGCTCTGGTCACAACAAGACTCCATCAAGCACAGAGATCTGCGAGGGGCAGTGGCTCAGGCAGCCCCAGCTCACTCTTCTGTAGCTGGCAGACAGTCCTCAGGAACAGAATGGGGGATGAAAACTCACCAGCACCTCTCCCAAAGGGCGGGTCCTACATTCCAAGAGGGTCCACCAGAAGATAACTTTAAATGGCAAACACTTCCAAGGTACTTCAGTGCCCCAAGAATTTGCTCAGTCTCTTCTGGGTGCCTAAGAAAAGGCTTGTGCACAGGGAAGGACACCCAGAAGTTGTTTGAAAACAATAAGAAAACACACAAGAAAGTTATAATCTTATTGAGAACAAGAGTACTTAATTATCAAAAAGAAAAAAAATCAGAGGCAATTTTCAAAATAGATTCCTAATTTGAAACACCCATAGCTATCAAAGAAATTATGCATAGTAATGAAATTAATAGTTACCATTTTTGGAACTTTTATTATATGCCCAGCACTCCACTAAGTGCTTTTTAGGCATTATTTAATTCTCACAAAAACCTTCTGAGGTAGGTACCATTATTGCCCCATTTTACTATGAGGAAACGGAGGCTTAGAGAGGTTCACCTGTATCACACAAGTCAGCAACTAATGAAGCCGGGATTCAAACCCAGGTCTGCCTGTCATCGACAGCCATGCTCTTTATTACCTTGTCATATACAGTGAAAGCAGGTCCCTGGAGCAGAAGTGCACAGACTCTACATTCCTGGTACCATTTTTACCAAGTTGCTTTGAATCCTAGGACCTCGGAAGACATTCCCAGGGAAGCCCGCTGTGCCCCACAGCCCCCCTCATAATCCTTCTATCCCCGACCTCTGTGACTCCAGCTCAGCCTTTGATGCTGTGACAATGCTGGGAAAGGAGCTCCTGTTCTTCAGGGACCGGTAAGCATTAAGACATGCCACCAACTCTTATCAGAACTCAGCTCCGTATCCAGACACACGTCACTCTAGAGGACCTTGTTGCTGCCATGGGTGGCAATCATGCAGAAGTGCTGTCCTGTGTGGCATCTGGATGGGAGGCAGGAGTCTTTGGGGAGATATGGAACTGCCAAAACCCAAAGAGCACCTACTGTGCTCTTGCCACTGTACTGTTTTTGGTATGAGTACAGTGTTTCTTCTAACCTTTTTCACTGTGAAGCAGAGTTAGAATCCCAAATTTACAGATGAAGACAGAAGCTCAGGAGAACATGTAACTTCACAAAGTGACACAGTTGTATTAAGTGGCTGAGTTATGACACCAGCCCAGATTTATCTGATGTCTGTTTTGCTCACCACTGTATCCCTAGCGAGAGCACATAGTATATTCTCAATAAATATTTGTTAATGGGGGTGGATAGATGGAAAGATGGACAGAGAGGTTGTTGCAAGAATGGATGGATTCATGGATGGATGGATGGATAGTCAGGTGGATAGATAGATGGGTGGATGGTTCTAAAGTTAGTATTCTTCCTAAACGCTTCTTTCTCAAGGCCTCCTGACTTTTCAACTATCAGCTGTCAGAAAGCACAGAGAAGGAGGCAATATTGGTGGGTGTTTAGTTACAGCTTTAGTTACTCAAGAATACCCTGAGGTTTGAGTTTCTATTACTGTTGTTTTAGGAATGTTTCTTTTGGGCTTACTAATAGAAGTTTCAGTAGTTCTGTGAGTTGTAAAGAATGATGAGATAGCATTGGTATTTAACTTTAATAGCATAGGAGATTGAGTAATTTACGACACTAGAGATCCTGGGTTTTTAGTGAAGATACTATAGGAGCTATAGGAGTAGCTATAGTATCAGATACAGCTATGATTAGTGGTGGTAGGTGGTTGATCTTTATTTTTTAGTATTTTTATTGTTATGGAGATTATTCATCAAAAGAAAATAAGTATGGGGCTTCCCTGGTGGCGCAGTGGTTGAGAATCTGCCTGCCAATGCAGGGGACACGGGTTCGAGCCCTGGTCTGGGAAGATCCCACATGCCACGGAGCAACTGGGCCCGTGAGCCACAATTACTGAGTCTGTGTGTCTGGAGCCTGTACTCCACAACAAGAGAGACCGCGATAGTGAGAGGCCCATGCACCGCAATTAAGAGTGGCCCCCACTTGCCACAACTAGAGAAAGCCCTAGCACAGAAACGAAGACCCAACACAGCCATAAATAAATAAATAAATAAATAAATTTTTAAAAAAGTAAAATAAGTAAGTTTAACATTAGTGTAATAAGGAAAAAGAGGAAAATTAAACATTTTTGGTTTGAAATTGATGTAGAAATTTTTTTTTAAATATTTATTTATTTGGTTGTGCCAGGTCTCAGTTACGGCAGGTGGGCTCCTTAGTTGAAGCTTGCCAGCTCCTTGTTGTGGCATGCAAGCTCTTAGCTGCGGCCTGCATACAGGATCTAATTCCCTGACCAGGAATCGAATCCAGACCCCTGCATTGGGAGCACGGAGTCTTAACCACTGCACCACCAGGGAAGTCCCAATGTGGAAGTTTTTATCTGAAGATAAGAAGTAGTTTCTGGAATAAAGTTTTCTATCAAAATTAAACGTAATATTAATGATGCTAACTTTTTGGCTTGCTGAAATGTTGATGAATGGTGACAGACAGTGAGTAATAATCGGAAAAACCCTGAAGAGGTTGGAAAATTTATACAGGTGCAAAGGGGAATTAAATTTTAGGTTTTGTGTTACAAAGTTAAGTTCAAGTGCTAGAATAAAACCTGAAACAGCTACAGGGAGAGCTGCTCATTTTAGGTCGTAGGGCATAGTTGTTGGGGTAATCTTGTTGGAAGTAAAAAATCTAGTGAAAATGCTTCTGATTGAAAGGTGTTTAATAGAATCGATTAGGAGAGGATTATTTTCATTCATTAGAATTAGTGTTGAAAAATGAGGTTGTGCTAGACAGGTGAAGAAAATAATTTGAACACTATAGGCAGCTGCTAGGGAAGTAGCAACAAGAGTAAATAATAGGGCTCAGGCATTGGTGTACAGTGTGTTAGCAGTTTGATAATTAAGGCTTTGGAGTAAAAGCCTGTAAGGGAAGGCCTACCTGTGAGCTCTAGGCTTCTGATAATAAGTGAGGTTGAAGTAAAGGGTAAAGCTCTAAATAAGCTGCCTATTTTTCAGGTGTCTCTTTCATTAAGTTACAAATAATAGACCCAGAGCATATAAATAACATGGAATTTAAAAATACACGTGTGCAGATGTGAAGGGTGCTAAGTATGGTTGGGTAATACCAATGGTAACTATTAGGCCTAACTGGCTTGAAGTAGAGAAGACAACAGTCTGCTTGATGTCATTTTGCTGTGAATAGTTAGTGTGGTGATAGCACCTAGACAGAGTGTCAGTGTTTTGAATAGTTTTATTATTTTCTATCAATGGTAAAACAAATTAGTAAAAAGACACCTGTTTCAACTCTTGTGTTTGAATGATGCTGAGGCTGTTGCTGGGCTTCCTGTGGCTGAGGGAAGTCGTGGGTGAGGCCAAGCTGGAAGCCCCCTTACTAGAAGCAGATAATGACCAAGGTTAAACATGAAGATGTGTTGGAAATCTCATGAGTTTAAATTAAATTGTTCCTTGTTTCCTCGTTCTGTGGCTTCTCAGGGAGCATAATTACTTCTCTCCTTGGACAGCAAGAGAAACATCCCAACTCTCACCTCTTCTCCTCCCCTTACTGGGGACTGAATTCAACCACATCAGAATAGGCAGAGGTGGCTCAGGCATATGCATGTGTGACATTATTTTTTCTTCTTTTTTCTTCATTGGAAAAGTGGTCGTTGAGCTCATACAGAGTGTTAAAAACTGTTGTAGTGACTGGAGCTATAAAGATGGATCAATAGTCCCCTTGCTTTTGTACACTTTAGGGTTAGATGAGGGAGAGGGACATTCAAAAAGCACTGCCATCTGTGTGCTCATGTGCACATTTAGACAGAGACAAAACGTCCTGGTGTCTCTTTTTATAAGAGCACTTATCCCATCAACCCCACCTTCATGACCTCATCAAACCCTAATTACCTCCCACTGGTCCCATCCAAATACCATCACACCATCACATTGGGGGTTGGGATGAATTACGGGAAGACACAAACATTCAGCTCATAACACAGAGTAATCACATTGTTAAATATGTTATTGGATGTCCATCCAGACTTTTTCTCTGGGTAGAGATTTATTGTAAATATGGGAGGGAGACAGGGATGTCCACAAAAGTGGGATTTTGTAATGTGCTGGATGTGCTGATTTGTACATTTTTTCACTCAATTATCTCTCATGTTTCCATGTCAATGAATTTTAATTTTCATCTTTATTTTATGTATGTATATATTATCCTAATATACAGATCTGTCCTAACTTATTTAACCAATCCCAAATTAATGAACATCTGGATTGTTTCTGATTTTTAAAAATTAGGAACAGCTTCAATAATGAATGGGCATCGGATTTTCAAAGGCAAATGAGAGGAAAGCCCAGGAACTCAGGCTTTAGACTTAGGCTAAGTTGGTTTAAATCTGGCCATGCTTCTTACTGATCAGGTGACACTGGGCAACTAATGTGCCAGACACGCAGTAAGCACTCAATAAAAGGCAGTTACTATATTTAGGAGTGGAAATCAAAAAACATGTACAACAGATTAGGGATTAGAAACAACCTGAGGTATTTTTAATTATTATCTTTTTTATTAAGACTTATTGATTATTTACTTTATTTTTATTGTTTATAACCAAAAAGTAAACCAAAGGGGAATCAGTAAACGTTGACCCAGGAGTGATAGGCAAGGCACAGAGCAGGAATCCTGGACACCGTGCAAGATGACATCAGCTTCATCTGAGGGATAACCTTGTCAGACTCTGCTGCCCATACAAGTGCATGTAGCACTTGTGCCCCAGTGCAGCACACAGCTTACTCTTTTGGTAATATCAATGTTTGTGATAGAGGCAAAGGAGACAGTGCAGTCAAAGGTATTATGCCCTTTCATGCAATTATAATTGTTTTCTTAAAAAAGCAAAAGAAAATTTTTTTAACCTTCTGTTTATCAAACTGTGAGCATTCAAAAATTGCCATGACTAAGTGAAGATAATACATCCTTTGACTAAATCTTGACTGTAAATACTGAGGGTGGTAACAGAATAGAAAGGGAGGCATAGATATAAGGGACATTTAGAAAGGAGTGGTTAGGGAAGGGATTAAAGAAAGCGAACTTGTATCTGCTCAGCCATCACCTTGTCATCTTCTCCCATTTCTGATCTGATGAGCTATTGTGGTAGGGCAGGTAATACCAAAGGTCTAGGAGGAGCTAGAAGGAGCCAGCAGTGGTACCCTTTCAACACTGGAATTGCCACTGACCCAACTTGGGACTTTGAACCTCTATTTCTCCTCTTTAAAATGAGGTGTTGTCTGATATTCATAGCGACTTCAGTGTGTCCAGTACTTACTATGCTAAGCTCTTTGTTATCAACTCCTTACAACACCCCTGTAAGGTATGGATTATTATTCCTTTTTTATTAGACATAGAAAAGACAACTGGTTCAAGCTCACACCCACACCCACACTGTCCTCTGCTAGAGCCCATGCTCCTAACCTCCCTGCCTAACCACCTCCTAAGGTGCTGTCCAGAGCTAGAATCCCATGGCTCTGATCTCCTACCAGCTGTCACCAAAAGTCCCCAAGTGCTTGTTAAGCCTGGACAAAGAACAAAGAATTCTTTCAAGCCACAGCCATCATGGCAACCTGGGGGCCATGATGAAAGAGTTCCCAGTCTGTTCTCTCCCACCTGCCAGCCTGGAATTCCCCATCACCAACAATAACCTGTTGATGAGACATTTCAGGCTGTGCATGTAATAACCACACAGTTTGTTTCCAAAGCAAGATGGAATGCAGTGTCTTTTAAAGTCACCGTGAGATTGTTGCAGTGTATAAATGTACATTGGTACATTCAAATGTTCTGTTTGAAGAGAAATAAACTTCAGCTATAATAAGTTGAAAGTCATAAGTATATATTACTTTCATATATATATAAATATATGTATATATTTAATTCATATAGATTTCTCCTTATAATAGATGACAAAATATTAAAGTTATCCCAGATTTCCTCGAGGTGACTGGAACTCCAGTCATACCCAAATGATATTCGCATCTCTCTGATTATTCTCGGTTTTACATGATATAATTTAGCAATAAAATCAAGAATATCACAATCAGCTATAGACCTTAGAAGAATAATAGCATTTTACATATGGAATAAGCATAAAGGTTGATTATGTCCTAATCCTTCATTTTGGAGATAAGAAAGCTAGGCCCAGGTCTCTCAGCCCAGCAGACCCTCCACTGCAACCCGGGTCTGCTGACTCATGATGCTGAGTCTATCTTATCACTCACATAGATAACCTCTGACTGTGCAGTGGAACTACGAAGAGAACGCTGAATTTTGACTTGAATGAATGAATGCTCTTTGACTGGAATGCATTTGGAGTGAGTAGGAAAAGCACTTTGGGGTGGCTCCTGTTCTCCTGGGCCCTTGGCCTGTGGGCTGGGTAAAGAGCCACAATCTTTACCCAACCTTCAGGGTAAAGAAGGATGAGGTTCTAGACTATCCAGGTTTCCCAAAAATGTTTGCTAGGCTTCTCCACATTCTGTTTTATTCTCAAAATAGGATTCTTTATTTAAAAACATCTGTCAATCACTAATTGTCACATTTGAAAGACGTTATGTATACTAGATTCGAATGGAAAGAAACATATGGTTAAGAGTCATGCAAGTAGGGATTGAAGAGAAGGGCGAATGTAAGAGGCATCCTGAAGGAGTCACCAGCAGGACTTGGACACTGATTTGGTGAGAACAATGGAAAAGGAAGCAGCATGGCCCACATAGATAGGAAAATCCAAAAGACTTATGGGACAAATGAAGAAAAACTCAATTTTAGATGTGTCGAATTTAAGGTGATGACAATTCTAGTGGGGTTTTATAGAAATAAGCCAGTGCTTGGGGAGAGATCACAGTCGGAGCCTTCATAGGTTATAGAATCTCCCACATGGAGGAAGCACTGAAAGATTTGAAAATAAACTCTAATAATTATAATAACAATAGCTGACATTTTATGATCATTTACAATATGCTGTGTGTTCTGCTAAGCATTTTATAGACATCTGCTCATTTAATCCACACTGTTCTTTTTCCCAGCTAGAATTTTTAACCTAGGTCTACTTGACTTCAGAGGCAGAATCCCTATAATGGAGCCCCAGATAAACCAGGGAAAAGAGAATTATCTTTTCTATAAGTGATCAATAGTGGACAATGCTGCTGAGGTCACCAGACTGAGGACTGAAGAACAGGACTGACTGGCCAGGATGATGAAGGGATGTAGTTTTAGTGGCATAGTAAGGAATGAACCCAGATCCCGAGGAGTGAAAAGGCAAATGGTGTGGAGCAAAGGGTAATGGTAGATGTAGGTCATTCATTTGAGAATCTTGTTAATAACAAAGAGTTAAGATAATAGCTGGAAGAGGCAGCAGGGTCAAATGAGGATTTTTTTCAAGATGAGAAATACCTGGGCGCATTTGAAGACATGAAAAGGAACCAATGAAGAAAAAGAAATGCAAAGCACTTTGGGAAAGAGGGACAATAAAATCAGTAACCTCTGCTATTAGATGGCACCATTGGAACCTAGCATTTCCCAGGGTTCCGTGGGCTTGAGGAAAGCTTGCACAGCTAAAGAGGAAGTCTTCCTCCTTCAGTCTCCCTGGGGATCTTTCTTTTCTGGCTATAAGGTTGCGTCACTGAAAGTCAACACAGGCATTATATTTACTTAGACTGATTCTCTGTTATGTACTACAAATTCAGACAAAGAGGCAGAAGGTGTACTAAGATTGCTGATTCACTGCCATTTCTTCTGAACACCCTCCTTCTGACTAAGGACGAGGTTCTTTACATCTTCACAGGTTACGACTTATAAATATGGATCTCTGTAGGCTCCTCAGATGGGTATAAACACTTAATTTAAGGACACTGTGCACAGCTTTGGCTATTTTAACCACTGTCTACATGTGGGTTTTTAATTTTATAAGCTCTGTTTCTCTTGGGTTCAGTGAGATGGATGATTCATGTCTGATTTTTGGCCTCTGAAACATCCTCATATAAACAGCCCTGGTTAGTGAGCTCCCCTCAAATGAATGGCTTCTTGGCCAATGATGTGACTGTCTGTACTTCAAATTTTCCAGGGACAAAATTTTATATCAGCGAGACAAATTTAGAAGGAAACTTATCTCTACTGATAAACTCTAAGTTTACATAATTAAAAAATTTGTAGAGTAAAAACATGTCTCCTTAAAGTATTTACAAATAATTGTAAGAGTAGTCCAGAGTTTATAAAATGCTTTAATATGCATTGTCTCAATTGATCCTTTGAAATATTAGCACAGGTTTATTATTATTATCATTCTTATTTGACAGAAAGAAACTGACTTCCAGAAAAATTAAGTAACCCATACAAGGTCACACATCCAATAATAAAACAAGGTCTCCAGCACCCCTTTCTTATTTCACTGCACTACAGTGTCCAGTCTCAGGGGAGAGAAGCATCAGTTCAACTGAGAGCATCAAAATGATAAAAAGAAGAAAGACACCTATTCCCCTGAAACGAGGGAACAGAGTGACAGAGAAGAAGAGAGTCAAGGAGAGTAAGGGGTGAAGACAGTAGAAAATGAAAGCACCCATCAGCTCCTGCTGGATTACCTTGACAGTCAGCAAAGAAGAGGTGAATGTCTCTCCTGAAAATGAAAGACTGAGGGGATCGGTTTAGGTAGATGGGGAGTGAAAACAGTGGGGTAAAACAAAAAAAGAAAAGTTCAACAAATATGAATCAAGTCCCAGATGTGCCAGGCACTTGCTAAGCCTGAGAATACATAGATGAATCATACATGACCTTGCTCCAAGGAGCTCACAGGACTGGCAAAGAGGTTCAAGAATGTTACCAGTGACTTCATCTCAAACTTGATGATTTAATTGCTGTTCTTTAGTAAAAGAGAATGAAAATTTCAGAGAATATGAAAACTGATCATTAGATGAGTTCCACACAACCCTCTGACACCCATTTATCTAGCCAACAGATATTTATTGAGCCCTGACTATCTGCCAGGCACAGCAGTGGCTCCTGGTTACACAAAGATAAACAGGGCGGTTAAATATTTATCAGCAGGTCTATAATATCAATAAACTCCATTGTTTTGCCCTCCTTATCAAAGAGCAGGTTACAGACTGTTGATATGATCTGTTTATTTTCATTACCAGTTCCAATACATCCTGCAGCTGTTTTTTTTTTAATTGATGTATAGTTGATTTACAATGTGTGTTAGTTTCAGGTGTACAGCAAAGTGATTCAGTTATACACACATGTATATCTATTCTTTTTCAGATTCTTTTCTCTTATAGGTTATTACAAAAATTTGAGTATAGCTCCCTGTGCTATACAGTAGGTCCATGTTGGTTATCTGTTTTATATATAGTAGTGTGTATATGTTAATCTAAAACTCTTAATTTATCCCTCCTCACTTTCCCCTTTGATAACCATAAGTTCATTTTCTGTGTCTGTGGGTTTATTTCTATTTTGTATATAAGTTCATTTGTATCATTTTTTAGATTCCACATATAAATGATATCATGATATTTGTCTTTATCCATCTGGCTTACTTCACTTAGTGTGATAATCTCTGGGTTCATCCATGTAGCTGCAAATGGCATTATTTCATTCTTTTTTATGGCTGGGTAATATTCCATTGTATATATATATACAACATCTTCTTTATCCTTTCATCTGTCCATGGACATTTACACTGCTTCAGTGTCTTGCCTATTGAAAATAGTGCTGCAATGAACACTGGGTGCATGTATCATTTCAAATCATGGATTTCTCCAGATATATACCCAGGATTGGGATTGCAGGATCACATGTAGCTCTATTTTTAGTATTTTAAGGAACCTCCATACTATTCTCCATAGTGGCTGTACCAGTTTATATTCCTACCAGCAGAGTAGGAGAGTTCCTTTTCTCAAAACCTTCTCCAGCATTTATTATTTGTAGACTTGTTGATGATGGCCATTCTGACCAGTGTGAGGTGATACCATATTGTAGTTTTGATTTACATTTCTCTAATTATTAGCAAAGTTGAGCATCTTTTCATGTGTCTTTTGGCCATCTATATGTCTTCTTTGGAGAAATGTCTATTTAGATCTTCTGCCCATTTTTTGATTGGATTGTTTTTTTAATATTGAAATACTTGTATATTTTGGAGGTTAATCTCTTGTCGGTCACATCAATTGCAAATATTTTCTCCCATTCTGTAGGTTGTCTTTTCATTTTGTTTATGGTTTTCTTTGCTGTGCAAAAGCTTTTAAGTTTAATTAGGTCCCATATGTTTATTTTTGTCTTTATTTCTGTTACTCTAGGAGATGTATCCAAAAAGATATTGCTGCAATTTATGCCTATGTTTTTCTCTAAGAGTTTTATAGTTTTATAGTCTTACATTTAGGTCTTTAATCCATTTTGACTTTATTTTTGTGTGTGATGTTAGAGAATGTTCTAATTTCATTGTTTTACATGTAGCTGTCCAGTTTTCCCAGCATCACTTATTGAAGAGACTGTCTTTTCTCCATGGTATATTCTTGCCTCCTTTATCAAAGATAAGGTGACCATAGGTGCATGGGTTTATTTCTGGGCTTTCTATCCTGTTCCATTGATCTCTATTTCTGTTTTGGTAACAGTACCATTACTGTAGCTTTGTAGTATAGTCTGAAGTCAGGGAGTCTGATTCCTCCGGTTCTGTTTTTCTTTCTCAAGATTGCTTTATCTATTTGGGTCTTTTGTGTTTCCATACAAATTTTAAAATTCTTTTGTTCTGGGCTTCCCTGGTGGCGCGGTGGTTGAGGGTCCGCCTGCCAGTGCAGGGGACGTGGGTTCGAGCCCTGGTCCAGGGGGATCCCACATGCCGCGGAGCAGCTAAGCCTGTGCGCCACAACTGCTGAGGTCCACGCGCCTAGGGCCCATGCTGTGCGGCAGGAGAGGCCACCGCAGTGAGAAGCCCGCACACCGCAACAAAGACACAACACAGCCAAAAATAAATAGATAAATTTATTTTTTTAAAAATTATTTTGTTCTAGTTCTACAAAAAAATGCCATGGTAATTTGATAGGGATTGCATTGAATCTGTAGATTGCCTTGGGTATTATAGTCATTTTGACAATATTGATTCTTCCAATCCAAGAACATGGTATATCTTTCTATCTGTTTGTATCATCTTTGATTTTTTTCATCAGTGTCTTACAGTTTTTGGAGTACAAGTCTTTGCCTCCTTAGGTAGGTTTATTCCTAGGTATTTTATTCTTTTTGATGTGATGGTAAATGGGAGTGTTTCCTTAATTGCTCTTCCTGAGGTTTTGTTGTTAGTGTATAGGAATGCAAGAGATTTCTGTGTATTAATTTTGTATCCTGCAACTTTACCAAATTCATTGATGAGCTCTAATAGTTTTCTGGTAGTGTCTTTAGGATATTCTATGTATAGTATCATATCATCTGCAAACAGTGACTGTTTTACTTCCTTTCCAATTTGGATTCCTTTTATTTCTTTTTCTTCTCTGCTTGCCATGGCTAGGACTTCCAAAACTATGTTAAATAAAAGTGGCAAGAGTGGGCATCCTTGTGTTGTTCCTGATCTTAGAGGAAATGCTTTCAGCTTTTCACTGTTGAGTATGATGTTATTAGCTGTGGGTTTGTCATATAAGGCCTTTGTTATGTTGAGGTTCCCTCTATGCCCACTTTCTGGAGCATTTTTATCATAAATCGATGTGGAATTTTATCAAAAGCTTTTTCTGTGTCTGTTGATCATATGATTTTTTTTTTTTTTTTTTTTTTTGCGGTACGCGGGCCTCTCACTGCTGTGGCCTCTCCCGTTGCGGAGCACAGGCTCCAGACACGCAGGCTCAGCGGCCACGGCTCACGGGCCCAGCCGCTCCGCGGCACGTGGGATCTTCCCTGACCAGGGCACGAACCCGTGTCCCCTGCATCGGCAGGCGGACTCTCAACCACTGCGCCACCAGGGAAGCCCGATCATATGATTTTTATTCTTCAATTTGTTAATGTGGTATATCACACTGATTTGCAGATATCAAAAATTCCTTGCACCCCTGGGATAAATCCCACTTTATCATGGTGTATGATCCTTTGAATGTATTGTTGGATTCGGTTTGCTAGTATTTTGTTGAGGATTTTTGCATCTATGTTAATCAATGATATTGGTCTATAATTTTCTTTTCTGTGTGGTATCTTTTACTCATTTTGGTATCAGGGTGATTGTGGCCTCATAGAATGAGTTCAGCTGAATGGAGAACAGAGTATCTGTTCTATTTTTGAGTGTACAGGCGATTGTTTCTATGAAAATGGGTTTATCTAAGAAAGGTCTTGTTATGTCTTGCTGCCCTGAATCCCCTTTCAAAGCCTACTTCTTTTATTAACACTTTCCACAGGGTGTTCGTGGGGTTAATGACTTTCTGTACGTTTGTCCTGAGGGCCCAGGTGCAAGGGAGGCAGCTCCTGGTTTTACTCTACTCAGCCCGTCATCTGAAAATTCCAGAAGTGAACCAAGTGTGAGGCTGGAGATGCCGGGCTTCAGTTACGAGGGTCTTCAAAATATTAGCCTTAGGAGAAGTAGCCTTAAAATAGAATGGATGTACACAGTTACTTCAGGTGTAAGTCTCAAAAACAACGTTCCTTAGTAACGGGGCTGGCCCAAGCTTTGGCTATCAAAAAGTAAAACACTCTTTAGTATGTAAATTAATTCTTAAAAGATGTGTGGACAGTATTGAATCGCCAACAACCTGTTATTTGAATGGCTGGAACATGGTTAAGTTCAAGTTGGCACGGGCGTAGATAGACAGTAACAGCGGCCCGCTGTGAGTACCCACTGCTTCATTCCAGCAGCAAATGAGGAGGCGTGGGGCCATCCCACCTCCGAGGTTTCCCTGTTGTGCTTTAACACGGTTGTAAGAGGTTCACGGCAATATAATAGTTAATGAACTTTCAGTTTAAATCGTGTACATTTTTAAATTGTAAGATTTTTACTGTATATTGATGCATAGTGTGATTCAATAAACTGCTTTTAATTTAATAACTATTTAATATTCAAAATAAATATAGTTATATATTTATAGAAAAATTAAAAAAAAAGTGTTCCTTCCTCTGCAATTATTTGGAGTAGTTTGAGGATAGGCGTTAACTCTTCTCTAAATGTTTGGTAGAATTCACCTGTGATCCTGGACTTCTATTTGTTGAGAGTTTTTAAATCACAGACTCAATTTCAGTACTTGTGATTGATCTGTTCATATTCTCTGTTTCTTCCTGGTTCAGCCTTGGGAGATTGTACCTTTCTAAGAATTTGTCCATTTCTTCTAGGCTGTCCTTTTATTTTTTCAGTACTTGGGCCTCTCACTGTTGTGGCCTCTCCCGTTGCGGAGCACAGGCTCTGGGCGTGCTGGCTCAGCTGCCATGGCTCACGGGCCCAGCCGTTCCGCGGCATGTGGGATCCTCCCGGACCAGGGCACAAACCCGCGTCCCCTGCATCGGCAGGCGGACTCTCAACCACTGCGCCACCAGGGAAGCCCCTAGGTTGTTCATTTTATCAGCATATAGTTGCTTGTCTCTCATGATCCTTTGTATTTCTGTGGTGTCAGTTGTAACGTCTCCTTTTTCATTTCTAATTTTATTGATTCGGGCCCTCTCCCTTTTTTGTCTTGATGAGTCTGGCTAAAGGGTTATCAATTTTGTTTATCTTTTCAAAGAAGCTTTTCGTTTCATTGATCTTTGCTATTGTTTTCTTCCTTTCTATTTCATTTATTTCTGCTCTGAACTTAATAATTTCTTTCCTTCTACTAACTTTGGGCTTTGTTTGTTCTTCTTTCTATAGTTGCTTTAGGTGTAAGGTTAGGTTGTTTATTTGAGATTTTTCTCATTTCCTGAGGTAAGCTTGTATCACTATAAACGTCCCTCTTAGAATTGCTTTTGCTGAGTCTCACAGGGTTTGGATCATCATGTTTTCATTTTCATTTGTCTCTAGGTATTTTTTGGTTTCCTCTTTGATTTCTTCAGTGATCCATTGTTGTTTAGTAGCATATTGTTTAGCCTCCACGTGTTTGTGTTTTTTTAGTTGATTTCTAATCTCATAGCATTGTGGTAGGAAAAGATGCTTGATATGATTTCAATTTTCTTAAATTTACTGAGGCTTGCTTTGTGGCCCAGCATGTGGTGTGTTCTGGAGAATGTTCCATGTGCACTGGAAAAGAATGTGTGTTCTGATGCTTTTGGATAGAATGCTCTTTAAATATCAATTAAGTTAATCTGTCATTAATGTGTCATTAAAGCCTGTGTTTCATTATGGGTTTCTGTCTGGATGATCTGTCCATTGACATAAATGGGACAATAAAGTCCCCCACTACTATTGTGTTACTGTCAATTTCTCCTTTTATGTCTGTTAACATTTGCCTTATATATTGAGGTGCTCCCATGTTGGGTTCATATATATTTACAATTGTTATATCTTCTTTTTGGGTTGATCCCTTGCTCATTACATAGTGTCTTCTTTGTCTCTTTTAACAGTCTTTATTTTAAAGTCTATTTTTTCTCTTATGAGTATTGCTACTCCAGCTTTCTTTTGATTTCCATTTGCATAGAATACCTTTTTACATCCCCCTTAGCTGTTCCTTTACAACAGTTTTATAGATTTTCATTTTGCTTATATTTTAAATCCATTTACAGCTGTATTAGGAGGTTACTTGCTATACATTTTTTGTCAATTTTAATTTATTAATTATTGTAATCTATAGCTCTAAGTTTGTAAATCCTCTGAATATGTGTTCTATTGCTTTATTACCCAGCAGACATAATTTTTCTTCATTAATGTACTGAAATTTTTCATGAGTACAGATTCTTTTGGAATTTGTGATACTTTACACACATATATCACATATAGGTAGTGTTTATTACTACCTTATACATACAGTGTATACATTATAATATGTCTAAGTGTTTTAACTAAGGTTTCTTAACTTTGGTACTTACTGATATTTTGAGCCAGACTGGTCTTTGTCATGTTGGGCTGTCCTGTGCATTGTAGGATGTAAACTAAAATGTCACCCCTTGTCTTCACTAGACTCCAGTAGCGTTGCTCCCCCTGCCCACTTTTCTCATTTCTTCATCCCCACTATTATAATTGCCTGAAAGCCATGCTTTGTGACTTAATGAGAATCTAGCACAGTGACTTGAGCAGAGTCAGCATTTCAGTAGTATGTATTAAATTGAATTAATTGTAAAACACTTGCTTTTTGGATGCTTCATCAGGTTCCCAGTTAATCCATTGTTTTGTCCTCCTTATCAAAGATGAGATTATGGACTGTTGACATGATCTCTTTTTCTATTTTCATTACCTGATTCTTCTGGATACCCAAACCTGTGCTCTTTCTGTGATGGTGAAGAGAAGGGAGAGGGGGAAAGCAGTCCCTCTGGCCTTCAGCAAAGGCTAGGTCTCATTGGGTAAGGGGTCAAGTTATAAACAGAGAAAAACCGGAGGTCATAGTCTGGGAAAGAGCAAGTAGATTAGTTAGAACATGTGATGAAAATCAACATAGCTGGAGTCTAATCGGCTCTGTCTGCCCCTAACCACTGCTGACATTTGGGCCCATCAGCTTTTCTGGGTCTCAGTTTTCCATCTGTTAATACATATGGTCTAGATAAGGCTGTGATGTGTAAAGCTTGGGGAGAGGAAGTGTACCCTCAATGGCCTCCTGCCACACTAAGTATTGTCTATGGTAGATGCCCAAATAATAATTTTAAAAATGGACAATATCCAGCCAAGTGGCACTTTACAGTTTATAATGCACTTTCATATGCTTTATCTCAATTGATCTGCATAAGGATCTCAGGAGATAGGCAAGTTATTATTATTTGCATTTACGAGATTATGAAACAGGGCTGAGGCAGCACGGCGGCATAGGGATGGTAGCCTTGCCTGGCAACTGCAGCAGAACACTTCAGTTCTGCCCTGCAAGGATATATTTAATAATAGATTGGTGTGTCTAGTTAATACAAGAAAATGGAAACTGAACAGCCAGAGGAAACCTTTCCCAACACCGAAACCAATGGCAAATTTGGTAAATGCCCTCCTGAAGATATGGAAGAGGAATAAGCTTTTAAAAGATCTAGAAGCATTGATGAGATGGTTGAATTACGCATTCTGCTTCAGAGCAAGAATGCTGGGGCAGTGATTGGAAAAGGAGGCAAGAATATTAAGGCTCTCTGTACAGACTACAATGCCAGTGTTTGAGTCCCAGACAGCAGTGGCCCCGAGCGCATATTGAGTATCAGTGCTGATATTGAAACAATTGGAGAAATTCTGAAGAAAATCATCCGTACCTTGGAAGAGGGCCTGCAGTTGCCATCACCCACTGCAACCAGCCAGCTCCGGCTCAAATCTGATGCTGTGGAATGCTTAAATTACCAACACTATAAAGGAAGCGACTTTGACCGTGAGTTGAGACTGTTGATTCACCAGAGTCTGGCTGGAGGAATTATTGGGGTCAAAGGTGCTAAAATCAGAGAACTTGGAGAGAACACTCAGACACAATCAAGCTTTTCCAGGAACGTCGTCCTCAATGCACTGACAGAGTCGTTCTTATTGGAGGAAAACCTGATAGGGTTGTAGAGTGCATAAAGATCATCCTTGATCTTATATCAGAGTCTCCCATCAAAGGACATGCTCAGCCTTATGATCCCAATTTTTACGATGAAACCTATGATTATGATGGTTCAATGATGTTCAATGACCGCCAGATGTCCCATGGGATTTCCCATGTGGGGAAGAGGTGGTTTTGACAGAATGCCTCCTGGTCGGGGTGGGCGTCCCATGCCTCCATCCAAAAGAGATTATGATGATAGGAGCCCTTGTCGAGGACCTCCTCCTGGACGAGGGGGCCGGGGTGGTGGCAGAGCTCGGAATCTTCCTCTTCCTCCACCGCCACCTAGAGGAAGAGATCTAATGGCCTATGACAGAAGAGAAAGACCTGGAGACTTATGATGGCATGGTTGGTTTCAGTGCTGATGAAACCTGGGGCTCTGCAAGAGATACATGGAGCCCATCAGAGTGGCAGATGACTTATGAACCACAGGGTGGCTCTGGATATGATTATTCCTATGCAGGGGGTCGTGACTCATATGGTGCTCTTGGTGGACCTATTATTACTACACAAGTAATTATTCCCAAAGATATAGTTGGATCTATGGCTGGATCTATTATTGGCAAAATTGGTAAGCAGATTAAACAAATCCGTCATGACTCAGGAGCTTCGATCAAAATTGATGAGCCTTTAGAAGGGTCCAAAGATCAGATCATTACCATTATAGGAACACAGGACCAGATACAGAATGCACAATATTTGCTGCAGGACAGTGTGAAGCAGTATGCAGATGCTGAAGGATTCTAATGCAAGATATTTTTTTCTTTTTTATAGTGTGAAGCAGTATTCTGGAAAGTTTATCTAAGACTAGTGAAGAACTGAAGGAGTCCTGCATCATATTTTTTTATCTGCTTCTGTTTAAAAAGCCAACATTCCTCTGCTTCATAGGTGTCCTGCATTTGAGATGCAGTGAAATCTTTGCTGTTCACCAAATGTAATGTTTTAGTTCCTTACAAACCGGGGTGGGGGTGGGGGAGGGTGTGCAGAAACTAACATTGAAATTTTGAAACAGCAGCAGAGTGAGTGAATTTTAATTTTTGTTCATTGTTGGTGGTTTTAAAAAAAATCCCCCCATTGGGCTTCCCTGGTGGCGCAGTGGTTGAGAGTCCGCCTGCCGATGCAGGGGACACGGGTTCGTGCCCCGGCCCGGGAAGATCCCACAGGCCGCGGAGCGGCTGGGCCCGTGAGCCATGGCCGCTGAGCCTGCGCGTCCGGAGCCTGTGCTCCGCAACGGGAGAGGCCACAACAGTGAGAGGCCCGTGTACCGAAAAAAAAAAAAAAAATTCCCCCACGTAATTATTGTGAACACTTTGCTTTGTGGTCACTGTAACATTGGGGGGGGTGGGACAGGGAGGAAAAGTAACAATAGTCCATATGTCCCTGGCATCTATTCAGAGCAGTGTGCAGAATGTAATACTCTTTTGTAAGAAACGTTTTATGATTTTTAAAATAAATTTAGTGAACCAAAAAAAAAAAGATTATGGAACAGACTTGGCGATACTGGTCAGCATTGGAATTGCAGCTCCAGCTTACAGCCTTCTAAAACATGATGTGCTTTTCCTTTTGCCTCTTGATGTTGCTTAGGAACATGAAGTATTTCTCTCTCTCAGTACAGCTCTCCTTTAGATTTTGTCATCAGCTTAAAGTGCCTCACCTGGATGGCTTCGCCAGCCCCCTAGATGGAATGACACATCCCTCCTGTGGAATACACTCTATGTTCTCAGAGCATCATGAGCTTGACTCTTCATTGCACGAATTGCTCTGAATTATCATTGTCTAATCACTTATCTGCCTCTACTACTAGCTTCTTGAGGGCAGAGCCTGAGTCTTGTTCAGTGTTTCATCCTTGACGTCTACCTCAGTGCCTGCTGATAGGTGCTCCATAAATATTTGTTAAATTAACTAAAACTCAACATAAGATTTGAGGAGTGCCTAAACTTACTATATGGAAAATTAAATGTCAGAACTTTATTACAATTTCCCTGTCTGCAAATAATTTTATGTGTTGATTCTAGCTTCTGTGGAGTCAGGTAAACTATTTGTATTTTATAAGAATGATTTTCATCTCCAAAATTCAAAGTGGACTTCATTTGCATTGAAGGTTTCAGCCCAGTACCCTCTTGTATACTCCCACAATTTTATATAAATAATACTGGATAGATGGGTGGTTGAGTTGATAAATCTTAAGTTAATGTATGTGTACCAGAGTTTCTCTGAAGTAGCCATTAGGTGCAAAGATATAAACATTTTCAGTAGATAAATACATAGGCAACATCATTTATAATTGTTAATGTTTTTGCAGTTTTTACAGGAAATAATTAGGCTCTTCCAACCACAAAAGTTTGGCTCATTTATATAATATCCATAAAGTGCACCTGGATGGTATTTATCTTTATGAGATTTTAATTTTTAAAAGATCAGAAGTGGAAAGGGAAATTTGTAGCAAATGATACTTGGAATAGGAAGGTGCACAGCTTAAGTGTATAAATTATTGATGTCAACCCTTGCTATCCTTTCATGTTTTGAACATCCTTAAATAAATGAAGGAAAGAGGATTACAGAGATGCTAAAAGAATGAAAAGGGAGAAGAAATTGTTTACTAAAGTCAAAAAAGGATATGGGGAGGGGGAAGGGTAAGCTTTGACAAAGCGAGAGAGTGGCATGGACATATATACACTACCAAACGTAAAATAGATAGCTAGTGGGAATCAGCCGCATAGCACAGGGAGATCAGCTCGGTGCTTTGTGACCACCTAGAGGGGTGGGATAGGGAGGGTGGGAGGGAGGGAGACGCAAGAGGGAAGAGATATGGGAACATATGTATATGTATAACTGATTCACTTTGTTATAAAGCAGAAACTAACACACCATTGTAAAGCAATTATACTCCAATAAAGATATTTAAAAAAATCAAAAATAAATAAATAAAACAAACTTGGTTAGACTATGACTGTCCCAGATATGTTAAAAAAAATTATGTTCTCCTTAAAAACAAGGCAAGAGCAAGAGGCATTTAGAAATGGCCTCTGAAGTGTGGTTTGCAGTATATTTCAGCCCAGGCTCAATTGAAGATCTAAGTCAACCCTTGATCTTGATTTCTTTTCCATTGCCCAATAGGATTTTCTGGCGTCGGCAGGTTCACTTGATGTCAGGGATCCGGCCCAACACCATCACCAGCTCCTTTCCCCAGCTTATGTCCAATGTGGATGCAGCTTATGAAGTGGCTGAGAGGGGCACAGCTTACTTCTTTAAAGGTACCCTAAAGAACCCTCAAAGAAAGAAGTGGCAGGGTACAGTGCCTGGTGTGTTTGGAACACCTAGTACTGTCAGCATTTGTTAGCTATCACAGAGCATGTTCCAGTCACTCTTCCTCAGATTGCGGATGAAAAACCCCTCTTCTGTACTGTGACCATGACAGGAGTGACAGTGACTATCAAACTCTTCTCAGAGCCAAAGATGTCGTCTAGTGAGGCACTGTGATAAGTGACAGTGTCCAGGAAGGTAGAAACCTAGTCCCTGTCCCCTGGACCTCTGCTCTGAGTGACATGGTATACTCTTCTGAGAGCCTCTAATTCACAAAAATCAGCATGGAACCCTCAGGAGAACAATACAAGCAGCTGAGAGAAGAGAGACGCCTGCAACTTCAGGAGGTGGACGCATACAATATGTCTCTGGCTCCAGACCTTTACTACTTGAGTGACTTTGGGAAGTTATCTAACTGCTCTCAGTCTTCATTTCTTTCTGTGCAAAATAATTATAATAATAACAACCTTGAAGATATGACAATGGCTAGCCAATGGAAGTTGTCCAATAAGTGATAACTATCAGTTTTAGTTTGTATTTTCTTGATGCTGAGGGCTAAGGGTAGAAGGTTAGTGCCAATTTAAGCAAGAATCAGCTTTTGTGAGTTGCTTGCCCCTTGTCTCTCATACATATATGAGACTGAAATGAGATTATACAGATGAAAGTTATCTTGAAAAAATTGAATGTGTTAAATTTAAAACATAATTGTATCAATATTCTTGCTTTCTTAAGGCGTCACTAGGGATTTTGCCTCCAGAGCAAGTTTTAAGTCTTTTACTGAATTGAATAGGGGCTTTTATCTCCTACTAGGTTTTAGCCATGGTAAATATCCGATAAACTAGCCCTATTTGTGATCCTGCATAGAAATCCTCATGAGTAAAGAGCATCACTAAATGGTACAGAGTTTTTGTAAATTTTAATTTCTGTTTCCAGGACCCCACTACTGGATAACAAGAGGATTCCAAATGCAAGGTACTCCTCGGACTATTTATGACTTTGGGTTCCCAAGATACGTGCAGCGAATAGATGCTGCCGTCTATCTCAAGGATGCACAGAAGACCCTTTTCTTTGTGGGAGATGAATACTACAGGTATGGCTTTTCTCCTTTTGATTGTCCAGATGTATTCAGTGAGAAGGAAAAATGCTTTTGCAGAAAAGAATGCAAGGCAAGTTTGCTATAGGCCCATTGACTCTTCTCAGCCACTGGGGTGTCATTTACTGATGGTTGATACTGTCTTCAAGGTACTGAACCGTCCAAATAAGTGAAACATTCATTCAATAATCCCATTGTTTGGTCTTTAGCACATGAATCATCCAAAGCTTTCAAATCACTCATTAACTGGACCCCCAGTGGCCTAAAAGAGTGGATGTAGCACTCCCAGTATATAATTACCCACTGGGAATGCCTGAAAGAAGAACTGATTTCCTCTTGAGTATCTATGCATTCCAGCATAGTCTGTGATTTTGTGCAAAATGAATGTGGTCATGACTATGGGGCTCCTTGAAGGAAATTTTTACTGAAAGGCAAAGGCCTTATTGCTAATTCCTTTAACCCGGAACATGAAGATTCTTCTTATTCAAGGAGGATTACATATCATTTCCATGCCTGTCTTGCAGGAGGTTATTGTAAGCAGATCCAATCACTGCACACAGGGTCACACCTCATCTCTCCTGCCTCATCTTACCACTTTAATTGACTCATGTTAGAGAACTGAGTGCAGCTCTTTGTCAAGCGCTGCCTCTGCTCCTTCTTTATTCACAGTTCTCACTTTAGCATTGCTTGTTTTTCTGAACTATAAGAAAGAAACCAAAACAGACTCTAAACAGGTGACTGTGCTAAACACTTTAGGTCCCTGTTAGGGTCTGGTTGGCAGAGGACCCAGCTTTGGTCCAAAGGTTTTCATTCTATTTTCTATTATCTATTTTAATAACCATTTCTGTGGCATAAAATAAATTTATAAATAAATATCTGTTATCTTCTTCAATTTAGAGCTGAGAAAGTAATATAACTGAAGCACAGATATACTTCATGAAAAGAAAAATTTATTTCATAAAAATGAATGTCAAAATGTGGACCCTGCTGACTTTTCTGGGCCACTGAAAGCCCTGGTAGCATTGCTCAAAGTACTACTTGCTGTCATGAGTTGTCACTTCCAGTCCAATGTTTAAACCACTAAGCCAGCTAATTTTCTTTCAGAACTTCCTTTATGAAATAGCAATAGTTATTCCTTTATTAAGTCCCTAATATCTGCTGGGCATATTCTCCAAATTCTTTCTTTAAGGTAAGGTGGCTATAATCACCGTGTTGACATACAGGAAGATAGATATTGAGAAATCCAACTCCCATTTTAGGTTTTCAGAGAATGGCATCCAGAGATGCGTGTATGAGCAAGTGTGTGAGAGTATGAGTTATGATTATTTGGTTATTTGTCAAAGCCTGTTCATAGCCTGATTCTCCTTGGGGGGATTATCCACTCTCTTACTATTTCCATTCTCCATTCATCACCTGGTCTTTGGACTAATCTTCCACCCACCAGCACCCGCAGTAAAGCATGGACCTCCAACCAGGCAGGACTGAGGCTTAACGGCTAACACAAGGGGCCTGGTGAGAGGTTTATAATACTCCATAAATTTAGAGATGGGGAGGGGAGGGTCCCTGATTTTAATGATGCCTTATCCCCCTGAGGAAATAATTTTGAACCTTTCCAACTGAACCTCTGTGAATGTCTATTAAGGAAAAGTCTTTAGTAATCTAGATAAAACAAAGTCATTAAAAAGTTGGCCTAGGGCACTAATACAAATATTAAAGAGCTCCTTTTGCTGGAAAGGAAAAGAAACTGCAGTAGGCACTTTTGATATTAACCTCCCCAGGTTATTGAGAGTATTAAGTGATATAATACATGTACATACCTAGCACAGTGCCTGGCATATAATAGGTGCTCAAAAAGAGTGACTGTTCAGTAACAGTAGGAACTTATATGGTAATTAGCAAATAATTGCTTTAAAAGTTGTGATAATTAACAAATGATTGCTTAAACTTCAGTATTCCTATAAATAGCAATCCAGTCAAAGAGCTGGTCAAAGGGGATTTCCTTTTTCAATACTGAAGGGCCCTGAAATTGCACTGAAATCTCTGCTTTTGGCAAGGCAGAGACAGTCATTTCAGCAATCGGAGTCTTCTACTTCATACTCTCCAACACAGACACCGGTTTACATACTAAGGAATAAGACAAATAACCTTGAAAAGGTTATTTTCAAATAACCTCAAAAGTTCAGGAAAGGGCTTCCCAGGTGGCGCAGTGGTTGACAGTCCGCCTGCCGAAGCAGGGGACACAAGTTCGTGCCCCAGTCCGGGAAGATCCCACATGCTGAGGAGCGGCTGGGCCTGTGAGCCATGGCCGCTGAGCCTGTGCGTCCGGAGCCTGTGCTCCACAACGGGAGAGGCCACAACAGTGAGAGGCCCGTGTACCGCAAAAAAAAAAAAAAAAGTTCAGGAAAAGCTAACATATCATCTTTATTAATAAATCCCCCTGAATTCCACACATTTCACGCATGAGTATGACATCTTATTGTCTTGTAAAGCCTATATTGGTTAGAAATTATGTTCAGCTGCTAGTAAGAGAGACCTAGTAATAACTGTGACCTAAACACATAAGGGTCTTTCTTTCTCATATATGTAAAATGTCTGAAGTTTATCAGATTTAGAGCTGGTAAGGTGGGTCCATGGCCATTAGGGACCCAAGTTCCTTCTGGCATTTTGCTCTAGTATTAACAGGTAGCTTCCACTCTCATAGTTGCCACAGGATTCAAGGTGGTCAATGGCGCCTCAGCCATTACATCCTATTCTAAATAGGAAGAAAGAGGGCTGGAAGGAAAAAGCAAAGGAGGCAATGAAGTTCTATAGGTAAAGCACATGGACACACTCAAAAAATACAGAAGCCTCAAGTTACAGATGAATAATTTTACTATTGACACCCATTGACATTGTGTTAGGATTTATTTTCCTTAGTCATTCCTCAGGTTCTTCTTTGGTCCTCATGCTAGTTCAGTCTGTGACACAAGTAATGTGCCAAGGGAAGAAAAGTCTCTGGATGTGCAGGTTGTCAGGGAAATTCTCCATGAACCCCTAGGGCTGGGGACCCGTTTTAGTGAATGAAATGGCATGAGAAAACTACTGAAGAATTCCTCCACTGAGGTTTGAGTGTTGGCTTGGGGCTAGGTTGATTCAGGCTGTAAGAGTAAGAACCCACATGTCAGTGTAATATTGATAATAACTTACGGAGGAGCAGCTCACAGAACTACAAAGTGAAATCCAAAAGGGGGTTCTGCCATGCTGATGCCATCACATGCTACATTACCAAATGACATACTGGTTAAACTTTACTAACAAGGGCTACTTCCCCATACATTTGTTTGCTTTCATTCCTTCCTTTTCTTTTCCTAGAAGGCCTAAATGATCCAGCCAGTTTTTTTCTTTACATTACTTCCACTACCTACGGTTAATTTCTCCCAATAGATGTTCTCCCTTGCCTACTAATACCAGAGCAGTGATTACACCAAGTAGTTCCTGAGAACTGGGGGGGGGTGGGGGGGGCGGGGGGACGGGGAGGCGCTATCAACTCCATCATTCTTTGACATGGTCAGTGTTTTCTAAATTTTGTGTAAAGTGACTTACAAATCTACAGGTTCCAGCCCTTTTCCACTCCTAAATCACTCTTTCTATATATATGGAGGCATGATTGATGCAAAATAGGATACAGTCTTCTAAATTCTTTCCTTCCTAGATACCCCAAGAATACTGGAACTGGATCTGTTTATTTAAGGATTTTATAGTTAGTCACCATAGAGAAATAAATAATAAGTAATAAAAATTTAAAAGATGGGTGGAGTTCAAAATCTTGGTTTTTTAATTTTTTTTAATGTATTGCCAAACTACCACATTCAACATACATATACTGGGCATGATTACATGTCAGGATCTGTACTAGGACCTTGACACATGAGAAGGCACAAAGTTTGCTGTTTATAAGAGTGTAGACAAGAGTAAGAGAGTGTTAATATCAACTCTAACAGCAGTCATCTGGCAACCTGGATCACCTTTCTGTTTTAGTTTATGGAGGCAGATGGAGGCAGAAATAGTAACTACTTCATCGAGTTGTGGAAATGAATGAGAAAATGTGAAATGCCTGTCCTATAGTAAGTACTCAGTTCATATTGGGTGTTATTAATGCCCTCAACAAGTCTTACAGTTGAGGGTAAATGTATAGATAAGTAATTAAGATAATCCAGGTGGCCTCGTAAAAGACTGCACAGGGATCAGTGGGGCAAAACAAAGAGGAAATGGCCAATTCTAGTAAAATTGTCAAGAAAGAGTTCTTAGAGGAAGCAGTGACTGAGCTTCATCTTGAGACTTGAGTAGGAGTTTCCCAAACAGGAGGTGAAGGGCGCTTCCAGGCAGAGAGAGCAGTTGAAGCAAAAGCACTGATGCATAAAAAAGCCTGTGTATAGGAGGAAAACCTCAAGTAGTTCAGTATGATTAGAATGTGGGCTAGAATGAGAGATTTGGTCCAAGGATGGAGATCATGGAGGGCCTATGTCTTTCTAGGGAGATCAGTGTTAATTTATAGAAAAGAGGGATATCTCTAAATGTCTTAAACAAGGAAGTAACCCATTAAGATTTGTGTTATTAAAATATCACTCTGGCAGCAGTGTGACTGGATTAGAGGGGGACAAGACTGGAAGTCAGCCAAACCAGTTAGGCCAGAAAGTAGTGGGAAGCATCTTCAGAGTGCTTAAAGAAAAAACTCTCAACCAAGAATCCTATATTGCACAAAGCTATCTTTCAAAAATGAAGGCAAAATAAAGACATTCCCAGATAAACAAAAACAGAGAATTTGTCATTAGCATCTTCCTTACAAGAAGTACTAAAGAAAATTCTTCAGGCTTCAGCAAGTAACCCCAGACAGTTATTTGAAATTTTGAATCCACATAAAAAAAGAGTACCAGTAAATGTAATTATGTAATTATAAAAGGTAGTATAAATGTGTATTTGTTCTCTTAACTGATTTTTAAATTAATTAAAATTAACTGTATAAAGCTGTGTGTGTATATATATATATATATATATATATATATATATATATGGTTGGGCTTATAACATATAGAAATATAATATACATTTATATATAAACTTTGAAGCAGATTATGTTAAGTTAAAAAATATATATGGTATGCTCTATAGCAACCACTAAGGAAATAACTTTATTAAATGAAGTAAAAACCTCATAAAATAAATTTAAATGGTACACTGGAAATTCTTCACTAAAGCAAAAGAAAACATTAAGGAGGAAAAAAGGAACTAAAAAAGATATGAGACCTGTAGAAAATAAAAGCAAAATGGCAGATATAAATCTAATTATATCAATAATATTAAATGTGAATAGATTAAACAATCTAATCAAATTGCAAAGGTTGTCATACTGGATAAAAAAACAAGATGTCACTGTGTACTCAAAGATACAAATAGACTGAAAGTAAAAGGATGGAAAAAATATACATCATGCAAACAATGACCATAAGATAGCCAGGGTGGCTATGCTAATACCAGGCAACAAAACATATTAAAATAATACTTTTAAAATAAAAAGTATTACTAGGAATAGAGAGAGATAATTTATAGTGATAGAAGGGTTACTCTACCAGGAATATAAGACAACCTAACAGCAGGGCCCCAAAATGGATGAAGCAAAAATACTGACAAAAATGCAGGGAGAAAACCACAACTGAAATAATCATAGTTGGAGACTTCAATACTTCACTTTCAGTAATGGACAGAACGACTGGACAACAAGAGCAATTAGGAAAGGAAGACATGAACAGCATTATAAGCCAACTAGACCTAACAGATATCTATGGAACACTTCACTCAACAAAAGAAGACTACACATACTTCTCAGGTGCATGTAGAACATTGTCCGGTACAGATGACATGTTAGACCAAAACACAAGCCTCAGTAAATTTAAAACCATTAAAATCATACAAAATACCTTCTCTGATCACATTGGAATAAAGCTAGACATCAATACCAGAAGGAAAACTGGAAAATTTACAAATAAGTGGAAATTATACTTCATGCTCTTCAACAACAAATGGGACAAGAAGAAATCACAAGAGAAATTAGAAAATATGTAAAGGTGAATGAAAATTAAAATACAACATATGAGAACTTATTGATGAAGTTAAAGCAGTGCTCAAAGGGAAATTTCTAGCTGTAAATACCCATGTTTAAAAAGAAGAAAAAACTCAAATCAATGACCTTCCCACTTAAGACACTGGAAAAAAGAGCAAATTAATCCTAAAATAAGCAGGAAAAAAGGAAATAATAAAGATTACAGTGAAAATGAATGAAGTAGAAAATATATAAACAATTTGAGAAAATCAGCAAAACTAAATTTGTTTCTTTGAAAAGGTCAAGAAAATTGACAAACTGCTCACTAAATTGACCTAGTAAAAAAAAGACCAAAATTACTAAAATCAGAAATGAAAGAGGGAACATTACTACAAACCTTACAGAAATAAAATGGGTTATAAAGGAATGAACAATTATGTGCCAATCAATTAGAAAATTTGGATGAAACAGACAAATTCCTAGAAATATACAAAGTGATGAAACTGAGTCAGGAAGAAATAGACAGCTTGAATACACCTATAACCAGTGAAGAGATTTAATTCATAATTTAAAAAATTATCCACAAAGAAAAACCTAGGCCTACATGTTTCACTGGTGAATTCTACCAAAACATTTAAAGAATTATTGCCAATTTTTCACAAACTCCTCCAAAAAATAGAAGAGGAAGGAATACTTCCCAACTTATTGTATGAGGCCAGCATTGCCCTTCTATGGAAACCAAACAAAGGCATCACAAGAAAATAAAACTTCAGACCAATATATTGTGAATGTGGATGCAAAAACCCTCCAAAAGTACTAGCAAACCAAATCCAGAAACATATAAAAAGAATTACCAAGGGGAAATTTTTTTTCCCAGGAATGCAAGGTTGGTTTAACATCTGAAAATCAATTAATATAATACACCATACCAATAGAATAAAAAAATTAAAAACCATATGATCATCTCAATAGATGTAGAAAAAGCATTTGACAAAATCAAACACCACTGCATGATAAAAACATTCAACAAACTAGGAATAGAAGGAAATTTTTCAGTCTAATACAAGGCATCTATGAAAACCCACAGCTGATATCATACTCAGTGGTGAATGATTGGATGCTTTCCCCCTAATATCAGGAACAAGACAAAAATTTCCATTCTCACCACTCTATTCAACATTTTACTGGAGGTTCTAGTGGGGCAATTAAGCAAGAATGAATGCTATAAAAAATTAATGATAGAAAAGATTGGAAAGAAAGTAAAATTATCTTTATCTGTATGTCATATAATCTTTTACATAGAAAAGCCTAAAGAATCCTCAAAAGAAAAAAAAAACTGTTATAACTAATAAATGAGTTCATCAAGTTTGCAGAGTATGTGTTCAAAATGAAAAAAATCTATTGTATTTCTGTACACTTCAATGAACAATGCAAAAATAAAATTAAGAAAACAATTCCACTTACAATAGCATCAAGAAGAAAAACATACTAAGAAATAAATTTTAACAGAACAAGTAGAAAACTTGTAATATGAAAACTACAAAACATTGTTGGAAGAAATTAAACTAGATCTAAGTGGAAAGATATCTCATGTTCATGGGTCAGGCTTCATGTTTTTAAGATGGCAGTTTCTCCCAAAATTGATCTGCAGACTCAATACAATCCCTATCAGAATATCACTGGTTTCTTCAGGGAAACTGACAAGCTGATCTTAAAATCTATACGGAAACTCATAAGACCCAGAATAGCCAAAATATTTTGAAAAAGAAGAACAAAGTTGGAGAGCTCAGACTTCTCAATCTCAAAATTTACTAGAAAGCAAAAGTAATCATGACAATGTGAAACTAACATGAGAATAGACATATAGGTAAATGGAATAAAATTGACAGTCCAGAAATAAACCCATATATCTATGCTCAGTTGATTTTTTACAAGGAAGCTAAGGCCATTCAATAGGGAAAGAATAAAATTAAGAAGTAAAGCAAAATTAAAGGAGTAAACAGGAATTCCAGTTTGTACATATGTAGTTTGAAATGCTAGTGAGACCGATGAATGGATATGTCTGGAAGGCAGTTGGAAATACAGGTCTTGAATTCAGAGAATTCAGGCTGGAGATATAAATTTGCATTTCATCATACAGTAAGATAGTAATTGAGACCATCAATACATTTCAACATTGTTATTAATTCTTTGTTTCAGAATTTTCTCACAGTCACTTTCCTCATGGGGACCTGGTTCCTGACCCTTATCTAGGATGGTACATGGCAGCTTCTTACTCTTCTCCATTCTCTTCATTCCTGACCACTCTCCTGGCTGCCCTCTCTAGTGAGATCACAAAGGTCCCTTCCTCCATGAAAGCCATGTGATTCCTGGCTAGGAGTGGATTATTAACTTCAAAGGGGATTCCACTAGAAATTCCACTAGATTTCACTAGAAAGGTCTCCTTGAAGAAACTTCCTGAAACATATACCATAAATACTTACCAATAAATTCCTCTTTTTGCCATCCTTTCTCACATTTTCTTTAAGCATCTTTTAGCAGACTGAACTGCCTATTCAGTAATTCAAAGAAGGCAGAATGGAGTTAAGTTTTACCACTGACATAAGTTAGAAATCATCACAATGAAAACACCAGAAATTCCTAACAAATCTAAGGTCTGAGCACACAGTTAAACAATATGCAAGTACTTTACCAATATAGTCCCCAAATTCTTAGATTACAAAGGTAGAGAGTAAGATAATATATATGAAAAACCACATCAGATATCTATAGCAATATCACTAGTAAAGTGTCACTGTCAGTAATGATTTAGTTAATATCTATACCCATTGATCAATATTAAATGATTAAACAAATACCCTTAAAGGACATAAACATAATTACTGGTCAATCATTTTTAGCTGATATTTAGATTTCACAAAAAAGACCTCAGTAATGAGAAAACATATGCAACGATTTTAGCAGGTTTCTAGTATATTTACAATAAATATTTTCTTAGTATTCAAATATTGATGGTTTATTATGTGTTAGGAATCACACTGAGTATTTTCTCATATTCTCTCATTTTCCCATCTGCCTTCTCAACAGTCTTGAGAAGTAGGTATTGCTATCTCGATTTCATAGTTGAAAATATTGCATCTAAGAGATTAAGTGATTAGATCAAGGTCACACAGCTAAAAATAGTCCATCTGAGGATATATTTTATGCCCTCTGAATCCAAATACAGAGATCCGTCCCATCTACCATACGTAGTCACCTTTTATTCTCTTCACCACTGATTTATTTATTTACTGTCAATTAAAATACCCATGCCCATAATTCTCATCCTGTCATATAATTTTATTTTCTTTTACCCTCAGCCAAATCCTCAACATACTAGTAGACCTCCTAACCCCTTTCTGCTGAGGTCTCTGGACTACCTCCAACATTCTCTAGCCCTCCTTTCTCCTCTTCTCAACCTTGCCTACTATTGCATGTTATCTTAATGAAGTGTGTTTAAAAAATTAGGTAAAGACTAAACTCTTTGGTGACTTAGGATCCCAGACCAAATCGCAACATCCACTAAATGTCATACTAGCCAGTCAGTTATTGGTTCTTGGGGCCAAAATAAACTACAAAGTCTTATAGCTTGGGCCAGACCTTGACGTTAACATGTACCAGGCACGTGTGTGTGTGTGTGTGTGTGTGTGTGTGTGTGTTTGTGTGTGTGTGATTTCTCTCATCCTCATGACTACTGTATTGCAGATAAGGAAACCAGGGTTCAGAGCTCAGAACACTTTCCCCTGATCAGAGCCAGCAGGTAACAGAGTCAGAACTCAAACCCAGAACCATCTGACTATACACTCTTTGCTCTATAACAGAAATCCTCAAATATCTGTCCAAAAACCAAGGGCTAGATCATCACAAAGTTTTCAGCAGTCCACAGAAAAATAAAAATAGCACAATATAATAAACACAGGGGGGTGTGATCTGGGTCAGTATTATTGGCAAGAACCATCTTTTATTCTGAGATTATGTCCTTTCTGCCTTTTTTAGTATTAAAGTTTCTTTTCTTTCTGAAATGATAATGGAAATAGGTGGTAATTTTTATTTTGAGGGTTGATGGTAATGTTCTTACTTGGTAAAATGAAAAGTAGGTAACCCTATGTTAATTATGTAGGCCCATCTACACAGTGACTACGTAAAAGGTCCAAATGAAATATACATGTTATCAGCTAATCTTAAAATGGTGACTTATGTGTCAGACTGATACTTTGAGATAGATTTTATTGAGAGTAATACTCTTTGGAAAGCAGTTATAGGATAAGAGGCAAGAGGGCAGAGAGGGGGTTGGCAGAAAGGGAGAGGGACTATTAAATACATAAGTGGTAGAAGGGATGGAGGAAAAAAAATGATTTCATAGTTTTGCCAAAATTTTTGCCTACGTTTTTATAAATGCAATTGAAAATTAAAATTCTCAGCCAGACATTGCATCTCTAAAATTTCTTTTGAAATTTTATTTACATATAATATTATTACCTCCATTATCCTCTGAACATATATATATATATATATATATATAATATAAGATTTTAGATGTCACCATCACCCACCTTAGCAAACTAAACAGACAGATAAAAAGAGAAAGATTTCTTTTTCAGATTTTTCTATTGGATTAATAGTCATCATTTTCTCTTTAAAACTTATTCCTATATTATTTAAACAGTATTTCTAGTCTCAGAAAAGATCTTTACTCTCTCCTTTCATACTTTCCAGATTTCTCAATCCAATTTAAATATACAAGCAGATCCCAACTTGTAATAGGTTTCCCTATAGATATTCTTTAGTCAGTCACTTGTTTGGAACTGAGAACACCTTTTGCCATAAAACAATATAAATGGTGATTAAGTTCTCAAAATCACTCATAAATGTTTAATGAACACAAAGGTAAGGCATAGCTCTAATTATAATAGCTCAGCTTCTAATCCTCTATTCAGAGCAGACAAAAGAGGATAAAGACATGAAAGGCTTTTCACCGTTTTCCCTGAGCTTAGGGGTCAACATTAAGCAAAGAATTCAAAATGTCATGTTCTCTGGCATCCCCCCACCACATTTTCCTCTATATCCACAGACACCAAATGTCTCTTGGTCACTTCTTTGTTCTTCCTTTTGCATCCCTCTCCCCAAATATTTTAAGCTTTGGAATTATCTTCCTCACTCCCTTCACTCAAAGCATCCATTTTCCCAGTACAACTGCCTCAGGGAATTGAGAGAAGAAAACCTAGTGAACAGAGATTAATATGTAAACAACCTGTACTTTCAGTGTCTGACTCTAGATTTCAGAACAAAAGAAGTCTAAGCCATGGGAGAGGCAATATGCCTGGCTGTTCTTTCTCTCCAGTCTTTCCCTCATTACAGTCCTGATACCTTGCAACCACTGCTTCTAATACCATACAGGTGTCCTGTCCCCACTCTTTATTGGCACTTCTGATGACAACAAAATATGGTAAATGGCTTCCATGTTTATTTGTGCTTACAGTAACTCATATAACTTGGTTTTCCCCTTGGCCTACTTGGAAGATTCTAATAGCTCTCCTGGAAAGGGAGTTTGGACTCCTATTGATACTTCTAGGATTTAGCTTCCACTCCTATCCGCAACACCCCATAAAGCACCTCAGTCCACTAGTCAGTTTCAGCCTGAATACTTCTTTCCCAACGTTTGGTCTGCTCAGTATCATGAGAGATCTGTCCCCTGGCCTGTGCAGTCATAGTTACAAGAAAGGCACATTTCAGGAGAAGGTGGATGTGATCTGCTGCTGCAGGAAACTCTCAGTGGCCCAGACACAGGAGAAATTGACCTTTGGGTGGGAAAGCAGCGGCGTGTCCACCTTGGGAATGTCCGCGTTGGGAGCTCTAAGCTAATGAAGAAGGGACTTTCTCACACTTTAAATGAAAACTTCTTGAAGGGAAAAGAGTCTGCCCTGCCTACATGCTGAACTCATACAAGTCATACTGATTCATACAAGTCACAGTCTTTTCTACAAGGGGTAATTTAGATCACAAAGAGAGGTATTAACCAATCTTCAGAGTTATCATTGCACGGCAGTTGTGGATTCAGAAAAAAAAAAAACCTAATCTACTCTTTTGGTCAGTTGTATAATCTTTCTAGGAAACAAAAAAATTTAATTCAATTAAAACAATTTAAAAGGCAGTCTCCATTATTCCAGATTTTCTCATTTCTTGTCTTTATCTATTGAGCATTCACACATGTATTTATTCATTCACTGTGCATTATTTGTTCAATCCCTCCTCTATGGGTACACAGTAAGAAGCTCATTAATGAAAGCCTCTGTGAAGGGTTTTTAACTGTTTGGTAAGCCAAGAAATTCATACATAGAGAACAAAAGAGAGACAGAAATTGCAACAGTAAATAAAGCACTAAAAATATATGCAGAGTTCCCATTGAAAGGTAGTATTTTTTTAATTATAGAAATATGATCCTATAATTCTAAACAATATAACTATTTCTAAACAATATATCTGGCAAATTTTTTAACAATAGAATGTTTACAGCAAATGACTCCCAAACTAGTGTTCCCAGAATCTCTGGAAACTGGGAGAGAAATGGCAGAATGTGTGTGCGTGTGTGTGTGTGTGTGTGTGTGTGTGTGTGTGTGAAAGACAGAGAGACAGAGAGAGATCTAAAGTAAATCATAAATCAGCCCTGGCTAAATATGCCTGATAGCGCAGTGTCTTCTACAATCGATAAGTACTTCTTGTTTATATTATTTATGAAATAATATTTCTTCCAGCTATGATGAACGAAAAAGGAAAATGGAAAAGGACTATCCAAAGAATACTGAAGAAGAATTTTCAGGAGTTAATGGCCAAATAGATGCTGCTATGGAGTTAAATGGTGAGTGTTTCCACTGTAAAGTTTCTTTATAGAAATTGTAACAAGAAATCTGGTCTCTGCTGTAACATAGAAGAAGATGGATTTCCAAATGGGAGTCCTTGGTTCTTATTTTTTTGTCCCTGAGTCCCTTATAAATTTAGCTAAAAAGATTAACCACCAGAAAGAGTATAAAAAGTCTGTCATTATGGTTCTCTCTTTACAAATGGAAAGTTTTAAAAGTATACCTTCAGTGCATTAGTCAGCTACATCATAAAGGCCATCCAGTCAAAATTACCTTTTTCATCTTTAAAATGCACATACTCTCAGCCTTCCCAGGGGCTTTCCCCACACCATCACCCAACTCCTGAAATTTAACACATAGCTGGGAAAGTTGAATTGAATTGAAGTGGGTTGAATAAGTTTAATTGGATCTTTTGAATCGGTCAAAACATTCTTCTTGAGTACATAGCACAGAGCTGGACACTGTTCAGAAATGCAAATACAGTCTGATATGGTCTCTGCACTTGTGGAATGGTTATTCTCTTTGGGAAATGACCCTCTATCCAACACAGATGAAATTACTAGAAAACAAGACAATCTATAATTTAGTATTGAATTGTGTGGTAGTCTTCACAATAATTGCAAGAGGTGATCTGAGGAAGAAAAGATCAAAACAGGCATCAGGTGCTGTAGATTTCATGCTGGGACTTCAGCTGGGTTTTAAAGAATGGCTAGAGGTTTGATTAGGGAAAGAAAACAGTGGGAGCTGGATTTCCTGGAGGGGAACAGCCTGAGTAGAAGCAAAAACCACCTCTGGCATGAGAAGAGAGATGAGAGATGATCAACATGTTAGGGGTGTCAAGTTCTAGGGCTCAAAGAGAGCTGTGAAGAGGATTAGCTAACTGCCACCTGACACGTTCTCAGTCCCCATTTGGTGCTACCTCAAGAAAGTTACAACTACAAGACAATCCCATTTATAAATTTGCAAGTCATTTTCAGTAATCATAATTTCAACTTTGTCTCTTTTAGGCTACATTTACTTCTTTTCAGGACCCAAAGCGTACAAGTATGATACAGAAAAGGAAGATGTGGTTAGTGTGCTGAAATCTAGTTCCTGGATTGGTTGCTAAATAGAAAAGTCTAGTCTTTCCTAAGGAATGAAGATGACCGAGAGCAGCTGGTAACCGGATCTTAAGGACTAAATCAGAACTCAGGTTACGTATTCTTCCCATGGCCTTCAATTCTAAGGGAAATTTAGAATTTGTTGAAAATAATTATGCTTCTAAACTGTTTCTTAGTTTTGGATTCAGAATTTTAATCCAAATGGAAAATTCCTATATGGTCAGTTTTACACAAAATCAGAATCAACACAATGCACGCTTCAGTTAGACACCGGTCATTTTTTTCTTACCTAATACACTGAGGCAAATTGATAAGTTTGGTTTTTATTTCCAGGAAGAAGCCTACTTGTGGACTCCCTGACATGTATTATAATTCTTTTAATAGGAAATAGCATTACTATACAAATTATAATAATTCTTTACAAGCAGTGGCTTTTTTGACCTTAACATTTGTTATGATGAATATAAATGTATCCGCCTTTACTTTAAACATATCACAGACAACATACTGTATAAGTTTTGTTTCTCATTGTTTTTGTGTTTGTTTGTTTGTTTGACTCTATGTGTGCTCACTGGTCTTTGAAGTAGGTTACAGTTGGCAAACCTACTCAAATGGATTTTCATACTATGTAAGAGGTGGGCACTTTGCAACAGGAAGGCTTTTAACAAAAGCCAATAAAAATGTTGTATAAGAATAGTTCCTCATTTCTCTTTCGTTAATGTTTACTAGCTTCTATCACACTTTGGCAACAAATTCTGTGTACCTATAGAAAACTCAAACCTTGGTATAGTATCATGAGTATGCAGACCCAGAAAAAATACTCATAATTCACTCTTTTTCCTTCTTCCCGAAAATAAAATGCCCTCAATGAAACTATCTTTAACCCATCTAAGTGGGTCTCTTCTGAACAGCTTTCCATCTAGGGAAGTTTATCTTTTGTTTTAGTTTTTCTCACTTCAAGCTAAACCATTTTTTTCCTACCTACTCATTAGTACAGATAAAATACTGCTGTCTGTCATTCTTATTTGTTTTAATCTTACATTTTAGTAGTTCTACTATAAAACATTGATAAAGGAAATTGAAGATGATTCAAAGAAATAGAAAGATATCTCATGTTCTTAGATTGGAAAAATTAATATTGTTAAAATGGCCATACTATCCAAAGCAATCTACAGATATAACACTATCCCTATCAAATTGCCCATGACATTTTTCACAGAACTAGAACAAATAATCCTAAAATTTATATGAAACCATAAGACACAGAATTGCCAAAGCAATCCTGAGGAAAAAGAACAAAGCTGGAGACATAACCCTCCCAAACTTCAGAAAATACTACAAAACTACAGGAATCATGGTATTGGCATAAAATAGATGTATGGTTCAATGGAACAGAAAAGAGAGCCCAGAAATAAACCCACATGCCTACAGTCAATTAATCTTTGACAAAGGAGGCAAAAATATACAATGGAGAAAAGACAGTCTCCTCAGCAAGTGGTGTTGGGAAAGCTGGACAGCCACATGTAAATCAATGAAGTTAGAACACTCCCTCACACCCTACACAAAAATAAACTCAAAATGGCTTCAAGATTTAAATATAAGGCATGACACCGTAAAACTCGTGGAAGAGAACATAGGCAAAATATTCTCTGACATAAATCATAGCAACATTTTCTTAAGTCAGTTTCCCAAAGCAATAGAAGTAAAAGCAAAAATAAACAAATCGGATTTAATCAAACTTATAACCTTTTACACACCAAAGGAAACCATAAACAAAACAAAAAGACAACATACAGACTGGGAGAAAATATTTGCAAATGATGAGACTGGCAAGGGCTTAATTTCCAAAATATACAAACAGCTCATACATCTCAATAACAAAAAACAAACAACCCAATCAAAAAAATGGGCAGAAGACATAAATAGACATTTCTCCAAAGAAGACATACAGATGGCCAAAAGGAACATGAAAAATGCTCAACTTCGTTAATTATTAGAGAAATGCAAATCAAAATCACAATGAGGTATCACTCACACCGGTCAGAATGGCCATCATTAAAATGTCTACAAATAATAAATGCTGGAGAGGGTGTGGAGAAAAGGGAGCCCTCCTACATTGTTGGTGGGAATGAAATTGGTGCATCCACTATGGAAAACAGTATGGAGGTTCCTCAAAAAACTAAACAGAGTTGCCATATGATCCAGCAATCCCACTCCTGGGTATATATTCGGAGAAAACTCTAATTTGAAAAGATACATGCACCCCAATGTTCATAGCAGCACTATTCGCAATAGCCAAGACATGGAAGCAACGTAAATGTCCATCAACATAAAAATGGATAAAGAAGATGTGGTATGTATATACAATGGAATACTACTCAACCATAAAAAAGAATGAAATCATATCATTTGCAGCAATATGGAATGACCTAGAGATTATCATACCAAGTGAAGCAAGTCAGAAAGAGAAAGACAAATACCATATGATGTCACATGTGGAATCTAAAATAATGATACTAATGAACTTATTTACAAAACAGAAACAGACTCACAGACATAGAAAACAAACTTATAGTTACCAAAGGGGAAAGGGAGGGGAGGGATAAGTTAGGAGTTTGGGATTAGCATATACAAACAACTATATATAAAATAGAAAACAACAAGAACCTACTATATAGCACAGGGAACTAAATTCAATATCTTGTAATAAACCATGACAGAAAAAAATATGAAAAAGAACATATATATATATGTATACATATAACTGAACCACTTTGCTGTTCACCAGAAACTAACACAACATTGGGAATCAACTACATTTCAATTAAAATAAATTTTCAGTACTTCTACAATTAGATGATAAAATACATTTAACATATTTCATAGACTGGAACATCTACAGTGTTCAACAGATATTAGCTATAATTATTGCCATCATTTATTAAATTTGTTTCATACACTCACTAAAAAGACAATATTAGGAAGGGACTGGGGACTTCCCCAGTGGCGCAGTGGTTAAGAGTCCGCCTGCCAATACAGGGGACATGGGTTCGAGCCCTGGTCCGGGAAGATCCCACATGCTGCAGAGCAACTAAGCCCGTGCCCCACAGCTACTGAGCCTGCGCTCCAGAGCCAGCAAGCCACAACTACTACGCTCACGTGCCACAACTACTGAAGCCCACGTGCCTAGAGCCTTTGCTCCACAACAAGAGAAGCCACCACCATGAGAAACCACACACCACAACAAAGAGCAGCCCCAGCTCACAGCAACTAGAGAAAACCCGCATACTGCAATGAAGACCCAACGCAGCCAAAAATAATAATAATAATAAAATAAATAAATAAAGTATAAGAAGTAGAAAATTATTTTTTAAAAACTAAAATGTTGGAAAAAAAAGGATGGAGCAGTTACTCAAGGTTACTCTAAACTTTCCATTTTGTTTCTGTTACTGAAAGTGGCTATTTACAGCCAACCAGATGTTGAATCTGGCATCCCTGCTTTCCAATGTCAACTGATTCTACAGAGTAAGAAAAGTCACTTTTGCAAAAACAGTCAGCTGAGGAAAACTTCTTAGTATCAATAAGCAAGGAGGGAAAACAGTCTGGCATCTCCTCAAAACACTAAACATAGAGTTACCACATAACCCAGCAATTGCACTCCTAGGTGTATACCTGTGATAAATCAAAACATATGTCCACACAAAGGTTCACAGCAGCATTATTCATAATAGCCAACAAGTAGAAACATGGCCATTAAATGAGGAATGGATTTTTTTAAACCTGGTAAATTCACATATTGGAACATTATTTGGCAATTTAGAAAAGGACTAATACATGCTACAACATGAATGAAATGTGAAAACATTACACTAAGTGAAAGAAGTCAAACACAAAAGGCCACATATTGTATGATTGTATTTATATGAGATGTTCAGAATAGGAAAAGCCATAGACGCAGAAAGCTGATTACTGCTTGTCAGCAGCTGGAGGGAGGGGGCAGCTGTGACTACTAATAGGCATGACACGCTAAAGGTGATGGTGGCTAAAGGTGATGGATGACATGCTAAAGGTGATCTGTGAATAACTGAAAGCCATTAAATTGTACACCTTAAATGGAGGAATTGTATGGTATGTGAATTATATTTCAATAAACCTATTATTTGTTTTAAATAATAAGCAAGGAGATCAAGGTGGTGCAATTATCTGTGCAGGCCGTGCAATCTGGTCAGCTGTGACAGGGACCCCATAGCAATGAAACATCAGCCTGAAGGCATCTGGTGCCGAGCACAACCAGCCAGATGTCCTCCTTATGTCCAGGGCTAGCCAAGGGGCATGTCCACTGTAAACACTTCACTAAATAAATGAATGTTACTGGATGCAAAAAGCATGTGCTCTGAGGCCTGACTGAATTCAAACCCCAGATCTGCTATTTTTAGCCTTGTGAGGTTGGTCAAGTTCCCTAATTTCTGTCTTAGTTTCCTCCTTTGTAAAATTACAGTAAGAATGGTTCTTACCTCCTAGGGATATTTAGAGGCTTAAATATATGAGTCAAAATATGTAGAACTCTAGATAGTCCCTGGTACCTTATAAGGGCTCTATAATTGTTGTTTTTGAAACAATTAGAATTAATTTTGTTTTGAGATGCTTTGGAGAATTTGTGTATATCCCTTGAGATAGCTGAGCTATAGTACCACAAGGATTGATAACCAGTGACCTGAAATTTTTCTTTTCCAAATTCCAAATTATATCAACAATCAAATAATATACTGACTGTAGTTAACCTCCATTCCCTGAAAGTAATTCTTACAAATCCTTATTCCTTTGTTGAGTAAGAGAACTGGCTTCCAGATATAGTTGTATGTATTTTGGAAAGATATAGTCTCTCTAAAGCACAAGAAATAGTGATTTTGTTTGTGTCAGAACTCAGTCAGAGCATTTATATGCTCATCTGAAAGAGGAATTTTGTGCAGAAATAATTTATAACATATGCTCCTCACTTGTTTTCAGAATAACAGTGCAAAAATATTCAGTTAAATAACAGTTTTGAACAAAGTGTGGTTTGACTGCTTCTTTTGAGATCAAGAGGAAGCAGAACAGAGTTTGCTTTCTGATGACCTCTGTGTATTGTCCTATTAACCTCAGTGATAACTATTTGGAAAGTACCAGAAAGGCTACTGAAGGACAAATGGATTCACCTAGGTGAGGGGCTTCCCTAACAGCTCAGCCTTAAATTTTCTGTGGCTGGACCAAGCTCTCTTCCAGTTAGCCTGGTGTGAAATGGCAGACCCACCTTTCTAGGTCCTCTGTTCTTTTTCAAATGTTTCTTTGGAAACACCTTGGACTTCCATTTCACATGGTAGATCACAAATGAACTACCGTTTTTTATTTGGAATTCTGTGTGATATGTTTAAAACATATCACAGGGTCTTCAAGTGCTTTCATTTATATGTACAATGATATTGAAGGTTTTTTGTGAATATTTATAGCCAAATTACCTAGCAAAGTACCATTTGAGAGGAAATGCATAATGTTTGTCAACAGGTTGGAGTTTTAGACTCCCATAATGGATCATAGAAAAGTCTAGGTCAAAAGATTCACTGCGTCTCTCTCCTACAGGCCTGAGTAGGCCTAAACAGCATCTTCTGATCATCTTCCATCTGCTGACCCTGTCTTTGGTCTCATTCCCATCCCCAAGTGGCTTGTCAACATGGCAAGACTAAAAGGCATCTATTATACTCAAAATGCCATAATCTCTGCCTTGGTTCCACCACTTAGACTCTTGGAATTGAAATACAGCAGAATTGGGAAGCCTGCTGGTAAATAAGTTAGAGTAGGAAATTAGTGAGTGACTTTGGAGTCCAAAAGAGGATGCTTCTAATGCACATATCCTCATGTTAATCTCTTCTCCACTATTCTTAATCCAACACACTTTCCTTTCATTCAATATATCATTTTAAATGGTTGGGGATAATATTAAACCTTTGTTGCACAATGCAGCATGTTGTTCCTACAAGAGTAGAGGGAGAGATCAGAAAAGATAAGGATAGAAGGATGAAAAAAAACTGTTGCAAAAGACCAGTTGAGAAATGTAACATTCAAATCCATTTTAGCTCATCTGCAGTGGGGGGAAAAAAAGCAAGTCTGTGTAAATAGTTAGTAACTTGTTTATTCTTGGAAAAGCCCAGGCCTGTAATGCAATGTAAATAATGTGAGCTTTTGAGGTTGGTTGTTCACAGCTGCCTCGGTAGAGGATGGGATGTCAAAAGTCCTATTAGAGCACATTCCACATGAATCGCAGGCTGCCCAACAACTGTAGTGTGTCACTTTACTAAACTTTAGGCATATTTGCATGTATGAACTGACAATTTCTGGAAGTTAATAAATTTTTGACCATTTATTTTGAAAGACTTCACCCCTTCCCTAAAACAGTTTTATCTCCACAAATAATTCAGCCTTTTTTGAAGGCCCTAGCTATCCCACCATCACCCTCAGTACTCATTCTTAATGCATGAAAAAATATTTATTAAGTGTTTACTTTATGTGGACACCAGTCTAGGCTCAGCTGCTTTCAAGTGTAAACTGCCCTCAAGGAGCTTACATTCTAATGGGAGAGACATTCAATATTCAAATGAATGAATAAATCTAGATGCAATGAAAGACATTAAAAATGATGTGAAAAATAAATAAAGCAGGGAAGGGGATAAAGGGTGTTGGAGTGACATTTTATAAAAGCATGTGTAGGGAAAGGATATGCTGAGTCAGGGAAATTTATGCAAAGATGTGAGTGAGGGAAGGAAGGAGACATGGTGTCTCTGGGTTTCAGGTAGAGGAAGCAGTAAGTGCAAGGTCTTGAGCTAGGAAGGGGTCGGGCACATTTGAGGCACAGCGGAAAGGCCAGTATGGCTGGAGGCAGCAAGGGAGAAGAAAAGTAGAAGGAGGTGAGGTCCGAGAGAAAGCCAGCCAAACTACCCAGAGCCTGCAGGCCACCAGTGGAGATCGACCTCATGTTGATGACATGAGAAGGGTTTGAGCAGGTACATAACATGATCTCAGCTAGGTTTCAAAGGGTCAGTCTGGCAGCCGGGTGGCAAAGAGATTGTAAAAGCTTATGAGCGGGTGCAGGGACACCAGACTGTGGCATTTGCCAAGGAAGAGATGATGACAGTGCTGACCAAGGAAGGAGCAATGAAGATGCTAAGAATGGTCAGATCGAGGAAATTCATCCAGGCAAAGCCAACAGGATTTGTTCCTGAAGTGCCTGTGGGATTTTAGGGAAAAAAGGTGGTGGGGGGAGTCAAGAATAACTCCAAAGTTTTCGGCCTAAGCAAGTGGGAGAAAGGTGGTGAAATGAGGAAGATTAGAGGAAGAATGGGTTTATGAGGGCTGGAAATCAAGAGGGAAATTTTGACTTTGCTGGGTTTGAGTTGCCTATTACACATCCAAGAGAAGATGTCCAATTAGGTAGTAGATATAAAAGCCGGAGTTCAAGGAAGAATTTGGAGTTAGAAATTTGGGAGTCATAGATAGCCCTTATATTGTTATCTACAATGTTTTGAGCCCCCTTCCCCCAGGAAACTCGGGGAAAAAGGATTATAAAAGAATATGGAAGCTGATAAAATCAAGTTTTTAAATCACCATCCAGTGCTCAGTCTACTAATCCATTCTTCTTCTCCTCTTCAAGAACGTGGTTTAATTTTCAACAAGAATTTTCGAGGTTTTGAGGGGTTTTCTCCCTTGATATTTACATTTCTTGGTACAAAAATCAAAGAATAAATCACAAAAGAAAATACAAAATCTTAAGGATTGCTCTTCCGGAAGAAAGTTGTTGGTAGCCTAGGACTTTCTTTAAAAGGTTAAAAAAGAAGTTTCAAGATTTTTTTTAAAAACTCCATTTTGTTCTTATAGTGAAAACACTTCTATTTTTAATCTTACCAAGCCTTACAGAGAAAGTGACTAGCAAGTTCTCTACAACATTCTTCTGTCTTTGCCTGAAAGCCAGAGTCAATTTGTCTTTACCTCAGTCAAGGCCTTCCCCAGTACCCAAGTCAATCTTCAAAACAACCATTATGCCTGGAACCTCAGTCCAGCCATCAGTGGCGCTCATATCAGAAGGGCCAGTCTTGCTCTCCAGTGGGCCAGTATACCAAGGGTTAGGATGAATCCCAGAGATGTACACCTTCTTCTGCCTAACCCAGTGTGTGCAAACAGGCCCTTGCCTCAGTGTTTGTTCCCAGTACACAGATTCATAACCCTACTTTGGCTGAACCCCCAGATCCCTTGGCTGGTGTCCTAGAATTATATTTAGTACCATAGTTTTTCAAGCATCATTACATACCTAATCTGCTTTGAGACTTACAGTAACCCTGAGAGGTATTATTACTTCCACGGTCACAAGGGTAAGACTAGAAATGTACATGAATGTGTACAGAGAGTAAGATCAATGCTAACTAATTGCCAAGCAAGTAGCACGAACCACACATGCTACAGAAACCCAAATAAGGAAAAGGTGGCAAGAAAGAAGGAAAGAGGAGGGGCTTCCCAGGTGGCACAGCGGTTGAGAGTCCACCTGCCGATGCAGGGGACATGGGGTTCGTGCCCCAGTCCGGGAGGATCCCACATGCCGCGGAGCGGCTGGGCCCGTGGGCCACGGCCGCTGAGCCTGCGCGTCCGGAGCCTGTGCTCCGCAACGGGAGGGGCCATAGTGGTGAGAGACCCGTGTACCGGAAAAAAAAAAAAAAAAAGGAGGAAAGGAGTCTCAGATTTTCCTTCCTACAAGTGAACCTGAAGTTCAATTCTGTTATTTTCATAATATTAATACTCGAAAGTGGTTAGGTTTAACTGCCAGGACTTTCACGTCCCATAAACACAACTACATAATCAATCTCCTTCTCTGTATCTCTCTCTCCTTCCCTCTCTCCCCCTACTCTCGCTCTTTGCTAATTACAGGCTAGTCACAAAAATATGTGAATAAGTTTCAGCCAGATCAAATTTAGTTTGAAAGCCTGAAACCTAAATAGGTTACATGCATATGAACGGAAATTTCACTGTATTTGAAGCAGGCTTCAAACTACTACAGAAAGTAAAGGCTGTTCCGGAAAGTATATCACATGAAAAACTCTAGCAATCTGATTCTGGGGTCTTTCAATATTTCTCTATGTGGTCTTGGTGGTGCTGTGTGCAGGGATCATGCACAGTACCCTGCTTTTGCTCCCGACACCTCAGAAGTGGCAGTTGGGTTTTGGCCTTTTTGTATCTTATTGTTCATAATTTGCCCCAACTGCACATGCAAGCAATTATTTTTAGTCCCTTATAGGTTTCTTTGTATTCTGTTGCTGGAGGAGACATTTTCCCAGGTGCAAGCACTCCAGTAAAGGTCCCAGTTCCCAGGTCCCAGCCTATCTCACAGACATAGGTTTTCAGCATGTGAACTTTCTTTTGGACATCTTTTCTCTCCTCAGATGCCTCACTTATTTGCTCTGTGAGTTCATATTTTCATGGATTATCAGTGTCCCTAGCTGGGGGAGGGATGAGGGCCTTCATCTTAGTTTGTGCCTTCTTGCCTAGTTTAGGGGCCAGGAAGAAATTGAAGCACCTCAGGACAGGAAGCTTGGTGTTGGAAGTCTGGACTCAGCCACTCTCATATCTCAACCTGATCAGTGGATCCTCCCCTCAGGGACACCTCAGAAATTCAACATCAGGTTCTGAGAATTTCTGAGGGCTGCTGCTATTTCTGTAATTTTCTAGTGTCTAGTCTGGGGAGGAGTGAGAGAAGTTATTTTTCAGGAACTGGTCAGGCTGACTATATATCCTGTTACTGACTTCCCATCTTTGCTGGCATTCAGCCTCAATTCCATATTAATTTATTCAAAAATATTTATTGAGCATCTACTTGGCTCTTGGATTATGTCAGCAAATGAAACAAAAGCCCTTGCCCTCATGGAGCTTCCCGTGTGCCTGAGAAAGACAGGCAATAAACAGTAGACATAATAAGTGATTAAATTATATAGTATGTTAGAAGATGATAAGTTCTATAGGAAAAATACTTGTAAGGCAGTGTCAGGCAATTGGGAATCAGGGGTTAAGGTGTAGTTCTTAACTTGAAGTGTTCTAAGTCAGGGAAGGACTCACTGAGAAAGTACAAATTAACTAGTATGTTCATGAGAAAACAAACTCACTTCTTATTTTAAAATAAAGTGTATTCTTGTATTATACTTAACACTAATAAATCAGAGAAGACTTAGCTTTTTTCATAAAACCAAGATTATTAAACCATTCTGATTTGCCAGAGACTTACTGTTATTATGTGAACTTAAATTCTTAAGATGTTTCTGAGTTAATAGTATCTGTAAAAAAGAATTTAAAAAAATAATACATTTTCTATATTAAAACTACTTTTCTCATTTTCTGTGAATTTGGGACATACTAAGATTATGTAAGGATCCCGGTGCCAGATCCAGCATCCGAGAGCAGAGTTCCCCAACCCTTGGGCCGCAGACCAGTACCGGGCCGTGGCCTGTTAGGAACCAGGCCGGACAGCAGGAGGTGAGCAGTCGGCGAGTGAGTGGAGCTTCATCTGCCGCTCCCCATTGCTCACATCACCACCTGAACCATCACTCGCATTACCTCCTGAACCACTCCCCCACCTTCGGTGGAAAAATTGTCTTCCACGAAACTGACCCCTGGTGCCAAAAAGTTAGGGACTGCTGTCTTAGAGGAACCATGTCCTGCAGCTTTGGGTGCCACCTGTTGTGCCAGGCGGATGCCACTGCACAAGAGTAGACGCCATTTGAATTCTCTGTGAATGTTTGGAGGAGGAATGCCAGAGCTACCAGCTGAAAACTATCCAAACAAAAGATATATGTAGGCTGGGGACCCTGAATCACCTCCCCCAGGATGGACTTTCTGGTTCTCTTCTTGTTCTACCTGGCTTTGGTGCTGATTGGTGTTGTTACAATCTGCATCTGCTCAAAAACCCATTGCTTGAAAGGCCTGGTCAGAGGAGGAGCTCAGATTCTTTTTCCTGTATGATTCCAGAATGCTTTTGGACAGCCATAGTAAGATTGCTTCATTACCACTTTCATACATGGAACCACACCTTCGTTATCCTGCATCTCATCTTGCAAGGGATAGTTTATGCCATCTCATCTTGCAAGGGATAGTTTATACACCTGGGAAATATTTTGCCTTTGTCAAGAGCTGGAGTTCTCCTTGTATTACCTTTTTCTGCCTTATCTGCTGCTGGTTGTAAACCTGTTTTTTTTTTTTGTTTTTGCCCTAAGTTGTGTAACCAACCCTGGTACCATAACAAAAGCAAACGAATTACTGTTTCTTCAAGTTTATGAATTCGATGAAATGATGTTCCCAAAGAACGTGAAGCGCTCCACATGTGATTTAAGGAAACCAGCATGATCCAAGCACTGCAGCATGTATAACTGGTGTGTACATCAGTTTGACCATCACTGTGTGTGGGTGAACAACTGCATTGGGGCCTGGAACACCAGGTACTTCCTCTTCTTCCTCTTGATGGTGACAGCCTAAGCTGCCACCACGGCTGTGGAGAGCACTGTTTCTGGACCAGTTGGTGGTGCCTGACTTGTACCTGGAGACTTACATCGAAGACCTTGGACACTTGCAGGTTGTTGACACTGTCTTTCTTATTCAGCACCTGTTCCTGACCTTCCCAAGGATTGTCTTCTTGTTGGGGTTTGTTGTGGTGCTGAGCTTCCTCCTGGGGAGCTACCCGTGTTCTGTCTGTACTTAGCCGCCACAAGTGGTAGAGAGGTGACCGAGCCTGGTGCCAACATTGCTCCTAGATGGCCTGGCCCCCATCAGCAGAGCCTGAGGTTTACCACAACATTCACTTCCATGGGCTTTGGAGTAACCTTCAAGAGATCTCTCTACCTGCTGCTGCACATTATGAAAGAAAGAAGAAATAAGGATGGGAAGAATGTGAACTTATGGCTTCAGTCTCACATCTCAGCCCAGTCGAGGATAAACACAGAAATACAAAGACAAACTGGTCTCGATCTTAAAGAGTTATCCTCTTTCCCAGGGGGCACAAAATTCTGAATTGATGTGAGCTCATGAAAATATAGATGAACAGAAAAACAAACAAAAAAGACTAACCAATCAGTTTCTCTGTTGTTTCTCACACAACAGAGAATTCATCTGCATCATCTAGAAACATCATCAAATGGTTATGCTATAAAACCAAATTTCCAGTCACTGATGCAACCACTTGGGAATATATTGTTGACTATGGGAAAGTCAGAAAAAAAAAATCAGTAGACAGAGAAGAAAAACTAGAGAAACAGAGTAAGCAAAGCTAAAATTCTATCGTTACTTGGAATTCACTCTAGAGGCCAAGAAAGGATGTGTCCAGGTTATATAAACATTAGTGAACTTCTCCAGAAATGCGGTTTACTTGATACTTTGCCAAGACAGCCCACTTGGGCTTCTCAGTGTAACCTCCCAAACTGCCAAACTATAATTTTCTAAAAGGTAAAATTATGACTCTCAAACAAACATAAAATAAACATATGTCAAAGAATTTGTTTATTCAATTAATTAATGAGTGTACTAGTAAGAGATTTTGGAGAATATATATGTGCAAATAGGAACATTGAAGTGATTTTGCTAATAAACACAAAACTGGTTAAAATTTTATAGGTCAATTAAATATAAATTTTACATTTAAAAGTTTTATCTCTATGCAACAATATGCCATTGCATTCCTTTTTTAAATTTTTTTAATTGAAGTATGGTTGACATATAATATTATATTAGTTTCAGGTGTATAACATAATGATTTGACATTTATATACACTATGAATTGATCACCATGATAAGTCTAGTAACCATCTGTCACCATACAAAGTTATTAAAATATTATTGGCTATAATTCATATGCTGTACATTGTATCCCCTTGACATTTATTTTCTATCTGGAAGTTTTGTACCTCTTAATCCCCTGCACCTATTTGGTCCAAAGCCCCTCCCCCTCCTCTCTGGCAACCACCAGTTTATCCACTGTTTCTATGAGACTCTTTCTTCATTTTTTTTTTTTTTTTTTTTTTTTGCGGTACGCGGGCCTCTCACTGTTGTGGCCTCTCCTGTTGCAGAGCACAGGCTCCGGACGCGCAGGCTCAGCGGCCATGGCTCACGGGCTTAGCCGCTCCGCGGCATGTGGGATCTTCCCGGACCGGGGCACGAACCCGTGTCCCCTGCATCGGCAGGCGGACTCTCAACCACTGTGCCACCAGGGAAGTCCCTCTTCATTTGTTTTGTTTTTTAGAGTCTTTGCATTTCTATGGACAAGACTGTTTGCATTACTGTGGACTGGAAAAACTTAGATTGTTATTGGTTTTCTACAACTTAGTTTCTATCCCTAAACAGCTATGAAATAGATTAGTCAACCAGACAGTGAAATAATCAAATACAACCAAATAATCTCTGGAGGATCAGCTAGATAACACTAAGGACCACTCCACTGAAAGAACAGTTAGTGCTCTCTTTTTTCTCGATTTTTCAAGTCTCATAATTGTTCTTGAAATTTAAAATAAATAATGAAAAAAAGTTTCCAATATCAATTTATTAAGGCCTATATAATTAATTCTTTTTTTTTCACACCACAACCCCCCACCCCCTGCCACTTCCCCCCCTTGGGGTCCATAAGTTTGTTCTCTACATCTGTGTCTCTATTTCTGAACAGCAAACCGGTTCATCTGTACCATTTTTCTAGGATCCACATATATGCGTTAATATATGATACTTGTTTTTCTCTTTCTGACTTATTTCACTCCGTATGACAATCTCTAGATCCATCCACGTCTCTACAAATAACCCAATTTCATTCCTTTTTATGGCTGAGTAATATTCCACTGTGTATGTGTACCACACCTTCTTTATTCATTCGTCTGTCATTGGGCATTTAGGTTGCTTCCTGGCTATTGTAAATAGTGCTGCAATGAACATTGGGGTGCATGTGTCTTTTTGAATTACGGTTTTCTCTAGGTATATGCCCAGTAGTGGGATTGCTGGGTCATATGGTAATTCTATTTTAAGTTTTTTAAAGAACCTCCATACTGTTCTCCATAGTGGCTGTATCAATTTACATTCCCACCAACAGTGCAAGAGGGTTCCCTTTTCTCCACACCCTCACCAGCATTTGTTGTTTGTAGATTTCTGATGATGCCCATTCTAACTGGTGTGAGGTGATACCTCACTGTAGTTTTGATTTGTATTTCTCTAATAATTAGTGATGTTGAGCAGCTTTTCATGTGCTTCTTGGCCACCTCTAAGTCTTCTTTGGAGAAATGTACATTTACGTCTTCTGCCCATTTTTGGATTGGGTTGTTTGTTTTTTTGATATTGAGCTGCATGACCTGTTTAAATATTTTGGAGATTAATCCTTTGTCCATTGATTCATTTGCAAATATTTTCTCCCATTCTGAGGGTTGTCTTTCATCTTGTTTATAGTTTCCTTTGTTGTGCAAAAGCTTTTAAGCTTCATTAGGTCCCATTTGTATATTTTTGGTTTTATTTCCATTTCTCTAGGAGGTGGATCAAAGGAATCTTGCTGTGATTTATGTCACAATGTCCTGCCTATATTTTCCTCTAAGAGTTTTATAGTGTCTGGACTTGCATTTAGATCTTTAATCCATTTTGAGTTTATTTTTGTGTATGCTGTTAGGGAGTGTTCTAATTTCATTCTTTTACATGTAGCTGTCCAGTTTTTGCAGCATCACTTATTGAAGAGACTGTTTTTTCTCCATTGTATATTCTTGCCTCTTTTATAAAAGATAAGGTGAACATATGTGCTTGGGTTTATCTCTGGGTTATCTACCCTGTTCCACTAATCTATATTTCTGTTTTTGTGTCAGTACCATATAGTCCGGATTACTGTAGCTTTGTAGTATAGTCTGAAGTCCGGGAACCTGATTCCTCCAGCTCCGTTTTTCTTTCTCAAGATTACTTTGGCCATTGGGGTCTTTTGTGTTTCCATACAAACTGTGAAAATTTTTGTTCTAATTCTGTAAAAAATGCCATTGGTAATTTGATAGGGATTGAATTGAATCTGTAGATTGCTTTGGGTAGGATAGTCATTTTCACAATATTGATTCTTCCAATCCAAGAACATGGTATATCTCTCAATCTATGGGTATCATCTTTAATTTCTTTCATCAGTGTCTTATAGTTTTCTGTATAAAGGTTCTTTGTCTTCCTAGGTAGCTTTCTTCCTACGTATTTTATTCTTTGTATAGCAATGGTAAATGGGAGTGTTTCCTTAATTTCTTTTCAGATTTTTCATCCTTAAAATATAGGAATGCAAGAGGTTTCTGTGCATTAATTTTGTATCCTGCAACTTTACCAAATTCATTAATTAGCTCTATGAATTCCTGGTGGCACCAGATTCCTGGTGGCATCTTTAGGATTCTTTATGTATAGTATCATGTCATCTACAAACAGTGAGTTTTACTTCTTCTTTTCCAATTTGAATTCCTTTATTTTTTTTCTTCTCTGATTGCTATGGCTAGGACTTCCAAAACTGTTTTGAATAATAGTGGCTAAAGTGGACATCCTTGCCTTGTTCCTAATCTTAGAGGAAATGGTTTCAGTTTTCCACCATTGAGAGTGGTATTTGCTGTGGATTGGTCATATATGGCCTTTATTATGTTGAGGTAGGTTCCCTCAATGCCCACATTCTGGAGAGTTTTTATCATAAATGGGTGTTGAATTTTGTCAAACCTTTTTCTGTATCAATTAAGATGATCATATGGTTTTTATTTTTAATTTCTTAATATGGTGTATCACATTGATTGACATGCATGTATTGAAGAATCCTTGCACCCCTGGGATAAATCCCACTTGATCATGGTGTATGATCCTTTTAATGTGTTGTTGGATTCTGATTGCTAGTATTTTGTTGAGGATTTTCGCATCTATATTGGCCTGTAATTTTTTTTTTTTTAGCATCAGGGTGATGGTGACCTCATAGAATGAATTTGGGAGTGTGCCTTCCTCTGCAATTTTTTGGAAGACTTTGAGAAGGATGGGTGTTAGCTCTTCTCTAAATATTTGATAGAATTCACCTGTGAATCCATCTGGTCCTGGACTTTTGTTTGTTGGAAGATTTTTAATCACAGTTTCAATTTCACTACTTGTGATTGGTCTGTTCTTATATTCTATTTCTTCCTGGTTTAGTCTTGGAAGGATACACCTTTCTAAGAATTAGTCCATTTCTTCCAGGTTGTCCATTCTATTGGCATAGAATTGCTTGTAGTAGTCTCTTAGGATGCTTTGTATTTCTGTGGTGTCTGTTGTAACTTCTCCTTTCTCATGTCTAATTTTATTTTTATTTAATTTTATTAATTTTTTTTTATTTTTTATGTTTTGCGGTACGCAGGCCTCTCACTCTTGTGGCCTTTACCGTTGCAGAGCACAGGCTCCAGACGCGCAGGCTCAGCAGCCATGGCTCACGGGCCCAGCAGCTCCATGGCATGTGGGATCTTCCTGGACCGGGGCATGAACCTGTGTCCCCTGCATCAGCAGGTGGACTCTCAACCACTGTGCCACCAGGGAAGCCCCATGTCTAATTTTATTGACTTGAGTCCTCTCCCTCTTTTTCTTGATGAGTCTGTTTAATGGTTTATCAATTTTATTTATCATCTTCTCAAAGAACCAGCTTTTAGTTTTACTGATTTTGCTATTGTTTTCTTTATTTCTATTTCACTTATTTCTGCTCTGATCTTTATGATTTCTTTCCTTCTACTAACTTTGGGTTTTGTTTGTTCTTCTTTCTCTAGTTCCTTTATGTGTAAGGTTAGATTGTTTATTTGAGATTTTTCTTGTTTCTTGAGGTAGGCTTGTATTGCTACAAGCTTCCCTCTTAGAATTGTTTTTGCTGCATCCCATAGGTTTTGCATCATTTTGTTTTTGTTGTAATTTGTCTCTAGGCATTTTTTGATTTCCTCTTTGATTTCTTCAGTGATCTCTTGGTTATTTAGTAACGTATTGTTTAGCCTCCATGTGTTTGTGTGTTTTCCGTTTCTTTCCCCTGTAATTGATTTCTAGTCTCATAGCGATGTGGTCAGAAAAGATGCTTGATATGATTTCAATTTTATTCATTTTACTGAGGCCTGCTTTGTGACCCCATATGTGATCTATCCTGGAGAATGTTACATGTGCCCTTGAGAAGAAAGTGTAATCTGCTGTTTTTGGATGTAACATCCTATAAATATCAATTAAATCTATCTGGTCGATTATGACATTTAAAGCTTGTGTTTCCTTAATAATTTTCTGTTTGGATGATCTGTCCATTCATGTAAGTGAGGTGTTAAAATCCCCCACTATTATTGTGTTACTGTTGATTTCCTCTTTTATAGCTGTTAGCAGTTGCCTTATGTACTGAGGTGCTCCTATGTTGGGTACACAAATGTTTATAATTGCTATATCTCTTTCTAGGAATGTTCCCTTAACATTATGTAGTGTCCTTTCTTGTCTTTTTTTTTTTTATCCCCTAAGGTGACTTTTTTACATCTTTATTGGAGTATAATTGCTTTACACTGGTGTGTTGGTTTCTGCTTATAACAAAGTGAATAAGCTATACATATACATATGTTCCCATATCTCTTCCCTCTTGCGTCTCCCTCCCTCCCACCCTCCCTATCCCACCCCTCTAGGTGGTCACAAAGCACCGACCTGATCTCCCTGTGCTATGTGGCTGCTTCCCACTAGCCATCTATTTTACATTTGGGAGTGTATATATACACATGCCACTCTCTCACTTTGTCACAGCTTACACTTGCCCCTCCCCATATCCTCAAGTCCATTCGCTAGTAGATCTGCGTTTTTATTCCTGTCTTACCCCTAAGTTCTTCATAACATTTTTTTCTTAAATTCCATATATATGTGTTAGCATACAGTATTTGTCTTTCTCTTTCTGACTTACTTCACTCTGTATGACAGACTCTAGGTCCATCCACCTCATTACAAATAGCTCAATTTTGTTTCCTTTTATGGCTGAGTAATATTCCATTGTATATATGTGCCACATCTTCTTTATCCATTCAGCCAATAATGGACACTTAAGTTCTTTCCATGTCTGGGCTATTGTAAATAGAGCTGCAATGAACATTTTGGTACATGACTCTTTCTGAATTATGGTTTTCTCAGGGTATATGCCCAGTAGTGGGATTGCTGGGTCATATGGTAGTTCTATTTGTAGTTTTTTAAGGAACCTCCATACTGTTCTCCATAGTGGCTGTACCAATTCACATTCCCACCAGCAGTGCAAGAGTGTTCCCTTTTCTCCACATCCTCTCCAGCATTTATTGTTTCTAGATTTTTTGATGATGGCCATTCTGACTGGTGTGAGATGATATCTCATTGTAGTTTTGATTTGCATTTCTCTAATGATGAATGATGTTGAGCATTCTTTAATGTGTTGGTTGGCAGTCTGTATATCTACTTTGGAGAAATGTCTATTTAGTTTTCTGTCCATTTTTGGATTGGGTTGTTTGTTTTTTTGTTATTGAGCTGCATGAGCTGCTTATAAATTTTGGAGATTAATCCTTTGTCAGTTGCTTCATTTGCAAATATTTTCTCCCATTCTGAGGGTTGTCTTTTGGTCTTGTTTATGGTTTCCTTTGCTGTGCAAAAGCTTTGAAGCTTCATTAGGTCCCATTTGTTTATTTTTGTTTTTATTTCCATTTCTCTAGGAGGTGGGTCAAAAAGGATCTTGCTGTGATTTATGTCATAGAGTGTTCTGCCTATGTTTTCCTCTAAGAGTTTGATAGTTTCTGGCCTTACATTTAGGTCTTTAATCAATTTTCAGCTTATTTTTGTGTATGGTGTTACGGAGTGATTTAATCTCATAATTTTATATGTACCTGTCCAGTTTTCCCAGCACCATTTATTGAACAGGCTGTCATTTCTCCACTGCATATTCCTGCCTCCTTTATCAAAGATAAGGTGATCATATGTGTGTGGGTTTATCTCTGGGCTTTCTATCCTATTCCACTGATCTAGCTTTCTGTTTTTGTGCCAGTACCATACTGTCTTGATTACTGTAGCTTTGTAGTATAGTCTGAAGTCAGGAAGCCTGATTCCTCCAGCTCCGTTTTTCATTCTCAAGAATGCTTTGGCTATTCGGGGTCTTTTGTGTTTCCATACAAATTGTGAAATATTTTGTTCTAGTTTTGTGAAAAATGCCAGTGGCAATTTGATAGGGATTGCATTGAATCTGTAGATTGCTTTGGGTAATATAGTCATTTTCACAATGTTGATTCTTCCAATCCAAGAATATGGTATATATCTCCATCTATTTGTATCATCTTTAATTTCTTTCATCAGTGTCTTATAATTTTCTGCATACAGGTCTTTTGTCTCCTTAGGTAGGTTTATTCCTAGATATTTTATTCTTTTTGTTGTACTGGTAAATGGGAGTGTTTTCTTGATTTCACTTTCAGATTTTTCATCATTAGTGCAGAGGAATGACAGAGATTTCTGTGCATTAATTTTGTATCCTGCTACTTTACCAAATTCATTGATTAACTCTAGTAGTTTACTGGTAGCATCTTTAGGATTCTCTATGTATAGTATCATATCATCTGCAAACAGTGACAGCTTTACTTCTTCTTTTCTGATTTGGATTCCTTTTATTTCCTTTTCTTCTCTGATTGCTGTGGCTATAACTTCCAAAACAATGTTGAATAAGAGTGGTGAGAGTGGGCAACCTTGTCTTTTTCCTGATCTTAGTGGAAATGCTTTCAGTTTTTCACCATTCAGGAAGGTGTTGGCTGTGGGTTTGTCATATATGGCCTTTATTATGTTGAGGAAAGTTCCCTCTATGCCTACTTTCTGCAGGGTTTTTATCATAAATCGGTGTTGAATTTTGTCAAAAGCTTTCTCTGCATCTATTGAGATCATCATATGGTTTTTTTCCATCAATTTTTTAATATGGTGTATCACTTTGATTGATTTGCATATATTGAAGAATCCTTGCATTCCTGGAATAAACCCCACTTGATCATGATGGATGATCCTTTTAATGTGCTGTTGGATTCTCTTTGCTAGTATTTTGTTGAGGATTTTTGCATCTATGTTCATCAGTGATATTGGCCTGTAGTTTTCTTTCTTTGTGACATCCTTGTCTGGTTTTGCTATCAAGGTTATTGTGGCCTCATAGAATGAGTTTGTGAGTGTTCCTCCCTCTGCTATATTCCGTAAGAGTTTGAGAAGGATAGGTGTTAGCTCTTCTCTAAATGTTTGATAGAATTCGCCTGTGGAGCCATCTGGTCCTGGGCTTTTGTTTGTTGGAAGACTTTTAATCACAGTTTCAATTTCAGTGCTTGTGATTGGTCTGTTCATATTTTCTATTTCTTCCTGATTCAGTCTTGGCAGGTTTGCGTTTCTAAGAATTTGTCCATTTCTTCCAGGTTGTCCATTTTATTGGCACAGATTTGCTTGTAGTAATCTTTCATGATCGTTTGTATTTCTGCAGTCAGTTGTTACTTCTCCTTTTTCATTTCTAATTCTATTGATTTGAGTCTTCTCCCTTTTTTTCTTGATGAGTCTGGCTAATGGTTTATCAATTTTATTAATCTTCTCAAAGAACCAGCTTTTAGTTTTATTGATCTTTGCTATCATTTCCTTCATTTCTTTTTCATTTATTTCTGATCTGATTTTCATGATTTCTTTCCTTCTGCTAACTTTGGGGTTTTTTTGTTCTTCTTTCTCTAATTGCTTTAGGTGCAAGGTTAGGTTGTTTATTCGAGATGTTTCCTGTTTCTTAAGGTAGGATTTTATTGCTATAAACTTCCCTCTTAGAACTGCTTTTGCTGCATCCCATAGGTTTTGGGTCATCGTGTCTCCATTGTCATTTGTTTCTAGGTATTTTTTTATTTCCTTTTTGATTTCTTCAGTGATAACTTCGTTATTAAGTAGTGTATTGTTTAGCCTCCATGTGTTTGTATTTTTTACAGATCTTTTCCTGTTATTGATATCTAGTCACATGGCATTGTGGTCGGAAAAAATACTTGAAACAATTTCAGTTTTCTTAAATTTACCAAGGCTTGATTTGTGACCCAAGATATGATCGATCCTGGAGAATGTTCCATGAGCACTTGAGAAAAATGTGTATTCTGTTGTTTTTGGATGGAATGTCTTATAAATATCAATTAAGTCCATCTTGTTTAATGTACCATTTAAAGCTTGTGTTTCCTTATTTATTTTCATTTTGGATGATCTGTCCATTGGTGAAAGTGGGGTGTTAAAGTCCCCTACTATGAATGTGTTACTGTCGATTTCCCCTTTTATGGCTGTTAGTATTTGCCTTATGTATTGAGGTGCTCCTATGTTGGGTGCATAAATATTTACAATTGTTATATCTTCTTCTTGGATTGATCCCTTGATCATTATGTAGTGTCCTTCTTTGTCTCTTCTAATAGTCTTTATTTTCAAGTCTATTTTGTCTGATATGAGAATTGCTACTCCAGCTTTCTTTTGGTTTCCATTTGCATGGAATATCTTTTTCCATCCCCTTACTTTCAGTCTGTATGTGTCTCTAGGTCTGAAGTGGGTCTCTTGTAGACAGCACATATATGGGTCTTGTTTTTGTATCCATTCAGCCAATCTGTGTCTTTTGGTGGGAGCATTTAGTCCATTTACATTTAAGGTAATTATCGATATGTATGTTCCTATTCCCATTTTCTTAATTGTTTTGCTTTCTTTATTGTAGGTCTTTTCCTTCTCTTGTGTTTCTTCCCTAGAGAAGATGCTTTAGCATTTGTTGTAAAGCTGGTTTGGTGGTGCGGAACTCAGCTTTTGCTTGTCTATAAAGGTTTTGTTTTCTCTATCAAATCTGAATGAGATCTTTTCCGGGTAGAGTCATCTTGGTTTTAGGTTCTTCCCTTTCATCAGTTTAAATATATCATGGCACTCCCTTCTGGCTTGTAGAGTTTCTGCTGAGAAATCAGCTGTTAACCTTATGGGAGTTCCCTGGTATGTTATTTGTCATTTTTCCCTTGTTACTTTCAATAATTTTTCTTTGTCTTTAATTTTTGTCAGTTTGATTACTATATGTCTCAGTTTGTTTCTCCTTGGCTTTATCCTGCCTGAGACTCTCTGCACTTCCTGGACTTGGGTGGTTATTTCCTTTCCCATGTTAGGGAATTTTTCAACTATAATCTCTTCAAATATTTTCTCGAGTCCTTTCTGTCTCTCTTCTCCTCCTAATGCGAATATTGTTGCATTTAATGTTGTCCCAGAGGTCTCTTAGGGTGTCCTCATTTCATTTCATTCTTTATTCTCTTCCATGGCAGTGCATTCCACCATTCTGTCTTCCAGGTCACTTATCCATTCTTCTGCCTCAGTTATTCTGGTATTGATTCCTTCTACTGTATTTTTCATTTAAGTTATTGTATTGTTCATTTCTGTTTGTTTGTATTTGTTCTTTAATTCTTGTAGGTCTTTGTTAAACATTTCTTGCATCTTCTAGATCTTTGCCTCCATTCTTTTTCCAAGGTCCTGGATCATCTTCACTATCATTATTCTGAATTCTTTTTCTGGAACGTTGCCTATCTCCACTTCATTTAGTTGTTTTTCTTGGATTTTATCTTGTTCCTTCATGTGGTACATAGCCTTCTGCCTTTTCATCTTGTCTATCTTTCTGTGAATGTTGTTTTTGTTTCACAGGCTGCTGGATTGTAGTTCTTCTTGCTTCTGCTGTCTGCCCTCTGGTGGAAGAGGCAATCTCTAATTAATTCTTTTTTCAGCTGGATTTTGAGCCTGCAGTCTGCTTTCATATATCTATCTGGGCTAAGAAAATCTATACAGGTACATTATAAGCTTTCCATTAGGGTTAGCCATAATTTGAATGTTATTTCTAATATTAGTTCCTAATATTATGGTGGAAATTTGAATTTTTTTTCCTTTTGAAGTAATTTTTACAAATAAAATCAACATAAATAAAGTTCAAATTAAATAAAAGACAGTTTTCTAGGTCAAAACCCTGCTTTATCCTTCCATCTTGCCAGACAATATTCTTCAGAAAGTTGGTTACTGGGTAGAGCTACTGAGAGATGGAATATTTGAGAAAGGACACTTCCTGGAGCGGGACTTTTGAAGACAGCTGATGTGGCCTCTGGAAGTTCACTGAGCACCTAAAGGAGTGCTTGGCATCTGCTCCTTCAGAGCTGGGAAAATTCAGGCAGGTCCAGAGCCTCCAGGCAGGAACTAGCAGTTATTCCCTTGTCTATATTTACCCAGAAACCAGCCTTCCAACCCACACTTGACAGGTATTTGGAGATATGTCTCTTGCTGAAGCAGTACAATGCCAGTATAATTGGCCAAATAAGAATTTTCCCATTAAGTATTTTTGGGTACAACCAGCTTTATCAAAAGCATAAGATACCCTTGGAATCTGAAGCTTTTACCCTTGAAATTTCAGATTTTTGCAAGCACAGAATGTCCAAGTTCATGGCTTCATTATTTTGCTGAAGGAAAAACTGGGTGCAGTGGCATTGTGAGGATGGTGTGCATGAGAGGAGCACCTGAGCACTAGATCCTGCTAGCCACTGGGCATCTGCATTATAGCGTGGCTTACCAATCAATGTCCTTCACCAGTGTCAAGGTTCTGCTGCATTTTTAAACTACCTATCGTATGCTCTATACTCCAGGGAGTAGAAGAATATAAACATATAAGACATTCTCTTTGCCATCAAAGAATATTTATTTTCATTAGACAGACAAGATGGAGTTAATAAGATGGCAAACAACACCCAAGATAACATGACTAAGAGCTGAAGGAGTTCTATAAGAAAATGCCAGAAAGTCAAGGGACCTGTGAGTAGTTACAGAGGAGCGAGGTTTTGAATCCCATCCTGAAAAAATATATAGAATTGGGGCAGATGAGAAAGGAAGGGAGGGTGGGGGAGGATTCCAGCAAAAGGGGAAGTTGGAATAGGAAGATAGTACCAGATAAAGGAACTAATTTAGAATGTGTATGGTGTAGAGGACAGGAAAAAAAATGCCTTTTGTGGCAGAGTTAATAAAAAGTAAAATTTTTCATAGGAGAATAGAGGAAAATAGCATTGAGTGGCTTCGTGTTATGCCAGACATTTTTACATCATTATTCCACATAATCTTTTTTTTTTAAGATAAATCTACATGAAGAAAAGATCACTATCATCCCCATTTCACAGATGAATATGCAAATGAGACTCAAGGAGTAAAGTAACTTGACCAGCTGGGATTTACAGCCAAGTCTTCTGATTCTCAACTTTTCTCATGATAGGCAGTACTTTTTCTAATTGCACCTCATGGAGAAGGCAAGACTTGAGCTAGTCCCCTAAAAACAGGTATGTATTTGAAGTACTAGTTATTAAACTACTGAGTGGCAGAAACCCATTGCCCAGCATCTAGTAGATGCTAAATAAATATTCATTACATGAGTGAATAAATTAATAAATACCTAAGCAGAGAACACATTCTGGGAATGGAAATGGTTTAAATAGACAATAAGGAGATATTATATAACTTATATTGGGCTATGTTATGAAAGATACAGGAGATCAAGCTGAAGAACTGGACTTTATTCAACGAAGAATGCAGGTTGCAAAACGGAATTTTTTTAAATGGAGCTACAGAGGAAACGGGGTATTTTAAATAATGGTTGTTGGTTTGTTACTGAGTCCAAGCTCGTTCTGCCTGCTGCACGACAGGCCAGTAAATCGGGAGATGAGGTGTCGAGGCAAGGAATACAGCTTTATTTGGAAAGCCCGCAGACCAAGAAAATGGCAGACTAGGTGTCTCCAAAAAACCATCTTGTCGGGATTTGATGTCAATTTCTTTTATAGAACAGAGACGGGGAGGAGATGAGGAAGGAAAGTAAAAAAGGCATAAGATTTGCAAATGTCCCCTAGAATGGCCAGCCTCGGGGAGGGGGTGTGTTAATTTCTTCTTTCTTGCAGACATCCACAGGTGGACAGGGTCAGGATGCTTCCCTGAACAAAGGCACGTTGGTTTAACATTCAGGCAGAGGGGCAGGGTTCCCCTGAGGCAGGCCATTATGTATAGACAGTATCCTTTTAGTGAACAAAAGCAGTGGAAAGCAAAGGTTAAAGTAAAAGAAACAGATCCAACATGTAGTCAGATTTGGTTCTTCCCTGTTACAGCTTCACAACCTCAGAAGTTCCCTGGGTGAAATTTGAAACTGGCTCCCACACACAGAAAGCAAAGAGAGACTGAAGAAAGGAAGATCACTCCAGACTGGTAGGTGGCAGATTTGATAAGCAAGGGAACTTACATATGAGGCTTGTCTTGGGCGACCACAAGGTGAGTAGATCTCTGCACCTGCCCCCAGAACCTTGTTTATACAGAGGTCTTAACTGGGTTCAGTCAAACTCACATATCCAGTCCATGTGATCTCAACAACACAGGCTCTCTCAAGGCTGCATCCTTGAAAATGGCTCCAGCATTGGGAGCAGTGGGCAGAACATACATTCCAGGGATAGGGGAGGAGTGAGGAGCCTCTGATTGCCCAGGTCCAGTTCATGGGTCAACCAGCAGTCATGTCCTCTCATGACCTCCTCCCACAATGGTTTAAACTAAGTTGCCATTGCATTGACTGAGAGGAACAATTGTTTATGTACCTTATGTAAATATCATGGACTTTTATATCTAGAGGAGGAGAAAGACAAGGAGGACAAGAAGAAGAAAAGAAAGAAGGAGGAGGGGGAAGAGAAGGAGGAGGAGAAAGAGGATGATGGGAAAGAGGAGGAGGAGAAGGAGGGTGGGGAGGAAGAAAAAGAGGAAGAGAAGCAACAGCATGAGACAAACCACTTACTTCTCTTTGGAAGATATTATTACAGACATACTCAACAGATGTAAAATTACTCTGAGAAATTGCTTATATAAGCTTATAAATGCTTACCCTCAAGTTCTGTATGCATGTCATTAGACTGGTAGCAAGCAGATCCCAGACCAGCATTGCCCTGTGGAGCACATTTTGGGTAGCCCTAGTCCATAGAATGGAGCCATTCAAAATGATGTGCCTTAAATTCAAACTTTTTGTCATATCAACAATGTCATTCAGCAAGTTTTCAAACTAAAAGTCATCTGTAAAGTATGTCATAATATGTTTATATTTATGAGATATCTAAAAACATTACAGAGGAGATACAACGGAAGAGGGAAAGTGGTAGGAAGAGAAGTAGAATGAGCCAAGAATTTCATAATTACACCAAAATATATTTCAGTAAGGCTTTATTCATAAAACATTACAACCAAGTGTGAAAATTCTACTGAGGAGAGAATAAGAGAACATTGAGTATAATTTCACCAAGTGAGAGTTTGATGAGAGTTTAGTTTTTACACAAGTAATAATGTCCTCAACGGTGAAAATTGTCAAGCATTTCAATGTGACATTTGTCACACCGAGAAACTCTGCTAGTGGCCTAGCATCATGGGACTTACTCTTGTCTATTTGAGGAAGTCAGGCAATTCCAAGTCAATTTCAAGTCAACCCAAGATGTAACTATTCTTCTAATAACACAGCCCCAAATTCCAAAACATGACCATGTGACTAACCTAACCACAGAATGCCAAAAACTTCAAGCCAGTAAGGCTCAGGAATTTAAGTACCAAAGAGTACCAAACCACAGCATTATTAATAAAATACAAAACAGTCCTCAAGTTATACTTAGGTTGTATTTCAAAACTTTGTTAGTTGGCTCTTTAGAACTCAGAACATATTTCCCAAGACGGTGATCTTTTAAACTAACAAAAGACTATCTACCTTTGAGTAGAATTGTTGGTTCATAATCTATGTATATGTTCAGCTTTAATATATAATATATACCAAAAAATTATCTTCAAGAGGGGTTGTCCTAATGTACACTCCAGCCAGCAGTGTGTGAGTTCCAGTGAATAATCTTTTTTTTTTTTTTTTTTGCGGTGCACAGGCCTCTCACTGTTGTGGCCTCTCCCGTTGCGGAGCACAGGCTCTGGACGCACAGCCTCAGCGGCCATGGCTCACGGGCCCAGCCGCTCCGCAGTATGTGGGATCTTCCCGGACCGGGGCACGAACCCGTGTCCCCTGCATCGGCAGGCGGACTCTCAACCACTGCGCCACCAGGGAAGCCCGAATAATCTTTTTTATTGAGCATTTAGTATGTGCCAGACACCGTGTAAGTGCTTTTCATGTGTAGTTTTATTTGATCTTCACAACAACTCAGTGAGGTGGGTATTACTGTTTCTCTATTTCTAGGTTAGGTGAACTTGCCCCAGTCATATAGCTAAAAAGAGGCAGAGCCAGGATTGGAGCCCATGTCCAATGCTGTAAGCCACTAAGCCTTCCCTGAGAAAGACTTCAGTGCATCCAGAGCAAACACATATGAAAAATACCCCTCAATGCAGTAAAGGAAGAGCTGCATTTAGTTCTGCACATCAGTCAACGGTCAGCTCTGCATGGGGATATGCCTGAGGGCTGATGGGAGCAGACACAAGCCTTCCAGATACAGTTAGCATGGGAAGATGATTCAGAGATTTGGAAAGAGGGGAAGGATGGCTTAGGCAAGGCTGGGAGGTGGAAAACACACAAGTGAGGTCAAGAGCTCTGTGACTGGGCCTTCCCTGGTGGCGCAGTGGTTAAGAATCCACCTGCCGATGCAGGGGACACGGGTTCGATCCCTCGTCTGGGGAGATCCCACATGCCGCCGAGCCCATGTGCCACAACTGCTGAGCCTGCACTCTGGAGCCCGCGAGCCACAACTACTGAGCCCATGTGCTGCAACTACTGAAGTCCATGTGCCTGGAGCCTGTACTCTGCAACAAGAGAAGCCACCGCAATGAGAAGCCCGCGCACCACAACGAAGACCCAACGCAGCCAAAAAAAAAAAAAAGAGCTATGTGACTGGGCTTGCTCTGTGCTCTGCACTTGCAGCCTCATGCATATATGACTTCCTGAGAAGTGAGTTGTCTGACTTTCTGGAGCTTTCCCCAGAATACTACAGACGCCACGATTCTGAATGAAAAAGTGATTTTCACACACATTTCACCTTGGGGAGAAAATTTCTGTTCTCTCTTCCTGGAATTCCACCCTTTGTTCTTTGGTTCTGTTTCTTGTTTCTAAGTGGAATTTTCTTCCTCTCTTTCTCATTCCCCTGGTGCTGGTCTATCCTCCCACTCTGATGGGAATTCCTCTTAAAATTCTGGCAGTCTCTTTGATGAGCTGAGCCCGGTAAAGCCTGGGAAGTGTGCTCTGAGCCTCTGGGTGTCTGACCACCTTCCCACAACCCACAAGTGGAGTGTGTCTGTGCACAGATCATCGGTATCTTCCCCTCTTTGAGATCCAAGTTGGCCTGGCCTTACTCTCTGGGTGGACATGTGTCTGAGCCAGCTCAGAGTATTGCATTTTCGGTCCAAATTTCCACCTCTGAGGTCACAATTTTCACTATCTAAATACAAAAATGAGAGCCCCCTTTCTGCACTGAGTTTAAGTTATCACCAGTCAGATCCTCTGAGAGTTTCCATGCTGGGGGGATGCTTGCATTCTCTCTCATCTCTTATTTGTTCCATCATCTTTTCTCCAAGCTCCTCCTCAGATCATCATCATTATGGTCATCTGTGCCTTGTCACCCTCCCTGGGCCTGCTGTCCCCTTCAGCATGGACACAGCCCCTCTTCCCCATGCCCCAGGTCATCACAATCACAGAGTTGATGTGAGTAGCAGGTTTAAGGAGAAGATTAGAGCACAGAAGAGGAAACAACTTACAACTGACTATTAAGGCTCTCTTGTAACATTTCCTGACCATATCAGCCCAATGTCCTTTCCTGGCTGTTTCTCTTCTCAGACCCTTATCCTCAACATCTGTGGTACTCTTCCCTCTCCTCTTGCCTGTATTTTCCCTTATGCTTCCCCAAGTTCAGAGGCCTTTGAACACTTCCTGGGGACCACCAGGAAAAATAGGAAATTCCTATTACTTTATTACACAGATCGATTTACTGATAGCTTCCTTTGCCTCCAGTTCCCATTTCATAATCTTGAACTTTCAGAATCAAAATATCGTAAGTGGTATCCTTAAAAGAAAACTATGCACTCTAGGCTTCCAACTTCGGCAGCAGCCCAGATCTCTGAACGTTTTAAACAACTTCAAAGCTTCTGACTCAGGTTTTATTAGTTTCATGGTGAAAGCACCTGTGCTTTCCTCTTCCGGGAGTCTGTAGGTGGAAGGAGAGCAGTTCTCAAGCTAGTCTCTCCCTTACCTGGTCAAACATCAGAGCCGGGGCTTTTTTCTGCTCTTTCATGGGTAAAAGTACTTCTCGAGGACATGGTCTCAGAGATGAATCATGTCTCTGGCATCAGACAAAAGCTCAAGTTAAGGATTGGCCACATCAAAGGATGCACAAAATTCTCCTCTCCACTATTCCCACCAGGAAAATAAGGCACCTCTAGATTATGCAGCCAACACAAATAGGCAGCAAACACATGGCGAGTCAAACTGAAGAACAAACTCTTGTCGTATACAAAAGAATATTCCAGAGATCTGAAACACAGTTCTAACTTCAAGGTGCATAATATTTACACATCAGATATTTAGGTCCTATTTCCTGTGGTCCCTGTGAAAGAAGCTTTTTTGTTCCCCTACTCTATGCCAAGAGTGTAATTCTCAGAATGGTCCTGGGAGTTGAGGTTATTACTCTCACCTAACAAGCAGTGTAACTGAGGCCCACAGAGGTTAAGATTTTTGCCTAATTTAACACAAATTAGTGCCAGAAGAATGGTTAAAATCTTGTTCTTCAGATTCCAAGTCCCTAGCAATTTGTGTTTCCCCAAAATACAGAAGATACTAAGTCAAACATCCAAGTGGCAATCTACCTCTTAGTGTTTGCCTCTTGCCTCAAATCCTCCAAAAACTACATCAAATGAGGGGACATAAGGGGCAATGAGAAAATAAAATATGAAGACAGCTTTCTAAGGCAGCAGAGAGGAACATGAAAAACAAATACAACATTAAATATTTCAGCCTCTGTTATTAAGTATACTGGTAGCCTATTAATTGATAAAAGTATTTGAATTATTAATTATTCTTTGGAGAAATCTATTTGTTTACTGCTCTGCCTCTCCAGGATAGGGAGAACACCTTTTTTTTTTTTTTTAAATCACAAAATGCTGGAATGTTTTAGCTTCAGGAATCTTATGAAGGAAGGGCAGGATTTCCAGCCCAAGTCTCATAGCCTGAGTGAGGAGAATACAAAGTGAAAAATGAGAAGTAAGTATCAGTACACAGGGGTTGTATTTTTCTAATTGGTAACCTGAGACAAGGCAGTTTCAAACTCTCCCAGACAAACTGTTAAAGGTCCAGACACAAACAGGATTTGGGAGCATGAAAGAGCAGCCCACAGGCTGTCTGGATCCCATTGGAGCTACTGTTGTCAACGTACTATCATTATAAGGGGTTCATGCTTCACTGAGGAAGGGCCCTGGGTGACATCTGTCCCACCCTCTCTCGTTCACCAAGCAATGAAGATTAGATATTACACCTGCAAACCCACAGGTTGTTAGAGTCTAGAACTCAGACCCCACCTAAATTCCCAGAACCCAAAAGTGAAAAGATGAATTGCTATGTGGGTGGAGGTGGGAGGGAAAGTGGCAGTGGCTGCAGCAGGAGCTCACAGCTCTAGACAGCCCTGTTGATCAATGTGCTCTCTCCCACCTTTACCTTTCTGATGACACACATCTCACAAGCCTCAGTTTTCTCATCTGCATAATGGGAATAATAATTACAGAATTGTTGTTGTGAGAATTAAATGAGACAGTCTATATAAAACACATATCACAATGCCTAGTTCACAATAAGCAATAAATTAATGGTTGGTATAATATTAAAATAATTAATAATTATTTTTATTTCCCTTTTACAGTCCTGAGGAATTGTTTCATGTTGCAGTGTTACCCATCTTATTACCCAGTGCTAGGAAACAAGATATCTGAGTTCCAGTCCTGGTCTTCTGCTAATGAACTCTGAGTTCTTGGATGGCTTGCTTCATCTTTCCAGAATGACTAAATCTCAGTCTCCATGTGCCAGAAATTCTAATAAATAGCATTGATGAAATAATCCCCCTCCAAAAATCTTGTCTTAGTCTCTATTCTAAATAAATATTGAAATTACTGTTGAATTTTAATAATGTATATGTAGACTTCAAGTTAGCATATTTTTATTACTTATCTTTAATAGATATTGTGTCCCACATAGAATTTAATTTAGAGAACTTTTCGCTGAAGTTAACTGTGGACTAATGAGGACTCAGCTACACACATACCCTTAAAAGTAAGTCCATAACAGTTCATGCTCACTATGGTAAAATTCGCTTTGCCAATTTCTATAGCACTACTGATTCCTGTATTTAAACAGTAGATTTGAGATAATCAAAATATGGGATTATAAAAATAAGAAAACAGAATTTGAATTCCATCATTTCTGTCATTCCCTGTGACCATGTGGAGTTTTTTGGTATTTTAAAATTTTCAACTGTAGAGACATATGAAAGATGATAAATTCAATCCCAAAGAAACAGACATGGACAGCACTGTGATTTCTGGAAATTAATGTGAAATGAGATTTTTTATGACTCTGACAAAATTAGCCCTAAGTTTAAGATTTTTCCTATTTGTATGTTGGTTGCTCCATGTGAAAGAAAACTTTAAAATTAAATTAATAAGACGTGTTCTTTATGAAATAATGCCATTTGCAGCAAAATGGATGCAACTAGAGATTATCATACTAAGTGAAGTAAGTCAGAAAAAGATAAATACCATATGATATAACTTATATGTGTAATTTAAAATATGGCACAAATGAACGTATGTACAAAACAGAAACAGACTCACAGACATAGAGAACAGACTTGTGGTTGTCAAAGGGGAAGGGAGTAGGGGAAGAAAGGACTGGGAGTTTTGGGTTAGCAGATGCAAGCTATTATATACAGAATGGATGAATGACAAGGTCCTACTGTATAGCACAGGGAACTATATTTGATATCCTGTGATTAAACCATAATGAAAAGAATATTAAAAAAGAATGTCCATAAGTGTATAACTGAGTCACTTTGCTGTACAGCAGAGATTTGCACAGTGTAAATCAACTATATTTCAAATTTTAAAATTTTTAATAAATAAATAAAATGCAAATCCAAAAAAAATTGTTCTTCAATTAACTATGAGTCAAGATATACTGACAAATTTTAACCCAAATGTGCAAAGATCAATTACAATGAAGTTCAGGCTGAAAAAAAAAACTTTTTCATTACGATGTTCAGTAACTGAAAATTTCACTTTCTGCATTTCCTTTCCAGTCAGTATTCTTATTCATTTTGTTTCCTGATTATGACAAAATAATTTTGTCATACAGAGAAAGGGGGTGTTAAAAACAATGACTCACTCCATAGGCCATAAACACTAGGTTTACTCCTGTTCCGTCAACCAGAGATAAGGGGGTCGGGCTGTTTTCAGAGTTGGAAAGGGTGGTCCACGGGGAAACGCTAACCTAAAGGCATGTTTTCTTTGAACTGCAGGGTGTTGGGTCACACAGTATTGTTATTTGTTTACTTATTATTTAAATTATTTAAATAAATATCATTTTAAAATCAGGATTTTCTGGATATATGCCCAGGGGTGGGACTGCAGGATCATATGGTAGCTGTATTTTTAGTTTTTTAAGGAACCTCCATACTGTTCTCCATAGTGGCTGCACCAAGAAAACCATAATTCAGTAAGATACATGCACCCCAACATTCATTGCAGCACTGTTTACATTAACCAAGACATGGAAGCAACCTAAATGTCCACTGACAGTTGAATGGATAAAGAACATGTGGTATATATTATGCACAATGGCATATTACTCAGCCATAAAAATATGAAATAATGTCATTTGCAGCAGCATGGAATGACTGAGAGATTATCATACTAAGTGAAGTAAGTCAGAAAGAGAAAGACAAATACCATATGATATTACTTATACATGGAATCTTGAAAAAAAATGATACAAATGAACTTATATACAAAACAGAAATAGATCCACAGACCTAGAAAACAAACTTATGGTTAGCAAAAGGGAAAGGGGGAGGAGGGATAAATTAGGAGTTTGGGATTAACATATACACACTACTATATATAAAATAGATAACCAACAAGGACCTACTGTATAGCACAGGGAACTATACTCAATATTTTGTAATAATCTATAAGGGAAAAGAATCTGAAAAAAAATGATATATATGTATTTACAACTGAATCACTTCGCTATACACCTGAAACTAACATAACATTGTAAATCATCTATACTTCACTAAAATAAAATAAATAATAAATATAACTGGAATTCAGCAGATTAGGAAATGGTAAAAAAAAAGGGGGGGGGGTTTAATTTATGCCCAGCACTGTAAAGCCTTTTAGAAGCCATTAGTGACATTATTAAAATAAACACTATGGAAAATGATGCACAAAAATCAGAATTTTCATGTTGTATTAAAAATTCCTGAAATCTCTGAAAAAAATCTGGTAACAATATGCTGCCTCTTAACTGGAGGATCAGAGAGGCCAAGTAATTACCCCCACATTACTGAAACCAGCACGCCAGATATCCTGAGTAGAATTCCCAGGTCTTTCCCAATGTACTACTGGCCTATCGTGCAAGGGGCAGGAGGCGTCCAGAGAGGACTCCATTTCAGCATATTGAGAGGACTTTATTTTGAAGAGGAATAATACTGTATCAAGTTCTGGGTCATATTCTCTCTCCTTCACCCGCCAAGCACATATCTATAGCTGCACTTATTGAGCACCTGTGATGTAATACTGACTCTTCTAAAAGGTGATGGTGGGGGTAAGTTGTTAAACCAACACGACATACTACTTTCGGTTTCACAGCCTTTTGTCTACAAACTTGATGAATATACACTGGACTCGTGATTGTTATTTTTCAGAAGTGGAGAGAGGCCTAGGAGAGATCGTGGCAGTGAGAACAAAGGTGGCTCTATCCTTGCCTCTATGTAATTGTCATTGTCAATGTCCCTTGCTTTTCCAAGATTAAGTATAGCAAAAACTTACTGGACATGGAAGAACAGCTGGATTTGGGCATCTTTTCCTGAGAAGAGTGGTCCAGATTGTGGGTATCCAAACTGAGTGTGCCGGTTGAATTGAAATAAAATAGAATTTTCAATAGAATTGCTTGATGAACCCCCTTCATTACCACCCCCAGCTCCTGATCCTTTCAAGAAGACTAATTTTTTTTTTAACGGAAGTATACTTGATTTGCAATATTGTGTTAGTCGCCGGTGTACAGAAAAGTGATTGTTATATACATATTTTTTCAGATTATTTTTCATAATAGGTTATTACAAGATAATGAATACAGTTCCCTGTGCTATATAGCAAATCCTTGTGTGTTTTGTTTTGTTGTTTTTGTTTTGTTTTGCAAATCCTTGTTGCTTATGTGTTTTCTGTACAGTAGTGTGTATCTGTTAATACCATAGCCCTCATTTATCCCTCCCCTGCTCCCTTTCCCCTTAGCTAACCACAAGTTTGTTTTCTATGTCTGTGTGTCTGTTTCTGTTTTGTATATAGAGTCACTTGTATTGTTTTTGAGATTACACATGTAAGTGATATATTTGTCTTTTTCTGTCTTACTTCACTTTGTATGATATTCTCTAGGTCCATCTATGCTGCTGCAAGTGGCAATATTTCATCTTTATCTGGCTGAGTAATATTCCATGGTATGTATGTACCACTTCTTCTTAAACCAATCATCGGTTGAGGGGCACTTGGTTTGTTTCCATGTCTTGACTATTGTAAATAAGGCTGCTATGAACACTGGTGTGCATGTATCTTTCCGAATTAGAGGTTTCGTCTTTTCCAGATATACGCCTAGGAATGGGATTGTTGGATCATATGGTAGCTCTATTTGTAGTTTCTTAAGCAACCTCCATACAGTTTTCCATAGTGGCTGAACCAATCTGCAGTCCCACCGAAAGTGTAAGAGGGCTCCCCTTCATCCACACCCTCTCCAGCATTTATTATTTGTAGACATTTTGATGATGGCCATTCTGACAGGTGTGAGGTGATACCCCTCTGTGGTTTTGATTTGCATTTCTCTGATAATTAGCGATGTGGAGCATCTTTTCATGTGCCTGTTGGCCATTTGTATATCTTCTTTTGAGAAATGCCTACTTAGGTCAAGGAGACTAATTTAGGAACCAGTGTACTGGTAAAACTAAACTGTATTTTTAACATTGCTTCTCTTTATTGGGCAAAGGAAATGTTCTTTCAAGTACAAAAGTGAAGTGAAAACATAGGGAGTGTAGTGGAAGAAATATTTTCTGAAATTTATTTTTGTTTCTTTTGCTTCAAAACCCCCCATTTTGTTATCCTAGGCTATTTGGAGCGTGTATCTGCCGGGAAGAGATTGTGATATCCCTGAAATGTAACAAGGAAAATTTCAGGTTCTAAAATTTAAAATAGCAATATGAGCCAGGCTACTGTCTTCATAGAGGCTTCTCAGAGTTCCCATATTTCTCTGCACTGCCATATCCACAACTGACTAAATTAAAGGACCAAAAGCCCCCAAGATCTCAGTTACTTATCACATGAAAGTTTACTCCTTGCTCATATGAGATCTACTATGGTCCAGTTGCTCTCCAGGGCTGCTGCCTTCTCAGTAATTCCAGTCTGCTTCCATCATGTGGTTCCACCATCTCAATACAGGGCTTAATCATCTTTTCAGCCAAGCATGTCACTGCCATCCTCCACTGAGGATCCGGAGTTCAGTCTCTCAGCTTCAGTTTTCCACAGAATATACTACCACAGAGTTGCCTAGCTGCATGGTGATAGGGAGGACACATGGGCTTTTGCTACTCCTCAATGAGAACTTCAAAGAAGCCTTACTTTTTCATTGCTCCTGGCCTGTAGTTTTACATGGTGCTTCAAATTTCAGAATCTTACTGAAATTCTGTAGGGGACAGCTGGAGGGAAGAGAGATGTGGTTTGATTCTCCAAAATGTTTCCTTCTGCATCTAAACTATCATTTTCAATTTCCAAAATTTATTCTGAGTTTGGCCACTTCTGTGCATTCTCAACAATATGGCCTAAGTCAGTAACCATCGATTCTCACCTGTATTACTTAGATGTTCTATCTACTTCTCCTGCCCCCAAGGGGTCCACAGAACACTTAAGGTGATTAGTTAAATATGCAAATTATATCATGTCAAATGCTGTTTTCAACTTCCAATGCCTTCTCATTTCAAGCTGAAAAAACTCAAATATTTAACATGAGCTACAAGATGCTGCCTCTCCCTTCTCTAGCCCCAGATACAAATGAGCTTCCTCTCTATCCACACAAAAGCAACAAGCTCTATGTTAGGGCTGGAACTCAGACTTGAACTTTTAAACAAACGAGGTGGTATCTTCTCCAGGCTTGTCCATCCACCAGAAGGATTCCACTCTTGTCAGCATTTTGGAGCCAAAGGAAATCCAGTATTTCCCAGAGGAGACGGCTCTCTAAGCCAAGTCCTGCCTCAGTCTGCAGCTCTGTGAGTTTCCTCTGTTGGGGGTATAAGTGCCTGAGACCTCTCTAGATTCCCACACTTGAGTGCATGGGTGGCTTCTCACCTCACTGTAGCAGCAAGTCTCTTCATGGAAGTTTCCAAGCCAAACCTAAAGAAAGTACAAAATATTGAAAATAAGTGGATGACAAAACAAACTGATTTAACATCAAGTAAAAGAAAATTGTAGAGCAATATTAATTTCAAAGTTTGAATTTAAGGGCAAAAAGTACACTCTTTTGGTAGGCATGTAAACTGGTGCAGCTATGGTGCATACTATGGAAAACAGTATGGAGGTTCCTCAAAAATTGTAACTAGAACCACCATATGATGCTGCAGTCTCACTTCTGGGTATATAGCTAAAGGAAATAAAAACAATATCAAGGAGATATCTGCCCTCCCACATTCACAATGGATAAGCTATGGAAACAACCAACATGTCCAGTGATGGTTGAATGGATACAGAAGATGTGGTACATAGATACAATGGAATACTACTCAGCCATAAAAAGAATGAAATTTTGTCATTTGCAACAATATGGATGGTCTTGGAGGATATTATGTCCAGTAAAATAAGACAGAGAAAGACAAATATGGCGTGGTATCACTTATATGTGGAATCTTAAAAAAAAAAAAAAGAGTAAAACTTACAGAACCAGAGTAGAAAAGTGGATGCGGGGGAGGGCAGGGAAGGGAGGGTAAAAGGGTACACAGTGAAAAAAGTCTCAGGAGCTAATGTTAACCATGGTGATTATAGTTGATAACAACGTGATGTATAGTTGAAATTTTCCAGAAGAGTAGGATTTAAATGTTCTTACCAAAAAAAGTAAATATATGAAGGAAATGTGTTAATTAACTAGATGGGGGGAATCCTTTCACAATGTATAGCAAATCACCATAAAGTTGACTGAATATTTTACAATTTTAAAAGTCAATTATACAGCAATAAAGCTGAAATTTAAAAATAAAGAATTAGGACAAATCATAAGACAGAAAAAGAGGAATATCTAATTGAACAGTAAGGACATTAAGCAAGCTTGAAAAGAAAGGAGTTAAGCACTCAACTCAAGAAATTGGGTGGCTTAACCCAAAAGAAAAATTAGGGAAAGGAAAACAATGATATAAGCTGAAACAATTACAAAAGAAAACATAACACCCAATAGAAATGATGACTGAAACCAAAATGCAATTTGTAGACCATTAAAAGTGTAAAAACATAAACATAAGAGAAAAGAGAGAAAAGTACAAGCATATCACGTTATAATAAAATAGGGGACGCAAATAAAAATCTACCATTATAGAAAGAGTGCCTATGTAAACAAAATCAGGAAAAAAGTACAGAACACAAATATACACATCCTTAACAAGCATTATCCTTAATGTGTAAATACCTGAAACATTCTCATTAAAATCTAATCATTAATTTGCATTGATAGACAAATTATTAGAAATATAGGGTTCACTCAGAATGGGAGAAAATATTTGCAAATGAAGCAACTGACAAAGGATCAATCTCCAAAATTTACAAGCAGCTCATGCAGCTCAACATTATAAAAACAAACAACCCACTCCAAAAATGGGCAGAAGACCTAAATAGACATTTCTCCAAAGAAGATATACAGATTGCCAGCAGACACATGAAAGAATGCTCAACATCGTTTATCATTAGAGAAATGCAAATCAAAGCTACACTGAGATATCATCTCACACTGGTCACAACGGCCATCATCAAAAACTCTACAAACAATAAATGCTGGAGAGAGTGTGGAGAAAAGGGAACCCTCTTGCACAGTTGGTGAGAATGTAAATTGATACAGCCACTATGGAGAACAGTATGGAGGTTCCTTACAAAACTACAAATAGAACTACCATACGACCCAGTAATCCCACTACTGGGCATATACCCTGAGAAAACCATAATTCAAAAAGAGTCATGTACCAAAATGTTCATTGCAGCTCTATTTAAAATAGCCTGGAGATGGAAACAACCTAAGTGTCCATCATCGGATGAATGGATAAAGAAGATGTGGCACATATATACAATGGAATATTACTCAGCCATAAAAAGAAACGAAACTGAGCTATTTGTAATGAGGTGGATACACGTAGAGTCTGTCATACAGAGTGAAGTAAGTCAGAAAGAGAGAGACAAATACCGTATGCTAACACATATATATGGAATTTAAGAAAAAAAAAATGTCATGAAGAACCTAGGGGTAAGACAGGAATAAAGACACAGATCTACTAGAGAATGGACTTGAGGATATGGGGAGGGGGTAGGGTAAGTTGTGACAAAGCGAGAGAGAGGCATGGACATATATACACTAACAAACTTAAGGTAGATAGCTAGTGGGAAGCAGCCGCATAGCACAGGAGATCAGCTCGGTGCTTTGTGACCGCCTGGAGGGGTGGGATAGGGAGGGTGGGAGGGAGGGAGACACAAGAGGGAAGATATATGGGAACGTATGTATATATATAACTGATTCATTTTGTTGTAAAGCAGAAACTAACACACCATTGTAAAGCAATTATACTCCAATAAAGATGTTAAAAAAAAACACACACACATTCTTAAATTGCATCTACTAGAACTGTTACAATTAGAAAGACAGTTTCAAATGTTAGCGAAAATGTGGAGCAACTGAAACTCTCATACATTCTTGTAAGAATGTATAATTAGAGAGTCACTTTAAATAACTTCTTTGAAAAATAATGTTATGCAGAATTATGCCCTGTGGCAGAACAATTACACTCCTAGGTATTTACCCAAGAAAGATGGAAACATATGTCCACAAAAACACCTGTACAAAATTGCTCATAGCAGCTGAATCTAGGTAGCCCATATGGGACACAGTCCAGCTGTTTGTAAATAGGAGAATGAATAAGCAATTTGTAGAACAGTCCCATAATAGAGTTCTACTCAGCAAGTACAGGGAAGAAACTATTAACACACACAATAACATAACTAATCTCTAATCGTTGTACTGAGTGAGAGCAGCAAGGCAAATGATGAGGGAAAATCATAAACTTTTCTACGACCGGGAAATCAGTCTAAGAAAGGAAAAGAATAGTATGCCTGCTTTGTGGTAGGCCTTTCCCAATGTGCAATGTGCATCTGTATTGTACATTAACCAGACCTCCTCAAACAGGAGGATGTACTCAACCTTTAAGAAAAATGGCTGCTTTATTCAGACACCAACGTTGTAGTTTTAAGGTTATTTTAATTTCTTTTTCATCCCATACAGGGAGCTGTATTGACCAAAACATCTTTGATCAACTTTATGTAGAATGCTAACCTGTCAATATAACACAGAAATTCTTTGTCTCAGAAATGCAAAAAATTGCATCTCTAACTCCTGACCAATGGAACAGTTCTCAGAGCTTCTGCAAATCTGTTCCCTGGGTTATAATCCTCAGTTTGACTCAAATAAAATTCTCTTTTCTTTCTTCTTAGCTTGACTGTTATTTGATTTTCCACCAACACACAAAAGAATAGCTACTATCTGATTCCATTTATATGAAGTTCAAAACCAAACTAATCAATGATGACAGATATCAGGAAGTGGTTGCTTCTAGGGGGATATGGCAAAAATTCACCAGAAAGGGGCACCAGAGAACTTTCTGGAGTCACAGAAATGTCCTATATCTTATTTTGAGTGATATAGATACATGCAATTTAAAAAATTTATTGAATTAACTCAAGACCTGTGCATTTTGTTACATGTAAACTCCACCTCAAAATAAAAACACATTTTCTGTCATTTCTTCAGATTTAAGAAAAATAAGAGCTATTTTTCCTTTTTTCCGCAAAAAATAAATAAATAAATAAATAAATTCAATTCTAAATGTAAATTTTTTACTTAGGATGTTTCGATGATAGTCAAGCCCTTATCTCCCTATTGAGTGATACTTCAATATGCCCAACTGTCTATTAGCAACTTCTTGGAATATATCTTAGGCACCTGAAACTCAGTATGTCCAAAACTGAATCTACTTAATGTTAAATATTATGGTAGGAGACATAACATTTTAAAAGACATTAATAAATTATATTCAACTCTTTCAAATTTAACTTTCTTATTAAAAAAAAGTACTATGCAAGAATCTGGGGATTTACTGTGACATCTCAGATGATAGTTATACACACTGCTTTATTCTTTATTTTTTTTTTTGGTGGTACACGGGCCTCTCACTGTTGTGGCCTCTCCCATTGCGGAGCACAGGCTCCGGACGCGCAGGCTCAGCGGCCATGGCTTACGGGCCCAGCGGCTCCGCAGCATGTGGGATCCTCCCGGACCGGGGCACGAACCCGTGTCCCCTGCATCGGCAGGCAGACTCTCAACCACTGCGCCACCAGGGAAGCCCCGACACTGCTTTATTGAGTAAACCACATAACATTTTCTAAAACGGACATTCGTACTCTTCACTTGAAAATGGCAACAATTTCAAATTCTCATTCAAGTTCTTTGAAAATTAGTCCAAGTTATACAGTGGTAGTAAGATATGTAGTATTTTCATACAATGGAAATTACTTGGCAATAAAAAGGAACAATCTACTGATAAATGCAAAACATGTGAATTTCACAGACCCTATGCTTAGTGAAAGAAAATAGACACAAATGATTACATGCTATCAATTCTATCTATATGAATTTCTAGTATAGGCAAAACTAATCAAAGGTGGCAAAAAAAAAAAATCAGAAGAATGATTGCCTTGAGAGTGTGTGGAGTTGATTGAGAAGGGGCTTAAAAGTACTTTCTGAAGTGATAGTAGTATTCTATATGCTGATGGGGTTTGAATTACACAGGTGTATGCATTTGTCAAAAGTCAATAAATGTACATTTTGGATTTCTCCATCTCAGTATAGTAAATTTTATTATCTTAAAAAAACTACGAACACAAAGTAGTATGTATTCCTTTTTATTACTAAGAAATTCTATTTCTTCAATGTAAAAAAAGATGAATTTGGATTACATCAAAAACCTTCTTAATACCTCTTTAATTATTGCTTGTATGTATAAGGAAGTTCTCTTTGTTATTTTTATTTTATTGCATGCATTTTTACCTCTGGCATACCTTGTGGAGAAAAGGCACTAAAAGGTGGAACATCTGAAACATTTTCATATCTTGGAGGAGGTGGTTCAAATAATGATGTGTTGAAAATCTAGAGAAACAAAACATAAAAATCAGAGGCAAATGAGGTAAAGTTTCATTACTATAACCAAAAAAGGAAGTGTGTACTATCTCTTTCTGTCAGTAGATGGTTAATGAAGCCTTTGGTATTTTAAAGATACAGATCAAAGAGCCAGCACTGTGCTAGAGGCTATAAGGATTTCATGAGATGATAAACTTAGAGACCCTTAGAGGATGTATAAGCACTAGCTTTTGATTTAGAAGGAAAACTTTAATTCCCAAATAAAAATAACAGCGTACAATATTCTTAGTCACTTATAAAAATGCTAAGATAATTACTTGGGAGCAAATCAATGTTAAATTCACTTTGAACCAAATATAATATAATCTTTTAAGTGTATCACTGACATTGTTTAGTAGGAATCAATTTTTTTTTACGTTCCAAACCACTACCTCTAAAAGAGAGCTCCAAGCTACAGGAAGAAGAAACTGACAGAATTCCAAAGGGAAATAAAAATAATCCACCACTATAGTGAGATAATCTAACATTCCTTTCCCAGCAATTAATAAAGATTGCAGACAAAATAAGACTACATCAAGGATAAAGGCGATTTTAGCCAAACAATTAACAAACTTGAACTAATGAACAAATATAAGATCATTAAACTCAACAACTGAATACATTGTTTTCAAAGAAACACATTTATAAAAATTGACCACATAATAGGCTATAAAGGAAGCCTCAACAATTGCCAAATGACTAGTGTCATACAAACCACATTATCTGATCACAATGTAGTTAAGTTAGAAAATCAGATCAAACCAAGAGTGGAATAACTTTTAAATTTGGAATTTTAAAAATACCCCTAAATAGCTCCAAGGCTCAAAGATGAAAACATAGAACGTAGAAAATATTAAGATATTAATGATAACTAAAGCACTTCTCCAAACTTGTGAGATCTGGTTGAAGTGGCTCTTAGAAGGAAATTTATGGTTTTAAATACTCATATTAGAAAAGAAGAAAGGTTGAACATCAATAAATTTTCAACTGAAAATGTTACAAAGAACAGCAAAATAGACACCAGGAAGGTAAAAGAGGAAATTATATTAAGTAAGAACAAAATTAATGAAACATAAAACATATATACAAGAAATGATTGCCAAAGCTGAAGGTTTATTCTTTGAAAATACAGGTAAAATGGACATATCTCTGTCAATGTCAATAAGAAAAATATATAAGGTAAGCACAAATAAATAATATTAAGAGTTGAAAAAGAGTCGTATCTATAGATGTAGCACAGATTCAAAAATGTAATAAGAAAATACTAGGAAGAACTATGCCAATAATTGAAAACTTACATGAAATGGAAAAATGCATTTAAAAAATTTATTAAAACTGACATAAGGATGCATTTTTTAAAATCTAAATAGTCCTATAACAATAAAAATAATTGAATCAGTACTTTAAAATCTCCCACAAAACAAAGTATCAAAACCAACTGCTTTTCCTTTGAGTTTGAAAGATGAAAGTAAAAGATTGTTTAAGTATAACACAACCTATTTCAGAGATTAAAAACTCAGCTCATTTTATAAGGCAGGTCTAATCTAGAAATTATACCCCAATAAGCAAATTGCAGAAATACAAGCCAAACATGCTATGAATATAAACTGAATATATATAGATATATGAGTTGAAAACTCTACTACTAATATTACAAATTTCAAAAATGTAAGATTAGTCTAATATTAGAATATCATTTAATATAATTATCATTGTGAAAAAGAAAAATTATACGCTCATCTCAAAAGATATCCAAAAAAAAGAAAAAATTTGTTGATAAAATTCAACATAAATCCATGACAAAAAGTCTTAGTAAACTTGGAAAGGAAGTGAATTAACGTAACCTGATACAAATATCAAAATTAAGGTGAAACATTGAAAACATTCAAGTCAAGGACACCTGCTATCACCACTCATTTTTCATGTTAAACTATAAGTCCTGGTCCGTGCAGTAATGCAAAGGGTTGTGGGAGATGCGGAGTGACTCTGAGCTGACATTATATTGTACTGACTAGAGCACCAGTTACCTACTTCTGATGCTGATAGAACCTAAAATGAAACAAAATCAACTACTACTCTTCAAAAATTCCCATATCTTCCATCTTTCCCATAATTTTTCTGTGGTCCACATAGGGTACAAATGAAGCTGAATCACTGGGAAAGATTATAAGAAAAACTATACTAAAGTGCAATGAAAATCCATCTAGAGACAAAGTCATCCCATCAGCAAGTCTTTCAGCCAAGGAAGTACTCAAGCTCGTCTCACTTGACTTGCCTTTACGGTAATCTTCAATTTTACAACACCACTGAGCAGGTGGATTTTACATCAAGTTTATGAGTTATTCTAACAAGTAGGAAAAGTTTCTTAAGGTGACGGAAAAGAGTCTTTTGGGTGACTTTATCAAAGGTAGACAATACACCAGTGAGCACTGCTCACTATCCAAAATTCACTAATATAGCTTCAAATTATGTATTCTGAGTATAACTAAAATAATTTTGGTTTACAAATTTCTATTTACTTTTTGTGACATAAAAAAGGCAATGTATATAGTTCAATCCATATGGCACGTTATCCTTAGTAAACAAAGATAAAATATTGCATATAGTATTAAAAATATTTCTTGCAGAATCTATAAAATGCTAATCATATTTGTTGCCTGTGGGAAGGGGAACTCCTCTGTGTCATGCAGGAAAGTAAAAGTTTGCAGTTTACCACATAGCTTGGCTATGAATAGTCACAGTAATTAAACTGGGAGATGGGGACACAGTAAAAGAGCATTTGTAGTTGGGGTGAAAATAGAGCTGAACTGTCACAAGGTCAAAAGATAGTGCCTGAGTCTGAAACACAAGCAATACAAGCATGTCATTTAAAGAAACAGAAGTAAATACCAAAAGAATCAACTCAGTGTTGAACAGTGATTGCCTCAGGGAAGGGGGATATAGAGGGGCCCTTTGGAGAACTGTGTGATTCTTTATGTGCAGGTAAAACTTGGGTAAAAATAAAAATGATTCAATGATATAACTTCCAAAAAAGTTAATAAGCTTTTGGCAGCTAACACCATTCAGGAAAATCTCCAAAATGAAACTTCTAAAAGATAGGTTTACATTAAGTGACAGGCTTTAGAAATTTCATAAGTGCTTATAATAGCAAAAAGAAACAATGAAATGAAATAATAGCAAAGGTACAGTCAAGATTGGAAGTGAAGAGCAAGGAAAAAAGAAGAGAATTGAAAGTTTGCTATTTTCCTCATTGCACACAATTGCCAAATTTGATAGATCAAATTTGGTTTAAGTATGTGTATTTTTTTAACATTACCAATATTTTATTACATCATTAAATAATCTTCCTAAATATACATTTAAAGACCCCTTAATACTTAATTATATAGATATGCCCCTGCTTATTTAATAAAGGTTATGGGACCATAGGAAGTATATCAGTATTCCCCATACCTACCTTAAAAATATTTTTAAAATTTTGAAATAGTTTGATAATATTTTTAAAAGTTAAACTGTATTAACTACTATAATTGAAAATAGTGAATATGGAAACTTTCAACTCATATTAGGAAATTTAGCATGGGATTACATCACTGACTGTAAAACAACATATTAATCATTAAGAAGAGGCTGATTCACTAGTCAATAAGGGGAGGTGATTAAAAATTTATATATACTTAAATCACATGACATTTTTAGTTGACTGATCAAACTGAACATATCTGAAGCTATATGCAATTTAGAAGGCCCAGCTAACCAAAGGACTGAAAGAAGCTATCCAGAGTAAAAGGGGCTACTTTAAATATGGTAGCTGTAAGGCAAATAGGGATGAATGTTGAGTTATATTTTATGAGCTTTCATATTGAATATATATCGTGATAAGAAATACCTCAATTACTTGTATTATCTTCTTTCCCAAGTGCCCTAACTAACAAAGAAGATTGTAAATTTTTTAGTGTAGATATAATTCTATAGTATTTCTCTCCAAATTCTCCTCCTTCCAAATGACCACACCCAAGTTCTGGGCACAGAGCTGAACACATGATCATATGAGATTTAATCATTAAGTACCAATAAAAACCTGCTAGCTCAAACAGCACTTCTCTGAATTTTCTAGCATCTTCAAATCTATGCATGATCTTTTATAGTCCAAACCTTTCAAAAATGTATCAATTTAGTTGCTTAGAAGTTTACTAATGTATCATATTTTATATTAGTGTACAATACTAAAAAATAGCAAATGTCATGAAACATCAATTTTTCAGAATCTTTCCAACATCACATAAATTCAAACATCATAAGAAAGAGTTGGCACCAGTAATAAGATTATAAAAGGCATCATTCACAAGTGTCAATATTGATTTCTATCAGTATTTGGACATGGTAGAGGGCATTCTTTCACATAAGGTATTTCAAAATAGTAGACCAGGGGGACTTATTTTTTCTTTCTTTCTTTTTACCTCATTTCCATCTTCATCAATTATTGAGATGTAGTTGGGATGAGTCTTATTTGGATAGGACAACAGGGCATCATAAAGGGCTAACTCAACAGAAGCCAGGCCAAATTCTTTCCACTGAGATTGAATTTGCTTTGCAAGCTGAAAGTTTTGTTCTGTTCCAGCTAAATGTGGTATCCGTGTAAAATTACTGTTGAACAAAAATTGAAAGTGGTTAGAAATTTTTAGTCAGACTTTATCTTAAATCAACAACCAAATAAGGCTGATCTACATTAAAAAATACTTTGAGGTGTTATACATTAAAAAAGCAAAGTGGGGGCTTCCCTGGTGGCGCAGTGGTTGAGAGTCCGCCTGCCGGATGCAAGGGACATGGGTTCGTGTCCCGGTCCAGGAAGATCCCACATGCCGCGGAGCGGCTGAGCCCATGAGCCATGGCCGCTGAGGCTGCACGTCCGGAGCCTGTGCTCCGCAACGGGAGAGGCCACAACAGTGAGAGGCCCGCATAATGCAAAAAAAAAAAAAAAAAAAAGCAAAATGGCACTATTATTGCATCAAATAGATTTTCAAGTGTGTTTTGAAATTTTCATGCTCCAATTTATACTCATTCAAGAGAAAAATTAGAAAAAACTGATCTTTGTAGAGAATTGTTACATGCAGTCCTGAAGATGTATCTCTATATATCAGATGAGGAAAGTGTTATATTCTTTCTTAAGAAAGAATGCATGTTTGAACTTTCATGGAATTATCTGTTTACTTCACCTTGTAAAATATAATTGGAAGATAAAAATATTTTCATCCAAAGATCAAGCTGTGACATGCCAAGAACTACTGATAATTACATTTATTTTTAAATACTGAAAGTTAGAGCCAAGTGAGAAACCTCTTGATTAGCAACCATTTTAAAGTGCCTTCTTTAAGGAGTAATCTGAACATACTTACACAAGCTCAAACTGAATCTTTTGTAGTGCATTTACTTATTAAGTAAGTATAATACTTAAAATCAACGATGAGAATTAGTCTGACCACAAATATCTTTAACAAATAAACTATGTGGCTAAGATTTTAGCTACCACAAATACTTTCATGAATAGATTAATTTCTCATTTAATATGTCCAGATACTGGTGATTTTATTTGTTTTAAATTTCTCTTTCTTGGAAATTTGTTCTTTCCCTGAAGATTCAGTTCATTGGTATTTTCAAACCCCTTCAAGAAAAAACAAAAAATCCCATACGACAAAGCATCATGTATCATGATAAGACACCGATTTATTTCTAGCTCATGAACTTCTTGAACTTCATGAATTTCTGGTTCTAAATATGTAGATTTTTCTAAACTCAACATACTTCCATCCTGATGGTGATTTAAAAAAAACTAATAGCCAAAATGGCTATTATGATCCCAATTTCAAATGTTTGATTCTATTGTGTATCTTTAAAAAAAAAGGAGGAGGGGGATTCTGGTGATTAATTTTATAATTATATTAAAATCATTTAAATTGTATTTACAAAAATAGTATTAAAAGTCTCATTCAATAAATGTTTTTTTTGCAGTACGCGGGCCTCACCATTGAGGCCACTCCCGTTGCGGAGCACAGGCTCCGGACGCGCAGGCTCAGCGGCCATGGATCACGGGACCAGGGAAGCCCTCATCCAATAAATTTTTAGGGGCTTAAAACCTTACATGGGATTTCTAGGGCTTCCCTGGTGGTGCAGTGGTTGAGAGTCCGCCTGCCGATGCAGGACACACGGGTTCGTGCCCTGGCCCGGAAGGATCCCATATGCCACGGAGCGGCTGGGCCCGTGAGCCATGGCCGCTCAGCCTGCGCGTCCGGAGCCTGTGCTCCGCAACGGGAGAGGCCACAACAGTGAGAGGCCCGTGTACCGCAAAAAAACAAACAAAAACAAAACAAAACAAAACAAAAAAACCTTACATGGGATTTCTAATATGTATTTACAAAATAAAGTAATGAAAAGAACACAATTTTAAGAGCCAGCTGAGGAGTCTATATATTCCTTCATCAATGGATACCTGCAAAGAAAACAGAAAATAGCCAACAAGTTGCTATTTTCTTCCATATTACACAAATCCAAACTGTAACAGAACTAGATGCAGATTATGCATATTTCCTGAAGTCACAGCTAGAACTCTATTCTTACATGAGAGAAGAATTGTTATGGGAGTCTTGAACCTGCTCACACACACACAAAGGAGATCATTATTAGACTTTATTATTGAAACTGAGTCCCCCTAAAACCGAGCTCCCCTGCCAAGTTTATGATTAACCTCTCTAGCCAAAGCTTTATTCTCTTTCTCATTCTGCCCCTGGTCCTCTCAGGATTAAGAAGTATCAGACAAAAGGGGGGACGGAAACCAAGCAGTACCCTGCAGGCCCCTCCCAGGTACAAGAGCCCCTCAGTGTCCCCCATTTCTTTTTTGTAGTAAAAGGCTTTAGTCTTCTAGGCCTTCCTTGGGTTCCAAAGAGCAGACTCAAGCAGTTACTAATTAGGGAAGTGAGGGAATAGAGAAACAAAGGAAAAGCGGTCAAGCAAGAAAGTAATGATAGTTTAAACAGTATAACAACCTGATGCACATTTTTGGGCTGTTCTGCAGAAACTAAGAACCCCACCCAGGTGGAGGATGGTGACTACATGCTGACCAGAATCACACAGACCCTAGACTAGTTGGAACCAGAAGGTTGATGATTCAGATTTCCAAAACATCATCCTGTTACCTCACCAGCAACCAATCAGAGTAAAGTCCATGAGCTGCAACCCTCACCCCAAATGTTGCCTTTCAAAACCCTCCCCTTTAGATAGCTAGGAAGGAGTCGCATAGCACAGGGAGATCAGCTGGGTGCTTTGTGACCACCTAGAAGGGTGGGATAGGGAGGATGGGAGGGAGGGAGACTTAAGAGGGAAGAGATATGGGGATATATGTATATGTATAACTGATTCACTTCGTTATAAAGCAGATACTAACACACCATTGTAAAGCAAATATACTCCAATAAAAACGTTAAAAAAAAATCAAATGGGAAAAATATTTTAGGATCATCTAAAGTATTTTGCCTATAAAAATAAAGGAGAGGGCTTCCCTGGTGGCGCAGTGGTTGAGAGTCCACCTGCCGATGCAGGGGACACGGGTTCGTGCCCCGGTCTGGGAAGATCCCACATGCCGCAGAGCAGCTGGGCCCGTGAGCCATGGCCGCTGAGCCTGCGCGTCCAGAGCCTGTGCTCCACAATGGGAGAGGCCACAACAGTGAGAGGCCCGCGTACCGCAAAAAAAAAAATAAAAAATAAAAAAAATAATAAAGGAGAGAAGGAATTATATATAATGCTTTAAAAAGAAAAAAAACCCTCCCCTGAAAGCCACCTGGGATTTCTGGTCTTTTGATCATAAGCTGTCTGTTCTCCCTATTTGACGCCCTACAGTAAATGCTGGACTCCTTCACCTCAACCTGGTGGCAGTAGACTGGCTTTGCTGCACAGCAGGCTAGCAGACCCAAGTTTGGTTAGGTAACATTATGAGTGAAATTCCTGGTAAAAGTTTTGTCATTACCCACCAAGATGCAATGGTGTTCTATGATCAGGTTTAGAACCCACTCATTTGGAGCAAAGTTAATCCTGAAAATGATGAGTAGGAAAAAAGATTTGTTTCCAAGGATAAATAAATCAACTGGCCACAAAATCAGTGCGTTACAGGTTTTGCCACTAACTTGTTGTGTAATCCTGGCCATGTCTTCAATTTCTCATCCATACACGGGGAGAATATTGCTACCTCACTAATTCACAAAGATTTGAGGCTCAATTAGACAACTGCTAAGAAACAGAAGTTCATTTTTTTTGTTTTAATCAATTGAGAAGTGTGTCACACTGTCTTGATTCTATTAGAATATCCAGTTATTTCCTAATAAGAAGAATAATTTACAAATTATCCAAAATAGCCAACAACATGTATTAACAAAACAAATAGGCTCATACATCTCTGTCTGGCTAGAAAAGTTTATATATGTTCCAAGGATCATTATGTTATCTCAATTAATAAAGGGAGCTATTGGTATTCCTGTTTTCATACATTGCATCTGGTTTACAAATGCACAGTGCTTGCAGAAGTTAGATGACTTAAAGACAGCCAGTGAAAGATGGAACTGGTATTCAAATGTAGATCAGTGAAAGCTAAGACACTCTTCTGAAATAATCTTGTCTTTCAGAACAGGGTGGAGAAGGAAATTCCCTCTAAAGACATGCAAAATAGTGAACAGATCTGAGATTTTAACTAGATGTTACAAAACAAAAGGGAAAACATAGGACAACCTTGCACCCCAAGGAAGACTGAAAAGGCAGCCCCTACTTAACAGCCCCCCCAGCCACTATTGAGAGTCAGGTGACTTAGAAGTAGTAGAGCATTTTTAGTAGTAAAGCAAAGGATTAGAAAGGGGAACAAGACAGAGGACCTGAGGCTCTAATGACCCCTAACCTAAGGGTCTAAATAGACTGAAAGCACTCTGATGGACAAATGGCAAATTGGAATTCTGGAGAGTCCAGGAGGCTTCTGGAGGTTCTGTGGTCCTTGGAGGGGTGAGTGGGGGGTTCCGTTAATCTCTTTCTTTTGTTTGTTAATGATGAAAATCCTTGAGTTCTAAACAGTTAGAGGAGATTGGTCAAGGCCACGGAGAATAAGCAAGAAGCTGACGGCCCAGAAAGTGAGCTAGAGGCAGGCATTCATTTTATTTCTTTGCTGGTCACTCCATCTCACAGGTTAGAAAAGGAAAAATGAAGCAGAGGCAGCAACCCTGTCTAGGAGTGAAGATTATATCTCGCCAGACTTCCACTTTTATTATACCTATTATACATAATTATAGTAAAAGAAGTGCAAGAGGCAGAAGGATTTCCACCAAATTTAAGCTTCTGGGTCTCTCACTTGAAATGGCCCTTCCAAAGACTTGATAGGTGCCCTAGCAAATTTTATTCATAGTTTTAATTCTATCGTAATTAAATAGACATATGTGTTTGTATGACTAAGTGTATGTACATCTATACATATATATATATTTACTTGACTGTTTTTACATAAAATTATAACTTGTATTCACTAAGCAGTCCTTTAATCGTTATCAGGACTTCAAGTATGTCACTTTGAAAAAGCTAAGTATTCCAATCAATTATTCAATAAAAGTGTTTTATTTTTAGTAGCCTTGCAAATCCTTTTTATATTTACTCATTTACCCCTTTTTCCCTACACCAGGGATAGCTATTTCAGGAAATAGGGAGCTGGTGTTTACACTAGGTCACATATATGCTCTCTAATTTCATGCTCATCAGAACAATATCACTATCCCCATTTTATAGAGGTGAAAATGATGGCTCAGGAAGGTTAAATATTCACTCAAACTTACTTTAATATCAATGGGCGAAGATGGAATTTAAACTTGCGTATGTCTGACTTCGAAGTCCAAAATTTATTCTTTTGACTAAAATATACTATCTTCCTCTGAAACACGCGTCAGCAAACTATGTTTCACTGACCAAATCCAGCTCACTTCCTTTCTTTGTACAGCCCACAAGCTAAAAATGGTTATCACATTTTAAATAGGTGAAAAAAATCAAGACGAATAATATTTTGTGACATATCATTTATATGAAATTTAAATTTCAGTGCCTACAAATAAAGTTTTATCGAAACTGTCACACTTATTCAATTACGTATTTACTATCACTTTTTTGGTGCTACAATAGCAGAGCTGAGTAGTTGGGACAGAGATCAGCTGGCCTACAAAAGCTGGACCTTTACAGAAAGAGTTTGCTGACACCTGCTTTAAAACATCTATCATGATAAAGTTCAGCAGAAGGTACAATCCTCTCCAGATGAAACATGATACAAGATCTTCAGTAATAAAACCTTTTAAAAAGTCAGTTTCTGTTTATGAAATATTGGATCAAAACTTCTAAACAGAATAATAAACTTTTAAGTATATGCTTACTACAAGAATGTCTTGATGTTCACTGCTTTCAACTCATCCAAAAATGCTTTCTTCACATTATGCGGTGGAATGTTAGTAGCTTCACTGGAGGATTTTATAAACCATCCTGTAAAATACAAACAAATATAGGAATGAGATATGAGCTTATAGACAGGGCCTATCTCTCCTTATTATTGTATTTATCATATATAAAACATCAATGACCTCTGGTATTAACTGAGATTTTCTGAAGTTTCATTGCTCTTGCCTACTTCCATTGGAAAAAAAATCATGCAGACAGACTTAATTACAAATCAGTTGCAACATATTTTTTTAATCCAATTTCAATAAGCATTGCTGTTATTCTAAGAAATGTTTTATGAAATTAGCACTAAAATTGAAGATGGTTCAACTGATGGGAAAAATGAAGGCAAAGAGGAGATCCACCTTCTTTCTCCTTAAACCTTTTATCCCCAGTGACGACGCCTCTGCTGACCCAGAATAAGCATTTAGTAAATGTTTGTAATGAATTAATTATGAGTATATTTCAAGTACATAAATTATTTCAAAGAGTTGAAGGCAATTCAGACTTGTAATTTGTTCTGGTTCTGAAACTAAAGCCAAATATGCTTAAATATTTTGTGCTTGCAGTTGAAGTAGGCTTCAAAAGTTCAGCTTCAGAGAGCTACAGTGAAACTCCAATTCACCCAACATCTCTGCAAGACACACAGTGAATACAGAGACTAGAGGCAATGGGTAGCCAGATCGCGTAGAGCCATTAGCCCTGGTAGTTGGCTTCGTGACATAGTTTATTTAGATAAATGATATGATCTGTGCATAAAATGGTTACCTAAATCACCCAGCTAGCTTTCATGGAGCTTTCCAGTTATTAATCACATACACGTTACACACATGCATATATACACGCATATTGAAATAAATGGTTGGCAGCAAATGGAAATACAGTTCCACCAGTATGTAAAATAAAGGGACTTGGATTAGACTGTAGGATAAGGGCATTCGGAGGATGAAATGCTTGAATCGAGATCTAAAAAATGAGCTGGATAAAGAGGACGGAGGCCTGTGGGAGGGAGGGAGCAGAGAATCCTAGGAAAAAAATTAACAAACATTAATAAAGAACGCACAGCCATTGAGCAGTGAATATAGGGATGGGGCTGAGGGCTATACTGGGACGAATAAAATGCTTTTAAAAGATGCAGAAGATCTTAATCCTCATGCTACCCTTGCCCACGTTGTACAGCTGAGAAAACTGAAACTCGAGTTGAAGTGTGCCCTTAACGAGCACACTTATCTAAGCCCCACAATAACCCTAATATCCACATGCTAGTTATGAGCAGAGTGTGGCTCAAAGGTTACACAACAAGCAAGAAGAGGCTGAATTTGAGCCAGCTTAGTTGGTCTATGCCCTGGTCTTCTAAATCCCAGAAAGGGGACCCAGAATTCAGAGTAGGGCCGAACTACCAGGCTATACCTTAACGCTAGTCCTGTGCATTAATGTCCAGTTAGAAGCATCTCCTCACCAGGAAAGAATTTTGAAAAAGTGCCAATACCCCAGTACTGTGCGAGGAGCTTTAGATGCTATTTCGTTTACGATTCCCACTAAGTTACAGATAGTATTCTTACAAAGGTTGACAAACTGTGGCTCAGAGAGACTCGGTAACTCGCTCAAGGACACAGAGAAGTTGCAGAGTTAATATTAGAATTTAAAAGAGTCTCAGCAAATCTGTGCTGCCCCCTGGTTATCATGGAGAGTTGGGTTAAGTCTGCAAATCAGTACACAGGGGAAAACGCTCAAGAACTGCTATTAAGGATCTGTTCAGAGCACTGACAATGTCAGCCGGTTAGCTCCTAAATGTTCCTCTTTATTTACTCCCCAGGACGAAAGAATGAGAGAATAGGGCTCCCACGCAGCAGTGCCCTGAGTTCTACCTACTGTATACACGAAGCAGGTCCAGGCACAGGCACTAGATAAAGACCCCAAACAGGTAAGAGTCGTTTCTTGCAAAGCTCCTTGGACGACCTAGCAAATGCCCCCAGAGATCCGGCGCTCCTGCTAAAACGTACCGATTGCTCGCAGGGCCTCAGCAGTTGGAACTTTCTCAAGTTCACTTTGAGTCTCTCCGTTCTACTCCTTACCCTGGGTGACAGTCCTACAGTAGACCGTCCAGAACCTGTGCACCGCCCCCAGCAACTCCTACCTAACTCGCGGGTGCTCGTCCCCACGTTCCCCCAACCCGGTCACCGCCCCCCACCCCCCGGGAGACCGGGAGACCAGCAGCTGGCCCCACGCGGCAGCTGGCACGGAGTCCCGCGAACCGCCAAACAGCCGGGTAGGCTCAGGGTTGTCCGTGGCGAGGGCCCCGTACCGAAGAGGAAGCCGAGGACGAAGAGGCAGGCGGCCAGCACCAGGGCCCCAGCGCACAGCCAGCGCGCGCGGCGCCAGGCGACAAAGGTCGACTCGGTTTCGCGCAGGGGGATTCCACATCTCACCGTGTGGCCCGCGGGGCCTCCGGGGACCGGTGCCTCTGCGGTGCGCCCCCGCTGCTGCCTCGCGAGCGGAGGGGCAAAGGCTTCCTCCTTCGAGGGCCGCTCTTAGCAGTTCTGCAGCCTAGAGTCCACTCGCACTCCCAGGGCACTCCCAGTTTCTCCGCCCCTGAAAGTATTTCTAGTTTACTCTCAACCAATCCCGGAGAGCAAGAGGCAGCATCAGTCCCCAGAAGAAGAAAACCCGGCCCCTTCGGAGGGGTGCTTAAAAAAAAAAAAAAAAAAAAAGTTTAGCTTGAAAATTTCTAGCCCTTATTTTAAAATAAAAGGAAAAGAAGGAAGAAAGGGAAGGAGGAAGCAAAGAACAAACTCTTCTCCTTTCTCCACTTCCAGACCACAATCCGATTCAGAAAAAGAACACTAAGTACCCCGTAATTCAATAGAACGATCCTCTTTTGTCTGTCTAGGAAAATGCATGTTCCAGGCAAGTTGGTAGACTAAACTATTCCTCAAGAACTTTTTTCAGATCCGAAATCCTATTAAATACTATTATAGCCCTAAAAAGAGTAAATTCAAGTAGAAAACGGTGGTGTCCAGTTCTGGCACTGCTTTGGATATTCAGGGAGTGAATTTTGGTGTCAATGCCAGTTACCACTGTGCTCTTTTTCCTAATGAAGATCATTGATACTTATCAATTATTAGAGAATTATTCCTCCCTTTACATAGCACAACCATTTTTAAAGAAATATTATTGGAATTTGCTGAAGGCAGAGAGTACATCTCTTTTTATATCAGAGCTGCCCTTGGCACTCTCTTACACTGTGGGTATGAAATCAGTCTTTGTTGAGTTAACCTGAAGAGTCAATCACACATAAATCTACCCCTGTTATAAGTTCTTAAAAAATTATAACAATGATACCTAAAGGAGGACAATAACGACATGCTTTATAAAATCAACGATGTTTTTATAATCTGTAAGGGAGACTGCATGCATGGCCTCTAGCTAGGAGTGCTTTATGGAAGTATTGCATTTAAAAGAATCGTGAAGTACCAGCAGAGTTTGAACCAGGGGAGATGAGAAGAAACTTTGGGTCTGGGAACCAGAGCGATAGTCAAGGAATGGCAGATAGTTTGCTTTGGGAAAGGGAGCGAACAGGGAGAGAGTGTGCAGAGACGGGGCTACATCATAGAGAATGTTGGGTACTTTGATAAAGAATTTCTGAGCTAAGTGAAGTGATGTGGGAAAATTAAAATGTTAACAGTGAACCAAGACAACTACTAGATAATTTAGGACAGGAAAGGAAGGAGTTTCTTCAGCCCTTTCTAACAATAGCTTATATTTATTAAATGTCTCCTAATGTTCCTATTGTTAAATCTAACCAAGAATAGTGGAAGAATAATACTTACTGAGCACTTTCTGAATGAGCCACTTTATATACATCAACTCGTTTAATCATCGGTACCCTTCGCGGTTGATACTATCACCCTTCCCATTTTACATGTAGGAAAACTGAAATTTAATGAGATGAGATAAATCACTCAAAGTCACAAAGCTAAGACAAAATCCAAAGTGTGCCTTACTCTGAACCACCGTACTGCCTCCCTTGAGCATGGGCTGCATTTGCTAAGCTCTTTGCTTGCATTGGGAGGAACACTGGGCTTGGAGTTGGAAGACTTGGACTTAAGCTTTGGATCTGGTCCTGTCTAAGCCTTGTACCCTGGAGAGTCACATATTCGGTTTACCTGAATGTATCTTCTCATTTGTAAAATATAGGATCATCTAATAACATTATTAAGTACCATCTGTTAATAAAGATGTTCTGAAGGTCAGATGCGAGTATAATTGAAGGAAATTATATTTATTAAATATAAGAAGGGTTTTGAACAATGTCACAACTACCTAACAATTTAATTAATACCCTTATGGTGAGCTGGGCTACATTTGAAGAAATCAGAGAACAAATGAACATCTGTCAAATCTTATTGAAAGGATTCGTTCTCTCCTCATGAAGCTTACAGTTTAGTGGGGAAAACATAGCTTTAAGAGTAATTAATGACTGATTAATATTATGAGCACATTCCACAAGGCAGGCACTTGCTATATGCTTTACAGAATTATTTCATTTAATTATCAGGATTTAGCCCAAAAGAATTTGAAATCTCTAACAGGTGGTTTTTCAAGCCACACTAGATTTTTCTTTTCTTTTCTTTTTTAAGATGCTCTCTTTTATTTATTTATTTATTTATTTATTATTTTTGGCTGCATTGGGTTTTCGTTGTTGCACGAGGGCTTTTTCTAGTTGCGGCGAGGAGGGGCTACTCTTCCTTGCGGTGCGCAGGATTCTCACTGAGGCAAGCCACACTAGATTTTTCTGTTGCTACTATTTCTCTTTTACAGCTGAAGAAACTAAGCTTTAATGAAGTTGATTAACACCCACCCTCCCCCCAAAAAAACCTGACACATGTTTGCTTTGATAAGCATTAGATCACACTGTACTTCCTTCTTCGACTATTGAGGAAAGTTTGTAGATGACTCTTCATATAATGACTTGTAGAAGAAGAAGAATGCCAAACCCAGTAAGATACATTCTTATTTTTCTTGACTGTAACATTTATCATACTATATTGTAACTGTGTTTACTTGTCTATCTTCCTGGATACTGTGAATTTTTTTTTGAGGACAAGGACTTTATTTGATACATATTTATACCCATAATTCCTGGCACAAGATAGCTAGGAATGGATATTTGTTTCAATTAACGAACAGGTGAATGATTAAACAGAAAAAAAAACTTTAATGTTAGAAAGGAAAACTATTTGTTTGATAATTCACTATGTATTATGTCCCCTAATGACAAATGAAAAATCTGACATCCCTACATCTTGCCTCGGTGCCTACTTGAGATTTCAAAAACATTGGTTTCATACAATACTCTACCCAACCCTGCACCATTTACTTCCTTCACACATTCATTATGACTCATAAACTCCCAAGGAAAAATGAATACAACATCTGTTTAATAATGCTTTATTTTTGAAAGTGTCCAAAATTGCAAATGAACTCGTCTATGTGGACATCTTATTTCCACTTTCATATGCATAACTTCTTATATGGACGTATTATTTCCACTTTCATATGCATAATTTTTTCTCTCTTTAAAGATCCTGCTTAAAAATACCTATGTTGTGAAGTCTTCTTGATATTCATAGACATTTGCTACTAATACACTGATCTCTACTTTTCCTTAATTTTGTGTCAGCCTTTTGTTACCCATGTTACTCTCTTATTCCCTTTCAGATTTTAAGCTTCTTGGTGTCAGGAACCATATCATGTTCCTGTCTAGTTTCCAGAGTTATCACAATGCCTCGCATATAGAAACCTCCTTTTGAATGAATGGATGACATTATGCTAAGTAAAGAAGCGATTATGAGGTATAAGAGATCATTACTGTTACTGAAGAACTTTACTCAAAGGGGGAAGACAGGACTTAAACGGAAAGATAAATAACAATACCAGAAAGCAGAGATTATGACCCAAAAAGAACAGCAATAGCTTGTGCTCAGGAAAGCATTCTGGGCTCCTTGTTTGTACCTAATGACTCATATTAACCTCATTAGCTTTTGTTTGAAGAACACCTTGAAATATTTCATAGTGCCATACGCCCATCCATACACAAAAAATGTGTGGCTTTACTTTGTAGGTAGATAGATAAGGTAAAATGTGACCTATCATCCTCTTCCTCTCCCAGTGCAGGAAATAATAGATTCAGAATAGAAATATTAAACGAAGGAAACGTAATACACTTGTATCTGCTACTAGTTATCAGCTCTTACAGAATCTCTAGACTGAAAGCTCCAAAGAGGAAGGGCTGTGCCTGACAGAGCACTTGGCACATAATACTTATACGATAAATACCTTTAAATGATTGAACACTACAGCAACTATTAGATGATGAATAGTTATTACCTAGTTACAAAACTCTTTTAAACAATAGAACAGTAGAGTACAAAATGAAACTCTTTAACTTTAATTCAGTAAAGAGAGAAAGCATTTTTGTCCTTTACTAATATATACTCATTTAGATATTTTATTCAGTCTGAAAGGCATTTCTTAAAATTATCAACATGGGTCAAGTACTAGGCTGGGTCACAGAAACACCAAATAATAAGATCTTTTTTTGCTTAAGCTGCGATTTCTGACTCTCTGAACTGTAAGGTTTGGTAAAAGCAGATGCTCAATAAATACTAGCTATTATAATTCCCTACCTAAGACTGGCTAGAATTGAATATATATAAAGCAGTACAAAATAGCTGTGCTGGCTAACCAGCCTTGGAGAGAATGTGTATAATCCAACCTTGTTAGGCTGAAATGATTTGAAACAGTCTTGACCAAACACTCTTGGAATACTGCTGTCAACTCAAGTGGCAGGAAGCTTGAGAGCTCAAACAGAACAATGTTGTCACATTAATTTTCCAAGGTCTCTACTCGGTTGTTGATTTCCCAACTCAGAAACCTTAAGTGGAATCCAATGCACTATATAGTGATTCTAAATTCCTTAACAAAGCAGTGCAGGCTATCTAGATTTTGGATTCTTTTTGGCAACATCCTCCATTAACCTCCCTGTCATGTACTCTAATGTAATTTCCTTAGTCTTGCTAACCTTCAGTTTACTCATCTATAAAATAGTAATAATACAAGTTCCTGTTGCACGCAGTGGTTAAAAAAGGTTAGCAGACAAGCCTGTCACTTAGATCACTGTAAGTGAATAAGAGATGCTGTCATTACGTATTTCAAAAAAATCATGTAAAATCGTTATCTTATTTGACCAGATTATTTTAAGTAAACGTCATATATGTACTTAGAAATCTCCTGTGTTTAAAACCAACACATTATCATTACGCTAACCTACGCTTAAGAAGAAACTATTCTTATGAGAACAGTAAAAAAATATATTCCAAAGAGTAAAATGAGATACTTTATGCATAATACTAATATTTCTTTCATAAGTTGAAAGTGATTAGATCAGTCAATATGGCAATAAGGACAAGATAAATCTGTCTTTGTACAGACATGAACTAAATCAAAGAGTATTACACTCATCTCTGGAATATGTTTGAAAGAAAACAATTAAAATTATTTTAGGTCCTTTATCCCCAGGCTCTAATACATATTTACTTTTTAAAAATACTTTAATGTTCTAAAAAAACATACTTTAAAGCTTCATGACAAAGGAAACCATAAACAAAGCAAAAAGGCAACACACAGAATGGGAGAAAATATTTGCAAATGAAATGACCGACAACGGATTAATCTCCAAAATATACAAACAGCTCACGCAGCTCAATATCAAAAAAACAAACAACCTAATTAAAAATGGGCAGAAGATCTAATTAGACATTTCTCCAAAGAAGACATACAGATGGCCAAGAAGCACATGAAAAGATGCTCTAACATCTTTACTAACAATTAGAGAAACACTAACTAGAGAAATGCAAATCAAAACTACAATGAGATATCATCTCACACCGGTCAGAATGGCCATCATCAAATAATCTACAAACAATAAATGCTGGAGAGGGTTTGGAGAAAAGGGAACCCTCTTGAACTGCTGGTGAGAATGTAAATTGATACAGCCACTATGGAGAGCAGTATGGACGTTCCTTAAAAAACTACAAATAGAACTACCATACGACCCAGCAATCCCACTACTGGGCATATACCACGAGAAAACCATAATTCAAAAAGAGTCATGTGCCAAAATGTTCATTGCATCTCTATTTACAATAGCCAGGACATGGAAGCAACCAAAGTGTCCATCAACAGGATGAATGGATAAAGCAGATGTGGCACATATATACAATGGAATATTACTCAGCCATAGAAAGGAACGAAACTGAGTTATTTGTAGTGAGGTGCATGGACCTAGAGCCTCTCATATAGAGTGAAGTAAGTCAGAAAGAGAAATACAAATACTGTATGCTAACACATATATACGGAATCTAAAAACAAAAAAAAACTGTCATGAAGAAACTAGGGGCAAGATGAGGATAAAGATGCAGACCTACTAGAGAATGGACTTGAGGATATGGAAGGGGGAAGGGTAACCTGGCACAAAGTGAGAGAGTGGCATGGACATACATATGCTACCAAACGTAAAATAGATAGCTAGTGGGCAGCAGCCACATAGCACAGGGAGATCAGCTCAGTGCTTTGTGACCACCTAGAGGGGCAGGATAGGGAGGGTAGGAGGGAGGCAGTTGCAAGAGGGAATAGATGTGGGCACATATGTATAACTGATTCACTTTGTTATAAAGCAGAAACTAACACACCATTCTAAAGCAATTATACTCCAAGAAAGATGTTTTAAAAAAAAAAGAAATATAGGTCTCAATCAAGTTTCTAGACACTGGTTAGCAAACAAAATCTATAGATCCCATACACCAGTTAACAATCAATTATAAAGTGAAAGGGTAAAAAGGTTTTAATCCCTTTAATAACAGAAATACATGGCCCCAATGAAGAAATCTAAAAATGATATGCATGCAATGCTTATACTTTAAATGCATAAATAAATGTGAATTTTACCAGGGGAAAAAAGTTGCTTTCTGGTATAAAATGTCATCCTTTTCATCTTTATGCTTTAAAGGAAAAAAAAAAAAGGCCAAAAAAGTGCCTGCCTTCTGCCAGTCTAAAATCTTAATTCCAAATGATGATACACAGGACCCAGAAAATGGTTTCCTTGAAGGATTCAGCCTCTGAATGAAACAGGCTGTGCTCAAAGTCTGGCTATATATGTCCCACACCAATTTCAATTCAATCAGTACCACCCCAAATCTAATACCCTCATATCTAATCAAAATCTCTAATTTGATCCCACATATTTTTCAAGTCCCTTCCAACTGACACACTCCTTACCCAGTTCTAGAAACCCTCTCATTCCCATTAGATCACAGTTCACTAAATGAAAATCTTTGTGATTTTTACCAAGAAAATATTAAGAAAAAAATTAACTTCACAAGAAGGAAAATAGTTTAAAAATAAAAACTCAAGGAAAGGATATCCCAATGTATAGTACCCTCTCTCTCGCTCTCTCTCTCTATATGCATAAATAGTGTCATTTTTTAAAACTTCTGGTAGGAAAATAACTCTTTTGCTCATAAGCACAAATTACAGAAATAAAGTGACCTACCTTCTACCAACAAAATCCTGATTCCAGTTGGAGATATTCAAGGACCCAGAGAGAGAGAGACAGTGTTCTCTGGGCAGCTGGCCTCCAAATGCAGACCCATGTCCTGACGGCTCTGGCTTTCTACCTGGGCAAAGGTATAATTTGATCAGCACCAGTCAACGGTAATTGCTCTCGTTGATCAGCCCACTTTGTCTGCGCCCCTTTGAGTTTTTAAACCAGTCTTACAGCAAACTAAGAGGTTGCAAATAAAAGGAGTGGGAAAGTCAAACCAAGCAATTATTAAACTAAAGAAACCTGGTCTAGCAGCAATTAATATCAAATGTATTTATAAGGTAAAAGAAGGGCAGCTTTAGTTATGAAAAAGAAAAACTCGTGGGAAAGATTACAATGATGCACTTTACGCACCTAGACACATAGCACTGAGACACAGAACACAAAGACTGAGAATTATAAGGTAAAACTGACATATCTGCAATCATCGTGTGAGGTTTTTTTTTCAAACACCGTTCTTCCAGAAACTGATACATGAGGACAGAAGAAAATTAATACTGTTATAAAAGTATAAACAATATAGTTAACAACTTTGACTATATTTCCTGCAGCAACCACATAGCAAAATGCTTTTCAACACATATAAAACATTTACAAAAATATACCGCTGTTAAGACCACATAATAAATCTCAATAAAAATTCCACAGAATCTACATATTGAGTACCCTCTTGATCAATCTTTTATTTCAATCATGAAATAAAATTGAAAGTCAATAATGAAAAATGGGAACACCACCATATTTATTTAAAAATGAATATCCACATAACATCTACAACAATATCCATATAATAGCTAAAAATCTATTGATTTTTCTGTTGTCTGCAAGTAGTTAGTAAAAACTAAACCAAAATACCTCAGAATTATTTAAAAAAAAAAAAGATAAAAATGATAAAACAATTCAAAAAACAAAAGGGAAAACAACCATATACAAAAACATAAATGATTAATAAAATAGAAGTCTGTTACTTAAAAGATAAAATAAAGAAAGAACTGGTTAATAAATTATATAGTACTCCCTGCTACAGGAAGAGAGTGCTCCCTGCGTGGGAGAAGCTGGTGCAGAGTGGCAAGTGGTGATGGGACTCGGGGAGGGGTAGTCATTTTATAGAGGTGGACCCTGCCAAACCCCATTTTAACCAGGTCAACATCAAGAGTCATAAACTGGGAATTCCCTGGCCGTCCAGTGGTTAGGACTCTGCGCTTTCACTACCTAGGGCCCAGGTTCGATCCCTGGCCAGGGAACTAAGATCCCACAAACTGCGAGGTGTGGCCCCCCCCATAAATTACTTTGATAGTATATGTCCTTGATATGATGTGATTAAAATGTGACAAAATTCCCTCCATAATCTTCCTCCAAGAAAACAGAGAAACTCAAGATAATCATAAGAAAAGCATCAAATTCCAATAGAGGGGCATCCTCCCCCAGACTGTCAGGTTTCTATACAATCTTTTGGTCAAAAACAAGGAAAGTCTGAGAATCTGTTACAGCCAAGAGAAACCTAAGGAGACATGAAAACTAAATGTAATTTGATATTTTAGATGAGATCTTGGAACAGAAAAAGGACATTCTGTAAAAGGTGAGGAAATCTGACCTTTAGTAGACAGTAACATATTGACATTGGTTCATTAATTGTCATCAATATACCATGGGAATTAAGATGTTACTAAAAGGGGGACATGCGAGTGGGGTCGGGTCAATACTCCCTGATCCACGTGCTCAATGCTTTGTAAATCTAAAACTGCCCCAAAATTTAGGTATTACTAAATATTGTAAATAATAAACAAACAGGAGAAGGCATCAATAAACAATATTAGAATGAAAAAAATTTGAAACATAATCTGAGTTTTGGAAACAGTCTACCAGACAGCACATTATAAACCAAATGATTCTATGAACCACTATGTGGCATAATCTTTTAGAGCACTTTTAAAAATATTTTAGATTATGAAATATAAAGTGTTCACAGAAATCTATAAAGCATATATGTACACTTCAACAAATAACTATAGAGTGAGCAGAAGTGGAACCAGTATCCAGGTCAAGAAATGCAACATTGCCAGGCACCTGGCTGCCTGACTTGTGCTCTTTTGCCCAGATTACAGCCCCTTCTGCCTCCTGGACTGACCTTTTCCTAACTATTCACATAGTAATTTTGGTAAACATTATAAAATTAAAACTCTGTCCATTTTTGAAAACTTTATATAACCTTGAAGAATCACAATTGTATTTATGTCCTTTAGTGTATTTTTGGTGTAGTTTTTCATCACTTACGCCTTTGCATGCAGCTGGACTTTGCTGTTTCAGTACTGTAAAGTATTCAACCATATAATCGTGTTGGGCCGGGTCCTGTGAGAAGGGTGTCTGTCGCGCTTCTGGGGCGAGCTCCCTCCTTCCGGAGCCCGATGGACAAGCCTGGGGGCGGCAGAGGTTGTGCCCCGGCTGTGGCCGCGAACGCTCCTGTGGGCCGTGTTCTTACCCATACCGCAGACCCCCGGCCCACCCCCCGCCCAGTCGTGGACTTGGCGGCTCGTGGAGCGCCTCCGTGGGCCCAAAGGGGAGAGTCGATTGGTGGGGGATGACGCACCGTCGGTGAGAAAGCCTTCTCTAGCTGTCCGAGAGGGAGCCTTGGGGTACCGGACCCCCAGCCGCTGCCCCTCTCAAGCGTGCAGTGGTCACGGTGGCGACTGCCAGAACACGTGGGCAGAGCCCCTCGCCTTCGCTGGAGGGCTTGCGCCGGCCCTGCGGTGGGGCCGAGCGCCGCTCTTTGCCTGCCGCGTGCTGCGCCTTCCCGCTCTGAGTCGTGGGAAGGTCCCGCCAGGCCTGCGTCCGGCGCGGGGCCGCGCGTATGCGTCTGCGTGCGCGTGCGGTGACCCCGTTGGCTAGCCCAAGGGGGCGTGGACGCCCGGATGTCCCGTCTCCCCAGCCCCGCAGCCGCGAGGAGCCTGTCGCGCCTGCCCTCTCCGCGAGTCGCAGCCGGTGGCGGTGTGTGGGAACGGTGCGGGTCGCCTCGCTCGGGAGCGTTTCCCTGGGGCGCGAGCTCCGGGGGTCGGACTTAGATGAAGGCGGATCTGGCGAGGACGGAAAGGTTGAGTTTGGGTGGATGGGTCCCCCCGTGCCACGCGGGGGGACCGTCGCACGCGGGCCCTGGCGGCGGGACCGGGTCGTGGGAGGTCCCAGGGTGGCTGGGCCTGGCCGGCGTCTCAGGCGTCGTGGGACCGCCTTCGTGTGTGTGGCGGTAGGACCCCGCACTTGTTTTCCTGGTGGTCCGGTAGTGTCTCGGCCCTTCCTCTCCTTGGGCAGCGCCCCGCGCCCCTGCCCCGCGGCCCTCGCCGTGTGTGCGTGCCGCCACCTCCCCGTCGCCGCCGGCCCTCACCCGCCCCCACCCTTCCGCGCCCCCTTCCCCGTCTGGGACCGAGCCGGCCTCGCCCACGTGAGGGTGTCGCCCCCCCGCCCACGGTCCTCAAGGACAACGGCATTCCCTTCGGTCGGGTCACTCAGGAGGCTGGAGAGTTCATGGTGACGTTTCCCTATGGCTACCACTCTGGCTTCAACTGCGCGGAAGCCATCAATTTTGCCACCCAGCGCTGGATCGATTATGGCAAAGTGGCCTGGGAATAGGGCTCTGCATGACCTTTGGAAAGATCTTCGTCAGAATAAGGGAGATTTCAGGTGAGCACCCTTAGGATATTAAAAATGGGTGGTTGGGTGGGGACTCTAAAAGGGACCTATAATTACCAGCTGCGAAGGGAGTTGGATGTTAGAATAGTAACATTAAGACCAGAGCTTTGTATGGTACTGACATTGTGTGTATGTGTGTGTGTGCGTGTCTTCTGTTTCCTGAAGCAATATGGAATGCAGACTTTGTTTTCTTGGAGCAGCACGGAAATAGGAAGGTGGGGAGGCTTTATCTTCCTTTCCAGCCAGGCTTCGAGATGGAACAATAAGATGAGTGTGGGCATGAAGAGGTGAGGAAGATGGGCCGTGTCCCTGGCATGCACTGTAGAGAAGAAAGGAGACTTGGGGAGGTCTGCATTGTCACCAGACTGTGAGGCCCCCTTCCCTGGCCCCTCTCCAGAGCTGCAGAAGCTTTCCTTCCTCATCATGGCAGAAAGAGTTGACCCCCAGGGGAAGCTGACTCTGTCCATTATGAAGTTTTGTCCTTGGTATGGGAAATTCCGGAAAGGCTATTACTCTGGATAGTAATAACAATTCTCTATTCAGTTCTTCTTCCCTATCACCTCTCCTGCAGCCTCTTATTTTTCTTTTAATGGTGAAGTAAATAAATGTGATGCTGTTGATGTGGTTTTGTGTTATCCCTCCAGCCACAAACTCAGTCCATCCGTGGACCCACTCTGTATGCGTATGTGCAAAGTTGAATCTGAAGCGTGATGTCTTTCGTAAAGCAAACTTTTCCATAGTCACTGCTTTGAGCTTTCCAGCAGTTACTTAGAGGGGAGAACTGGACTTAGAGTCAGCAGAAATGGCATTCAAACCTGCGCTTTGCTACTTTCTAGTCGTGGGACCTTCAGCCAAAAAATCATTGATTTTCTCTGAGCCAGAATTACAGTGCGAGAATTTTGTGACGATACTGGGGATGTAAATGTGACAGGCATGGAAGAGGTGCTCAGTTAATTTGATGTGCATTCATACACTCTCCTGGCCTCTAGGGCCAGCCCAATGCCTAGGACATCCACTCGTATTCTTTCTGTGATGCTCAGTTCTACTGTTGTTTTCCTCACCACACCCCCAGGCTTACACGTTAACTTTTCTTTTAATTAATAGACTTTATTTTTGCAGAGTACTTCGCAACAAAATTAAGTGGAAAATACAGGGGATTCCAACATACTCGGTCCCATGCTCCTCCACCAGCATCCACACCAGAAAGGAACATTTGTTACAATCGAAGAACCTGCGCTGACACCTCATTATCACCCAGAGTCCTTAGTTTAATTTATTCACTCTTGGTGTTGTACAGTCTATGGATTTGACCAATGTATAATGACATGTATCTACACTTATAATACCATACAGAATAGATTCATTGCCTAAAAATCCTCTGTGCTCTGCCTAATCATCCCCCCCTCCCCGACCCCGATAACGACTGATCATTTTACTGCTTCCATAGTTTTGTCTTTTCCAGATGACTTGTTTCACGTAGTAATATGCCTTTATGTTTCCTCCACGTTTAGTGGTTTTATAGCTCATTTCCTTGTATTGGTGAATAATATTCCATTGTATGATGTATGACCCTTTATTTATCCAATCATGTGCTGAGGGACATCTTGGTTGCTTCCAATTTTTTCTGCAATTATGAATACAACTACTATAAACATTTGTGTGCAGGTTTTGGTGTGGATGTAAGTATTCAGCTCATCTGAGTAAATACCAAAGAGTGCGACTGCTGGATTATATGGTGAGACTATATTTAGTTTCGTAAGAAACTACAAATTTTTTTTTTTTTTTTGCGGTACGCAGGCCTCTCACTGCTGTGGCCTCTGCTGTTGCCGAGCAAAGGCTCCGGACGCGCAGGCTCAGCGGCCACGGCTCACGGGCCCAGCCGCTCCGCGGCATGTGGAATCTTCCCAGACCGGGGCACGAACCCATGTCCCCTGCATCGGCAGGCGGGCTCTCAACCACTGCGCCACCAGGGAAGCCCAATATTAGCTATTTTAAATAATATTCTGTTAGAGGTACAGAGAAACTTCTGTTGATCAAAAAAAAAATGAAAAAGCGTGAAAAGACAAATCAAAGAGTGAGAACAGATATCGTGTTACTCATACCCAGTAAAGAACTAATAAGCAGAACATATAACTACTACCAAGGCAGACAACCCAGCAGAAAAATGGACAAAATACTTGATGAGGCACTTCCTGAAGGAGCACCTCCAATCAGCCAATAATCATAAGAAAAATTGGTTCACCCCTATTAGTAACCAATAAATGCAAATCAGTATGAGGTACCCCTATACCCTCACCTGATCGGCTAAAACTGTAAAGGCAGAAAATCACCAAAGGTTTGCAGAAGTGAAGGGTGATGAGCACCCTTGCATGCAGCTAGTGTGTAAACTGGTGAAATATGTTGAAAAAATTTGGCAAGTTTAAGTTTACATATTCTATGGCCATTATACACGTCAGAGAATTTTCAGAGCAACAATGTTTGTAAGAGGCCCAAAGTGGAAGCAACCCAAAGCCCCATCAACAGTAGAAAGTTTATATGGTTGAATACTTTACAGCACTGAAACAGCAAAGTCCAGCTGCATGCAAGGACGTAAGTGATGAAAAAATACACCAAAAATACGCTAAAGGACATAAATACAATTGTGTTTCTTCAGGGTTATATAAAGTTTTCAAAACTGGACAGAGTTTTAATTTTATAATGTTTACCAAAATTACTATGTGAATAGTTAGGATAAAGTCAGTCCAGGAGGCAGAAGGGGCTGTAATCTGGGCAAAAGAGCACAAGTCAGGCAGCCAGGTGCCTGGCAATGTTGCATTTCTTGACCTGGATACTGGTTCCACTTCTGCTCACTCTATAGTTATTTGTTGAAGTGTACATATATGCTTTATAGATTTCTGTGAACACTTTATATTTCATAATCTAAAATATTTTTAAAAGTGCTCTAAAAGATTATGCCACATAGTGGTTCATAGAATCATTTGGTTTATAATGTGCTGTCTGGTAGACTGTTTCCAAAACTCAGATTATGTTTCAAATTTTTTTCATTCTAATATTGTTTATTGATGCCTTCTCCTGTTTGTTTATTATTTACAATATTATATTTAGTAATACCTAAATTTTTGAGCAGTTTTAGATTTATAAAACATTGAGCACGTGGATCAGGGAGTATTGACCCGACCCCACTCGCATGTCCCCCTTTTAGTAACATCTTAATTCCCATGGTATATTGATGACAATTAATGAACCAATGTCAATATGTTATTGTCTGCTAAAGGCTATCATTGGTTCAGATTTCCTCACCTTTTACGGAATGTCCTTTTTCTGTTCCAAGATCTCATCTAAAATATCAAATTAGTTTTCATGTCTCCTTAGGTTTCTCTTGGCTGTAACAGATTCTCAGACTTTCCTTGTTTTTGACCAAAAGATTGTATAGAAACCTGACAGTCTGGGGGAGGATGCCCCTCTATTGGAATTTTGATGCTATTCTTATGATTATCTTGAGTTTCTCTGTTTTCTTGGAGGAAGATTACGGAGGGAATTTTGTCACATTTTAATCACATCATATCAAGGACATATACTATCAAAGTAATTTATGGCTTTTTTTTGGGGGGGGGGCCACACCTCGCAGTTTGTGGGATCTTAGTTCCCTGGCCAGGGATCGAACCTGAGCCCTAGGTAGTGAAAGCGCGGAGTGCTAACCACTGGACGGCCAGGGAATTCCCAGTTTATGACTCTTGATGTTGACCTGGTTAAAATGGGGTTTGGCAGGGTCCACCTCTATAAAATGACTACCCCTCCCCGAGTCCCATCACCACTTGCCACTCTGCACCAGCTTCTCCCACGCAGGGAGCACTCTCTTCCTGTAGCAGGGAGTACTATATAATTTATTAACCAGTTCTTTCTTTGTTTTATCTTTTAAGTAACAGACTTCTATTTTATTAATCATTTATATTTTTGTATATGGTTGTTTTCCCTTTTGTTTTTTGAATTGTTTTATCATTTTTATCTTTTTTTTCTTTCAAATAATTCTGAGGTATTTTGGTTTAGTTTTTACTAACTACTTGCAGACAACAGAAAAATCAATAGATTTTTAGCTATTATATGGATATTGTTGTAGATGTTATGTGGATATTCATTTTTAAATAAATATGGTGGTGTTCCCTTTTTTCATTATTGACTTTCAATTTTATTTCATGATTGAAATAAAAGATTGATCAAGAGGGTACTCAATATGTAGATTCTGTGGAATTTTTATTGAGATTTATTATGTGGTCTTAACAGCGGTAAAATTTTGTAAATGTTTTATATGTGTTGAAAAGCATTTTCTATGTGGTTGCTGCAGGAAATATAGTCAAAGTTGTTAACTATATTGTTTATACTTTTGTAACAGTATTAATTTTCTTCTGTCCTCATGTATCAGTTTCTGGAAGAACGGTGTTTGAAAAAGAAACCTCACACGATGATTGCAGATATGTCAGTTTTACCTTATAATTCTCAGTCTTTGTGTTCTGTGTCTCAGTGCTATGTGTCTAGGTGCGTAAAGTGCATCATTGTAATCTTTCCCACGAGTTTTTCTTTTTCATAACTAAAGCTGCCCTTCTTTTACCTTATAAATACATTTGATATTAATTGCTGCTAGACCAGGTTTCTTTAGTTTAATAATTGCTTGGTTTGACTTTCCCACTCCTTTTATTTGCAACCTCTTAGTTTGCTGTAAGACTGGTTTAAAATCTCAAAGGGGCGCAGACAAAGTGGGCTGACCAACGAGAGCAATTACCGTTGACTGGTGCTGATCAGATTATACCTTTGCCCAGGTAGAAAGCCAGAGCCGTCAGGACATGGGTCTGCATTTGGAGGCCAGCTGCCCAGAGAACACTGTCTCTCTCTCTGGGTCCTTGAATATCTCCAACTGGAATCAGGATTTTGTTGGTAGAAGGTAGGTCACTTTATTTCTGTAATTTGTGCTTATGAGCAAAAGAGTTATTTTCCTACCAGAAGTTTTAAAAAATGACACTATGCATATAGAGAGAGTGAGCGAGAGAGAGGGTACTATACATTGGGATATCCTTTCCTTGAGTTTTTATTTTTAAACTATTGTCCTTCTTGTGAAGTTAATTTTTTTCTTAATATTTTCTTGGTAAAAATCACAAAGATTTTCAGGAAAAAGCACCTCATTTAGTGAACTGCGATGTAATGGGAATGAGAGGGTTTCTAGAACTGGGTAAGGATTGTGTCAATTGGAAGGGACTTGAAAAATATGTGGGATCAAATTAGAGATTTTGATTGGATATGAGGGTATTAGATTTGGGGTGGTACTGATTGAATTGAAATTGGTGTGGGACATATATAGCCAGACTTTGAGCACAGCCTGTTTCATTCAGAGGCTGAATCCTTCAAGGAAACCATTTTCTGGGTCCTGTGTATCATCATTTGGAATTAAGAATTTAGACTGGCAGAAGGCAGGCACTTTTTTGGCCTTTCTTTTTTTCCTTTAAAGCATAAAGATGAAAAGGATGACATTTTATACCAGAAAGCAACTTTTTTCCCCTGGTAAAATTCACATTTATTTATGCATTTAAAGTATAAGCATTGCATGCATATCATTTTTAGATTTCTTCATTGGGGCCATGTATTTCTGTTATTAAAGGGATTAAAACCTTTTTACCCTTTCACTTTATAATTGATTGTTAACTGGTGTATGGGATCTATAGATTTTGTTTGCTAACCAGTGTCTAGAAACTTGATTGAGACCTATATTTCTTTTTTTTTTAAAACATCTTTCTTGGAGTATAATTGCTTTAGAATGGTGTGTTAGTTTCTGCTTTATAACAAAGTGAATCAGTTATACATATGTGCCCACATCTATTCCCTCTTGCAACTGCCTCCCTCCCACCCTCCCTATCCTGCCCCTCTAGGTGGTCATAAAGCACTGAGCAGATCTCCCTGTGCTTTGTGGCTGCTGCCCACTAGCTATCTATTTTACGTTTGGTAGCATATGTATGTCCGTGCCACTCTCTGACTTTGTCCCAGGTTACCCTTCCCCCTCCCATATCCTCAAGTCCATTCTCTAGTAGGTCTGCATCTTTATTCCCATCTTGCCCCTAGGTTCTTCATGACAATTTTTTTTTTTTTAGATTCCATATATATGTGTTAGCATACAGTATTTGTATTTCTCTTTCTGACTTACTTCACTCTATATGACAGGCTCTAGGTCCATGCACCTCACTACAAATAACTCAGTTTCGTTCCTTTCTATGGCTGAGTAATATTCCATTGTATATATGTGCCACATCTGCTTTATCCATTCATCCTGTTGATGGACACTTTGGTTGCTTCCATGTCCTGGCTATTGTAAATAGAGGTGCAATGAACATTTTGGAACATGACTCTTTTTGAATTATGGTTTTCTCATGGTATATGCCCAGTAGTGGGATTGCTGGGTCGTATGGTAGTTCTATTTGTAGTTTTTTAAGGAACCTCCATACTGTTCTCCATAGTGGCTGTATCAATCTACATTCTCACCAACAGTGCAAGAGCGTTCCCTTTTCTCCAAACCCTCTCCAGCATTTATTGTTTGTAGATTTTTTGATGATGGCCGTTGTGACCGGTGTGAGATGATATCTCAGTGTAGCTTTGATTTGCATTTCTGTAATGATAAACGAGGTTGAGCATTCTTTCATGTGTCTGCTGGCAATCTGTATATCTTCTTTGGAGAAATGTCCATTTAGGTCTTCTGCCCACTTTTGGAGTGGGTTGTTTGTTTTTATAATGTTGAGCTGCATGAGCTGCTTCCAAATTTTGGAGATTAATCCTTTGTCAGTTGCTTCATTTGCAAATATTTTCTCCCATTCTGAGTGAACCCTATATTTCTAATAATTTGTCTATCAATGCAAATTAATGATTAGAACTTAATTAGAATTTTTCAGGTATTTACACATTAAGGATAATGCTTGTTAAGGATGTGTATATTTGTGTTCTGTACTTTTTTCCTGCTTTTGTTTACATAGACATTCTTTCTATAATGGTAGATTTTTATCTGCATCCCCTGTTTTATTATAACGTGATATACTTGTACTTTTCTCTCTTTTCTCTTATGCTTATGTTTTTACACTTTTCATGGTCTACAAATTGCATTTTGGTTTCAGTCATCATTTCTATTGGGTGTTATGTTTTCTTTTGTAATTGTTTCAGCTTATTTCATTGTTTTCCTTTCCCTAATTTATCTTTTGGGTTAAGCTATCCAGTTTATTGAGTTGAGTGCTTAACTCCTTTCTTTTCAAGCTTGCTTAATGTCCGTACTGTTCAGTTAAGTTTTAATTACTCTTTTTCTGTCTTATGATTTGTCCTAATTCTTTATTTTTAAATTTCAGCTTTTTTGCTGTATAATTGACTTTTAAAATTGTAAAATATTCAGTCAACTTTGTGGTGATTTGATATACATTGTGAAAGGATTCCCCCCATCTAGTTAATTAACACATTTCCTTCATATATTTACTTTTTTTGGTAAGAACATTTACATCCTACTCTTCTGGAAAATTTCAACTATACATCACATTGTTATCAACTATAGTCACCGTGGTTAACATTAGCTCCTGAGACTTTATTCACTGTGTACCCTTTTACCCTCCCTTCCCTGCCCTCCCCCACAACCACTTTTCTACTCTGGTTCTGTAAGTTTTACTCTTTTTTTTTTTTTTTAACATTCCACATGTAAGTGATACCATGCCATATTTGTCTTTCTCTGTCTTACTTTACTGGACATAATACCCTCCAGGACCATCCATATTGTTGCAAATGACAAAATTTCATTCTTTTTATGGCTGAGTAGTATTCCATTGTATCTATGTACCACATCTTCTGTATCCATTCAACCATCACTGGACATGTTGGTTGTTTCCATATCTTATCCATTGTGAATGTGGGAGGGCGGATATCTCCTTGATATTCTGTTTTTATTTCCTTTAGCTATATACCCAGAAGTGAGACTGCAGCATCATATGGTGGTTCTAGTTACAATTTTTGAGGAACCTCCATACTGTTTTCCATAGTATGCACCATAGCTGCACCAGTTTACATGCCTACCAAAAGAGTGTACTTTTTGCCCTTAAATTCAAACTTTGAAATTAAGATTACTATACAGTTTTCTTTTACTTGATGTTAAATCAGTTTGTTCTGTCATCCACTTTTTTTCAATAATTTGTACTTTCTTTAGGTTTGGCTTGGAAACTTCCATGAAGAGACTTTCTGCTACAGTGAGGTGAGAAGCCACCCATGCACTCAAGCCTGGGAATCTGGAGAGGTCTCAGGCACTTATACCCCCAACAGAGGAAACTCACAGAGCTGCAGGCTGAGGCAGGACTTGGCTCAGAGAGCCGTCTCATCTGGGAAATACTGGATTTCCTTTGGCTCCAAAATGCTGACAAGAGTAGAGTCCTTCTGGTGGATGGACAAGCCTGGAGAAGATACAAGCTCGTTTGTTTAAAAGTTCAAGTCTGAGTTCCTGCCTCTCAGCTCTATCAAAACTTCTTTAAAAATAAAGGAAGTATAGGGAAGAGGTTACTCCCCAGCATTCTCAGGTATCCAAAGCATACCTAAGAAGCTGGCAGTCCGTTGCTTATTCTGTTGCCGCCATGCAGTCTAAGCACTTTGGGAGCCAGAACCCAAGTTGTAAGATTATGATCGTCCACCCAACCATGGAAGAATTTGAAGATTTCAGCAAATATATTGTTGCCATGGAGTGGCAAGTTGCACACCGAGCTGGCCTAGCCAAGGTAATTCCACCGAAAGGATGGAAAGCCGGACAGATGTACGATGATACCGATGACATCTTAATAGCCGCTACCCTGCAGCAGGTGACCACTGGGCAGGCAGGTGTGTTTACTCAGCACCACAGAAAGAAGAAAGCCATGACCGTGAGCGAGTATCGCCGCTTAACAAACAGTGAATGACACCAGACTGCATTCTACTCTGATTTTGAGGATCTGGAGTGAAAATATTGGAAAACACGCCCCTATGATTCACCAGTATACGGTGCGGACGTCAGTGGCTCCTTATTCGATGAAAACACGAAGCGGTGGAACCTTGGACACCTGGGAACCATTCAGGACCTGCTGGAACAGGAGTGCGGAGTGGTCATCGAAGGCGTCAACACCCCCTGCCTGTATTTCGGCATGTGGAAGACCGCCTTCGCCTGGCACACAGAGGACATGGACCTTTACAGCATCAACTACCTGCACTTCGGGGAGCCCAAGACTTGGTACGCGGTGCCCCCGGAGCACGACCGGTGCCTGGAACGCCTGGCCAGGGAGCTTTTCCCGGGCAGCTCGCGGGGCTGTAAGGCCTTCCTGCGGCACAAGGTGGCTCTCTTCTTGCCCAAGGTCCTCAAGGACAACGGCATCCCCTTCGATCGGGTCACTCAGGAGGCTGGAGATTTCATAGTGACGTTTCCCTATGGCTACCACTCTGGCTACAACTGCGCGGAAGCCATCAATTTTGCCACCCAGCGCTGGATCGATTATGGCAAAGTGGCTTGGGAATAGGGCTCTGCATGACCTTTGGAAAGATCTTCGTCAAAATAAGGGAGATTTCAGGTGAGCACCCTTAGCATATTAAAAATAGGTGGTTGGGTGGGGACTCTAAAATGGACCTATAATTACCAGCTGCGAAGGGAGTTGGCTGTTAGAATAGTAACATTAAGACCAGAGCTTTGTATGGTACTGAAATTGTGTGTGTGTGTGTGTGTGTGTGTGTGTGTGTGTGTGTGTGTGTCTTCTGTTTCCTGAAGCAATATGGAATGCAGACTTTGTTTTCTTGGAGCAGCACGGAAATAGGAAGGTGGGGAGGCTTTATCTTCCTTTCCAGCCAGGCTTGGGGATGGAACAATAAGATGAGTGTGGGCATGAAGAGGTGAGGAAGATGGGCCGTGTCCCTGGCATGCACTGTAGAGAAGAAAGGAGACTTGGGGAGGTCTGCATTGTCACCAGACTGTGAGGCCACCTTCCCTGGCCCCTCTCCAGAGCTGCAGAAGTTTTCCTTCCCCATAATGGCAGAGAGGGTGACCCCCAGGGGAAGCTGACTCTGTCCATTATGAAGTTTTGTCCTTGGTATGGGAAATTCCAGAAAGGCTATTACTCTGGATAGTAATAACAATTCTCTATTCAGTTCTCCTTCCCTATCACCTCCCCTGCAGCCTCTTATTTTTCTTTTAATGGTGAAGTAAATAAATGTGATGCTGTTGATGTGGTTTTGTGTTGTCCCTGCAGCCACAAACTCAGTCCATCCATGGACCCACTCTGTATGCGTATGTGCAAAGTTGAATCTGAAGCGTGATGTCTTTCGTAAAGCAAACTTTTCCATAGTCACTGCTTTGAGCTTTCCAGCAGTTACTTAGAGGGGAGAACTGGACTTAGAGTCAGCAGAAATGGCATTCAAACCTGTGCTTTGCTACTGTCTAGTCGTGGGACCTTCAGCCAAAAAATCATTGATTTTCTCTGAGCCAGAATTACAGTGCGAGAATTTTGTAACGATACTGGGGTTGTAAATGTAACAGGCATGTAAGAGGTACTCAGTTAATTTGATGTGCATTCAGACACACTCCTGGCCTCTAGGGCCAGCCCAATGCCTAGGACATCCACTCGTATTCTTTCTGTGATGCTTAGTTCTACTCTTGTGTTCCTCACCACACCCCCAGGCTTACACGTTAACTTTTCTTTTAATTAATAGACTTTATTTTTGCAGAGTACTTCGCAACAAAATTAAGTGGAAAATACAGGGGATTCCAACATATTCGGTCCCATGCTTCTCCACCAGCATCCACACCAGAAGGGAACATTTGTTACAGTCGAACAACCTGCACTGACACCTCATTATCACCCAGAGTCCTTAGTTTAATTTATTCACTCTTGGTGTTGTACAGTCTATGGATTTGACCAATGTATAATGACATGTATCTACACTTATAATACCATACAGAATAGATTCATTGCCTAAAAATCCTCTGTGCTCTGCCTAATCATCCCCCCTCCCCCCCCGACAACCACTGATCATTTTACTGCTTCCATAGTTTTGTCTTTTCCAGATGACTTCTTTCTCGTAGTAATATGCCTTTAAGTTTCCTCCACGTTTAGTGCTTTTATAGCTCATTCCCTTGTATTGGTGAATAATATTCCATTGTGTTTTGTATGACCCTTTATTTATCCACTCACGTGCTGAAGGACATCTTGGTTGCTTCCAATTTTTTCTGCAATTATGAATACAACTACTATAAACATTTGTGTGCAGGTTTTGGTGTGGATGTAAGTTTTCAGCTCATCTGAGGAAATAGCAAAGAGTGCAACTGCTGGATTGTATGGTGAGACTATATTTAATTTTGTAAGAAACTGCAAATTTTTAGGTTTTTTTTATTTTTTTTGTGGTATGCAGGCCTCTCACTGCTATGGCCTCTCCCGTTGCGGAGCACAGGCTCCGGACGTGCAGGCTCAGGGGCCATGGCTCACGGGCCCAGCCGCTCCGCGGCATGTAGGATCTTCCTGGACTGGGATTCGAACCCATGTCCCCTGCATCGGCAGGCGGGCTCTCAACCGGTTCGCCAGCAGGGAAGCCCTGCTAATTATTTTTACAGGTAGAAAACTGATTTTTTTTTTTTTTTTTTGCTCATGATCTACCGCATGTTTGCACAAAAGGTCACACATACCCATTTACAAATTCCACTCCTTGTCGTATTTGTCCTTGTTGCAGTGTTACAAAGACAAGGTAAAGATTTTACAATCATTCAAGAGCCAGAGGACCCAGCCTTTATTCAGACTCCTACCCCAGCTTGTTTAGTAGTCTTTCAACAAATCAGGTTTCGATGGCTCTCCATTTGTCAGTTTAGGCAAAATGAGCTCTTAACCACGTTGCACCTCTGTTAGAGTTTGCACATAACAAGTTCAGATCAGGGCAAACATAATTTGTGCTAAATAAATATTACCTATTAGCATTATTACTTAGGAGCCCAAAGTTGTAAGATGGATATTAGAACCTGTACTTAAGCGTAACTCGTAGAAGTTGGAATTCGGGTCTTGGGACTCCTCTAAGATTTGTATAAAGGGTCAGTTATGGATCTGTCTGACTACCTGGCCACAGTGAATTATTCGTAGAGATTAACCATTACACCAATTCAGTTTCCGTGTGTATAAGGATTCCTTTCCAGATATTTGGAAATAACTTTACCATGATATTTATGTCGTTAGATTGTTACCGTATATGGGTCTTGAAGTTGCTTTTTCCCCCAGTGTTTGTGTTACCTTTCATCACTTTAAATAGGAAAGCACAAACAGTTGGTAGGAATTGGCTACCGAGGTAAGTGGAATGGACACTGATGTGAGTTGAACAGATCCTGGTGAGTAGCAGCCCTTGCCCGTCCTGCTCTGCTCACCAGCCGCTCAAACTGAAATGCCTCCCAAGCTCCTTGTCATTGACCTGCAGTGATTACAGGGTAATAGTGAGACCCTTCTCACGGTTCCTCAGCAAGTGGTGGGTGTTAGGGGGATAAGCAGTTTCAGGGAGGACAGAGGAAGGGCAGAACTGAGCCCTGTTGGGCATGGGTAACATGTTGGAGGTGCCACTCAATGAAAATGCAACATTTGTGTGGCCGGGTTTCTGGATTTGTCTAGGATCCTGGCATCCAGTATCCTCGTGCCCTAAATGTTCAGGCTCCTCTACCTAAAAAAGAGCTACGTTAAATCCTGTAGACCTCAGAGAGCATCTTTTCTTTGTCCCATCTCTCAGAGAGCCTTTTCTCAAAAGCTTCACATGGTGTCTATATATTTCAGTGCCCGTTCACTCACTCTCTTATTAATTCATTCAGCACATGTTTGCTAAGCACTTACCGTGTACCAGGCACTGTTTGTGGAATTGGGGACACAACAGTGAAAAAGGCAAAGTTTCAGTTCTCCTGGAGCTTATATTCTCATTATAAAGAGAGACATAACAAGTCAAGCAGTCACAAGGGCTAGGAGAAAAAATAAAGCAGAGTAAGGGGTTAGAGAGTGGCAGGACTGCTGTGTTGGAGAGGGTGGCCTCTTGGGAGTGTGGTCTTCGAATGCGTGCTGTGGACAAGGGAGTGAGAGCATCACCCTAGGCAGAGGGACAACACATGCAAATACCTGCGGTGGGGGCACCCCTAAGGGGCTCACAGATTAGCAAAGTGGCTGGAGAGCAGGAGAGAGGCGGCGGGAGCTGTGGCGGGGGGAAGGCATAAAATGTCATAACTCAGTGAATGCAAACTCCTCCCACTGTGTGATTGGGGCCATTGGTGTTTTAGGTGACCTGGGGGTGGAGAAATTTGGGGGCCACAGAGTCTTTGAAAGCACGGATAATTCACAGCCATCCCTGGAAATGGCTCTATCGTTCCTACCAGATGCAAATCCTGAGAGCAGAATGTCTGTATGTTCTCGTTTCCTGCTGTACCAGCTGACATGTCACGTTTCTGACTTGTATTGCATTAGGTGGGACTTTAACAGAGCCAGCAGATCACTGACATTCACTAAGTTGACAATAGCCATCTCAGCTATGTATGAGCAGCAGCAAATCAATGCAGTCAGTATTTTAGAATTGTGCTGAGGCCCACATTCACATAATGTGGAGGGCAGTGAAGGCATCTCCTCAGGAGACTTCAGGAGAAATCCTCTGGAGAAACAGCTACCAGGTGAGAGATCAGGTGTGAGAGTTGAACGGGCTATAGATTTAGAATTTGTGTCTATGCATGGGAAATCATGGTGCCAGAGACGGATAATTTTTAGGAAAGAGCTAGGATTAAGAATTTGCAAAGAAAGAGCTCAGGATCCATTCCCTGGCAATGTCAAGGGTCTATTGCATAAGTTTCTTTTTCCTGAGAAACTCCTTAGTAACCAGGTGACCTAACCTCAGCTCTCTTGTGGTATATCACCTTGACTGTACTTACACATGACCCTCTAGGACCCTGAGTACTTTATTACCCTATGGTTTAGCTCATGGATTGAACCAGATTAAAACAGTTGATAATTATCTTTCTTGGCTTTCTCTGTTTAGTGAGGACTCAATGAATATTGTCGATTGAGTGAATGACTTGAAACCACCAATAGAAATGAAAAAAAGAGCTAGTATCATAAGAAACACCTAAAATAAATAAATAATTCCTATTACAGCATAATTGCTTTTATGTTAATTGTCTTTTAAAACAAGATATCCAGTTCTAAGCTGGGGTTTGAAATAACTTACAGAGCCAGAAAATAAACTCTGTTTGTCTTATTCCAATATGAGACCTTCATTCATTGACTCCACAAATATTAAGCACCCTCACCGTGCCAGGCTAGTCCTACGTGCTAAGGAAACATAGTATGACGTTTATGATCTGCTAGGAGACAGACAGGCAGTTAGGCAGTTTCACCACGCCACAGCTTCTTCCCAGCTACAGTAACCATAGCCAGGCTCCCCCCCAAACTGCTGGTTTTAGAGCCTCTGAAGAAAGGCATCTTTTACTGGGAACAGTCAGCCTCAAGTTCAGGACCAAAGCCTCTTGGGACTCTCAGAGCTGTTTCAGTATGTTCCCGGGCTCATGGCAGCTCTCTTGTTTACTTTTCTCAGTCATACTCTTCTTCTTCTTCTTCCTCCTCCTCCTCCGCCTCCACCTTTTCTTCTTCTACTTCCTCCTCCACCACCTCCTCCTCCTTCTCCTCCTCCGCCTCGTGCACCGCCTCCTCCTACTTTTTCTTCCTCTTCTTCCTCCTCCACCACCTCCTCCTCCTTCTCCTCCTCCGCCTCCTCCACCGCCTCCTTTTACTTCCTCTTCTTCCTCCTCCACCAACTCCTCCTCCTCCTCCTCCGCCTCCTCCACCGCCACCTCCTTCTTTTTCTTCTTCCTCTTCCTCCTCCACCACCTCCTCCTCCTCCTCTGCCTCCTGCACCGCCTCCTCTTTCTTTTTTTTCCTCTTCTTTCTCTTCCACCACCTCCTCCTCCTCCTCCTCCGCCTCCTCCATCTTTTTCTTCCTCTTCTTCCTCCTCCACCACCTCCTCCTCCGCCTCCTCCACCGCCTCTTCCTTCTTTTTCTTCCTCTTCTTCCTGCTCCACCACCTCCTCCTCCTCCTCCACCTCCTCCACCACCTCCTCCTTTTTCTTCCTCTTCTTCCTCCTCCACCACCTCCTCCTGCACCTCCTCCATCACCTCCTCCTTTTTCTTTTCTTCTTTCTCTTCCACCACCTTCTCCTCCTCCTCCTCCACCACCTCCTCCTTTTTCTTCCTCTTCTTCCTTCTCCACCACCTCCTCCTCCTCCGCCTCCTCCACCACCTCCTCCATCTTTTTCTTCCTCTTCTTCCTCCTCCACCACCTCCTCCTCCTCCGCCTCCTCCACCACCTCCTCCATCTTTTTCTTCCTCTTCTTCCTCCTCCACCACCTCCTCCTCCTCCTCCGCCTCCTCCACCACCTCCTCCTTTTTCTTCCTCTTCTTCCTCCTCCACCACCTCCTCCTCCTCCTCCACCTCCTCCACCACCTCCTCCTTTTTCTTCCTCTTCTTCCTCCTCCACAACCTCCTCCTCCTCCGCCTCCTCCACCGCCTCCGCCTTCATTTTCTTCCTCTTCTTCCTCCTCCACAACCTACTCCTCCTCCGCCACCTTCAACTCCTCCTCCTTCTTTTTCTTCCTCTTCTTCCTCCTCCACCACCTCCTCCTCCTCCTCCTCCACCGCCTCCTCCTTCTTTTTCTTCCTCTTCTTCCTCTTCCAGCACCTCCTCCTCCTCCTCCTCCTCCTCCTCCACCACCTCCTCCACGGCCTCCTTCTTCTTTTTCTTCCTCTTCTTCCTCCTCCACCACCTCCTCCTCCTCCTCCACCTCCTCCACCGCCTCCTCCTTCTTTTTCTTCCCCTTCTTCCTCCTCCACCACATCCTCCTCCTCCTCCTCCGCCTCCTCCACCGCCTCCTCCTTCTTTTTCGTCCTCTTCTTTCTCCTCCACCACCTCCTCCTCCGCCTCCTCCACCGCCTCCTCCTTCTTTTTCTTCCTCTTCTTCCTCGTACACCACTTTCTCCTCTTCCTCCTCCGCCTCCTCCACCGCCTCCTTCTTTTTCTTCCTCTTCCTCCTCCACCACCTCCTCCTCCTCCTCCACCTCCTCCACCGCCTCCTCCTTCTTTTTCTTCCCCTTCTTCCTCCTCCACCACCGCCTCCTCATCCTCCACCGCCTCCTCCTTTTTCTTCCTTTTCTTCCTCCTCCACCACCGCCGCCACCTCCTCCTCCTCCTCCGCCTCCTCCACCGCCTCCTCGTTCTTTTTCTTCCACTTCTTCCTCCTCCACCACTTTCTCCTCTTCCTCCTCCGCCTCCTCCACCGCCTCCTTCTTTTTCTTCCTCTTCCTCCTCCACCACCTCCTCCTCCTCCTCTGCCTCCTCCATTGCCTACTTTCTTTTTTTTTCCTCTTCTTTCTCTTCCACCACCTCCTCCTCCTCCTCCTCTGCCTCCTCCATCTTTTTCTTCCTCTTCTTCCTCCTCCACCACCTCCTCCTCCGCCTCCTCCACCGCCTCTTCCTTCTTTTTCTTCCTCTTCTTCCTGCTCCACCACCTCCTCCTCCTCCTCCACCTCCTCCACCACCGCCTCCTTTTTCTTCCTCTTCTTCCTCCTCCACCACCTCCTCCTGCACCTCCTGCACCACCTCCTCCTTTTTCTTTTCTTCTTTCTCTTCCACAACCTTCTCCTCCTCCTCCACCTCCTCCACCACCTCCTCCTTTTTCTTCCTCTTCTTCCTTTTCCACCACCTCCTCCTCTTCCGCCTACTCCACCGCCTCCTCCTTCATTTTCTTCCTCTTCTTCCTCTTCCACCACCTCCTCCTCCGCCTCCTCCACAGCCTCATCCATCTTTTTCTTCCTCTTCTTCCTCCTCCACCACCTCCTCCTCCTCCTCCGCCTCCTCCACCTCCTCCTTTTTCTTCCTCTTCTTCCTCCTCCACCACCTCCTCCTCCACCACCTCCTCCTCCTCCGCCTCCTTCAACTCCTCCTACTTCTTTTTCTTCCTCTTCTTCCTCCTCCACCACCTCCTACTCCTCCTCCACCTCCTCCACCACTTCCTCCTTCTTTTTCTTCCTCTTTTTCCTCCTCCACCACCTCCTCCTCCTCTGCCTCCTCCACCACCTCCTCCATTTTTTCTTCCTCTTCTTCCTCCTCCACCACCTCCTCCTCCGCCGCCTCCTCCACCACCTCCTCCTTCTTTTTCTTCCTCTTCTTCCTCCTCCACCACCTCCTCCTCCTCCTCCTCCGCCTCCTCCACCACCTACTCCATCTTTTTCTTCTTCTTCTTCCTCCTCCACCACCTCCTCCTCCGCCTCCTCCACCGCCGCTTCCTTTTTCGTTCTCTTCTTCCTCCTCCACCACCTCCTCCTCCTCCTCCACCTCCTCCACCGCCTCCTTCTTCTTTTTCTTCCTCTTCTTCCTCTTCCACCACCTCCTCCTCCTCCTACACCTCCTCCACCACCTCCTCCTTCTTTTTCTTCCTCTTCTTCATCTTCCACCACCTCCTCCTCCTCCTCCTCCGCCTCTTCCACCACCTTCACCTTCTTTTTCTTCCTCTTCTTCCTCCTCCACCACCTCCTCCTCCTCCTCCTCCACCTCCTCCTCCTCCTTTTTCGCTCTCTTCTTCCTCCTCCACCACCTCCTCTTCCTCCTCCTCCACCGCCTCCTCCTTCTTCTTCATCCTCTTCTTCCTCCTACACCACCTCCTCCTCCTCCTCCTCCGCCTCCTCCACCGCTTCCTTCTTTTTCTTCCTCTTCCACCTCCACCACCTCCTCCTCCTCCTCCGCCTCCTCCACCACCTCCTCCTTTTTCTTCCTCTTCTTCCTCCTCCACGACCTCCTCCTCCACCTCCTCCACCACCTCCTCCTTTCTCTTCCCCTTCTTTCTCCTCCACCACCTCCTCCTCCTACTCCACATCCTCCACCACCTCCTCCTTTTTCTTCTTCTTCTTCCTCCTCCACCACCTCCTCCTCCGCCTCCTCCACCTCCTCTTCCTTCTTTTTCTTCCTCTTCTTCCTGCTCCACCACCTCCTCCTCCTCCTCCACCTCCTCCACCACCTCCTCCTTTTTCTTCCTCTTCTTCCTCCTCCACAACCTCCTCCTGCACCTCCTCCATCACCTCCTCCTTTTTCTTTTCTTCTTTCTCTTCCACCACCTTCTCCTCCTCCTCCTCCACCACCTCCTCCTTTTTCTTCCTCTTCTTCCTTCTCCACCACCTCCTCCTCCTCCGCCTCCTCCACCTTCTCCTCCTTCTTTTTCTTCCTCTTCTTCCTCCTCCACCACCTCCTCCTCCTCCTCCACCTCCTCCACCACCTCCTCCTTTTTCTTCCTCTTCTTCCTCCTCCACAACCTCCTCCTACTCCGCGTCCTCCACCGCCTCCGCCTTCATTTTCTTCCTCTTCTTCCTCCTCCACAACCTACTTCTCCTCCGCCACCTTCAACTCCTCCTCCTTCTTTTTCTTCCTCTTCTTCCTCCTCCACCACCTCCTCCGCCTCCTACTCCTCCTCCTCCTCCACCGCCTCCTCCATCTTATTCTTCCTCTTCTTCCTCCTCCACCACATCCTCCTCCACCTCCTCCACGGCCTCCTTCTTCTTTTTCTTCCTCTTCTTCCTCCTCCACCACCTCCTCCTCCTCCTCCACCTCCTCCACCACCTCCTCCTTTTTCTTCCCCTTCTTCCTCCTCCACCACCGCCTCCTCATCCTCCACCGCCTCCTCCTTTTTCTTCCTTTTCTTCCTCCTCCACAACCGCCGCCACCTCCGCCTCCTCCACCGCCTCCTCCTTCTTTTTCTTCCTCTTCTTCCTCCTCCACCACATCCTCCTCCTCCTCCGCCTCCTCCACCGCCTCCTCCTTCTTTTTCGTCCTCTTCTTTCTCCTCCACCACCTCCTCCTCCGCCTCCTCCACCGCCTCCTCCTTCTTTTTCTTCCACTTCTTCCTCCTCCACCACTTTCTCCTCTTCCTCCTCCGCCTCCTCCACCGCCTCCTTCTTTTTCTTCCTCTTCCTCCTCCACCACCTCCTCCTCCTCCTCTGCCTCCTCCATCGCCCACTCTTTCTTTTTTTTTCCTCTTCTTTCTCTTCCACCACCTCCTCCTCCTACTCCTCCGCCTCCTCCATCTTTTTCTTCCTCTTCTTCCTCCTCCACCACCTCCTCCTCCGCCTCCTCCACCGCCTCTTCCTTCTTTTTCTTCCTCTTCTTCCTGCTCCACCACCTCCTCCTCCTCCTCCACCTCCTCCACCACCTCCTCCTTTTTCTTCCTCTTCTTCCTCCTCCACCATCTCCTCCTGCACCTCCTGCACCACCTCCTCCTTTTTCTTTTCTTCTTTCTCTTCCACAACCTTCTCCTCCTCCTCCACCTCCTCCACCACCTCCTCCTTTTTCTTCCTCTTCTTCCTTCTCCACCACCTCCTCCTCCTCCGCCTACTCCACCGCCTCCTCCTTCATTTTCTTCCTCTTCTTCCTCTTCCACCACCTCCTCCGCCTCCTCCACCGCCTCATCCATCTTTTTCTTCCTCTTCTTCCTCCTCCACCACCTCCTCCTCCTCCTCCGCCTCCTCCACCACCTCCTCCTTTTTCTTCCTCTTCTTCCTCCTCCACCACCTCCTCCTCCTCCTCCACCTCCTCCACCACCTCCTCCTTTTTCTTCCTCTTCTTCCTCCTCCACCACCTCCTCCTCCTCCGCCTCCTCCACCGCCTCCTCCTTCATTTTCTTCCTCTTCTTCCTCCTCCACCACCTCCTCCTCCTCCGCCTCCTTCAACTCCTCCTCCTTCTTTTTCTTCCTCTTCTTCCTCCTCCACCACCTCCTCCTCCTCCTCCACCTCCTCCACCACCTCCTCCGTTTTCTTCTTCTTCTTCCTCCTCCACCACCTCCTCCTCCGCCGCCTCCTCCACCGCCTCCTCCTTCTTTTTCTTCCTCTTCTTCCTCCTCCACCACCTCCTCCTCCGCCTCCTCCACCGCCTCCTCCTTTTTCGTTCTCTTCTTCCTCCTCCACCACCTCCTCCTCCTCCTCCACCTCCTCCACCGCCTCCTTCTTCTTTTTCTTCCTCTTCTTCCTCTTCCACCACCTCCTCCTCCTCCTACACCTCCTCCACCACCTCCTCCTTCTTTTTCTTCCTCTTCTTCATCTTCCACCACCTCCTCCTCCTCCTCCACCTCCTCCACCACCTCCTCCATCTTTTTCTTCCTCTTCTTCCTCCTCCACCACCTCCTCCTCCTCCTCCTCCGCCTCTTCCACCACCTTCACCTTCTTTTTCTTCCTCTTCTTCCTCCTCCACCACCTCCTCCTCCTCCTCCTCCACCTCCTCCACCGCCTCCTCCTCCTTTTTCGCTCTCTTCTTCCTCCTCCACCACCTCCTCTTCCTCCTCCTCCACCGCCTC